>NC_067290.1:7320000-8570000 GCF_020740795.1 Apus apus
CACTTACCCAGGAGGCGGCAGGCGAGGCCCTGAGGGGAGGCGGGGGTGAGGCCGGTGGCGGTGCCGGGTGCCCGGTGGCGGTGCCCGGTAACCTGCGTCCCGGCGATGCCAACCCACCTGGGAGCAGACCAGGGTGTCGCGGGGGGCCCCGCGCCCACCCACCGTCCCTGCCGCCACCAGTAGCAGCAGCAGCCGCGCCAGCACGTGCATGGCGGGGCCGGGGCGCCCCACGGCCCCGGCCCCACACCGTCCGCTCTCGACGGCCCCGCTCCCGGCTCCACGGGCCCCACCACAGCCGCCTTCTCCTGCTTCCTGCTCTGATCCCGGACACCCGGGTCATGGCGCAGCGGCGGCGACCGCCCCGGGGTGGGGCCTCCCCGCTCCCGCACCGACCGGCCCCGCGACCGGCACCGTTCGGGGCCTCAGGGGGATCAGGTTTGGCCCCACGGCTCAGGGCGAGCCCCGTGGCGTGGGCACAGTGCCCAGGCTGGCCACGGGGAGCTGGCAGCAGGACGTGGTGTGCTGGCTGTGCCCCGCTCGGTCTGTTCCTTCACGGCCCAGCCGCACGGGACACCAGATGACTCCCACTTCCCCACGGCGCACCGGACAAACGGCGGGGCAGGGGGAAACGGTGCCTTTATTGCTTGCATCCCAGACAAGGTCCCGCTGGCATTGCAGGAGCGAAAAGGGCTAGGCTGTGCCCAGCACCTGCCCCCAGCTCGTTGTGCCCAGGCAGGGCAGGGGGAGCCTCTCTCTCCAGCCGCTTTCAACAACACCCTGGCCCCTTACCTGGCTCTGGCATCCCAAGGGGCTTCCCTGGGATCCTGGCTCTCCTCTGGAGCAGGTAGCTGTGTGGAAATGAAGCTGCCCCTGCCCATGACAGCGCCTCCGCTCCCAGCCCCCACAGCACATCCCATGGCCGGGGCCAGCTCTGCTCGAGCGCCTGTGGCACCCGCAGCTCCTGCCTAGTGCACCCACAGGTACACCCCACAAGCCCTGCACCTCTGTGACAGGATCCTGCCCTCACCAGGGGCTGTGCCCAGCCCCACCGGCCCCGCAGCAACGCCCAGCTCAGCCCCAACATGGGCACTCAGGTGCCAGCGGCCACCCCGGGAGGCTGCGGTGAGGAGCCACCCTCTCCAGCCCCCTCCTGCAGCAGCCGGTGCAGGAGCCCCCCTGCCCGGCCCCGGCGGCAGCGGCGGGGGGCCGGGGGGCTGCCCCGCAAGGCACCCAGCAGCCCGGGCAGCTGCCGCGGCAGGCGGTAGGTGGGCAGGGGGCGGAGGGGGCGGGGAACGTCGCGGGGGCTGCAGAGCTGGCTGAAGTAAGCCAGCACCCAGCCGCCGCCGCGTCCCGCCACCCCCAGCTCCCCGTGCAGGCAGGCCATGGCTGCCCCGAAGATGTCGTGGGCGTCCCTGGGGGTTCCATCAGCCACCCCGACTCGCCACCGGCGGAAGAGCTGGGTGCTGCCCCGGCTCCAGAGGAGGAGGACAGTGCCACGCTGGCGTCCCACACGTCCTCGCTGGGCGTAGAGCCAGGGCAGAGCCCCTGCTCGCCCCACGCCTCCTGCCTCCCACAGGTCCAGGCGCACGTCGCAGCCCAGCCCGGCGCGCAGCCGCTCGGCCAGGGCGCACACCAGCCCCAGGTGCTCCTCGGAGTCCGGCGAGTACAGCAGCAGCACGGGACGCCCGCCTGGGGCACCTGCGGGATGGAGGGAAGAGCGGTGACAGCCCCACCCCGGGCCCCCTGGCATCCCCCAGGGATACACCAGCAACCCCCAAGGGCATCCAAGCACCCACTGCCCTGCACCACCACCCCGGACCCTCTACAGCCCGGGGAGCCGGAACCCCCTGACATCCCCGTCCCACAGCCACTGCCCTCCAGTCCTGCAGCCCCCCAGGTGCCTCTCACCATCGGCCGGCCTCCAGGTGCTGCGGCAGTTGAGGAGCAGGACGGTCACCACCAGCCCCAGTGCCAGTGCCAGCCCCAGCAGCCCAAAGTGCCTGCGGGAGACTGGGAGAAAGGTGGTGAGTGGGGGCTGTCTGCCCACCCCTGCTGCCCCCCCAGGACCCTCACTCACCATCAGGACACAGCAGCTGCTTCCGAGCAAAACGCACATCTGAGCGCCACACCTGAGGAAGGGGCTGGGTGAGGGGGGACCAGGTTGGGGTCTGCCCCACGGTGCAGGCACCAGTCTGGGGGTCACCTTACCAGCACGCAGCTGCCCAGGACCTGCACAGGCAGCAGCAGCGCCATTTCCCCTGGGGCAGAGCCCTCCGGCTGCAAAGCACAAGGGCAGGGTCAGCACGGAACTGTCCTCCCAGTGTCTCTCCCCCCAGCCCCACATTGCTCACCCGTGTGACAGTGTAGAGGGGGGCCTCGGGCTCGCACTGCCCGCCCCGGCGCTGGCACAGGGCTGCGCTGAAGGCTGCGGGGATGCTGGAGGTGAGGTGCAGGCGTAGCTGCAGTCCTCGGACGCTCACCGAGACGTTCCAGGCAGTCTCTGCAGCCACCACAGAGAGAGGGGGGACTCATGGAATGCTCAAGGGGATATGAGGGACCCTGAGGCACAGCTGAACTCCACCCAGGGGTGGCCCCTACCCACCGGTCTCACCTGGCTGGTGGGGACACTCCACATGGCTGCTGTTCCCATAGGAGAACTGGGGGAAGTGGGTGTTAGAGGAGGGGCTGGGTGAGCTGCCATCGCCCTCCATTGTCCCCAGCCCCTTCCCAGGCAGTGCCCACCCATCCACAGGGGCTTACTCGGAAGCAGAGTTGGGGATGCACGTCCACCTTGTCCAGTGTGTATGCCTAGAGTGGGCAGAGAAAGTGTCACCATCACTGTCCCCAACCCACACAGCCCATGGGCACCCCCACACCTGCCCACTGCCCTCAATGGACCCTGGAGTCCCATGGGTACCCCAGCCAGGGGCATAGCCCTGCACCCCGCTGGACTGATGGCCCCATAGCATCCCAAAGGCCAGGCCCTTCTACCTGGTCCTCCTCGCTGGCTGTGGAGTTGGGGACATCATGGCAAGGTGCAGCCTCAGCTGCCGTCTCCCTCCAGCACAGGGTGGCCCGGGGGTGCAGGGGGCAGCTGGAGCTCAGCACCATGGCCATCTGGTCCTTGCTGCTGGTGCTGTAGTCGTGGAAGTGCACCGAGGACCATAGCTCAGGACCATCTGCAGGACACTGGGTCAGTGGGTTGGGAGGACAGCCAGGGGGACCCCCGGGACCAAGCTCCCCTCTGAACAGGCACTCACAAGTGGATGGCTGGTCACGGAAGGGGCAGTGCTTGCTGCGTGGGCTGTCATGGTGGGGGTAGGAGGCCTGGGGGAGTAGAGTGGGGTGGTCAGGGCAAGATGAGCCCCCATCTCACCAGCCTTCACCTTTGCTGCATGGGCAGAGATGTGCAGGGAGAGGGGCCCAGCAGCCACAGGGGAGGGTAACGCACCTCAATGCACAGGCAGGGCACCAGGAACTCGTATGGCAGCGAGACGTGGTGGCCCCCCTCCACCAGCACCTGTGGGCATGGAGGAAGCATCAGCTGGTGGGAAGCACAGAAGCCCCCTCGCTGGGGGTGGGCGAGGCTGGCCAGAGCCATTACCTGCCGGTGGAAAGGCCGAGGCAGCTCCTCACATTCCAGGGCCAGCTGGTGGCACAGCCGCACCATCAGGGCAGGACCCTCAGGCACCCACACCTCGATGGCCCGTGCCTCGGGGACCCAGGCATGAGTGAAGATGGGCCCTGTGGAGCAGACAGGGGTCAGCTGGTACCAACATCCCCTCCGGGACACCCCCAGGGTCTCCCTCAGCCTCACCAGGGGGCTCAGCAGTGACCAGGCAGCTGCGGCTCAGGACCAAGCCTCTGTCAGGGATGGTGCGGAGGGAGATGAGGACCTGCTGCCCACTCTCCACCGGGAAGCAGTCAAAATGCACCTGCCACTGTGGGGAGCAGGGGGGTCAGCAGGACCCCCACGGCTCCAAATCCCGCCTTCCTCGGTGCACCCCAGACTCACTGTCGAGCTGCTCGGCTCCCAGTGCTGCTGCCGCCACACCTGCAACCAGCTGGCCCGGTTGGAGCCCAGCTCCAGGAAGCTGAGCTGCAGCCCACGGACATTGCCGAGCTCTGCGAGAAACCGGCGTACGTGCTGACACGGGTGGAGGGCGAGACCCCTCCCACCCCGGGGGTTGCCCATCCCCGCTGCCCCTGCCCGTACCTGCGGCCAGGAGGGCCAGGCGCACCCGCAGGCAGGGCTGGCAGCGCTGCCCGGGCAGGCACAGGCGAGCCCGGCCCAGCCACAGCGCGGGTGGCTCCAGCGGGGACCCGGCCCGGGCCAACCGACGGCAGCGGGGGCTGCTCAGCGCACTGTCGGCTGCGGGGAGAGCAGAGGGAGGCGACCGTGCGCCGGGGGTACAGCCCACCGCCGCCACCGGGAACCATCTGCACCGGGAGTTTTGCACACCGAGAGACCTCGGAATGGGGAGCCACGGGGATCGGGAGTCCCGGGGAAGGGGGAGCTCTGCACATCGGGAGCCACGGGGGTCGGGAGTCTTCGGAAGGGGAGAGCCCCAAGAAAGGAGGATCTCGGGAAAGGGGAGCTCTGCATACGGGGAACCCCGTGCACTGTGAGCTTCGAGGACCGGGAGTCGCGGGAGGGGGGAGCTCTGCACACCGGAGCACCGTGCGCTGGAAGTCTTCGGAAGGGGGGACCCGGGGAAGAGGGAACCCCGGGGACCGGGAGTTCTGCGTACCGGCAGCCTCGTGTACCGGGAGTCCCGGGGACCGGGAGACTTCGGAATAGGGGAGCCCCGGGAAGAGGGAGCCTACAGAAGGGGGTCATGAAAAGGGAAACCGCGAGGACGGGGAAACCCGCAGACAGGTAGCCCCGTCGCCTTCCAGTATCCGGCTGCCCCGGGGAAGCCCCGCCACGCCGCCGCACCCTGCAGGACCCGGGGGGAACCCCCGGCCCCGATCCCGGCCCCGCCGCTACTCACCGACGGCCCGGCACTCCTGCGAGCAAAGAGACGGAGGTGAGCGCTCCGCCGCCCTTCTCCCGCCGCCCGTCCCCCCCCTTCCCCGCGCCCCCCGGCCCGGCGCTCACGAAGTTGGCGGAGACCCGCAGGCGAGTGACGGCGGCCCCGGTGCCGGTGCGGGCCAGCAGCAGCAGCAGAGCGGCGAGCAGCACCGGGCGCCCCATGGCTGAGCAGCCGCCGCTCCCCGCCCCGCCCCGCCGCATTCCTTCACCGGCACGTGCGGCCCCGCAGCTCCCCTCCTCCTCTTCCCCCCCCCCCCCCCCCAACTTCCTGCGGAGCGAACACGCGTGGGAGCGCGGAGGATGATTTATTTCCATAGAACAGGCAGAGGACGGAGCGGGGGGGCGGCAGGGACCTTCCACTGTCCGGGAGCCGCCTTCCCCTGCCCCAACGCGAGCCTGGAGCCAGGGCTGGCTCAGCCCCTCCACACCTTGGTCCCCGTGGCCCACCCCCCACACCGGAGCCGCGCCAGCGCTGCCCCGCAGGGCCCGGCTGCGGAGCTCCAGCCCTCCCGGAGCCCACCCTGCTTCCCCCTTCATTTCTTCTTCTTCTCCTGCGTGCTGGTGAACCAGGAGTCCAGCAGCTTCTTGCTGTAGTAGAGCTGCCAGCCGTGCACCTGGGCAGCCACCACCACCACCAGGTACATGATGGAGACAGCCGAGAAGCCAAAAATGAAGCGGTAAGCTTTGCCGTGCCGGTAGAGCTGCTGTGCCATGGGGAACATCTCCATGGCCCCGTAGATGAGGGGAGCCACTGAGAAGAGACCAGTGCTGATCATGGAGAGCACCAGGTAGCTGATATTGTTGCGGGGGAAGGAGAGGAGGCCCAGGAGGGAGGGGAGGATGCTGAGCAGGTAGGGGTACTCCCACTGGTAGGGCATGGCCACTTGGTCGTGGGGCAGCAGCTTGAAGTGCCCCACGCACATCTGGGCCAGCAGCAGCAGCCAGATGCCCACGTGTGTGTAGATCAGCTTCTTGATCTCTGACTTGAGGGTCACGCTGGGGAGAAAGCACGGGGCTGTCAGGGGCTGCAGGGGGAGACACGGCATCCTCCAGGCCCCCGGGGAGGCCAGCAGGCTCCTGCCGTGGCAGGACACCTACCTCATCTGGTAGTGTGAGGCCACGCGCTCCCGGTGCTGGAAGTCACTGCCATCAGTGCCGGCAGCACGGGGACCCCCGCGGGAGGCCATGGTGCTGTCCTGCAGAGGCACAGCACGAGGTGGGCACCGGACCCCCCAGGGGAGCCTCGGCCTCTGCCCGCAGAAGCCCCCATGGGAGCCCCTCAGCCCTCCGTGCTCCTGTGACAGCCCCGGGGCCCCCTTCCCGTCACTGTCCTGACCCCTCGGGACAGACCTGGCCCCAGCCCAAAGGCTCCAGCCCGCCGGGGAAGCCCCCCGGGCCTAGCTCCTCCAGTGACAGACCCCCGGGCCAGCACCAGCCCCCACCCACACCCTCCAGCTCCCCCGGAGCTCCCCCAGCGACAGACCGTGACCCCTGCCCATGACAGCCCCAAATCCCCAGCACAGCCCCGGCCCCAGCCCCACAGCCTCCAGGCCCCCGGGGAGCCCCCCGGCCTCCCCCCCAGAGTGGCAGACCCCCGTGACAGCCTCAGGACCCGCTTCCCGCGGCCGCCCCACCTCCGCCCGCCCCACGGGCACCCCCAGAGGCGTCACCCCCGGGGCCTCCTGCCCGCCTCGCCCCACCTGCCAGCGGGACGCTCTGCCCACACTTCCGCCTGTCTATGGCTGCGCCCGCCGGCTCCCAACGCCCGGGCGGCCGCTCTGCACGCCTGGAGGCTCGACTCTATGGCCGTGGAGGGGGTGCCCCCCCGCTGGCCCCGCCCCCCCCCGCGCATGCGCAGTGCGGCCATGGCGGGCGGGGGCACGGCGGGGCGGCTGCTGGCGCGCGGGGCGCGCGCTGCGGGGTCAGCGGGGGCGCGCACGCGTGTGCACGGGGGGGGGGGGGTGGCGAGGGGCACAGCCGGGGGGACACGGGGGTGCTGGGGTATGGGGGGTTAATGGGCACGCCGGGGGACAGGCGGGAGGGCAGAGAGGTCATGGAGTGCGTGCGGGAGTGGGACGCGGGGGAGGGCGCACGTGGGTGGCCACAGAGAGGCCGGGACACGCACGGGGGTGCGTGACAGCGGGTGGGGGGACCGGATCTGGGGACACTGTGAGGACATGCGGAGTGGGTGGCTGGAGGGGGGGGGCGATCCACTGCCAGAGGATGGGGAGTCCCACCCGCCCCCTTGTGCCCCCCACCCACGCGAGCCCCGCCGCAGGTGGGGGCGGCCGCTGGGCCCCGAGGAGACGCTGGGGCTGCTGGAGGGCTCCGTGGTGCACCGGGAAGGTAAGGCGGGGAGCGGGGGGGCGTGTGGGGGAAGTGGGCGGTGGTGGGTGGCCGGGCGCATCCTGACAGCTGTCCCCTCCCCAGGAGCCCTGCTGGCGCTGAGCAAGCCCCCCGGCCTGCCCATCCTCGGTGAGTGCAGAGCTTGGGGGTGGGGGGTGCAGCTGAGGGGGTCCCAGCGGGTGCTGACCTCCCCCCCCGACTCCCCAGGGCGCTCCGGGGAGCTGAGTCTGACAGCGCTGCTGCCGATGCTGAGGCGGTGCCTGGACCTCCCCGCCGAGCTCCACGTGGTGAAGGCTCCCGCCAGGTACGGCTGGGGGGTGCTGGAGGGGGATCAAGGGGTGCAAGACCCCCTGCAGGGCTTGGAGCTGTTGCATCGCACAGGGAGTGCTCCGGCCTCGTCCTCCTCTCTGGTTGCCAACGCACAACTGAGCAGCTCCAGCAGTTCTTCACCGACGCCCGACGGAGGGGCCGGTACCCTGCCACATACCAGTGAGTCCCTGGCACCTCGGCGATGGGCACGGGGGGGCGTCCCCTCACTTCCTCACCCCCTCTCCCCGTAGCGCTGTCACCGTGGGGGTCCCGGCAGAGGCCGAAGGCGAGATCCGCACTGGGCTGCGCTGGCAGCAGCAGGGTGAAACCACTGTGGTAAGGGGGTGCTGGGGGGCAGGGGGATGCCTCGGGGGGCGTGCCCGGGGAGTGCTGAGGGCTGTGCTGCTGCAGGTGGTGCCGGTGCCTGCCCCAGGACGCCGCAGTCTGGCAAGGAAGGAGGTAAAGAGCACCTTGACACGCTACCGGGTGCTGGGTGCGGCGGGGGGCTGCGCCCTGCTCCAGCTCCAGCCCAAGACAGGTGAGTGTCCCCCAACACCCTGCCATACCCCCAAAACCAGCACGGTCTTACTCCCCCTCCCCTGCCTCCCCAGCCTTCCCAGAACAGCTCCCAGTGCACCTGACACTGCTGCTGTGCCCGGCCCTGGGTGACCATAAGCACTCGTCCCGAGTGGGCAGGGTGCTGGGGGTGCCCTTCCTCCTGCCCCCCGAGGCTGCCCCGACCCGCACACAGGTATGTGTAATGCTGGGGGGGGGGGTGCTCAGCATGGCCCCAGGGAACCTGCTGAGCTGCCCCCCACCCCATTGCAGGTGCTGGACGAGGAGCTGCTGAGCCTGCTGGGGCTCTCCCCACAGCGGCTCCATCGTCTCCCGCTCCACCTCCACCTCCAGCAGCTGGAGCTGCCCCAGGGCCCGCTCTGTGCCCCCCCGCCACCCTTCTTCCTCCGCACCCTGCAGCGCCTGGGGCTGCCAGGCCACCAGGAGCCCCACTTCTCTCTGCCACCCCATTAAATTCCCGCCTGCTGCCACGGGTGGCTCAGCACCTACTTCTTTGGTTGGTACGCAGGGGATGTGTTCCCCCGACCTCATCCCTGTGGCATTGCTGGGGACACCAGCCCCTCCCAAGCAGGGCCAGTGATGACAGCCCTGCTGCCACCTCCCCATGCCTGACCTGGTTCCCAGCACCGGGGCACAGCCGTGTCACCACCGCGGTGGCTGTGTCTGGCAGGCACAGCCGCAGGCAGGAAGGAGTGGGGGTGTCTTTTCCTGCCTGCACTCTACCCCAGGCCGAGGAGGTGCTGTGGCAGCCCCAGTTCCTGCCCGCAGCCCTGTCCCAGTTCAGCCCCAGCCATGCCGCCCATGTCCCCCCCCACACACAGGGACAGAGCCAGGCTCCCTGTCACAGACATGTTTTGCAGCCCCCGGGGGGGAGGGGCTGGGTGCCCCAGCCCAGAGATGGGGCCCAACTGGGCTGCAGGGGAACTGGGTGCCACCGTATTGCTCTAGCTGGGATAGGCAGGATGCTGTCCACTCCTTGGTTTCCTTTAGTGTCATGGCTCTTCTGCTTCCTCCCAGGAGCCACCACAGGCTTTCGCCCTGCAGGGGGCTTGGCCGCCTTGGGCCGGGCCATGGGATCCAGGTGCCGGGTGGGCACAGCTCCCTGGCAGGACGGGGCTTGTCCGGCAGGTCCCCGGGGACTGCTGGCTGGTGCTCCCTGGGGTGGCTGGACAGACAGCCTGGCCAGAGGACGGACAATAAGCCAGGGCAGAGCTGCCTGGGGCTGCCCAGGCAGGCAGCTGAGCTGCGGCAGCCCCCCACTTTCAGCAGGGCACCCGGGAGGTTGCGGTGGTGCCCGGGGGGCAGTGCTGGGGGAGCAGCAGCGGCTCTTTGGCCGCAGAGGAGCCAGCTTCCTGCGCGATGCTCCCAGCGCGGGGACAGGGTTGGCTTTGCCCCAGGAGCTGCGGGGCCCAGGGCGCTGGGAGAAGCTGGGCAGGGAGGGGCAGGGTTGGCAGTGGGAACGTTGCTGTGCCCGCTGGGGCTTTCTCAGGGAGGAGCCTTTCACCATCAGCTTCAGTCCTGAGAACCGGGGCTGGGGCACAGCAGCCTGCAGGAAGATACAGGGAGGTGAGTCAGGGCTTGGGATGGCTGGGGATTGCTGACCCCGCAGCCTCCCCCCACCCCAACCCACCTCCTTGTAGATGAGCTCAAAGGCACCAGTGGGACAGGAAGGGTCATCTCTGTGGTCAATGACCACGCGCAGTGTGTCCCGTTGGACTCTGGCACAGAGGCTTCTGGTCACTGCCGAGGAGGGGGCCATGGTGGGGCTTGCGTTGATCTCCAGCAGCCAGGGCTGGCAGTCCTCCCCGAAGACAAAGTCGGCCCCGTAGAGCTCAAAACTGCCCTTGCGGGGCCCCACCAGGTCCTGGGCACTGCACAGGACCCCCACCACTGCCGCCTTCATGCCAGGCTCCATCACCTGCTGCCAGGCACCCGCCTGTCCCACCTGTGCCAGGTACGCCTGGAACTGCCAGCAGGACCAGATCTGGTCAGGGGGCAGCTGGGGGTGCCGGCCCCGAGCCGAGTGGAAGTGCCTCTGGATGGAGACGTTGCAGAGGTGCCGGGCGCTGGGGTGGGGAGAGCAAGGCCAGGTCAGCGGGGTGCCAGGAGGCAGGGTGCTGGGGGTGGGGGACACTCACGCGTCCAGGTGGCGCAGGGAGAAGGGTCGGGAGCAGAAGCGCAGGTAGCTCTCCCGGTAAAACCAGACGGTCAGCGGGGTCCAGTTGGTCACCAGGAACCACTGTCGGATGTCGAACTTGGTGCCGAAGATGAGCAGCGGCCGCTCCACGTATTTCTGCACCACCCATGCTGAGGGTGACTTGAAGTTCCCTGCCAGCCTCAGCACCTCCTCCAGCTGCGCTGTGCAGATGATACCTGGGGGACGCAGTAACAGTGGGACCTCTTCCCAGCAGGGAGCCTCCCCCTGCTTCCCTCCCAGCCTCACCTCTGCCACACGATTGGGCGGCAGGCTTGAGGATCCAGATGTTGTGGTGTCCCTCCATGTCAAGCTGGGGCAGCTGCCCTGCCATGTGCTGCAGCAGGGCCTGGCTCTGCTCCCGCTGTGCCCCACTGAGCACTGGCACGGCCCCCTCACTGCAGGGGGACACGGGGGGGGCTCAGTGCCAGCCCTGCCACCGTGGCTCCCCCGTCCCGCTCGGCACTCACCGCAGCACGCAGTAGCAATCCTGCAGGAAGCGGTCCCAGTCGGTGCCTGCCGTGCGGGGGGACGGGGTGTTCCTGTCAATGTCCTGGTGCCTCAGGGTGCCCAGGTGCTGCCTGCAAAGCTGCAGAGCCTCCTCCACCAGGTGGGGGGCTAAGGGGGGACGCTGCCCTGCTGTGGGTGACATGAAGTGAGGGACATGGCTCCTGGGGACCCGCTGTGCCACCCTCAGGACCACAGCACAGAGCCTCCCTGAGGGATGGGTGGCTTTGGGTGCACAGGGATGCAGCACCCATAAGTGGGCTATCAGGAGGGAGTGGGGGGTCCCAAGCAGAGCCTTAGCCCCCAGACATGTCCCTGGCCCTAAACATCCTGTCACCCAGGCCCAGCCCTACCCACTCACCTGGCCCCTCATCACATTTTGGGGGCTGCTCCATCCCTGCTGGTGCATCCTCAGCCCTCTCCAGGGCCACTTTGAGCAGGCTGCGAGCTGCCGTCAGGCGAAAGTCCTCTGCGAGTGGAGTATTGTCCCTGCCTGGTCCCACACAGGACATGGGGTACCAGGAGCTCGGGGCAGAGGGGGGCAGGAGGACAACGACCCCAGCTCACCAATGAAGGCTTGTCGCTCATCCGCAGATCCCAGCCGGTAGCACCGGGGGAAGAAGGTGTCGGGGTCAGCTTGGTTGTACCAGGGCAGGTTCCGCAGGTTGAGGCACAGCCCCTCCTGTTTAAGAGAAGGGTGGCAGCCCTGACAGACACCCCCACACCCACCATGACTCCCGCCCCAGGGACTCCAGACTCCCACCTTGGTGGTGAAGGCGCTGACCCCAGCGTAGTGGTTCACCACCTGGTCCTGCTGCAGCTGCTTGTAGTCGACAGCCCTGCAGTGGTTGGTCCAGATAAAGTACGGTACCTGGTCCTGCACCAACTGGGACTGAGGGAGGGAGAGGCGGGCTGGTGTGAGGCATAGACCCCCCGCATCCCACCCTTGTGCCTGGGGGACCTGGGAAAGGGTGCTGGGGGCCGTGGCAGAGCTCAGTCCTCGCCTTCTCAGCTAACCATGAGCTCGTGGATGCCATCAGGCTCTTCATCACACTGCTCTTCCTCCACCTCCTCCTCCTCCTCATCAGGTGGCCATGGGGGGCACAGGGGCTCTGAGGTCCCCAGGAAAGGCACTGCCTCCCCCTGCTCAGAATCATCACCATCACTTTCTTCGTCATCCTTCTCCTCCTGCAGCTGCTTCTTCTGGGTGCCAGGATGCTGCTCTGGCCTCCTGCTTGCCCTGGGGAGCTTCTTCTCCACCCAGCCCCGGGCCCACAGCAGGCTGCGGATGATGGGGTAGGGACCCTGCACCACAAAGATCTTCTTCTCCTGGGGAGGGACCAAAGAGCTCAGCCTGCCTCATACCTGGTCCCTTCAGCCTCACTCTCTCCCTGAGCCACAGTGGTAATAAATACAATAAATGCCAGTGCACAGTGGCATGTCAAGGGGGTGAAATCAGGCCCCTCACCTTGATGGCCCTCTTCACGTGCAGCCTGGCCCTCTTGAGGTGCTCAGGGTCAGGCCAGGGCTGATGGCAGCCACGGCAGCGGGTGGTGGGAACCTCCCCTGCAAGGACAGCCCCAGCTGACCCTGCTGACCCCACATCCACAGCCCCATAGGGTAAGCAGGAAAGAGGGGAAGGTGCCTGCCTACCTGCCTGCCTCTGCCTGACCAAGCTGGGGGGCCCTGACACAGTGTCCACCGCCCTGAAGAACCTCATGCTGGTGCCCCCCCGAGATAACCCACTCCCCTGCCATGTCCTCATTCCCCGCCTGGCAGGCCAGGGGACAGCTGGGACATCTGCTCCAGCAGCAGCCAGGGCTGTGCACCTGTAGCACTGCTCTCCCTGAGGCACTGTCCCACGGTGGCCTAAGGGTAAGGGTTGCTATGGGTGGCTCTGCCTCCCTCGGGCACCAAGCAGGCCCCGTGTCCCCTGGCCCCACTGGGGACTGAGGTGGGGGTCCAGCCCAGGATGCAGGTGCCTGACCCCGCTGTGATGGCAGTGCCCCAGGCCTGGCCACGGGCCCAAAGAGGGGACAGACACCAGACCCTTGGTGCCAGTCGCGCAGCTGTGCTGCGCCCACACCCCCTGCCCACAGCCCCCCTAAACCCCCCACTCAAACCTAACAACCCTCCACGCCCCCCACCCGAACCTCACAGCTCCCCCAGCCCCCTCCATTCCCCACACCCCGGTATTCCCCTCCCCCCTCTCGGTGCCCCCCCTGCAGCCCCCCGCTAACCCCATCACCCCTCCCCTCGCACCCCCCGCACCGGCGGGGCCACCCCCTCTGTTTGCGGTTGCCATGGCGACCCGCCCGGCCCCGCCCCCGCGCCGCGGGCCCCGCCCCCTGGTCCCGCCCCCCCCCCCCGGCCCCGGGGCGGCGGAAGAGACCGAGGAGGCGGCTGTTACAGCAAACGAAACCGTTTATAAAACGAGACGAGACAGCGGCAGCAGGCGGGGCCGCTCTGCCGCAAGCGGGGGCTGCTCCCGGAACGGGCCCGGCCCGGGTCTGCAGGCGGGGGGCCCGGCGGGCACAGGCATCCAGGGCCGCGGGGTCCTGCACCACGGCCTAAAACTGAGAGGAGACAGGCGAGCGTCAGTCCCCGCCTGCAGATGTCACCCTACGAGCTCCAGGCTCGGCTTCTCCCACTCCCTCCCTGGGAATTGTGCATCCTATGGCATTGGGCAACCCCCCTGGCTGCTGCCCGCCCCCGGGTGTGCTCCAAGGGTCTCACAGCTGGCACCTCACGATCAAAGGAGATGCAAGACCCCCTGGGCATCCTCCCCTCATCTCCAAGGGGTTCTCCCCTTGTCTGCAAGGCTCTGGACATACTGTGGGTTGGGGCCCCTGCCCTGCTCCTGAAATCAGAGACCCAATTCCACCCGGATCAGAGCCTCACATTCTTGAGGAACTCCTCTGCCACGATGCGGGCCCTGGCATTGACAGAGAGCTTCATCTCACTGATCTCTTTGTCAATCTCCTCCATAAAATGGATGACAAAGTCCACCAGCTTGTGCTTGTACATCTGCTCCGTGTGGAAGTTTGTGATCAAGAAGCTGATGTCATAGCCCTGGGGAAGAGAGAAGCACCCTGGGGATGAGCACACAGGCCACCCACCACGCAGCCCCACATCCCAGCTCCACCCTGAAGAGCTCCCCAGTGCCAGAAGCGGAGCTGGGAGCTGCTCTGCCCCCTCCCTGCCACCTCACCTCCACGGGCTTCCTGCGCAGGATGAAGAAGTTCTCGGCCCTCATCATCATGAAGCGCATGAATTTGTGGCACAAGATCTTCTCGATCTCGTCGGCCTGGGGAGCAGAACGGGAAGTGAGTCCTCCCCCGGGCCAGGCCGGGGCCGCCGCCCCTGCCCGCCCTCCCTCACCTGCTTCACCGCGATGCTGACGCGCACGGAGTTGATGGAGCCCTCGATAAGGACCTTCTCCTTCTCGTTCCTGCTGATGATCACCGGCTGCAACAGCAGCTCTTTGCTGCTCCTGCGAGCAGAGGAAGGACAAGACTGACCCGGGAGGAAGCGGCTGCCGACCAGAGAGCATTGGCTGACGGGGAGCGCCCAAGCACTGAACCGCAGGGATCGCAGAGATGCGGGGGTTTGGCTTCACGCTGCTACTGGATGCTTCCTGCCTCCTGGAACTGTCCACCCCCAAGGTGGATCTCATGCTAGATCCTCCCTCCCTGCCCCTCCCCGGCTGCCTGCCGCTACCAGCCTGGATGACTGAGGGGGCCAGCCGCTGGGTGCGGTGGCCGGCCCGGCCGCACAGCCCCCTCCCCGGCCGGTGCCGAGCAGCGGCGGCAGGGCTGCGGGGGACGGGCAGCCCCGCGGCAGGGACCGGCCAGCGGCCCCCCATCCCCGTACCTGACTTCCACCTCGGGCTTGTTGTGCCGCTCCACCACCTGCGAGGAGAAGTTCTCCAGGCACAGCGCGGCCTGCAGCGTGGCGCGCACCGCGTTCAGGTACGGGCGCAGCGTGGCGGTCTGCGGGGACACGGCGGCGTCAGCCCCCGGCCCGGCCCGGCCCGGGTCCCGCCGCCTGCCCCCGCCATCCCCGCGGCCCCGATCGCACCGGCCCCCGTCCCCACGGCCCCGGCTCCCTCACGCCCGCAGCCCCGCCCGGCCCGGCGCCCCGCACCCTACCATGGTGGCGGCTGCGGCTGGGTCCCGGCAGGCGGAAGAGGCCTGTTCCCCCTTCCGGGATGCGCGGGACCTTCCACTGCGGCAGGAGGGGGGAGGCAGCACCTCCCGCCCAGCGTCCGGGGCCCGAGCGGCGGCAGAGCGGCCTCACTGCCGCACGGAGCAGGGACGAGACGGCTCTGAGGGGCTCTGAGGAGCGCTGGGGAGCGGTGGCGGCAGCAACAGCCACGGCCGGCGGCAGCGGGATCCTCCCGCCCCCCCCCCCCCCCGCGCCCCGCGGCGCTTGGTGCGGCTCTGTCAGCGCTTCCATATTAGGGCAGGGAGATGGAGCGCGGGGCGGGCCAATGAGCGGCGGCGCCGGGCGCGGCGGGGCCAATGGGCGCGCGGGGCGGGGCCAGCGCGGGGCGGGGCCGGAAGGGGGAGCGGCCAGGCCTGCCCGCCCCGCGGCGCTCCCGCCGCCCCCCGGGGCCCTCGGTCAGCCCGGTCCCCGTCGCCCCCTGCTCCGCGCTCAGCTCCCTCTGCCTCCCCCATAGCCTCCTCTGCCCCCCGCGGTTCCCTGGTAGCCCCTCGCTCTCCCCGTGGCCTCTTCCGTTCCTTCACAGCCCTCCCGGTGCCTCCGGCTCCCCTCAGCCCTCCTCTCCGCTCCCTTTCCTCTCCGCTTCCCCTGTCCGTGGTTCCCCCCGCAGCCCCCTCCCAGTCTCCCCATAGCCCCCCGCGTCCCCCTCGGTTCCCCCTCCCTCCCTCCCGGTGCTTCCCCGGTGCCCGCCGCCATGAGCGAGCTGAAGGACTGCCCGCTGCAGTTCCACGACTTCAAGTCGGTGGACCACGTGAAGGTGTGCCCCCGGTACACGGCGGTGCTCGCCCGCTCGGAGGACGACGGCATCGGCATCGAGGAGCTGGACACGCTGCAGCTGGAGCTGGAGACGCTCCTCTCCTCCGCCAGCCGCCGCCTCCGCGTCCTGGAGGCCGAGACCCAGGTGCCGGGACTGCAGCCGGAGGGTTGGCTCCCCGTCCCGCTCCTTCCTGCCGAGGGGCTGGCTGCCGCCGGTCCGTCCCTGCCCAGCGCCGGGTGCGGGACCCGACCAGGCATCGCTCCCTTCCAGATCCTGACGGACTGGCAGGATAAGAAGGGCGACCGGCGGTTCCTGAAGCTGAGCAAGGACCACGATGTGGGCACCCCTGTCAAGCCCGTGAAGCCGAAGAAGCAGAAGCTGGACGGTAAAGGGGGCCATGGGACCGGACCTGGCCCTGGCCGGCCCAAATCCAAGAACCTGCAGCCCAAGATCCAGGAATATGAGTTCCAGGATGATCCCATTGAAGTGCCCCGCATTCCCAAAAATGATGCTCCAAACAGGTGTGTGGGCACTGGGGGGGGGGGGTGGGTGTTGGGATCATCTGTCTCCTTCCTTGGAGCACTTGGTGCTGGTGAGGGCTGCCTCCATCCCAAGGGAAGAGGTGTCCTGGGGGGAAGGGGGATGTGTGTCAGCTCCTGTGGGCTCCCCTGCAGCTCTCCCTCACAGTTCACCCATCCACACAGGTTCTGGGCATCGGTGGAGCCGTACTGTGCCGATCTCACCAATGAGGAGGTCAGAGTCCTGGAGGAGCTGCTCAAACCACCAGAGGATGAGGCTGAGCATTACAAGGTGAAAAACTCATGAGCCCACCTGGAGCCCTCCTCACCCATCCTCTCCCCTCTTTCCCTGATCCCTCCCAGCCTTTGGCCTTTCCATCCTCTCACAACAAGCATTCCCAGCTGGAAATTATGCTGTGGCATAGGGTGGGAGGGGGGAGGCAAAGTGGGGGTCTCCAGGAGCTGTGCCAAACCCTGCTCCTGCAGATCCCACCCCTGGGGAAGCATTACTCTCAGCGCTGGGCCCAGGAGGACCTGCTGGAGGAGCAGAAGGATGGAGCCCGGGCAGCAGCAGCTGCTGACAAGAAGAAAGGTGTCCTGGGGCCACTGACCGAGCTGGACACCAAAGGTGCCTCCATCCCCACCCGTCTCTGCCCAGAGGGGCTGCCAGCCCTGGCCCCTCTCCCCCTGTGCCTGGGGTGGTGGCCGCCCTGCCCCACTGCTCCCCTCGGGGTGTTTGGGCTTGTTTTTTCACCCTCTCGCTTCCTCCCAGACGTGGATGCCCTGCTGAAGAAGTCAGAGGCCCAGCATGAGCAGCCAGAGGATGGGTGTCCCTTTGGGCCCCTGACCCAGCGTCTCCTCCAGGCCCTCGTGGAGGTGAGTGGTCTCTGTGGGGTGGGTGGGCTCCATGGAGCTGTGCCCCTGTGGGGCAGTGTCACCATGGCTCAGTGTAGTGACCCTTCCATTGCACTCCCATTGCCAGGAAAACATCATCTCCCCTGTGGAGGACTCTCCCATCCCTGAGATCGCCGGCAAGGACTCAGGAGCTGACGGTGCTGGCACGTCTCCCCGCAGTCAGAACAAGCCCTTCAGGTGAGCAGCTGAGGTGGCCCCAGAGCTCGGAGCTGCCCACGGGGATGCTGAACGCTCCAGCGGCTTCCTTGCTGGGGCAAGGGGCGTGCAGTGGGCAGCAGCTGCTCTTCACCTTGGCAGTGTCCCTCACACCAAGTCGCTGGAGGGGCGGATCAAGGAGGAGCTGGTGGCCCAGGGCTTGCTGGAGTCAGAGGACCGGCCGGCCGAGGACTCGGAGGACGAAGTGCTGGCCGAGCTGCGCAAGAGGCAGGCCGAGCTGAAGGCCCTCAGCGCCCACAACCGCGCCAAGAAGCACGAGCTGCTGCGGTGAGCGTGGGCCGGGATGGGCAGGGCTGGAGGCAAGGGGTTCCTGCTGGCGGGTGCTGACTCTCCTGTGTCTTGTGTTCCCCCCCCCACAAGGCTGGCCAAGGAGGAGCTGCACCGGCAGGAGCTGCGGCAGCGCGTCCGCATGGCTGACAACGAGGTGATGGAGGCCTTCCGCAAGATCATGGCTGCCAGGCAGAAGAAGCGCACGCCCACCAAGAAGGAGAAGGACCAGGCCTGGAAGACCCTGAAGGAGCGTGAGAGCATCCTCAAACTGCTGGATGGGTAGCAGGGGGATGAGGAACACCCCTGCCACGGACCTTGGTGTACAGGTGTGGTGGCTGTGCACCTGTCACCTGCACCTTGCCGCTGTGGGACAGCCCCCCATACCCGATGGGTCCTGGCTGCTGTCCCCTCCCCACAGGGGGCTGTTACCGACTCAGGATGGGGACCCTGCAGAGGTCCCTCCCAGGATTGCCCCCCCCCACCTCCCAGTGCTTTCCACCCCTGGTCTGCTGGGAGGGTGACATCTGCTGGTGTGGGGAGGGGGGAGGGATGCGGTGGCTTCCACGGTCTCATGTCCCTCCCTGCGGCAGTGGGGGGCTTGATCCCGCCTCCCGCGGGGTGGCGGGGGGCAGCCAGGCTCTCTGTGTACCTCTGTAATAAAAGAGATTCTGGTGCGGGCAGTGGTGTGGTGGCCTTGGGGACACCGCGGGGTGGCGGGGAGGTGGCCCTGGGTGGCTCATTCGGGGGTGCAGAGGGGGTAGAAATACCCAGGACCCCCATCCCTCCGCCTGACCCCGCGGTCACGCGTGTCCCTGCTCGGCTCCTGGCCCCGCCCACCTCCCTCCCCATTGGCTGCCGTTCCCTCCTTGGCCACGCCCCCCGGCATCTGGCCCCGCCCCCCTCCGTGACATCAGGGCAGCCCGGGAGGAGCCGCCGCTGCTCCGCGCGGGGCCGGGGCCGCCGTGGGTAAGGGCGGGGCGGGGGTGTCCACGCGCGGGGACGGTTTTTACGTCAGAGCCCACGCAATCACGCGTGTCACACGGCCCCTCCCGGTGCCCACCCGCCCTGCGACCGCCCGCAGGGGCGGGTGGGCAACGGGAGGGGCCCTGCGTGTGTCACCCCCCCACACACACACCCCCCCCCTTCCCCATCCCACTTTTCCCCACGCGTGTCCCAGGTGTCCCCACGGGGCACCATGCCGCTGGGGAAGGATGGTCCCGGCTGGAAGAAGAGGACTGAGGACATTCGGCGCATCTATGACTTCCGAGAGGTCCTGGGCACGTGAGTCAATAGGCGACACCGGTGACAACCCACTGGTGGTGACCGCCCCCCACTGCTCCCCCCTTCCCGCCACTGCGTGGGACTGCGTCAGCTTAAAGGGTGGCCCGAGGTGCGGGGGGGGTGGGGGGGAGGTGGGGAGGGCTGCCACGAGGGACCGTGTGGCACATGAAGTGCCCACCGGTGTCTCCCCCGGCTGGCAGAGGGGTGCCCGACGCGCCGTAAGACTCTTAGGCTGGATTAGCTGGTTAATTACAGCCTGGCTTACGCTGACCACTGGCCACCTTGGCCTTTGGGTGGCCCCCGTGGAGCCGAGCACAGTGGCCCTGGGTGCTGTGGGACAGCTGTTGAAACCCACCCGGGGGGCTTATCCCTGCGGTGGCCTTATCCTGCTGGATAAGGGGACGGTGCAGCCCATGCACCCATTCCTGGCTGGGCCCGTGTCCAGCCGTCCGGGTGGGCGGTTCCTGCTCATTTTTCTCCTATAAATAGCTGGACTTTCTGCCCGTTGCCATGGCAATGGTGGCACGGCTGCAGCCGTGCCAGCAGCACCCCTGTCCCACTCACCCCTCACCACCTCCCCTCCCCTGGCCTCCCCAGGGGGGCCTTCTCAGAGGTGGTCCTGGCGGAGGAGAAGGCGACGCAGAAGCTGGTGGCCATCAAGTGCATCCCCAAGAAGGCACTGGAGGGGAAGGAGACCAGCATCGAGAATGAGATCGCTGTCCTCCACAAGTAGGGGCTGCCAGGGTTGGGGCGGGGGGGGGGGGGGTCCTGCTCTGTGCCCACCCCCCCCCAGCACAGCTCCCTGCTGCCAGCACCCATCGCCGGGCATTATCGGCAGCGCCCAAAATAGCTGGCAGCGCGTGACGCCCCACGGGGCCCAGCCTGGCTGCTCCCTGTCCCGTGGTGGGGCTGGGGTATGGAGGCAGCGGAAGACCCCTCACACCCCCCTTCCCCTCCCCTCCATGCCTCCCTTCCACAGGATCAAACACCCCAACATCGTGGCCTTGGATGACATCTACGAGAGCAGCACCCACCTCTACCTCATCATGCAGCTGTGAGTGACATCAGGGGACCTGGGAAGGGGGGGTGGGTCCAGAGGGTCGTGGGGGCAGCTGTGCTGTCACTGCCTGTCCCCTCAGGGTCTCAGGTGGGGAACTCTTTGACCGCATCGTGGAGAAGGGCTTCTACACCGAGCGGGACGCCAGCGCCCTGATCCGGCAGATCCTCGATGCCGTCAAGTACCTGCACGACATGGGCATCGTCCACCGCGACCTGAAGGTGAGCTGGGGGAGTGACACACACCGACCCCCGTTGTGGTGGCAGGGAGGGGACCCAGCATCACCCACCCTGACCCCTCCTCTCCGCAGCCCGAGAACCTGCTCTATTACAGCCTGGACGAGGACTCCAAGATCATGATCAGTGACTTTGGGCTCTCCAAGATCGAGGGCTGCGGCAGCGTCATGTCCACAGCCTGCGGCACCCCCGGCTACGTGGGTGAGCACCTGCTGGGGCTGTCATGACCCCAGCTGCAGGCTTGAGGTCCCCCCCCCTGGGGTTGGGGTCCCTCCTCATCCCTGGTGTCCCCTCCCAGCCCCCGAGGTGCTGGCGCAGAAGCCCTACAGCAAGGCAGTGGATTGCTGGTCCATTGGGGTCATCGCCTACATCCTGTACGTACCGCCCCCTCCCTGCCCTCTCCTCTCCACAGGGGCCCACTCCCCCGGGCTGCCTGGGGCCAGCATTCCCCTCCCTGCCAACCCTCCCCCAGGCTCTGCGGTTACCCCCCGTTCTACGACGAGAATGATGCCAAGCTGTTCGAGCAGATCCTGCGGGCTGAGTACGAGTTTGACTCGCCCTACTGGGACGACATCTCAGACTCAGGTGAGCTGGGACAGCAGCATGGTGTCACAGTAGCTGGGGGGGGGGGGGGGGTGGGGTGGGCAACGGGTGCAGGCACTGACAGCTGCTCCCTGCCCCATCCCAGCCAAGGACTTCATCCAGCACCTGATGGAGAAGGATCCTGGCAAGCGCTTCACCTGCGAGCAAGCCCTGCAGCATCCTTGGTAAGGGGGGGGGACCTGCTGCTCACTGCCTGCCCACCCTCCCTTCCTGGCTCCACCCCATGGCAGCTGTGGGGCAGGGGGACTCCCGCTGAACAACCCCCCCCACCCCACAACCCCAGGATTGCTGGGGACACAGCTCTGGACAAGAACATCCATCAGTCGGTGAGCGAGCAGATCAAGAAGAACTTTGCAAAGAGCAAGTGGAAGGTGAGCTCAGGGTGCAGGGGGCCTGTGGGTGCAGGGTGGGGGGTGGTGCAGGGGCCCCCCCGTGCTGGGTGACAGACGCTGTGGGATTGGCAGCAAGCCTTCAATGCCACGGCGGTGGTGAGACACATGAGGAAGCTGCAGCTGGGAACCAGCCAGGAGGGCCCTGGGCAGACAACTCCCACCAGCCCTGGTGAGCAGTTGGAAGGGGGCAACAGCAACGGTGAGCCCTGACCCCTCCCCGTCTCCATCCTGCACTCCCTGGGGCTGCTGTCCCGTGCTCACCCTGTTCCTCCCCACAGGGTCAGGCTGTGGCCGCCCACCCACCAGCAGAGCTCAGCACCTCACGCCAGACTGAGCACAGCGCAGTTCTGGGGGGGCTGACGGGGGACTGGCCCTCCCGTGGGCACAGTGTGGGGTAGGGGGGGCCCTGTAGTGCTGGCAGGGCTGGGTGTGGGGGTACCCTGCCCTACTCATCCCAAGGGGGGCGCTGAATGCAGCCACAGGGTCACAGCAGAGCTCTGCATCTGGGCAGGGGCAGCCCCCAGGAGCCCCTCCCCAGCTTGGGGCTGTATCCCGGGCCCCCTCCCTCCCCCACACACCTCCCCTGGCACTACTCCCCCCCCAGCCTCCCAGCATGTTTAAAGAGAATTTTCCAAATGGATGTTTCTATTTTATTGCTTGTAATAAAAGCAAGAGGCAAATGCTGCTTGGCTCAGCTCTGCCCTGGGAGGAGCAACTTGGGGCAGCAGCTCCCCCCTCAGCACCCAGCAGGCAGGGGACAGGTAGCAGTTCACACCTGTGTCCCAAGCTGGCTGTGACACCCCCCCCGTCCCAGTCTGCTCCCCAGGGGCTCTGTCCCTCGTGGGGTGTCCCTAGGGGAGACCATCCCCACAGCTGTCCCGGCCTCGGCCCCTCCGGGCCCCCTCCCGGCTGCCGGCTGGCTCCTGGCCCTTGCGGAGGTCAGCACAGAAGAGGACCTGGGTGGGGATAAATGATGAGGGGTGGGCACAGCTGGGCTGGGAGGCGAGCCCCAGGGTGCCCGGGCAGGGGAGCGGGGGACTCACCGCCTGTGCCCAGCCAGCGCGGGGCCCCCACAGCCCGCGGAAGAAGTCACCTGCAGAGAGAGGATGAACACGAGCGTTGGGGGCACTGTCCCCACCCCAGGGGTCCCGTGCCAGGGCCCAGCCCCGCTCTCACCGATCTCCTGGTGGGCCCGGGGGGTCAGGCTCCTGCCCCCCAGCGCCGCCCCGTAGCGCTGCCGCGCAATGCGCCAGACGTGGGTGTCCACGGGCACCGCCTCCGCCTTGTCCAGCGCCATCAGACAGACGCAGTCGGCCACCTGTGCCCGGGTAGCACCGTCAGCCCCTGCTGACGCCCCGCGCCCCCCACCCAGTCTCAGCACCCACCTTGGCGCCCACCCCGGGCAGGGCGCACAGCACCCGCCTGGCCTCGGCGTAGGGCGCCGCGCGCAGCCGGCGCAGCCCCTCGGCACCCAGCCCCCCGGCCAGGGCCCGCGCGCTGCCGCTGACAAACCGGGCCCGGTAGCCGAAGCCCAGCGCCCGCAGCCGGGGCTCGGCGTCAGCTCCTGCGGGGGGACAGCAGGGGGACGTGTGTGGGCACGGCTGAGGCCGTGGCAGGGTGACAAGGGCATCGTCGGGGTGAGGACGGACCTGTGAGCGCTGAGAGGGAAGGGAAGGCGTGAAGGGGCCGGGCGTCCAGCCGGCAGAGGCGGCGGCCGAAGGCGCAGCAGAGGCGCTCGATCATGGCGGTGATGCGGGAGATGTGGTTGTTGGAGGTGCAGATGAAGGAGAGGAGGCACTCGACGGGGTCCTGCCGCAGCACCCGCACCCCTGACAGCGGGATGTGGTGAGGGGAGGCCAGGCTGGAGCTGCAGCCGTCCCCTGTGGTGTCCTCACCTGGGAAGTCTTTGGCCACCTTGCGAAAGAGGGGGTCGGCTGCCCCCCAGGCCTGGTACAGGGCTGGCAGCCCCACGTCCAGCTGGAAGTAGTCACGCAGGATCCGGTCTGTCTCAGCACCGTCCGGCTGTGCCACCCGGGCGGGACTCCCATCCTCCTCTTCCTCACCATACACCGTGTACCAGAGCCGGTCCCGCTCCTGCCGCAGCGTCCAGACACGCTCCCCCAGCACGCCCGTCCAGGCCCCCGGGCTGCTCTCCCACCACCTGCCACACACCGGGGCGTTGGGGCCAGCCCGACCCCCGCGGGGCTGGGCCTTGGGGGGCTGGGACCCCCGGGCTGGCTCACCGAAAGGTCTGTCCCGACGACAGCACCAGGTCCAGGCGCAGCTCGGCCGGCGGGCAGGGCAGGGACCGCCACAGAGCCGGGCAGGACGAGGGGGTGTCCCGCAGCTTCATGGGGTGCAGGGCGGGCCGGCTGCACCCCCTGCTCTTCGGAGGCGGTGGGTCAGAGACTGCCCGCCCCCCATCCCTGTGCCACCCCAGAACGTGCCTCTGCACCCAGGGCTGCTGCTGCTGCTGCAGGGCCCCACCCCTGCCCCCCCAAACCCCTGCCCCACAGCCCCAGCCTGGACCCACAGCCGAACCCCAAATCCCTGCCCCCCAGCCCCCCCGCCCCACAGCCCCAGCCTGGACCCACAGCCGAGCCCCCAAATCCCTGCCCCACAGCCCCCCCGCCCCAGCCTGGACCCACAGCCGAACCCCAAACCCCTGCCCCACAGCCCCCCCCGCCCCAGCCTGGACCCACAGCCGAACCCCAAATCCCTGCCCCACAGCCCCCCCGCCCCACAGCCCCAGCCTGGACCCACAGCCGAACCCCAAATCCCTGCCCCACAGCCCCCCCGCCCCACAGCCCCAGCCTGGACCCACAGCCGAACCCCAAACCCCTGCCCCACAGCCCCCCCCGCCCCACACCTCCCCATACCGCGGCCCAGCCAGCCCCCACCCAGCCCCACACTTGGCTCCAGGCCGTACCCCCTCACCCCCTCACCATGGTTTCCCTCCAGCGGGCAGAGCGCCGCCCACGCGCCGGCGACGCTCTGGCCCAACTTCCGGCCGCGGTTCCGGAAGCGCAGCCCGCCCCGCTCCCGCTCCCCCCCGTCCGCCCGCACGGGAGAATTTACTTTCTAAGAATCAATAGATTTTTTTTTCTTCCTTCAAAATAAATACAAACAACGTCCGAGCGCGGCGCTGGCAAGGGGGGAGGCGGGGGCGGGCGGGGGTTGCAGCGCGGGGGAAGGGAGGGAGGGAGGGGGCGGCCAGAACGACATCCCGGGGAGGCGTGGGCGGGGGCACCGGGGGGGTGAGAGGGGGGCTCGGGGGGCCGCCCCCCCCGGTCCCCGCCCCCGGTGGGTGCAGGCCAGCTGCACGAGGGGGCCCGTTTGCCCTGAGATACGGGGGAGCGGCCCCGAGGGATGGGGGTGGGGGGTGGGGGGTGGGGGATCAGCCCCGGGGGCGGCCCGGGGGGCGGGGGTCTCAGTCGCTCTCGCTGGAGTCGCTGCTCTGCTCGCCCTGCACCTTGTTGCGGTGCTGCATGGCGCGGTGGTAGGCGATCTGCACCGACTTGCGGATGTTGGACTTGCGGCCCTCCAGCATCTTCTCCTTGTCCAGGTCCTGGTTCACGCCCAGCGGCACCAGCTTTGTCCGGGGCAACCACTGCCTGAGGGGAGCGGGGGGCCACCTCGTTTGAGGGTTACAATCGTCTCCCCCCCTTCCCCCCCCCCTCCCCCCCCAGCTCCGAAGCCCCAGCCTTACCAAGTGCGCTTGTTGTCGAAGAAGAGGACAAGGTAGAGGTGCTCGCGCGCTTCCTGAGTCATCTGCTCCCCCAGCTTCAGCACCTCCAGGGGTGGCACGGGGATGGGGACACCGTGGTGGAACATGCCTTCCCGCGGCATCTTGGGGTCGATGATCTGTCCGAGGAGCAGAGGAGAGGGGCTGAGAGGGGACGCCCCCCCCATGTGGATTTTGGAGGCCTCAGGAGGGGTGGCCAGCAGTACTCACCAGTGCTGGGTAGGAGGGGTAGCCCCGGCACTTGGCCCACACCAGGTCCAGGGCATCCAGGGAGGAATCCTCATCCTCGGAGAGCCAGCTCGTGCCGCGCCCCATGCCCTTGCGCACCACTGTGTGGGGAGAGGGGGGTCAGCCCTGTCCCCGCTGGCTGACAGTGACAGCCAAGCGTGCAGCCACGGTACTTACTGCCGTGCCCCACGCCTCGCCCTGTGCCCACGGAGTAGGACTCATTCTCTGTTCCTGAGGTGTCCTCACTGCTGTCCTCTGGGAAGTTCACCCGGGAGAAGGAGGGCTTCCCTCGGCCCTGCTTGGAGGGTGTTGTGCTGTGGAGAGAGGGAGCAGAGCTGTGGGTGGGAGCCACCTTCAGCTTCCACAAACCACATCCCAGAGGGCCAACCCAGTGGGATACCAGGCCTGTGGGCTCTGGCTGGCACTGGGAAGGGCTTGGCACAGGGGAGAGCTTGGCAGAGGTACCAGGAAGGAGGGAGGAATGGTGCTTCTGATGGGATACCAGCCAGACCCTCACCCTATTTCACCTGGGGGGACAGAAGCCATGCTCCTATCCTGATCAGAGCCACAGGCTGGAGTGGGCCATGGGAAGGGCTGGTGCCAGAGCAGCCACTGTGCCAAAGGGGAATCCCCCAGCTCACACTCCCCCCTAGCTTACCCCCAGCATTGGGTGCTGCACACTCACACCTTTAGGTTTTACACCAAAAAAAGGCACAAAACCCGCAACTTCCCAGCATTCCAGTAACAGCCACCGGGCTGCAGGGGGGTGAGTGAGGCAGGTCCCATCAAACACTCTCCTCAAGCAGCAGCTCATGGCAGAGAGCCACCCACTGCCACCCTGGCAGCACCAGTGCCCCTGGGGGCCGGTACCTGGTGCGGTCCGAGGCAGCACTGCTGCTGCTGCTGCTGCTGGACTCCGAGTCGGAGCTGCTGCGGGGCAGGCTGCAGTCATTGCGGTACACCAGGAAGCTCTTCTTCACCGGCTGGTTCCCGCTGCTGAAACCGTTGGCTGGCAGGTCTGTGAGACAGCACAAGAGGAGAGCGTTAGACCCGCGCTGGGCCCCGCCCCGCGCTCCCGGAACCGCCACCGCACCCACCCATGGGAGCGTCCTCGTTGGACTTGTCACTGTCACTGTCCGAGCTGGAGCTGGGCCGTGGGCTTCGCCCCCGCTTCCTCTGGCGCTGGGAGGAGCCCATGATGGGGAGCTGGGGGGGGCCCGATGGGGCTGTTCCCGTGCCCAGGGGCCATCTGGCTGTCTCGATTCTTCGGGGGGCGTCCTGGGCGTTTTGGAGGACCGGCAGTTTTAGGGTTCTTCTTGGAGAAGAGCACTGAGGTCCTCCTGCCAACTTCATGTGCTGGGGTGGAAGAAGAATTGGGACCCAGGCCTGCAAGAGGGAGGAGAAGGTGGTGGCTGCAGCCTGTGGGACACCTGGCAGTGACATGACAGCAGCAGCAAGGAACAGCTTAATTCATCAGAATGAAGATCCTCCATCCTGAGCTTTGCCATGTCTGTGCCCTCAGACTATCCAGTCTGCTGACAGCAAAAGCTGGATGGAGACAGCAATGAACATCAGCCAGGAATGCCCTCATTTTTCCCAGGCAACAACCTCACTGAAACAGAAGTCAGGAGCAGTCAAGCAGGAACAAACCCTCCCCACGACACAAAGCAGCTGAGAAAACACTCTTGAAAGATAAAGGCCCTAAAACACTCCCAGTCTGTGGAAAAGCCTGCTTTTCGGGGTGCTCGGGGGGGGGAAGCAGAGTTGGGAAAGCCTCAGTGACATGCAGCAGCTCTGCCTGGAGCTTTGGCTGTGCTGCCCAAGGAGCCCTGCTTGGAATCTCCCTCCAGGAGAGAAGGGAGCTGGCACCTGGCTGGCATTCAGCTCCCAGCCCCGGGGGGTGCTGAGCTCGGCAGCCCGTGCTGCCCCAGCTCCCTCCTATGCCCTGGAGCAGGATGGGACACCCCAGGCTGTCTGCTCCGTAATGTCGCTAGAGAAACCGGGCAGTGTGGCAGAGCTGGCAGGGCTGAGCAGGAAAGGAAATAACCAACCCACCTCACACCCCACGTCACACAGCTGGGACTTGCAGTCTCTGGAACAAGGTCCAGTTCCTAGGCTGCACTGGAGGCACACACCAGCCGCAGCTGCCACCACCAGCTGCCTGCCAACGCTCCCCGGAGGCAAACCAGGCTGTGCCTGTGGTTCTCCACTGCTCCCCCAAACCAGCCATATTCCAGAGGGATCCCTACCTTTGCCAGTCTCCTGGCTGCTGCTCTCCTCTGCAGCGCTGTCTGTCTGCAGGTCCTTCTCGCAGGGGTTGTGTGACTGCAGGACTCCCCTGGCAGAGGAGCCGTGCCGCTCCAGCCCGTCCCGGCCCAGCTCCCGCGGGTGAGCCAGCTTCCTCCGCAGGACAGTGATCTCCTTCTTGATCATCTTGGCCCGGCGGGACCGTCCTATGCTCTGCTTGCCAGCGTTGACCTCATCCAGCCGCTCCAGCAGGATCTTCAGCTGCTCCTCCAAGGGCAGGTGCTTCTGATTCTCTGAGAGCAGCAGCCGCACGTCTTCTGGGGGAACAAAGAGGAGGAGATGGACGAAAGACATTAGGAACTCTCTGGAGCTCCTCTACATGAAAGGGCATGGGGCAATCCAGGTTCCACACAGGAGAGAAGTAGCTGACATGGAACCAAACACCTGTGAACATGGGAAGTCACCCTGAAAGACCTGCAGAAGGAGTCCTGTGGGAAGCAGGCCAGTTGGGACTGCTGGGGGAGGCAGGCTGATTGGCAGCTTAGAGAATACCAGGGTTCCCATTGGCAGCAGGAACAAGAAAGGGGGTTGTAACAGGGAAAACAAGAGTCAAAGGGATCCTGAACCATTACAGAGCAGGGATATTTCCTTGACTGAGCCCTGAGGAGAGGGAGACCATGACAGGATCCTTCTCTGAGACACTGAACATACCCAGTGGGGCCAACAGGTACCAGGCTGGCAAAGTCCCCACCTCTCTGGGGAGCAGGCACAGGCAATCCAGGCACCCGACTGAACCTTCCATCTCAAACAGACCCCAGGTGCCCTGACTCTGCCCTGGGCTTTACCTTCAAGTAGCCCTCGACAAGGGGATGAACACCCACCGTCCTCGATGTCTTGGACCTGAGCATCTTCCACCGTCACGCAGTGGGGGAAGTGCATGCCTGTCTCAAAGTCAATGCCCATCTTCTCCGCCTGCCGGCGAGCCTGCCGGAGAACGGCACCTCCCTGCTCCCGCAGACGGATGGCTGCCCGGTAGAAGATTGTGTCTTTGGCATTGTATTTCAAACAGTTGTTGATAATTAGGTTGAAATCCTCCTCAAAGTCGTCGAAATTCAGATAGCGATAGGCTTCCAGGTTTTGTTTCATTGTCTGAAAATCCATCGGCTTCTTGATGTGATCCAGGTAGTCTGGGACCTGCATGAGGAAATAGCCAGAGCTAAGAGCCCGGGAACCATGGGTTAGCATCACCTGCTCCAAGAAAATGGTCATTAGAGGAATCAGGTATCACTCCATGTCTTCTGCCCAAATGCACACCAGGGAACGCCGTCTGCTTCTGCAGCTCGAGGAGCAGGAAGGCCTCTGGGCCAGGGAGCCCATGTGCTGAGCTCCACCTGTCAGAGCAGACGCTCTCTGAAGCGCTTTCATGGCTGCAGCGCACACACCAGCTTCCTGTCTTCTCCTGTCTGCGGGCAGCTGGGATCCTGTATGCTACATGGTGTTCCCTGGGGAAGGAAGCTGCAGGTGCAGCCCCCAGGGGCGAGGATGAGTGCAGACAGGTGAAACCAAACCGTGCAGGCTGTGGGTGGGACTGCCCAGCCTTCCTCCCCAGCCCTGCTGAAACACTTCAGTGCTGACCTGCTGCCAGAGCCGTGCGGAGCCAACACGCCCTTTCCCCACCTCTCCCGGCAGGGACTCGATGCTGGTCTCAGGGATAATGTCCCTTGTCCCCAGTAGTGATGGCTTGGGGGTCAAACCCATTTCTGCACTGTGCTCAGCCTGTTGCCCTGCACAGGCCTTTGTGAGAAGACAGGTAAGAGTGTACTTCCCGCCAAGGGCCCTTCCCACCAGGAATCCCCAACTGCTCAGACACGCCAGTGAGTCACCAGCCACACGCACAGAGGAAGAGCTGAGTGCCGTGCTCCAGCCAGCACCAGGCTGCTTGGGGGAGCGTCAGGACCAGAGAGCACCCAGGGCAGCCCTTGGTACGAGCAAGGGACACGTTTGAGTGAAGTAGAAATCTGGGGAAGGGGGTTCTTACTTCGTAGATTTCTGTTACCTCAGACAGAGGGACCGGCTCGCTGAAGATGTTGCCCGTGTCTTTCTCCTGCAGCTGCTCGAGTGTCTTGCGGAGGAGGATGAGGAAGGGGGTCAGCTGCATTTCCAGTGCCACCTGCTGCACTTTGATCTGAAACAGAGGACCAGAGCAGGGCTGAGCCCCTGCCCAGCAGCAGGGACAGCCCCCAGGGAGAAGTGCAGTCCTACAGGACACTGACACCTCTCGCCACGTGGGGCAGGGACTGCCCCTCAGCCCCATCTCTGGAGGCACCAGCTCCAGCACCGCCCAGTCCCACCTCAGCCTTGCAGAGCAGCCACCTTTGCTCAGAGCCACCAGGGCAGGGCACAGCAGGGCTGAGGGAACCCTGGCACTCACCCTACGGCACTCTGAAGAGCCCTTGCTTGTGCCCACCCCAGCGGCTCCCCAAAGAGGGGCAAACAATCGTTACCGTCTCTCTCTTGAGCTTCTCCCGCTTGCGTATCAGCTCCACCAGCAAGCGTGCCCGCTCTAGGTCATGGCGGAGGCGCTGCCATGACTTCAGCTGCTCCTTCAGGGCCCAGTTCTTATCCTCAGTGTCTCTCTGCGGGAACATCAGAGACCATGAGCCGACAGGAGATGTGTTCTCATCTCCATCTTCCTGACTGTGTGCCGGAGCTCTTCCCTGGCAAAGGGAACCAGCATGTGTCCTGATTTGAGCCAGGATGAAGCCAATTTTCCTTTTACTGATTTATTTTTTCCTTCAGCAAGCTTTCTTTTAACTAGTACCAGAGTGTTTCAACTAAGACTGGTAAGAGAGGAACATTTTTCTAACTGCTGGGGCTTCAAGGTCGCACCTTCACTCTGCCAGCTCAGACACTACAGGGAGATCTATGACCCCCCTGTAGGAGGCTGAGTTAGACAGACAGCAAAACTGGCCAGAGATATTTCATTCCATATATCTACATGAACTCAGAGGAACGTCAGAGATCAGAGAAGACAACTTCCTTCCTGCTTTTTCTTCCCTTCTCTTCCGTCCATGGCCGGCATCCAGGGAGGACTCCGTCCATCCAGCACCACTGACCCTTAGGCTTGAGCTCTCCTGACCCTCATCACTCTCTGCTTTCTCCAGCAGCAGCTCCGGGATTTCTCGGGACTGTTGGCAGCTCAGGGAAGTGCTGTGGGAGTTGCTGGGGGTGGGGGGAGGCGAGAGGCTTTTGCACATACCTGAACATATTTGTATATAATTGTATATATTTTCTTATATCACTACTGTTTAATTAAAGCTGTGTAGTTTAGTTTTCAATCCAGCAAAGTCTCTCTTTTTCTCTCTCTCCTTCCCTACCTGGGTGGGAGGGAGGGGAGATTAAGAGTACTGTTGTCGAACCTGAATCAAACGGTGATAAGATGCCTGACCCACTGGTTTGCTGAAGGGCCCAGTGCCCTTGTAACCTCGGTGGGTGAGTCAGAAACAGCCCTACCTCTGGCCAGAGCTGCTCCCTGGCCATCGACCCAAGGAGGCGAACATCCTGTGCCTCTGGAAATACTTTTCCTAACACAACTAACTGCCCACAGCTGCCCAACAGCACAGAGCAACAACACCAGGGTCCCTCCAGCAAAGGGCAACTGGAACATGGCTCTGTTTGCTTTCACTTCTGGAGCAAGAAAAATGCCAACTTTTATCCTGCTGTAGCCAAAGATGAGCAAAAGCAGTCTCAGCTCTTCTCCAGCAGATAACTATGAAAGGGGGAAAAGGCAGGATAAACCCCTGCCCAGCTACAGTCTTCAAAGGGCTCAGAAAGAAAGATTTAGCGCTCAGACAAGGAGCCAGAAGAAAAATCTTCCTCTCTGGCACTAGAGACTTCACATCTGTGCAGCGCTGACTAAGGGCAGAGGCAGACAGTGGGCTGGAAGCAGCTCACACAGGGAGCACTCCTGGAGCAGTTTCAGAAACTGGAAGAGAGGCCTTGGTTCCTTCCAGACTGTTTCTGGAGATCTTCGGCCACCTCTCTCAACACTTGCTGACACAGCAGCCTCAGACCTGAGCCACTTCTGACAGGGTTTGTCATTGCCACTGGCTAAAGGCAGGCATGACGAAGGAGCTAACTTCTGTGTGGCAGGATTCCCTTCCTGTGGCAGGCTGCCAAGTGTCACTGCCTGGAAAATCTCTGAGCACCGAAAAGCAGAGGAGAAGGTGAAGCAGCAAAAGCAGCTGGGACTGCCCTTTCCCCACCTGGGAGCTTGTACCCTGGCCCCCCCCGTGCCTGCAAGCACCACATGCAGCAAAGGCTCCGAGCCCCCAGCTCCAGAGGCGCAGGAAGCACACGGGCACAGCCAGGTTTCCCTGCAGCTCCCCAGCCAGCAGCCCTTACCTGGTCACAGTTTCTTTGTGACTGCAAGTGTGTCTGAAGGCGGCGGAGCAGAGGGACACCATTCCGGGACTGCCTCTTCAGAGTCCAGTAGCTGTGCAGCCTCTGCATGAACTGGCTCTTCCTCTGGATGGTTAAACGGTTTGTAATCTTACTGAGCCTGGAGAAGGGAGAGGAACCACACACCCCATCAAGATAAGCCTGGCTGCTACAGGAGAAGCCCTGGCTAGGGGGACAGAGCAGCAAGGCCACCCAAGAGCAGCCAAGAAGCTCCTCAGGCAGGGAACACCCTTGCCCACAGCAGGAATTTCTGTAACACCGAGTCACGCAGGGCAACCACCCCCCTGAGTCAGCTGCAGTGAAGGACACCAGGAAATGTCCAGCCTTGCCTCTCCAAAACAGACTTTTCCTTTTTACCTCCTGCTAGCTAAAAAAGCAAAAGCTGGGGGCAGGCTGCGCCAGGTCAGGGTATGACACAGCTACATCAGGGGCCAGACCTTTAACAGCTCCCACAGACCATCCAAAACCCATGATTTCCCCAGCTGAGGTCCACTCATGGTGACAAAGGCCCTGGCCAAATGTTACCAGACAAACTGGAGCCCCAGGGAGTCCATAACTTGGCCAAGCCTGGCACAGCACAAGGAGGGAACAGAAGGCACGAGCAGAACAGAGCTCCTATCTGAGCTAAGGAAAGACGACCCTAAACAGCCTAAAATGCCACAAAAAGGATTTTCCTCATTTCTACAACAGCAGAAAGCCTGGAGAGGCTGGGACAGCCCTGTTTAGCAACATCAGACAGAGATGCCCTGCAAGTGGGGAGCCTAAGGGATGCACCCCCAGCATCTCCAGCTCCTCACAGGGGATGACCCAACCTACATCAGCCTCCACTGAATTGAGCAGCCTCCTGTGCCATCGCCAGCCAAGCACAGCTCCCACAGGAAGACATTTGGCATTCTGGCAACAGCCCTTGAAGAATAATTAATCCCAACAGGAAGGCCTGGGGAGAGGCTAACAGCTTCTAGCTCAGTGTGGGTTTTGCTGGGAGCACAATGATAGCAGCAAGAGCCTACAAACTGCCTGCCAACGTGTCCACACATAAGAAAAGAAGTTCTGGCTACAGAGCAAGCCCCAAGTGAGCAAAAACATGGGGTTAGGACACAGACAGACCATGGCAAAAAGCCAGCAGCCCTGTAAGCAGAGATCTGCCTCCACAAGACACCAGTGTGCTCCCCAGAGAGCAAAGCCCACAGCTTCTCCCTGCTCCCCTCCGACCACATAGGAGACAGTCTCCAGGGTCCCATGTCCCTGCACTGTCACCACTGTGCTTGAGGGGCCACAGGTACAGTGCCACGGTGTCAGGGGTTCCACCCCTGGCAGAGCTCCAGCCACAGGGAGGAGAAGAGCTCAACAGCTCGGGGTAGTGGTTCAAAACTGTGAAGACAAATGCCTGCATACCCAAGCTGTGATTCACCTTCAGGATGCCTGCACAGAGTCATGGTGAGAACCAAAACTGCCCTAAGACGCTTCTGTGTGCTTTTGCACGCTGCTGAGGACATCTTGATCCTCTCCAGCCAGCCCCCCACCGGCAGCACCAAGGCAGAGCTACTGCCTGTCACTGGCACAAAACACTGAGGAAGCCCAGCAAGGGGTAAGCAGTTGCTGGGATGTGTTCAGCAGGGCACGGGAATCCCAACATGAGACCTCTCTGCTCCAGAGCCACAACAGCCCCCAGGGTTCATGCATTTCCCAGGCCTGAATCCCTCCCACACTTCCCTTTTTTCCCCCTGCACAACTCTAGAAGAAAACAAACCTTGGCAGAAAGGAGAGCAGCCCTCTGTCCCCTCCTCCTTCTCCACTGACTCCAGCATCTGAGGTCAGCACAACAGGAAAGGAGCAGTGGGAACCCCCAGCTGCTTCCTGATGCATCCGGCCTAGTTTGTTCTCTGCCGTTAAACTAACAGCAGCGATTTCCTGCCCCACCAGGGCCCAGACACCTCTGTGGGGCAGCACATCACCCTGCCTCTCTGCGGGACTCCCAGAGGAAACCACCAACAGCGAGAACAAAGCAAAAAGCACCTGTGTGAAAAGCTAAGGAGCGGAAGGAGGTAATGCCCATGTGGAAAGTGGGACACGAGGCACAAAGAAAAGGAGACACTTCTCCACAGTCAAGGGAGGGTAGCAGGTCGTACCTGTGCGGGGGGATGCAGGGCACAGAAACCACAGGTGCCGCGGCTCGTTTCTCCGCCAGGATCTTCCGCGCCTTCTTCATCTTGATCCGAGACTTGGCCTTTGCTTTTTTGACTTTCTCGGAGCTCCAGCTCTTCCCATCCTCTTCCTCCTCCTCATCTTCCTCCTCCCCCTCGCTGTGGGAGAGGGCAGGAAGCCTGCGGACAGAGCCCGGCGGCGTGTGGATGTCGCAGTAGGCAGTTTTGCGCACGCTGAAGGAGGTACCATTGGCCCCCATCTCCCGGACGGGCTCCATCTTCATGTAGAGCCCGGCCTGCTGGGCGCATGTGACGTGGAAGGCAGTGTAGCAGTTGGCTTTGTGACACTGGATGCAAGCCCCGGAGCCACGCTGCTTGCAAATGTAACAGGTCAGCTTCCAGCGGGCAGGCGGGATGTGCTCGATGCTGTCAATGGGCTCCAGGAAGACGGTGTTGGCAAAGCACACCTCGGGGATCCAGAGGGCACAGACCACGTGTGCCCAGCGCCCATCATCTGTCTGCTTGAAGGCCCCCCCCTTGTTGGGGCAGAGAGCACAGTCCACAGCTCGCGAGGGTGACTGCAGGCACCGTCGGCAGAGCCACTGTCCCTCCGGGATGTAGGGCACCCCGTAGCACTCCTGATGCACAGCCAGGTTGCACATGTCGCAGAAGAGGATGACGTTGCTGTTCTGACACTCCCCGTCGTTGCAGATGCAGCAGACAGCATCCTCATCCACCAAGGCGTTGGGATCCCCCTTGTTGTGGCTCTCAAAGTAGGATTCCTTCTCCAGCCGGTCCATCAGGTACTCGAAGATCTCCTGGGGAATGGGACTCACGCCTTCAGTCTTCCGCCGCTCATTCATGATGTCCAGCCAGATGTAATCTTCCTCATCCATGTCGTACTCCACCTCCTCATCCAGCTCCTCCGCTGACTTCTCGATGTACCTGGAATGATAGCACGGGAGGGTGAGGGCATGACCCACGGGGCCCTGGAGCTGCTCAATCCTAACTCCTGCAGGACCCTAACATACAGTTGAGCCGTAAGTCAAAATAAAAAAAACAGGGACAGAGCAGGAAGGTGCAGAGGCAGGAGGTGCTGCTGCACCCTGAGCAGTGCAGCAGCACAACAGCGCATGAGGCATGACACAAACACAATTAAGCTCATCTAACAAGCAAGGTATGGGCCTTGGGGAGTCATGAGCACAAGACAGGAGCCTGCACAAGCCACTGAGCAGGTGCCAGATGCTCTGGAGACAGTGGTCTTGTGCCCAAGACACAACAGGAAGCAGGCACAGAGGCATCACGACTCGTTAATCCTGGTTAGGGTGGCTGCACCCCCTTCTCTTTCACTCTGAGTGGCAGGTGAGGGGATGTTATTCAGAGACGAAAGAGGTGGAACCCCGAGGCCGCTGCTGCAACTGATGGCAACCACCCCCTGCCATGTCAGACATCTCAGAGAGGTTTCTTTTCTAATACCCTGAGACAAAATCACATCATTATCCCGACCCTGAAACACGGTGCTGGTTTCTCGGGCACTTGGCAACTAGGACAGCTAGGGTGGCCACACAAGCCTTACTTTGGCTCAATATTAATGCCCCACTTGAAGTATGATTTTGGGCCACTGCACTCACCATGCCACTCATGGAAAAAACACCGGACAACAAAGACACAATAAGCCTGCAAACAGGCACATCTGATGGGTAAAACTTGGTGCTGAGGGGCTCTGGAGCTATCCCATAACACCTCTAAAGAGTGGTGGGGAAGACAGGAGGACAGAGTCTCTTTTTGCTGTAACCATATTGCTGTCCCAGCAAAGGAAGAGCACAGCAACCCAACTGCTAGCAATCCAACAGTGAGCTCTGCAGGTGCACGGACCCCTCAAAACCAGGACAGAGCTCTGAGAGCCTGAAGCCATGGGATGGCCAGCTCCATGGGACTTGGGAAAGGCAGGCAGAGGCCATTTCCATCAGCCATACACAGAAATTGAGCCAATTCCACCTCCAGACCCCAGGCACAAGCTAGAGCTGCCCAGGTGCCTCCTCACACCCCGGTCACGGACAATACCTGTAGTAAGAGGTGGGGCGAGGCGGGGCATCGGGGGTGTCCTGCTCCAGCTCCCGGTACACCACCTCGGGGAGCTTGGGAGTGGTGCCAGCCGAGGCATTGTGGTGATGGTGGTTGGAGTCCTTGCGCTTCTCCTTGTTCTTGTGCTTGCCAGATTTCGGTGGGACACTCTGTGTCTCTGTGTTCTCCTTATTGCTCCCGTTCTCGGGCACCTCCTCAGGCACCTCCTCATCCTCAGACACCACGTCCAGGTTATCGAAGATGCTGATGCGATGGACGCGGCCGTGGAGATCCACCTCCACCATCCGCTGGGCTTGGGCGTAGGTCATCACCTCACGGCCTGGCGACTGGGAGGTCTCGGAGGGGCTGGGGGACTGCTTGTTGGCAGGGCGGGCCTGGCGCCCTTTCTTCTTGTGCTTGCGCAGGGGGGTGTGCTGGGGCGGGGGGGGGTTGTCGTGGTCATAGTGGTAGAGGTGGTACTCGATCCCGCTGTAGCTCTTGTAGATCTTCCGGCAGGTGCCCACCGGACACTCGTACGGGGGTTTGGTGGCGCGAAGGTTGTGGCAGAAGGTCTTCACGTCGAAGTCTACGCCCATGGCGTCGCCCGCCCGAGGGGGGCTGAGGGGGGCGAGGGGCTGAGGGGGGCTGATGCCAGGCCAGGCCGGGCCGGGCCCCCCGCCCCCTCCCCGGGCCGGCCGGCCGCCCGCCCTCCCCTCCCTGCTTCCCTCCTTCCCTCCCTCCCCCCGGCCACGCTCACCGGCCCCGGGGCCGGGGCGGCTCCATGGGCGGCGGCAGCGGCGGCGGCAGCGGCGGGCCCGGGCCGGGCCGCAACAATGGGAGCTGCGGCGGCGCCTGGCGCGGGGCGGCCCTGGGTAAAGCGCCGCGCCGCCCTTAGCAACCGCACTTTCGGCACGGCCCGGGCGGGCGGGCGGAGGCAGCGGCGCGGGGAGCGGAGGATGGCGGCGGGAACGGCGGAGGAAGGAGAGCGGCTAGAACGGGGAGAGCCCAAGGAGGGCGGCGGGGTCCGCGCCGCGCCGCGCCGGGCGAGGCGAATCTGCCGCTCCGAATCACAGGCACCGCCCGGGAGCCCCGCCCCGGCCCATCCGGTCCCCGCGGCCCCACGCAGCGGCAGGCCCGGTCACAGCGGTTTATTTACAGTCGGTAACGCGGTACAGGCCCCGCCGAGCCGCCCCCCGCACCCCCCTGCGGTGGGGCTCAGCCCTGTGGGATCCCGCGGCCGTGGGGCCGAGCCCCGCTGCGGGCAGCAGCCGGGCTGGAGGCGGGCGCGGGGTGCAGGCAGGAGCGTGGCACAGGCAGGAGTTGGGTGAAGCCCCCCTGCCCCAAGGAGCTAGCGGGGCTGGGACCCCCAGCATGCGCCCAGCCCCCAGCCAGCCTCCTCTCGGGTGAAGGGAGCTGGGCTGCCGTCCCGGGGGGACACACCGTGACCCCCCAACAGCCTGTGCCCCACGGTGAGGGACAGCGCGGTCTGAGCCAGTCCCGCTGTGCCAGGCATTGCTGGGCGCTTCCAGCCCCGTGGTCTTGCTCCCAGGAGAGTAGGGTCCCAGCCCCGTTCACCAGCCACAGCAGCTCCTTATCACCCTTGAAGGGGACACTTCTCCATGGCCAAGCCCTGGCCACCAGCAGAAGGACAGTGACACAAGTCCTTGCCCACCAGTCAGCCCCACGACCCACGGAGGAGCTACTGGGGGTCTGCCCGGCGAGGCTTGATGTCGCGGGTCTTCATGTAGGAGAGCAGCTGCTCGGGGATCTCGGCAAGCACGTCCTTGGCCAGACGGGCCATGCTCAGCACCTGGTTTCCCGAGTCGTCCACATAATCCCGAAATGGCACAAACTTCGAGGGAAAAGAAGGTTGCAGCCCGGTTGGAAACAACCCTGCGGCTGCAGGAGTCAGCAAGTGGCTGAGCATTTTCTCACCCATGGTGGGACTGGGCTCGACCCCAGTGTTACCTGTACGATGTCCCTCTCAGCACAGCGTCCCCGGGAAGATACACGTACATCGTCACCGTCCAGCTCCTCCATGGCTGGGGGGTGACAGCTGGTGTCACTGAGCTTTGGTGGGGTAGCCACCAGGGACAGAAACGCCATCCCTCCCTCCAGCATGCCTTTAGTGTCCCATAGAAAGGGACAGTGTTTCCATCCCCCTTTCCTGCTGTCCCCAAGCCCCAACTCACCCTCAAACTCAGCTGGACCCACTCCCACAATGATGATGGACATGGGCAAGGAGGAAGCCTGTGGAATAGAGGCAGGGTGGCAGCTGGGGCAGCAGCCAGTAGGGGCTGAACTGATGGCAAGGAGGGTGCACTCACGGTGACGATGGCTTCCTTGGTCTGCAGCATGTCAGAGATGACGCCGTCAGTGATGATGAGGAGGACGTGGTACTGCGAGCCATCGGTCACCTGGGCAGCCGCCCTGTGGGGAGAAGGGATGGGGTCCCTCCAGCAGCCCCCACCAGTGTGGGGCAGCCCACCCTGCTGTGCGACCGGTGGCATTTGGGGACAGCGAAGGGGACAGAGCCCCCAGGTGCTCACCCAGCCACCTGGTTGATGACGGGGGCGAAGTTGGTGGGACCATAGAGCTGGACGGTGCGCAGGCTCTGGAGGTAGCACTCCAGCACGCCCTCGATACCGGCACAGCTGGGGTTGTCCACGTTGTTGTTCTGGGGATGGGGACAGGCGCTCAGAGGGGAAGCACAGCTCCCAGTGTGCCCCCTCAGCTGTGGGATTTTGTGGGCACTCCTGCCCTAGTATTCCCACCCCAGGGCGCACCAGAGGGAACTGGTGGGAGATCTTGCCGTCAGGTGGGAGTTTGGCGCCGAAGCCGTAGGCAGGGAAGAGCTTGTCACTGTCGTAGTCCTGGATGATCTCCCCCACCGCCTTCAGCGCCAGGGCGTAGGCGCTCAGCTGGTAGGGGCTGGCGTAGTGCAGCGAGGTGGGCTGCGATGGCATCCCTGCGGCACAGCACCCGTCGGCACCGCCCCACGGCCACGCCGGGACCCCCGCCCCGGCTGCGCTCACCATTGGAGGCCGTGAAGTCGATGGCGACGGTGAAATTCAGCTGCGTCCTTGGAGGGGGGGGGGGAGAGCGAGGGAGGCTCCTGGCCCCACGGCGCAGGGACGCTGTCTTCTAGCCCCACAGCATCATGTGTGTCCCCTCCTTTGGGACCATCAGGTCCCCCCCTTCCCCAGCAAGCACCCCACAGCCCAGGACCACTTTCCTGTACCACCTCCCCAGCCCCACCGCCCCTTGTCGGCCCCCAGGCTGCACCTGCACCAACACCACCGTCCTGGCCCCAAGACCCTCGCCCATGGCGGGGGGGTCTCAGGGAGCCGGGGGGCACTCGGCCCCCCACTCACCCGCCTCGGATGTAGTCAACAAATGTGAATTCGGACTCGACGGAGAAGGAGAGCAATGTCACCTGCAGGCATGGGGGGTCAGACCCAGACCCTCACCCCCCTGTCAGGCACAGCAGGGGCATCAGACCCAGCCCCCTAAAAGCAGGACCCCCAGGAGCACCTCAGCCCACTCACAGTGCCAGAGTTCACGTACTTCTTCTTCTTGCACTTCTTCCTGGGGTTCAGCACCTGCAGGCACAGGGAGAGGTTGGGCCTAGTGTGGAGTGCTCCTTGCCACCCCTCCCCAGCCCCTGGCCCTACCTCGTACACCGTGAACTGGCTCTGTGCTCTGGAGAGCTCCCGGTAGCTGGTGGCAAACTCCCCAATGAAGTCGTGGCTGTGGAAGGGGCCCGGGGGCCAGGCACCCCAGTGAGAGGCACCCCAGGAAGCAGTGGCAGCACCCTGATGTCCCCTGCCACCCCATGGACACAGCCTCACCTCCCATCCCGGTCCCAGTCGTACACATCTATCTTCACCGTCCTGAAAGCAAAGGTGGGCAGAGGGTGAGCTGCTGGCCTGCGGGCATGGCCACCTCTGGCCCCCCTGGTTTGGGGACACCCCCCCAGCAGCCCATCCTGCAGCCCACCCCGCAGCCAGCTGCTGGCAGAGCTGCCCTGCATCTCTGCCGGGAGGGAAGTGGGAAATTTGGGTCACGGCAGGGGCCCTTGCAAGGAGGGGGATGCCTTTATGTAATTTGGGTTGCAAAAGAGGGAAAAAAAAAAAAAACAAAAAAACCCAGTAGGATCCATTTCTGAGCTGCCTGCTGCTGCGAGGCCACACCATGAAGGAGATGTTCTGGCCCCATGGCCACCCCTGTCACCACTCTGCCAGTCCCTGTCCCCGTACCGGTCGTAGTCGCCGTTGCAGAGGGCGCGCACGGGGATGGTGAAGGGCTGCCACACCGGGTTGAGCGTGTTCTTCACCACCTCCGTCTTGTGGCAGATGGTGAAGCTGTGGGGAGAGGGCAGGGTCGGGGCGCACTGTACGGCCACGCCGGCACCCTGCCCACCCCAGCAGGCCCCTGCACTCACGTGCCGTCCTCGTTGCTGCGGTAGAAGACGAGGAAGGGGTCGGATTTTCCGAAGAAGTCCTTCTTGTCCAGCTTGTTGGCGCACAGCTGCATTGTGACGATGTCCTGGGGACAGGGACCATCATTGCTGGCCGCTTCCTCGCCCCTGGCCCCACCAGCTGCCCGTGCTGAGGGGGCTGTGCAGCCCCCACCTCGCCAGTGCTGGGACACAGGCCCTCACCCGGCAGTTGCTCAGCTCCTCGGCCAGCAGCAGGATGGTCCCACACCGCTTCCCTGGGACACCCCTGGGACCGGAGGTGCCAGCTTAGCTTGGGGACAAGGGGACAGGACAGGGGCAGGAGGAGGGGTCAGGGCTGGGGCTCATGCCCCACAGCTGGCACTCTCAGGGGACGTGCAGAGAGGGGTCCCGTGGGGTGGGTGTGGGGACACAGTGTGAGACCCCCCCCCTCGCCCTGCCATGGGCAGTGACTCACGTGAGGGGTCTCTCCAGGCGGCCCCGCTGGGAGCCGATCACCTCCCCCAGCGCCACAAATGCCTGTCCCAGGAAATCCTGCATCCCGAGCACAGTGCTGTGAGATCCCAGGGGCTCCTGCCACAGCTCCCTACCATCCACATCCACCCCTCACCTTCCCAGTTTGCCCACCAGACCTGCTCCCACCCTGCCCCAGGGCCATGCCAAGTGCCCTGGACCACACCCTGTGCCCCAAGAGCCACCCCCTTGCCCAGGAACCATCCTGCACCCCCAGGACCATGCCAGGTGCCCAATCCATGTGCTTTGGACCCATCCTGTGCCCCGAGGGCCATTCCACAGCCCTGCTCCCCCCACTGCCCGAGCTGCCCCACTTGTCCTGGACCCATCTCTCCAGAGCCACGCCATGTACCCTGAACATATCCTGCACCCCTCAGTCCACCCTACACCCATCCTGCACTCCCCAAGCCACCTCTGCAATGCATCCTGGCCCCATCCTGCACCCTGCCCCACCAGGCACACCCATGGGCCAGGGTCCCAGGGCAGAGAAGGGGCTGGTGTGTGGTGAGCACCTACCTTCTGTCAGTCCCCATGGTGCACAGAGAGATGGAGAGAGGGTTAGAGACCCCTGAGGCCAGGGCCACTTGTCCCCCCTTGACAGCACCTGCACCAGGCACAGCCTCGGGGTGCCCCACTACAGTGTCACACCTGGGCATCACCGTGTGACCCCTGGCACAGGTTGTGCTCACCTGCTTTAAAATGGAGCAGCTCTTGGAGTCCACGTTGTAGCTGGTGATAGGAGAGCAGAGCTCTGAGCCCCAGGAGGCAGCCCTGCTTCCCCCACCCGTTGTGCTTTTCACAGCTGTATCCTTATTTATTATCCTTATTTATTATCCTTATTTATTATGGCTATTTATTACTGACTCGGTGCTTTGTTCCACCCCAAGCTGCTGCTGAGCCCCTCCCCAGCCTCCCCACTCACACATCGAAGCGGAGGTTTTGCTTCTCCTCAAAATAGTAGTCGAGGACGAACTTGCGGACGAAGTCGGGGTTCAGGGTGTTGTCAATCACCTCGGTGCGCCCAAACTGCGGAGATTGGGGTGTGAGCAGCCCCCCCACCCCGGGAGCCCTCCCCTTGGTGCTAATCCCAGTGGGGGGATTAATGCTGTTGGCAGGACCAGATCACTAGCATGGATGTGCATGGCCATATGGGCCCATTTAACCCAGACGGGGATTAGGCAGGAGGAGCACAGGCACTGGGAGCAGCAGCAACCCTGGCACAGGGCTGGGAGCATCCCCAGGGACCTGCTGAGAGGAACCACGCTCACCTCCTTCCACTCGCTGCTCCCTGAGCTCTGCACGAAGAGGACCACCACTGTGGGGAGAGGAGCAGAGCTGGGCTGCCGTGCCATGCCCGCGCTGTGCCCGTGCTGTGCCCCCTGCCCAGCCCTGCCACCCACCTGGGTCAGACTTGGAAAAGGTGTCCATGTCCAGCAGGTTCCTGGGGGGATGGAGCCAGGTGTGAGTCACCTTGGGTGCCACCCACTGCCCCTACTGAGTCCCCATGTGCCCCCCATCATGCCAGAAGACCATGCCAGCATCTGAGGCTGAGAGCCCCAGCACCCTGGGGGTTGTGGTGGCTCCCACCGAGGGTTTGGCAGGACTGCGGGGCGAGCGGGGAGCAGCGTCTTCAGCACTGATGATGATTAAATGTGACAGGGAACCCATTTACAGGATGAAACCTTCCTTCCTGCTGCTGGTGCCAGCTGAGTGCCCGCTGCACCCCAGCAGCATGGCTAATTGTGGGGCAAGGAATGAGAAAAAAAGAGACACTCAGATCAAGGGCTGGGCAGCCAGAGGGGACCAGCTCTGTGCCCCTGACACAGCTGCCAGCAGTGCAATTGATCATGATTGATCATCATCCTTCACTCAGTGTGACACCAGGAAGTGCTGGGGGTTGTGACCAGCTCTGCAGGGATCCTTCCTGCACCCCCAGGGAAGCTGCACAGGGTGGGCTGGGGCACAGCCAGAGGCTGTGGGGCTCAGCCAGCTCTCCTGGCCCCAGCGTGCAGGGACAGGGGTACAGGAGAAAGACACCCAGGGCTACCCCAGCAGCGCTGGATGGGGCTGAGCCCTTGGGAAGCCATGAAGCTGAAGCCTTCTCCTGCCCTGAGCTGTCTCCAGGAGCAAACCCCAGCCCCTGCCCAGAGCTGCCAGGCCACATGGCCCCTAGTCCCTCTGCCCAGAGGGGCTGGCAGGGAGGGCAGGCATTCAGCTGCAGAGAGGGGGCACGACAGCTCCTGGCCCAGACCAGAGTTTGCAGGGCTTGGGGACACACCAGAACTGCCCATCTGGGCAGGGGATTTCGCAGGGCTGGCTGCCGGCCTTCCCTGACCCCTCACGCAAGGGGGATGCCACTGCCCAGGAGGCTGCTGCTAGTCCCTGCGGGCAGGACCCTCCGGCTGCAGGCAGCGAGGGCAGTGGTGCCTCTGCTGGGCTATATTTAGCCACCCACAGATCAGCTCGGCAGCCGCTGCTTGCCCCACAGACTCACCAGGAGCTGGAGGCACCAAGAAGCACCTCTCCTGCAGCCCCCCTTCTCACCATGGGCCAACGCTGACCTGCTTCTGCCCCTGCTGCCTCTCACGGTTCTCACATAGCCAGGCAGAGCCGGGAAAGCTGCCTGCAGCCACCACCAGCATCCTGAGCCCCACCACTGTCACCCTGCACCCCGCCAGCATCACCCTGCGCCCACAACCATCCTGAGTTCCTCCAGCATCACCCTGCACCCCCCAGCATCACCTTGAGCCCCTCCAGCGCCATGCCGAGCGGGGCTGTCCCACGGGTGTGGGCAGCGGGTCCCTCCAAGCAGCCGTGCCCGGTGCCAGCATCCCTTGGGACCCCGCAGAGGGGACGGGACCTCTCCCCGGGGGCAGAGGGGCGTCGGGCAGGCGCCGCGGCACAGAGCTGTGCCCGGGCAGCGAGGGGGACCCGCAGCCAACCCCTCACCCGAGGCACGGGGCTGCTTTGCGGGCAGCGGGTGCTGCGGGACACCGGCACCCCGCGGCGCACCCTGCGCCTTTCGCACCCACCCCGTGCCCAGCCGCCGGTCCCCCGCCCCGCTCCCGGCTCACCGGCAGGACACGGTGAGCTCCACCTTGGTGCCCGGCACGCTGCCGGCCGCCGGCTCCAACGCTCCCGGAGACGCCATCCCCACCCGGGCGCCGCCGCTGCTCCGCGCCGCCTCCTCGGCGGGCGCGCCCGGGGGCGGGCACGGCTCGGCACGGCACCGGGTACGGGCACGGCACCGGGCACTGCACGAGGCGGCGGCCCCGCCGGCAGCACCGCCCCGGGCACCCGGGAAGGGGGAGGGCTCTGGGGACCGGCCCGGCCCCCGACGGCTCGGCCCCGGGGACCAGCACGGAGCGGCGGGGTCAGCCGCACCGGGACCTCCCGACCGGGGCTGCGGGCTCAGCTCCGCGTCCCAGCCCGCTGCGGCGGGGGCTCAGCCCCGACTCCCGCCCCGCCGGGGCTCCCTCCTGGTCCCGGCTCGGTGCTATTTCGGTGCCGCCGCTCCCGGAGCGCGGTCCGGGCTATTTATAGCGAGCGGCGCCCCCGGCGGAGCCGCTCCCGCCGCCACCCCCCGGCCGCCCCCCCGCCCGCAGCCCAGACAGGAGGCAGGAGAGGGCTCAGCTCGGGTGCCTTTACTGCAGAGACTTGCCGGAGCCCCCCGCGCGCCCCAAGCCCCGGGCAGGGGCGGGCGGCAGCGGGTGCTGGGGGCTGCAGGTGCCCGCACCGGGAGGAAGGTCCCACGGCTGCTTGGCTGTAGGGACACGCCAGCCCCGGTTCTCCAGCCCCGGTTCTCCAGCCAGCGGTTGGGGAACGTTCTGTCCAGGAACTCAGAGCGTGCTGCTGCCTCTCAGTCCCACGCCCCGCACGAATTGCTCGAGGAGGCCGCCGATGGCCCCCGAGGGGCTGGGGGGCACGGCCTTCAGGCCGATGGTCCGGCTGTAGCTGGCCAGAAAGGCAGAACGCACTTCTTCCAGCCGGGACTCGCGGTCGCTCGGCGACACCAGCCTAGGAGAGAGAAGGGGGAGATCAGGGACTGCAGCCACCCCTCTCCCTAACCCAGCTCCAGTTCCTGATGGGGAACAAGCTGCTGGAAATGGAACTGAGGCTCTTGCTGCAAAACCCTGGCTCCAGGGGCCAGAGCAGTTTGAGCCCCAAAAGGCTCCAACTACAGCAACTGGTGCTGCTGCTTCCTTGTCCAACCCAACCCCCTCCCATGGAGCCCCTCACAGCCCCAGCCTCCTGCTCTCCCCAGGTCTCTTCCTTCACTCCCCCCTCCCAGTTTCTCCCACCACCATGGTGCTCACAAGGCCATGGTTCCTACAGAAAATGCTGTTTATGCCAAGCGGGTGCTGGCTGATGTCAGCCCCACACCAGCTCCCTCCCCTCCTCACCCAGCATTCCCAGATGGAGCCTGGACAGTTGCTTCCAACCCATTTGCGACCACCCCTGCCCACGGGCCCCAGCCTCTGGCACTTGTGTGAGCACAGAGAGCTTTGGGGAAGGGGGTGATGAGAGGGGGCATACAAGGTGATAAAAGCCCCAAGGAGTGCTCCAGCCACGGGACTGGGAGAGCTGAGCAGCGTTTACTTCTGCTCCCTGGCACAGCTGCTCTCTGCAAGCCAGAGTAGGGCATTGCTTCCCCCAGGACCTGCTCTCCTCTCCAGCTCATCCACACACCTGGTTAGGGGCGGGGAGGAAGAGAGAGGAAGGGAAGCAACAATTCAGCTGAGGGAGCAGGGGAAAGCAAGACTAAGGTTCAAAGGCAGCTCTTCCAAGCGCTCCAGCCTGAAACCGTCCTTGCTGCGACACGCGGGTGGTTCCCAGAGAGAAGAAGACATTCCTCAGAGGTCACTCCAAGGGCGCAGCGCGAACCTTCCTCATAAAATATTCTCTTTAATCTCTCCAGCGCCTGGGCTGGCTATAAATTGGCACAGCTCATTTGAATGGAAGTGTTAACCACCCACAGCCAACAGCTTCGGTCTGGAAACAGCAGCAAGAGGATATGGTGGGAGGCCTATAAACAGCAAGCGATGCCAAGGCAGCCAACTGGGCCGCTGTTTACAGTGTCTGGTAATAAAGAGAAGCCAGAGGGCAAAGGAAAAAAAGGCAACATATCTAAACACGTTAAAAAGATGCTTTTTTGGCCACCTAATTGGGACGTGGAACTCGCATACCTGCTAGCGTTAAAAATAAGCTACATGAAAGCAGGACTTACGTGCACCCGAGTACAGTGATCTGAAATGTCGTGTGCAGGGATAGCGAGGGTGTGCAGCAGTTGGGTCCCACATCTTCTGGCTCTAGCACCTCTTCACCAGGCAAGCTTTGTATTTAGGCTTTTAGGAATGTTTTCATGGAGTGAGACACTCCAAGGCACAGGGTCGAGTGGCAGGTGACTGCCCAGCACCAAGCCCGGCTGCACCGTTTCACTCCGAGCAGTCGAAGCAGGGAGGCAGGTCCCACTTCCCTGCCAAATCCATGCTGCTCTGCCCCTCGACACTTCCTACAGCCTGCCCGCTCGCCTCCAGCTCGGGGTGCAGGATTGAGAGGAGGCTGTCAAAGCCCCAGCTCAAAGTAAGCCCTGACAAGCCCCACACAAGCACAAGTAGGCTGTGAAAAGCGTCCCTTCATCGAGCTGCTGCCAGCTGAGATGTAAAGTGGCAACTTAAATGGAATTTTATTTTCCAAAAACTCACACTGTGCTGGGCTGTGAAAAACTAGGATAAAACCACAATGGGTTCCTGAGCAAAGAGAGTTGATGCAGAGTGGAGAGAGAGTGGAGGCCCTGGGTCAAGCTCAACACACCATCCTTGGGGGTCTGTACATCCCTTCCAAACAGTGCCTGGGCCCAGCACCGACTGCACACCCCAGGGAGAAGCACCACCACTGTCCCCCTCCCTTTGAACCCATCTGTCCCAAGCAGCCGGACTCCAAACAGCACGAGCCTACGGTCCTGGCACCAGCAGCTTCAGAGCTCAGCTTCAGTTCACATTTCTCTCACTGAATTCCCTATTCTGACATTAGATCCAACTCCAAGGGCAGCAACAACTCACTGGTGATCGGCAGCCACCAAGCACAGCCAGGTTCAGGGCACAGGAGAGCAGTCACTAATTCAGATACCCATCCCTCAGTCCCTTCTGCTCTCTCACCCAACTCCAAACAACTGCAGGAGCAGCTCAGCTTGTCCTCATGAAATGAGGAGAGCAAATCCCAGCCAGGCCATGTCCAGCATCTCTCGTGACTCCTTGATCTGCCAATTCATGGGTCTGGTAGCTTCACCGTAACTTGCAGGCAGCTGCTCTGCCCTGCTCAGCAGCACAGTGCACAGCCACGTGAGAAGGCAAGCCATGGCAGCTAGCCTGCCTCACAGGAGACACTGGTTGTCACGTCACTTGCCCTCTGCCTCCAGAGCACATACTCAGATCTCGGTAAGGGACCGCGAGCGTGTGGCAGCACAGCTTGCTAGCAGCAGCCCCTGAGCTGCCATTTCAGTTTCTTGATTGAGAGTCTGCAGCCTGAAGGCACAAGCTGAGGTTCTCCTCTAACAGCAATTAGAGCACATCTCCCATCTCTCAAGCTTCCACAGAGGTGGTTTTCTATTTGGGGAGGAACATTTGCCTCCCAGCCATTTTACACAGCCAGATGCAAGGTCTCTGCTGCTCTGCACTGGCCAGATGCAGCACCTGCAAATGATGCTGTGCATGGCCAGGCAAAAGCTGGGGTGACAGAAGCACAGCTCCTCTCTTACTGTAGTAAGGATCTAACCTGAGATGAAGATGAGCAAGATCCAAAAGCAAGAAGATCCAGGTTACCAGTCCTGTCCTGACAAGCATGCATCCACAAATATACTTGATTATGCTCAAATTCAGCATCTTCAGAGAAGAGAGAAAAGCTGCCTCTTCCTACAGAAAGTAAAATGCCCCCCTGTCATTAGACAGAGAAAATGCTGGTTTCTTTCTGAGTTCAACAAATGCAAAGAGTGCTCAGGGTCTCAATTTCTGGATGGAAAGCATCAAGGCAAAGAAGACAGGACAGCTTGTTATGGGCTCCCAGGCTTCTTTGAAAATGCCAGGGCGATAAAGTTCCAGCGCTCGCAGCCAGCCGAGAAACCCAGAGAGATCCTGCGTTTGAGACACTTACAGGCAAGTGCTAGGGGACTCATCCGGGAAGCTGCAAGGGAGAGAGGCGTCTGCACTCAGGATTGCCTGCTCCCGAATACTGCCACACCCTGTCACCATCTGCCAGCTGCCAAAGTCTGTGGAAACGGAAGATCCGGGCAGAGAATGGTCCGCCGATCTGGGGCAGAGAGAGAGGGAGACGGCGCGATCAGTCAGGTCATTCAGCCACATGCCTCTTGCTAGTGCTGGTGCCAGGGGCCCTCTGGGCTGGCTGCCAGCAGTGCCTGTGCCAGCAGCTCTGACACTCGGGCACCAGGGTGCCACATGCAGCACTGGCTGGGCCCCAGGACAAGCCCTTCCTTTGAGTGCGAGGGGAGAGACAAGCCGGCTGGGGCTGAGAAAGCAGCAGGAAGGCACTGGGAGCCGTGCAGGACAGAGGCAGCAACAAGCAGATGGCCATGCAGAACTGGCAAAACCGTTAGTGAGATGCAACAGCTCCTCCTGCCCCCAGTCCCTCACGGATGTGGACACCATGCTCTACCAGGGGCATCCTCCTGTTGCTTGTTGTAGCTGTTAGCACATCCCAGGGCAGCAGCAAGGCCTGACAGAGAATCAAGGTTGTGACTTGGTTAGTGCTGATAAAGACTCTGAGATCCTTGATCCAGCAGCTGTTAGAAGACAGATCATTCCCAAGGCATTAACACCAGATCTGAACAGAGCCAGTCGCTGCTCAAGATGTCTCCAGGGCACCCACCCCTTTCCCAACATCTGAAGATCTTTTCATTCCTTTGTCAGAAGAATGGACTGCATCAGAAACCAGGTGGCAAAACATCATTAGGACAGGAAAAATAGGCATTGCTTGATGTATGCAGCCTCCCACCAGGAAAGAAGGAAGCATGAAATCTGATAAGTGAATCTGAGGAGTCCCTCCAAAATCTCAGAGAAGAGGGTACAATCACTTGAGACAAACCCAGAGCTATTGGCTTCTGGGGAGCAAGCAATTACTGTGCCCCGCTGCACAGCAGAGTGTACATAGCTGGAAGCACAGTCTGTGGCAGAGCTACTCAATTACACACTACCAAGATCTCCTGGATAATTTATCTGAGATCTGCTGGGCAGATAGCAGTGCACCAGCTCCAGCTCTGCTGGGCCAGGTACTTGCACGCTGCCTTCACAGCTAAGAATAGCAGTGGCGCACTGCAGCTGCTCCCCAAGAGACCAGGAGAGCAGTGAGAAAGACAGGATCTCCCCCAGCAAGGAGGACCTCAGCAAGACTGGAAGACAAGGGTGGGGGGAGATGCACAGCAGGAAACCTGTTTGCAATCTCCATCTAATTCCAAGCCTGCCATTTAACCAGCCTGATGAATACAGGCAAGCTTGAGAAGTCTGAAATGAGGTCCTGAGCTGGCTGCACAAGTGGAGAAGGGAAAGCCATGCAGCTCCTTGCAGGTCAGCCTCCCATCACATCACCGTCCTTCCTGCAGCTGCAGTTTGGGGGTGACACCACCGTCTGCAAGTCCAGGCTCTGGGAGGGCATCACAGCAGAAAATGGGAGATTTTCACCTGCCTTGCACAGCTCTAGTTCTTTGGCTGCTCAATGAACTGAGGAGTGAGGTGCTGCCAGTGTTTAAGCACTGGGAGAGCCCTTCTTGCAAAGAGGTGTGTTTCCTAGAGCATGTAACATTGAGGTAAGAACGAGGGCACTTCACTGAAAGCAGAACTGCAGACCCCTTAGGAAGGACCTTCTGGAGATCAGAGAGGAGTAACCTTCCTTGGGATGCAAAGAATTGATATAGGCAGTAGCTGTTGAGTGGCACCGACCCCTCTTACTGCCTTTGGAAGATCAAGCTGAGGAAGTTAGCATGAAGGAGAGCAGGCAGAGCATTTGGGCCCAGAGAATGGTGCCATGGTGGAAGCACAATGGGAACAGTGCAGGAAGCCAGGGAGAAGGATAGAAGAGCACTGCTTCAGTGCAAAGGGAGAAGGATGTCACCTCCCTGAGAGTACAGCACAGCCAGACAGGAAGAACAGCAGTGTCACATGCAGTGACAAGTGTTCGAGCTAAGGCAGTGATGAGGTCTGCAGGCAATGGGCCTGGGCTGAAAGTAGATGGGGATGTGATTCTGCCAGAAAAGTAATGAGCTGCTGAACAGAGGATAGGTTTGGGGCCAGGGAGAAAGAAGGCTTTGAAGAGGGAGACTCTGAGTGGCAGAGGAGGGCTTGGGCTATGGAAGGATCTCCAGGTGAAGGGAACTGAGCAGAGCTCTGCAGTTCTCACAAAGGGAGAGCTGTATCAGGAGCCTAGTGAGGAGACTATGCACATGGGGCAAGTGATGGAACAAGACAGGATCCCGGGCCCCAGAGACATTAAAAATGTCCCTCTGCCCAGCATCTGGGCAACCACACTGGCCAGATGAGCTTGTGCTAAAGAAAGTGAGCAGAAAATGGTTTGGGTGTGTGGGCTCAGCTTCCAGCTGCTGGTCACCTTCCACGGTTGTTAGCTAAGATTAGACTGATCTTACACCAGCTCTTGGAGGTGGAGCAAGTCACCTCTTGAATCCTTTCTTGGACAGGCTGCTAAAAGCATCATATACCTCCTGCCAGACTGACTCCCAGTGGCTCCCTAACTCTTCCTGGGGTCCCTGACCCTGTCAGGCAGCTGTGCAAACTTAGTCAAGCTACATCTAACCAAACAGCACAGGAGTCTGGGAGTTCAAGGCAGCCCGTTCTGTGTCTTGCCTCCAGGTAGCAGAATAAACACTTGTCAATTAATTGAATAAACTGATTGACTGTGTAATGAGCGCAGGTCATCTCTCTCCTGGCTGACATATCTGAGCCCAACCAGCTAAGCTAAGACACCGTGGCAGACTCCCCCTCTATCCTCTCTGCCTTCTCAAGAGAGGCTCCTGGGGAAGTGTCACAACCAACAAGCATCTTCAACAGCCTCGAGAGACAGGCAGGGAAGGCATGGCAAGGGAAACCTTGACTTTGCAGTATAAGGGCAGCAGAGCTTCTTAAAAACTGAGATTGCCTTGAGACCAAGACCAGATCTCTAGGGTGACTGTATTCCAGTGCAATCCAGTCAATGCTAGGTGTGAGTGTCTCCCTGTTATTTTTACCCCTGAAGGCTCTTTGTGAAGTCTTTCTGCAGAGGCCCAGAAAGGGCTTCAGGCCCCACAGGAAGCTGGGGACGTTGGGACACCAGGACCAGTTCTCAAGCCTGTAAGAACAACAGGTTTGTGACACATCATAGCCATGCCAGAGGTCGGCTACCCATGAGGGCAGCGTAGAGGGTTTTGGGGAGCAGCTGGACCACTACAGCAAAGCTGACATGGTTAAGGGAGATGAGATACAGAAAGCTTCCAAGTCACTGTCTCTGCCATAGACATCTAATGGCAGACAGAAAGAGAATGAAAGAGAACTTCACACACCCACCTCTTCAGGTCCACGAGTGGGAAGAAACTCCCTCAACAGTACAAGATTAACAAAATTAGATTAGCAAAACAGAGATGAGCTGCAAGCTGTTCCTTCACACAAGGAAGGACCTCTAGCAGCCCGTAAACTAGCAACTCCCAGCCTGGAACAGTTCCTTTTAATTAGGTCAGTGCTTCCCATGCAACATGCTGCACAAGATAAAGAGTATTTCAGAGCACACAGGCACTCGCCTACCAGAGAAGAGCCAATAGTGGAGGCAGAGCAACAGTCAGGAATCCTTCCCTTTCCCAATACGTAACTGAGATGAGTGCCAGGTGTCCAGCAGCTCAGCTCTCATCCTGCCCTGTGCTGCCCCCGCTCACCTGCCACATTTCTACACACCTGGGACTATCTGGGAAGCAGCTCACTTGCCAGCATATACTCTGTGCCTCAAATCAAAGCATTAAGTACTGTATGCACAGGCAGATTGTGGCAACCTGGAGTAAAGGGCAGCCCTTCCCACCTTTGCGTGGGAAGCACTGGCAAAGAGCACTTGGCAGGGAGCTGTACTGAGCTCTGGCTGAATCCCAGCCAGCTATCCACCAGCTCCATTAGTGTCCCAGTGCTTGAGCAGCCAGCCCTCTGTGAGCACAACCATTTTGGAGAGCAGCACACTCACGTGCCAGCCAGAAAGCTCATTTTATAGCAAAGTCGTGCAATAATTCCAGAAAAGATTCCTGTGAACAATTCCTGTCCTGCTGTGGTCGCTATCCCAAGAGGTGACACTGCAGATCCAGCTTCCAAGCCAGGAATAAGCTGTAGGGAGCAAGATACAAGGTGCACATGCAGCCTGATCACCACCCAGAAACACCCAAAGCCAAGGGGCAGCAGCTTCTCTGTCCCCTGTCCCTCTCTGTGCTCACTGCACTCCCTCCAGACCCATACCTGAGCTGCCTGCAGCTCTTTAAGTGAGGGAGTTCTCTGTGGCTGTCAACCAAGGCAGATCCTCCATGATTTAACTCCTGCAGATCTCAACTCTTCAGATCACAGTACTTTGGGTTTTGTTTAATTGACTTAGGAAAAGCACATTCAACCAAAGATTATCCAGCTGCTAATCCCCATTAGTGCTACATGCACTCACCAAATCCCTGACATAGATACAGGGTATTTCTGCAGTGTCATGGGATGCTCAGACTATTAGCATCAGAGGCTAAGAGAGAACATGGTTTGCAAGCAGCTGCCCACTCAGACACCAGGAGCTGGAGTCAATGCACTCTCTGCCATGCCCAGAGCTCCCAGTTCGTAGAACAAGCACCACTTTGTCTTAGTCTGCCCATAATCTACACAGTACCCTCATGCATGGTTTGGCCTCAGCAGATGTGATCATCCCAGCACATTGGGATAAGCTAGAAAGACTGCCAGGAATTTGCCTTCCTATTGCTTTGCCTAACAAGAACCATCCTGGGATTTATGTGTAGCCAGGACCTCTGGATGAGAGCGGGACTCAGGAGATGGGCTGCAGAGAGGATGGCAGCAGACTGCTGACATGGCCTGGCCAGGAGAGGGGCTTGGCTCCCACCAGCTGTCTTGGCATTTGTGACTTTCCTTGAGGACACCACAGCTCCCCTCCCAGGTCCCTCTCTGCCAGCTTGACTTCCTGTTCCCCCCAGCACACAGGCTGGGCTCTACACATGGGCTACCTGAAGGGTGCCTGCTGGCACTTTACAAGGAACCATTTTTCCTCAACTGCTGCTGCAGTGGTTAAGTGTTTTGTTGCTATGGCCACACAACCAGAGGATTAGGAAGTCAAGTACAGTAGTTTCTTCATCTTAAGAGCCTCAAGTGTTAACCTGCCAGCAGTGTTGCAGAGATAAAAGGTATTTTTTGGCATAATGATCAACCTCTGTGATCCAGCCTTTCCATCCTAGTCCCACCATTTTTCAGGGGGGGAAGGGAGAAAATTTACCTCTTCCTTCCATCACAGATATTCTTCTTCTTCACCTAAAATCCTTCAGGATGGAAAATGGTGGCTGAAGGTACTGTGATATCCAGTACCTGCATGGAGCTCACCAGACAAATTCAGACTAACATAGTCCAAGCAGGGAGACCAAAGCCAAGTGGAGTTATGTAAATTTTTCCTCTGGAGACAAAAACCTCCTATGATCAGGCCCCCAAAAGTGCAAGCCATGCCAGCACGTGACAAGGCTGAAGTGTGACATTGCTCCAGCCCTTTGCTAGCAGAGCTGCTCCCAGTGCCAGCCCAGAGAATGCAGGCAGTGCACAGCCCATGGTCTGGCTAATCTGGCAATAGACTAAGGAGGCAAAGAAGCATGAATATGACAGAAGACTTGGTTTGAAAGGGAACCTCAGTTCAGCTGCTGCCTTGACAATTCCACCCACTGCCTACAGGGTCTCCAGGCTTATCTCCTCCATCCTGAACACTGCAAGGAACAGAGGAAACCCAGGTGACTCTAAAGATGGAGAGCATCCAGGTGTACACAGTCTCCAGCCAGCATGAGTGCAGCAGACTAACCATCTTTTCGTGTAGCTGCCTGCACTGCTTTGGCCTCACAACTGATTCCCCTCTCCTGTCCTCTTGGTTTCAGGCTGTGTATGGTGTTTGGTCACCTTCCATCCCCTAGACCCCCTTGGGCACTTTTTCCCCCTACAGCCCAGCCCTTCATGCTGCCTTGTTCACAAGAGTTAACAGGGATTGAGGGTGGACTGGTGCAACTTTGCTGTGTTGAAGGGCTATAAGGGCTTAGTGCCATGGTAGAAACCACCATGAAGGTCAGAAAGAAATGTTTACAGCAGATGTATCTGCTACATGCATACCTGCTCTCTAATCTTTTCCCCACCACACTTGCCTGCTGCCTCAAACCCTGAGGGTGCTGGTTGTGGACACCTGACACTAACAATTCAAAAACTGAGGACACCTCATCCAGACACAGCCAGAAGAAAGATAATTGTTGGCTTTACCAACTCTGAACCCCTGGGACTCAAATCCTAAGGACAGTGTGGTGTGCTCATCACCTTCCTGCTGTGCTGCTCTGCCTACTCTGCCTCTCCTCTTCACTCTTGTGGAGCAGCAACTGGCTGAAGCACCATAAACAGCTTCTTCCACAGCACTGCTGCAAGCTCACTGCCAGCCCAGTGCTGAACAGCCTCTTAGGTCTTGGGAATGGCATGAGAGAACACACAGGAATTGTGGCATTAACATCATGAATAAATGGCAGCGCCCAAGACAGGCTGATTTCCCCCTGAATTTTGTCCTCTTCTTGGGAGATTTGTTTCATCTTACAGAGAGTGCAGAGGTGGGTCCCAGCAACAACTCAAAAATGTCCTATAGATCTCCTTCCCTGGGAGAACAGTTCACATAATTTATGAAAACTGTCAGCCAGCCATTTTTCTCTGGAACCAAGAAACTTGGTAAGACAGTCTCATACATTTTTCAATGCTTTACTTATTTGTCACTTTATTTTCCATGAGATGAGAGAGTACTAAAATTTGGCTGGTGGCTGTTTCAGAAGGGAATCACTAGAAAAAAAAAGACTCATTGGAATACCTGCAGGGACTACACAAATGTTTGATGCTGTTAACAGCAACCTCTTATCTCAGAGCCTCTTTATCCCCTGTCGGCCTAAACACATGGTGTTTGCTCCACAGGCTTTGTTCTTTCTTTCTCAGCTTCACTCACTGTTCTGCTGTGCCCCACCACAGCATCAGGCTCCAGAAGGGTGCCAGGATAGCCTTTGTTATGGCATCAGATTAGGCTCTGGTCCAGGGTCCCCATTCCCTGGCTGCCCAGCAGGAACACACAGCCTTCCGGGTGCAATCCTTTGTGCTGGCAGTGCTGGCAGCTTGCTCCCAGCAGGTTCTACCTCTGCTTGCCACCAGCACCCAGAGGTTTTCCACCCTGTGGTGTCAGGAAGGTCAGGAGGTGGAAAGGGGGACAGGACAGATGCAGAGCGAGGCTGGCTTGGTGTGCAAGGCTTCCTCCTCCCCCACAGCACAGCCCCTTCAAACCCCTGGGGCTGCATTTGACAGAGGAAGTGCTGTGAGCTCCAAGCACGAAGGATGCAGGGATGCCACGGCTCCTGGAGTTGAGGCATGTGTTGAGGACAGGCAGGACAGACATCTAAGATGTTATCAGCACAGTTCCTCACTCCTCTAAATGGGCAAGGCAGGAGTTCCTGTGTTAAATGGCAAGTGTTTCACACAAGGTCAGGCAAGAGAGGAACCAGCCTCCAGGCCTGTTTGCAGATACAAACCTAGGTGCTCCAGGGCTCTCAGCCACACAGTGCAGCCCTGCAGGTGTCCCTTTACCAGAGACTCACTTTGCTGAGAAATGCCCTACTCCATCCCATCTCACCTGGATTTGGGCACTTCCAGTGGGCTGCTTCCAATCCTCAGGAAGTTATCAGAGTGGGTTGATGAGGAAGAGCTGGAGGACTTGACTTCGACCATCCCCGTGGAAGGCAGCCTGTCTTCTGACTGCTGTGCCCTGCTCCAGAGCACAGCTTGTGGTGATGAGGCACAGCTTTTCCTCCTGTGGGATGGAGGACTTGGGTGAGAAAACTGGCTTCCCCACATACTCCAGCTAGGAAGCCTTTCCACAACGGGCTGGATTTTCACCCCAGTAGCTACAAGCTCTTGCTCCCAGTGAACCTGCCTTCCTCCCTCCCAAGGAGCCATGAGTCATGGGTAACTGCTCAGTGCCAGGGCACACGGAGCTCAGCCCCTCTGAGCTCACTCTTTTATAGACCACCATCCATGTGACCTGGCAATCAGAGACAGGGGAATGCACCAGCCCACACACATACAGGGATTGCTTTGTTTAGTCTAGCTGGTAAAAATGCCTCAAGCAAGGGGCCTCCCAGCAGGGAAAGACCATTTCAATCTGCTCTAAACTCTGCAGAGTCTATCAGGCGAGGAGCTCAGCCCAGGTGGGTGTTCATGCTCACTGATGAGGGTGACAGGGACACAGCGCTGGTGTTATTTTCCCTTTTAGTGATTCCCTTCAGGCATCTCTGACCACACTTCTAACCATATGCTCACAGCTCACAATCCCTCCAGCTGTAGGTGCATTTCAGCCCTCTCCCTGCCTGTGCTGACAGCCTGGAGCTGCTCTGGCTTTTTTTCAAGCCAGCACATGCAGACTCAGGCATGATCCACTGTCCATTGTTGCATCAGGGCTTAGCTCTCAGTACCATCCACCTACACACCAAACAGACACACATATTTGGGATTAATTCATGTCACTCCTGCTCCACATTCAGAAGATTTTCCTTCTCACATATTTTTCTTTTTCCTGGAAGATTCTCAAGAATTTTTCCCCTACCAAAACCAGAATGAATTGGACACAGACCTCCCTATGCACACAGGGAAAAAGGAAAAGTCTAAAGCAAACAAACTCAGAGAGAAAATATGCTGTTCTTCCTGGAATCTGGAAGGACACCTCAGCTTTGACTGAGATCTCAAGCACTGTCATCAAGTGCAGCTAAAAGACAGGCTCATCGTACAGTGGGAAGCATGATGTCCTCTCTTCACTCCTTGAAGTTTGTCTACCCTCAAACATCACGCCACAGCCTCTCCCAAGCATTATTCATCTCATGTTATCATAGCTGCCAACGTCTCCCAGCACAGCCTGCAGAGATAGGCTTGTACAGCTAAAACCCACATGCCTCTCCCTGCAAGGAGACCTCGAGGCCGCCCGTTTCAGGACAACACCATGAAGTGCATCCCTTCCTCTCCTCCCTCTATGCACAGCCCAGCTCACCCAGCTTGTAGCAAGCCCTACCTGTGCTCCAGACTACACAGCCACAACAGACTGCAGCAGAACATGCCCAGTCCCCTCCCTAAGAAGTCATGGCAAAGGCTCACAGACATCCCTTCCCCAAGCTCATGCCCACACCATGGGTCTGAATCACCACCGTGGCAGCAGCAGGAACCCCAGCACAGCCTGAGGCCTTCAACAGGAAGGAAAACAAACCAGAGTAAGAAATCAAGCCCTGATACTCGAAAGTGCAGCAGATCTCTTCCAGCATGTCCTGGCCACTTCACATCTTGTGAAAATCACATGATCTTTTGTGCTACAGGATCTGGTCTGTATGTCCTGAGCACTCTGAGCAACGTAAATGCTTGCAGCTTACTACCCTGCAGCCAGGCAGGTGGAAATTTGTTCTCTACTTGCTGCAGTCACTTTGCTGTGGGTAGGTAGGCCCTGTGTGTCAAAGAGGATTCTGCTCTGCTCACTTGGCAAACATAGTTTGGGACTCCCCATCTCCATTTTGTGATTCTGCAGGAAGATTCTCTCTTCCCCTCTTCAGCATTTTATAAATTGAACCACAATGTGCTTTAGTGAGGTCTGCTGCCACTAGCATGGCTGCAGGCTCAGTCCCTGAAGGCTTCCAACTGCCTCCAGCACAACCCAGATTTAATTTAAAATAATTGCAATGTAAAATAGCATCTTCACATGTGCTGAGGGAGAGGAGAGAAAAATTAAACTGAGAGGGGCAACCCTGCAGCAAGGTTCTGAAATCCCAAATCAGCAGCAGAAACTCCACAAGCAACACAACGCCCAACCCAGAGCAGCAGAGTCACCAGACACCTTCCCCAGCCCTGCTTCCAGACAGCCACTGGCAACCCCAGGGGAGTCCTAGGGGACCCTCTGTCAACAGGGAGCACTGAGAATTCCATGTTCTCTCCCAGAAGTTTCTCTAAGCAGTGCTGCAGGCAGCTACATGCTTTCAGCTCACACACCTTGTGCTGTTAGAGGGGCTAAAGTTTAGACCGGCTATTTGGCCATCCAGCTCACCTACCACCAACTGCAAACAGTGCCCTGTATCATCTCTTCCATAAACTGATTGAGCTTAATTTTAGGGCAGCTAAACTTTGTCTCCATTTTTCCCCGGGGAGGCTGCTGCCAAATGTAATTTTTCTGGCAGTTTGGAACCACCATTTAAAAGTAATGAGATCCCTTCTGGATGCAGTTAACAGTGAAACTGGTGAAAGTGAAGCAAAACTGCTTTGCTCTCATCAGGGGAGAAATCCCTGCAGAAGCCTGACAAGTCTTTAACATGGGGTGATATCGAATTTTTGGTGCAGAAGTTCTGTAGCACAAGTTGCAGCAAAGCCTCTGAAGAGCCAAATTCCTCCCTCCACTGCAAGGAACCTGCAAGCTCAGACCTGGAGGGTGAGGGACTTCAGAGGTATCTTTTCTACTGTGCTCAGAGCCTGCAATTTTTGTTCTCCAGCCCACAACATGGTTATCTTCTCACCATGCTGCTTGAGCCTGTGCTCCTGCTGGCATCAGCTCCACTGCTTCATAGGTGAAGCTCCCAGCTGCTCCAGGAGAACTTTCCATCCCCAGGGAGAAGTCGCTGCTCAGACTTGTGGTGCTGCCTCGGTCTCTCTGCTCTAGAGAAAACAAAACAGAACTACCTGAGGGCCTGCTTGGCCTCGCTCATTTTCTCTCTCTTTCAGCAAGACATTTCCCCCATGTCCTGGGGCCACGTTCCTGGAAGCCCCAAGGAAAGCATACCCATTTGTAGACACCTTGGTGCTGGGAACCCAAGCCCCCAAGGGATCAACCATTACCAGCACCCAGGGGTGCTGATGCTTGGCAGCAGCACTCACTGAGCATGCAGATCTCTTCCAGGGTGAAGCTGGGTGGCAAACTCTTCCTTCTGGGGAAGGAAAGACAAAAGGTACCTGAGTCATGCTCCAGGGCTGCCACGGAGGCTGGCCATGGCCAGATCTCTGCAACACAAAGTGGATCAGGGCAGTGGGGAGTCAGCTGTGCAGGGGCAGAAGGGAGGGGATGGGGCCAGTGTGCAGATAGACCCTCCTAACAGTCCCAGCCCACACACCCCGATTTTGAGAGGGTGGCAACAGGCTGCAGGCAGACGTGCTTATTCAGAGCCTCCAGGGTGGGCTTTCTTTCTTTCTACCCCTCCTGAAACAGGGTTAATGTTTAGTGCTCTGTTAAAGACCAGCCACTCCACTCCCCCCAGCAGTGCCTGATGGAGCTTGCTGAGCAGCCTGCTCACACATCTCTGGGCTCATCTGTGCTAAAGCAGCCACGGTCAGTCATTAAGCAGAGAGGACATTTCAGCATGGACAATTTTTCAGAGCACAACATGGCAACTCCCAAGCCTCGGCCCCATTTTGCAGCCTTCAGAGTGCAGAATAAATTAAAGAAAACTGGGCCAGGACACCAGGGCTTCCATCTCCCCAAAGGAACAGCACTAACAAGCTCCCTGGCTCTGCAGCCCATGCAGCAGCAGACATGGGCTCCTTACCTCTGCGACTTCACAGCAGAGAACTCCTCAGAGGTGATGTGCTTCAGAAAATTGAAGCAGAAAAAGAAAATCTGAGCAAAGGGAGAGAAAAGAGCGGTTCAGGAATGAAGCCGAGGCTCCATGCAGCCTCTTCTCTCGGTGGGGAGGTGCTGGCAGGGAGGAGATAGCAAGAAATCTGAAGCTATCAGCCTCCAGTCTGCAATGGGCTGCCACCATCCCATCCTGGGCCTCCTCTTACACGTTAAGCTGACCCTCTGTTCTCTGTCACGAGGGAGGCCCAGGAAGGAAGGTGCACGACAAGACTCCTTATTAACACCTTGCACACATGCCCGAAGCACACAGCAGGTACTCATGCCATCAGTGCAGAGGGAAGAGAGATGCTCCCCACACACCCAGGTCAGCAGCACACCCTGCAGGACTAGAAAGGCCAGAGCCACGTGCTTCACCTCAGCACCTGCAGTCCCAAGCTCACAGCCCCGCAGCCCTCGCCCTGCTGTGCCACTGCCACCCCAGGACCTGCAAAGAGCTGAGCCCCTCTGCTGCAGGGAGCAGGGGGTGCTCGAGGCAGCCAGGCACCCCCTCTCCTGCTCCAGCTACCCACTCTGGCCTTGGGCAAGCAGGCACCAGAGCAGAGCTGCCAGGCTCGAGCCAGCAGAGCTCTGGGAAAGGAATGGATGGGAGGAAGAAAATTAATACAGGAGTCCTGGATTCCTGAAAGATGGAAAATAGGCCAGGGTCCTGCCTCTGCTGTTCAGAGGCTGGGGATTCCCTAGTGAGGTGAGAGTCTGAGTAAGTAAAGGATTAGCAACAGCATGAGACATACTCCCCACCTCTTGTTCTCTATCCAAAAATGATGTTGCAGTGTATTGCAACTATAGTCAGAGCAAACACTTTTTGCTGTTAAACAGTGAAAGATTTCAAGAGAATTAGTTCCACTAATCTTAACTGCATCCCAGCCCCATCTGTGCACTCACAGATACACCCTGCCAAACACACACCCTGGAACCAGCACAAGGTGCTCCACAAGCTTGCAAGGACAAGGCAGCCACACGCAGCTGCAGCAGTCAGGCAGGAGGGCTGGCACTCAGGACAAGCACACAAGACTACACAGCTTTATTTCCAAGTTCCCAGGCCTTAAGCTTCCCTTCTCACCACTCAGCTGAACAGCAAGTCCCAGCACCCTTGCACCACGGACCTCAACACTAATGTCACTGCAAGGAAAGTGGCAGGACTGACACCCACCAACCAAACCATGGCCTGAGAGAAAAGCATTCCCACACCTTATACATTAGGAAGTGATGGGGCAAGACTCCTACCTCATTTTTCCAATCTTTTGGAAAATCTTTTGGCCCAGCCAGACCACTGAGATATTACCAGAAGTAGGCAGTGAATGCTGCTACCATAAACAAGTGCCCTGAGAGCATAATGCAGTACTCAGCCACTGCCCCACACCAGACACTCACCTCTTCTCCTTTACTGAGTCGATCGACTAACATGTGCCTGGAAAGAGAGCAAGGGAAGCTCAGTCACATGCTGGAAGCCAGAATCAGCAGAGGAGTACAAGTGTCAAGAACAGCCTGAGCCTCCAGGTAAAGAAAAGGCATCCCTCTTGTCACAGTTCATTGGGAGCTGCCCCAACATCCGCCTTTGGTTGTGAGCAATCACCACAGATGACCCCAGAAGGCTTCTCCTCTGCAGTGCAGGGATGCATGTGCAAGTACAACTTAGTTTGCCTACCCAAAGAGAAACCAGTCATAGGCCACTGTCAGGTAGAGAATCTCTGATGGCTCCAGGGATGCATGGATCAGCCCATCCTGCAAAGCAAATGAGAGCAGCTTTCAGGTAGCAGGCCTGGAGATTGGGACTTGAGAACTCACAGTCTACGGAAAACTGTCACAGTGATCCAGGGTGTCCAGCTTGCTCCATGTGCCTGTGATACCGTGCCTGATGGCAGGACAGCATGTTGGGCACCACGGCAAAGCCAAACTACACTCTCTGAAGGCAAGGCAGTCAAAAGGAACATTAACTGTTCCACCATGCCCTGGTGACTTGATCACTCCCTCTCCAAGCAAGCACCCCCAGAAGCAGAGCAGGTCAGCCAGGTACTCACAGCCCACAGGGAGAGGCGCAGCAAGGAGATGAAGAGAGGAGTTCGATCCCAGCCAGATATACAGTGCACCAGGAGCCCACTGTCATCTGTTCCAGGTGGGGGTAAGAAGAAGGGGGGGAAAAAAAGGATGTTGTAACAACAAGAATGGCTTTATGGCAAATCTGTAGTGACAAGCTACCCTGCATCCCCACAGCCTGGGCTCAAGAGCAGAGCTCAGCCACCAGGCCAGAACATTTCGTCTTGAATACAGCAGCCAACAAATTGCTCAGAGTGTCCTGGGTTGTCAGCAGCCCCAGCTGATGTGCTGTCCTGGTTCTGACAGCTGCTTAGGACATGAAGTCACTAGGTATGAACATTACTTTGCTACCCAGACATACACCTACCCAGCTGCAACCCACTAGCACAATCTATCCCCACATCAGAGATGGATGTGCTCCAACAGAACATTTCTGCAGCCTCACCAGCCCTCCTACTGATACATGCTGAGCAGAGGCACACACCACTCCTGTCTCTCCAGAAAACTCACAGCATGTCCCAGCAGAACAGCCACTGCAAAGTCTGCAGCTGGCTGAGGTGGCAGAGCCAGCCATGACTCCACCTATCCAACAGTGCCAGGCACAGAGTGCCCAGAGGAATGCCCACCTAGAGCAATACACTCTCTTCAAGGGGTTGGGATGGCTGTGATGATGGAGGATGGAAAGGGCTCTTAAATAGACACCTAATGAGATCCCAGGTTGGGGGGACAAAACACAGATGTTCAGCAAATATAGAGCAAGAGTCAGTGAGGAGGGGAACAAACATTTGTTCTCTTCAGCTTTAAAGCAGTAAAACCTTAGGTAAAGCTTTCAGATATCCTTCCACCCCCAGGAAGAGAGGGTCTTCAAGGGATCAGGAGCTCCCCCCTCAAGGAGGGAAGCTGGAGCCCTGAGCTGCTAGGTCTGTCACCCTGTCTTGCAGGAAGAGAAGTGAAACTCTATAAAGCAGCTGGGAACTGATCCACAGTGGCACTAATCCATCAGCTGTTCTTCCACAGAAAGCAACTGTTCCAGTTAGGCTGCTGGGAGCAGGGAGTTTACTTTACCATCACTATTGATGATGGAGATCAGCAGCTTCAGGTAGTTCTGTGTCTGTTGCACGAGGTCCCAGCTCTACACAGAAAGAGAAATGTTGACGGTAAGGATCTGCCCACTGCAGGTCTGAGCCCACCATGCTCTTGGCTTCTCTCTCCAGAACAACAGCAGAGCAGATACAACCCTGTGGCCATTCCTCCAAGCGACAGACTTGCTTGGTGCTCTAACTACTCCCCACATCCTCTGCAAAAGGCACTTTGGGACAACAGACCAGGTGGGGAAAAATAAAAGGCCATGTCTCCTGTCTGCCTGGGTGGCACAGACCCTGTGTGCCTGCAGCCCCAAAGCTCTGGGCAGACCATGCTCAAGGAGCCCAACGTGAGCCAGCAAACACCACCCTAACCCCAGAGGCCGAAGGGCTCAGCAGCCACAGTGCAGCTCTGCACTGTGCAGGGGACACAAACAGCATGAGGGGGGAGCAGGATCAGGTCAGCAGCCTCTTTCCACAACCCACTTTGCCCAAAAGGCTCTGACCCTTGTAAATGGCCCCAACAGGCTATCTGTGGAGCCACTCCCAGCTGCTCCAGACAGGCACCAGACTTCTGCAGGAAAATGGGATAGCAGTGGCAAGGAAAAGGTGAGGAGAGGGCCACATGTTTCATCATGACAGTGTTAGTGGTGTAAATGACATCTGATCCCCAGCAACAGAACACTTGCTGTGTGCTTGGATGTGCCAATATGTGCATGAGACCACACTTAAGACAAATGTCACACAAAGAAGGCATCGCCCTGCTGAAATCCCTGCACAGGAACAAAGCAGTAGGAAAGTGGGGGGGGGGACACTCAGCATGAGCCAGAAAAACACATCCCTCCAAAGTCTTTTATCTGCCCAGTTCAGTCTGGTCTTGTGCTTATGCCAGAAGGAATCATCTGATCGTCCAGACTGATCTCTCTGTACCACAAAGTTGTGTTCAGCTGCCACACACACACCCTGAAGCTTGCACTTGGCAACAGCTCTGCCCAGAGAAGCACCTCAGCTAGGGGTGACAGCTCACTGCTCCTCTGACAGCACTCTCCAGATCATCCTCAAAAACAACATGCAAGATTGCTTTTCCTTATTTGAAGGTCTGATTTCAGACCCTAGATATTGCTTCCTGTGCTGCTTCTTCTTCCCACATTGAAGAGTACTTCAGAATTAGTATTTTCTCCCTACAAATGTACTTACACATTAATCAAGTCAACTCTCCATCACCCTTGTGATCAGCTAAAGAGACTGCAAACTTTAGCTTGAAGTGAAGCACCTTCTCCAGTCCTCAGATAATTTCTGCACCTAATTTATTACACCCTCTTCAATTTTTAATATCCTTTTAAAAATACTGGCTGCTTAGTATTCTAGTGAACAAAGTTCCAACCATAAACAAGCTGTGGCCTCACTAGTTCTCCCTCAACACCGCAAGCTACTTTTCTGTGATTCTCCTTGTGCTGGGACTCAGACATCATTTCCATCACAACTGGCAAACCTTGGCAAAGCACAGGGAGCTCTGCTAGCTCTGTGAAGCATCCAGCTGCAGAGCAGTGTGACACGCTCCAGCACAGTCAATCATCACCAAACCTGGGGGACTGGCAGGTCCACTGATGTGTGAAATGGAACAGCCTAATCAGCCGTACAAAGTGATGCTCCCTGGCATGAACAAAGGTAAACCTCAAAGCTTGGACAAACAGAAGAGTTCAATTACTACTTGTGATGCTGTCACAGTAATCAGGAAGTGAGATGTGCTATGGGCAATTAGGATTTTCTACTCTGCTCCTGGGAGAGGCTCCCTGCACACCCATGAAGATGGTGCCTTGTCACTTGGCTACTGCTCACACAAGGGAAAGATGACCTTTCCCAAGATTCTCCACAGACAAAGAAGCCTGCCCACATGCCTAGCTAAGCCTGTGAGCAAGTCATACTGCTTTCCCTTCCCTGGCATGTTCCTCACCTTTGTTAGTGACAGATTTCCCTAATGGATTGCAGCCTTTGTGCAAGTTACAAAAAGGAAAAGATCTGACATTATAGTCAGCTGCCTCAGGACAGACCAAGCCATGGAGCTTTTGGATACAGGATCTTCACTGCCACTCTGAGCAGTCAAGTGAGCAGCCTTGCTCCCACTGGGATGGTTTGAAGTGAGCCAGATTACAGCAACAGGAGGAAATCAGACTTCAAACCCTTCCTGAATGAATCTCTGACCTCTCATAGAGACACCTCCTTGGCTCACCTGGTACTCACTCCAATCAATATTCAGAGATTGGGTCAGAGAGACTGGGATACTTAATGGAGCATCTACGTAATCCTGCAAAAAAGCCAAACACAACTGGTCAGAGAAAAGCCAGGACTTGAAGGCAGTATTTTTCCAGAGAAAGTAAACCAACAAATGCTAAATAGTGCACCTAGAAGAAAATGTCTAAGCAAAGCATCTTTGGATGCAAAAACCTGCCATGGGAAGAATTAACTCATAGCCTCTTAGAACAAAAGGAGGTTTTCTGTGCTCCCACCAGTGAAAGTCAGGGACAAGGCACATTAGATGCTGACTTCCTGTAGGGCTGCTCCACTCACCCAACCACCTCCCTCAGCAGGAGACAGAATTTGAAGACAGAACCGAGAAGAGAGGCTGCCAATAAGACATCCAACTCAAAAAGAGGAGCAACCCATACCCCCCAGGAGAGGTCAAGCATTCTGGACTTCAGGATAATAATTCACTTCTCTTACATAAACTTTTTACAGCAAATAACTTGGAACATTCACTATCTGTTTTGTTTGTCCTGCTGGTTTCCTCCTCGTGGTCAGAAATGAGCACATGACACACACACTGTCATTCAGGAACTCTGAGGCAAGACTTAAGCCCAGTAAAGCCCACAGCTCCTCATTTTGTAACAGCATGTACCTGTTTCCAGTTAAATATGAGACCTTCAGCTGTATAATCCCGGTCTTTGTACTCCTTAAAAAATTCACATCCTGCAAGGAAAAAGAGATAATGAACTAATAATCAGCTAACTGGTATCTAACAAGTGGAGAGCCCTGTGGGACTGGAAGTGCTGGCAGCCCCGGGCTTCAGAGCACCAATCAAAACCTCTGCCTGAGGGAAGAGAAGAGCAGTAATCATCAGAACAGTCTGCAGCATGGCCTCCCAGCAACACCAACACAGAGCACTCAGCAGTGAACACACTCAAACAGCAAAGGGCAAACTCCAAACACACAGCAAACGTGGAGTCTGAGGGACTGATTTCATTCTTTCCCAAACAAAAGGGTTCACCAAGGAGCTATGCTTTCCAGGGCCACTGACTTTGGTACAGATCTAAGGCATCAGCCTGACATGCTGAGTGAGAAGGAAGCAGCAAAAGGAGGTGCTGGCAGAGCCCTGGGGAAAGCCAGCCTTCAGAGGGCATCTGCTGCAGGTAACAAGAAAGGGCTCTGTCAGAGAGAGCTGTGATTTCTCTCACATTTAAGTCTCCTCTTCCAAACACACAACCTGCCCCATCTGAAGGAAGCAGGTACACAACCACTTCCAAGGTTCCCCCAGGCCCTCCCTTCCTGATGTTTTTGTCCTCTGGCTCCACTCTTCTCAAACAACTGTTTGAAGTCTCTGCAGCAAACTGCAGTCACTTAGTCACAGCTGAGCAGCACCATTAGCACTGCGGCTGCCTCCAGGCTACACAAAACAACCTCTCCCAAGGTGCTGTGCATGGCCTAGCACCACGGTGCTCACATTACCAAGACACCCCCGTGCCAGGCACTGAACACAGGCAATGATTCCTGCCCTGCAAAGTCACAAGCAACTTCAATGGTGAAAAAATAGTATCTCTGTGCGAGGACAGGACTAGCCTTGAAAATACAAGTGTCAGGAAGCAAAGTGTCAGTGGACATTTAACTCCAATTAAACAATGGGTTAAATCAAAGAATGGGGAATGATGGCAGTAAGTATTGGCATCTAAAAACACCAGCCTTTCTGCACTGGAAAACAAAAAAGCTTCTACACATACTCCATTTTAATACAGTTCATTCATCCTAGACAGTCATGTCTGGACGCTGCTTCGCTCACCTGAGAAAACAGGATCTCAGAATAACTTTAGAGACAAATTATAAAATAGAAAGTCTTCCATTGCTAACCTGGGAACATCAATAAGAACATATCATGGCATTTGGCCAGAAACCAGAGGGGTTGCTGATCTTTAGGTATGTATGCCTTAGATTTACCGGAATGACAACGTTCCCCTCTGGAACAGCACTGCTGAAATCAGGCAGCATCTGCAGGGAGAATTTTTCCAGTTTTATAAGGTTTAGCTGTAACATGGCAGTGAAGAGCTGCTAGAAGCATTGCAACAATTCTACAAGTCTGTAGAAGCACTTCTTCCTCATTCTTTACAAGCCCTACAGAAGCCCTGTGCACACTGCCTCAGTTTGCTGCGGCAGCAACATACACCTGTGCCATGTGCTCCAGAAACCAGTAATCCTCCTGTTCCCGTATGCCTCTGCAGGGCAAACTCAACAGAAGCCTTAATGCAGCTTCTCTGAATCGTCACTAATTTGTATATGAAAGGAAAAAGACTCTTTTTAAAAAAGTACAAAAATAACATGCTTAAGGGCAACAATGAGTAATCAAGGAAAAGTCTGGGTTTCGATCGCCCACGACAGTTTTGCGGTTTGTTTTGTCTTTTTTCCTCCTCTCCCTTTCTTTGTGCTTGAGGTCTTGCAGACAGACTCCAGCCCAGCAGCCTCTCCTCCAGTCCTACCTCCGAGCCTGACATCAGCAGGCAGGCAGAAACCTTCAGCTCTTCTGAAGTAAGAGTGCAGCAACTGACCCAGCAGTGATCACAGGGACGAACATAGCCAGGGACAGGCTGGAATGCTCTGCAGGCTCAGGTTAACAGGTTCTCCCCAGCCCTGAGAGCATCTCACAGTGGTGCTCTGGAACACTAGGGCTGGAAAATAGCCTTATGAATTGGGGTTTATACAAAACACAGAGCAAGGTGTATGTTTTGCATCAAGTAGTACTTTGGAGTTGCAGGGGTCTCAACAGCCATCTTAACCCCAGCTCCACCTCTGGGACTTTTTCTCCACGCTTGAGTTCATTAGAACTGCTGAGAAATTATTTTGCCACCTCAAAGAGTTCCTAATGCTGGCTGACACCCCCAGAGCATCTGGATTGGTCATATGGTTCTCAGTTTAAAAGAGCTTCTCTCCAGAGGGAGCACAGGCAGCATTCAGCAAGTCACAGGCATTTCACCACACACACACACATAGGTAGATCCCAGTCCCCAGAAACGGATTGTCACCTGTCCCTTGGGAGTCCCTCTGGACATCAGTCCTGTACCTGGATATGGGATGGAGAGAAGTGTGAAATCAGCATAACGTTGAGCTTTGTCCACCTTCTCAGAAGACGTCACACTGCGGAGGACAAGAGGAAAGCAGCAGACATTGGTAGAGTGTTTTTCAAGGAGATTCTTAGCACTCAAAATCTACCTGATGCATCTTCCTGCACAGTGATTTGACTCAGGAGTGAGCAGGGGCAGAGCATACTGAATATATCCCAATAAACAGATGTAGCCCCAAAACACTAAAGCTTTCCTCTGGAAAGGAGATACACCCCTACCTGTTCCTATACTCAAGCAGAGGGCTCCTTTACTCCCTAATGGGGTGACTCACATCACCACAAGCTCTACAGAGAAAACTGAGTCAGACAGTGGCAAACAAGTGAAAGCAGCTCTCTTGCCCATTGGTACAGCTTCCTCTGGCCTAAAATCATGGGGTTCTCTTTACAGCATCAACTGACTGATGCTGCTGTAGGACTCTTCCAAGGGCTGCTCCCAGGTTGCTGAGTGCAGGCCCAACAACAGTTCACATGTAAGGGCTATATTAGCTTTGATCCAACGCCTGCAGAAGAACAAATGAACCCAGACTCACTTCAAGCCAAACTTCACCTTCTTGTTTTCCACCATCAGGTCACAGATGTAGCGGACAGACAGGTACCGAAGCAGCTTGATGTCGTGCCCTCTGACCTTGTCAAACAACTGGGAGTCTGCATTTCTGCAAGGCAGAATAAGGCAAGATGAGCATGGAAGACTGACCACATTTATTCCCTGCACAACACTGCCATAGTTCCGCCCTGAACTGCTTCCAGTCAGAAGCCACATGGCATGAGCCTTGTCTCCACAGCTTTGAGTCAGAATTGAGGGACTATGACAGTCAGCTTTGGTCCAAACTCCCTTTTTCCCCCATCCCAGTGATGCATACAAACCTAAGTGCAGAATCTTCCTCTGAAATGTCTTCTGCATCTGCCCAGGCATCATCAGAACCTCCTGCAAGGAAGGCATTATGAACTGAAGCTTGTGTAAGCCAACTCAATCTGACAAGACATGCACGTGTCCAGAAAGGTCCTGGTTTGGCACCCTCTCTCCACACGTGTGCTCTCCATAGCTCCCATATTTCCTCTTCCTGAAAAACCTGTTTTCTAATGTGACCCACTCCTCCCTTGTCATTGCAAAGGACGTAGACAGATCAACCCCATTACTGCCAGACAGAAGGACACCCCAGAAGTGCTACAGAGTGCTTCATTAAGCCAAGCTTCAGCTCCCACACTACAGATACCCAACAATCACCTGAAAAGCTTCCTCTAGAGTCCAGTATAACTCACCATTAGCAGGATTTGATTCCCAAAGATCAGCCAAGCAACAGCAACTTCTTACCCTCTTTCTTCCATTATTCCCAGTCCTCATGTTTAGGAATCAGTACCCTGGATCCTTTGGGCTGCTTACACACTTCCCATAACCCAAGTTAACTTCAACCTCAAGTTCTTTTGTCACTGCTTCTTATGAGCTATGGCACTGTCCTGCAGCATGGTGCCTGGACATGAGATTTCAGTCTTTGCTCTGTTACACAGGGTTTGATACAAGCAGGTCCACGTGGGCTCTCAGGAAGTTGGCTCTTGTGTGCAGGTCACTGTCACAGCACTGACCCACCTCATCAGGCAGTGAGAAATGTCTCCTCACTCACCTGAGAAGATGTAGTTGTAGCCAGTGCGCCCGTAGAGCTCGCCCCAGCCGGCCAGCGTCGCTGATCTGCAGATATGCTGGGGGAAGAGGCTGTGATTAACCACTCCTGCTCCAAGGGTCTTCCCCTTCCCAGGCCTCTGGCCCCTTCACTGTCACCTTACAGAGCCATGGCCGGTACCTACAGCTACCACCTCTCAGCAGTCTCCCCCACACCCCTAGTCCAGATGGAGCTCTCCAAACACATCAAACTCCCAAGTGGCTTTATCTGTAGCCAGTATTACATCACATTTTCACCTCCCATTCTCCAATTCACTAATACAATCAGTTTCTACCAAGTTAGCAATGCCCATGCTCTGGTAATACCCTGCTTGAGCCCTGCTTCCACATTCCTGTGAATAAGACTATGGATGGTCCTAGTATGGCTCCAGGCAGCTCCCTCCTGCAGAAAAAGGTCAGTAGGTTCAGCCCATGATGGTTTTAGTCAAGCCAGATTAAAATTGTCCCAGGTATGATTTTGCTATTCATACAGCGTTTCTAAATTGAACTAAGAAAACTGAATTAAGCTACTTAAAACTCTAAATGAGACTGCTCCTACAGGGCTTCAGTTTAAGTAATCCACACAAAAATTAATCTAATTTCACTTTCTTACAGATCCCCTTGCAGACAAGCCCACACATTCATAAGACCATTTATGCAGCCTTGTCTCCCCAGGGAACAGACAAGGGAAAACTTCTCTAAAGAGAGAAAGGTTATTCAAAGGGAGCTCCCTGCTGGGACAAGTAAGGGGCAAAAAGTCTTTCCCCTCTCCAAGGCCACATATCTTTGGTCACTCAGCAGGGACATACCTACGGAGAAAATGTGAGCTCTCTGGTGCAATGCTCATGACCTGGAGAGGTAAAACAGCATGAAGTCTCCACAGATGATTTATGCAGCCTAGACAGCAAACGCTACCTACTACTACAGGCTGGCTGCTTGTACCTAAGGACAGATTTTTACAGTGTTCAGAAAGGTGACAACCAGCTGAAGAGGTGAAGGCAGTTCCCAGGGCAGGGAGAAAGGTAATTTTCTAAGTGCAGACAGGTAACCCATGGAGCTTTACCTTTCCCTTGTACAGAATGACCGGGCAAACAAATCGCCCTCTACACCTCGCCATCTTACTTCGGTTGATAAGGTCCTGCAGTTTGCCAACCTGCACAGTGCTCTCAAACCTAGAGGACAGAGATTAGGTTCAGTACACACAGCATCTGCTCACACATCTTTCAGCAAAGCTGCTAACAGGCACCCTGGGCTGTAATCCCCATCCCTTGGCCTAGAAGCCAGCAAGCAAGAGGACACCTCTTCCAGAATTGCTTCTGCTGCTACACAACATGTACAAACACTTTTCTGTCTCCTTTTTCTGTATTTTGAAAGAACAGCTGCACAGCACAGGACAGCAAGCATCTTCTGGAGCTGGCAATATGAGCACCATCAGGAAGGTCTGCTGCAGACCAACACATGGATTACTAATGATGGGCTACCAGAGTAGGCCAGTGTCTACAAAAACGTATGTTCTGCTCTCCTCCTCACCACCTTTCTAGCAAAAAGCAGCTCAGCACTACCAGTGGAGTGAATTCACTATCAGAGTGATAATTGTGCAAGGAAAAACAGAGAATCAAAGCTTGAACACTCAGTGAACCTTAGTTCTGGTCACTTGAGCTTGTGTGTTGTGAAGTAATTAGATAACTTCCTGTAAAAGAGCTAGAGGATTGAGCAAGGTAGTTACATTCACATCAGCTACATCTGCAAAACTAGGTTTTGTTTGGTTTTCTAGTTAAAGTTAAAACAGACATGTCTTCCAAGTTGGAGACATTTTGGAAACAAGCTAAAATTGCTGCAATTTGTCCAAATACCAGTCTACGTTTGATAGGAAGCCAAACTGACTTCTGAACTACACAGGCCTTCAGGAGGAACTGTCAGTGCAAGCAGGACCAGAGCTTCCACAAGGAATTGCAGAAGCATCTAGACCAACATAAGAGAAACCAGAAGGAGTCTGGACACACAAAACTACACGGCCATGCACTTAGACATGATGAACAAGAATTTCCAGTCAGCTCTTCCCAGTAGCAAAGGTCAGCAGAAGATCCTAGATGAGCTGGTTGTCCCTGGATGCTCATACGTTATCAACATGGTGAGTCTGAAAAAAGGGACACCTAAGGTCATAGGAAACTCTCCAGTGGGATGGAGAAGTACCAGCATTACCATGCAGAGCCCAAGATCTCAGATGAGATAAGGCATCTGATTCTAGTGACCTGCCCATACCTGAAAAGGCACAGCAGGATGATCAGGGTGGGCAGGGACACTCTGTGCTGCAAGCGAGACCACCACAGATTGACTGGCAGAGGAGATGAAGGGAACTTACTTACAACAGAGGGAGATGAGAACTCAAAGGCAAAGGAAAATGCTGGTCTAAGAACAAACACATACCTTTGCAAGATAAAATAAAGTTGCTAAGCTTCAGAATCAGTGAGAGTGTGGACTAACCTACCTGCAGCTGCCATTCTGGGAAGGATCAAAAAAAAGAATCTATTATTAACACAAAAATTGATCAGTTTATGGAAAAAGATTATACAAGGTGATAGCAGTGGAAGTGGGGAAACAGAAAGTAAGACCTTTTTTAGTAAAAAAAAAAACCAAAAAGGATTAAATTCTCAGAATTCCTAGTGGAGGCTTGAGATTCCTCATATTTCCCTACAGACACAACTCATTTTGGCTCTTCAGCTTCAAGGAGCTTCAACATATACCAGAATTGAAAGAGCAGGAGCCCAAGCTGATCTTCTTTAACCGTTGCCAACACGAGGGTGCTAAGTGCAAAGAGAGGAAAATGCTGACACAAACCCCTTGAGACGGGAGGAGGCTGCACACGTGAGACCGTGTGCGGGCAGGAGAAGCAGGCGCCTGATCAGCGCAACCCAAACCCTGCTCGGTGCTGTCCCTGCCGACAGCAGAGAGCTCTGCTCTGCAGCCCGCTCCCCGCCTCAGCGCCTGGGCAACACACACAGCAGAACAGAGGTGTCACCAGAGAAGCCCTCGTGTATCATTCCCAATACCAAACTCTTCTGAAACTTTGAGAGGCTCTGACGTACAGATTTGGCTGTGGGGTTGTTTTCCAAGGAGTGCAGGCAAAGAAAAGACACGCTCTGCCCCAGCTGGCTTGGTGCTTCCTTTGCAAAAGAAAATGCAGAGGGAAGAAAAGAACTTGAGTAGTGCTACCAGAACAGCTCTTTGGCACTGCTTCTAAGTCCAGAAGATGAGATTCAGCAAAAAAACAAGGCCTGGAAGATCAGAAATGATAAGACAAGCCAACAGATTTCACCCCTTGGCACACAAACTGTGCTTCCCCAGGGAGGCACCAGAGCACGGGGCAACGAGCCCCAGCAGCTCCCCAGGGACCAGGGGCACAGGGTGAGCAGGAAGCCCAGTCCCTCCTCCAAAATCCAGAACCCAAACCTGAATTACTATTTTAAATGCAAAGGAAACATTTCCTATAAGAGCAAACAACTGTTTTGGTGACTGTATTTTGGACTGAAGGAGAGATGCTTCTCTTTGGGTAGCAGAGCACTCCCCTCACATGATCAAATGACACACAACTGTGATCAGACTTGTGTGGAGGGGCAGGCACAGACCAGGATCTCAGGTGACCCGTGGATGTGGAACGGGTGGACTAGGTGATCTTAGAGGTCTTTTCCAACTGTGATGATTCTGTGGTCCTGTGATGTGGCCTGTGTCAGAGGGCTGGACCTTTCCATTAAGCACAATAACTCTGAGCGGGCAAGGAAAGAACTGAGTGCACCCCTGCAGCATCTGCCCATGCTTTCCCACGGGACATCCGAGATTTCCAAGCACAGGGAATGTGCTCCTGGCTGTCAGGAGGGCTCTGCTGCTTTCTGTGCCTCCTCACAAGCAGCACCTGACCAAGGGGTGCACAGGCCAAAAACACACCCAGCTCCTTCTGCTACCTCTGCACCTGCCTGGATTTCAGAGTATTGTCAGCAGACTTGGATGAAGCAACATCCTTCCTTCTCCTGGCTGCCCAGCCATGGAATGGACAGGATCAGGAAACCATTCTGAGTTTAAAATGCCCCTTTTTTGCTAGTTTCACATACAGCTTCAGAAGCAGCTGTACAGGCAGAACCAAGGGTGCAGTGCAGAGTTTGCTTAAGCAAGAACCGCTCCCCAAAAACCTTGGTATTCCCAGAGGTGTGAAGAGTCCTGCAGGCTTCAAGGAGATCTTACCAGCTGATGAAGAACACTACAAAAATGAAAGGGAGCCAAAGACACCAGGTCCTAGAGGGAGTGTCCTGTTCACAGGATGAGGTTCTTGGATTCTCTAACACCAGAAGTTCAACACTCCCTATTTCATAATTATTCCATCGCATACTAATGAAACTAAAACCAGGATTTGACTAAAAATTGCTTAGTGGCTTTTACAGAGATTATCACTCCAAAATCAGGAGAGGGATGATGAAGGGCAGCCTGTTTCTGTGACTCTCTGGGACAGCAAATCTAGACTTGGAAAGAATCAGTACTTAAAATGTTAACTGTCACTGCTGGCTTCAAAGAAAACAGGGCAGTGAGTGTAAGTGCACTTGTTTTGAATATCTGTCAAAAATATTAATCATCCTTTCCTGTTGCAAGAGCAGGAAAAGCAGAAGCATGTGGTTTCTCTTTTCCAAAGACACTTGTAGCTACATTTACAGCTTCAGACTTCAGCTTCCCCTTTTTGCAGCTTAACCTTTTCTAACCTGACCTCACCCCGAAGCAGAAATTCCCCTGCCTGACCACCAGCTGTGGCTGCTTTTCCAAAGAGCCCCTCCTACAGCACAGACCTGGGTGGGTCTGTGGGTTTGCCTTCCACAGGCAAAGCAGCTGGACCTGCCAGGGGAGAGCAGCGACCACTGTCCCTCTGAGCATGATCCTCTGGTTATGGACTCAGTTCAGACTGTCAAATGGCACAGTGTTGGGTTGGAAGAGAAAAGAGAAGCTGAGAGGCGGTCGTTGGAGCAGCAAACACTCCAGCAGAAGTGAAACCAACACAACTCGGAGCTTGTGGGTCAAAGTCCAGCAACGTGTTGGCTGAGACTTGCCTCGGAGCACAAGCTTTTCCTGTCACCTCACTGACCCTCAGCACCTGCAGGGCCAGACCCTCTCTGTCGAGGTGGCCTTGCCTGCCCAGTCTCTATCAGCCCCCCAGCCCAAGATGATTTCCAGACTAAAATGTCTCTCACTGCAGCCCTTTCTGCACGACCGCAGGCACCTCAAGACAGGGAGTGCACCGCAGCCCTGCTCCCAGCCATGAGCCCGCCGAGCCTCTGGGCAAAGCGACAGGGCAGCGCCCGCGGGGATCTCCCCGCGCACAGCGCACGTGGAGCTGCCCTGCCCCGGAGCGCGTCGTTTCCTTCGCACCCCCCAGGTCACAGGCTTCACCAGGGAAGCCCCAAGAGGCTGGGGACGCTCGGGGGAGCCCCAGGGGAGCCGGGCAGGGCGGAAGTTCCCCGGGACAAAACGCGCAGCCGCCCCGCGGGCCGGGGGGACCGGAGGCCTTACGGGTCGCGGCCGCCGGCGGCGTCGCGCTCCAGCAGGACGATGTGCCGCGGGTAGTGGGCGCAGATCTCGCCATGCGCGTTGGAGACGATGCTGTAGCGGTAGTCGCGGCCGAAGAGCTCCAGGCACCGCCGCTCGATCCGCTCCACCTGCGCAGAGCCACCGGTCAGCGCCCGCCGCCCCGGCCCCGCCGCACCGCTACCGGCCCCGGCCCCGGCCCCGGCCCCCTCACCTTGGCAGCGGCGGCGCCGCCGCCGTCCTTGGCGCGGTACTGTGCCCGGGAGAACTCCAGCAGCAGCTCGGCCAGGCCGCGGTCCCCGGAGCCCGCCGGGGGGCAGCCGCGGGCCGCCGCCATCCCGCGCCGCTCACCGGCCCATGGCCCCGCCCGCCCGCTCCTTCCGCTTCCGCCCGCCCGCCCAATCGCCGCCGCGCGCGCCGCGCGCTCCTTCCGCCCGCGGGCGTCATCGGGGGGCGACGGCGCTCGGGGCCCCCCTCCCCCCCCGGCCCCCCCCGCACCCCCGGTATCCCGGCCCCGCCGTCCCGCACCGCTGAGGCTCTAGCGGCGGAAGAGCCGCCCGTGTCTCGGTGCGAGCCCGGCGCGGGGCCCGGCCCGAGCGCTGGGGGGGCTTGTGCTCCCCGGCACCGGCGCGGGGGGAGCGCAGGGCTCGGCCGGGAGCGCGCTCAGGCCCGCAGAGACGGGGCGAGCGCTGGCCCGTGCCGCTGGCGGGTCTTGGCCCGGCGCTGCTCTTGAGAAGGGATCCGAAACAGCGCGTTGGTTCAAGCCGCCCCCCGCGAGCTGTGACCGCGCACCCAAAGCGGGGGGAGCGGCGGCAGCACCGGGCACAGAGCCCGCTGCAGCGGGGCTGACACCGCCGGCACACCGGGGCGGCAGGGGGGTCCTTTGCTGCAGCGGGGGAGCACCGAAGGGGGCTTCCACCTGCACGGGCCCGGTTTGCCAACACGCTGCGAACTTTTGACGCGCCCGGGAAGCGCGCGGCGCCTCCGCAGCGTTTCGGCAGAGCCGCGCTCGGCAGCAGCTCCCGCCCTGCGGCCCGGCGGCCGCTGCCGGGGCAGGCGGGACGTGCCGGGCGGGTCCCGCTGCTCCCGGTGCCGGTGCAGCCCGCGGGGGCGTGGAACCCGATTGTCCGGAAGCCCCGCTGCCCTCCGTGGGGGGTCAGAATTCACATCCTCCCCGTGGGGCAAACGCGCCCGGGCGCGTAACCCGCTGGCATCAACCTCGGGGGAGCCCGGTGCCGGTGCCGGTTGGGAGCGGGCCCGCCGCCGGGTCCCGCCTCGCTGCTGCGCGCCGAGCCGAGCCGAGCCCCTCCGAGCCCCGGCTGCCGAGCCGAGCCCCGGGCGGGCGGGGCCCGATGGCGGGGGGGGGGGGCCGGGCCGGGCTCCGCAGTGGCGGGGGGGGCTGGCGGGGGCGCGCGCGGCGGCGGGGGGCGCGCGCGGGGCGCAGCGGCGGCAGCAAGATGGCGGCGCGGGCGGCGCAGGGCCCGGCAGCCCGCGGGCGCGCCTAGGCCCGGGGCAGCCCCCCCACAGCCCGGCCCGGCGGGGCCCCCCCCCCCCGGCGGCGCGGCCGGCCGGCAGGATGCTGCCCTCGCAGGAAGCCTCCAAGCTCTACCATGACAACTACGTGCGGAACTCGCGCGCCATCGGCGTGCTCTGGGCCATCTTCACCATCTGCTTCGCCATCATCAACGTGGTGGTCTTCATCCAGCCCTACTGGGTGGGCGACAGCGTCAACACGCCCAAGCCCGGCTACTTCGGGCTGTTCCACTACTGCGTGGGCAGCGGGCTGGCGGGCCGGGAGCTGTCGTGCCGCGGCTCCTTCACCGACTTCAGCACCATCCCCTCGGGCGCCTTCCAGGCCGCGGCCTTCTTCGTGCTGCTCTCCATGGTGCTGACGCTGGGCTGCATCACCTGCTTCGCCCTCTTCTTCTTCTGCAACACCGCCACCGTCTACAAGATCTGCGCCTGGATGCAGCTGCTGGCAGGTACACACCGGCACCCACCGGCACCCACCGGCACCCACCGGGATCCACCGGGACCCACCGGGACCCGGCTCCGACTGGCAGGCCCGGGCATCGGGGCGGGGGGTGGGACAGGGGGGTTCGCTGGGACGGCGGGTGCGGGCACACGAGGAGCCCCAGGGGCTGGGGGCAGGGCCCCTGGCTGCAGGAAGTAGCTCCAGGAAGCTGGGCTGGGTCCAAGCGCTGCGGGGCCGTGGCTCCAGGAGGCAGCCCCGAGGCTTCCTGAGACAGCCAGGCCGGGCACTAGTGCTGACAGAGCACCAGGAACGGGCACCGGCTCGGGGCACTGGCACCCCTGGCTCCTAGGCACCGGTATCGAGGGCCCTGGCCACAGGCAGCACCAGGGTGGCCTGAGAAATCTGAGCTGGGTACGAGTACTGCGTGTCCGTGGGACATCCCAGCCAGAATCTAGCCCTGTGGCTTCCTGCAACACCCATGGACAAAGTACCAGGAATGGGCACCAGCTCAGGGCACTTGACACCCAGACCTCCTCTGGCTACAAGGAACACCAGGGTTGCCTGGGAAAGCTGAGCTGGGTCCATGTACTGTGAATCCATGGAACATTCCAGGCAGGAACCAGCCCTAGGACACCCAGACCAGGAACTAGTGCTGCCAGAGCACCAGTAGTCAGCTCAGGGCACTGGCACCTGGAGCTCCCCAGGCAGAGACTGGCTGCAGGGAACACCAGGGTTGCTCCAGGAAGGTGTTCAGGGTACAAGTACTGCAGGGCCCCGGAGCATCCCAGCCAAGAACCCTCCCCAGGGCACTCCAGGGCTTCCTGGGACACCCAGGCCAGGCACTAGTGCTGACAGAGCACCAGGAATGGGCACCAGCTCTGGGCACTGGCAGCTTGGGCCCCTTGGGCAAGGTCTGACCCAAGGGAACCACAGGGCTCCCTGGAACACAGCAGAAAAGCTGCATCAGGGACCCAGCTCTGGGAACCCCAGAACAGGCATCAGCTCTAGGAGCATCCCAGCACAGCTGGGCCAGGAACTGGCCTTGGAGCACCCTGGGCCAAGGACCAGCCTCAGGGCACCCCAGTACACCCAAATCAGGGACCAGTTTTGGGACACCCTACAACAAGAGCTGTCCCATGGAGTCAAGAACAGGCACAAGGATGCCCGAGGACTCCCTGGACCTTGGACCAGCCCCCTGGGGACTCAGAGCATCATGGATTAGTCTTGCTGTCTACCCAGCCTCAAGGGCCATTCCATGAGCAAGCCTGCCCCCAGGGGATACGCACTTCAGGAGAGCCCTCAGCCCCTGAAGGGACCCCGTCACTAACAGCCCACCTGTGGACCCCAGCCCTGTGAAAACATCTCTGCACACACAGACCCTTCAACTCCCCCTTAAAGAGATGTTCTGCCCAGGCCCCCCTCCCTCCAGCATCATGAAAGGGCTGTGAGCACAGACCTTCCTCAGCTCCCTGCTTAGAGACCCCAGGTACAGCACTTCCCACAGAGGGGCACCATCCATTTGCCTTCATGTCTCCTCTGAGGTGACCACAGGCTCAAGCGCAGTCATTCCCCTCAAAAGTGACCCTGACTAGAGATCCTCCTTAGCTCTGTCTGCAAAAGAAACCCCACCACAGATGCACCCAAGCACCCTCATAGACACAGTCCTCAAAGGGACACCATACAATAACCCAAACTTCTCCTCAGAAGGGAATCTGCTGCATATATTGATAAGGATCCCAAGTATCCTCTTGTGCTTAGACCTCCAAGCTGTCCTCACAGAGGGGATGTTCTTTTGAGAGAAAGACCTTGAGAAGGGATGCTGAATAGTGGGACCAGCCCCAGTAGTGGGACCCTTCACTTCCATTTCTCTCCAGTTTTACCAGGTGTGGAAAGACATTTTGTCACTCCCCACTCTGTACGAAGTGTGAATAGACCCAGAGCCCCCATATTCCTAACAAAAGGACCCTTCTTCACCCCAGTTGTTGATGTGTGAGGATACAGCCCCCCATGCCAGGGGCCTGCAGCTAGCCCAGCTCCTTTCCCTTGCAACTCTCTTGGGCTGGGAAGCCTGACCTCTCCACCTCCAGATCAGGACCACAGCCAGACCTGGAGCTGCCTTAGCTTATCTGGAAATTCCTTCATCTTTAATTTTCCCTGTCACAGATGTACTGGTTTAATGCAAGCTCAGAGCTCAAATCCCACTGATTGTCAGCAGCTTAATCAAGTGGCTTGGAGCACCCCGCCAGCTCTGCTGCTGCACAGGGAGCTGCATGGCAGGGGGTACCACACCTGGTGCCTCCTGTCCTGCCCTGGCTCAAGCTGCTGCTCTCACCTCTGGGTACCCCTCGTCCTGCCCTGGGGCTTGTCTCTGCTCACACTTTGCACTTTGTGGCTACACTTGTGAGAAACCCAAGTGCACAGCTTGCTGGGATCATGGACATGCTCGTCTGCCCTCAGCTGGCCCAGGCTTGGCTCGGAGCTCTCCCAAAGCACATGGCTACCTGGCCTTTCTGGGGTGGGGAAAGTCCAAGGTGGCATTAACAGAGACAGCCCCAAGATGGGGCAGCAGGAGAGGCTGGTGTCACCCTCAGGGAGGGCCAAGACACAGAGGCAATGGGCTGGTGCATCCTGGCTGGAGGAGGGTTCACCCTGGGGGGCCAGGCAGGGCTGAACTTCCCTGGCCACCTCAGAGGCAGCCACAGGTGGATGTTTGACCTTGCACGTGGAGAAAGGGCTGCCATGAGCCAGGGAGAGGACACTGTGGGCCAAATCCTGTGGGTAGGGCAGGGATGTTGCCCAACACAGGCTGCAGCACAGCGTGGTGACAAGCTTTGGAGATTGAACTGCGTGGAAGGTTGGAAGGTTGTGCCAGAACCGAGGGCTTGGAGGAGCAGAGGAGGGAAAGGCATTCCTCCAGCCTCAGTGAGGTTTCAGCTGAAGGAAGACTTGCACCACTACAGCAGAAGCAACAGTGAGGCCCAAAGTTCCATGGTCTTGCTGGTGAAAACCAAGAGAACAAGGTGAAGAGCAGAGAGATGGGGCAGAGGTGGGTTCACCCCATCCCTAGGGAATGGCCAGTGCAGAGTACAGGGCTGCTGAGCAAGGGCATGAAAAATCAGGAGCAGGAGAGTGGGGGAGAAGAATCAGGAATTCAGTGTCTCTTTCAGAAAAATAAGAAGTTTAAAGCATCTATGTCTAATTAGTGGACAACAATCAAGGAATGATTTAATTAGAGCTTCACAGAAAGCTCCAGCTCAAAAGCCACTGCCCCCCTAGGAGGAAACTGGTTCTAATTAAGAGGAAAGACTCTGCTTTATCGCAAATAGAAACAACCATCTGCCCTGTTCAAAATCCCAGTAATACAGAACTGGAGATTTTGCTAAATCCTCTGTTATAAAACCAGAAATGGGCATTTAACACAAGCACGTCGACAACTGTGAGACTGACCCTAATGCCACACCAGTCCTCAAAATTAGCAGAGGAGCTCCTTCAGGAAGTCCCATGGGATGATGCTTCCTTGAAGAGAAACGGGCTGTGTGGGTGATCCCTCTTGTCCACTCTCCACGGAGGGCAGGTACCAGAGGAAGATGAAGGCAACTGGGCTGATTTTGTGGATGCCTCCGTTCCAGTGACCTCAGAGCAGTCATCAGCTGGAGACCAGAGCACAGGAGAGCATCACCACCACCACCACGTGCTGAGGAGGCTGCCCAGGAGCCTGAGAATGTCCTCTGATTCCCTAATTATTTGCTATAGTATAAGATGTGGTCACCCTGTGAATTAACTCCAAGGGTTATCCTGGTGTCCAGTGCTAATGCCAGAGTGAGAGACTGCAGCCACCTCTGTGTGGCACCACACCTACCTGCCTCCCATGGGGGTGGTCACTCTGACCAGGTCCAGGGCTCTGTTCTCAGAAGAGCTTCAGTCTGTTGAGGGTCAAAAGAAGTAACCAGCTGAGCACAGGCCCTCTTGCACAGAGGAAGTGACTGTCCATGTGTGAAGGTGTTTCCCCATGCTTCAAGCCCATCAGTCAGTGTGGTGAGACCTTCCAGATGCCTCAGGCCAGGCACAAGCATGACATGTGGATGCCTTTTCATCCAGGGCATGTCACCAGCCATGGACCTGGGGTTTGTCTTCATCCGTGGCACTTTGGATTTAATTATGTCATGTCCAGGCACCTTGCCTGATGGGATGTGACAATACATACCCATCCCAGTCTGTTCTCTGTTGGAAGACCCCCTTTGGAGTATGCTCACCTCTTGGTTGAGCCCTACACCAGAGTGTAAATCAGGAGCAGGGGCAGAGCCTTGATCAGCAGCTTCATCTCCTGCACCTGAGCTGCATTTGCCACCATCTGGGTTGGGATTCCTCAGGCAGCACAGCTGCACAGCTTTGTTCTGGTTGGGAGGGACGGTTCCCAACAATTGTGATTTGAAAACTGGTTGTTGACTGCAGGGCTGAGCATGGCTGAGCTGCCTGGGGTGGTGGGGTGGCTGCAGCCTCAAGGGAGAGCTGGGTCTGGCCCAAGGGAATGCTGCAGCTCCAAAACACTCCCTGGTGCTGCTGGCGATGCGTGGGCTCTGCTGAGCCATGTCAGGTCAGGCTCATCTTCCCCACTGGGACTTGCTGGAGGGCCAGCTCCCCTCGGAGAGTGTTTGAAGTTTCCAAAAAGACTGGTTTCATGGATATAAAAGTCATGCATTGAAATTCTTAATGAAAAAAATGAGAGATGGATACCACTGCTCCAAACCAGCTAGAAACATAACTAGGACAGCTGCTGGGACTGGGGACAAAGTAGCCTCTAACTCTTCCTCTGCCCAAGGGAGAAATATTGCCAAGATATGATCTTCCAGGTGAACTGCTTCCATCTGCTGACCTTGCAGCTAAAAGAAGACATCGCCACAAAGAATTTTAAGCCTTTGCCGAATTACTGGCTTCTGGCTCCCAAAAAAGCTTTCCCCTCTCCTTCCCCCTTCCCACTCCTGTTGGGCAGTGGGGACAGGAGCAGCAGACCTTGTGTCCATCCAGCCCTTGTGCTCCACAGCAGCCTGCCTCAGGCTTTGGAAGGCAGCAGAACACTCCCGTAGTAGCTGTCGATGTGCCTGTGGCCCCACAGGGAGGGGCTGAGCCAGGAGTTTCGGAGCTGCTCGTGTCCTGGAGCTTACATCCCTTAACTGTTGTTCCAGATAAAGTAACTGTCAGTTCCGATTCATACCAACTCATGACTCTATTCTGCATCCTGCTGGTTTTTTGGCTCAGAAACAGCCTGCGGAGCCAAATGCCGTGAGGGAGCTCCTGTCGGTGTAAATGGCCAGTGCTGCTGTCCTGAGCACACTGCCTTGAATTTTCATTTATTTTTGAGGGATTTCTATTTTTAGGAGAGAAAGGGACTAAGGACTGTGCTTGTTCCCTTTCCTGTCAGTTCTCGGCTCTCAGGAGGCTTCCTAGTGAGAAGCAGCTGCTGCAGACCCCAAAGACAGTGCACAGCCCCAGTTCCTCTGGGGGTTTGGGGCTGGTGTGCAGCACCCAGGGGCACCGTGTCCCCAGTGGGGACCTTCCACGTGCCATCAGCATCGTGGTGAGCAGCTGTGGGCACAATGGAGGGGACAGCACCCAAAGCTTCCTCCTCTTCAGCATAGGGTAGATATGAGAGTCACTGAAATACCCACAGCAAAGAGGTGTCTGCCAACCCCTCACTGTCCACAAGTCCAAGTGGGATCCAGCAGTTGCTGGTTTCCCTCCAGTTACCCCCACATTTTCTGGTTTTCAGTCCCTTGGGTGTCCTGTGGGCTCTGTGGGGGGAGGCCACATCTCTCAGCTGCGTGGCATGTCCTTACCCCCTTCCACCTGTGGCAGGTGAGAGCAGTAAAACCCACTCTTCCCCCCAAACCTGCAGACGAAACCAGTCAGCAAAATGGATTTAAATATCAGATTTGAATCCTGCAGGCACAACTGCACGGGGCTGGGGCAGTGCTCGGATGGCCCTGGCACTCAGCAAACACACAGGTTACTCAGATGGTCTGTGGTAGCAAAATGCACCTTTCTGCAGGGGATGTTGTCCTACCAGGAGAAGTCTCTCATTGCTCTCTGCTAAAATCTCACTCGTGTTGCATCCTGAGTCACAACCTCGAGCTCCCTTCAATTAATTTATTCCACAGTGATATTAAAAGCCCTTGAGATGCCCATTTCATTTCTAGGGCACCTGACCTTGAGGAGTGGAGAGCTGTGAAGCAGGTGCAAAACAAGGCCTAGAAACACCAATTTCCCCAGGGTTGGAGCCTCAGCCCCAGCAGGATTCCCCGGGCAGCCCTGCAAACTGCTGGCATGCAACACCCTGCCCTGGTGATCACTGAAATGCCTGATCTCAAATCTGTCTTTCCAAGTGGGAAAACTCTGGAAGAGGGTGTTGGAGCCCAGGGCCTGGGGAAGGGTTGGCAGCCAAGGGCTATGACAAAGTGGCCGGCAGTCCTCAGTGCAGTGGGGATTGGCACCACACCCTCAGAAGAAAGGCAATTAAAAGAAAAAATAATGGGAATTGCATTCTTTTTTACCTCTTTAATAAGAGCTCCTCTAGGATTTTCCACTTGGTGTTTTTCATGTGGCTGCAAGGTGTAGAAATAAGCTGTTTTAAATAAAAACCAAGGCTTTCCCACACATCTGGCAAGGACCTCAGGGTGTTCTGAGGCAGGTGCAGGCAGGAGGATGCTGTGGGCAGGGGGCAGGCAGGCAGAGCCCCATCCTAACACCCTCAGACCTGCCATGAGGGGCTTGTTGAAGAGGGCAGTGCTGAGGCCTGTCAACCATGTGGGGATCCCCCCGCTTCTTCCTCTGTGCTTCAATGTCACTCCTTGCTGCCGGCACAAGAAGGTGTTTCCAGGACATTGGGCAGCCTGGGGACACACAGAAAGGGAATTGCTTGTGACAGAGCAGAGGACTCGGCTTGCTGCGGGGAACACAGAGGGCAGATGGGAAGAGGAGGGCACTGTGCTGCTCTTTGTTGGGAGGGGACCTGCCATGGGTGGCACAGCCACTTCCCGAGGAGCCTCATGGCAGCAAGGGGCTCTGTCCTCACCCTCGGGTGGGAGAGTTTGGCTACGCACCTTGACTCGGGCACGCTCCTGTGCCTGGGTAGTAAATTTATAATTTAATTCTCTCTGGCAAACAGGGCCTGTGAGGCTTCAGGCAGAACTCCTGGAGCTGCTCTGTGGGCCAGGGCACAGGTTCCCCTTGTCCTGGTGCCAGCGCAGAGCAGGCATATAGGGAGAGGAGGAGCAGGGTGGGCAGGCACAAGCTGGAGCCACCCTCACCCCTGCACTGGTGCTGGTGGCGGAGCAGTGAGCTCTCGGCAAGCTCCTATTTTACCAGGGCAGCCAGAACCACCCAAACCCCTGATAAATGCCCCAAATTCAGGGGCAATACCAATGCTTGCAGAGTCCAGGGGTTGCTATCCTGTTCCTGCAAAGAGCTAACCAAGGTCTGTGCTCAAAAGGTGGGAGCCCACCTGAGCCCTTGCTGGTGCAGGTACAATTAGTACCTGATACAGTTTTTTTAAACTTACATTTTTAAAAAACTTAAATTTGCCTTCTGCTGTCCTGTCCTCTTCTGGGCTGAGAGGAGCTGTTGCTGTGGGGGGTCAGGGAGAAGCTCACTGTGCTTGTCCCCAGCTTTGCTGTGCACCTGTGTCTCTTTTCTCCTCACTGATTTCAGCAGAGCAGTTCCAGCTGTGCCCGTTGCCAGGCTGGGTTGTGTTAGCCTGACCAGCAGGGTGACCGCAGAACACCTTAGCTTTTTTCACAGCTGTTTGGCACCAGGGGCTCAGTGGGGTCCTAAAATCCTGTTGGCGTCTCTGTTTTCCTGGGAAGAGTCCCTGGCACAAGTATGCTGCACCTCCTTGGTCGTACAGTAATTCAGCTGAGTTAAAGCATGTCTCAGTGTTCTGCTCACCCTTTACTGTGCAGGCCACAGAGCTGGTGCCAGTTCCATGTTTCCTTCCAGCAGGGATGCTTCAGGATGTGGTTTAGTTGTAGACTTGGCAGTGCTGAGTTAACAGTTGGACTTTATGATCTTAAAGGTCTTTTCCAGCTGAAGTGATTATATGATGGTTTTAGGTTTGTCAGGCAGAGGGTTTCCCCAGATGTGTCTGTGCTTGTCTGGGAGTCCTCTGTAAGGACATGCTGGAGATGTTGCACGGGGCCAGGGTGGCACCAGGGCTGTGTGCAGGAATAAATGAGCTTGCAGAGCTTGCCTCTCTGCAAACATGCTTTTACCAAGCAGGTTTGTAACATGGATGGAGGAATCATACAATGTCAGGTTGGAATGGACCTCCTCAAGGATCATCTGGTCCAACCTTTCTAGGTAGGAACGTCTTTTAGATGAGATGGCCCAGCACCTTGTCAAGCTGAGTCTTAAAAGTGCCCAGGAGGCAGAGGCCAGGCAGCAGCTGTTGGGTGGCAGCCCCTGCCCATGTGCGGGCAGCTGAGGGCGACTTGCCACAGCATCCCTGCTTGTTCCTGGGGAGAGGGCTTGGCACAGCTCATCAGCAGGTGAGGGCTGTGCCAAGTCCCAGCGATGCCCTACACCAGCCCTGTGCTCTCAGTTCCTGTCCACTCCCGAGACTTCCCTTCCCTAACCAAAAGTAGCTAAAAGCATACACAGGCACCCTGAGAGCTTGCCAGGCAGGGTGTTTGCTGTTCCTTCAGCAAAAAGGGAACAGGAGGCACTTTGTTACTCATGTGGGCAAGAACATCTCAGTTCTTTCCTAACCCAGAACAAAAATACTGATAATACACCTCAGCTTCTCTACAACATCAGTAGTATTTATAGCCTTCCCAGCTGATACGAGGTGAGAAGCTTTTGTACTGGCTTTAGTTAGAAAAAGCATCGCCTCCTTACCTTGACAGTCACAGACTTGGTCTGGGCATTTCCCTTCCCGCTCATCCTGGTGCTCTCTGATGTCTCCCTGCTCAGTGCAGAGTGTGCAGGATGGAGGCATGCTGAGGAAGCAAGCCCGTGGGAGGGGGCTCACAGGGCCGTGAGGTGGTTAGATGTGGGTGCTCCCAGGGATGATGACCCTCTTGGCAGGGAACCTGTGGTGATGAGGAAAGCCCATGAGGAACCACTGATCTGTTAATGCTTGAAGAAACCGAGACCCATTTGTGCATGGGCCAGGATTGGGGCAGCCATGTGCAAATGCAGTCTCCAGGGAAGGGGTGGCTGTCACCATCTATGCTGCCCAGCTGTTGTGGGGCCAGGACAGACGCAGGCTGTCCTCGTGCACTGACTGGGGGGGCTCAGCACCTGCTGCTGCCTCCCCCATGTCCCCTCTGATGCATCCCTCTCCGCTCCCCCTGCAGCGCTCTGCCTGGTGCTGGGGTGCATGATCTTTCCCGATGGCTGGGATGCCGAGACCATACGGGACATGTGTGGGGAGAAGACGGGGAAGTACTCCCTGGGCGACTGCTCCGTGCGCTGGGCTTACATCTTGGCCATCATCGGCATCCTCAACGCCCTCATCCTTTCCTTCCTGGCCTTTGTCCTCGGCAACCGGCAGAACGACCTGCTGCACGAGGAGCTCAAGACAGAGAGCAAAGGTGAGCCCTCTGCTTGGCCCGGGGGGGAACTAAGGTGAGAATAACCCAGGGGGCTCAGCCCCTCCTCCCTGAGCTGGCAGCCAGGCGAGGGTCCTGTGGGCTTCAAGGCCACCTGCAAAGCAAGGCCAGGCAGAGTGGGAGTGGGCTGCCGAGCCCCTGCCCTGCCTGACACCCTCTCTTCTCTCTCCACAGATTTTGTCGGCACTGCGGTAAGTCCTGAGTGTCACTGTCCTGTCCTCCAGCCCTGACTGTACAGTGTGTCTGGGTGTGACTGTGCTGGATGGCCCCCTAGTGTGATGGGGCAGGGCAGTGGGAACAAGGGGGCAATGGGGAAGGGAGGCAGTATGGACAAGGGGACAACAGGGATGGGGACAGGCAGGTACATGGCAGGTGCTGGTGGGGCCAGGCCTGCCCAGTGCCGGCCCCAACCTGCTGTGCTCTCCCCGCAGAGGATATAAGGCCAAGCGCCTGCAGCAGGACCCTCTTCCCGTGGCCGGCAGCCTGGGCACTCCCTCCTCATCCTGCCCTTCGTCTGCTGCCAGTGGATACGCAGCGTCCCGTGCCGCCCCCCGGGCCCCACCGCCCACACTGGGACCCGCCGTGTCCACGGCCACCTCCATGTCCACGCCGGCACCGCCATCCCACGCATCCCGCCAGCTCCGCTCCCCCCACCGCCCGCAGGCCGCCGCCAGGGGAGGACGCCTCCAACCTGCTTCCTTCAAGAACAGCGTCCAACTGTGGTTTTGTTCCAAGGGAAAAACAATCTCCGAGTTTTTAACAGATTTCTACATCCCCAGGACTCCTGACCCACCGCCTTCCACCCGAACGCGTGCCCAGCAGTGCCCCATGCCGGCTGCTCCGGGCCCCAGTCCCCTCCCTGCTCCCATTTTGTACAGCTCCGTGATCCTGTCTCCACGGCCAGGAGACCCGGCAGCCAGAATGGGGCCCAACTGCTACTTTTACGTGTAAATTAATATTCTCTAAACAGGGTAAAAGTGACTCGAGCCCCCTCGCCCCGGTGCCTGGCCCCTGGACATGGTGTTTCCCAGCGTGTGGCCAGGGCCACAGGCTGCCACTCCTTGTCCCCCAGCACAGGGACCGCAGGGCCTCGCTGCCACCAGCCGCTGGGACATCCGGACACGCTGCTGCTGAATGTAAGCCCTGGTAAGTGGGAGCAGCTGAACATGCAAAACCCCCTGGGCAGGCACAGCAGGACCCCCAACTCAGCCCCATTCCCAAGCTGGCCCCCAAGCTGTTGCCAAACGCCTTCCCTCCCCATCCCATACGGTGCTTTATCTCCACTGGTGACAGCAAGGCTCTCCCTGCCACACGGCATGGCTGGGGGTGACACAGGCACTCCTGTGCCCATCCTGGCCATGTCCCCTGGCTGCAGCTTGTTGGCTCGTGGTGATGGCCTGCAGGGAGCCAGCAGCAGCTGCTCAGGGCAGGGCTGAGCACGGCAGCCTCCGACAAGGACCTGGCCTCAGCTGCACACACAGCGCCCGAGAGCTGGCACTGACACCTCCAGGCACTCTCCCGGCACGGGCAGCCACGGCCCAGCTGTGGCTCTGCTGGCCAGACCAGTGTGTGGGCTTCCCCAGGGCCTGGCCACGGGGGTCTTGGGTTGCCGCAGCCCTTGCAATGCAATAAAGTCCTCAGCACTGGACATGTCTCAGTGCAAGTAGCCAGGGGCTGTTTGCAGGGCCCCCACCTCCTTGAGAACAATGGGCTGGGGGCTCGCGGAGGCCCTGGCAGGGCTGGACCCAGGCACTGGGCAAGGCCTGGGAGCGGGAATGAGCCGGGTGCAGGGAGCAGAGCAGGACCGTGGCACCGGGGTGGGCAGCCCTGGGCAGAGGAGCCACTGCCCATCCACAGGCAGGGCCATGGCACGAGGAGGCTGCTGGAGACAGCAAGGAAGAACCATTGCCAGCTGGTGAGGAGGGGGCTGTCAGGAGCTGGTAAGTCCTGCCCTGCGGGGTGGCGGTGAGGGATGGAGCTGTGCCAGAACATCCATCCACCAGGAGCCAAAGTCACCCGGCACTCCTGCCAACGGCCTCGGCCAGAGACGAGCCCGGCAGTGCCCGCATCCCCCCGGAAGCATCCACATCCCTCCGGCAGCGCCTGCGTCCTTCTGGCAGCGTCCACATCCCTCCAGCAGTCGCCTCCCTGGAGCGAGGCTGGCAGGAGCCCCCCAGCAGTGCCCAGGTCTCGCCAGCTTCAGAGGGCTGTTGCCGGCTGCATTGGAAAAACAAAGGAAGAAAATCAGTGGAGAAAGGAATACAGTAGCTGTAATATATCTGTATTTTAGTACAAAGTTTGATACAGTGTTTCACAAAACCTTATTGAAAAATATAATTCAAACCAGACAAGCTTGGAGCCCTGTGGTGTTGAGGGGACTGGGATGGGCTCCTCTGGGCACTGCTGATAAAGACAAGAGGGTTTGCAAGGAGGGTGTCACAAGGAGGGTGTCAAAGGACCCGATGTGGGCACTGGCCATGGCAGGGCCAATTTTGGTGGGGAGAGTGGCTGGTGGGGGAGGGAGCCCAACCTGCACCTGTGGGCTGGCACATGAGGAGGGCACTGGTCAGTACACCTCCCTAGGGAATGTGTCCCACCCTGTGGCAATGCAGGAGGTGGGGTGGGGGGTCCCGTCTTATCACCAGGAGCCTTTCAGCCCTTCCCTTCTGCCCCCTTCATGGGTCCCCAGGGATAGAGTCACAGTTCACCTGCAGGCACCTCCTGAAATCCAGCAAATTCCTGCATCTTCGTGGAAGCACAACTCATGTGGCCATCAGCCCAATGGCACATTTGGGCAGAGGAGGGGGGGCAACACCTTCCAGGCTGTGCAAGTGCAAGAGCAGCCTGGGGACCTACTGGACACCTGGAGAGCTTGGGCCAGCTCTGGCCTCCCTGGCAGGGAACACATGGCTCAGGTGAGCCCAGTGCAGGGACACAACAGAGAGGAGAGGCCAAGGGACTGGCTTGGGCAGCCTCTGGGAGAGGAAGGTTTGCTGCTGCCTGCAAGGTGTGGAAGGGATGGAGACAGACTCGTCTGGGTGATGCATGGGGACAGGATGATCCACAACAGACACAGGAGGTGTCAGGGAGGTGTGCTCACGCTGAGGGTGGTCAAACACCAGAGGCACTGGGCACCACGGCTGTACTAGCTTTGAGGACTGCTGACCATGACAGCACGTGGGAGGCAAACCTGTGGACCCTGCTGCAGGCTCAGCCCATCTCAGGCTTCCTAAGGAAAAGGCAAGTGGTATGAAAACTAAAAATCCTGAAACCAGGCTTTTGAAGCAGGTGTAGCAGTGCAGGGGACACCCTCCATCCCACCTCCTCTCCAAATGTGGTGGAGTGAGAAGATGAGCAGAAGTGCAGCCACAACCTCACACCAGCCGGAAGCTCAGGGAATTCCCCTTCCCTCAGGATCTGTGGCTCCCAGAGCAGCCCCTGGCTTCACCTGAAGTCCTGGCAAAAGGGAGGGTCTGCAGGGCTGCTCCTGCAGGATTTCATTCATCCTGCAGGGATGGGGAAGACAGACCAACATGCAACCCCCCCGCCACAACCTGGGCACCAGCGCTGAAGGTGGCACAGAAAGGGACTTTGGAAAACACCGGTTTTCAAGTTAAGTATTTTTATTATCAAAATTATTACATCTCTTGTGAAAGTTCAAATGTTACAGCATGGTGTAAAAACTCCACTAGAGTAAGAAGCTACAGCCCCCACCTTTCCAAGAGCTTTCCAGGGTCCCTCCCTCCTGCTCCCCTGCTGCGCCCAAAGGTGCTGGAGCCTCTGGGCAGGGCCCCCCCAGCCCCTCCTGCCGCCCGGCAGGGCAGAGCCCGCCTGCCCCGTGCTGCTCAGAGCACGAAGGGGGAGGCTGCACCCCCAGGGCTAAGCCGTGTGAAGTTTACACCTATTTTATACAGTATACAGACACCCAACGGCGGGGTGACAAGTTCCATCCCAACACGCTCACAGCCAGACAGTGTGAGAAAGTTTTTCTTTGTTTCAATATTTTAAAAGTCTCCCCTAGGTTGAACAAACACCTGATTTCAATTGTGAATTAAGAGAAACCTGTAACAGTCCTAAAAAAAGGAAGAAGACTGTGCATCTGAAAAGACAGGGGAGACAGACTCACAGCATTGTGTTATTCAAGAGAAAGGAGAAGTTCCACTGCAGCACCAGGGATGACACCTGTCATATATTAGCTAACCTACTATGGTTATAACTGAATATAAAATTAGATAAATAAAAACACGCCCGATATTACAGTAAACAAGTGAGAAAGAAGCTGGCAATCGTATGGAATTGAACAGACAGCGCACTGCGGCTGGGCTGGCTCTGCTGGGCAGGCGGCAGCTGGGACGGACATCCCGCCCGGACATCCCGCCCGGAAAGCCGCTGGCTCTGCACCCATGGGGTCCCCACCAACACCCGACCCCCAGCTCCCAGCAGCCCCCGCAGCCCCCGGCAGCATTTGCTCACCGGGCCCCCGCTCCCCCAGCCTGTCTGCACACCCGAGCCCCCCGGTGCTCCCGCCCGCAGGCCTGGGCAGCGTGTGGCGGCGTGTCCCAGATCCTCTGCGGCGACAGGCGCACACACACACACACACACTCTCCAACCCCCCACCCCCTGCTAGTTCACATTCGTGGAGACTCCGTTGTCTTGGAAAAAGCTCCGGCCGCGGCAGCCGGGACCCAGGCCCAGAGGCAGCCGCGTGCGCTCGCCTGCCTGTGACTGGAATGATCGTAACGGATTAAAGCCCTCCCAGAACACACTGAGAACCTGACCTACAAAGAGAGCTTTGGGACTGGAGTTCAACTTCCCCCCACGTTTTCTTTAAACTGCTTTCGTATTCAAAAAGACGTCCGTACTGCATCAGAGACTACGGCCATGGGCACGGACCAGAGACAGAGGCTGCACCACAGTCATTGCACTTGAACCATTTGCCTTTTGTTTGTTTCTGGGTTTTGTTTACTTTTTTTTTCTTTTCTTTTTTTTTTTTTTTTTTTTTTGCAATGTACCCACACGTCAGGGAACAGCTTTGCTACAGTCTCTGCCTCAGAGAAATCTGTGTTCTCCTACACGGCCAGAGGCCAGTACTGCTCGCAAACCTCACCTGTGCATTTCAGACCTCAGCCTCTGACCCCTGGCACCCCAGCATCAGGTGCAAACTCCCAACACTGGCCCAGGAGCCACTTCCAGAGGTGTCTGGAAGGAGCTATGGGCAGTTTTGTCCTCCTGGAGTCCAGGCAGCCCTAGGAAAGTCCTGTTTGAGTCTTTACTCCAGAACCTTGAAGCTGCTGCAGTCTGTACTGGTGGACACTGCCTCCCCCACGGTGCGGGTAGTGTTGTGCATTGGAAATCACTGCCCCCCGGGAGCCCTGGTAGAGCACGGACTGCCCAGAGCCTGGTAGACTGATAGTCCTCAAGTCTGACTGTAGTGACCGAGCACTTTGGGGAGCCGAGGTGGAGCCCGAGGTGGAGCCCGAGGCGCCTGAGGGCAGGGAGCCCGGCTCAGAGGAAAGGGAGTCCGCAGCCCCCTGCTGTGCTGGGCTGGCAGCAGCAGGGCAGCTCTTCTTCAGGAGGCTGCTGCTGATGCTGCCAGAGTGCTGCTGGCTGCTGTAATACCCCGAATTCCCTGCAAAGAGGGCAGAGGAGTCTGTGGAGACCGAGTGGGCAGGGCTGGAGTAGGAGGTGGAGGAGAGGGATGTTTCTGAGGAAGCATGAGAGAGGCTGTGTCCTGTCCTCTGTGCTGCTGCTCGATAGCTGTATCCAGGAGATGGAGTCAGGTGTCCTCTGTAGGGGGAGGAACTCTGCTGGAGAAGGGTCTGTGACTCTGCCTGGGGACTGTCAGACTGCAGGAGCTGAACAAGTCGGTGGGGAAAGAAAAGACAAGGCATGTCAGACTGACTTCCCCATTTTGTTTATCTTCTTCTCATGCCAAAGGTGCTTAGTGGCATAGCAGGATTGGGAATAACTGGCAGCCAGACCAGGTTTCCCCCCCAATTCTGTCAAAAGCTTTACTTCAGAATGGGCAGATAATATAAGAAATTATTTACCTGGTAGCTGTATCGAGAAGGACTGTAAACTGCTGGTCCTTTGTGGGCTTCTGGAGTGTCTCCTTCTGCTGTGTCTGCAACACACAGGCAAGATGTTAAAGCTCACCCTCTGGACTGAGGCCACAGCAGCTCCCTCTCAAATGACACCTGCATACACCCCAGCTGTCTTGTTCTGCATCCAGCTACAGCTGAGACAAGAGCAGCTTTCTCCAGCCATCAGCCCTTCATAAGCTGAAGAACCCTAGCAAAAGGCAACTGGAACATGCACAAATCAGCCACACAAGTTAGGAACTGCTGCCCCAGCTCTTTCTGGTTTAGCCCAAAGCTCACCTGCCTTGGACCAAACTACCTGAACAGCTGCACCTCACAGCCACAGCCTGGGCTCCCTTGGCTTCCCAGAAAGATATGGGAGGCAGAAGACGGTTTCCAGGGACTCAGCAATTCTCCACTCAGCCTTGGTCACAGGAATCCATACTGGCTACAGCTGGGGAGATGAAACTGCCGATTCTCAGATGGCTGTCAGCAGGATCCTGCTGCAGGTTTTCCTCAAAGGCAGTTCCAGACACTGCTGAAGGCTGAGGTCCCAGGATGCCAGGGCTGCCAGCACCCTTGCTGCCATTTTGGGGATTATGCTTTACAAGTCAACTGAGCTGCTCCAAAGGGAGATGGTTACTCTCAGACCTCAGAAATGCCTATTTCAGAAACAGGGCAAGATGATGACAATGCTTCAAGGTTTGACAGGTAACAGCAGCACAGTACACAATGACCCACCTTTGCCACACGAGAGATCAAGAAGAATAAGCTGCTTCTTGCCAGAGCAAGCCTTTCTAGCACCTATATCTTAGAGGATATGTGAGCTTCTTGTCCCACCAAATAATGAACTTGAACTGGAGTAGGCAAAAAGTACTTATTGCAAGTGACCCAGCCACTTTGTCATGTGTGTATTTCAGTCACTCCCACTGTAACCATGGAGTTCACCTGGTGATGGTGCTTTAGGAGGGAGTGAAACTGGAGAAACTAGATTTCACATCAGAGTTATGCTGTGGTCTAATGAGGCAGAGCTGCTCAGCTGCAGCATCTCAGGGATTCTCAGCAGTGACATTTGAAATGCCGTGGTAAAACAGTGTTGGTATTAGTTTCAAAATTATATGACAGATGTGTGTCAGCCATGAAACAGGACACGCTGCCTCAGTCTGCTCTGTGCTCCTGCCAGAGAGGTCTGGCTTTGCAACAGATGCACTGGCACGAGCACCAGTGTCAGCAGTGCCCATGGCTTTGTGGTGGTTGTCCTCTCTGTGCTACAGCACAGCTGCTGCCCCCACGAAACAGGGATCAGGAAGGAGTTGCCTTGTCTGCTCTTGAGGCTTGGAAGCCCCGTGTCCTCTTCCTCAGGACACAAAACCTTCAAAGAACCCACAGTGTCAAGTTTTCAGCATGTGTCCTGTGCTACCTTCCATTTCTTGACACTACATCTGATGCATCAAGTCGATGTTTGTTGTGGGTGGCATTCTGAGTACTGCACTGCAGGAAGGCACAACCTGAAGTTCGGGGCATGTTTTGTTAAGCAGTCAGGCACAGAAGAGACTTGAGTATCAGAATCAGAAGAAATCTAAAGATCTCTGGAAGAAATTTTTTCTTAAGAGGCTGGGCACACCAGTACAATTTTCTGGCAGTGCCTGTTCACAGAAAAAAACCTTGACAAGTTAAATATTGAAAGACTCTAAAGCACAAAGGGTGAATTACCTGTAACTTTGCTTTGAGTTTGCTTTGTGGAAACTTAAAAGACAAAGCAAACATTTTTCTTCCCTATTTCTTAATATCTGCACAAGGAAGGACATAAAGAAGAATTGCTTTTCTTGGCTGTACTGGCCTGTGTTAACCCAAAGCATATATGAAGTGACAGCTTTAACAGAGAGCAGCTGCAATTCTCAGAAGAGAGGCATGCACACAAGTTCCATCTCATTCCTACATGCTCCACCAGCAAACCATCCAAGTTTTGGGGTTTTTAGTTGCCCTCATATTATCTGTTAACAGCATCAAGTAAACGTGTATCTTCACAACTCCTAAAGGTAACACCAGGAGTGGCAGGGATCATCAGTCAGCTGTAACCATCTCAGCCAGGAATCTCTAACAACAGTTCCCAGCTATGAGGAAGCAAGGACTGATGGTGACACACAGACTCAGCTGTTTAAATACGATGATCCATTACTGTAAGTCCCAAGTGTGATCAGCCTTCCGAAGGCACACTCTGTCAGAGAAAAACCACCATGTTCAACGCAGACTGCAAAATAAAAAATAACTCCACTTCACAGCTGAGAAGTTGGGCAATTATGAAGTGACCTGTCCATCTCACAGAAAGTCACATCTCACCCTTTGACCACAGATGGACAAAAGAGGGGTATAATTTCTGCTCAGGTTACAAATACTCACTGACCCTGCATGCTACTTGGTGAGGACAATGCTTTCATTTAGAAAAGAAAGGAACATCAACACATAACTGGTTTCACCTCAGTCAGGAGGTGCATTTCACCAAACTGAGAAATACTGTAACTCAAGGAATCAAGCAACTTCAAAAAGTGCTACAGTGAGGCTTGGAAGCTAAATTATTTCTTAGCACTGCCTAAAGCCTACATCTGCATTTTAGTGTGATCATACATTTATCTGGATGTTCAGCCTCCTAGAATTATTAAATGATGGAACTTTCATCCTCAGTACACAGGGGAAATCGAGGCAATGTTGCTTAATCCATCTGCTCAGGGACAAAGAAGCTGTCCTTGTCAGAGCCAAGATGTAGGTAGTCCTGAACCCAAACCATGGAGAAACCTGGAGGTCTTCCAGGTCTAACAGGAGAGGGATACAGGCTCAGGCAATATCTGAATAACAGTAAAATACAGTTTGCAGAAGGCTCTTATAAGGCATTGATAAAGATTAAGGTAAAACTAACTTCACAGAGAAGTCTGTGAAGTTATTTGAGCCCATCACTCTGCCAAGCATTCAGATGTTTCATCTTCCTACCTGGATCTCTCTCAGCAGCACTGTCACAGGTAGGTGAGGACTCGCTCCGCTGGGACACCTTCGCGCCGCTCCGCAGCACCTTCTCCAGGATGCCCCGGCCCTCCCGAAGCCTCTCCACTGACGTGGGCACCATCCTGCAACACACACCCAGTGGCAGCTGAGCACTGCTAGCAGGCAGCCAAGAGCAACGAGACCAAGGCACGAGGGGGCTGCGGGGTCCTTGGTTTAACCACAGGAGAAGTTTAAGCTTCTGCTTAAATCCAGTGGTATGATGTTAGTGCAAACACAAAGCCCTACCACAGAAGGGAGGGATCAGAGACCACCAGCTCTCTAGACAGATGAGAAATAAGCTTCTGAACTGCTCTTGCAATGTAAGTAGCCTCCTGTGGGACTTCCAGTCACTGGCTGCCATGATAGCACTGCCTTCAGAAATACAAAACCTTTACTCTTACCAGAAATGTGCTACAAACACCCAGTTCAGCAGACCACCTGATGGCAGGACACCTTCTCCCGGAAAATGGTTTCAAGATGCAACAGCATTTAAAAAAAGCCCTGGTATTGTTTTAAAAGTAGATGCAAGTTATTTTGCATAGATTATTTTATTCAAACTAAAAAGCAACAAACCCAACACCTCTATGATAACACAGTGTCGAGACAGCACAGACCATGCAATGCTCCTGCTGCAGAGCTGGCTTGGCTCTTTTACTCATTAATGCTACTTTGTCCCATTTATTTTGTAACGTGAAAGCCCTCCACTCAAGATTGGTGCTAGATCTTGTTCCACTGTGTATTACAAGTGAGGGTGAAAAGCAGGAGAAGTGGCTTTCCTAAAGCCAGCTGTAGAGGACAAACAGCTACATATGAACCCGAGGCCCTTGGGTGAATATCCAACCTTCCATGCACAGGAACAGCCAAATCTCTTTAGAAATATGTGTTTTAACCTGGAAGACAGTAGCACCTTGATCAGGGTTTCACAGAGCCTTTACCCTAGACACTGAAGAACATGGACCTTAAAAATGCCTGAATTTACATATTTGGTATAAAGTTAAATGCACTGCATACCATGAAAGTGTGCAGCTTAACACCACATTAACAGATTTCTGTATTTCCTTTTAAATTCTTTTAAAAGATGTATTTAAAACTGTGCTTCACATTAGCTTGCCTTTTTTTTTTTTTTAATAAATAGCCAAGGCATTGAAGTTCACCCCTCCATGAAGCAGAAGGGAGAAGGGGCCAGAGTTCACACCTCACGGAGGTGAGTGGGGTGAGGGGGTGAATTCACACCTTTGTTGCTGCTATTGTTTTGCTGGAGACAGTTTTCTGCAAGGCTGGGTTTACTGGGCAGCAGCACATCTGTTTACATTGTGATGGCTGTATCTTGGCAACTGAAAGAGACAGAAACTTATTTTTTTTTAAATGACAGCTACTGGCAAATACTTCAGAATTCAGCAAAAATCTGGACAACTCTAAAACGTAAGACACATCATTTTAGTTCCCACCATGTTCTTCTGTCCCTAATATTATATTACTGTGAATGTCTGGAAATATATCTGAAATGTAAGCACTCAGAGTTAAAGAAGAAACTGGTTCACTCAGTAACATGTAGCTTCTAAGATATTTTTTTTGAAGAAGAAGGGGACTGTACATCTCTTAGCCTTGCCCATTAGAAACACAGAAGAATAAGGATTTTAAAGGCAGCAAATCTGTTTAATCCTATTTCAAAATGTATCAGCATGGTTTCAACTCTATATCCAGTGTCCTTTAACATGACGATCTTTCTTTATTCCCACACAATACTTACTCATGAAACCATGTGAGAAACCGAAGCCAGGGCACCTGCTGAGGAGCAGCAGATGAAGCTCACAGAATTTAAAACATGGTACTAGAGCTTGGTTGCCATGCTGACACCCAAACTGTTTTTTTGTCTGTTCAGCTAAGGTTTTTCTTCCACCTTTTTACAGGCAGAAGGAAGTGGCACAGGAGGAGAAAGGCATGGGATATCAACACTTGCACAGAATAATATTTTATTATAAGCTAATGAGTACAAAATAAACTATAAACCACAGCTGACTGCCTCAGCTGTGGCCAGTCCCAACATCTGGCAGAAAGTCACCTGGGAGACAGAGGAACATCAGAGAGGTATAAATTATTTCTATTAACCTCTGCTTGAAGAGTGATAGGAAAGGAAACACATCTTATTACTCCTACAAATTCACCCAAAACAGTGTTTCTCAAGCACTTTCAACACAGACTTCATATTTCTCACTGCCTTCAGCATTGCTTAGCATCTCTTTCCTTTCCACCCTCCTGCTGTTACACGAGCAGTGACACAGAATCAGCACTAAGGAAGTTCTGCCTTTTGTCTGTGCATCAGTGGAAAGTGGATATGAAGCAGCAGAGCCAGGGTACCACCCAGTACCACATCAGCACAACACTCCAACCACCACTACACTGACACCACAATGCAGCACCCCGTGTTGCAGTACTTAATTTTTGGAACAGACATTACTGTCAGGTTCAAAAGTTTCTGAAGACCAGCCTTCCTCCTTATCAAACCTTTTTATGGTTACATGGTAAAGGTGCTTTTTCTGTGCATTTGGCAAGCCACTGAACTGCAGTCTGGCAACTGCTCTTCAAGCTACATGTACAAGGCATTATTATGGAGGCTGGAGTTGTTTCACTGCCCCTGCTTCTCTCACACGGAGTTGCAGAGGGCTCTGCAGCTTCTCTTCTGAATAGGAGCTGACTTAGTATTGCACAAGTTCAAACAGAGTGGAGGTTCAGTGAGAAAAGACCTGGATTAAGTTCTCATTGCAAGAGTAAGATCTGCAAACCCAAGACCTTAAAAAGAAGCTGGTGGAAGAGATAGCTGTTTAACTTATCTTTCAAGACAGATTTTTGATACCTAAACCAAGAACTAAAGGGCAGGCTGAGAAGGCTGCTGGTATCCTTCAGGGGTGTTTAGCAATTATGAAAGAGAACAATGCCAAGAGACCTGATTAATCCATCCAACTGCACTTATTGTTATGGAAATACCCCCAAGAGATTTTGATCCTTCTCTGAGATTGTGGAGCAACCTCAGGCTTGCTTGGAAGCAGAACACTCACCACCTACTGCTGATGCTCTCCTGGGATTTGCTGAGTGATGTCGAGGAACTAGACCCCCTGGAGTCTGGTGGGCTGATGTCCTCTACGTGAGGCAGGGCGGGATGAGAAGGGGAGAAGCCACTTAGTGGGGAGGACGGGGTTCGTACTACGGAGCTGGGCAGGCTGCTGCCATCTGTGTCAGTCCCAGAACTGCTGCTGCCCTGTCGGGTGGGAGTCCCCGTGCATCGTGCTGAATCACCTCCCTCCTTGGCTTCTTGTTTCCGCTTGCGATATTCCAGTAGAGATACCTGGGAGGGAAAAATACAGCCATGAGTCAGGGAACACAATGGATTAGGAACATGCCCACACACCATTTAAAAAAAAATAAATAAAAAAATTCCATTTCCCTGGGTTTGCAGATAAAACTGTCCAAGGTACACTTGGGGATTACAGAATCTTTCCAGATCTGTGGCTCTCTGGAAAAAGGGCAAAGTCCTAAGAATCTGGATCACTCATCAACTGCCAGGCTCACCCACGTCTTACTCTTTATGGCCAATACTTCAGGGGAAACACAGCTAGTTTGCTTCTCTGACAATCTGGAATTTCACATTACTTCAGCATGCACTTGCACAGTCAAGCATCCAGCCTCTGTATCCTCCCTCCTGACACCCTTCCCTCCCTCTCTCTGGTTTGTGACATCATATAAAATGTGTACCAGTATCTGTACATCTCAAAATGAGACAATAAAAGCCTCCTTCACCAAACTGGTATCTTCAGAAAGTCCTGTACTACTTCAGCCACATTAATGCTAAAAGCTTGGTAAAGCCTCACACGATTTTAACCTACTTAGTGCAGATTCCTGCTATGGTGGTTCAGCAGCCAGTATTGCAATCTTCTAGCCCTGACACCTAAATAAAGTACATTTTAGCAAAGGCATAACGTATGCTGTGCAAAGCAGCCTCAGATTTGTCAAAGGCACAGACCAAAAGGTCCCAGATAATGCAGTCTCACAACACAGGGACAAGAGAACCAAAACCACACAAGTATTTCCATCTGAGCACCTACCTTTCACCGTGCCTTCCCCTTCAGAGTTATTATGAGGCACAGACCTCATAAACTACTCACAGAAGGAAGGTCTGCTGAATTCATCAACTATGATTCAATGCCTGCTAGAAGGCTTTGAACATGGTATTTCCAAAAGTAACTCACCATGTGATGGTTTTAAGATAAGTGTAACTTGAAAAGAAAGCCAAACGAAAAAAAAAATATCAAAAACCCTCCAGAAATTAAATGGAAACAAGATATTCCACCCAGCTGGACACTTGTACAAGTGATCTGAGTTACCACACCTGCAATAGATAAAAAAAGTACAGGAAAAGGCACTGATGCACATCTACAACAGTGTGTGTTTCTTTGTCCCACGAGTATCCGTTTTTATCACAGCAATGCCTGATTTGTCATTTTCATCCAGTTTTAGTCCCATGAGGGTCACTGGTCTGCTAGCAGAAACCAATATGCATTTTCTTTCTTCAAAAAAATATTCCTGTGGTTTTAGTTTCAAAGAGCTAAAATTAAAGTAACAACTTCCATCTACTTTTACTGCAATGTTACTATGTTTCCATATTAATGCAAATGTTCTAATACCTTCTAATAAACAGCCTGTGTTTTCTTTTGAAACATTAGGCCCTCTTTTCCTAGTAAGGACCCTGTTCATCCTGATAAATAACATCTCCAGCAAGTACAGTTTCACTGTATTATTGTGCTGGGTCTTGTCTCAGTTTAACAATCATTTATGAAAGCTGTGAGCATCGTGCTCTCCTTTCTGTGCTCCCAGAAGAGGTATTTTTATTGTGATCTTTTTCTTCCACCTCTCACATCAAAATCCTGCCTAAAGGGCAGCTTGCTCTCTTAACAACTTCCAGACTGCTTTCATCCAGTGGATGACTTGGACCAGCCTACATTTTAGTTGTGTTCTGCTCTCGTCCTTCTCCCTGTAATCCTTCCCCAGGGTGCCAACTGCTCCTGCACTCTCAGGAGTTTCCTGCACAACAACACTTGCCTTCTTCCTCTGTGGCGGATTCTGGGGAGCAGACCTGACGCCGTCGCAAGGCCTCTCGCCGCAGGGAGACATGGATCCATGCACGGTCTCTTTAAGCAGCCCTGACTCGTGTCTGCTGAAATACCCTTCAGCAGGGGAGCTGCAGCATCCTGCCTCCGAGTTCACTGGCTTCCTCTCTGCAGAGGGAGCAGCCCCCCGCACCAGCCCCTCCACGCGTGGCATCGCGTTCAGGGGGGAGAAGGCATACATTAAATTAAACTCTGTCCGAAACGCCTGATCAGAGCTTCGTAGCAGCATCTGTGTGTCCCCACTTTTCCCTGGGAAGTTCATCTCTGAAGTAGAGTTTATGGAGGGTTGAGAAGCTAGATCAGAGGATCCAAAGCTGAGCAGCGATGGTCGTTCCGGGCAGGTGTTCGCACTGGAATCCAGGTACCCACCTTTCAAATCTGGGTCAGACCGGAGGCAGAGCTGGAAAATCCGAGAAGGATATAGGGGAGGGGGGTGGGAAGTCAGGAAAAGGGTCAGGCAAGGGTGGGGAGAGAAACTTAAGTCAGAAAGTACTCTGTACAATGGTAGCTTACTACTTTCCTATTTCTTCCTGATTACCCCTTTGGTCCTTTCCTGGACTGTTCTGCCCATTATACAGGGGAATGACTGAGGCTGAAGGTCAGTGTAGCTGCCAAGTACAAGACGGCCTTTCCCCTTCAGCAGTCTTACTGCAGCAAGAGAACAAGGCTCAGCACTACCTCCAGGCAGCAAGTGAAGAAAACCCAGCATTTTCAGTTGCCTCATATGTCCCAAAGTTGATGTTAGCACATAGTACTAGCTAGGGTCATCATGAGGAGAGAACAGAAAAGATCTGCTGTCCATTGGCTGTTTCATTAGCCAAGTTCTTAACTGTCCCAAGTCAGCCACTACTAACTTCCTAACAATAAAGTGCCCAGAACTTCCAAGCCATTTTTGTTTTCACTTATTGTGAGCTTCAGCAATCTCTAACAATAGTACATTCATTTAATTTATACTGCATTTCTACATTCTCTAACAAAACCATCTTTGTGCTGTCACATTTTCTGGAGCACTAGGCACTGACACAATGCTATATCCATTTAACTACCTTAAGTGCCAAAAATCCTTCAGGGCAATGGCATAACCACCTCCTTCCCCATCATAATATGTCAGGACCTCAAACAATGAGCATAACTGACACAATTTCATGCTCTTTGCAGAACTACAGTGCTAAAGGAAAAACAGCAGTAGCAAGCACCAGCTCTGCTGCTGAGCACTTTCCTCTGCTGTAGCACAGCTCCAAGTCATCTGTCACATTCGAGATAAGCACAGATATTCTACTATGAAACAGTCTGAGCAAGGTACTTCACCTCATCTTTTACAACAGGCCAATAGGTAAACAAAAATATGACTTTCTGGCATCTCCTCAACATTTTATGTCTGCAAGGGGACAGGTGATAAACCAAGGCTGAAGAGAGCAGGCCAAGTGCACATCTGTGTCCCAAGAAAGTCCAAACTCCTAGTGAATGCTTTCCCTTTTCTTTCCCAGTAGACATTTTGCTGCTACTGAGTAACTACCACACTCCACTTTTCTGCTGGGCTGGGGCTCAAGTTGGTTATGGTACTTCCAGGGTCCCCAAGACCTCTTACCTTCACCTCAGCAGCTGAGAATACCAGGTCTTCACACTGCTTCTTTCCCACCCATGTCAACAAGTGAATCATAAATTCAGTCTTCAATTTGTTTGCTCTCTTGCCATAAGCCTGAAAACTCTCCTCAGCCTTATTGTGACTGATGCTCCACCCTTATTTTCCCACTCGCCTCTGCACTTCTCATCCCTCCTCTCCCACCACAGCCTCAAATGCACACACAAACACACAAAACCACGCGTGCTCCCGGCCCCACATGCAGTTGGGATGGTGTGATAACTACCTCAGGTGACATGGACTCAGGCCTATGCGCAGGGGAACTCTCAGGGGAGGATACGTTCTGTAGGAGGGAAAAGTACCTTGTTATTCATCTACTTAAAAAGTCAAGGAGCAAAATAAAAAATCAATTAAAACACAAGCACAAAGGTTAGCAATGGCTATTCTAAACCAAGACTATCCCAGGAACTGGCCCCAGCCTGGATGACAACTCTGTGAAGTGTTTTCTACAGGTTCCTGGAAGCACAGAGACAGGAGGGGGTTACTGTGTTTCATGCTGTAACTTAGTACCCAAAATGGAGCACATAAAGGTTAAGAAAAGAAGCATTTTATTCTTTATATTTCTGATGCTGTCAGATAAGAGTTTGCACCATGAAATAGAGAAAGCCATTGTTGGCATTTGGTCTGAGGACACGGGAGAGATGGAAAGTCTGGTTTGGCCTAAAAGGTAAACGCAGATTCCCCAAATACTGTAGTGAACGTTCACAGACATTGTAATAGAAAACAAGAATGTCTCCTTCAAAAAGTCAAGAAAATAGGTGTGAATGGACAGCTTTATGAAATGTCAAAACATATCATCTGAGCACCTATCAGCAGAAGGGAGTGTTTGCTTGTGATGGCATCGTCATGGCCTCCTTCCCAAGCACCTTCCTTTCCATGCTACTGAGCAGGACTAAAATAGAATCAGAAAGGAAGAAGGTTTCCCAGAGGTACATTGCCATCAGAGAAATCTAGCAGGGGTCACTGCCCTCTGCAAAGCAGAAACACACTCAGGAAACTGAGGGATTTCAAACTTGTTAGCTAAAAAAGCCTCAGAGAAACTCCAGAGAAAATGTCATCAAGCTTCTAGTCACTCTCATGTGTATTGGAGGGGCTGAGCATCCTCCAACTTATGCTTCCAATCTAAAATGTCCCAAAACTCGGTCTGAAAAAACTCAGTCTGTAAAAACCCAATCAAGCAGAGCTTCACAGCTTCTGATACAAGCTCTTCAGAGAGTAGCTACAAAATTATTCAAGGAAGATTCTTTAAAGCCCCATCTTTCAAAAATGCATTTCCAGGCAAGTCAAGATGACAAGTGACATTCTCTGCTTGCTTGAGGAAGCTCATGAACACTGGTGGAGGAATCTCTGCTGTCCTCTTCCTGCTGTGCCACAGGACTGCAGCACAAAGCTTTATGCATGGGGAGATGTATTCACTCAAGTTAGAAATGACAGTAACTAAAGGAAACAGACGTGACATTAAAGTGGTGATACCAGGAATGAGCTGCACCGAGGGAAATGAAAAAGCTGGAACAAAGAAGCCCATGGTCTACTGAGCTGTTCAGACTCTTTTCAAGGGGAAAAAAGGTAAAGGGGGTGAGTGAAGTATAGATGCCACTGAAATTCAGGCTTCCCAGGTCTTACACACAGAAATAACAAACAGTAAGGTGGGACATGAAATTGGTGACTGGACTGTGAAGGTCCACAGCAACACTACCCTGATCCACCATCTCAACCAGAGCAAAGGTAAAGATCATTTCTGATCAAGTTCTGTGCCTGAAACAGTCCATCTTTCTCCTCAGTGCTCCAGTCTTCCTGCTGACCTCTACAGATCTGCCTCTCAGACAGCTTATGAGACAGAGCTTTCAAGGAAAAGTATCAAAAGCACACTAAGCTAAAAATACCGAAGGACTGTTTGCCCTGTTACAAAACAGATGAGGGATCCTTGCAAAACAGTCCCTAGTATGGAACAGTCCATTGCTGCGCAAAATGGTCTTTTAATGGTTTTAACTGGTAGAGTATGAGGAGCAGGCTGGAAGTGTTCCATTTTTAAATGGAAATATGCTGTACTGGCAAATAAACCTACAAACAGCATGATCCCTATTCCCAGGCACTGTGCAGTAACATGAAGTGGAAGTTCTTACCTGGTCCTACCTGCTGATAACTTTCCTGCAGAGTTTAGAGCAAGGGAAACCAACCACCTACACAGCCTGCTCAGTACTTTCCTTTTTTGGCAAAAGGAAACCACCATGAAATCAAAGATGTAAGTATTTTCCTTTTACCCAGTCAAGGAAAAGGAAAACCAATGGATATGGTGGAAGCTGGTGTAAAGTATTTCTACCATGCTTGGGGCTACTGAAGGCTGCTTAGGGATAGAGGAGCCAAGGATGTCAGACAGCCTTTGAGAAGTGGAGCAATTTGGCACTCTTTGGAAAAGGCAGGAACTGGGAGGGATCTGAAGTGGGGAAGATGACTAAAGAACACTGAAAAGCCTTCACAATTCAGGAGCTACTGTAGAGAAATGGAGAAAAGAATGAGGCTAATGTCAGTGATAGCTACAAACTGAGGAGGCTGGGCTGCAGCAAGGTTTGACATTTAACAGAGCAGGAAGTTTGACCAGAAGTGGAGCAGAGGAGAAAGGCAGGAGTGTTCTCGAGTCTGACACTAAGATGCTGCTCAGGAATATAGCCATGTACTCAAAAAGGAAGGTGTCCCTAGTGCTACCTCTGTTGCAAATATTCCAGTTCCTCTCTTTTTAGCATTCCCAGTCCCTGCTCAGCTTTACCTCGAACTGTAGCGGAGTATTGCAGCGACTGGCAGCCAGAGAGGGAATTGGTGAGAACATCATGCCGTAACCGTTGCGACTCTCCTCCTCTCCTGGCAGTGATGAGCAGGGTGTAGCCAGCTGTGGGCTTGTGGAACCAGGGACTGAAGGGATGGGAGGTGGAGGGGTGACAGGAGACAGGGGCCTCAGCAACTTCTTCACATTCTGCTCCATCAAGTAGCGAGACTTCCACTTCTTCAGGGGACTCAGCAAGTCTGAAAAACAAACTGAGCTGAGGACAGGGCTGAACTACTAACCTTAACCACTAACCATGTGCAAATCACATGCTGTCTCCTTCCCCCCTACTCCCAGCCCAAATGGAGCCCATGAGTTTCCAGTGTGACTACAAAAGATTCCTAAAAATGAAGTACCTCTGAAATACTTCTAAACCAGTTTTGAGACATGTCTAGATACTGGTAACAGAATAATACATAATCAGGAACATAAGGTGAACAAGGAAAGGAAATATTTCAATGAGAAGTAAGCACAAGAGGGAGCTAGGGGAAAGGAAGACAGGAAGGGATAAAAAGAGGACAGAGGTCAGAGGACATGTCACTGTCACTGCTCACCACAGGCAGCTCAGTTATCATTAGCTGAAGCTAATAGTTCCCTATAGGCCAAATCAATACAGCCCAAACACACTTCACTCCCACAAAGGATTAATACCTTTCCCTCAGGCCTACCCCTATTCCAAATAATATATATATATATATTTTTTTTTTTTTTAATTCTCAGTTTTTAAAAAAAGTATTCAGTACATTTTACAGTTCAAGTTGTTTGCTTCTTCAGGTCTTGCTCAGGGACATGCATTTACTGGTTCTGGCAGTCATTTCGTTTGCTATTCACCTAACCTTTCAATAATCAATTCTGTATTATCTGTGTGTTGTCTAGCTTCCTGCCTGTTGTCCTTGGAAAACTGATCCCTGACTGGGAGATCTTCACCCTCTTTCTCTGCAGAAAGATTCAGACAACATTTAACCATTCTGCTGCTTTACTCACAGATTTTAGCTTCTCCATCTTTGAGACTTACTTAATAATTTGCTTATATCATACGTGCCTGTGAGACTTTGCTACATCTTCCTGTGTTAGTTGTCCATCTAACAGCATCCTGCTGAAAAGAGATAACATTGTACTCCTCCCCCCCCAACAGACAAATGGTCACTGGGCCCTGAGGTTGATGATACAAGGTAAAACTAGTATCTTTTCATGGGGAAAATACTGAGAAACTTTACATGTGCTAGAATGGGTCTGCAGAAATTGGAAGGAACGGCAAAGCAACGTCTCACCTTGCCACGAAGCTGTGCCATCAAGCAGCAGCACACACAGGATGTCATCCTGCACAGCTTCCCCAGTTTCACTCAAGCACCCATGTTGCCCTGATGGTGCTGAGCACTTACCTGTGTCATCTTTGCAGATGCTGGAAGAACTGCTGTTCTCGTTACTTTGGTATAGACACTGAGTTCTGTTCTCTTGCGGAGCTGGTGAGGTCTGAGTCATTCCCTCTTCCAGGGCTTGTTTGATCCAGCGCTGAAACAGAAGGAGACTACATAAACGTGCAACCCCTCTGGTACTTTCTATGGAATCTTGCAGGATGCACTCCAACTCCTACACTTCTGAGCAGCAGGGCAGACTGCTCAGAACACTGATATTACCTCCTAGAACTCAGCTGTTAGCACTGAGTCTACCACCTCCTGTGGTGTATGACTATGTGCTCTTGAGGGAGATGTATTCTGGGGATCAGGAGTTTTCAGCAAGAACACAAAGATAACAGCAAATTATAAACAGATAAAATGCAAAACTCTACAGACAAAAACTATTAAAGGCCATCTTAATTAAAAAAAAAAAAGGTAGATAAATATGATGAACTACCCTAGAACCTGGATTTTTGCGAAATAGTTGTTTCCTGCCCAGGAGAAGACATTGTCCCTCTGCTCCACTAGGGCATATTAGAGCTTAACATAGACTCTGCTCTAACAATTCCAGCAGAGAAATGGCTGGTTTTAATCACATAACAATTCTTCCAGGACTGTATGTGCTGCCAAAAAGAAAAGAAAAGAAAAATTCTGATAAAATTCAATCAGAAGTTTTCAAAGGGGCAAAAACCAAAAGATAACAATACAGACAGATCTTTCTTCAGCTACTAATAAAAAAGATAAGAGTCAGAGTGGTCTTCTGAACACAGACAATGAAGAATGTTTCACATCTCTTGCAAATGAACATGAATTAAGTCCCAGCTGCTGCAGTGGGTGTGCTAGCCCTGCATCTTCAGACAAACTGACTCTTGAGGGCAGGCAGGAAACCTTTACTTACTTTACTATTAAAAGTAACTGCCACAATAGAAGGTAAAACAAACCAGGTGATTCCATAAAATGACAGCAAACTGCTGAAAAAACCCCAAGGAATATTTTACATTTGTGTAGTTTAACCAAGGGACTCACTTTACCAGTGTTTTCTTCTCTCAGAGAGGTTTAAAATCTAAGTTTACCTTCCAGCAATCCACAGTTCACCTGTGTGCCAGCAGGATGTGTCCTATTGGAGACACGTGTGTCTTATGAATCCTCAATGCTACCATGAAAGTGCATCAGAAACTCAGTGGCCACAATCCTTAAAGTGAGAACTTCAATGTGAGGACAAAGAGCAGGTGACAGGACCTATTTTGATGGCTTTATTACTGTACAGCAGATGCTTCTTTGTTCAATTAGAACTCTATGGATTCCACTGCGGCCACCAGGAAAAGTGAAGAGTGCCAGCCAGTCTGGATCACTGCTACCTCAAATGTGGCATCTGCTCTGCTGGCCAAGCCACTGTACAACGTGTGATTAACGTCAGCAGGTTGCACAGCTCAGTTTCCTTGCAAGGTTCAGCCGCTGGCATGCTTTGGGTGCAAACTGGGATCATCTGCTGAGGGTTTTTTGGCACAGTCTTCAGTAGTTTAAGGAAGGGGCCTGCTGACAATCCAAGAAAATATGTGATCTATTTCAATGGCCTTTATGAATCAACCTTCCTGACTGAGTAGTCAGAAGCAGACAAGACAGAAAGATCAGGTCTTGAGAGCACAATGTCATCATGTTCTAGACCCACTGCTAGGCCTCAGCTGGCTGAAAAGGAGGACTTCCCTGTGAGAGCTTTCTAAACATTCCTGAACATGAGAAGTAGACTTTTCCTGTATCTCCAGACTACTAGTTATAAAAACACCAAATGCAACTAGGCACTTTCCATGAAAAAGCTGGGGAACTCCTGCAAAGTGGATGAAAACCCTTACTAGAACAGTTATTGATTATTTTCTTTCAAAAAGTAGAAATCTGACAAACTACTTTCTGCAACAACTGTTCTGGTTACAGCAGCTTTCAGTATTGTATTATTTAGATAACAGAACAAGAAGTGTGCTTAAGTTTTCAGATGATGCCAACTTGGGAGAAACTAGAACATGCTAGAAGACAGTATTCAAGATTTTCCTACCAAATTGAGAAATAGATGCAGAAAACCAGGACCCAGCTCAGCACAGGCTAGAATAAAGTACCATATAAAGACAGAAACAACCACTTCTAAAATTACAAGCTAGAAAACTAATGGGTTGTTCTACCAGTGAATCACAAACTGAACACAACTACAGATCGATCTGTCAGAGAAAACTCAAGTTGTCCTACTGGGGTGCACAAGCTGGGTATAAGGCTATAAGATTGAGGAACTTTCCTGCTTGAAAATACCCCAGCTGTGAAACAACATCCAGCTTTGGACACTCAGCTTCAGAGTAGACATGGACTAAATTAAAGTCATCCATAGTGAGACTAGTCCAGCAGTGAGAATTACCATACGACTAGAAAACAGCCAGATGTAGCACAAGATTGAAAGACCTGTTCCATGACAACAGTTTTCATTGAACTGGGAGCTTGCTGGCTAGTTGCACAGCAAATGCATCAAAGCAGAGAATTTGGAATAACTCTGCCAGTTTCTGCTCTGGATGCTTTTCTCTTCCCTGAGACTGAAGGACACTGTGAAGGTTCAAAAAAGCAGCTTGATCCTTGGCGTTCTCAGCTTAAAGATGCATGGGGAGATTGCCCAGGCACATGGGAACAAACATGGTTTTGTTGACATAAGTACATACGAACTATCAAGAGCTTTACCTTTGAAGGAAATACCCAAGAGACCTTAGCTTCTTTTTTATGTGCTTGTCACTGCTCAACAACAAACCAGCTGCAGGTGGAAACAGCAAGTCCTAAGCTTCTCTCTGGAACAACTTCCTCAAAGAAGGCAAAGAAACCAGGACATGGTATCTGACTTTGAAAGCTACCAAGATTGGAAGATCAGGAAAGATTTCCATAAAATTGTTCTCAGGTAATCACACAGGAACTGGAAGAACCTCTGAGCAAAGCTGACAGGTGATAGGCAAGACAAATTCTGATAGAAATCTGACTGAGCAAACTAATCTGAACTACTGTTTCCCTGCAGATGCGTAAACACTAGTATTTACTGGCCACACACCACCTCTGGAGGAATGAAGTCCTCAGCTGGGCTCAGTTCAGGCTTCTTGCATGGCCACAAGTATCTGTTGTAGATACAGTCTATGATCTGAAACAAAGAGCTGTGGGCTTGCTCTTTTGAACAGGCAAATTCAAAGCTTTGCTAAACATCAAAGGCTCTCCAAAGACAATGGATCTTGTCTGAAGCACTGTATTCTTGAGGTCTTTTGCAACATAATCCACATCCCCACAACGCCAACCATCCTCTGACTGTGAAAGCAGTAAAACACTCTAAGGGCAACAACTAAAACTCCTAGAATCACATAGGTTGGATAATAAACAGCCACTGCAGACCTGAAAGTACATGCTTCTAACAAGGGAGTCACAGAACAATCGCTCTACCATGGTAAAAGGCAAGGATGAAAACTGAATCCCAGCTTGGAGAGTCTCAGCAGATACACATGGAAACACGCTCAATGAAGACACAACTTTACAAGGGTGCCAGTAAGAGCACAGAGCCCCTGAAGGAAAGACACGAGCAAACATACCTTTTTACAGGAGCTGTACATTCCATCCAACAGAAAGGGCCTTCGACGTCTCTCAGGGTTGAAAGGTGAACCAAAACGAATGTAGTGTTTGGGTGTGGTACAAATTAGTGGGGAGTGGACGAGACCTGGCAACATATTTAGGGTAGTTGCCAAAACTGTTGGGTCTGTAGTAATGCGCAGAGGGCATTCAATGGGGCACTCCTGCTTTTCCGCCTTGTCGTTCAGCCATTCTGTAACCAGATACTGAAGGAGAACACACTCTGTCAATGCAACTAGCAGAGGTGGAGAAGAAAGGCAGTAGGACAAAAGGGTCTAAGGGGAAGCAATGCTCAGGTCAGCACACATGCTAAAACCTCCCTCCTCCTCATCAGGAAGGCACACAGCCAGGACTTCCTGCCTTAAACCCAGTTCTCATCTGTTACAGGCACAACAGCAAATCTAGTTTTGCAGAAGTAGCTTGATTTGATGCTCTGTTCATCTTATTAGAACGTTTTCCCAAATCTTGATAACCTTAATCAAAACTAGTTTCTAGCTTCAAACCTAATGGTATTAATGGCTAATTTATGCCCAGTGTGGGGTAGCTGCCTGCTAGCTTCTGCAGTTTTTCCTCCTTTCCCTTGGAAGTTTCTTCCAGCTTTTACATTGTAGTCTGCAGTCATGTTCCCTTTTGTTCTTCAATTCTAAGCTGAAAACTAACCTTGTCTACTTTGTCCTAAACAAGTATTCCCCAGCCTGCCATCCTACCCCATCCCAAAAAGATACTGCCACCGATTCCCACACCAAACACATTTTTATGCCATTCTAAACTTATTTTTAAATTCCAACTAATCTTTACTACATAAGGGCCCCACTTTTCTCTCTTCATTCTCTTGCTGGTATACACAAGAGAACCTTTTGTTTTACTGTCTTTCACAAGATGCAACACCCTCGTTGCATGTGGTTTTGTTTTTTCAGCAAGTCTCACTACACTTCTGTGCTGCTTGACTTAAGGTAACTTTCTTGGTTGACAGTCTTTTTCTCCTTGCTCCTAAGACACTGGGAATATGCAGAAAAATTTCTGAGATCATATGCATCCAACTTTTCCTAATAAACATCCTTTCTTCTGGGCCCAAAAGCTTGTGCTCTTTTCCAAACTATCAGCATCTAGTTTTGAAATGTCAGCTACCCCATCAGAGTCACAACAACCATTTTCCCATGCTGCCTCCAAAAGTTTTTGCTAGCTTACTGTGCACAGATCCAAACATAGCAGCTGTCTCCAGCTCTGTTAATACCTTGCTCCCTCATGGTCTTTGCCAGCTATCTCCCAAGCCCTGCACTGCCCTGCAAACCAGTACTAAAACAACTGCTTTTTGCTTTCATTACCCGGGGCTCACCCTCCATCACCCAACTCCTTATATTGCCAAGTCCCCCCCAGCACTTCTCTCCCAGGGTCTCTCAAGCAGGAAGCAATTTCTTCCCTGCATACACCAAGCTGTGCAATTTGCTTCTTTCTGGACCCTTTCCTGTACCCAAACAGGAGACCCCCCCCGTTGCATCTGTACTAGGTGGTAGATACTGTTGGTATCTGAGGTCCACATAGACTTGCTGTAAAGATCAGCTAATTGATTTTTCTAATCTTTGTGTGTACAGGGCTGAGCAGCCAGATTCTGAACCACAATGAGGGCTCTTAGCCACAATAGAACAAATAATGCAGTAAACAGAAAGTCAGACAATTCCAACTATTTTGAAGAACTGTTTCCCCTGAGCCAGCTCTTCCCCAAAGGCTGCACAAAACCTCTTTTTCTCCTCTCCAGTTTGAGCACTTGATCATACTTACCTTTTTAGTTTTGGGGTACTTCACTGCAGCTCGATTAGACTGAGATCCCGCAGCCAGGACAGCAGTTGGGTCAGACCCTGCCGTCTGTCTGCCTTCTCCTGGACCTTCTGTATTGCTGACATCTGTTGCGGTTACTGAGCTGGCAGTGCTTCTTTCCTCTGGGACAGCCTGTGTGAGTTCAGCTTGCTGGGAACTGGCTTGTTTCTGCCTTCTCAGTCTTTGTGCTGAACTGGTCCGGTATCGAGAGAAGCGACTTTTTGGTCGGGGCCTGGAGGGTTTTGCTGGAGCTGGTTTAGTAACTGCTTTTTCAGGGACAGCATCCTATGATAAAAATGTCATTAGTCTAAGCACCTCTAAGAGTATTCCTCTTCTCTGCATACAGGATCTAGGATTATGATTTCTTTACTGACACTACCTGGCTTGTAAAGTCTGGTTGGGCCCTACTTATGTCACCTCGTAAGATGGCTCTGGGGACTTCCTAGAACACTGACACTTGATCATTTTGCCTGTTCTTAAGGGATCAACCAGAATATTGGTCTTAAAGGAGAAAGCAGCAGTATGAAACTTGCCACTTGTCTCAAGGTAACTATTCTTAGCCCTAATCTGAGCTGACACGTATCATTCCAGACAAGTATCTGGACCCTGCCACTTAATGGGAGCACATGGATTCAAAGCAGCCCATGATAAAAAAAACACAGGAAAAGCAAAATAATTCCTCAATTACTGCAGTTATGTATCCAACTTAAGCTCACACTGGTACAGAAAGGGCGCACTGGATGAAGGAGCTGGGCTCATCCAGCTCAGAGAGAAGATTTAGGGTGACCTAACAGCAGTCTTCCTAAATCCAAACTGAGGCCCCCAGGAAGATGGAGCAGTGCATAGTGGGAAGTCAAAAGACGATGCAGATACACTGAAACGAGTGGTTCAGACCAGAACCAAGGCAAAACATTCTCACCATGAGAACAGTCATGATTTGGAAGAGATTTCCCAGAGGTGCTGTGCAATCTCCATTCTTTAAGGTATTCAAAACCAGATTGGGTAAAACCCCAGACAACCTGGTCTGACCTCAGAGCTGACCCTGCCTGACTCAGACCAGATTAGAGACCCAGCGAAGCCCCACCCAACCAGAACAATCTTATCATCATACATGCTGCATGTGAGCCTGGTACAAGCTATTAAACAGATCTGTCTTCATCTTACCACTGCTTGTGAAGACCGTCGTGTGTTCACCCCAGTACTGCTGTTACTGTTAGAAACGTTTGGAGCAGCAGCACTTGGTGCTGAGCTTCCATCTTCAGTTTCAGGAGTCTCTGTTTTTACTTCCTCCAGCTCAGGAGCCTCAGAATTGATGTTGATTTCAGCATCAGTACTGTTACGGTCTGGGGGTTGTTCTCGTCTCCTCTTTCTCTTTTCCAAGTTTTCAAACATGTGCATGATGGCTTCTACCTTCCTGTCTTCTCGGGACTAGGACACAAGAGTAAACTTAAGTCAGCACCGCAAACAGAGAGGAGGAGGCAAGAACAGATATAGGATGATGCAGCACAGGAAGGAAAACAACTGCCAAATAGCAGTGACAAGAGCCAGAAAGGGGACAGAGAGAAGCCGTTCTTTTCAGATATTTGCATTTTTCAACACGGCAAATTTCCCAGAATAACAACAACATAATCATGTGCTCTTAGAGTAACTAGAAGAACTAGACTTTGTTCTTAAATAGGACCACTTAGATACTACTGAGTTGTATTTATAAAATGGCCACAAGGAAGCATAATTTTTAGGAAAACCGAAAGAATACCTAGTGACAAGATGATCTGGAAACAAGTGGAGCTGCTTGCTAATGACTAAACGTTAGAAGCAAACAGAAGCCAGAAGCAACAGAGGTGAAGAATTTGCAGCAAGTGTAACACCCCACACAAACTGTCTAAAATGATCCAGAGTAATTCCTTCCCTGATATCAAAAGATCACCTGGCTCAAAAAGAAAAGCTCTTGACTAAGCAGCTTACCTAGCGAACAAGTAAAACAGAACAGGAGAGAACTGAGAGATGAACCAAAGGTATTTACTAAGTAAACAGAAAGGAGAGGTCATCTAACCACCAGCTGTGTCAGAAATAACTGTTAGTTATGCACGTAGAAGGCCCACTACAGTACTGCTGAACTGATGGGCAAAAAACGAGGCTGGATCAAGTGAATTTTAAGAAGTGGGGTCAAGTGTCTTCCGAGACTTGTCATGGAGGAGAAAGTTTCCTGATGCACACAGAAGTATCCAACCCCAGCATCCTGGCCTTTACCAGTTTTTGGTTCAAAAATTTTCACTACATGTAAAAAAAAAATGAGACTGAGAAAAATATACATACAGGTATTTACCTAGTGCCAAGTATAGAAAACTGAATCTCATTAAAGGTGATTAACTGGTGAAATGCACAGGAACAGGGCTTACAGGCTGATGGGAAACTAACAAGTCACTTAGTCTTCTGGAACTATACTGTCCCAGAAAGAGATCAGCTCCCCCACATTAAAATGGTATCTTCCCTCCAATGTTAAGTCCAGTCTGACAGAAGACTGCTCTTATCCAAATTCCAACAGAAACTGACTGCTTCATCTTGCCTGTTCTAAAAAATCCATGAGATAATGAAAGGATCTGTCCACTGGATGGCCCAATTTGCCGTGCTAACTTAAAGCATTTAAAGCATTCTCAGGAAATGTACACATGGAAGATGTGTATCTCTAATTATCAGAAGGGTGATTATGGTATCTGGTCAAGAAAGGAAAGACAGTGAACTCCTAGCTCCAAGATATTTGTTGGCCAGTATAAGGATAGGAGTGCTTTTTCTTCCCTGTCTTTTTTTTTTGTTGTTTGTTTGTTTTTTGTCACTGTTGGTTGGTTTTGTTTGTATTTATATGGAGCTAGAACAGCTCCATTCACATGCATTAAACCTTCTAAATCCAGGAAGCAATCACAGGTGCTGTCAGAAGCACATGAAAAAAAACCCAGCTCTACTCAGCAAAGAAGGTAGCTGAGAAGTGACTTGTGTTATTAAAAAGCCATGAGCAATAAGAAATATTTTGATTAAGAAGACAACATTGATTTGGGAGCACAAAGGGATTTCCTCATAAAGAATACAGCGAATTTTGTTGACTTGTGCCAATAGTGATGTTGATAGTCTACCAACTTTTTCAACCTGATCTTACCCTTTTCCCACATGGCAACATGTTTAGGAACCCATACAAGGAGCAAAGATAGGTTATCCAACCTAACCCAACAAAATGGGTCAAGATTTAACATCAAACAGGTTCTGGTTCATCATATGGCTTCATAAATTCTTGTATTGGCATTAAGGAAGGGCAGCAGTAACATAAAAAGGGTGCAATACCCTTTTTTGAACCCAGTGCTGGTTGTCTTTTTAATGGTATATTTTAGACTATAGAATAGCCCTGAAAGTAACAGTCAAGCCTTTTAACCAGGAAACAAATCTGTCCTGTACCTTCTAATATGCAGTACTCTAACATAAACCCTTGTGATGTGGAGTCAACCTGTTTTTTTTAAAAAAAACAAATTACTGAAGACCACTGACAGTTGGAAGTTGTGTTCAAACAACTGAAACAACCAACTGGATCTGTTGGCGAAGGCATGAAGGAAGTCTAATGGGGAATGATACCCAGAGTGAGAGAAGTACTTGCCCGTCGGTTGTGCACCAAGGCTCCCTGTTCATCTACAGGCTCCTCTTTCTCCTCTTCTTGTTTCTCCTCTTTCTCTGCCACCTGAAAGAAAAGCCCAGACTTAGTATGTCAACTAAAACCCAGTACCGTTTTCAAGTTAAAAGATTCCCATCATAATCTAAGGTGCTAAATGTTTAAAAAAGGCCTCCTGCAGTTTCTGTCCTGAAGCCCCCAGTGCTGTACTGCTTCAGACTCCATACCAGCAAAAGACGAGAAGACAGATAACAAAGTGTCCAGGGTTTTACCTCATTGTCACTGGCGGCTGCAGGTGCCTCAGTAACTTCCTCTGTTTGTTGACTGCTGTTCTCATCTGATGCAAGGCCCTGCTGTTCCATTTCTAGCTCCTTTCGACGGGCTTTTCGACGGCGTGTTTCTGCCCCAAGCAGTGTGCCTAAAACAGGTGGAGGTAGGTGGTCTGCAGCATTTGGGCTACGTTTCTGCACAGGGCAATTCCGGTTCCCCTTGTGACACGCACAGTCCACTTTATAGTTGCTGCTCCAAAACACAAACATAATTCGTGTCACTCTTCATTTCTCAACCCTTGTACAGAGACAATCAATGCAATTCCTACTAAACGTCTCACCACGTGCCAAAGCAAGGACAGCAGGCTACCTTATGGCCTCTATTGGAGAACATGCCAGCAGAACTGGACAGAATAGCCGGAAAATGCAATTCAGTAGAAAACGGAGCAAAATGTAGAATGCGAGGAAAGGGCTGGAGGAAGATGTCCAGTCCAGGAGGGCAGTGGAGAGCTCCCGGGTGAGGTGAAGGACTCACCAGATGTTGTACTCATAGTCAAAGGCGATGGTAACCTCTGTGTCCTTGGCAATGGTGGCAACAGCATAGATACACAGGTGGATCATCCCATCAGCAATCACATGACGAACCTTGTTAAACAAAGTAGAGAGAAACTAACATCTCTACAAGCTGCACTTCTTACTTCCAAGAGGGAAGTCTCCTTCTGCCAAGTAGCTCTTATCTATTCTGTGAGTAATTATCCTAAACTCTCCATAGGGAAAAGCCTGCTTCACTGCTCTTGTCTCATCCTGTGCTTTTCCACTTGGTATCACCTGCTTACATTAACATCCTGCAGCCCAAGGAAAGCCTCAGAAACCCTTTCTTTCCAAAGGAAAACCTCATTCCTTCCAAAGAAAAACCTCACGTTCCCCAACTTTCTCATCTCCCAAGTATAAACCGTCAAACAAGCACAAGATGCAGAGAATTTTCCCCATTTACTGCATCTTAAGTTTGAATATTCATAAAAAGGAAATGCACTAGGCCTGTGTAAAACTTGTGTTTGCAATTACAGAGATGGTGAAGAGAGAATTTACCTCTGCATTTGGAGTGCAGGAACGCCTGATGAACCTGGCATCGTTACCAAAGGTGCGGGCATCCACGCACATCTCAACACCATTGAACTTGGAGTAGAACAGCACAAAGGGATATGGCCTGGAGAAGTAAGAGAATGTCTCAATCCCAGAGTACCCAACTCTCATGGCACTTACAACCGGTATCCCTCACTTCACTGGAAGCAGAGCTTCCATCAGGGCTATTGCTCTGGATGCTTGTGCCCTTCCAACACCACAGTTCAACACACCCACTTCAGAGGGTTTTGGCCCATAAGCAGAGCATCAAGCTGAGGTTGGCTATTTGATTTCACATTTCTATGGATGGCACAGCTGACAAGGGCCCTGCAAGTGTGCATTATCCCATAGAGACACTAGTCTCTCCGTGCCATGATGCTCTCACACTAATCACTTCATAGTACTCTTACTTTTTGAAGAAATGCCCATTGACCTCGAATTGCTGTCGTAACATAACCTTCCCTCGATACTCAATTATAAGGGTATCTAGTGCCAAGTCTCTTGCTGCCCTCAGGATCTTCCGGTGCTTCTGAACCCGAGTCACCCTTCCCAGCTGCAGCTGCAACAAAAACCAGAGCAAAACATAAGAATTTAAACCAAAGGCCTCTAACTCATGAAGAATATTTTACCTACATGAAAAGAAAAATTACTCTAGTAGCAACACTCTGGCAAATATACTGTTTATTTTGTCAGGGTTTAGCAATGACCAATGACCTTGATAATATTTATCAAAAGCAAAGAGTATTGATTCCTTTCCTTCAACAGCAAGTCTCACAAATCTATCAGACTGTGTATTTCAGTCTTGCAGCTAGGAGGCATAACCAGACCTGTCAGTTGCTGCTAACAGGGAACTGCTCTACAATTATGGCCTCTTTCACAGCCAGAATAACTCAAATCTTCCCTAAATTATGGGTTGTCACACATTCAGAGGAAAAAAACCACAAGCTTTTCCTTCTGCTGAGGATGGTAAATTCTAGTTAACAAGCCAAAGACTTAAACTAGCAATTTCTATCTCTATGCAGAAACTTCTCTTCGTCTGCTTGCTCAACTAGTGCTGTGGATTTTATTTCTTTTAATTAAGAAATACATTCTTAACTAAGCAGTGACAGTTTGTTGAACCTTCTTTATGTTAAAGTCTACAGCTCTATTACAATGGATTTTCACAACAATGTGCTTTGACAGTATGAAACCACAACATTCTTTAAGCACAGATGTTCAAAGATCATACATTTTTAGGGAATGGGGGGATGTAATAAGCACTAGGACATAGGAAAGACTTCTTCCATAAAAACAAAGTACTTCTCTGGCTTAACAGGTTGAAGCTCTCTTCAGGTAAAAATGATGTAAAGATGGTTGGCTGCCTCACCACAAGAGCTGTGCCTGCTCTTTCCTAAGCATGCCATTCACTGCTCATAAGGACCCAGTTTTGATATTTTTCCGGAGTGAATTGAGACATGAGTGTTTTTACTTCAGTAATAATGACAGTCACCTATCTGAATTAGAAGTAAAACACAGGATTTTATTAAAAGCAAGCTCTCAGCTTTTCCTGATAAAGTTGTCTTGTTAGAAACAGCTATTGAGCAGAGTCTGCTCAAATGGATAAGTCACTTTAGCTTAAGAATGGCTCAGCCTGGACCATGACAGGAAGCATGACGTTCTAACCTTGTGACAATGAAGCTAATGTCTTAAGGCAGCACTCAGCACTGGGAACCAACAAAAGTCTCCTCACTCAGGTCCAGGGTAAAAATAGCTTTATAAAAATATTCATTTGAAAGCTACACAAGATGGGAGTAGTAATGGTCTTGCTATTCCAGATCTCCTCTTAGAGCTATTTATCAGAACTACAGGGTGTCTCTCCTTTTCATACCACTGTATCTGCTCGCAATTGGAAAAACCTGCATGTATATTCTGGAGACTGAAAAGCCCTGCAGGGTGTCCTTCATGTCTTTGTATCTCGGGTCCTGATAGGAGCTCAGAGAAGATTTCCCAAGTCTACTGAACCAGCATAAAAGAAACATATTAAGTTTCCAGACTAAGAAGCCACACTGCTGGCCCTGATTTCTGATCAACAAACCCGTGACACAAGCAAACTGTGGGATAAGGCTGTTTACTTAGCTGAAAGTAGTGGCTAAATTATTTTAAAAGCATTGGATACAATTAGTACTATCCAACTGTGGCAACCGAGAATAAATAAATGGGATGAGATTAGTTTGAGTGTGACAGAAGGAGACAAGGAGAAAGTATCAGAAGGTAGTAGATAAATTAGGACTGAGACACAAGGGTGTCTCCAGGTGAACAATTTATTTTCTATACTACCACTTGATTGCTGTTATAATCAGTTTCTCATCTAAGCTGGCCCAATGCAGGAGGGTTGGAGCAGATCACCTTCAGTGGTTCCTCCCAACCTAAGCTACTTTTCTACCCTATTCAGCTCTCTCAGTATCTTTCAGTGATGCGAGTTAATGTCTAGTAGCCTTCCCTCCCACCTCTGGCCCATGACTGACTTGTATTACTGTTCACCTGATGCTGGAAAACAGCTCAGGGAACACAGGTGGGGTAAAGTGGTGGGAGGAGAAAAGAGCCCATGAAGGAAAGCTCTGCATCTGTAATACTTAATTGAGTTTGGTAAAACAGAAATGATCTTGTAGGTTTTCTGATAAGACTCGAGCTCAGCTTGTTGTCGCTCTCCTAATTTAGAAATATGAAGAGGATTAGCTGCCATGCTTTCATGTGTGAAAAGAACAAATGATTTTATTCATGTCATAGGCTAGGGATTGCTGACTGCTAATCAGACAAAACTGTTCTGGTATGTTTGCAGAGCAACATCTGCATAATACTCAGTGGCTTTTATTTTATAAAGGCTGTTTCGCTCTTCACTTCAGAATGTGAAATCAATCAGGGGTTTGAGCTCAAGTCAGCAATTATCAGAGGCAACAAAGGGCAAATACTGATCCTGGGTTTGGTTTGGGAAGAGCAGGCAGAAAAGTGACTCACAGCTTTCAGTTTGTCAAGCATCTGGCAACAGCCAGCACTAAGACGGTTTTATTCATAAGACTGAACAGTTTCATATTTTCACAAGTTTCCCATTGCCCATTAGGACAGTTGAGAATTGTTTTACCTAAAACATTCCAGTTATCAAAATCCTGTATTTTGCACGTATAACTTAACCCATCTTTCCCTAATCCTCCTGGCTTGGGGAAGCTCTAAGGTCTCACTTTCTCTTTTTTTCCTTTTTTTTTTTTTTAATCATTATTTACTAAAGTCAAAAACTCTCTTAGCTGTCAGGATATGCAGGGCATGTAAAATATTTCTAGTTCTTTCTTCTCTCTCTAGAGTCTTCATGTCCAAACAGAGCAGTTACAATACCCATCTTCTACACACAGCTGCTATCTGCATATTGACACAACCTCCCTAATTTTTTTCCTCAAGGCACCTATTTCCTCCAGAAAATCTATTTTTACATTCAGCAATGATATCCAGTTAACAGACAACTGCTGCAAACCAAGAAACCTTCTCAATTTGTCTTTTGTCTAACAAAGATGAGACAAACGAGTGGAACAAAAATATAAAGCATAGGATAAGAGACCCCACATTTTGCACCTGTGGGGGCAATCCTCCCCACAAAACTCCACAGCATCTGCTGAGCAGAGAAAACAAGGACATAAGGGCTGAGAAGGAGCAGCCTAGGACAGCCACCTGGTCTTTCCTCAGTATCCAAGGGGAACTACAAAGCCACTAAGTCCCTTTAGGCTTTCCCAGCATGCACGATAGGTACCTACCTACTGCTTGTTTAGATTAAATGCAGCTCTCTATATCTCTCTTATGCAACTTTCTATCTTTTTGTTTCTTTGGGATATATTGCACTTGGAGTCTTCTGATATGGAATGCTGGCCTCTTTTCCCTGTGGGAAAACCTATGTCTGTACAGGGAAGGGAGAGGGCAAGAGAGCATGACAAGAACAAGCACATTTATGTATAATATCTTTTATAATCATCTGTACTGCTGTAGTCTGTGAAGATGATCAAATTAAACATCATATGTTTTATTACTTATTTCAGGACTTTTCCTAAAATTCATGTGAAAGAGGTAGAAGAGTTTACATTTAGACTCAGAAAATATTAGTATTTCTAGAGAGCAGAACTTTTTCTTCCCTACATTTCCTCAGTTGCTCTCTTTAGGAAGGCTACTCACATAGCCAAGTAGAAGTGTTCCTCCCCAACCCCCACAGAAGTCTTATTATTGCAGAACAAGAGTGGAAGGAAGCTGGGTCCAAAGTCCTCTTTCTGCACTCTCCCTTGCTGGCAATATCTGTGCTCTGCCTGATGTGCTTCACCTACATGAAAGCAGAGGGAAAGGTGGGAGGGAGCACGTGAACTTCACAGAGCACTGAGTCAGCTGATATAAACAAGAATGATTCAAGCACAAACATATACCTGATATTCAGGTTTCTGACTCTGCTCCCCTTCTACAGAAGAGTGCCCCACATCTGTTTTGGAGCCCATCCTTTTCAGTTGCACCTATCTCCATTCTCCTGGACAAGGAAGCCCCATCTCCATTCTCCGGGACAAAGCCTGAACTGAGTGGGAATGCTGCTCTCTGTTCAACAGAGCACGGACCAGATGAAAGATCAGCTGAGCAGAGTAGCAGGGAGGACATACACCACACAAACACATCCTTCTCCTGTTTCCCCTTGTCCACATGCATTCCATATAATCATTGCACATCTTGAAAAATACAAGTTAGGGACGGACAGTTCCCTAAAACCAATTATAGTTGTGCAGTATTTGAAAGTTACCAGAAACATCCAAAACACTGAAATAATGCTGGAAGGTTCTTTACAATAACTTTCCACACAACACAAGCCAAAAAAAAAAAAAAAAAAAAAATCACACACAAACAAACCAGGAAATTTCCTGCCTCCAGCAAGTGATAGATCTGGTTCTGCCTCAAGCCACTCAGTGACCAAAATTATTTATGGTAAAATCCCTGTGAATCCCATCACAGAACAGTACAAAATATCCCCAGCTTAGCAACACTGTTTTGGTTGAATGTGTTTCTCACTCTGCCTTGATACTGTCACATCTCTTCTGCTCTCTTTTACATCAAATCTGTGCCTATTGGTCTGAAATTACACAAATCAGCTATAATAATGCTCATCCCACACCCAGAGTCTATAAAACCAGAGGACCTGACCTACCCCGTTTCTGTCACAATGGTCCTTACCTGCATCTGGGACCCAATAACAGTATTATTGCAGGCCAGCTCAGTTTTGTTGATTGTGTCTAGCATAGCAGTTTTGCCCACGTATTCCTTGTGGGAGTTCAGATGACGCTCCAACAAGTTCTGCACGTCAGCGCTGTACTGGTTGGTGAAGGCTTCTTCGTACTGATCTGTCCAGAGGCGAATTCGATTCTCCCACCCTTCAGCTGTGTTTTCATCCAAGGCATGTGCTTCAGAAGGGGAATTCTGCACCAAACAGCAAAGGGTGAATGGCTAGTACACAACAGGAAAAACCAATCCACAGGATTATGATACAAAACAAAACAAAAAAGGCAAGTCTATTCCAAGCCAAGAGAGTGTCAGGTGTGAGAACAAATTTTTCAGAACCTGTCCTCCAAAACACAGTACAATGTCACTTAGGGAACCTGTGGAGGACTCCATGCAGGACCTAAACCTCTTAGGAGCTGGTTCTTGGCACTGTTACATACAAGAAAATTAAGCTAGCACATGGCCAGAAAAAGCTCTTTTTTAAAGTAACTTTGGAAAAATAATTAAGTCAATTTAAAAAAGCAAAGGAACAGAGCAAAGGCAGATGAATCTCATCTTCTCCTACAATCAACCCAGTCATGTCCAGCTTCAGGCTAGATGATGTTGACTGCATCTCAATTTTTGCAGTGACTGATCCCCAAATACGTCTGAACTCCCTAGCGGAATAGCCACTGAGGTCTCAAAAAACTGAATGTAAAGCACAAGCTAATACACAGATGGTTAAACTGTAAGTCCTAAGCACTGCAAAGAGGAGAGGGCAAAATCAAGTAATTTGTTTATACCACCTTGTAAGGGAGGGAAAAATAGAAGTAGGTAGAAAAAAAATACCCTAAGCTTCAGTCTTTACAATAATTGAAGTAATTCAAGAAACTACACTCCAGAGCTCAGTAACTTAACTGGCTTCACAAGGGACTCACGTATATGTGACACTGAACTATTAGTGACAAGGACCACTGAAGAACCACCATTATTTTCATCACATACATTAAAAGCATTAATAGTTTTTATGCATTTTTACCCTCTCAAGGCACTTGCACATTATGGAGATAGATGCATACAAACAGACCCACCACAGCACTGTCCTATTTCCTCTGAGCCACCTTCTAGTAGCCACTGTCAGCTGCAGTACTGGGGTCAGGTGGAACTGCGTGAACTTTAAGGCAACTCTTGTGTTTCTAAGAATATGTTTAGCTCTAAGTGCAAACCTATATCTTTGTCAAATAAACCTTTTATCAGATAGCCACACCTACCAGCATTGCAGAAGGTCAAAGATAACTTATCCTCCCATCCATCCCTTGAAAGGGGATGTTAAGAGAAACAAGGCAACACTGCTAGGGACATCCAACATGAAGCCTGTGTGCTGCTTTGATGCCCAAGCTTCACCTTTGATGCAATGAAATTATAATTGACCTCACAGAAGAGTGGCCACAACCAGTTCTACACCCCACTTACAGGTGTCATGAATCAGTCATATCTCTTGGAACTGGATGACATTAACTTGCAGAAAGCGATGAGCTATCAGAAGTAAAAGCAAGGTTAGAGGCCTGCTTGCAGTGCACGGTAAGGTTTGGGATTATTCTGAGGCTGGTCACAACCAAATATTCTCCAAGCAAACCAAGACAGGCATGTTACAGGGAAAAAAACAAACATCACCATCATAGAGGCTTCTCAGTTCCACTCACCTTCATCCTCAGAGACTTCCGTGAGCCCTCGCGAAATGCCTGTCCCCCGGACAAGGAGAGAGAGAAAAAAAACCAAAAAAGTATAATATAACCTTTTCTCAGAATTAGTGTCCCAGAACCACACCAGATCTAACCCCAACAGACCCACCTCCTTAACAAAAGATGGCAAGAATTACAGGAAGACCTATACAAGAAGCAGTGACTTGAACAAAAAGACTCCACAATGCAAATCCAGTGGAAATTGCTGAAAAGCTTGATGACCAGGATTTCTGAACTAAAAAGGCCTGCCCCATGCTTAGTGAAATCTCCAGATCAAAGCCAAAACTGTCCCAACTAAACCCACTGGCTTCGATAGAAGAAAAGGTCAGCAACAGAATCAAGCTGGCTCACAACAAAAGACCTGAAGACCTCGCATAGCTCCTGCTCTCAGCCTTTTATTTAATCAGTGCCTACGAGAACTTCAAGGGAAACCTAATCTGAGGAAAATCATGGTAAAGCTAGGAGATGATGGGAAAGAACCAGCTGCTCACACACTTGCATTCCAATGCAAGCAATCCAAAACTACTTCAGTCCCCAAACCCTCACAGACAAGACAGTAAAGTCATCCCTCTAATATTAATCACTACCTACACAGTTTTTCACACAGGCACGATCTCTGCCCCTGAGAACAGTGCCAAGAAGCTCTGCAGCCCAGATTCCTTAACAGAGCCTGCTGAGAAACACCGTACTCCCTTCATTTTTCATTCCATTCACAGGCTGCCCTTTTGCCACAGACAGACTCCAACAGCTATTTCCCCAAATCCTAATTTGAGCAGAAGGGAAAATATGTGAGTCCAAGGTCCGAGCATGAATGGAGAGCACTGGGAAATTAGGGTGGGGTTTCAGTAAGGTAATTTTTAAACCAACAGCCACGTACTCTAGTAGGTCACTAATACAAGGCGTCCCATTATTAGACCAGAAAGCATTTGTCTACTGTCAGCTGGTCAACCTGCTCTCAAACACAACACAGCATTGGACAGGAACTAAAGCGACCTTGTCTCACACCACATACCTTGATCTTTTTGGCCTTTGGAGCAGTGCGAGCTTTTTCTGTACTCCTCTTCCTCTTCTTGGGTTTGCTTCTGCGGACACGGTTGACAGTCAGGGTGATGCTGGTGGGGGTGTGCTGCGTGGCTGTGTACAGCACTGTGGAGGGAGAGAGTTCTTCATCCCAGCTCTCAGTTGCACTGCTGTCCCCACCTACAGAGAGGAATGCTTCGTTAGCAACCTTTTTTTATTCAAGCCAGAGAGAAGAGCTTACCCTCATGCACATTTTCATCAAGATGACCTGATGACTCTACACAGCTCCACGCCACCTCAGTTTTCCCACCCAAACTCAGAACAGGTGTCCCAAACTTCTGAATCTTACAGAATGGCACTGCTGAAAGTTTCCCTTTTCTATTCACAAGATAGTTTGATTTTCCCAAGAGTTAACTGAGGTGAGACAGGAGAGAAGAAAATCCCAGTGGGTGGGAGGCAAAGACATTAGTGGACACTGATCACAGTTAGGAGATTGCAGCAGCTGAAAAACAAAGGTCTTGTAGAAGGAAAGCAAAAGTCACCGCTATCAGAATGACAACATCAGGCTCACCTGACACGTTGTCCTGCTTCCGGCGGCGGAGTCTGATCACCTTCCCCCTGCTCATTCCTCTGCCAAAGGAGAATGCACAATTGAAGCTGGTTTGTAGGAGTAAAGTCACTTGAAATTCAACAGGATGTCACAAGATGCGTGCCCTCAGTGGGGCCCAGGATGATAAGAACACCGATTTAACATCCTCATCTCCATTCCTGGTGCCACCAACACTTGTCAGGCTGACAACGCAAAGGAGGAGGGTCAATACTAGGCAAAGCACTGGCAAGAACACTCCAGTTAGCAAAAGGAAGTCTGTTCCACAGCCCAAAAGTGACAGGGTTTGCCATAAGAAGTCAACACAAGGAGCAGGCCACATCTGTACTGCATCAAAGCTTACCTGCACTTTTCACACTTGAGGAGGAAACCATCTTGAGAGACACTGCAGTGGCACCAAGTGGGAATTGCTTCTCCTTCTGAGGAGCTCTCACTGTCCCCGGAGTTCTCCTCATCAGGCGAGTGCAGGCCGTTCAGTTCTGCACGAGGTATAATGGTCTGGACAGGAGGAGAGGCTGGCGGCGTTGGAGGAGGAGGGGCTCCATAATTATGATCCTGAAAACGAGTATTTGCAGTACTACTTTTAACGTGAAGATATGATGGCTAGAAACTGAAGTCCCAAATCTACAGTTCCCAGGTTATTAGTTAAAAAATTGTATCCTCAATGTACCAAGAAGGTAAAGCACTGGCTCTGAAAGACGTGAATGTTTTTCTTCTGCACCAACGAACTAAACTGAAAATGCATGAAAATAACTAGGGTATTTTGACATTAACTGTTGTGCTGCTAATAATCTGAGATTACATCAGCGGTCAAACACTAGAACTGGTTGCCCAGAGAGGTTGTGGAGCTGCTGTCTGTTGAAATATTAAAAATCCAACTGGACATGATCCTGAGCAACCTGCTCAAGCAGAGGCAGCTTGACCAGAGGGGATGGATTACATGACCTCAAGAGGCCCCTTCCAATTCCAGTGATTCTGTGACATCCTGTTCATCCCACAGTTTCAAGTCATGCTCCCACTCTTCCTGACCATTCCTTGTTACATTACCAATATCAAAATCTGTGCAGTTGAAACAAGTACAAACTGTGCACAATAAACCAAATGGGGCATAAAATTACCACCAGGAAAATATTAGATATTCACATACATTCACACTTCATTTGTATACTTCATTGACTTAAAAATCTATCACCTAGAACACTACTAAACCTTGCTACAGAGTATGTAAGACTTCACAAACAATAAACACACAAATGTAAATAAAAATGTATGGCAGAACTCAGCTGTAACTCAGCGTTCCCTAACAAATAAGCCAAAAATCTGAAGGCTTAACAGGCAAAGAATGATGGAAGAAGGAGAAAAGAGTAAAGTAGACAGTAAAGAGCTGATTCACTGCAGAGAGAGTACTCACTGCGTAAGGCAGCCCGCGATAGCTGTGTTTCTGGGTGGCCCCATAGCCGTGGCTGGAGTACACATTCTTCTCACTGACAGCTGGACTAGCTTCCACAGACTCTGGGCTGCAGAAAGGGCCAGAAGTAAAACCCATCAATATAACATCTTTTTTTTTTTTTTTTTTTAGTGCCAGTATTTCACTGCTCTTTTCTATTCATGAGCTCAAAATGAAGAAACTTCATGAAACTGAGGTGTTAATGTGCACTGCACCAGGCATCATGTGTGCTGAAGTTGTACAGGATGAACCTGCTTTCAACAGAGGGAAGCAACTGAGTATGGGCCACCCTGGATAACTCATTAAACTGGGTCTCAATCTGGGAAGTTAAAAAGATAATTAGCATGTAAGCAGCTTAGTTTCCTCACAGTTGAGTAAGTTGGGTCTAGTTCAGCATTCACATCTGAACACAGCCAGCATAATCTCAAAGCCACTGAACAGCACTGCCGTGTTATCTCTGCAACAGCTTATTTCAAATAGCAGCTAAGCAGCTTTACTGCATCTGTGCTTGCTTCTCTCTCCCTCAGATACTAATTGTTAGCCAAGTCCAATGTCCTGTAATAAAGTCTGCATGAAACCTGCAGCTATCCTGACAAAAAGGACCAGGAGCTGGAGATTCCTGTTACAAAGAGGCAACAAAATTCATGACCTGAACAGACAGTGGCCACAGACAAACGAGATTCGCCCTGTGCTTTCAATGCAGCAACATGGTGTGCAATGTGCTGAAGAGGAAATGTGCTGCTGAGGTACAATGCACTCTTCCACCACAGGGTGGTGAAAAAAAGCAGCTAAAAATGAAAGGTATATCCCTCAGTAGAAAGCTGCAGAAGCTCTACTCAGAGAAGGGACAGCTGCAATTCAATGCAGGGAATATCAGACAATGAGGCTATAGACAGAATACCAGCCAGGAAACACACTGTCTGTTACAAGCAGGAGATACAAGTCAGCTAACCTCTGCACAGATTACAAGTAGGGCCCCTACTTCTGCTATTCTCTCAGAATACAGCAGAACATTACTGACTCATGTCTGCAGCTGAAATCTTCAGTTTTAGCTGGGAGCTGAGCAAGCAAGAAAGAAAAATACAGGAAAGAAAAACTTTACCTTGGACCTCTGCTGCTCTGGTAAGATCTTGCAGGATTCTCAGCAGGTCCTACATTGCCAGGGTTAATCAGGCAGTGCTCAAACACCAACGGCCAGCGGTCACGCGTGGGGCAGTGTTTAGGCACCACCCAAGAACATTAACCCCTGTGCCCTTTGGACTTCCTATTAGCTCTTGAAATCTCTGCTGCACTGAAGCTTGCCCCACCCTGGCACTAAACCTGATATACTCTACAACTCACTAACCTTCTGGCTTGTTCTGTAGTAAAGTGGATCTGTCTTTGCAACACAAAGGAGAAGAAATTTATTACACAAAGAACTGCTGAAAGTAGAAGACCTTAAACTATGCAAGCCCCACTTCTGTAGCTGAGGATTTTGGCGCATGACATGATAATCGCTGTTTGTTTTCAATGTAACTAGAACTAGCTAAATTGTCAAAAGCAGGAGATACAGGTGGCCACACCTCTCAGAGGACGTGCTTCTTAATAAAAGATGCCATGTAGAGCTTGCCACATAATCCAGCCTTGCTGGATCTTTGGAACAGTCCTTTAGGACTTCCAGATTGGTAGAGAGTTTAATCCATTCAGGTTTAATCATATTTTCAGAAACAATATTAGAAGGAAAAGAGCCTCAACAGCCTAAGCTGCAGATCTGCCCAAGTCACCCACGTTCCTAACTACAGTCAGCCTGGAATACCAGCAATGCTGCCACAAGCATTAGCAATAAAACTTCAAGACTGTTGGTGCAACGGTGTCCAGGGGCAACAACGCTGGGGCCCATGCTTCCTCAGCAGCAGCCTGCCAAGGAGCTTCAACAACTTCCAATATGCAGTCAGACTAAGACATCAAAACTACTCTGCAGCCTCCATGTTCACCCTCAGATGAACACAGACACCCTTCAGCACTTTCACCTCCCCTCTCTATCAGCCACCATGGGAAGCAGATGTGAAACCTCAGCCTGAAAAGAGGGCCACCTAGTTTTCCTTTTAGTTTCCCACTACTTTTGTGATGCACATCTTTGAAATCAATCTCTTGTAAGAGACGAGAAGCTCAGGTACCCCAAACTTGATGCATTAAACTAGTAGAGTTTCAAAGGAGAAGTGGAGGATAGACACTTCAGGAGCGAGTAACAGTGCATCAGTGCAAAGCCTGGAGAATAAAGTCCCGACATTCCCAATTTTTAGAAAACAGAAAAAACAATTTAGACATTTCAGAAGTCTTTATTCAAACCACTCCAGCCTAGCCTTAAGTTGGACCTACAAATTTATTACAATTACAGAAGAATGAAATAATGCTTTGCAGAAGATTTACTGACAGCCTTTTTGATATTCAAATGTTACAAGGGACATGCTAGATACATCTGGCTCTCCTCTCCACCATGTTCAGCTTTGAAAGCAAAGTGCCTAGTACATGAGTAAACTATTTAGCACTCTTTTTCCTGTCATAAACAGTTTAAAATTCCTGCATGTTGAGTCTTTAAAGTGCTAGTGTGGGAGAAGCACGGTGACAAGCAATGCTGAATGTTAAATATTGAAAAGTGAAAGATCATATATCCACTGGAGATGAGCGACTTAGTAGATTCTGGCTCTCCATTTAAAAACAACATATTAAAACATGGGCTTTAGGATGGAATTAAGCATCACGAAGAAGAATGCCTAGAATGGGGCCAGTGCCAAGACAGACAAAAAAAGAGCATTAGCAGTCCCACAGAGAGTGCAAATGTGTAGTCAAACTCCGTGCACAGACAAATCAGGGCAAGATGGAAGGGAAAAGCAATTATTCATACCCTAACCCACTGCTCTTACAGCTCAAAATTAATAGTCTGGAGCAGTAGCTGTTCTACACTGATCAATCTGACACGCAGGTATTTGCACAGTAGGTACCTTTAAATAATACATGGGGGAAATCTATCTCCAAAATGCCCTTGTAAATTTTTGTAAAGAGATGCTACAGTCTGTATCTCAAAGAAGGCTGCAGGAAAGCAGAAGGCAGAAGCACACAGAAATAACTTGAGCCCTCCCTCTCGCCCCTGACCAAAACATAGTACTCATCCGAGCTGACATCATTCTACCATGGGTTTTAATAAAAGATCACAGTGCAATATTTGCTGTATTTTAAATGCTCCTGACTTCTACAGAAGCACCATCTTCTAAAATAAATGCTAAGTCCCCTCCAACAGGCCTCAGAGAGAGGACTGCAGTGAGAGCCCTGCACAGGGTCCTGCGGTGGGGACCCTGAAAGGACCAACCACAGAGATGTGCTTTTTGGAACCTGCTCAAGGGCAGAAACAAAATAAAGGTGTCTACACAGGCTGATGCCATGTCTCTGGCAAAGCTCCAAAGGGGTCCAGAAATCAGTCATGAAAGATTGGTACTGAGTCTGATCTAGTAGGCTCTACTGACAGGGAGGCTCAGCACACTGATCCCTCGTATAACACAACTTTTGCAAAAGGAGCCGGCTCACTCCTGCACCTTGGCTTGCCAACGTCAAACATGGGCACAGCAAACAAACAACTGCCTGCACTTGAGTACAGACTTACTAGCCAAGCTGACATAACACCCAGGGTTGAGTGCCTCACAATGCTGGAATTCTCCTTTTCCCCATCTCCTGTGTCAAACTTACCACTTTCTGTAGCACTGCATTTGTTAAAACACTCAAAAGTCTGTCCCTGCATCCATATCACGTGGTCAGCAGACCCGCACCCCCTTTCTCCCAAGCGGAGAAAGGACTGGCACTGACCCTGCAGCCCCACTCCAGGGCAGCCCCCTGACACCCTCCCCTCCTCCTTCTCCTCCTCCATGGGGTAACACTCACTCCGATCCTGCAGCCATGTCGGAGTAGGATGTATCTGGTGTGGTGACTCCCAGAGGGATTGCAATGCTCATGACGCCCGTCGGGGATCACGGAGTCCAGAGGGCAGCGACTGGCCGCTCCGAGGGCGGAGAGGAGCCGCAGAGCCTCGGCCAACACGTCACGGACATGGGGAAACCTACCAGGGTAGAAACAAAGCATTGCATCTCCGTTACAGAACCAGGTCTCCCTGCGTAACCCCAAAGAAGACTTTCACAGCATAAGAAAAGCAGAAACAGATTTCCATCAGTGACATGCTGCATCATTTTTACTTGATTTTCATACGTGGGGCCAGGGAAGAGGTAGATGGTTGTAGTTTGGTGGGGGTATTTTTAAAGTCTTGGACCCACATGCAATGAACTGCTCTTCCATAAAGCTGATAATGACAGTTCCCCCCTCCCCCACCTAAACTTAGGATAATTATCCGATAAGCAATCTATTAGCTCCTCCTGCATATAAGCAGCAGCTGTCACCTATCACCCACAGCTCTTCACCAGCATTTCCTAAATCCTTCCCTAAACAAGTTGCAAGCAAAGCCCCATCTGGGAGGACAATGAGACAGAGCTGAGGTGGACAGAGCTGGAACCTCTCACTCAAGATCAGCTCATGTTTGCATTCACTGGCTGAGCAGGACGGCTGGCCCAGTGGCAAGCCAGGCCTGTCCTGGTTTCTGCACCCACCACTCAGCGCAACGAGCCCTGACACAGCGGGGTCCAACTTCCCAAAATCCCAGCTGACCTCTCCCCATGGCAGAGCCACGTCAGGCGTCTGGGCACTCGCACACAGGCTGCCCCGATGGGGAAGATGGCAGGGCTGCAGTGTGGGCACAGGGAGCTGGGGTGAGGGGGCAGCACGGCGGGGCTGGCAGGGAACCCCACACCCTGGCCCCACTGTCCCTGCCAACCAGAGCTCAGCTCCAGCAGCGAGTGAAATCACTGATAAACGCAAAGTTCTGAGGGTTGGATGGCGGACGGAGGTAACAGGGGATCAGCTCCTCGTTATGTAAATAACCTCAATAACACAGACCTTCATAAAGGAGCTATTATTCTTCAGCTCTGAGGAAACCCCCACCACGCAGAGCGAGGCTGCATTTCTGCACGTAGGAAAGGTAGCTCCAAAATCAAAGGAAACCAGTGACAATTTAGCCATCCTCAGGCTTTAAGGGCAGCCTTGAATACCTTTCTGCAGTCTTCCCGTGGCGCGGACGGGCCAGCCTGTGCTCCAGCTGTTGTCACATGCTCCCCGGCATCTCAGGGGCTCTGCCAGCAAACCCTCCTGGGCTACAGAGAGGCAGTAAGCCAAGTATTCCCATGGGTAGTGAATTTCTCACAGGGAACTGCCTTTGGACACCATAGTCCGGGCATTGTTTAACACACAAAAAACCCCCAAAACACAAAACCACACGCTCACTATATGGGAAACTTAAGGAAGAGTGAGAGAGTCCCAAAGTTTAAATGCCACAAGATATATTGTTTTTTTCTGTCTTAAAAGGCAGGCCATTTAGCACATGGAAATATTTTCCTTCTTCAGCATACATCCCGAAATCTTTCTGACAGTATGACAGGCATACAGTGAATTACACAAGTGGCATGTAAGGATTTCTAAGTGGTCTGTGGCAATTCTGTTATGCCCCAAAGCAATGGTCTCACAGGGAGGTGGGAGATTAAAAAGAAAACAGGCAGGACTCAGCTCACAAGCAGTACAAACCCAAGACAGCCCAGGTGTCCTTGAGTGTATTTTTTTGAAAAATAAAAATAAAAGGACCTTTAAGGAGTGTCTCATTCACCCTTTCTCAGGCTTGTGACAGAATTGTGATTTCTACACTGACACCAGATGAGAGAAACCACTGCTAAAATACAGCTAAAAGCTCCAGATACCAATCCCTGCTTCAACTCAGAATCACATAAAACTCTGGCATGAGGTTAAAAAAAATAGGTCAAGTTTCTCAGATTCTGAAGCACTCTCCCCTTTAAGGGACAAAGAAAACTTCCCCTCCCCATAATACTTTTAAATACTTGCATATATTCCCCCCCACTGGTCTCTTGCCTTAGCCATGACCATACCCAGCTGGCAGCAGCCTGAGATTTCATCAGGACAAATTCCAGCCTCCTGCTTGCTCGTGACTCAGCAGAACCAGAGGATTTCATGTACAGCTTCTGCACTCCAGAGTCACAGGGTGTCTGGTCAGTTCTGGGGTACCTGGGACACATTTTTAGCCCCTTCTCATAGGAAATCCTCTTTCCATCAGTGCTGTACAAACATCAGACTGTTTTAGCACAACAGTAACTCTCAATTTTGGGAGATTACTGCAGAAACATGAAATACCAAACAGGAAGGTTAGACAAGGCAAATTCAGTTGCTTTTGTGTTGACCCAGCAGTACTTGCTCAATCGTCACCCGCGCTCAGATTTTGCTGTTTGTTGCTGCTGTTTTATGTGTACTTTCAACTCTGAGGATGTAACATTCAAAACAAATTGCTGAGACCAATTTCAAGTGCCCACATCACGTTCAGGCTAGATTGCAGTCTGATCTCAGTGAAACTTGGCCTAGTAACACCTAAAATGTTAGCCTGCACAGAAAATATTGGGGTTGAGATCAAAAAGTTCACTCATCAGACTAATTTCCTGTATATACAATCCCCAAACTCCTTCTTACCTCTTCCCTTCAATAATATATAGGTGTACTGCCACACCAACTTCTTTCTCTCCAGTGCCACTGGAAGAAATTTTCCTAAAACGCAAAGTGTTACTGGAAATTTTATATGCTTCAGACCACAGACCTATCTCCCTTACAGTACAATTCTTCTTGAAATCAAATGGAAATAGGAATTTTGATGGCCTAACAGGTAAATAATGCTTAGCTGGTTTTGAAAATACAGGATTTAAAGATATATTTATCTTCCCACATCTGTGATCTACACTTCTGCCTCCTTAACCAGTCATACCAGTATGAAGACACTTGGTCTTCCCCATCATCATCATCAAAACAGCCCAGATGAGCATCCACCTGCACAGCCATCTCAATGCTGGGATCCTCAGTACCGTCACACACCAAGGGACTCACCCATCTTCAGACCCAAACCATAAGAGGTTGCCTTGGCTAACATGTAAATAAATGTATGCTACTCAATTATTTCAAGTAACATCCTGTATCGATGGAAAGGACTGTAATAAATCTCTGCTGGCCAAGTGAAGGTTAGGCAACACCTGCTATAACAGTGAATTTTAATTTTCCAAACTCTGTTTAGGATGCAGCAGCCACAGCACTGCACTAGCTCACTTCCACAACGACTGCCAAAGCAGATACAGAAAATTTACTGCTGGGAACTCTTTTCATTACTTGTGGTGTTAAAAGCCAGGATTAATGGGGACAATCAAGCATGGTCAGACAAGCAGCTCGCTAGAGCTTCCTCCTTCAAGTTGTGGTTGTTCCTGTTTCCACTGGTGTCCTGGTCTCACAGAGACCTCTGGTGTGCAACGCTTGGTGACAGCCTCCACAAAATATTTGTGAGAGACAAGAAAAATTCATCCTTCAGACAAAAAAACAGACCAAGCCTCACAAACTGCATGTATTACCTGAATTCAGATGTCCAGTACCTTGCCACTGTCACAGGCTCAAAGAGAAGGCAGTTACCAAGCACAGGGAGGACAGAGAGACTCGGCCACTTCTCGGCAGTGTCAGTGCAGGCCTGTGAATCTGTGTCTACAGAGGGCTTGATATATTGTACCAGTGTGCATCCAGTGTCTCATGCACTGCCAAGAATGGTAAGAAGGTAACACTGGTACAAAACACATTGTTGAAAAACTAAGAAAAGCTTTTCCTGATTATAGACAACTTCAACACCTGTACCAGGGGAGAGAGGACAGGGAAACCCCCAGTGTCTGCATGGCCACTTCTCACATATCTTGGTGACAGATAGCAAAGGACAAACACTTTCTTAACCACTCCCCACACCTCCAATTATTTAATTCCCAAAATTCGATGCACACCCAAGACTTCTGAGAACCCAGGATTGCTAGACTCCAAATGATAACTGGTATCCTCCTCTTTGTGCTCAGCAACAGGCCTCCAGGTTTGTCCTCAAACCAGGACATCCCCTAGACCAGATGAGGTCCATATACAACGAGCATCTTGACATTCCCAAGCTGTTACCAGCCACAAAATTCAAAGCACATTTTTCTCCTGCATCTCATGTTGCCATAGGCCAGAGCAGGTGGCAAACTGGAAGCAGCAGCTCTGCCATGCAGCCTTCCTTGGCATCCTCTCCATCAACCTTATTTGGGACAGACCCAGTGAATTCTGACCAGTTCACACTTACATTGCCATCTGCATCAGTAGCAAACCCCTCTGCAAGTGCAACAGTATGAACTGTGTTAGCAGGCTTATGGATCCTATTAATTAATCTTTTCCCCTGGAAATTTCAGAATAGCCAAAAATCTATGGGACATCTAAAGTACACATGAAGTGCTTCAATTATCATACTGAAAATGTCCTGTCTCATCAGCTGATGCCACCCAAACATACATGCAGTTCACCTGAGACCGAGCAAGCACTGCCTGTTCTTTCCAGCAGACCCATAAACCTCATGTCAAGGGCAGATGTTCACAGAAGGGCAGGCACCTTTAGTGCAAACAGAGTCAGATCAAGGGTTTTTGCACTTAAAACAGCTAGCTCAAAAAAAAAAAAAAAAGGCAAAAAAAAAAGCACATAAAATTCCCAGAATTTCAAACTTACACAGAGGCAGGGGCAGAGTAGACAAATCCTAGTCATTTAGCTTCAATTTATTCTGAAACATACAGATTCCTAAAAGGACTTGAATTGTGCCTCAATCTACCAATACAAATGCTTGACTCTGCTCTGAAAACCAGCTGGGTTGACTAAGAAGCAAGGAAACAACTGCACTAGTTTTAAAAAATGAAATATTGACATGAGTATTTACTGTTATAATTGGTACCATAGATTATCTGCTCTCTGACTGACAAAGCAAGACAGCAACCCATCCATCCCACAGGTCTGGGAGAACAACAGAAAGGATCAGAAAACAGGCAACATGAGTATCCATTACTAGCCATGTATGCACACTGTGATAGCCAAATTATTGACACATATAGTGCAATGGGTAAAGATTTATTTGTCTTAGAGCTTTCTTAAGAGTATCTCCTGTTTTATGTATAAGTAACCATATGCAAAAAGAAATGCCTGCATGTCTACATTTGGTTCTGAGTTCATCTTGCTCCCTGGGATTTGAAGAACACAATGAAACACCAAGAAGCTCTTAGAACAAGAATAACAAAATTTAAAAATTGTTTAATGTGTCAAAAAGCAGTCATTCAGTGAGAATTGATGCTGCTCACCATGCTGCCCAAGACCTGGAGTCAAGGACTGGGGAAGAGCAAGACTGATGCTTCTGTAGGACATAGGTGGTTTCAAACAGCTTTTGGTGTCCATGAGCCTGCACAACAATCAAGTTGTTCCATACAGTATATAAAATCATATTAATGAATCCCACTATTCTTAAAATGCTTTATGGAAACAGTAGAAACTACCTCAACATATGTCTATGAACACACCTCCGTAGCTAAAGTCAACATGATAAAGCAGTTCAGTGAAGGCTATGCAAGCCATGTTTAAAACTGAGCTATAAGCAAGTTAAACCGATTTTTATAGAACTTGGTAAACAGCTAGAAACTAAAAATCTTTTTATTAAATTTACTTTAACAAGGTTTAAACTATTTTAAGGCAATTTTCATCTGTCCAGCCATGGGATTTCAAAATTTTATCTGATGAAGAAAACATCAATTTTAGTTAAAACTCCTCTGCAAACTACACCCTAAGGGACTACAAACGATGACAGTGAGCAACTGAAAGAAATTAAACCATCAAGCAGAGAAATGATGAAATGCATAGTCAAGTATTCTCAGCAACTGACCCAAGACTGCAGAGATCACTCAGCAAAGCAAAAAGCATAACCTCAAAACTTAACTGCTGCTTCAGCAGACATGAAGTTATGCAAACCCTCTTTGTTTTGCAAAAAAACACAAAAACCTGGTGTTTTTTCTTTTGGAATCAGTAAGGATTTAAGGTATTATGATAAGAAATTGAAGAGGAAAAAAAAAAAAAAAAAAGAGATAAAGGAAGGCCAGATAAGACTTTGCTTCCAGAAATACCTTCTACTGCACAGTCAACCACATTCTTTACAGTCCAATGCACTCTGGAGGTGGAGACATTAGGCAAGGGTTTGTTTGGAGTTTCTTAAAACATTTAATTTGCATCACGGAACCTTACTGGAAAGTTTAATTTATATCGATTTGAAATTGGTTGAGGAGTCATACATAAGGGTAATTCCATAAACAAACACATGCCAAATTAGAAAGGGGAAGCAAATTACAGAGGAGCAGCGATTCGTGGCAGACCAGATTATCCTGAGGTATGTTTATGGGGAGCTGGCAGGCAGGCAGACACCAGGAAACTTTGCTTGTTCCCCAGGCTGCTGAGAAGTGACCTGGCAGCATTTGCGTGGTCTGCACACACAATCTGCTGAGAAGGGCAGGGATAGAGACTATGTTTTAAAGGAGTAAAATGTAAAGGGAAAACGTTTAAGCTAACCAAAAAACTTCATATAAGGTCCTCATAACTTTAAGGGCCATCAATAGAGGACGTAAGAAAATTTCATGAGACAATATTTTTAAAAAATGTAGTAATCTGCATGAAATGCTACCACCTGAACAATGTTAATCATAAAAACACATCTTAAAAGACTTTGGTAAGAGTGGCAAAAAATCAGAAAAATCCAACAGACTCAGGAAGAGTAATTCTTAGCCCCTTTCTATGTTAAAAACAGTTTTATATTGCTTCTGTCTCACAGAATAACAAGTTGTCATCGAAGATGACAAATTCTTCAAATACTGAAGCATTAAAATATTTTCAAAAATGAAAGGAAGGCAACCCCCAGAAAACTCTCTTATTTTTGAAAATACAGTTTTCTGTTCCTTCCTGAAAGATATACAGCGATAAAGAGGAAAAAAAGAATTATACATAATACCTCACAGAAATAATAATACAAAAATTACTAAAGTAAATGGGTGAAGAGGTAAAACACCCCCTACCAGTTCTATAAAACTTTTGATTCGGGACAGTCATGGAGAGGGGAAATATTCTGCAGCGAGAGGAACACAACCTAATTGCTGTGCCAGTGCTGTACTCTGAAATAGTTGCTCTCTCTTCCCACAGGGTGGAGGAGAACAGTCAGTTGTCTGTATGTCACAAAAATAAGGAACTGCAAACAAAAAGGTTCAGAACCAGTATTTTGAGATTAAGGCCTTGATAACTAACCTGCAGTGAATCCAGCTGTGGCAGCTGATGTTACTGCTGCGACTGTCCCCTCTAAGCCTCTGCCAAAACAGCTGGCAGGAAGGAAATGTTGCCAGGTCTCATCAAGTGCAGTTGATGCCAAGACTGGACCAAAAGCAGAAGCATGTAAAACACATATTCCCTTTTAGATACTCTTATAGGGGCAATAAATTTCTGCAATAAGGCAGGGCAGACAACTAGGAACAGCCATACTGGAAGGCAGAACTGCTCAGTGTGCCACACCATATCTACATAAATCCTACATTTCTAGACTCAACTGAAGAGGCCTCCCAACACCAGCAAATGACTATGGTTAAAATAAGACTCAAGATTAATCTAAATAATATAAATGACACTGATTTAATTCTAGCAGACCAGAGTGTTTCTTTGTTATAGATTTTGCTGCTTGTGAATGTAATAATAGTCACATTAATGGTTGTGCCTGTGTAACTATTAAACTTCCCTAAGTAGACAAACTCTAAATTAAAAAGGCTGTCAGACAACACCCCCCTCAAAAAAACCTCACTACCTCTAGGACCTTGAAATTGTGTTTTGAAGGGATTTCAGAGAAAAGCCTTTACCATACGCAAGGTCAGAGGGAAACAGAGAAATAAAGGGCAATAACCAGGATCAAATCCAAACCCAGAGAATTACTGTTCCCATGAGAATCCGGATGGTCCAGAGTCACGGGAAGTTGCTGAATATAGAAGGGGAATCAGCAGAATTTACTGGCACAGGGCTGTGCCCCAAAGCTGAAACCAGTGGAAGGCTAACCACAACCGGGTTGCCAGGAGTAGGATTGCAACCTCCAGTCCTAGCACTGGAAAAAAGATTTCTTCGTAATCCCACTAAATACTCTCTGCCTTGCAGGTCTGGCTGTACGTCCTTTATACATCTATTTAAGGCCTTCACGTGACGAAGGCTGCCTGCCTGGCCACTCCCAGCCAGGGCAAACAACCCAGCTCCAGAGACTTTAGCAGCAGCTTCCAAGGCAGACGTTGCATCAGCCAGGTGTGCAGGAAGCGGCGGAGATAAAGCAGCTGTTGACGAAGGGGCTCTCGGAGGCCGCTTCAGGAATCCCGCGGAAAGGACGACAGGAAGGAGAGAGAGGCTCCACACACAGAACAAGCTTCATCGGCCTCAGAAAGCCTTTGTGCTGGGGCTCCGGACCTGGCCTTTCTCCCAGAGATGATGCAACACTGAGGAACAAGGTCCGTGCCAGAGAAAACTATTCACAGGCTATGCAGATGGCAAAGCAGCCGAAGGATCTCGGATCAAAACATGCCAGAGCCCCTCCAGGCCCAGAGAGACCCCCCCCTGGCCTCCCTCCATGCCCCCCAGGATCCTCCATTTCACGTTGCCATTTTGCTCCCAGCACGACTGCAGCTTCAGACAGAACCAAGGACTCTGCGATAGTGAGAAAGTAGTAAAAGGGGGCTTTGAAGTTCTGCAAAAAATCTCAGCTCGTCATCTGATCTGTTGGGAGGGAAGAGATGGGAGAGAGACTCCCAAAGCCTCAAATCTCCCAGCCGGGATCCTCCCGTCACCGCGGCTTGCCAGCACACGCCTGAGCTCCCCAAACACGTACGGCAACTCTCCACTTGCTGGCAGCCTCGGCCTCGCTCTCACACACCAGGAAACCACGCAGGGACAGCCCGGGCAGCCATGGCAACATCACACAGTGTGGCAATTATGGAGCCACAGCTCCCAGCGGAAGGTTCAGCCTTGCTTTCCTTTACAGGGCTCGTTTTGACCCTCCCCCCCCAGCTCAACCCACCACTTGAAAGCACCCCCCCACCCTGCCCCAGCTCCAGCCTGGCCTCTGTGGTTTGTGACCAGCAAGTTTTGCAGCCTTGCACCTGGGCTCGAGATCATGCAAATACATTTTTCTCTGCATTGTAAGGAAGTTACTCCAAGCTTATGTAATGCTGCTGTACCACGTCCCAACAAACACCAGTTTGTCCAATGTGCCTTGAGTGGGAAACCCAGAAGCAAAACCATCTGCAACCTGCATCACACACAGTGAGACAGTCAGATACATTCACTAATTGAGCTGTGTAATTACTGAGCAGCATTAAAATCCAGTGAATTTTACAGGCTTTATAAGGGTTTCAGCAATATTCCGGTGCTGTAGCAGACTTCAAAGCTCAACTCCACCACATCCCTGTCTAAGGGATGTCTTGTAGGAAACATAAATGACTGTGGCACTTGCACAGGCACCAGTGCCCAGAATCACACAGTCATTTAATATGGTTCTGGGACCCCCAGAAAATTCACACGTTTCCTGCAGATCTACTTTTGCCTGCATAAAACCTGTTAAGAGAGCAGAGTCAGAGGGCAGTGGTGGAGAGCAATCACAAAGGCTCCAAGGCAGCACATCAGCCAAAAAGCCTTATTTCCCCTTCTGGGGCTTCTACCCAATTGCTGATGCTGAATTACGTTAAAGGGATGTTCTTTACAGTGGTTCACTTCTCTGGCTTACTTGTGTCTCGTGTTACATTGTATTTTGGCACTGTCAAATATATGCTGATCCCAAAGTGCAGGTACTACTGACACGGCATCACAGCACGCCCTGGCTCTGCATGTTGGATTCTCCATGCATGGTGCATGTCCACATAATTACAACACTACAGTAGCTAAAATTATAGAATAAGCCATCAGCAAACAGCATATTGGACCATCTAGCTTTAAGGCATGTAAGTTTCGATAAGTTATTTTGGTAAGTTTTTAGTAAAATAAGATAATAAAAGACTTGTTCTCACAATTACAAAGAAGAAGGTGTGACACTTACTGAGGAAGATCCCAAATACCTGCTTCATAACTGCTGGCAAGAAAGGCAAAGCTCAACAGTACAGACAACACTGAGAGCCATGGTCACTTTTTCACTAGCTCATTTTTTATTAACAAGATGAAAAGCAGATAATCTGCTTGAATGCGTTTTCAAAGTAAATGCAGATGACCAGAAATCAGCAGTCACAAACCTGCAACTGGTGACTGAATAAATACAAAAGTAACTTAAACCAGATTTATTTCTGGTGACTTGCAGATAAATTAGTAATTTCTTCCTTTGAGAAGAGCTTCCCTATGCATGCACAACACTGTAACCAACCACCTGAACTGCAGGTGGGTGGTAACACAGGAGTGCTGACATCAAACAGTTGGCCAAGAGTGCTCACTGTGGAGCTCACAGGAAAGCGATGCTGAGCAAGTGGTTCTGTAACACATCAATAATGAAATGCTATCTGCTACCACAACTACTGGGTTTTGTGAACGGTGAATTATCAGCACAGTAATATATTGAGAACTTTTCCCTGATTATTGCAAATGCAGCTAAGGACAGCTATGTACAGCCTCATGATGAAAGAGGTTGAAATGTGACAGCTGCTCACGCTGAAGAGGCTGACCACCCTCCTCCAGCAGGTCATCTCCATCAGCCTCCTGATGCTGGGGAGAGGGGAGTGATGAGACAGCAGAGGGGGAAGGCAAAGAAGGGGGGAGATTTATTTACTACTAAGCCTTCACAACCTCTTTTGTCTGTAGCACTTTCTGCATTGCTTCTGCAGGTTAAGACAGATAGAGCTGTCTGGGCAAGGTGAGTAGCAGGGATTGCTGCACTAGGTCTCCAAGCTGGAGGCCTTTGCTTTACACAGCGTAGTGCCCCAACACGTTTCTGCAGTTTTTCCCTTTAGCCCTAAGCAAGGAAACTTGCAGTTGCTAGACAACCTCTTTCTCACCTCAGAAAAAGCTGGATTTATGTGACAAGTATTTACGTGACAATATATGTTCAAAAAGCTACAGAGTTTTGAGCTGCCTCTTGCTCCTTAGGACACAGAAGTGTTTCCTTACTGCGCACCTGCAGAGATGAGAGTGATGGGCTCCTCCCTGGCCAGACTTGGAGAGGCAGGAATGCAGCCGTGCAGGAGAAGAGGTGAGAACAGTCCAGGTAGCTCCACGTCCTCCCCTGCACAGGCAAGGACGAGCACGCACACGGGCAGGGCTGACCAGGGGAGCTTAACCTGCACAAAGCAGCAGATTTTGAGAGCTACCAAAAGGGTATTTAAGAGCTCTGCATGCCTGCAAAGGCATCTGAAACAAGGTAACCTATGGAAATACAGAAACTCAGAAGCCATCAAGGGAGTGGTGAAATGGACAAACGCAAACAAAAAAAACAGAGGCATGATCTGGAGCCATTACCAAACTGAGTCACTCAATTCCCCAGGTGAATTTACAACATGACGGAGGAACAGAATCACTGAAGTATTCTCATTTCGATGGTACAAAAAGCAGCAAACAAGTGCCATTAGAATACTGCTTCTGACAATTATCTGATATTGTTTCAAATGCAAATACACTTTCTAAGTCCAGTTAACTTGAGAGAAAAAGAATATCCCACATTAATTTAAGAATGAAGCCTACCAAGACAGCTTGTGCATACTTTACCTCTCAGAGGAATTGTAATCATATTGCCATTCTGCAATTTTAAAAATACTGTTTCTAAAAAAGGATGAAAAAGATTTACAGACTGCTCCTGCGGTCACCTGGAATTCAGCACTACTCAACTGAATAGTCTGAGTGTACACAGTTACATTAGGGCTGCTCTGTAGAGGCTTTCAGAAACCTTAATCATATCTTAAAACATCTGAAGCAATGCAGTATGGGAAAGAACTGAGTTCCAATGATGCAAGCCACAAAGCATTAGATTTCAGAGTTCCCTTCACATCTTATATGTCTTATGCAAGCCAGTATTCTAGCACCAGGTTAACTATTTCTCCTCTAAATTAATCTTAATTTTGTGATCTTGGCTTTGACTGCAAGTGCACGGATCAGAACACGTGCCAACTGATCATGGCATGAAACCTTTAAAGATTCTTAAAGGAGTATTATCACCAAAATGCAAAAAAAGACATTTTCTCTGGAAAGAAACTAATTGGGCCTATTTTAAAAGACTAAGACAAATGTTTGTTCCTTTCCCTGTAAAAAGTTCCCATGTTTAATTATTACCATTGCTAAAAACTGTACTTCAAGACTGAATTTGTCTAACCTCAGTTGATATTGCTTTGCCTTTGTCAGTAAATCTCACAAGTCCTTTTAGAGAAAGATCAAGTCCTCTCTCGATTGTCTTTTCAATAAGCTGAGTAAGTTGAGCTCCTTTAAGCCTCACATCATGAGGCTTATTTTCCAGTCCCTGGATCATTTCTGCAGCTGTCCTTTGAATTCTCTCCAAATACACTGGCAATCTTCTTGAAGCATGGAAACCAAAATTAAATTCCAGTATCAGTCTCAACATAGCTGTGTTTATAAGATTACTTATTTTTGCTTCACATTCCTTTCCCCCCATTTTTTTTTTCTTCTCAATATGCCCAAGAATTACATTAATCCTTTTAAATAAAATACTTACCCAAGTACCATGCAGAGGCAACTAGTTGTAAAGACCTTAAAGTCTTGAGCTACTGCTTTCCAAAATGCTATTTCACAATGTACAGGGTGGGTTTGCAGTTTTTGTAATAAATGCATCACCTTGCAACTGGATGGATTAGTATCTTTTGTTGAAATGTTGCAAAACAATTCACAGCTCCCTAAACATACTTTATTATCCCACAAGTGTCTATCTGACGGAAGGCTTTATCAAATATTTTATGCTATCCAGATAAAGATTCTTAAGAGCAGTAAATTAAAAGCTGACTTCATCTCACAGCCTTCTAAAAAGCTAGGTGTGTCCTTTTCAAGTTACAATCCCAGATATTTTAGACCTCCACTGTTAATGCAATTTCTACATCACAACCATTTTTAGTGTCAGAGGACCCTGCCTTCTTCCTCCTTGCCCTCTCCACCCAGCACAGGCATGCCCCCCACACCTCCTACACCCAGTCCAACTTCCAGAGGAGGAATCCAGGAAGGAACCACTGGAGGTTAACTGACTGAAACCCCTTCCTCTGCCCAAAGTAGTGCCAACTTGGATCAGGTTGCTCACAGCATTGTTCATTTCTTCTCCAGGGCCACCAAGTGTTTGTGTAACTATGCATTTTAAGGCCAAAAATAACCTTCTGATGATCTGACTTTCCACCTAACAAAGACTGGAAAATCTCACCTAGCCTTTTCTACGCTTGGCATTGCAGCTTACAAATGAACTAGACTATGTTTGTCAAGCAGAGCCTAAAAAACAACATATGGATTTATCCCCAATTCCTTGGGGAAAATTTAAAATCATGCCTAGAGGTCCCCAGGCAGCATTGATCGAAGTCATTAAGTCTCCACAGTGAGCACAGTACATCTGTAATTTTTATGAAAAAATTATAAATAAAACTTTTTAAACTAAAATGACATCAAATACTTTCTAAGAAGCCTCTGAAGAACACTTCAAACTCTGCAAGTGAAGCTGCAGCTCTAACTGCACCTCCAAAGGAGACTGCTCTACTGCATGCATGGGTGACTAAGACATTAGCTTCCCCAGTTTCATGAAGTGAGTGTTAGTGGTGCATGTATTGGCAGAATTTTAAATGTTATCTTCCACGTCCACAGTGGTTAAGATTTATTAGCACCTATCTTTATCAATATATTCACTTAACAACACACTCGCAGGATCTGTTTCCTTAACTACCTAAGCAAGGATGTCCATCACCACTTAACTAGCAGAGTGTCTTCCATCTCACACAGACCAGTCCCTACAAAAAACTTACCAGTTCTTGTTTCAGTCACTAAAAAGAATCTCCCCCACCTGTCAGAAAAAACCAGTTATATAAACAACAGATTAATGTGGACATATATTTATCCATACAAAAGCATGTCATAATAGCCAAGTTACCTTCCTTTCCTTAAAGAACAGCTATGTGAAACCAAAGCAACTGGGAGCAGGGCTTTAACATAACTGCATGAATGACTACACTGAAATGAATGATGTTAGCCAAGATCCTGAGATGCTCTAACCTTACATTCTTCCATAAACATCAATTTTTGGCCCTGTCAGAGATAAACAAAACCTTCAGTCTGACTTGGGAGAGTCACTCTTGTTCTCACGTTACGTTCTCTGCTCTTCTGTCTGGGATTATCAGTGCTGTATTCCCTGCCAACTGCAAGGACTCTCTTTAAACCTGGAAAAATTGTGCAGGAGAATAATAAAAAAAATCCCATCACATGAGTAAATGAGGCTTGACAGCATGATAGATGCTGCAGGTTCACCAGTACGAAGGCTAAGAAGATGGCTTGCATCTATTACAGCTTCACATAAGCATAAAAAATGCTGGTTTGCTGCATTCGGGAGAGAGATGCTCAACTATTTAAATTGGAGGCATTTTATATAAGACTGAAGATGACTAAGTCACAGCTGGACAGATTATGTTCTAGAATAAAGCTGCACGCTCCTCCTTGTACCTTAAACATCAGCATTTCCTAATCTACATCTTTTCTCCTTTCCCTTTCAAACACAAGATGCTCAATTCTCCCCCCCAAAAAATAAAACAGCTAGAGAATATTCAGGGCAACATGCTTTAACTGAGAGGAATTTCACATGCACCAGTCATCATAGGGCTAATTTGATTTTGTCATTATGGAAAAACTGAGAACTATCAAGATCTCAGCTGGGTAACAGTTGGATAGGAGAATGATCTCAAGGCAGGAGGAAAACAGCACAGACAGGAATTATCTTCCTGAATAATGCAGATAGACTTTGTGTACACTAAACATCCAAACATAGGTTGCCAAGATACTCTGAAGGCCCCTTCACATAGTTTATCAGTCCTGATGGCTACAAATCAGTAGCAACGTTGTTCTTAACCCAATCTCGTAGCATTACAATGCTAGTGAAAAGAAGCAGGAAAAATACCCTGGCTCACATTCCCAGGCTTGCCCATCAACAACTCATCCAGCATATTTTTTTCACCTGTGTCCACTACACAATGCACTCTCCACAACATCTACTAACATCAGTATTAAAATCACTGATTGCTTTACTGAAAGAAACCAAAGATACATACAGAAGCAACACAGCCTTACAGAACATGGACTTGTGGGGAGAGGAAAGGACTGATGTGTGAGAAAGGTACCTAAAGAAGTCCAAGAGAAGCAATTTGCACCACTAGACAAGGAGTAAAAAAAAAAAAAAAAGATAAACGTATGCTTTACCTCCACACTGCCTAGAAGATGTCCTATGCAAGCTAATATCTTTTTTATGCCTTAATTTTTCCTATCAGTGAAATCAGAATACTATTTCCAAGATGTCTCACGTAGTGTTTCCAGTCATGCACATGAAAGCCAGAGCAAAATCCGTAGATTTAACCAGGAAAGGACTGGGAACAAACTGCCCTGAAAGAACTGCATCTTGAACTTTTGGGTGGGGAAAAAAAACACTTGAAAAGAATTTAAATTACTGTGGCTACTTCACATGTTTCTTCCATAGTCAGTACAGGCTAAGGACCCATGCACATATCCTGGGTGAGAAGCAGCAGCCTCCCCAAAAGCAGGGATGATCAGTTTAACTGGAGACATTTTAACCTAAGCTAAATCACACCTTCTCAATACTAACAGAACTCCTTAAGAAATCCCATTGTTCAAGTCAAATTTTTACATTTTAAACCCACATACCATTTCAGTAACAACTACCTTTCTTAACAACTTAGGTAATTTTGTTTTACAAAATGCTGTAAAGTTTCCATTTTTCAAATATGTGTCAAGGACATTTATTTTCTCCCTCACAACCTTCTCTTCACATAAAACTGAAAATATCAGAATTCCTTGCAAATGTTACCCCAACACAGTGACTCTCATGGGAACAGCCTACTTCACTATCGCTCAGAAAAAGGAGTGATGCCTTAAACTCTGACACTGGAAGAGCAACAGAAAGCTACAAACTTTGCTCACAAGAACAGCCTGCTCCTAAGTCACCCCCATCCATCTCTGCTGTGTGTTTGGTTTGGTTTTTTAGGTTGTTTTTTTTAAAAAAAGGAGGAATCTTGAGTCAAAGGATTTCACCACAAGGATCCTGGCTACATTTTCATACAGTTCCACAAAAACCAGGTAAGTTACATCAACATTTGGCCGTGCCATTTCATTCTCCCTGATCCTTCAAGGTCCTCTTTTCCACATGCAATTCAATGAATTTCTGCTGAGCAGTTTCAAGCTGTCAGTCCCAAGCTGCACCCAAGAAAGGCCTAAGTAATGACTGCAGGTTTCAAGGCTTAGTCTCACTTTAAGAATATGCTAGCGCTTTATTCTTTATTAATTTATTACTTCTATCTGCATACGTAAGACTTGGAAATATAGGAGCAGGAAATAGCAACTGTGACACATTAATTTCATTCTTATGTTCTCTGGCAGCTTCTGGGGAAAAGTCTTTTCCCAGTTTGTGAATTTTTCATCCTCTTACAGATTCAGTATCTGAACTTTTCCTAAAGGACACTCTGAACACACAGTGGCCAAAGAGAATCTACCAAGCAGTGGACTTGTGCCACCAGATGCAGGCACTCCTGTGCTTGGCTTCTTGAATTTCTCTGACTGACCCACACTGTGCTCCATGTGTTTCAGGACCTAAAATGGAAAGGTGACAAGCCCACTCTTCCAGCAGCAGTAATGATGATTTCCATAGGTGTGTAAAGGATGCTGTTGGGATTTCAGCATCCAAATGCCTCAGGGCAGATCACCCAAAAACAGCCTCTCCAAACAGGACCATTGCAGGGCAGCATTAAGGTATTTCCTTTACACATCTCACAAGTTTTAGTTTCAGCCTCAGCAGAGATCTTCCTACTAATGCTTATCTATAGAGACAAGTTTGGGATGGCATACCCCAAAACACAGCATCTGTTACTTAGTAAAACGTTTCACCTTCTGCCCAGCCACTGTCAGATAAAGAATGTGTCCCAGCTCTGGGGACTTATCTAGAGGCACGGGCAGGGAGTGGACACAACTGTTGAGATGGAGCAAACGGGAACTCTACGTACATCACCCCACTGCTTACCTCAGTGTTCAGCTACCACACTGCAAAGACAGAACAACTGCTACCTGCCATGAAGCCTAAGACAGAAAATACAAACTGCTTCATTCCCTTATTGCAAAGTGTTTGGGGCTATTTGCAAAGGTTTTCATTAAATAAAAGATTACCTTCACAACAGATGAGACTTCTTGCTTATGAGACATACTGCTCACACCCAACATTAATTTTTTTGCACAGCAATATGCATTTGGAGACGTCACGACATGCTAACATTTAAATAACTTTATTCAAATACAAATAGCCAAAATGTTGCTTTAAGTTCTACTAGGTATGAAACTAAATGCCTCAGCTTGCAGTGAGCAGCCACAGCAGCACACACTGGGACTTGCAGGATACAGACAATTGCTCTGTTTCAAACACATGCTGCAATAACCAAGTTTTCTGTGTTAAAGAAACTGGTTTCAAGTTTCTGCTGCCACTGGCCTTGGCTGAATTAAATTGTTGCATTCAGTCATACTCATGTCTCTATATACTTTCAGCAAAGTTACATGGAATTCATGCCACGATTTTCTTTGCTACTTTGTTTTAAAAATACATTTGATTGACAATGTATCTTCAGTAATTAATAATTTTGCACATGCCTCGATATCACAAGTCACAATGACTGGCAAATAAATGCAAAATGAAGAGTCCTTTATGCCAGGTGAAAAAAAAAAACACAACAACAAATGGATAAAGAACACTGTGTGGTGCATTTACTTCCAGAGATGTGGAATACTTGTATACTAATTAACATTTTGCCATCTTTCAAAACGAGACATCACCCCAGCTTTCTGCTGTACTTACTTTCTGCAAAGGTGGACCTACAAAAATTTGCTATTTTGTAACAGGTAAGCATCCGTGCTCAGGTTGTAACACTATTCCACCATCACAGATGAAGCCTATGTTAAAACTCAGATCTGACCAGCTTCCTGAACAAGTCACAGCAGACAAAGTAAAGATTCATTGCCCATTTTCCAGCAGGGAACTGAAGGTTTGTCTAAAGGAAGCACAGCGACCAAGGGCACAAGCCTTCAGCCCTGCACAGATTGCTCATCACACAGCAGATGGACCTCACCCTTCTCTAAAAGGAGCATGAAGTTCCAGGGGACAGCCTGGGCTGGCTGCATTGTGTGCTGCCACCAAAAGGCAGAAACCCAGCTCCCCTTCTCTGGTCCCCACCACATCCTCTGCACTTCCACCCACGTGCTCTCCCCTATTTATTTTGTGAGGGTTCTGGGTGCTTGTCAAACCCCTGGGTGAGCCAATTCAGTTCACTATCTTGGAAAAAAAAAAATCATCCAGCAAAACCCAAAACATTAAATAACCCCTACACAGCTTTCTGGTGGGAAAGTAAGCTGAAGGAGCACAGAGAAGGGATCCAGCAAAAACCAGAGCTGGCAAACAGAAAAGGCAGAACTCCCCATTGGGTGCGAGAGGAAGGGGGGAGCAAAACTTCCCCCATTCAGCAGCAGAGCTGTTGGATGTACTCAGCTGTCTCGTGTAACTTCACCCAGAGTAACCTCACTCACAGGGTGCAGTTCTGCAATAGTTTCAAGCTGACTTCAGCTGGCACAGCTTCAGTGCAGCCTCCCCAACCCTCTCTGCACTGGTGCTAACCTGACCCCACAGTTGAGCAGCTCAGGCAGAAGCCAGGAGAAAACTCTTACTTCCAAATATGAAATTCACTGTTCGGTAGCCTTCCTGAATAGTTCACTGCTGGGGCAGGCATGGACCAGAATAGAGGCAACAGTGGTGGTGGGAAAGAAGGCAGCATTGTGGTAGCAGCACACTGGGTCAGCTTGAACTGCCACAAACCTGTATCACTAGTGTGCACCAAAAAGCTGCAGAAAGTTATGCAAAGAATATACAGAGTGTCACAAACACCCATTCCAGTTTAACACACCAATTTCCATATATGAGCAAAGCCTGAGGTGGATATTAGAAGAACTGCATAACAAAGCGAGTTTGTGGCAAGTTTAGAACTTGACTTTCACCCTACAAGTATCCTTGTTCCCTATGAACCTCCAGGCCATCCTACACCCCAATATCCTTGAAATTCATGAAACTGCAAGAGAACTTTGAATCAGAAAGCCAGGCTCCTCTACAGTCAAGCAGAGCCTACTTAACTTGATCAAGCAGTCATCTTTTCTTCAAAGGTTCATGTTGGCTTTATTTACACAGGAAGCTTCCAGATCTCTGCTGTGGCAAAAGTTATTCTACAGCCACATTACTGAAAGCATTCTTGCAGTGTGATTATAAGTTATTCCAACCTAATGCCACCAAAACACAGGAAACAATTTGTTTTAGTGTCTTTAGTTAAAGGCCACACGAATGCAAAAGGTTCATACATTCTTCCAAGTATCTATAAATTGATACTGCAACTCACATTGAGATGTGCTAACTATTTGAAAGGCTTCATGCAGAACCCCCAGGGCACTTTAGTTTCCTCAATCAGTGATTCTCAAACTTTTTCCAGTGTATTCCTTCCTGGCTACAAGCAAGGATACATTCTCACCTCCTTACTCTCTCCCACAAAAACACTTGAGAATTGCTCCTTGGAAGCAGCTTCCACACCAGCATCCTGAAGAGGCAGCAATCCTACAGTGACTGAAAGCATTGCCAGAAAGATGTCATCTGGGCAGAGGCACAGCTGGGAAATAGGGCCACACTGAGAAACACTCCTCTGCTTCCATTCTCTGCACTACCCTGAGCTGTGATGAGAAGTGACAGTCTTCATGGTCCCATCCTTCTACCAGCTACCACCTCTGCAACTCCCGTATTCTGCTCCCAGGAGCAAGCTGCATTTTCCCTGCTCCAGTCTGAGCAACGCTGTCTGACATAGGCTTACTTATCTGAATATTACCATGCAACACAATCCACAAAAATCCTCTGGTTGCTTATTTTCATGATTCAAAGTCTATACAAAACCAAGAGACTGCATTATCCAATACCAACTAACTAAAACTTCAAGCTGCATCCTGACTTTTTTTTCCCTTTTACTGAATCACCAGCAGCAGGCGTGTTCTGTTAGAAAGTTTGATGGCGGGTCACACACTCCTTCCCTATCAATGACTTGCATTTCAAACTGCTCACTTCAAAGTCAAGAGTATTCTTCTCAGTATCAGAACTTCAAACTGTTTTCTGGGCTGCTGGCACGGTCACTGAAAAAAGTTTTGTCCTGTAAATCAACAAGGCTGCAGAAGAAAGCCCTGGTATGAGCTGCACAAGGACAACAGGAATAAGCCTGAGTCACTAAATGAGCAGCTACCAAATCCAGACAATATCTTCTTGTCAATGTGCATGATTGCAATTGTAATCATGCTCTAAATATGAACACTCAAAAGCACTGTGACCTTTCTACTCTGAAATTACTTTGAAATATTTTAGGGCTTAAGCATTTTGGTTTTAAAACTAACTCACACTCTGTCTCAAAAGGCTGCTTTAAGTGAAAAAAAAAAAACAAAACAAACCACAAAACTAAGCTTGTTTGTAACAGGATGAATACACAAAAAAAGTTTGTTGCCTTGCAAACTGCATAGATCTGACTGCTTGGGATACCTCCCCTTTGCTAAACTCAGCCCTTCCATGACCCTTGGGGAGGAATGCAGGACCTGTCTACGTTATCAAGTTTATAAGGATTAAACTTTAGCATAAACAACAGATCACTTATAAACTTCATCCGAAAAGCCAAATTCCTGACTATTTCTCAATGCCACTCTTCAGTGTTCCTCCCTCTTCGATCCCCCTTTTTTCTTCATGTTTGGTGAATGTGGGACTATTAGATTCCTGACCACAAAAGAAATTACTTCTCCTGCTCACTAAAAGCTTGCCACTCAAACCGCTGACAAGTCCTCCCACATTTTTCCGTCTTGATGTCTGAGCACACTCTTCTGAGTATTTCCCATATTGCTCATTAAAATAATTGGGTTTTGTGTGCGTTTGGTAGGAGGAAAATAAAACTCACCAAGAAAGCTTTTCTTTCTCAAATTTATTATTTAAAAATACGATTTGTTTGTTCTACTGTTTAAGCATTTAAATCAGGTTTAGGGATCAGAAAGTTGTAAATTTACAATTTAAGCAACAGTATCGATGCTCCTATAAGGGCTTGTGGCAACAAAAACTACTGTTAGGGCTATTCTTCAGTTCAGATTTCTTCTTTTGGGCTACAGCTTTTCAAGTTCAGACTCATCAGCTGAAGTGAGGGAAAAATCCCTTTAGCTATTTTTGTTACAGGAAAATAATACTTCACCAGTAGCTCGGGTGGGGGGGAAGGGGAACGATGAACAAGAATCTCCTGATTTGTCGTGTAGATCATCCTTGGAGACAAAGAGCATCTTTACTAATTATAGAAGAAAAAAAAAAATTAAACTGGGAGCAGTTGAAAAACTGTTTCTCAGCATGCTCAGTGGGCATTAGCTGCGATTTCAGCAGCTTAGCAAGTCCCACCCCTGCGTGAGCTCAGCGGGGAGGCCAGAAGCACTGCACATTCTCCCTGCTCAGCAGGGACAGGGGCCACCGCTCGGCTGATTTGCTACAGGAATACTGGAAAATTGCCACCAAAATAGCAAATCCTGGGGAAAAAAAAAAAAACAAACAAAAAACCCCACAACAAAAAAACAACAAAACCCACAACCCACCACGCAAAAGACTAAGAAACTTCAATAACTAATTAAGAAAAAAGTGGAAAACAACCCTCAGCCCCAAAGTTTCAAGATGTTGAACTCTTGGCTGGGGCTTTTTCCGTTATCAAAATAAGCAAAAGATCTAGATTTATACAAAACCGTCTCTAACAATGTAAGTGCAAAGTTACTGTGCAATAACTCATGCCATAAGTCAGCCGTGGAAGCTCAAGACTGGCTGTAGAATCTGTAACAGCTTTAACATCCACAGCTTTAAAAAAAAAAAAAGAGAAAGAGAAAAAACTAAGTAGACAAGTAAAATGCAACAAAGTCTTTATTTTAAAATAAAATAGCACCTTGGGTTTCACAGGAAAAACTTAGTATCTCACTTGCTGTATGCTTAAACATATATTTAATGCTTTCAACAAAAGTAGTACTGCTACTACATTTGAATACATTAAAAAAAAAATCTTCCCATATTGCAACCTTTCTTCTACACAGCACATGAGACTTCGCTGGCAAGATTTCAGAGTTACACACACAAGCAGCACCAGAGAACACAAATGTGCATCTGTAAAACAGTAATATTGCCATGAGAACAATGATTTTTGCTGTTTCAAACCTCCAAACACTCATCATGTTTGTTTTACTATTACCAGAGCAGATAGAAACATTTTTATCTCATCACATCATTCAAAATAACTTTACAAAAGTCAGATCACCCAAAATGGGAGAAAGAATAGGCGGGTCAGGCTAAGAAATTACATGGCTGGGACATCACACATTGAGTTCTTCTTTGCAAGCTTTGCACCTGGAGGTTTGAATTAAAAATGCCTTTTTTTTTCCATCTAGGGAACATTTCAAAAATTTAAATCAGCAGTTGTTGTTGGATTTCTCCTCACAAACCCCCTCCCAAAAGAGCACAAACTTCTGCACATTCTGAGATGCCTGTTTAAGGCCACCTCTTTCCTATGGGTTGTTTTTTGTTTTTTTTTTCATCTTTGACCTATTACTGTTCAAAATAAGATCTGGCTACAACTAAGTCCTCTTTCTAAAAAAGGATTTAAACATATGTGGCATTTCACTGCCTCACCTTGGGGTGGTTTTGCAGACAACATTAGCTAAGGAATATTACTTTCAGGTCACTTGGGATATGACAGTAAAACAAAAAGCCAGGGCCTTGTCAAAGTGGTGCCAGTCATTCAGCAGGATGTGAGGCAGCAGATTAATTCCCCATTATAACATACAGAGAGACTGTAAATAAAGACTAAGGGGACACGAAGACCACTTGCTGTATTTTATTAAACCGAGGAGCTAGTTTTTGTACTCACAAAACCCTAAGGTTATTACTGTTGCCACACCACTCCGTGCCAGGCTGCAGATAAGTACATGCAGCCCCAGTGATGGATACATTTTAGGTGGGTTAAAAGTTGCTCACTCCACCACATGAAACAATTTGGGTGCTCCAGATCCTCAAATATAAAAGCTACTCGGAGTTTGCTCCTGCCACGTGATTGCTGCAAATCAAGCAGATTTAAGAGCATATTTTAATCTCTCTCACATTATTCTTAGTCCTGGAATTTTTGCTTCAAGCTCATAGTAATTCTGAGTGTGGTAACTCAGGCCAGGGCAAGGGGGCTCCCCATTATAGGTGTTAGTTTACAAAGATGGCAGTTGCTAATGTATTCTCATTTCCCATACTGCATACCTCAACTAACAGTTTCATCTTTAACAAATGCACTGGAACACACTGATAGCTTCGAGTCAACAATACAGTATCACACAGACAGAGGCCACTGCCAAATGGTTAGTTAAGCAGATAAGAAAGGCTCTCATTCTTCCTTTAAAAAAGAAAAAAAAAAAAAAAAAAAAAGAGGAAGCTACTGCAGTCAGGCAGTGTGGGGATAGAAGCTGGCAGATTCCACAATACATAGTCACGTCAAAAATGGCCTCCTGCAAACTGTTCCTTCATCAAGCATTTGAGTCAACTGAAAGACAGGAATCGTTCCCATTATTCACAGGAGGTTTCACCTCCCTATTCCATAGCAGAGCAGCATTTTCTTTATGTTTTGACACACAACTGGCTAAGAAGTGCAGAGGATAAATTTTACCCTGCAGCACAGGGAAACTCCTCTCCCTGCTTTCTGTTTGCAGTCCCAAAGTCGAGCCGGGCCTTTATTTTGACTGTTCCCTGGTCTTTGAATGGAAAATCCCTCCTCAGCACTAGCAGGCTGGTGTCTGCTGCACACACCCACTGCACACAGCAGAAATTCCAGTCAATAAGGCAAGTGGGGCCCCGGCAATGGAAGGGGAGGAAGGAGACATACAAACAATAAGAAAAGCATCTGGCTCTGTTTCTGGCTGGAAAGGAGACTGGAGTTCAAATGAAACACGACTGCAGCCTTCACTTAACAGGAAGATCATATCAATTCTCGCTGTCCTACTTTTTACACTGACCAAAATATCTGGAAAGGGTAACTCGGGGTTTCCAGCCCACACTTAAGTGCAATTCCATCAACTCAAGAGCAGCAATGAAACCCACCTTGTAGGTTTTTGTCTCATTGGATCAAAACACCCTGCTTCTGATTTGGACCTGTGGAAACAGCCCAAAAAGTAAACCCCTCTGCTGAATGTGAGCCAGCCATCTCTCCACCACTACACTAATGGAGGCTGCTCTGCTGTCCTTCCCTGGAGATAGCAGCCAAGTCTACTGAAGCTTCTCTCATAGCAACCAGAGCTCCAGAGCCAACAGCAGCTGCTGTCACAGCCTTCAACGCTTACCCACAGGATCCAGAGCAAAGCAACACCCTCCTCCTTGCACCTCTAGAGCAAAAAAAAAAAAAAACACAAACCAGAAGGCTGGCAACAAGATGACTTCCTGGGTCAACCACAAGAAGAAAAAATAAAAACCCCTAGTATTTCCTATCCAAGTGAAAAGGGGAATCTCTTTATTTCTACCAAATAAACAGAAAATTCCTTTTCTGGGTTTAGGTTTTGCCTTATGGCAATAACACCCAGGCAGGGTGTGGGGGGGGAACCGTCTGAAATCCACGATGTACGAGCACATCAACATCAAGTTGTTCGAGACCCGGCTGCATCCTCCACACAAGGAGAGGCGTTTGCCCCCTCGCCCTGGCCTGGCCATACCTTTCGTGCTCCCATTACATCACGGCCAGAGCCCGCAGCAGCCACCGCAGCCCTGCAGCGCCCTGTGCCCTTCGACAGACCCGCAGAAATCCCCCCCCCCGACACCCCCATAGCTCACCCGGGGATCTCAGCTCCGAGCAGAGGGGCAGGGGGACAGGGGTCGGGAAGCGGCTGTGACCCCCACCCCCGCTGCTACACCCACCTCCCCGCTCCCACACGCGGCCTCACGCTTCGGGGGCGGCCAGACGCTGCCCGCCCGGCCAGCTGCGGTCACCGGCACCCAAGGACGAGGCGCCGGGCGACAGTGACCTTGCCAGTACCGCCCGAGACAGGGTGGCGGGGGTGGGAGCGGGGCCGGGGCGCGGGCAGGGAGTTCGCCTCGCAGCGGCCACGCGTGACGGGCGAGGAAATGCGGGAGAAGCCGGGCTGCAGCCGCCGGGCGGGCCGGGTGCGGGGGGTAATGGGAGAAGACGCCGCACGGGCACCATGAGAAAGCAGAAAATGCAGGTCAAACACCGCCTACCCCTGGGCCCGGCGGCTCGGGGCGGGCGGCGGCGGCGGCGGCCCGGAGGAGGTTGCCCCGAAGCGGGCAACGACCGCCAAGGTCCCCCGGGACAATGAGGGGGGGGGAAAACGGGGAGCGGAGCAGGCCAGCCTAGAGCGGGGCTTCCCCGGCGCTCGCCACCACCGACAAAGCCCCGCGGCCCGGCCCCGCACCGACCTGCCACCCCCGGCCCCAGCCCGGCCGCCGCGGGCGGGCGCGCACCACCGGGACCGCCATGATGGCCCGCGCCGCCGGGCCTGCCCCACCGGGCCGGGGCAGGTCGGGCCTCCCGTGCCGCTGCTCCACCGCCGGGCCGGGGGCCTGACGCCCGGGCTCCCGAGACCGTGCAGGGCGGAGCACCGGGCCGCGGCCGGCCCCAGGAGCCCACCACGGCCGCCCGCCGGCCGCAGCATTCCCTCCCGCCAACCCCGCCGCCGGACACAGCCGGTCCCCACCCGTCCGCGCCTACCTGGCCGGCCCGTTCCCCGGGCCCCCGCGCGGCACTAGGCCCGGCTCAGCGCCACGGCGTCTCCTGGGCAGCCGGCGGGACCGAGCCCTCGGCGGCGGCCGCGGCGCCAGCCCCTCCCCCCGGCAGCGGCGGCGGCGGCTTCTCCCCAGGCCGGGCGGAAACGGCACTGGGCGCACGGGGATCCCCGGCGCCGGCGCCAGGGGCGCCCCGGGCACGCCCACCGCCGCTCCCCGTTGGCTGCCACGCCGCTACGCCCCGCCCCGCCGGGACACCTCGCCGCCGCCAACGCCCCGCCCACCCACTCCTGCCATTGGTGGTCTCTCCGCCAGGCCCCGCCCACGCTCCTGTCTCATTGGGAGACACGCGCCCGCCCCGCCTCTCGCCCCACGGTGCTGGTGTCCCATTGGTGAGCAGAGCTGCCAGTCCGGGGAAGGGGCGGGGCGGCCGGCAGGGCGGAGGCGGTGCGGGCGGGCGCGTTGCGGCAGCGCTGCCGGCCGAGCCGCGCTACGTGCCGAGGGGCGGGACCGGGGGGGCCGGCACCGCCCCCGCCGAGACGCCGCTCTCCACGGGGTAACTCCCGCGTCGGGACACGTGGCAGAACGAAGGGGCGGCGCGGGCGGCCGGGATTCCTGGGCGGTGGCAGCGGCTGCCGCGCCGCGCAGGCGCGGGCGGGGCGGGGCGGTGCGGGGCAGGCCCGCAAGGCGCACGCGCGGCGGCTCGGGGCCTGCTGCTCCGCACGTCCGCGGCGCGGGGGGAGGGGGAGGCCGCTGGGCCGGGGTCCGGGCAGTGCAGGCGGGGAGCGCAGCCCGGGAACGCAGCCCTCCCTCAGGCCTGGCGGGGCTGCGGCGGCTGCCAGACCCCCGGCCCCGGCTGGCGTGCCCCGCTGAGCCCCGGCTGGCAGGGCGGCGCCGGGACTGCCGCCCTCCGCGCCCACCGACGGGCCGGGGCCGGCGGGGAGAGGTGCCGGCACATCGCGGCACCCGAGGGCTGGGCTGTTCCTGCCTGCCCGGAGCCACACAAAGGGCGCCGGGCGCGGGGCTGGCTGCGGGGGGAGCGGCCTCGGCGGGTGGGGCGGGGGGGGAGGAGGAAGGAGGGGCCGGGCCCCGCCGGGCGGGCGGGACGCTGCGGCACGGGGGGGGCTGCTGCTGCTGCCGGGGCCCACGTGCCGCCTCTCCCGTGAGAGGATGCGGAGCCATCGGGCCGGACGCGGGAAGGCGGGCGGGCGGTGCCGCCGGGCGCCCGGCTTGAAGGAGCTGCCCTGCCCTTGCCCTCCCTTGGGCGGCCTCACAGACTGGGAAACCACAGGACGTCAGTTGCTGCTTCCCATGAGCGCCGCGTGCGGGCCGCACCAAAAGGGACGCGGAAGGAGTGGAGCCTGAGCGCGGGAGGAGCCGCGGGACAAAGCCCGGGGCTGCGGGAAGCGGGGTGGCGGGGCCGGGCCGCGCACCGGCGGGGCTGCCGCGCCATGAGGGGCTGAGCAGCCGCCAGCTCCGGGGGACCGGCCCGGCCCGCAGCCACCTTGTCCGCCGCAGCGCTGCGGGGCGGGCTGCGGGGCTGCCGGGAGGTGCTGCCGGGAGGTGTTGCCGGGGCGAGGGGCCGGTCACGGGGCGCTCAGCCAGGCGTGCCGCAGCCACTGGGCCGCTGTGGCGCGGCGCTGGGGCGAGTAGTGCAGCGCGGGCAGGAGGAAGCCGGCGAAGGGAGCCACCGCCTCTCGAGTCCACTGGTGTCGGTCCTGCAGGATGCTGTGGAGACTGCGGGGGGAAAGCCTGGAGAGCCGCAGAAGAGCACCTGGCAAAGACATCGCAAGCACAGTACCTTCCTTAGACCTGCGAGGCTGCTGCTCCTCACCTCATGCAGTTCACCCAAAACATCCTGAAGGCTCGATCCCTCCATCTCTAAATCTTCCTCTCCGTAAGCCTCACCTGCACAGCTCCTTGCAGGTTTGGCTCCCAGGTGTTTCTCAGAGACCCCCTTCCCAAGCTAGCGTTTGCTCTCTCCCTGTTGCTGAGTAACCCTTAGCTGAGAACATGCGTGAGGGAGGTGTTCCCAGAATAACCACATCAAAGCTTGTGCCCTGTGCCTGTCTGCCTGCGAACTGGAATGCAGCAGACCGTTTCAGGACCAGAGCTCACAAGACGCTAATATTTAATTTGTTCTGTGCCTGCTAGCTCCCTGGGGCCCAGGAGAGAGCCAGTACTGACCAAGAAGCTATCCTTGTTCCCTGGAGTATGTGGTGTAAATGCAGTGACTCAGGTTAGGCCTGTGTTGTCAGGCCAGTTTGGTTCGCATGGAGAATGAACAGAGAACTAGTTCTGACTCATTTCTTTTGAGCACCATAGAAGGAATAAGAGTGAGCAAAGGGTGTGAATCCTGCACAGGGGTGCTGGCTGTACTGCAGCGTGGGGGACTAGCCTTGGTCTTGAATGAGCTGTGGGTAGGCTGGGGCTGGGTGGCTGGTGAGCAGGGAAGCAGAGAGAGGGTAAGACTGAATGACATCAGGATGGAGTAATGGATGCCTTGAAGTCAAAGATGAGGATTTCAAGCCTAATGAGTCAAAAGGAATTGGGGACAATAAAAAAAAAAATGTTATAACTGGGTCAGAAGACTGAATCTAGCAGCCATGTTAGAAGGATATGACTGTCCCATTTCTGATCATCAGCATTCTGTGCCAGTGAAACGGGTGACATCCAGCCAGCTACACACCCTTTTTAGCCTTCCTGCTATGTGGGTGTTTCCTGCCTGTATTTCCACTCTCTCCAAATCCAGAAGAGAAAGAAAGGAAATGTGTTCCCCATTGGGTGTTTGCTGTGACCGTTTTTCAGGATTTTGTATCCATCTCTGGAATGCTGCTGGATTGCAAAGGTAGGCAGGGCAGGAAGTGTCACTGCTCTTTATGAAATCTCCACTGGTCTTCTGTCCCTGCATGTAGCCTGAGTTGTGTAATGCAACTTTGGAGGCGAAAGCTGAGGAGAAGTGCGTCAGAGATCCACAGTGGTTTTTAATGTTAACTTTTTCTCCAATTCTTACCTGGCCTGCTGAAAAATTTAGTTGACTTGTTCCAGGACAAAGCAATTTGAGGAGGAATTCTTCCCAGGAGCTCAATAATACGAGCAACGTGGTCTAGACAGAGGGAGAGAAAAACACATCTAGGCATAAGGATTGTGACACTTCTGTCAGTGAAATTAATAAAACTGATGGAGTCCTACCATCATCTCTGGAGAAATATTTCCCAGGTTGAGGATCAAATAGGCAGTCTCCAGTTGCCATTTCAAATGCCTAGAAATGGAGGAGTGTTGATAAGTCTGGAGGTTTTTTTCCCCTAGTAACTCTTCTAGTACCATTTTCCCTTCCTGTCACACAGAACTGATCCTAATACGGAAATATTCACACTGCTTTGATCCATGGTGGATGTTTCAAATGGAGAACCAGTATGTGCCTGATTCAGTCAAGTCTGTCAGTTAACATACACGGAGTGTGAATTGCTTTGTAGCTTGAACTAATTAAGAGTGACTTTTATCATCAGCACACTTTCAGTCTAGAGGGAGTGAGTGCAGACAGCCCCTTTCTCCGCAGCAAGGAAGTCTTGCTGCCCATGCAGCAGGTATAGGTGGGTGCTGAGGTCATGCTGCCCTGGCCTCTTAGTGTCAGTCATCTCCCAGGCACACACAGCCTTGTCCCAGTCCTACCAGGCAGCCCGTGCTCCAGATATCTGCAGGGGTGCCATAGTCTAATCCGAGAAGCACTTCCAGGGCACGGTATGGCTGGGTCTGTATCTCCTTGGAAAAAGGCTTGTACTGAAACAGAAACAAACTCCGTTGGATTAGCATTCCTAACTGAGAAACAGCAACACTTGTGGTCTCAAGCTTCCCTCCCAGCAAGGACAACATGGAATATGTGTGCTACACTGCACTGGGCACAGCAGGCACATTCTGAGCCCTTCTGACACCAAGGTGAATTTATATCCCAACATTTCACACTGAACTCAGGTTTGAATTTCTGTTTGTAGGGACTTGCTGCAAGCTGAAGACACTTCCATAGCTGACAGTGTCTCCAGGAATACAGGGCCCAGCTCTGAGCTGGAAATGCTGACTGTAACACCCCCCCAAACCTAGCATCTCTTCAGCACAATGAAATAGCTGTAAAAGGACAGGCAGCCAGGGTGAGATAGAAAGAAGCACACAGCATCCCACACTGTCATGGGCCTGAGACTTGGAGCCAACTCACTGTCCAGCATGCGCTGCCCAGATCTGCAATTTTCATTTCTATGCTCATTAAATCAGATTCTTCCAATCGACTGCCAAGATCACCATCTAGGTGGAAAGGACAGAAAGAAATCAGGTATTTCCAAACTCACAGGTGTGCATCACTTACCACAGGAGAGGGATGTAAGCCTTCCTTTGAAGTTTTTCAACTTAAAAGGTCCTAAAACATGTTTATCACCACCTCTGTTTCTTTGAGGAAACACAAAGGAATAGCTGGTATCCAGGCAAAATCTGAGGACACTCAGGAGGACAGTAGCTTTAGTGGAGTGACCATGTACTCCCATCCTGCTGCAAAGTCCCTTGAGCACCTAGGTTACTGTGGGCTCAGAAGAAAGGACACCCGACCAGCACTAGTCAGACACAAAACATGTAATGACTCCTTAGCCTTCAGGAGTCCTGGCTGCCACGGCCCTTGGACACAGCCTGCTTGGCAAGCACTGTAAAGGCTACATTTTCATATGACCCCGGAAAAGGGTAATTTTTGGATTACTGCTTTACAGTGAGCTGTCAGGCTGTGCCTAATATTGTGCCTTTCTGCTCCAAGAAAGACTCAGTCACCAATTAAGCATTCCTCGATTGCCCCAGAGTCTGAGAGGCAAAACAGCACCCTCGTGGGGGAACATAATGAAAGGAAAATATGAAGGGTCTCATTGCTGGGGGATGAGCTGATCTCTCAAGGAACTCTCTGGCCCAATGTGTTATTCTATATTCACAGCATTCTCTGCAAATAAACCGTGTCTCAAAAGGTCTTGGAGATTAGCAGTACATACAAGGCTCCCACAAACTTCAGAAATAAGGGAAACAAAGAGCAGAAACATCACACAGCTTTCTGATCAAACCGTTTTGTACAGAAATCTTTCAGACACGAGGACTACCCAGTACCTAAAGCTGCAAGGAGGAGCTCTGAGGTCATTGGTGGGGCTGTTAACAGATGCCTGTCATTTGTAATTGTCCTCCACACAAACCCACCTGCAAGACCATATTTCTGTAGGTGCTTGAGTAGCTTGTAGCCACTGACATTTGTGTTAAGAGGAGATAGGAGAGGCCTCTCAGCAGCATTCAACTGGCTGCACTGTTTGTAGTGGCCGTTGCAGGAGAGAGGAACTCTTCCTAAGATACCTGTGTCTGCTGCCTCTCCATTTCCCTCCTGGCAAGAAGCATGTAAGTTCCTTTCCTTGTTAAAAAAGCCCTGGAATGCTCACCTGGTCCCTTTCTCCTCAAATCTGTTCTCTGGCTGCAGTCAAGCATGTTGGGCAGAAGCCTTTGGAGGCTTTGGTTGCGTCCATACAGCAAGAGGTTCTCAGGTTTGATGTCTGCGTGGATGATGCGGCAGCGCTGGTGCAGGAACTGCAGCCCTGCCAGCACCTGGGTGAGCAGGCAGCAAAGCCAGGTCAGCAATGCCAGGGTCCCCACCTCAGCCCCCTGCCCCAGCAACTCTCACAGCACTCAGGCACAGCGGGGATACAAGCTGTGGACATCCTGCTGTTGAAGAAATGATGGTAACTGGTGATAACTATCTGCAATAAATGGTTTCCCCACGTCGCCCAGCAGCCGAGCATGGATAGAGAAGCCCTGGGAGATGGAAAGAGGAGGCATTACCATCACAAAGCTGAACTTTCTCCCAAAAAACTCATTCCTGCTCATGTGATTTCATCCTCAAGCCACCACGCCTTCCTGCTATTATTATTCAAATGGCAGTTGGGGGCCAGTTAGAGTGACATGGCATGGGAAGGTGTCCCGTTGTACAAGGAAGGACAAGGAGGAGCAGCACAATCCAGGCAGGAGGAGGGAGAGCTATGAGTGAGTGTTTGTAGAGAGGACTGAACAGTAGTGCAGGAGAGCCATGTAGGGAAAGAACAGCTTACGATGGAGCAGGGAGAGTCTGGCCTGTCACAGGGGAGAGATAAACAATGCCTACCAGAGAGAAACAGTCACTATCAGAAATCAATAACAGCAAAAAGGCCACTGGGACATTTATATTTATTTTTTTTTTAAACACTCTGGTCAGTCATAAAGGGCTGGCAAATATTCTCTGTATTATCAAATTCTATTCTGGGATGAACACCAGCCCAGGGGAAATACCAACCTTAAATGGTAACTGTGAAACACAGGGAAAGATTTAAATAGCTAACTGGAATGAATCAGAAGTAAATACTGCCCCAGTGCTGATCAGACAGGGGAAAGAGATTCTGAGATTTTACAATTTAAGCAGATAAGGGAATGGATCAAGCAAAAGGCTTGGGTGTGAAATGGGGCACAGAGATTAATGCTACTACTTTTTTGTGTAACTTACTCAGGTGGTAGTGAAGCTTCTTTAGAGGAAGAAGAGCCTATTCCAAGAAGAGGCTATTCTAGAAAATAGGAGGAAGGAGGAAGCAGTTTTCTTTCTTAGTGTCCCTAGAAGGGCATAGGAATCAGGGCAGCAAATCTTCATCTTGGCCAGTGTGTAGATTTCTGATAACTCAGCATGAGAGGCAAGATGTCATTTAAACTGTGCTGAGGCCTCACTCAGGCTTCCTGTCCCTTAGCTATTCCCAGCAACACATGAGAAACTTGGTTTTCATGATCTGTTTGATCAGCACACCACATCCTTACAAGGGATGAAGGAGGAGTTGGCTCTGAGCAGGAAAACCTCAAGATGGGTGGAGGAGCAGCCAACAGAACCAGCAATTTAGAAAGCCCTGGGAAGACATCAGCACTGAGAGAGACTTCAGGCAGTCTTTGGTAGCACCATACTGACTCTTGCTGGTGGTGACTTCTTCCCAAACCTCATGAGACCTTAGGCTTGGGCAGCAATGCATAGTGCCCCTGTATTCATGGGGATGTGATGACTTCCCACTCTACAACTTATTTAATGTTTTTTTCTCTCCTTATAGACAAAATAAATAGTTACTGCTTTTCTTAAAAACTGCACGTCTTGGGCACTCACACATGTTGTCCCTTTCTTTGCAGATGCAGCCATGGAGCTCATGGCAGCTGACAGCAGGATGAAGACTGTGCCATGTTCCCCAGCCAACATTCCCTTGGTGACCTCACCCACTTCCAGCTAAGTTCTCACCTGCTGTAAAGACTTTTTCACAAAGGGCAAAGGCAGTCCTTGGGCTGTGTAGTTACCCATCAGACATCGCAGGGAAGGACCCAGCACCTCAAATACCAAACATACATGTGGGAAAGAGTCAGGGATTCACTAACAGAGAGAAGATGCTACCACCAGCCTTTTGCCCTTCACCAGAACAGCCAAGTGTCTCCTGATCCAACCTTTTCCTTCCAACCATCTCCATGTGCCCAGTCCAGCTACTGGTCTGCTCATCCTCATGGGAGCACAGCAGTCAGTTTTACACCATCCTGTGACTCTCCAAGGCAAGCCCAGGCTTTGCTGACCCAGAGCTACCTCTCTCAGCAGAAGGATATGGAAGCCGTTCTCTCCAATCATTCTGAAGTCATCTAACAAACAGACAATGTTTTCTCCTGCCCGGTCCTTCCTCTTCATACTGCTCACCTGAGGGGGAGGATTTCAAGAAAGCTGCAATTAGAGACATATATATATGCGCACTGGGACATCTTGCACCTGTATTACCCTGTTCTATAGTCTGTCTCTTCCAGGAGCTGGCACTTCATGACAGAGCCCTTGAAAACAACATCAGGAAAACCAGGCTCCAAACACACAAGCAGAGTCTGTTACTAAGGCATGAGTTTCTGTGTTGTTTAGCTCTTGACCAGGTGGGACCATCACCCTGACAGTGTCTGAGTAACTCAAACCTATCCTGCCCACAGTGGCTAGCACACTTCCCACTGCTCATTTTACCCCATGCGGGCTAGAAAGTGCTTCTGCTTGTGCTGGAGGGGAATTCCCTCAAGACCATGGCTCCCTGCTCCCAGAAGCAATGGCTGCCCATTTCCTTTGCCCTTTTGCATCCTCTGCTCCTTGTCCTCTGAGCAGGGATGGCCCTGTCCCTCCCTGACTGAGAGTAGCAGGCTAGGACATCACCTTTTGAAATCCACACCTTCTCTTTGCAATTTCTCACAAGGGGTTGCAGAGAGGCAGACACCTTGTGATTGTCTTTGGCCACTCAAAGGCTATTTGTCCTACCAGGGTAGAGAGCACCTTCCATGCCTGGAGAAACACAGCAAAGTAGGTCTCTTTGGGCTGAAAGAGGGTTTGCTGTAGGCAAATACTGCAGAGATCTGTAAGATGCAGAGGGTGTGAACACAGATCTTTCATACGAGGGCCAGAGGGCATCAAAACTAGACTTGGGAGGTTAAAAAACAAAGCAGAGGAGATGGTTTTTCACACAGCATGTGGGTAATTGGTGGCAGTTCTTGTCTCAGGGGGCTGTAGGTGCTGAAGCCCAAATGGGCTCCCAGGTTCTTGAAGGTAAATCCTCTTGAGACTTACTGCCCAAATAGACATCACCCTTGGCCCAAGGAATTTGCAGCTGGAAGCTGCTGTAGGCCAAAGGAGCACTCAGTGGGAGCAGCACCCTGTGCTTAGCTTGTCCATACACCCATTTGCATCTCTGCTGCTGGCCCAGGGTGCTGGGTGGACCCCCCAGTCTGCCCAAGCACAAGTGTTGTGGTAGCCCAGCTCTTGAACCAGCATTTGCATCTGTGTGGTAAGATGTTTCAGGAGCTTGCTCACACAGAGCTCTGATCCTCCTGCAGCAATTCCTACTTCTTTTTTCTCTTCACAGCCGTAACTGTCAAGATTTTGGTGCATTGCGCAGCTGCTGGATCCACCTGCACCTGGAGGTTTGTGCTGGCATGACAGGTGAGCAGCCCTGGAAGTAGGGGAGACTAGGTTGCCTCTCTGGGCAGCTCTACAGGCACCAGCCACCCTGTGCTGCTGGGAAGAGCCCTGGGAACCAGCTGCGTTCTGCTGAACGGAAGGTGTGTCTGTCTCTCAGAGAATTAGCAATAAATCAAGGGTAAGGCTCTGGCTATACACACAATTGTGCTGATGTGTAGAAAAGAAGCCCTCTGATTACATTAAATTAGTGCCACTTGGTGCTTCCTCTTGCATCACTGAGTCTGGCTCCTGTCCCTTTGGATAGGGCCTACAGATTTACAGGTGTGAACTAAACTTTTCTCAAACTGTTGCAGAAAGGCCTCAGAGTAATTTCAGATGCAAAACGTAATGGCTTTTACACATCTAAAGCTGATGTAACTCTGTATTTAGGCAAACTTGAAGAATTGTAAGCACAAGCTTTCTAGAACTAGCAGGTCAAGCTGCCTTCAAAGGCAACCAGCTGAGACCCAGATACAGGCACCTAATTACCACATTCATTAGCAAAGGCAGGAGGAAGCTTTCTGACTTCAGAGGTTTATTGCATTTTTGCTACATCCTGCATGATTTTTTTTTTCCCAGATATTTCCTTTTACTTCAGTATTAGTGTTGGGATAGATCGATGCCCTCTGAGCTGGGGATGACACAAACATAGTAGAAATAATCCCATCTTCTGCTTGGGAACAACATTGCTACTTTTTCCTGTTGCTTACCTACCTCATCTTCTTGCAGGTTCCTCCTATTTACTGGATTTCAATCTTAGCTGAACAAAATGGGCTGACAGGGCAAGTGGAACACAGTCACCTGTCCCAGTATGACAGAAGGAAGGAAAAGGTGCCTGTTGCAGAGGCCAGCACCGAGCCAAGGTGATTTTAATGAATTCCCTATTTTTTGTTTGGGTTTTTTTTCCCGTTTCCCACTTAGCTCCTCAGACTGAGACCCAGAGGGAGGAGGGATGATGATGAGGCTGATACTCAGACCTGAACTCAGTGGCCATTCCCACAGAGCAAAGCACAGAGCCCCAGAATACACATACACAGTGGAGGAGAGCGACTTCATCCTGGGCAGCCTCAGCAAAGCTCTCCCTGCTTTTCAGGACCTTCACAGCTACCTGGTTCTTCCTCCTGGGAAATGAATCACAGATGCCAGCCAGCACATGCCCTAACCAGCAGCACCTCCCTTTCTCCCAGTCACCCAGCCCCGGGCTCTGTGGGAAGGGTGCTGCTGGCATCTGGCACCACAGCTGCCCCAGGGACCAGTGAGAGTGGAGAGAAAAAGGCAAGAGTGTGGGGACATTGCAGGGTCCAAACGAGAAAAGCCAATGCAGAGTAAGGGCTGACCCCACCTCATTTATGTTCCTTGGTTTCTGGGGACCACCTCTGCTCATTGCACCCCACCAACCTCGCTGCCAGGTTTACCCCACGCTCGGGGAATGCTGAGACAGGCAGCTGCACTCTGCTGCTTTTGCAAGAGGGGCAGGTCCTGCCCAGGAGCTCAGTCACCCCTCCCCACCTCCCTGAAAGTTGGTCAGCCCCTCACCTCATGTCCTGGCACAGCCAGACGGTGGCAAAGGCGCCGCAGCCCAGCTTGTGCAGGGCCTGGTACCGCATGTTGAACACCTCTCCTTCCTGCACGGGGTGGTGTCCTCCTGCAGGGACCATCACCAAGAGACATTACTGACATGCTCTTGGACTGGAAGAGCAGCTGAGGACAGCTGGAAAAGCAGCCGGACAGGTCCTGGCAGCCTCCTCTAGCCTGGGAAGAATCCAGTGCTATCTTGGCTCTGGAGCCGCACACCCAAGGACTAACCTGTGCGCTGGGCTGCTGGCACCTCTTCCTGCACCCGCTCCTCCATGGCCCAGCCTTGCAGCAGATCCTGGCACCAGGTGACAGAGGCAGTGGGGAACGTCGTGGGGCACGGGTGATGTGATCTTCAGTGCTTTACTCCTTTAAAGAGGGTTGGAGAGCTGCAGGGCAGCTGCACCTCTGCTGCATGCTGTGCACATCGATTCCCTCCTCTACCCCTGCTCTCCCCTCGCCTCCTTCCTTCCCATCTGCTTCACCAGCCCCTCCAGCCAGGCTGCTACGGATGCTTTTGGCACTTCACAGAGGCAGGGATTATTTTACAAGTTCAGAATAGGAAAGCTGTCAGGCTGGGGCTGGGCACAGATCCTGGGCAGGTGAGGGCCAGGTGGGAGTCTCAGGTTTCCCATGCCTTGCAGGGATTTTCAGGGGCTTAGCAAGGACTGTGGGATCCCCTCTCATGGCCACAGCCAGCGATCCCTCCCACTCCCTGTCCCAGCTGAGGAGAGGACACATCTGGGCTTTTGCTGGCAGGAGAAGCCTCACACTCAAGATGGGTGCAAAACAGAATCTGCTTTTTAACCACTGCACATCTGTTCACAGCCCAGCCCTGGCTGGAGCAGAGGTTAATCACTGACCATCCCATGACTCCCCAGCGAGAGGCTGTGACAGAGGGGGAGGCTGTGACAGAGGGGGAGGCTGTTCCTGGGTTTGTTACTATGGCAGCTCAAGGTACAAACAGTGAGACAGTGCAGACAGACTGATGCAACTGCAGAGAGACTCAGCTGTCCTCCCTGCCTCCACAGCACCAGTGTAGAATTGGTTTCAGCACCGGTCACCTGAAATAGCAGCCCTGAGCCCATGTTGCTAATGCCTCCACAGCACCAGTGTAGAATTGGTTTCAGCACCGGTCACCTGAAATAGCAGCCCTGAGCCCATGTTGCTAATGGAAATAGAGCTGTAAGGCTGCTCTAGCTGGGGTACTCCCAACCCAGCCTTTTGTATTTTGGAAATGTCACTTGCTGTACAGCTGAAGCTTCAGGCTGACACACATTGCCAGAGCTCACGATAGGTGATAATAATCCCAGCAGACCATTAGCACAGGTAGAAGTATTGACCTTTAAATCCTTCAAATCAGGTGGCTAAACCTAAGAGCTCATCTGCACTGCAGGATTTTCAGAAATAGTTATAGTGAGCTGGGGGGGTGGCGGTGGCAGCAAGACCCACATGATGGGGAGTTGTTCTGGGACAGTGACATTCCCCAGGTGTTGAGACAGACTTTTGTCTTTCTCAAAAGACTAAAGGTCCTTTCCATGTTCTAATGCTCCTCTTCCAGCACAGCAGCCAGAGACACAGCCTACCTTTGGGCACCCAGCAAGCTCCCATGCTTCTGATTAAGGGTCATACTGGGCTTGAGGCTCCGATCCTGTCAAGGACAACCCTAATTGCCAGAGCTGACATTGCTCCATTCACCCAAGGCCATACAGTATGTGAAAGGAGCTCAAAAGCCTTCCCCCTCCTTGTATTTTCACACCTCCAACTGTTGCATTTACACTGTTCAGAATCAGTCTTTTTTAGGCATAACCGTCCAGGATGCTGCATGTCTGTATGGCGACTCTTTTCAGAAAATACTTACTGACATCCTAGCTATGGAACAGAGGTGAAATCAAGATTTTCCTTATTTGTGCACTGACTGAACACATCAGTAACCTCGCAAGCTCCTGCACAAGATTCTCCCCAAGCCCTCCTCACTCACATCATCAGGACAGCAGGGGCTGATCTGAGAGCTGGGCAGCAGCCTTAAACATTTTATTATATCACTCCCAATTCACCTGCCAAAGGAAAACTCCAGAGTGTGTGGAGCTGGGAGTTCAACAGCATCTTTCCTAGGTGGATTGCTAGGGTAACAGGGAACTTGGGTGGGAAAGTAGGACCCAAAGACAGACTCGGACTGTAAAACACATCTTAGTGCTGATGGAACTTTTGGGCAGCTCACCAGGCTCTGGTGTCTTTCTCACCATGGAGGTGAGGCAAGTCTGTCCTTAGGCATGTGAGACTATACCTCCATCCACCCCAGTGAGATGGATGCACTGGCAAAGGATGAGGAGGGTTGCTATGCAACTTCGTACAGGAGAGTGAAATGTACTTTTCTAAGCTTTGTGATAACAGATAATCAATGCTTTAAAGTCCTTCACTGCTTGATGTCGTCACACTAGAAACAACTGCTATGTTGCTATTGTCGTTCAAAGCTGTCATGCAGAACCTACTGGCTCTCTGCAGACCTACACCAGGTCAGAGAACTTCAGCTAAAACAACCTGGTCTTGCCTGGTCTGCGAGAGCCACAGGCAGGGAGCCAGCTTTGCCTCTGGCTGGGAAAACTCCCCCTGACCTGCATGGAAGGGTGTAAGGAGCTGACCACCAGCAGTCAAGACTTACAGTGCTCAGACCTCTGGAATTGCAGAGCTCCCCAGAGCAACTCACATCATCTTCTGCAAGAACACAGACCCAGCAAGCCCTTGCTGAGCACAGCATCCCTGCAAGTCCCAACATGCAATGGCAAAGCAGCCCCGTCGACACGCGGCGCTCCGAGCCCTGCTCAGACTTACCCTGCAGCAGCTCGCGGGCCAGGCTGCTCCCTTTGTCATCTGGCTCGTTCTGGAGCTCCTCAAAGTGAGATACCAGCTGGTCCTGCTCTCCTTTTAGTCTGCGCTGCCCCGGGGAGACCAAACTCTTCTGCATTGTGGGATGGACGTGGTGAGGAGCAGGGCAGGGTATCGGATCACAGCGCTGCTTCTGGGAACAACCCTTGGCTGCGGGATAGCAGGAGGCCTAGGACAGCTGCGGTGGGTTCACTTTACTGCTGGCCTCTCCCTGCCTCCCCCAGCTTCCTTGGCAGCAGGTCTGTCAGCCTGCTGTGGCTCCACAGTCTCCACAGCAACTATTTATAGAGGGAAATTCACAGCTCTACTGAGATGGAAACAGAGAAATCCTTCCCCTCTGCTCCACCGTCCCCAGAGCCAGAAACCGTGGGGCTGCCTGGCAATTCCCACTGCTCCCAGCAGTCTATCAGCAGGACTTTGGGCCCAGCCTCGATGCTGGTCCCTGACCCGAGCCTGGCAGAGGGGGACAGGCTCCCAAAACCCACCCGTGTGCCCTGCTGCCCACCCGAGGCACCTCAGCCTCCCCCAGCAGTGCCCACACGCAGCCAGACACAAACGCAGCGTGGTGCTGGCAACCAGAGAGCCCCCATTTCCCCCCTTTTTTTTTGTGAACAACCTCAGCAGCAGCCCCCTCCCTGCAGCCCCGCTCCTGCCCCAGCGAGGCAGAACACCTCAGCACCCACACACCACGGAAGAGCAAATGGCCACACGCGGTAGAAATCCCGTTTTTCCCCCCCCGCGCTGCCGAGTAATGCAGCCTTGCAGCAGAGCTGGGCAAGCTCTGCCTCCCCCTCGCTGGGGCCCTGCTGTCGTACAGCTCAGGTTTCCTCCCCGAGACTGCAGAGACCGAAGCCCAGCCCCGAAGCAGGGGGTTAAGGCTGCCGAGCGCCGCGGATCGCGGCTGCCAGACCCAGGTCGGGGCCTCCCGCAGCGCTTTCCCCCCCTGCCTGTGCCCCTCTCCTCTCACCTGCCTTCCCCGCACCAAAAATAACACGGGAGGGGGGGCTGAGGCTGCCCCGGGCAGCACCCAGGGACCTGCCATTTTCAACCCCCTGATAAGCCAGCAAGAACTCACACGTTTAAGGAAAGGTGACATGGCATGAAGAGGGGAAGAAGCAGGCTGTCCAAAAACTCCACTAGTAAAGAAAGGGCAAAGACAGGACAGATGGGCCACGAGCCAGTTTAACGTCTGGGGAAAAACGGTGCAATTAATTTAAGAACTAAGTTGTTCTCCTCATGTAGGATCACTGGTTCCTGCCTCAGACTGGTGGGCAACAGCCATTCAACATAAACTCTATCTCAAGCTGTGGAAAACTGTGGAAAAATCACCACCAGAGCTGGAACGTGCTCCCACTCCCACCCATGCCAGCTCTAGCCCGGCTCCTGCAGCAGAGGCAGAAGGAAGGTTCCCCCTCCTGCAGCAGGGAGGGCACCTGAGCTCTGCAAACTGCCACCATGAAGGAGTGGCAGTGGAAGGTGGCACAAGGTTACCTCCAAACAACGTGTAGTATGTTATCTCCTGGACTACAGAGGAGGAGGCAGGAGGGACAAGCCCCATGGTTCCAGCACAGCTCCCAGGTCCCGGTGCTCAGCAGCACAGTTTCCACTTTGGAGTAAAAAGAGGTGAATAGATTCTGGGCAATTGCATCATTGTGCAACACAAGCATGACACACAGGTTGTATATTAAAATTTATTGAATTATTGTGTAAGAATTCTCTTTATTAAAATCATTTGGACTCTAAACTGATTATTTACAGACAAAACCTCTTATATCACCAATAGATTCCTACATCTCAGAACAGTATCTACAAACAGTTATTACACTATGTAACAAAATTCAGTTGTTTTTTTTTTTTTTTCCAAGGTTTTTATATTAATTATTAATTCCAATTTGAGAAAGACAGTACCTCAGGTGCTCTGAGGAGAACTCAAGGTGTGGCAGGGCATAAAATGCAGGTCAGGCCGTACCATAACAGAGAGACACCAAGTCACAAGGGCAGAGCCACCAGGACAGAGGACCAGGAGAAAGACTATTAGAGCAAACGCACTGGGTGTTCTGGAAACCAAAAGAATCATCCTGACAAGAAAGGCACCAAAAAAGCAGCATCTTGCTGCAACCAGGGCACACCCTGGAAAAGAAAGGGCATTCCACTGAGGCAGCAGCAGCCGAGAACCCTCGATTTTCATTTAAAAAATTACCCACCATTTCTACAATTAACAACAACAACAAAAAAAAGCAGCTTCCAGGTACAATCTAAATTTGCCACCAAACAGATGAGAGCAAACACTCTCACATCTACATCACATGGGTGCCAGCTACTCTTAGTCGTGCCAACAGGGGAGACATTAAAATACACTAACGGGTATTTATCTTAATACTGATCAGCTCTCAGCCTTTCATCCAGACCACAGGGGAAACAAGTTTCTTTCTCTGACTGCAGTACTGAATAAATCTTACTGCCTGCCTGACATTCCACCTTTCTGAGAACACTATGAAAGCAGCAACATCCCCTCCTTGCGCTTGTGTCCTGCAGAAGGGGAACAGTTGCTGTGGCAGGGCACCCTCAGCTGGTGCCCACAGAACTTGCTACCTGTGAGAAAACAGGAACATCCAGAGAGGGTTCTCTGTCCTTGAGAAGGAACGTCTGTCTCCAGAGTGTCTGAGAAGCTGGTCATGGAATCAGGCAGAGACTGGAAGAAACTTGGAAGGATCGTGAGAAATAAATAAGTCTTCCCTGCAGTAGGGAATTTCATCATAAAACCTGTTTTGTGCAAATTTAAATGCAACAGAACCCTGTTGTAGTAACGGATTTTGCCACAGGAGAGGGGCATGGACGGAGAGAAGAGAGGCTGTGCCTGAGCACCCAAGTTGCTCCCAGCGAGGGGAAGGAGGATGCTGGTATCTAGAACACCAAGGACAGACTGATGGGAAGAGATGGGCACTACCAGCTTTCCACCCTCCCTGCGCCTGTGCTGGGCAGTGCCTCCTGTCCAGCTCTGCAGGGACAAGCTCCAGGTGTTCCATCAATCAATCAACCACCTACATTTAGCTCTATTTTTAAGCCTTGGTTATTGCTCTAACAAAAGCAGACTTTCACAGATACACTCAAAGAAAGCAGATCATTCCCAACATCCAGGAGCACCACTGAAAAGCAAAGAGGATGTGGAGCCCACTTACCCTACAGCCTAAGTCAGCCACATGGGCAGAGGCTGTGCTCCCAGCAGACACCTGGTAGCCTGTCACCACAATTCCAGGAGAACCACCAAGTCCTCCTCCCTTGGCTGATGTGAGGTGGATTCGGAATTAATCCCCAAGCCACACTGTTCTGGAAAAGTGCAGAGATAATTCTGCAAAAGTAGGGGCAGACGTGAACAGTCTGCAGAGCCATAAATCCAGCAGAGAGCCTGTGGCTTCTGGCAGACACTCAGCAATCTGGAGAGGCCACAAACTATGCCTTGCTGCCTGCAGCAGGAAGTCCACCCATCAACGCACAAGGAGACAATGCTACTCTGCCACCTCCTCATCATTCCTTCAGCTACTTGCACCTGCCTCAAATCAAGGAATCACCTCCTGCAGTTCCTAAGGGAAAGGGTTTTACAAGTGTGTGTGGTATCTGCTTTTTCCCCATCTGCCATTCCTTTCTTCCACCCAGCTTCTTTTGGGCTGATTCTATCAGATCTGCTTAAGACAGAAGTTTCAGAGACGATAAGTTCCTGTAAGTTTTGTGGAAATGGGTGGGTCAGGCAGGAGTGAGGACCAAAACTGGTGCCTGCTGGGAAGAGAGGCAAGCCCTGCCCTCCCTTTCTGTCTGGCAGCAGCCAGTCAGCTCACCTGCTGCTCTGTGCAGCAGGACAGGAGTGGGAGGTGGCACAGGAATGGTGGCTGTACTGTGGGCATACAGAGTACCTGGGAATACTGCTGAGGGAGCTGGCTCTGTGGGAAGAGAGGCCAGTAATAGCTTGTTATACTGCTCAGACAACAGCCTTGCAACTGCACAGCATTTGCACATACCACAGGGCTGATCTGGTAGGCCTGGAATTACTGCTCTATGCAACGGAAAGAGAGGTAGGGACATGATCCTGCCCTGTTTTAGCTCTAGTCCTTCCTGGCCCATGTGATCCCCACCTCAGGGAAGTGTCAGAGAAATGAGACCTGTCAACCTGCCCCAGGCATGCAGGACATCAGCCCAGACTTAGCAGCAGTGGCGATGAGAAGGAGAAGGGTAACCTTATTAATTGGAATGTGCTCCCAGAAGGGCAGAGTACTCTGTTCACAAGGCACAGAAACATCCTGAGTGCTCCCTAGGAGGGAGCAGCAAGGAGCTTCCCAGGGACAGCTGGGAACTAACTGTGCTTGTGCCTGCTCCAGCCTCTCCTTCCTTGCATGAATCATTCCCATTTGCAGGACATCTGATGCTCCTTGGGAACAACATGGTTGTGCTTCATGGCTTCCTCGAGTTCACAGCCTGCCAAATAACCCTTCTAGGTGCCACGACAGGGGAGTTTGAGAAGTGAAACTGTCAGTAAGGTGTAAGGCAAACCTAACAGAAGAAGACACAGCTAAGCCTCAGTTAGCTAAGCTAACTGAGCTGCAGGGAAAAGCAAGCTGCTGTTACAAGAGACATCTATGAGTTATCCCTGCAGACAAAGCAGTGGAGAAAACTTGGCTCCAGTGCTGACAGACGTTTGTCAGTAGAAGTGCACAGAGATGCTTCTCCAAGAAAAGCTTTGTCTCAAAGCCACAAAATTAAACATTCTCCTTTAGCATTTAAATACATTAACTTTCTGAGGGTATTTACAAGTCCAGTTCAGAGCAGCAGAACAGCCAGACACTGGAGGAAGGTGGCACAAGGCATTGGTTGTGCTTTTTCCAAAGAGCAGGGCAACCTCTGACCACAAGGAAGCAGGAACACGGATCCCACACTGGGTCAGCAGAGACTGAGGTGAGCCAGGCAGAGACTCTCACATGCTGAATTTGTCCTGAGGGAAAGGGTGAGGGGGTGCTGTCCATTTACAGTAGCCCCCGGGCAAACACACATGCTGGTGAGCATGTTACATCCAAGCAGGTGTCCCACACAAGGTGCCAGAGACCAGAACACTGGGGAGCAAGAGACCTTTGTCATCAGATGCTCTCCTTTCTACACCCAAGATCCAGAACCAGTGGGGACATTGCTGCAAGAAAGTTTCTCAGGTGAGATACTGCAGGAGTGCTTCCTAGCTGGGAACAGATGTTAGCACAGCTGCCAGTCTGGGGAAAGCTTCCTGCATCCTGAAGTGAGCAGCTGCAGCAGGGGAGTCTCCCAGCACTGGCAAGGATGTCCATGTGAAGCCAAGGAATCCAGTGCTTAGCATTGTCATCTGGCTCTTCAACAACATTGTTCGGAAACTTGGCACATTCACGTAACATCTGTAGGAAGGAGCTGTGTAGGTTCCCAACAGTCTGCCAGAGGAAAACCCAAGTTTGTTGGTTTTTTGTTTTGCTTTTAAAAAGGAAAAACAACCTGTAAAAAAATATTCTCTGAGATGCAAGGACGCTTGTACTTTGTACTGCCTTGGCCATCCCTGTTCATGTCACCTGCAGGTTCCTTGGAGAGTCTGGTTCCAATGGCAGCAGGACATCCTGTGTACAGCTGGGAGCAGCACTGTCCCTGTTCAGCCAGGGGAGAGCAGTCTGTTCCTGTCACAAATCCGTGACTTTATTCTCCACAGCTGCTGCAATCTGTTGTAGTCTATATCCAAGCTGCATCTTCTGTGCCGTCGGGTCTTCTTCCAAGGCAGTAATGATCTGCAATGAGACAGAGATCACTGGCAGCCTTTTTCTCCAGCATACACCACTGCCAACCAGCTCAACTCCATGCACACGGAGAATCCCAAGCTGGAATCCAGTGTGCTCAAGACTAGAGCAGGTATCGCAGAATCACAGAATGCAGAGGTTGGAAGGGACCTCCGGAGATCATTGAGTCCAACCCCCTGCCAGAGCAGGACCAAATCTAGGGCAGGTCACTCAGACATGGATCCAGACAGGTCTTGAAAGTCTCCAGAGAAGAAGACTCCACAACCTCTCTGGGGTATGTAGTAACTAATCTCAAATTAACCAGGAAACAAGTATTCTAGATTTGTCCTAATAACCTATAAAATTTCATAGGGCAAAAAAGAACACAACCCTTCTCACCTGAAAACTGTATCTTTAGTAAATTCATCTTTATACTGTTTAGTTTTTAAGTAGAAAATTTGGATACCAGTTTAAAAAAAGTAAAAAAGAAAGAAATGTACATGAAATCCCAGCAGCCTCCAGGATAGAGCCAGGTCGGTTTTTGTCATTTCCTCCTTCCAGTTTTGATAATAAAAAAGCAAACTTATGACATGGAAGTTACACATGCCAATGAAACAATACACAATGTTGTAACAGCCTGGCTGCTCTAAATTATTAATTTAGGGTTGGGTTTTTTTTTTGCTTGGATGGTAAAAGGAGAAGGGCATGTTCACACCTGCTGGAAACACACACTCACCTGGTCATAGTACTTATTGATGTATTTGTACAATTCATGTAGAGCCACCAGGGAATTGAGGTCACCTGAGTAATTCTGAATAAGAGAGGAAGTTAGACAAAACTGTGAGACACCTAACAGAGCAACAGCAAAGGGAATTCACCAGTGCTTCCTAGTGAAGAAAAAAAATCACACATACCCCTTGCTCTCAATCCTTGACTACACTGTTCTGTTCAGTGCCAGCTGGGCAGACCCTCATCCTCTCAGTGGTGCCACAAAGCAAAGCAGCCACTGGGAACAGTATTTCTGAACAGGACTGCACATGCAGCTGGAATATCCCATCTTTGCATCACTAAATTTTATGAGATACACAGGTGAGGGGCTAGGGTGACATTTGAAATAAAGAGTTTTATTTACCCGTGATAGCTCAGCCAGAGCAGAGTTCATCTCCTGGTCGCTGGCTGAGATGGTCTGACGAATGTCTGCATAGTACCTGTGCAGTGGTACACAGGCAGTTAGTGCATTGTTCCTCCCAGCCTCCTCCTTACTGCTTAAACTAGGACTCCACACATTCAGGACTTACCTTTCCACCATCTGCTTGTAGCGAGGAATGTCCCGGGCATAGAGCAGCTTATTGATCGGAGAGTCCTTGAACATCCAAAACCAGAAGGGATTACAAAAAGCTCCTCCATTGTGCTGTGTGCTAACCTCAGCAGCTACCACCATCACTGCTATTTTCTGGCATTCATTTGGGATCAGGAATTGTTTTCCTCTGCTTGGAGAGGCACTTCAAACACTAGGCTCCCTTCTAGTAATGCGGTCTGAGGAACCATGGGGTGTATTGGTGAAGGGACCTCTGGGATCCCTAGTCCAGCCTTCCACTTTGAGCTGGGTGATCACCCGTATGAGGTCACACTGGCTATGGCTTTGCAGAGCTGATTCCTGAAATCCTCCAAAGATCCACCCATCCCATCTCTGGTGACCTGTGGCAGGGCTGCTCCACACTCAGCACAGAGGAGGTACTGGTGGTGAAAGTTTTTTTCTAATGGCCAACCTGAATCTCCCAAGATGCATCCTGTGACTTACACTGTCTGCCACAGCCAGATGGAGTTTAGCTCTGTACCCCAAGCAGCTGTAAACTGTAAATGAAGAGCACCCAACTTCTTTTGCACGCTGAACAAAATGAGTTCCTTCCTCTTCCCTTCCCAGGATTCCCCACTGAGTCCCTCTCCAGTGCTCCGGTGGCACAGGGGAGCCAGGAGTGAGCATGGTGTCCCAATGGCACTTCCCAGGAGTTCCTGCCTTCCTGGGGCAGCTCTCCTCAGCTGCCTGTGCCAAGCAAGATGCCTTCTCCCTCTGTACTTACCCGCCCTAACTTATGGTCAGCTATTGTACAGGAGTCCATGAAGGTCTGTGCAATGACCAGGAGCACAGCATCTACGTTATCTGACGTCTGCACGTCAAAAACAAACTGGGGATTCTTGATGATGTTGATCCAGAACCGCAGGGGGAGACTGCAGGGAAGACAAAAGCATGACAGGGTATCAGCAAAGGCAGCAGCTACAGTGCTGAAAGACACTCTGCACATGTTGCTTCATCTCCCCTTTTGCTCCTCTTCAGTCAACAAAGGTGGCTCTAGACAGATTAGCAGTGCCCCCACTCTGGGGCCCACAGGAACACCCCATACCTGTTTGTCTTCCAGATATGGATGGTCTCAGGGTCTGCAATCCCATAGTGTATTGCCTGCTCATCCAACAGGTCAAAGAAGTATTTGACTGCCAGAGGGACGGGGCGGTTGGTACTAAGGATCACCTGGAACAAGTCATCCACAAACTTCTGCAGAGTGCCCTGTGGAGAAACAAGCAGGAGAAAGTCAGCACAGGCAGAGGAGAGTGGTGAGGGGTTAACCCTCTGCTGCCCAGCAACCTTCCCTCACCAGTCCAAAGCTACCTCTCCTCCCCTGCAGGGAGCACCCAGGGAGAAGCTCATGGACAAACCAAAATGCAGAGGGGAGTCAGATGTCCCCAGAGCCACTGCAGGTCAAGGGGTTTGCTGCAGGGCAGAGAGCTGCAACATGATGGAACAGCCCTGAACTGCAGAGACTGCCCAGGGGAGGGGGCTGCTGGCTGCCAGGAGCTGTACTCAGCCCAACAGGGACACAGAGAAGGGGTTTGCTCAGCAGCAAGAGCACAATCAGTGAATGTGGGAAGAACACAGGCACTGCCTGGCCAAGTGTCTCCTCTGGGGAATGGTACTACTGCAAGCTCCCCAATGCTGGGGAGTCTGGGTGCCAAAAGCTGATCCTTTCTTGAGAACAGGGCAGAGTAATAACTTTTTTTTAACAATGTCATTTTAACAATGGCACTGGAATAAAGCAAAAGGGAGAATGTGAGCAGGAGCTATGCCTGATTTATGACTGCAGCTGAATCTGTACATGGCTGGTGTGTACTATTAGCACCATCTTGCTGCAGCAGGTAACAGGTCAGTCCTATCTTCTTGGCCCTGAGTGGGGTGGAAGGTGAGCAGACGTGGCAGCCCAGTGGACACTGCTGCCAAAGAAACTGCTGCAAAGCACAGGGTAACTGCTTTTTTCTGTGGGACACACAAAGACAAACATGGGGTGGACACAGGGATAAAACCACTTCTCAATCTCCCAGAGGCTCTGCAAAACTTAACCCCTTAGTAGGAGTAAAATTTTGGCACTGCAGTGCTGGGATTTGAGGGAAAACAACCAGCACATGCATCAACCCAGGCAAAGGGGCTCTTCATTTTCGTACACATCCCTGCAATCTGCCAGGGGATATGAAGGAAGGCAGGATTCCAAGCACAGCACAATCTGTGCTTCTTCTCACCTTCATTGAAAGCAGACGTGTCAGATAGATCTCCGGGATTGCCTTGGCTCGCTCCCGATCTCTCAAGCTCCCACGGCGATGCTTGGGGAGCTCTGGCTCTTCTGTTGGTTTTACCAGGTGCCAAAGCTTGATCCCACCTTCATCTGCATCCTCCAGCATTGGTGTTTCTAAAACAAGCAGTTGTTCAGAGATGTGTCAGTTCTCTCACAGTCGAACTTGGCCAAGTGAGCCTCAAGGAACCAAGATTTAACAGTATGATAGAAACACAAAAGGGAAGGAACCTCTGGAGGCTTCTATCTGGCCTTCTGCACGGAGTACAACTGTTGCTAGCACTACATCAGGTTGCCTTTGGCCACCCAAGTCCTTCAAGGTCTCAGAAACCTCTCCCGATAGAGATCTCCCAGCACCCCAGTGGTTTGTTTCAGGGCTGCACCACCATTTGGCTGAAGAAGTTCCTTTTTCCACATCCAACTTGAACCTGCAGCCTGTGGCTACTGTCCATTGTGCCACAGGAGCCTCCACAGAGCTGTTCACTCTGCCAGGCAGTAAGATAACTGTTTGGTGTCCCATCACTGCCCTCAGGCCATTATTAAAGGTCCTACAAGCTTTCAATTTCATGGCAATCCTGCAAGGGTCCAAATCACATATCAGCCTTCCATAGCAGCATAGCTGGGGCTATGGCAAGAGCCTAGTCCCACTAACTGGCAAGTGCTATAAAAGCATTTTAACAGAACAGGACATCAAACTCACTCTCTCCTGGGATGTAATCCTGATTCTCCCTATGGATGTGCTTGGTCAGGCGTGGAACCAGCGCTACTGTTGCTCCATCAGGCACCTGCACACAAGCAAAAATCAGCATTCAGAGCAAACAGCCTCTTTCTCATCAGTACAACGGGCAAGCACTTGTAGACCAAAACAGACTGTACCACTACCAGAAACAGGGACAGAAAAGAGGGATTTTGGGGCACCATCACTATCTTTCCTGATGGTGGGAGAATCTTATTTGCACCAATTGAACTGATGTGCAGGAGACAAGGGAAGGTTAGACTGGGTTCTGACCTTGTAATGCTGAAGAGTGTTCAGGCGTTTCCAAGTTCCTTGAACAACAGATGTCACATCCTCATCGGACAGTATCAGATGACCTGCCAGCCCTGATCTCCACTCTACAGCCATTAAAACACAGAAAAATGAAAAGATAAACTGTTGAGGCATCCGTGAAGTCTGTTGTGCTTCAATCTGAACTAGTGGAACTCTATGCCAAAGAAGACTAACACTCAAGCTACATCAGCATCATGGGAGGGCTGGGAGTTCATCAACTCAACACTCAGGAGTTAGGAGAAAGTTCCCAAAGGCACACTTGTGATGCACGTGTCCAAGTAATCTGTGTACATAAACACTGAGGATTAATTTTCTGCATGTAAATCCTTTGCATCTATGGGCACTGAGTTTTTTACCTAGTTATTGAATAACAAGATTTTCTTCTGCAGCTTTTCAGAGACCACTTCAGGTTTGACTGTCCTGAATAAAAGAGGCATGATTTGCTAATTCAATCTATCCACTACCTTGAAGGATTCGCAGAAGTGTCTGTAGGCTCTCGGAACTTAAGGCCAGAAAGCCTTTAATGTCAGATACTTTTCTCCATAGATAAAGGCATGAAGTCACCTATCAGCCTTCTCTTCAACAAGCTGAAGATGCTAAGCTCTTAAACCCTTTCAGGTTTGCTTTCCATCCCCAGGATAATTCAAAGTTCTTGGCACTTGTCCCTGTTATTTCCACATTCTTCTGCAGGGCGAGTGACAAAATCTGATTCTAGTAGTGGTCTTGTCTCAGAGCACAGGATCTGTGAGACCATTGCCTTGCTTTGCCCTGCCATATCCCTTGCTACACACCCATGAATCCTGGTCAACTTTTATCCATGTTGTTTCACAGACTGCATAATCTGAACAAGTACCTGTGACAGCAGAGTCCTGCAGCTACAGGACAGGCAGCCACCTGGCTTGCCCAGGCCTCTTACCTGACACTTGTCAAGTTCTGAATGCTGTCAGATTGTGACCCTTCAAGAAGGTGATTCAAACCACATAGTCCTTAGTACCTGCTATTCTGCACTACCTGCTCATCTGTAAACGTCACCACTATTCGGCAACAGCCAAAGAACAAGCAGGGTGGAGAAGTGAGTGGCTTCCCTCACAATCTAAGTCCTACCTTTATTAATAACCACTGTGGGCAAAGTCTTCCCTGACATACATTACTGAGGTGCTGCCATTAACTTCGCTGGCAGGAAGAGCCAGTCTATGACTACAGCACCTTTGCACAACACTCAAATTGTCCTCCCCTCCTACACACTCTCCATGCTTTTTCCCCCATTTCCCCTTGCCCAAGTCACTGCCATGGTCCCAAGTCTGGTAAAGATCACCATGAAATGGAACGAGCTGGACCCAACTGCTTCTTTCCCAGCCCTGCCTCTTGCTGTCAGCCTGTTTCCTGCACCATGCCCTGGTGTGTCCAGCCAGATTAGAAGATGCTTGGTCAGTGACTCTGCACACTCAGCAGAGAATGACCAATGTCACACATGCCAGGGTGTTGTGCACAGATAGCAAATGTCCCCTCTTCCACTTCCTCACTGAGTTTTGGCACCAAGGAGTTCTGCTCACCGAGGTCCAGGGTGTCTGGGTCTGGCCGGTGACAGTATGGCGTCCCTTTATAGATCTGATCTAGGATTTTCTCCTTCACCTGTGTTATGGTGTCACAGTCTAGCACTTTTGCAGAAATCCCTTGGGAGTCCTCTGCCCCTCCTGCAGCAACTCCTGCTTGTGTCAAGGCATTTAAGGTCTGGGGGAGAAAAGAAAAGGTCACAGCTACTCAGCTGATAAAATTACATCTGACACATTTACACCTTTTGTAGTTGGCATGCAGGCAAGTTAACAGCTAGTCCTTTCACTGGAGGAGTTTCAGGAAGGAAGACATCATGGATGTTAAACACCATGTTCAGCCTTGTATCAAGACCTGGAAGCCAGTTCAACAGCATCGGGGAGAGACTTTCATGGGCCATCAGCAATTTCATCCCCTCAGTTTCAGAAACAGGGCACAGCACACACACCAGATTGCTGTGGTGATGGATCCTATCAGCCCAGGCCCAAAGTGCATGTTTTTTTAGCAGAGCTCTTCCTCACCCATGGAGTTGGGCTGCCAGGACAAACCTGGCTCCCAGGAGGCAGAGGCAGGATGCTGCACTTCTGTTTTAATAACAGGGGGAGAGACACTCAGTCCTGCCCAGCAGAGAGCCCAGAGGGAACAGAAGATCTGGTGCTTACCAGAGTCCGGTACTCCAGGTCCTCTCTCAAAAGGCGGTTGTCATTGAGGGTGTATTTGGCCTTCCCTGTCACCCAGTCAACTGGTCCTTTGTCCACCTGGTGCTTGATTCCTCGAAACAGCATGTAAAGTGGCTCCCCAACAGAGTCCTGGCACAGAATGGAAGGAGTTTCACATGAGAGAAATTCAGCTCTCTCTTCCTAGGAGAGCCCAGCAGCCTGGAAACATGGACACCCAAGCAGAGGGGGAGCAGGACTGAGGATGCAGCAGCGAAACCACAGCAGGCAAGACAGAGGCTCTGCTGACAGTTCCTGCTCCATGCACAGGGAAAGGGCACAGGCCAATTCCCAAGTGGATATCCAAGACCAAGGCATTGTTCTGCCTCAATGTCACTAATCTGAGACACTCTCCTTGCCACCCCCTCTCCAGGAAAAGTATTAGATCAGAATCTGTCCCCCCCATGCACAAACCAACTTATGGCCAGCATGTCTCAAGATAAAGGAGCTACACTGAGCCCTGCATGATCTGTTGGAATATCCTGGAAACACTGAGTGGTGTTAATGCAGATTGAAGCATTCCTGGCCCCAGTGAACAGCCCAACTCTCTCGTTCCCCACCATGAAATACAGGATGGCACTGGCACTATTTCAGCTACAAGTGAGGCACAAAGCCAAGCTGTGGCTGTCCCCCCCCTTTTGACCCCTCTACACCATGAAGGGACAAAGAGCTCACCCTCACAAATGCGTACAGACAGATGGACATCCAGTTGGTTAACAGCTTCTCTACCACGGTTTCTGTCCTGAAAGAGAACATGAAGTTGGTCACAGGAGGCAGGGAGGGATTTGGAGATAAGGGTCACTCCCCTTGAGAAAAGAGCACACTAAGTGATGATACAGGATCAAGGGAGAGGAAAAAAAAGAAAAGGACTTAAGAGACCCAATAAGGACTTAAGGACCCAATGGGCATTTGATACTACTTATTTGAGACACTTTCCAGCCTGAAGGAGGCACCAAACTACAGAAGTGGAGAGACAACCAAGCAGGGGATAGAGGAAAGTCTCTGGTAGGTCTCAGACAAGAGAAATTTGTTCAGATCAGAAGGAAGGACCAGACAGGAGTCTAATGGGGATCCAAACACAGGAGATATTTCAGTTTAGCTTCCAAACATGGCAGGACTGTGAGCCCAAGGACCTCAAAACAGCAAGGTGAGATTAGCAGATCTGGCAGATCCCTAGTACCTGAACACAAGGAGAGAGTTAATGTACAGCAGCTTCAAAGGAAGAGGAATTTGGGTTGGGCAACTCCAGCTTCCCGACTCTTTTCACACCTTTCCTGCTGTATGCCCTGCCAATTGCTGACTGGTGCAAGGGGTGTCATTGTTGCTGCTCTCTCCCATTTGATGCACGTTGTCTGGACACACCCTGGTCTTACAGCTGCAGCCCAGGCCACCAAGTTGTCCTACCCACAGCAGTTTCAGAGCTTTCCAGCTGTTCCCATGGGACCATGGCTGGCTCACTCACCTCCGTAGCATCAGCTTGGGGTTCTTGGCCACATACTGCTCCACAAGGTCATTCAGGAGTGTTTTGAGGATGTCAGTGAAGTACTCCAGCTTCCCATGCAGCGACACAGTGAGCAGGGATGCCACATAGGCCCGGTCTCTGGGAGAGAAAGTGCGCTGGATTTCCAGAGTGTGGATGAACTGGTGGGGAGAGATAAACCAGTGTGTGAATCTGCTGCAAACAAGGCAGCCACAGCCATGGGCTCTTGGAAGAAACCGTGCTGCAAGGAGCCACTCAGGAATGAACTTCAACATACACTGCCTGCTTCCTGCCACCAGCTGTCAGTGCCACGGCCCTGGCCCCATGGCAGGCTGCAAGCAGAGAGAGGGATATTACCTTGGTGAGGAACAGCTTGCTGTTGAGCAGGTTGGAGAGCTGGACCAAGCCCTGCTCCACAGTTTGCCGCCGGCACTCAGGGATGTCCAGGTCCCTCTGCAGTGGGGACTCACGGTGGCCCGGGAAGAAAATGCGCTCTGCATAGGACTTGTAGTCCAAGAAGGGGATTCCAGTGCCCACCAGGTCACTTGTGAGGTCCATCATCTCAGTCATCAGGTCTGAGGGAAAGGAAATGCCCATGAGGTTGACTACATGATCACAGCTGCTGGTGCAGAGCATGAGGTGAGTGCAGGAGTGAGGGCCAGCAGGATGGGAGAGGAAGAGGAATGATGTTTCCTGTCAGGAAGAGGCACATTGGGGTCCCATTGCTAGGACTTTTAAAACTAGACTAGGCACTGGGAGAAACTGCCTGAGGAAACTTCCTGGCTTGGGGAGGAAGCAAAAGATGAATTTGGTGATTATTCTCATTTACAGCTGGGGGCTGGCTTCCAGTTTTATAAAAGAGAAAGCCACTATTCAGCACAGATCTGTGGTTACAGGAACTACCTACATCACAGATAAGAGTATTATAGATCTCCTGCTCCTCACTGCTTCCCACATTAATTGGGGATGACAGTCTGAGTCACCCACACAGTTTCTGAGCCCCATGTCTCCCACACAAGTGCTCACTGCTGCAAGCAGCTGAAGTACAAGGTTTGTGGGCCCAGAACATGGAGTGTAATTTAACCTGCCCTAGACAATGACTGGGCTAGCTGTCCTCTGGAGCGGGGTCTGTGTAGATCACTGTGCTCTGAATTAAACAGAAGAATTAAAAATGGAAGATTTTGGCTGTATGTTTCAACACACTGGCACAGGATAAAGTTATTGCCTTCTCTGAGCTACCCAAACAAGTGTGCAGGAATGGAAAGAGAGGGGCTAAGAGTGGTTCTTCAAGCTTCCCTGAAGCTGCAAGAACCTAGAAGCTCAGTGACTGACCTGTGAATTCCTTTTTGCATCTGTCCCGAACACTTGTTTCCAGATTTTCCAACTGGATTTGAACTTTCTTGTAATCCCTCAGAGCCTGTTTGCTCTTCCTCCTGCAATAAGAAGCAGAATTGTTCTTAGTGGCCCCAGCCCAGGGGATTGTCCTTGCCAACTGTTGTGTTACTGCCAAAGACTCCAAAGCAACTAGTGTTGAGGTGATTTCTACTGAACTTTATCTTTGTAGGATACCAGTCAGTGTTCTGTAAACTAGATGTGTCTCTTGGAGCACCCATTAGGTGTGGGCTCTGAATGAACCATAGTACAGGCTGTGACCAGCAGGTGCAAGATGCCTCACATCCAACAACACCAGGGACTCAGAATTTGGCACAAAATAAAGAAACCTGGAACCTCGTTTAGTCCCAAGCTTAGCCACATCCTCTGAACAATGTTGTGGAGGAACTCAAAGACCTCATACAATGTCAGAGTTCCTTACCTGTATATGAAGACAATGACCAGAACAATGAGAGCCACAAAGGATGCCCCAACACCCAAACCAATCTGTGCCTCCAGCGGGAAGGTGAGCTGGCTTTCTGTGTCATACTGCACTCGGCCCAGCAGGAAGTTCAGGTTTCCCATCTGCACCTGTAAGAAAGCATGTGCCACAACATAAGCTCAGTGCAGTAATGGAAACCAAAGCTACAGGCCTTCTCCAGAATGGGTGCAGGTGGCATACAGCTCTCTAGCAAAGCTGTCCCACAGCACAACTCCTGAATCGAGCCATACCATTTGCTTTCAGGCAATGTCTAGCACAGAAGAGTAGAGTTGAGAACAAAAGAAGCTTCTGGTACAGGCCTCCGTTCCCCACCAGGGCTTCTGCTTCCCACCCCACTCTCTGCCTCCACCACTACTTGCTTGTGCTTCAACAAAACAACAGGATTTCTTGTGGCACTGCTGCTTCCCTACCGTGAACTCTGGGAGCATGTCCGTGCCCTCCCGCTTGGTGCGGTGCCGCGGAGCTGGCTGCTCAGAGGGAGGCTCACAGTAAAGATGGTGCCTTGTCAGTGTCTTCACCACACAGATTCCTTCCCCAATCATGGCCATAACTTCATCCTTGGAAATAGCCAGATCTAGATTTTCCCCCTGGAAAAGACATGAAATCAGCACATCAAAAAACAACTCTGCATTTCCATGGCTCCAGAGAAGACGGAGGAGACCCACACCATTGGGTGAAAGCAGACTTTCCTTCTCTGGCAAGGCTTGTGTCTGAGTTGGCTGCAGAAATTCATTTTGTAAGCTAAAAAATGCACTTGCATACAATTCAGATTATAGCTTTAGGACCCACACCATGCTGCACAAGTACAGCTGTGAACAGCCTGTCTTCTTAGGGCTCTTCAGCCACGCCACAGCACCACTGAGGTCAGCTCTTCACTCTGTGCATGTACATGCACAGGTATGTATATATTTGAAAAGGCAATCTCAGGTCAGTTAACCTAAGCACTCAGGTGAGTCAATCAATGCCATTCAAAGCTGCAACACATTTATCTTATTCTTATCTGCTACATAAATCTGCTTTAATTTGGGGAAATGAAGACCTTTTCTTTTTAATAAAACCACTCTGACTGATGTTATTACATTTTGATGTCCACGCTTTTGCTCAAAGCTTTGTCAGGGTATCCCCACAGGTTGGTAGATCAGCCTCCTTGCTCTCTGAAACCTTGCATCTTGTTTGTTCTCTCTCAGCCTTCTCAAATCTTCCTCCTTCTCCAAGGTGGCAGCAATACCAATGGCAGCAGTCTAGACATTTCTAGACCAGTTTGTCCTTGCTATTTTTACTCACAAGCAAAAAAACCCCAAACAACTGGAGAATGCAAATCTCCAGCTGCAGCCACTGACTTTCTTAATGAGGGCTGGACTAGAAAGTACCTTTCCATACAAAAGAAATACCTCAGATTATTTTCTTGCACATACAGAAAAAAACATTAGTCACTCTGCCCTTCTGCATAATCCTTAAAAATTGTTTTCCTACCTCCATCTAGTAACAGGTTTTTCCTACTGCCAGGATTCTTTTACTCCTAAGAAACTTCTAGAGAAATCTTAAGAGGTTATGAAAAAGCTGGCAGCTGAGAACAGGATGTGGGGTTTATTTAGTAGATAATATCCTATATATGAGTAGTTTATTAGAGTTAAAAATAAAAAAGCATGGAAGTTCCTACAAGCTTAAAAATTATAGGCACAACAGGCTTTTTTGATGCACTCCTTTCCCTGTTCTTAAGTACCATTTCTCTTAGGCCAAAGTAGATGTGCTGTGATAGGTTGTGAGCCTGTCAAATACTTAAAAACCCTGATGCTGCATCACACCAATTTAAAATGCTCAGGTTAGACACAACTTTGTTCAAGGAACATTATTTCCATCTAGTTTTTGTGTTACCTCCACAGAGATGACGCTTCCTGGCTTGTGACGATATGGCTTGGCAGGGTCTTCAGCATTCAGTGGCTTTAGGATGGGGTTGACTTCGTAAGAGAAGGGCATGGGATGCAAAGAGTTGAAATCAAAGCTTAGGTTATCCAGAATAAATTCCAGTTTGATACGGACACTCTGCAACAGCAGGTTAATAGCTGGAGTTTTGCACAGGATCAGGTAGGATGAGTTCACGAGGCACGGTTCTTCAAACTAAAATGTGAAAGGCAAAAAAGAGTCAGTAGTGAGACTCTAATGTTTCTCTTGCAGGTTTGCAGTACTTCCCAACCCTCAGGAATCTGGGGCCAGTCTGCATTCCTCTCATCTGGAGCAATGCCAAAGGAACTCAGCTTAATTGTAGAGGGAAAAATCCAAAATCTGAGGAATTCCCCATGTTCCTCTAAAGAACGTTTTCCCAGCACTTGCTTTGTTGCAAGTGCCCAGGTCTCAGCAGTGGAGAGCAGAGCTCTGAATTCCCCCAGCAGAAAATTCTGGACAGACATCAGATCTCTCTGCTCTGGCAGAACAGGACCAAAGGCCTTCAGTGCAAGACTGATTTTCTAGCTTGAATACTTGTATGAAAGAAGCATTCCTTCATCTGATGGAAGTGTTTTATACATTTAGTGAGAGTATTAGAGTAAAATTATTTTTTTTCCCCTACAGCCACATGGGTAAAACCAGCTATTAATGGTGCATGTGCATCAGAACCATATTCTCCCAGTTTCTGTACAGGAAGCCCTCCACCATTTGCATTAATCATGCAGATCCTTCTTTTACTTCGGCTGCCAAATACACTCTACATCTGTAAATTCTGCTGCATGCTCTGTGACCTTGATAATCACATCAATACCTCTGCAGTGACCCACCTCAGGATACTGGTAGTAGGAGAGCAGAAAATGTTACTGGAACTGGTAATTTCACTGAACTCTGCCTGCTTTTGCATCTCAGAGTGAAAGAGAGTCCAGGGGCTGGAGAGAACTATGCAAAAGGAAGAGTCTGGAGCATGGACAGGCTGAGCCACACAAGTTCTCTGTCTCAGCTGTAATTTCTTTATCTCCATACTGCTGTCCTGCTGTTTCTGTCACTCATCACAAGTCCTGCACATCTCTAAGCAGAGGAAGACCCAACTCATGGAAATGTTCGTACAAGTGCTTAACCTGTCAGTCTAGCAGAGAACACTTCCACTTGGCCAAGACTGTCAGTTGGTGCAATCCAAGCAGATAACAGCAAGAGACCCAGAAGCCCTAGGGACAGAAAGTCCACCTCTCAACCCTCATGCACCCTCAGCTTCACTGAGCACCCTGCCACACTACCTGCTGGATGCTGCACAGGGCACCGTCAGGGCACTCGGTGTCTGGGACGATCCTGCGCCGCCGCCCCAGGCCTCGCCGCCGCCGGTCAGACGGAGAAACCGTCACTCGGATCTTGGGTTTCTGTACAACATCCAAGTTGTATCCATGAACTCTGAGCACTCTCCCTCCACTGAAAGAGAAAAGCAGCTGATCTCACTCACCTGTTATTCCTTAGGTCTGTCTTGCCCATGCTTCCACCCCCTTCTGCTTATGCCCATTCCGATGACCCTGGTGTTACTCTGCAGGGTGAGCCAGCAAACAGATCCCATTGGTGCTGTATCACCTGCCTCAGCACACAGCCCTAGGGAAGGTGCACTCAGTCTTTCTACCTGAGGAAGCTTTTAGGTGGTTCTGCAAAAGTGATGTTGGGATCCAGAGTATATCTGAAGAGGGATCCTTCCAGCCTCCGTTCTTGGTCCCCATACTTGACAGTGACTGGGAGTTCTGCAGACACATTGCTGGGACTTGTCTGGCATGCCAGCTGATCCTCTGTCATCTCAGAGAGGCTTGGAGAGACAAAAGAGAGAATAAGGGATTAACACAGCCACTGTGGAGGCAGATTTTATAGTAGTATGCCTCAGTCTTTTCAGTTTGCAAACCTCTTCTGGTATTTTCCTAAATTTAATGCTAAAAGGTCTTGTGCCTTATTCAAGCAAGCAGTAATTGCTAGGCAGTTGTCCATGAGCAGCACATGGAGCAGGTACACCCACTGAACAGACTGAAGAGACCAGGAGCATGGTACCAAGGCATGTGCACCTTCTCTCCAGCAGTTCTGTCAGATGCACTGTCCCAGGACACAAGAGAAAAAAAAAGCTCTTGGTGTTAGTCTGCAGGAGCCAACTGCAGTTCCCCATCAGCAAGAGCAGAGCTGTTGGGATGGGGTATAGCCCTGCCAAGAGACATGCAGAGGCCATGCAGCGCTGTTCATGTCCAGGGGAATGTAGGCAGGAATGCAAGATGGTTGAGGTTACTGCCATGACCCTCAAGGGGAGGATCTGGAGCACAGAGGAGAGCAGAGCTCCAACATTCTGTGCTGAGGGCTGAGCCAGGCAGCTTCATGCCCTGCAGGGCTCTGGGAAGGACTCAGGGCAGTGCACAGCCAGCATGTCAGAAGACTCTGATCTTACATGTGGCAAGGGAGGTCTCCAAGCAGGACACTGATCTCACTAGGATGCCCAGTCAGCAGTTTTGAGCCCAGAAGAGTAAGGCAGGTTCCTCCTGCTTTGGGGCCCTGAGTTGGAACAATGGATTTCAGCTCTGGGTTCTAGAAGAGGAGAGAAAACAAAAATTTAGCAAAGAAAAAACAAAAACGAAAAAGGTGAGTCATGAAGACCTCTAAAGATAAGGCAAGAAAAGAGCAGAACATGTTCAGTGACCTCCACTGCTCTGAAAAGAGAAGTGATAGATCCCATTCTCAGGCAGGCTCAGCTAGGCTCCAGCAGCTACCTTACAGGGCAGAGGCAACAGGGGAGGGATCAATGACACCAGCAAGAACCACGAACTGGGGAGCAGTCTTTCTACAGACTGCAAAAGGCACATGGATGCTGCACACAGCAAAGCTGTCAGCCCCACACACAAACCCTAGGATTAACAGTTCAAAGGTATTGCTCAGGTCAGTAACTGGATTAATAACTCAGGTTAGGAAAACAAGGTAGCAAATAAACTGCCTGTTTGTCTAGTAGATGATGAGATTACCAGCAGGGAGCCCTAAGAATCTGTGTAGAGGCCTGTGCTGTTAAACATACTTGTAGCTGACCTGGAAAGGGGAAATGAAATTTGATAAATTATTCAGAGTAACAAAAACTTAGTACCACTGAGGAGCTGCAGCAAAATTTAGAGGAACCAGGCAGTGTGGCACAAGTCAGGCACTGCTGATAAATAAAGAGCAAGAAACATGAAGTGAGAAGGAGCAGGGAGACTACAGCAAAAAAGCAACCTAACTGTACATACACTGCTGTGAGTTTCAGAATAGCTCCTGCCCATTCCAGAGTGCTTTGGTACCTGTAGCACCTCTACCAGCTACATAACCCAGTATATAAAATTGTTCCATACAGTCAAAAACACAATAGCCTGAGACTTCTCAGGCATCTCTTTACACTTCCCATGGGAGAGGGAGACATGTAACTAGGTACATAACTTTTAAGTGGCACAGCAAGGATGCAAAGTGTGTAATCTTATTTAAATATTATTTCATAGTTCCTGGGTTTAAGGTATCAAAAAGTTAACAGAAACATAAAAAATAGGAAGCATTTCTCCATACAATACACAGTAACTTTGGATTTACTGCCACTAGCTGCTGAAGGTTAGAAGGGAGAAGTGTGTTCAAGCAGCAATTTGCAAATTAATAAAAGGGAAGTCAGAAATCTTAGTAAGATGTTAAGTCATCAATTAAAAACAAATATCCAAATCAGAAAGATGCCCAGTATTTTTTCTCTTTCTCTACAGCATTTTATAATTACCATTGTAAAAAATAAAATCAAAACCCACTAGATGAGTGAAGCTGCAGTATTGCCTAGTAGAGCTGTTCTTAAAATCTAAAGGGGGGATGAAAAAACCAAACAAAAAATCTGCAAAAAACACCACAGAATGGAAAGACCAGAAAAAAAAAAGATAAAAATACCAGCAAGTGCCTGGTAGAGTCCCAGAAATTCATGCAATAGACAGACATTTGGCAGAGATTCTGGAAGAAGAGGGAGAGGCATTAAAGAAGCAGTAGTTACATTACCTGATAGGTGAAAATTTGCCCAGAAACTCCACGTCCTCCGCCAGGCACTTCCACCACAATGTGCCCAAACTTCTCTGTCCAGCTCCCACCAGTGACACAAACGATACTGCAGGACAATCCAAGCACAGTGTCACGCCATGGAAGAGCAGATGTATCCACTGCATCAGGTCCTAAAACCATCTAGCAACCACAGTTCTCTTCTTTCAGCCTTATCACACGCTCAGAATATACAACCAAACACTGAGAAACACCTTGAAAAGCTGGAATAGGTGCAGCAGAAAAAAGCAGGAGGCAGTTCCAGACAGGCCCATCCTATCCAAGGTTGTTCTTCCTGAGACAGACAGGATGAAACCCACTGTGTCTCACACATACATGAAGAGTCCAAGAACTCTGCTATTGTCCAGAGCTGATCAGTCACATCTGGAGTGACCCCAGGCTAACGGTGGTCAATCCACACGTTAGCACTGTGTCTGATGCAGAAGGCTCAAGACTGCAGGTGTAGCAGGCACTGCTCTTCAGCCAGTGGCCTCTGGGATCAGCTAGTTCCCCTGATCTGCACCACCCATTCTTCCCAGCCCTTTTTCCAGCCATAATTTGATACAGAAGACGCTGGCAAGGTGAAAAGTCAGGTTGTACTTAGAACAGGGCAGCAAGGAATCCCATCTGACAGCACAGATTTGCTAACAGAGAAACTGCTCTGCAGGAGACTCCCCAGCCTTCCTACAACAGCAGGAGATGAACTTTGTCTGGACCTTACTCAAGAGAGGGTTCCAGGTTCACAGCTATATCCCCTCAACCAAAAAGGCTCAGGAATTTGAACTTAGACAGTGCATTCCCAAGCCAGGCCCAGACCCTGTGATGCCAGGTGATTTAGAGATACAGAACAAAGACAGTGCTGACCCCAGAAAGATTACATTCTAATTCTAGGATGAAAACAGAAAGCAGATGGATCCAGACAAACAAGACACACAGACAGGACAACACTGCTCAACACAGCAGGCCATTTTCTAGCAGGATCTTACCTGGCTCCCAGAGGGAAGGGTGCTACAACTACTGCTACCATGGAATGGAAAAATGGGTTTGTGATAGCTCTGATGAGAGGTTACTCACAAGTGCTTTCCTCTTCTCCTGCTGGTTGCTTGGCTCCTCTCCCTCCCTTGTCCAAGGCTCCCACCTACCTACCTTGCCACAGGCCAACTATACAAATATTCCTTTCTCCTTGCTTCCTAGCTATCCCCCAGTCACACCTCTCAACACCTGACTTGTCTGCCTAGTTCTATGGTCCTGCCCTGGCCAGACACACCAGACACCCAGTTCTCCACCACTGACATTAGCCAGATTCAGCAGGATTGGTCTTTCTGCTTCTCATCCTCCTCCTCCTCCTAGCCACTACTTGTAGAAGCACTTTGTGACCTGCAGGACAACCCTAGCCACCAGAAGAGTGGCACAGAGCCCTCCAGGACTGCTTGACCTGTCCCTGGTTGAGAGGGTCCTTTCATTGGGTTTGTTCCTGGGAGGTTGAAGTCTGTCTGGTAAGTGAAGAATGCCAGTCTCAGGGTGTGCTGTGCCCAAGCAGCAGCAAGAAGCTGAGCCATACCTCCAACCATGTGTGCCCATCCTCACCCTGTGTTAACATGGTCAGGATACTTTCCTTGCAGTAACACTTGCACAAGACATGTCCTTGGTGTTACTGACGTCACCCAATGGCTGAGAGAGACACTCATGACTCTGCCTGGTTTCAAGCCTGTGACTCCCTGGCCTGGCTGGGGCTCTCTGCTGGCAGGGTAGGCAGTACAGGGCAGGACTGTTTAGCCACTGCCTTGTACAAAACCTGATCTCTCCAAGGTCACTGCCTGAGTAACTGATCAGATGGTGACCTTACTCAGGGGCACTCCCTGGGGAATGAGCAAGGCTCAACACCTGCTACAGCAAAGGCAAGGACATCTCAGGCTGGTGTCAGCAGCCAAGGGCAAAGCCAGAGCCTGCCTCTGGGAGGAGGTTTTACAGATACTCTACCTGCTAGAGATCTCATACTCTTGAGCATCTACGGCACAGGGAATTCCTGCCACAGTGACAGTTTCTGCAATGTCTTGATGTTTCTGCCCGAGGTTTGAGCCAGTGATGGTGATTCTAGTGCCACCTTCCACTGGTCCAGACAGGGGGTACACCTGCAAAGACATCCGCGCACGTGTAAATGTCACAGTATCTCAGACCTCTGCACTCTGGCAACTGATCTACAGCACAGGGCCCTTCAGCTGCCCCTTTACCAACTGCCTGGTCAAGTCACTGCTATGGTTTCTTTTTACTGGCTTAGACTAGTACCAGGTTGCACCCAGTCAGAGATACCTTTTCCATATCTCACTGTTGCCAGTAGTCCCCTCCAGAGGCGATAATCCACTATAGACTTCTAAGGCAAGGACTGCCCTGCTTTGCCTTCTCATCAACATGCTGACCACTCCATAAGAGCATTTCTGCTGAGGGGTGGGAATGCACAAGCCAATACATGTTACTGGTATTGAAGCAGCAAGCACCATTCCCCCTCAGCATCAGTACGACAATGAATTGCATGCTGCACAAACGTCAAAGCTCTATCCCTGAGCAGCATCCAAGATAAACTAGGACAAGATGCAGCACATGGATGTTGTGTGCCACCAGAGGGAGGACAAGCTGACAGCAAAAGGGACACATGGCTACAGACACTTGTCATGTGGCAGTTAGCAAGAAACATTTAAAATAAACAGACAAAAATAATTGACTTCAGTAACCTGTCATGCCTTTCCCATCCATGTTGAGCTGTTAGCATTAGGTTTTGCCCTCCTTTGCCCCAGGCTCAGTTAGGCCAACCTGTTTCAGGGTCTGGCTCGGAACACCTGGAAGATCCAATCTGAGGACCCTTTCCCAGCTCCTGAATGATTCTGCTCCTTCTGGCATGCCAGTTTCAGCTCAAATGAGATACAAACGCATCTTTCCCCCCATCTCTATCAGCAAACTGAGAGCCCAGCAAAAGAGTCTAGTATCCTCACAACAGCAAGGAATCACAGTAGAACAGGACTAACTTACACCTCAGATGGCAAAAGTACTACTGAGCTGCACCATTTGCACTTGGAGTTCACAGCCCTTTGGTTTCAACTGGAGAATAGAGCCATCCTTGCCCAGGGTGCAGTGCACTAGTGATCAAGTTACTCACGGAGTGAATGAGAGGAGCTGGACACAGGTCTTCTATCTCTTCCTTGCAAGAGCCCCTGAAGATACAGCTGGGGCTGTCACCTCCACACCACACACAGTTGTACTTTGAGTCGGCTGTTTGGCAGCGGCTACAATCAGTGTGTCCCACAGAGCAGTTGTAAAAAGTCACTGCAATGGAGAAAAATTCAGAGGCACCTGCAAACATCCCCTAGGGCACAGAAAAATCCAGCAACCTGGCATCTTGCACAGGCGCCTCTCCTCCCTCCCCTGTGACAAGCAACAGAAATGAGGCTGTATATTTTCCTTAGTCTCCCTGTGACAGGACTACTACAGATGCAAAAAAGCCTCACTCAAGGAGTTCCCAGCTCATTTCCTCCATCATCTATTGTCTTTTTGCTGGGCAGGTGTTGCACTCCTACCGTGCAGATCCGCAGCACTGTCCACTCGCAGGTGTCGTCGCCTCTGCACAAACACCACAGCATTGAATTCCAGTTGAGGTGCTGTGTAACTGTACTGCAGAGACAAAGACCATCAAGACAAAAGACTCAGAGGCACCAAGAAGCCAGCTGAAAGGGCAAAAAGCATCAACATCCATCCTGCATAGGGCACTGGCACACGCAGCCTGTACGGAGCTTCCAGTGAATGCAGACAAAGCAGTGCCAGCTGGGGCAGTGGCAGCACAGCCCTGTCCTCCCTGGTTCCTGCAGTCACAGTTCTGCTCTACAAAGAGTAGCAGGACACTGGGATGAACACTGAAAGCAAATGTGTGCTCACAACAATACTTGTCTAGCTTCCTAACTGCATTCCTAAATGGCTAATTCCTATCTACAAGGCACCTGCTCAGAAAACTGCTCAGGTTGGCATTTCTGCCATTTCAGTAGAGCTGAAGATGCAGGATCACAACTGGTCTGCAGGGCCCATGTGTGCAAGAGTCTATGTTGCTCCTGTCCCTTAACTATGAGTTTGTGAATATACCCACCTCTGCTTGCAAATCTTGCCCTAAGTGAAATCCACACATCATCCAGAAATGTACATGGCTGATTTAATTTTGCCTGTTAATCTTAAAATCCACAGGTTGGCTTCCACCACTAGGAACAAACTTGGTATTAACAGCATTTTTCTTTTCACAAAAGAACCACCATGTCAGAAGAAGTCACAATCCAGAGACCTGTGAACAACAGTGCCTCAAGCTAGAGCAGAAGTGGCAGTACCCTTGGCAGGTTGCAATGAGTGGTGATTCAGAGCTCTTTTCCCCAAAGACTTTGCCTTCCATCCAGCTGTTTTGCTGGGCAAAACCACTGCGAGTATAAACTCTGAAATGGCATCATATTCCAAGCACTCACCTGGTTCATCTGGCAGGTGATATAACACAGGGACTGGTTTGTTTCTTCCCCTTCCACATAAGCCTCCATCACCACTGTCCTCCCCTCCAAATTCAGGACACACTCATAATCCCACTGCTGGTCCTGCAGAGAAGATACACGTGGCATAATTTCTCAGCTACACGGAGCTTCCTGCTCCATCAGAGTGCATTCCTGCTCCCCAACTCAGTACCTTCTACCAAGCCACTTACTGCACAAGCAGTATCTTCCTCTCCTTTCCTTCATTATGCCAACTCTATGCTATATTCAAGGGCTCTCAATGCTGTCACTGCCTCTACGTATGAAAGGAAAACCAAGACAAAACAAAACACCTAGAAAGGAGCACGTGTATGTCAGTGCAGGGAGAAGGGAATGCAGGAAGAGGAATGAAAGGAAAACCAGAGGGATGGTGAAGTTAGGCCTGTGTGTCTCTGTGAAGCATGAGCTTGGGAATGAAGAGTGGAGCACACAGGTGAGGGCCCTCAAAAAGCACTAAGTCTATTTCTCTCCTCTCTCCTGCAAATCTTTCACCAAACTGCTCAGACACTTGCTGTAAAACAGATGGATGTGCCTCCCCAACCAGCTCTGCTGCTCTGAGCAGTGCAACGTGTCAGGTTTAACATACAAAGTAACAATTAGTCTGTGGGCTGCATGTTCTGAGGTTGTTTGTTAAAGGTTACTAAATCAGTTTTCTGTCTTCAGAAGCAAAGAGAATTTTTATCAGAGGCACACCCAAGAAACAGCTTTCAAGGGTGGTTTCTCCCATTGCAGAAGTTTCAGGTATGGCAGGAATATCCACATTAACATGAGCATGCCAGAAAGGAAAGGGAACAGATGCCTTATCTTTAGTTTATGGAGACACAATCAGCAGAGATTCAGCAGGAAGTTATTATTCCAAGAACTACCATCTACAGTGCAGCACAGGTGCAACTTAATCCAAACACATGTAGATCTTCTCCAGCAGGCTGGTGCACACCTGTACTCTCCCTTTCTCTAGGTGACCTCCTACCCACCAATAAATCCAGCTATGTAATTATTTATTCACAGAAGTAGGTAATTTCTTTAGGTGTTTCTGCAAACAGGAGCACCTAGGCAGAGCCACAATTGTGTCTTACAAGTATTTTTAGCAGTTCAGTGACAGGTTGCCCAGAGAGTGCTCATTAAAAGTTTCTCAATGCTGATGGCATTGAGCTGACTACCTGATAGAGGTGGAAGTTCTTTCCCAACAGGGTTATCTTCCTTGACACGTTGACTGGAAACAGCGAAGATCCCTGGATTCTCTGCACACAAGGACAGGCATCTGGACCCCAGCTAAACTCTTCATTCTGAAAACAAACAAAAGTCTTCAGAGAAACAGACCTCCATGGCTCTGATACAAAGAATCAGAAGCCTAACAGGCCAACAGAGACACAAGCCCTACCTGAATGAAGCCACCCACGCCTGTGCTGCTTTACCATGAAGTTACAAGTAAGCAATGCAAGAGCCCAAAGAGGTAAAGGGCAGAAAGCTGCCAATATGCTGGACATCGCAGCAGCTGCCACCTTCAGGCCAGCAAGCATTTCTACAAGAACTGGGAATCTCACACACGTTTTTCTTCCTCAGGCTGCCACTTTGCACTCCTCACATTACAGTGGCCAGCTTCTACACTCTCAGAGGACACAACCTCTGTTGTGTGTGGAATCACTATATCAGCAATCTGTATCAAAACGGCAAAGCGTTCCAGCCTTAGACTGTGAATTCCAAAGCCCAAAAACCTACCTCTTCCCAAAACTCAGGGGCATCATACTGATAGTCGAGGTCAGGGTGGAGGATCCTGGGAAAGTCGGGGACATCCCTCTCTGAAGAATCACCATCACCCGACAGAAGAGTAGAAGCAGAGAAGGGAGATGTGTCATTCTCAGCCTGCAGCAAATCCATCCAGTCCTCTGTGTCCTGGAGCTCTGTGCTTTCCCCCAGCAGCCAGTCTGGGGGAGATGAGGATGGGAGCTCTGAAGCAGGTAGTTCAGTTCCCATCAACTTGGGAGAGTCATCAAAGGCAGCAGGAACCCCTGGCACCTGGCTGGGGGTCTGGGGAGTTGGGATGGTGGGTGTCAGTGTCTCTGTGGTAGGAAAAGAACTTGGAGGCCACTTGAAACTGGTGACATGAGTGGAAGGTGTTACTGCTGCTGCAGACGTGTGCAGAGAGCTACCCACTAGGGTGGTGGGGGGGTCAGTGTGCCATGGCTCCTGGGCAGTGGCTGGTCCTTCCGTGGGCAAGGCTGCCTGGTCCATGTTTTTGGATGGGCTGGTGAGGACAGATGCAGCAGATGTTGTTGTCTCTGGCACAGTGACAGCAGGTTTGTCTGCTGGAGGTGGCAGAGGGGACTCCGTGGCAGCCTGGAGAGAGGCTGCTTCAGTTGAGAGGGTCAAGTATGTGTAGTTGAGGGTTTCTGCAGGCTCAGTCACTGTATCAGGGGCTGGGGACAGTGTGACATGGTTGGGCTCTGTGGGGGCCACAGTGCTCGGTACCACATGCTCCAGGGGGGTGACCGGCTTTGTGGCCACGGTTGGGGCTGTGGTAGAGGACTTGGTGAGGGGAGCTGCTGAAGAAGGAAACACACTTGAGGTTGGGATCTGTGCCTAGAAAAAAACAACATGGTGGGGTGAGAAGAGAGAAAGAAATTAAATAGAATAAAACCCAAGCAGAAAAGCACTCCATACTGCTTCCTGTAGCAGTGCTCACAGGAGCCTGCTTCACCCTCTGGATTTCAATGAGGACTACATCTTGTGCCACCTTGTCTTGCCTGCCTGCATCCCCCGCAAAACTGCAAGGCCACCTGTGGCAGCCACAAACTGGGCATCTGTTCCACCTCCTCACTTGCAGCCTCCTTGCCAGCTTGCCCTTGTCCCTCACTTTGAAAACACAGGCTGGGTAACCCCAAGAAAGGGTGACATGCTTCATCTGATGGCACTTTCCCAGAAACGCAGCAAGGCTGTGTAACACCAGGGATGGAGAGCTTTTTGTCACCCCAAGGGGAGGCTTTGCTCCAACAACTCCCCTCCTGGCTTGACACGACTGACAGCTGCTATTTTACCTCAAAAAAGATCTGACTCCCTGAACTCCCTGAGGCTGGTCTGGCATATAAGTCAAGGACTGAGCAGGAGACGCACCCTTTCATTGTAGATGATGGTTCCTTCCTCACAGGCTGCTTTGTGGGTGCAAAGGTGCTGCTGGATGCACCAGTTACATCCCCAGAGACTGCTCACACACTTCTGGCACCTGGAACAGTGATAGAAAAACAGCTGCTAAGACGACCTGGAAAGGGACAGCCACCCTCTCTACAGCTACAGAGAAGAAAAAGCAGGTGCTCACGGTGCCGATTTCCAGAGCAGGGCCACTGCAGCACAGTCATAGAAAGAGAAGTCCACAGAAGCAATGAAGATGTCATGGAAACGCACTACGAGCTTTATGGTGACATGATCTGAAAATGAAAATAAAAATTTCTTAGAAATGGAGCCACTCTAAGTCTGCCATACTGTTAGGAGACAGAATATGCTTTAGGAAAGACACTGTCAAACGGGGAGGCAGATTCCTTTCCATGCTTCCAGCATCTCAATTGCTGGATTATCCTATGGACACTAAAACAGGTTGGACAAGTTTGTCAGAGGTAGTTTATGACAGCTCTTGCCATGCCATGGGAAGGAAGTCTAGTCTGAAGATCCCTCCGTCTTTATCTGCTGTAATTCCACTGTCAACTTTGTATTAAAGGAACACATAACATTCCAGGCTTAAAGCTGATTGTCCTCCTCTGTCATCCAAAGGAAAACCAAACCCTTAGAACTGACATGCCCTTCACATAATGCCTTCACCTTGAGAGCTTTGTTCTATGTCCAGACTAAGCAGTGACTCACTGAAGAGGTTTATAAGACCTGTAATCTCACTTGCAATGACTGAAGACTTATCAGCTTTAAATCCAGGTCTCATGCCAACTAGAAGTGTCAAGATAGCCCAGTTCTCTTTGGGAAGAGACTACCACTGTTTTCTGATAGATCAAATAACTGCAGAAATGGTCTAAACTTACTGTGGCTGATAGCATGAGCCTGAAGGGCATATTTTGCATGTGACAGTACTAAACCAGCCAATTAAACTCGTTCCAGACAAACACCCCCAACCCTAGAGTTGGGCATTTGTTCTCCAACTAATGGAAACATACTGCATGCTCTGCTTAACTCTGAGAGCTGCCATTTCTCCAGGACAGTTTGCTATAAAAATAAGCAACAAGAAGCTTGTCCGTCATTCCTGTCAGAGAATTCAGACCTCCTCTTGCAAGTAAGCTCTATTCACAACAAAACAATTCAGATGTCTGGTGGTGGATCAGTCAGGCCTAGACTTGCCTCCTGATAGGATGACAAGTGAAGCAGTGTGCTAGTAAAACAGCTGATGATGAGGTGTGTATGAAAACCCACGATTAGGAGAAAAAAGGGTATCACATGCAGCTGGAGGCAGGAGTCACAGCAGTACTGTCAGCTCCCATCACTCTCATACAGGTGGATTGCATTTGGCAGTGGTGGAAGGGCCAACACCACCCAGGGTTTCAGGGCTATGACACCGTATTTATAAATACTCCTTCCTCCAAATAGGCCACTATTTCCCATAACTGCCAATAATGCTTTGCAGCAGTTCAGAAGATGAAACTGAGTGCTTGCAAACTGAAGGCAAGAGCTTCTGCTATCCACTTGGAGCTCAACGACTTAAAATGACAGATGAGCTGGGTATGCAACCTTCAAAACAAAGCTGAAAAAAAGGCAACTATTTTAGTGAGCTGGACAAAGTATTGTAAGTAGGGACAGGAAAGTGCTGGTATCCAAGGCTCTGATGAGACTTCATTTGGAAAACAGCATATAATTCTGGTTACCAGCTTCAAATTCATCTCAGCAGAGCTCAGAAGCCATGCAAGAAGGGCCAGCAATACAGTGAAGGAGAGAGGAAGTAACAAAAGAACAGAAAGAAAAAGCTGGCATGGTTAACATGGCAGAACTCCATGCTAAGAATGCCTGGCCATAGTTCTCTGAGTGGGAGAAGAGCTGTGGAAGCAAAAGGACAACACAAGTAGATCAAACGAACCATCCACGAGCAAGTTCAGGCTAGAGAACAGGAGCAACTTGTTAAGCCTCAGAGATGCAACATGAAAATAAGATAGGTAAGCTTCTATGGACTCTTGAAATAAAAGTAGGACTGACTTACAAAGGAGTCAATAAGAATATCTGAAGCCTGGAAATAATGAAAACAAGACTGTGACTTTATATACACTGATTTTTCACAACTGTGCATAAAATTAGGCCCATGTTTGCAGAACTAATCAGGGAAGCCAACCCTGCTTCCTCTACCTGTGGTGGCAAGAGCATGAAGCCCTTTCCCCTCTGTGTCTGACCACCCTGAAGGGAGATTTGGCCAGTTGGTTCCAGCCTAAAGCAGCATGAAAGCCAACAGATATAATAATATTGTAAATAGTACTGAAAATCAATGAGCTTGAGATTGAATTAGTGTGTTACCTGGCTTCTGCTGTCATGTTCTGTCCGTGAAGATTGCTTCAGACTTAGACAGCTGCAGCATGGAAAATCTGTTCAGCCATTTAGGTGAATGGTGTGGAATGCTTTCCAACTGGCACCTGCCTTTTACTTCAGATGAACAAGCTCTTTGAAGAGATCAGCTCATCAGAGCTCACACTGACAGGATGGGTAAAATCCAACGCAAAGACTGTAAACTGAGAGCTTTCCAGGTTCTTTAGAGTAGTCAGTTACCAATACTGAGCCAGTTATTGTTCATGTTAATAGAAGGCTGACTATGCATTTTCTGAGGTTCTGCTGCATTGCAGATTAATTTCTGTCCTTAAGGACTGTGGGTCTCATCTTGCCTTGCCTTACATCTACTTCCTTCTCTCACTGCTACATGGATTTTGAGGAGGTTTGCATTTTGATTTAAATAATAAAGCAGTATTTAAAAGAGTTCTCTCTACAGACTTATGACAAAGCTGCCAAACCAGCCACCACTCTAGATTGCATTTCAGATCATATTCAGATTTGCATACAACCCTTCAAGCAGGATCTTCTTTCCAACTACCAGAATTTGGCACTGGAATTTGGCAACAGCCCAGAATAGCACAGGATGTATGTGACACACAAGTAAAAAGCAAACAGATACTATGACAGAATGAAATGAACACCTGCTGACAGACCACATACATTCATGGCTGTTAATCCTGGCAATCTGATGGACCTATAATGTACTTTCTCCCAACAATATTATCAGAGCTATCATGCTCCATTTAAATAATTTCACTAACCTGCTCCTGTTGGCAAAGTTGGTGCTTGGCTGGGATCTGGAGAAGGACACATGATTCCTGCCTCTGTCAGAACTGCTGGGCTTTCATAATCTTCAAAGTAACATGAGTAAAATTCTTCCTCATGCAGAGAAGGTAAGTCAGAAATAGCCAGGAATATCTACCAATTCAATAATATCCAGTAAATAATTTACCCTCCAACACATTCTTCTTTATTTAAGCTAATTTTCTGGTTCTATTTTTTCAAAATAAGAGCCCCATAAAGTAGTTATCTACGTATACACCAATTTTTCTATAATACCTCCTAAGACTGACTGTTCCACTCATCATCTCTTGCCATTCCCAAGCAATTGGCAGCTTCCTCCTCTGCTCAAGTCTCTAGCAAAAGACAGGTTCTTGCCACCTCCTGACACAATGACAAGACTTCAAAACACTGCAGCACCTCCTTAGCTCTTCTGCCAGCTCTCAGATGCCAGACTGAAGCTGTAATTTTGGGTAGCTCCTTTCAAAACTTCCTGACAGCAATTGTCAGAAACACTGTGAAACCACAGACATGGGCACCCTATAGATACTATGCCAAGGAGGGATCCCACCCAAGCAGCCATCAAATACTCCAGAATACCCAGTAGTTCTTTGCAGACAAGGACATTTAGTTTTATGGGAAAACACAAATTATCTCTGGGTACAGCCAAGCTGTTAAGTCCCTTATGTGAGGCAGCAACATGTGCTTGAGGGCTCAGTGATTCAGTACCCCACTGAAAGCAACAGGAAGGCTTCTGAGTCCTCAGAGTCTGCAGGGGACTTTTTACATGCTCGAGAACCATCAGAGGATGATCCCCACTTACATTTCTCTTTTCCTCTCTGCTGATATTAGCTGGAGTTAGTGACTGGACAGACAGACACTGCTGAGTAGAGTTAAAGCTCCAGAGCCACTGCTCACTCAACCTGGACCGCAAGCACTCGGAGCGGCGGCTGCACCTGCAGGGAAACAGCAAGAAACCCCGTGAGAGACCCGTGCAGCCCCAGCAGGACACATTCAGCTTCCAAGCTGACACTGCCTCTCTGGAGCCTTGCTAGGGTTGTGAGAAGGCTGCTTCACAAGCCATGGAAGTCCCAGCCTCCCCCCACCCTCTATAATAGGATGAACTGCTGCCAAAATACAGATGAGGAGGCACTTTTTGGGCTTCAAGGGTCATAAACTAGTTTCTGTGGCATTCTATGGGGAGAGAGAGTCAGCAAGCAGGCACACACACTGGCACAAACCAGTAACATCAGTAGGGGAGCAAGAAGTGAAAAAGAGTGCTAAAGAGAGTGACACCAGAAGAAGAGGTAAGCTAGTTTCTCTACATTTGAAATGAGGCAGTTTGAGCTGCAATCAGACTGAAACCAGGCCGAAATCCACTGGACAGGAGTGAGTGGTGACCCTAAAGCCACAGATTACCTGTGTGCCTCTGTGAGTGCAGGTGGTGTTTTTGGAAGGCAGAGAGAGGAATGGTAAGTTAGAGAGAATATCCCACAAAGGAACTAAAAATAAACCAAATCCAGACACACAGACATACACAGACACAAGGAGGAAAGTAAGTGATGACAATCCTTCTCTCCCTCCAAAATCTCTGCAAGTGATCAGGGATCTCTCTTACCGTCCCTGAAGGACACACCAGCCACAATAGGGATCTTTTAGTGCCAGGCAGGATTCACAGTCCAAGTACAGGGAACATTCCACTATGGGAACCTTTGCCACCTGTCAGAGAAAGCAATCAGTAAACACACAACCCAGGCTTCTTCTGCCTAATTAGCCAGTCCCTTCACCTGCACGTTCACTTAAACAACTTCTTAATCCCCAATATTGCATAAAAATAAGGAAAAAAGGAAGAAGTTCCCATAGCACATCTGAGTGGCCATTTCACACACCAGTGAAAATGACATCTAAACATCAGGCTGTACAGAGGCACTGAGGCAAGCAAAGTGCATGGCTATAAACAGGTCACCCACGACACTTCTGGCAACAAGGAGACTTAATTTAGTGACAAATCTGTATTTTAATAAAATGGATCAAAGAACAGCAGACTGAGCAACATTCGCTCTTTTGCTTTTCTGGACCCTGTCATGGGAGATAATCTCTCTTGACATCTTGTGACTGAAGCTGGAGACAGCAGCTCCAGCTGAGGCCTCTGAATGCATCTGCCCTGTTGCCCAGCTCTACCTGGTAGAACTATGATTTTGACTGAAAGTAGACTAAGAAGCTTTGATCAATGTGGAACAAAACCTGCCATCTGGAGGTAAGTTTTACTTTGAAAATCACTTCTGCTTTAACTTACTATCCTTGCTGATTTCAGCCTCTTGCCCTCTCTTTAATCTCCTACTACACTTCAGCTACTAGACTAGCAGTTACTTTAAAATACCAACTTCTAATCCCTGACCTATTACTTTTGCTAAGTACATGATGTAATTTGCATTTTTTATTTGACAGAACAATTACTGTCAAAGATATATTTCAGATTTCCCTAATCTTCTTCAACTCACAGATTTCAAATCCTTCTTTGAAGTTTTACAACATTTCAGAACATCTCCAAGTGCTCTGAGGGGGGGTGAAGGGAAGCAGTGGTTTTCCAGCATGCTCTGATTTTTGGTTTGTTCTTTCCTTCAGAGCAACTCAAGGGCTGCTTTTTCCTTTGCTAGGAAGATCATTTTTTTTCCAGCTCAAGGAGCTGATATGCGTGGTGGTGCACAAATCCTCTCAAATAAAAGTATCCATAGCTGCATTTCCTATTCCATAGGCACCAATATCCCAAGAGCCTGAGGAACTGCAATGCCTCTTCTCCTCCAAATGCCACTGGGCACAGAGTTACAGAAAGCAGGACAAGAGGGAAAGCTGCCTCACATGGTTCCTTATAGAGCTCAATTTCATTTGCAAGACTGTTATTTTATAGCCAGTCAGAGCACATCTCTGCTATCTGAAGACATTTCCCCACACATTTCTGCTTTTTGTACATTACATGCCTACAGAGGAACAGCCTAATCCTTTAACTGATTAAAAACAGAAGTATCACAGTTTTAATAACACAAAACCTCCCTTTTCTCTTTTTAATCTTTTGCAAAACCAAGACAGGTCACATGACTTGTGAACCCAGAAGGCTCACATTCTTCTGCCCAGATGGAGATGCAAACTGTTGTCCAAACAGTTCCTGCTCAGCTCAGAGGAACCCAGGAATTTGCAGTCCCTTGTCTTCGTGCCAGTAGAGCAGCCTATTACAAGCTTGCAATTCACATTCCTCCAACACTGCTGATACAGCCTGGCTGACTTGGGGAAATGCAGATGCAAGTAGCACAATTTAGGGTAACCAGACTTCCTCCATGCTTCTTCCGGCTTTTGCAAAAAGCCAGTCCCCATCCCTGCAAGCCAGGCTGGCAGGCAGCTGCTGCCCAGCACAGGCTCAGCTATACACACACTGCTTCTCTGCCTCCCCCACTCCCACCAGTAGTTTGTCTGGACCTCAAATGCTTTAAACTTTTCTGTGGAAGGCATTTTATTGCTCTTACCATTGACTGGGTCATGACAAAGAGGTGCTCCTGCAACTGGTCAAACAGCAGGTCTCCGCTCACCATGCTATTTAACTGGATAGCTAAAGAAGAGTATATATGTGCATCTCCCATTGCTCCTAAGTACACCTGCAAGAGAGTCACAGTTGGATGCAGATGAAGTGTCACAGCAGGAGTTGGCTGCACCCATCCTACATGAGGTACAAGCTGGAACCACTGCTGTGTGTGAGGATTCTGACCTCCCACCAAGATCTCAGTGCAGTGAGAAGCACATGCCTCGCAACACCTGCAGAAACCATGTAGGATGCACCAGCCCTGATGGTAGCTCAGTGCAAATGTAACCAAGGGCAATGTGACCACTATTTGGGGTGTTCACATTCTCAATTCAGTACAGTGTGAGAAGAGACCATGTGATAGTAATGGTCTTAGCAGGAACTTGGCTTCCCAAGGGAAAAGAGAAACTGCATTCCACATGAGCATCCCTGATTAGCTTTATCTCTTTATTTCCTGTCATCTGCTTCCAGATCATACCTTGTGCAGGTTCCCTCTGCTGTCTCCCAGAAAAGCAATGGTGTGGCCATCTTCCACATTCACTGCCACAGCTGTCAAACGGGCCTCTGTTTTCTCCAGGAGTGAGGCTGCTTCCAAGGGAACCCGGCTGGCCATGGGGCTGGGAGTATGGTCAGAGCCACAGGGATATGCATACAGTGTGTCCTTTTTTGGGGAGTGAAAATAACAAGGAGATTAGTAACAAAAAATAGATTACAAGGAACACTGTCAGCTTAAACACTTCCCATCATGCCTGTCTACCCAAATTCCTTAAACATTTGCCCCAGCAGTGAATTCAGCTTTGAACCCCTCTAAGCTTTTTGAGAGTAAAAGCCAGCTCAATAATTAATTTTAATGACTAATAATTAGATTTAATAATTACTACGTTGTCTGTAACCTCACAGAAACCTGCTGACATTTCAGCAGGTCCATTCAGTAATTAAACACACTGAAATTCCAACAAACTCTTAATTTCTCAAAAAAACATTACTGGCCAGACACTGCCATGGTACAGCCTTGGGAAAGGCTAATTGTATTTTTCCAAACAAAACAAAAAGCTTGTAATTTCTGCTTCCAGTGTAAAACTTGGTCACAAGCATCAGTTTGCACTGCTTTGTTTTATCATCTGTAAATTCTAAGCCTGAAGTAGAATCCCAAAGCAGCAGGACATACATAAACACAGGGTGGAACATGACCTGCTGCAAAGAGCTTACTAACCACACACACAAATTGTAGAGTGCACACAACCAGAGACCCACAGAAAGTGAAAACAAGAGCCATCTCTGCACACTGCTTCCATTCTTGTCAGATTTCTTAAAACTGACTCCACAAAAACCAGTCATCCTTCTGTTCCAGTTAGATCCCTCCCAGTCCCATCAAACCTTCACTTACTGAATTCTAAAAGGGAGAGAATGAAAGCTGCCAACTTATTTATAGTTTGTATGTGCAGAAAGAAGATATTCCATTATGATTCATCTTCTACCCAAGTGACAAACTCAGGCTTGTCTAGGACAGTTCCTCTGTTGTTTTACATCTTTCTTGACACCTTGTTTTGTGTCCACTTTAATTTTACAGTATGTTTGGAGACTGTATGCAGGATTGTTCACCCAATGATTACTATTAAAACCAATACTTTTTAATTGATCAGTGACTTGTCTTCAAACAACGTGGCTTATGTAAACTAATGATCTTCATCATGAAATCCTTTATGGATAACAGTTGGACCCTCCTCTCCAACTCCTTACGGACGCTCTTACGAAGCTGCGTGTGGATCAGAGGCAGTAACTGCACAGTCCACATCGACTTCAGCTCCTTCTCTCTTTCCTCAGGCAACATGGTTGAATTTAGATTCCTTGTGAGCAGGGCTATGTGCTCCTACTGCCAGGTGTCCATGCATTGCCTGTGGCAGTGCTGAGCTGCTGGGTACCAGTCAGCGATAGCAGCACCAGGCGACATTCTGCAGGCACCTGCCCACCACCCCGCACCCACCCCCTGCAGAACCTGACCCTTTTTCCTCCTCTCCTCCCATTTTTCTTGGGTTTTTTCTTTTGTTTGCCTTTCATAATTGACTGCTTCCTGGAGAAACTAAAAACGATCAGGAGCTTTTGACCAAGTCTGTGGAAATCCCCCGGTAAAATGTATTTAACCTGCTGACCTCTATTCATTTCCACATGTGCTGCTTTTGCAGCAGGCAAGCAAGGCTTGACACGTCAGTTCCACCTACGAAACCGTGCCAATCAGACTAGCACTACTTTCATCCTGATGCTTTATTGTTTTCTTTTCAAACACTAATTCAACCGATTTTCTGCATACCAGCTGCAAGGCTCTGATTTAAAGCCTCAGAAGAGGCTACAACTTTTAACGACTGTTGGTTTTTACCATCCTCTAAGCTAACATTCATTTTTAGTAACAGATGTATTTTTCTTATCAGCTCTGTCATTTTATTCTTAAGCTTCTTTCAGCCACCTTCTTGTAACCTAAAGACTTCTATTTCTCCAGTTGTCCAGTTTCTATAAGATTTATTAGGAAGTGGGTCACAGCCAAATTCCCATACTCAAAAGCATCAGCTGTTTATTTTGAATGGGATTCTAGCTATTTTTTGAAAGCTTTGTATCAATTTAGACAAACCCTGAGCCTAATGGCCTTGCTACTGATTCCAATTTTTCAAAGTTTGCTTAAAAATAATAAAAAAAGGATACAAGTCAGAAATAGCTGTACCCCAGCTGTGCTCAGCACTGCTGTTGCCAGTATGTGATGCCAAGGGCAAGTCATTTCACACACGTTTCTCTACCATAAACCAACGTGACCTGTGTGAGCTCCCCCAGCACCAGCACAACCTGTCCATGGCCTCCGCAGTTAATCACAGTCAAGAGCTGAAACTTGTTCTCTTCTACAGGATTAAGACCATGATAATTGTATAAAGTGCTTATATAAGTTTACAAAGAAGCTGCTTGAATTGCTTTCAGTGAAGCACATCTTGCCACCATGGCAGAAATTACACTGCAAGGATCATCTTGTGTCCTACTGTGATGCAGCAAGTTGGGATGAAGCTGCTGCTGTGAGTTCTGGTGAGCACTCCTGACACTGTACAAGTGAGAAGCAACAAAGAACAAATCTGTATCCGTGCATAGAGGACTGCCGGATTGGTGTAAAAGGACAAGTTACATACCCTGAAAACTGCACCCACCAAAGATATGCAGCCTTCCCAAGCTTTGCAGAAACATGTTTCACCCTTTCAATCACCAACTGACTAACAGCATCTATATGGTCTCCTGTATTTCAAGACTAACGGATCTCTAGCAAACTAGAACAAATTAACTGGTCTTGAAATTCTTATTAAAAGAAGCATTTGTTTTTTCTAGTTGAAGAGATTGTATTGAGCTGTAAAACTCAATCTTAACCTCTCCTAATGGGCTAAAAATCAGAGGCAATGCTAACTAGGGAAAAGGTCATACCTTCTTGTGCACAGGCTGGTTTGGAGGCAGAAAAATGTGAAATTAATTAGCTTTACCCTGACATACAGCACAAGCTGCCACCATTGAAGCAGAGTGAAAACTGCTCCTGCATAAAATGCTCATTGACAGCCACTTCCACTCAGCACTGAATGGAGCAGCCTGGAGCTGGCACAGCCCCTTACGTGGTGTTAGATACAATCTGAACGACAACCGCTACCATGTACTGAATGGTGGATAAAGTTTGTTAGAACATTTACATATCATTGGACACACTTGTTAATAAGATGCCATCCTGTAGTCAGCCCACTAGTGCCAAACTGTGCAGCTGGGACCCTGGGACCACGCGCCAGGAATCACATAGCAGAGACCGGCCTTTTTCTCCCACCCTGTGCACCCCCTTTCCCATTGGATCGAGTGGTACAGGGGGATTCTTCAGTAATTTTGAACAAAGAAGTTTTTCCTCAAGTGCTCACATCAGTTTGACATTTAACTCTCCCCAAAAATTACCTGTAACAACTCCTTCCATGCAGCCCTGCAAAGGACACATGGGGCATTGCTAAGAGACACACCGAAAGCAAGATAACAAACTGAGCAGTCTCTTGCTTCCCAACTCTTACATACTCTTCTGACCTTATGTTCATCCTGCCCCAAGTCTTCTCTTTACCCTTCCCATGTCCCACAAGTATTCTACAGTCAGCTTTAGCTACTGACATAATTTTAAGACTGGTTTTGGATCACACATCCAACCTCAGAGACATCCAAAGCTCTATAGTATCACTTTCCTCTTTGTATCATAAGGCTGGGAAGAGGCAATTGTCTGGAGAGACTCTTCTGTAGAAGGAAGACACCAAAAAACACGCGGCTCTGCTAAGGACTATTAATGCTCTTGGTGAAAACAGCTCCTCACAATCAGAGCCTCGTGCCAGGACACAGTGTTCAGCACAGCCCCAGGAAAATGCTGCTGCTGTGTTTGTGTCACCGTCCCCGATACCGCGGCACCAGCCGAGGTGGCTGACAAGAGTGCAAGACCTCAGGGTCACAGCTTCAGTTCGTATTTTTATCCTGCAACATCCCATCATGCCTTTGCTGTAGAATTTAAAGAAGGATTATCACCTCTTACAGCTCTGGAAGCAAAGAGACAGGTCAGGAAAAGGCCCTCCTTGGGCACAAAATTCTGCAGGACTGATGCAGTCTACAGGAAAGAAGGATTTTGTTGACCCTTGCTTTTGCTTATGTTTTTTTTTTGTTCCTGGGTGGCCTTGCAGGAGGCTGTTGTGAGGTGTACCTCACCATAACCAACAACGACCCAGCACATCCCATAAATTCCCTTCCCAACGCACAGGTACACATGCACATACTTCTCCCTGTCCCTGTATTGCAGACCAGGAGATGAAGATATTGATAAAGAACAACCCGAACCGCTGCTTCAGTTCTCCTGCCTGGTATTGCCACTGCACAGGTCACATCAGATGCCCTCCCCATTGCCACACATGGACCATCTCCCTCTGTAGGGACACCTGCCCACTGGGGGCAGAGAGCTGCAGCAGCAAGGGGACAGACTGCACTTAAACAGGACACAACAATTTTTGCATTGCGTTGCTGCAGGAGCAAAGAAACAGCCTGAACCCAAAAGTTTTTAACCCAAACAGATTTCAGCATCCGTCTGTGGGAAATGGGCTGACTTCAGGAACACAAAGCAGCACAGGAACACAGGCAGAGTACTCTTCACCCTGGCAAAGGCACAAAGCCACTTACCGCTGGCAGCTGGACACAGTTGGAACTGACATCGTATTCAATATAAGCCACTTCTGCCCCTTCTTCTGACTTCCCATCCCTCATATAGCAAACATCCCTAGTCCAGTTGGTCAGGCGATCCACCTCCTCCATCGCGTAGACGCAGAGCGCAGACTCCTCGCTCAGCCGGCCAGAAGAAGACTGCCAGGCAGAGAAAGCCGCAAACAGCACCTCTCCCTCGGTGTCCAGCTGCCCTTGGGCCAGGCCTCTTCCCGGCCGGGTGACGTAGGCAGCTTGCAGGAGACTGTACGTGTTGGTTTTGCCCTGGCAGAGCAGAGGTAACTCCACATACGAGTAATAGTGAGAGTCATCCAGGCAGATCCGCGAGATGTAGGTCTTGTACTCACGCGACTGGGACTTGAGGTCCCGACGGTAGAACAGGAAATAGATGCTTGAGCGGTAAGTGAAGGATTTAATGAAATGGTGGTTGTACTCGGAGAGCCGGCCCACGGCCAGCTTTGCTGTTTCTTCATAGGAGAAAATGGAGTGAGAGTCTGTTGCTTGAATATCCCCTCCGTGGGCCCTGAGGTTTCGGGTAGTGATGGGAGGAATCCCTCCCCCAACTCCTCGGCTGGTGTACCCTCGTCCCACGAATAGCAAGGGGACCTCATCCTTTGAGTATGCGATGAGTCCCACAGTGGTGATATTGGGATCATTGGCAGCAACATACTGGGTGTCTCCAGGGCTCTCTGGCCGGAACAGGACACGGTCAATGGATGTGAGACTCCTCTTCTCACAGATGCCCTGGTGCACACTGCCACACACAATGAGCTCCTTCTGCACCGCGTTCACCAGCAGCAGCTTGTTGTGATTGTCGGTGTAGTGCGCCTGAGGGCACTCCAGCTTTGAGACTGGGGGGAGGCAATCTTTACTGTCCAGAACTGGTCCAGTCCGAACCACGTTCTCCATCAGCAGGTCAGATGTCAGCTGAAAGAGAAAGTTGGTGGCCCCCAAATAAATGGTGCCGGATTCCAAGTCCATAGACAGGTGGAGGAATTTTGTAGCGTTGCGTGAGAACGTGACATACTGCAGTCCCTGTGGAATCACTGCTCCCAAGAAACAGAGAACAGGAAGGAGGAACGTTCCCAGAGGCATGGTAAACACTCTGCAAGAGAGGAAAAGCTGTTATAACTCCTTGTACAACTGAAGTCAAGATTAACACTCATCAAAATCCTTCAACAAGCACTCTTATTATGAGAAGTGGGCATAGAGGATGTGAATACCCACAGAAAGCAGAGAACTAGATAGAAAGAGCCAACTGTAAGTAATGTTCTTGGGGGCTTTCCCAGGGACTGCTGGGTGGTACTGAGGAAAGTGTCTTTTCACAAACCCAGTATTTGTCCTAAACTTGCTGAATAAGCAGTTCAAAGCCCAGATTCATCAATCCAGGGACATAATCAAAGCAGAAAAGTCTTATCTATGCTGTGACAGGAGGTGGTTAAAGCATTGAACTATTCTTAGAACATCAGACTCCCACATAATTCTCTCCTATGATGCTATTAAGGAAGTTCTCCAAGACAGGACCACATCCTGTAGCAGCCAGCACATGACATACATGTTTAATGAGCAACACTACCATAAAACAAACCACTGACAAGACAAACATAACCTGCAGAACCATTGTTTAAATAAACAAGCTGTGGTCCAGTTCAGAGCAAACTAATAATCCCTTTGCTTTGTGTTTGATTGAGATATCATGATTAATCCTCTCTTCTTAGCACTTACAGCTATCAACAGCCTCTTTTGGGTACAAGGCTGTTCTGTTAGTACTTTTGAAGGAAACTTCCTATGCTCTCTCTGCTACTGAGGTGGGTGTTGGACAGACTTAGGGAACCACCAGACCTGTTCTGCTCCTGCCCAGAGGATCTTTAGATCAATCCCTCTTGAAAGCCATCATGACCCACCCAAGCCATGCCACAGTTGGGAACAACTGTCCTGAAAAGCATGTGGAATCCCACAGCATGGTAGAAATGTGGTAGTAAGTACCTGCAGCATTTAGATGAATGCTTTCCCCATGGAAAAACAGCAGCAGCTGCAAGTACTCATCATTTACTAGGAGCACCATGTTATTTGAATTGAGCAGTAGGTGGTGAATCTAAACTCTTCCCTCCCTCTCTCTCTCTTGCAGAGAAGGTATCAAAGCTACGTATAGCTACACAGATGCCAACCTGGGCCAGAAGCTCAACAGAATTGATGGGTACAGTATCTCCTCCAGAACTGGCCTGTAAATCTGCTGTGCTCATTTTGGCAACTCAGCTCCTCAGGGGTGATGTTAATTTTGCAGCTAAAGCTAAGAAAAATATAGTCACCTCCCTCCTATAGCATCACCCCTCTTGATCTCCTTGGTAAACTCATAGTGTAGTTAAGCCCAGAGTGCTTAGAGCACAGAGGTGGAAAATGATCCACACATCTCCAGAGAAGACTATCCCTGCATGTACTGCAGAACTTACCCAATTTAGGTCACAAACTATGCCTTACGCTCCTTCTGTACAACATCCAGCACAGAGTGTGCAGAAATCACACTAGCAATGGTGAGAACAATAACTGTGAGACTCTAGATCCATCTTATATTTTGCTGTTACTGCAAAAAAAACAACAACAAAAAAACAACCCAAGCTTGCAAAAGTCTGCTTTCCAGCTCCTTTGTCAGTAAAACAGGCATCTTTGCTCTACCAAAAGACCAGCTGAGAGGATTAGTCTCCTTGTGAAATCCAGCGGATGGAAGGTATTATAAATACAACACGTTATTAAATATAGGCTTTGTGAAGCTCTGGAAAAGCTCCATTTCACACGGCTGTTGTAGGTAAGTAGGTAGAGCTGTCAGGACACCCCGACAGGCAGGAATGCTGGCTCCAGCCTGGCCCCTTTCCCCCAGAGCACACGGCGCCGACTCACACCGAACCTGAGCTGTGCTAAGGTTCTGTGCACACTGGGGCTTTTGTTTGCCCCGATAATGGACGCGTAGTGTTTTCTGCTCCCAGGGCTGCTGACACACTCTGCTTCACCCAGACTAGCAAACAACCCTGAGCTAGGCTGGGAGTCTCTTTCCAGGGCGGTGAGAGAGTGTGTTGTAGCACTTGACAGAGGTCTTCGTCAGGCAGATGTTATCTGTGAAGCATGATGAGGGGTATTTATAAAGCCAGCAACTAGATACATGTAGATTGAAGGATGGAGTTCTAACTTAACTGTATCACCCTGGTTTAGATCAGCAGAGGATATCTTGCCCTGATTCCAATATAGTTTGTTTTTTTTTTATGTATTCTTGCTGTTTTTATTGGAGAAAACTTCATTCAAGGAGCTCCTTAACCACACAACTGCCTTGGTACCTCTGCACAGCCACCATGCAGACATCACGATGGAGCGTTGTGCAACCGTTTGGAGTCTCCTCAGTTTCAAAGCTTAAAATGCCTGCAAACAAAACAATGGGCTGATGACCACCCAACAGCAGGAGCTTGACTACACTGTGACAAAGCCACACTGACATGGAGAAGGGAGTCTTTGATCTGGAAGCAGCTGAGGATCACAAGACACCATTACACTACACCACTTACAGGAATCTCTAATCTTCTTTCTAGCTAATGCAACCTTCCTATGCCAGTACTTACACAGTAAAATCAGCATGTGTCTTTGGAATTTATGGATTCTGAAATACTGGCTTTCTGGCTGGAGGTCATGCCTACAAGCTGCAAGACTCTGCTCTGTCCACCACATCCTGTCTCAGACAACTCACACTCATATACATGCCACCAGTGGCTGAACTCAAAAGCCAGTGCATGACACCACTCTAGCAACCCAGATCTTTTTACAAGCTCTCTGATCTATAGTTTAATCTATCCCTAATGTTTCTCTGAAAGCATTTTACCTATTGGAGTGCCTGTACTGGAAAAGAGGTGGAAAAGCAACTAGCCCATCATCCAGCAGAACACAAGCAAAAACATACCCTATTGTGGTCAAAACTCTGACCTGAAGCTATTTTTTCACTCACCAATATTCCCCTAGAAGTCCCTTTGTTAAGAGATAGTTCTCAAAGGTGTTCCAGGAAAGAAGCTACTATCAAAGTCCTCATGACTGGGAAAACAGAAGGCAGCTGAGAAAAACATGGAGGGGGAAAAAACCAAAAGAAATAAAAAGGCAGTACAGCATGTTCTGCAAGCTGGTTCTAATCACTCTGAGCAATGGGTAAACACTGAGTATAGTGCTCTTTGTTGCTCTTTGCTGAAGAGCCATTAGCAAATGAACTTCTATTTATTGCTAGGTGAGCAAACATACATACTCCAGAAATGAGCATGAGTCTGTGTGGCTGTCAGCAGTTAGAAGCACTCCCATTCTGTTTGAAAACTGAGATAAGAAGCCAGCAGTGTCTTTTGATTCAATTTTCCAAACATCAGCATCACTGCCTCATTTATTTCCTGCTCTTCAGTTAAGCCCATCACAGCCTCTCTGGGAGGACAGGAAGGAGAAGGATAACCTACATTTAAATCTGATGGCTTCACGACAGGCTCTTTATGGATTTACTGAACCACTCTCCTTCCTATGCTCACTGCTGGTGTATAACACAGCTGTTACAGACAGATTGCACTAAAAGTGTGTAGCCTTTAATTAATTCTGAAGGCAATTGCCCAGGCTTAAAGATTCTTTTTAAATACTCCATTTTTTAAATGAATTCCCATTAAATAGGAAAACGCTCCAGACACTACTCTGAACATTGCCTCTAACACACTGTAAAATATCAATATCCAAATGATACTTCTGAGCTTCATTTATTTAATCTGGATCACAACAGAAGGGCTAGAGGATTAGTCAGTTTTGCCACAGAATATTTATATCACATCTACAAAACAACAACCAATACTGTGGGAGCAATGACACTATTTTGTTACTTGGAATTTGAAATAAGACTGTGTTTTCTGTAGCACTATTTTTACCTCTCTGACCTCACGTATCCCTCTCAGAGACTTTACTCATTTATTAAGGAAACAAACACAGAACTCATTTGGAGACATTTTAGCAGCGTATCAACATGCAAAGATTATTTCAGTCCTCATAGATTATTTCCCTAATACTGCATCCTAGCCCCCAAACACAGAAAGGTCAGATCAATGTCCCCACTTCTAGGTTTGATTTCATACTCAACACCGATCCCAGCAGAATTATCCTTGGAAAAAAGTAGGTCCCCAAATTTTCCACCTGCAGTTTCCACTGTATCGTTTGCAGAGCCGACCCACAGTGAGAACACTAAAAGATTTAAAAATTAGAAGCAAATTCCTCCAGCTGCACAACAACCCTCATGCTCCAGCATGTTCAAATCACCCAGCAGTAGGAAGACAACCACTGCTGTGCTTCCTGCACAAAAGCCCTGAATCACAGCCCCCCTTCTAAGTTTCATATGCTCAACAGAGACTTGCTGTTTTCTGCTGTGAAAGATGACATTCTCATTAAATAAATACATCTTTTTTTGAGTCTTATTTACTACTACCAGGCCAGTTCCCTACTTTGCTGTTTAAGAACACTTGGAGAAAGCAGCTCCAGCAGAGATTAAGACAAACCTCTGTTTTCCAAATAAAACTGACCCCAAAGAGAATCCTAAGTCCAAGTCATCCTGCTGGAGCAGGACTGGCACAGACAAGGGAGCTCTGTTAATGAGATGAGAGTAACATGAAAGCTGAGGTCAAAATAACTTGTAGAAGTCCTCTAAAGACAAATTTTCGCATCTGAAATAGAGAGGGAAGGTAGCAGAAAACCTGTGCTTTCAGACTACAGAATTAACAGCAAAATTTGGGAAAATAATGTTTTTTAAACCCTTGATAGTTACTGCTGACCATTACAAGGTACTTTTCTGGATGGGGGTTTAAGCAGTTACATTAAGACAATGTTGCACAAAATATTTTGCCAGCTTTGTGACACTACTGACAATTTAATGATACTGTGCATTCTTAGGGTTCTTTGGACAAACTGCAGAAAGTGCTTCTACACTCCTAAATATGTATTTTAGCCATACTGGAATTAATTGATGGTAGTGAATAGGTATTACCCCTAAACAGGTCTAGCAGAGCTGATTTTTCTCTTGCACACATGAAAATGTGTTACAAATGCTAGTTTAAACTTCCAGTACTAATGGTTAATGAAGAGTTAATGATTAATAAAATGTTAAATAGTGAACTTTTTATAAATCAAGACAAACTATGCAAACATTTACAGGGAATATAAAGCAACCACAAGCTTCTTGCTGTTAAAAACAGCTTTCTTCATAGATATTCTGTCATCTTAAATGGAGAGCTGACTTTTCACTTCACCATTCTCTCAAACACTAACAAAATTGAGCCCAAATCCCATGCTGTATGTACATTTTTAAAAGGGGAAATCCAGTCAGCTAGTTTCTCAGTCGCTTAACACAACCAAAGCAGAACCTTCTGCCTGTGTCATACATCTGAAGATTAGAGTGCTTTTGGATCTGCTCCAACTTTCTGCATAATCAAACCACAGAACACCACTAAGCAATCTCTTCTTCTGGCCCATGAGCTCCTGGCTAAAGTCTCCAAATTAAAGCAGATTTTTTTCTCTAGGCTCCTAAATTACAGAAACGACCACCTTAACCCCCCAGGCTGATCCATCTTTGAGGGTTATTTGCCCCAAGTAAAATGCCTTGTCATTTTGTCACAGATCTGCCAAATCCAAGAAGCTTCTAGTCACTTTCGCATGAACAGTTTGAAAACTAATCCTTCTTCTTAATCCTCCTTGGGCAAGATAATGACAGCTATTCTAACTCCGACAGAGGTCCACCTACACAAAAACCCTGGCTCCAGCAACAGACAATAATAGATGCCTAAGAAGCAGTATAAGAACAGACAAGCATAAGACAATCCTTCCCCTGTACATCCCACCAGCTTTGGGCCTCCCTGAATCACAGGCTGCAGATGGATACATTAGGTGGGCTGAGCTTCTTCAGTCAGAAAATATTCAGTTTTTCTTGCAGCTCTCTGAGCCCTTTCCAGTTTTTCATCAACCTTTTTTTGAGGTACCTGACCTGGAGGAGCATCCCCTTTTCACGGCCCCTGGCCCAGACAGGCTGTCCCTTTGTTTTTTTTCCAGTTTGACCCACCAGCCCCTCCATTTATCTGCCCCAAAACCTGTTGCTCTTCTAGCTGCCACCTCAGATGCCAAGTTTGTGGCCAGCCAAACACTATTGGTGACTTGAACATTCTTCCAGAATACTAGTTAGAAAAGAAATATCCTATTCTCTAGCTTTTAATGTGTAGAGTACATTGACAGAGCCTAGATAGGCTTAATCCAGCTGCAACAGAACCCTGCTGGGAAAGCAGAGCTCACTAAATACATACAATTCACCCTGCTGAGCAAATCCACTGTTTCTACACCAATCTACATCAATCTAAGCCCATCACTCCTGCAGAAACAAACTTGCTTGCAGAAGTTCAAGAACCCAGCTGTTGATGAAAATACAGACTAATACTGGAGCAGAGAGAAATCCCTGCAGTACCCAGGAAATTTGAAGAGCAGATTTCCCATTTCCAGTAAATTGAGGTCCAAGAGCCAGTTTTTAATCTGTTTATTAGGAACTAAACTGATTTTAAAAGAATTGTCAGCTACGGCTCTTGAAAAAACATTAAGCTATTGTGGAATTAAAAGTTACAGTCCCTATCATGATTTAATAATTAAAAGACAGGAAACCAGAAGAGCTTCCCCATCAGAGGAAGGTTACTAGTGAGATCTGCCAAGAATCTGTTCTGTAACCTGTGCTGTCCAGCATGTTCACATAAGATCTATGAAAAGAAAGGTCTAGAAGTGGCAAATTTTATTAATAAAACCATTATTAATCCAAATCAAATTCAGAGAAGACTCATGTGCTCCCAAGTAACTACACAGTATCTTAGATGTCAGTAAATACTAAAACAACACCAAGTATTCTAATTACATAAACACAACAGGATCCAAATTAGCTGTTACCACTCAGGAAAATTTTGGAAACTTGGCAGGCCAGTTCACTATTTAGTACTGCAAAAGGCAAATACAACCTTTGGAGTGATTATGAAAGGATCATCACCATTATGCTGCTGAATGCTGCAGGCAGATCTGATTCCCACATCTGAAAAAGGAGACAGAATAACAAAAAGGACAGCAAAGATGATCAAAATCATGGAGCAGCTTCCATATAAGGAGAGGCTGAGCAGAGCAGGACTTCGGACGGACAAAGAAACAACCAGGAGGAAGACAGGGGAAATTCAAGAGATCTGAAACATGACAGTGTCAAGATGAAAAACATGGAATAAATGACTGCCATGTCTTACAATGCAGGAGCAAGAGAGCACCCACCAAAGTTCCAGACAACTTCTCTGAGCCAGGTCAAAGGTATTGTTACTGGATGCACAATATTTTAAATAACATTTTAAATGCATGATTATATTGTAGAGCTCACTGCTGTTGGATGTCATGGAGACTAGAAACAAACAAGTTAGAAGAGGGATTATACAAATTACTGGAGAATAGATACAGTTGAGATTAGATGATTAAATACAACTCCTGGCCAAGGAGGGTCCTAAATAGATGATGCTCATAAGCTGGGAGTCAAATAGGGGGGCAAAGAAAAAACCAAACCAAACCCACCACATTATACATGCCCTGTTTCTCACAGCCCTCATTAAGAGTCTGTCTCTGGATCCTGTCAGAGGCAGGATATTAAGCTACACAGAGCTTTGCAGTTTGCCCCAGGATGACACTTCTATTTAAACTTATTATTTTATGGTACATTTATAGATTGTATTTATTTTTAAATATTAAGAATGTAACTTTAGCCCTGCCTAATTGCATATTTAGGAAGCCAGAAGCCTAACCTCACTGACTATTTCTAAATGCATTATCTATCATATTAACATTTAGATACCATCTGAGTCCTGGCAGCACACAAGTGAACGCACAACATGGCAGGGAAGCAAGCGAACACCACCTCCAGCAGACTGGGAAACCACAGCCCAGTGCACAGAAGGGGCAGAATTGAGTTGAACACACCAACAGCCCCTCTTCCAGGAACAGCTCTTCCCTGTCTGCTCAATGCTTGACGGAAACTTCTCACTCTGGTGCTGACTGAGCAAACCAGATAACGTGTTTGCTGTATGTTCAGCTGGGCACTGGGTAGTGCTCAATGGAGCTGCTGGTGCTAAAAGTAGGTCAGGACTGTCCGTTCTAACCAGGGAGAGAGGAAAGCTAAAGCACACCAGTCTGTTTGGCCAGGTATTACAGAAAACCTTCATCTAGGATTTCATCACTACTTCAAACAGACATGATTCATATTTCACTGGCCTCCACCTCAAACAAGGCACACCTTCCCAACCACACTGCCCTCCCTGTCATTAGGGGCACCTCTCCCCAGCCTCAGCCACGATCCTCCTGTTCTCAGCTTTGGCTCCACAGGCTACACAAGTCAGAGCCCTACTCTGCACTAGCTGCCTTAGCTATTCTGTCTTGAGCTCTTTAAAGCAGAGATGCCCAGCCATTTCCTCCAGAAAGAGCCAGGACAGCACACAGTTTTCTCCATGTAATTGCTTCTGCCTTGGAGTCTATTTTCCTTGGCAGGGTTCCTGCAGAAGGGAGAGAGAGAGACCTCCTGCAACCAGCACATGCGTCCCAGAGGACAGCACTATGACCCCTAACCAAGCTCCCATGTCCCAGAGGCAAAGCCCATGCTCCCAAGGCAAGCCCTTTTGCATACAGCCTGGCCTCGGAGCAATCTATCAGAGGGAAGGAGCTTCAAACATCCCATGAAATTCCTGTGAAATGAAGCCAGTCCTGCACTTGCACTCCAAGAGGAAACCGTGGTCTCCATGCCAGGATCAGCCCTGCAGGACTGCACAGTGAAGAACTGAGAGACCTACCACAAAAGGAGTTCATGCTAGCAGAGTCACAGGCCACAAGCAGACACACAAGGACTACATCCCAAGCTCCATCATCCAGTTGTCAAGATGCAAATCAGAAGCAGTAAACACTGGAGCCTGCCCTGAACAAACCTCTTTTCTCTGCAGACACTGAGCAGCGCAGGGTGCTCTGGCCTGTTCAAGAACAGCATTCCCTCAAGACCCCAGAAGTCTTCAATTTTAGTACCACAACAGCTCTATAAAGAATTAATATGCCCTTGGTGGACAGGAGGAAATTATTTTCTGTGGAGTCTTCCTTCATTTCAAACAAAATTCACTTTTCTGCCCTCCACAGTAATTTTCTGGAGAACCTTACAGCCTGACAGTAGTTAGACAGTCTTCCCCCACCACTCCAACAGTGTCAGCAGTTCTGGCTACAGCCATGAATACAGGCAGGTACATGCAAATAAATGTAATGCAATGCAACCACATGAGTTGCATCTATCCCCTCCCACCCAGAACAGACATCAAAATCAAGAGAATTCCACATCGTAACCACCACCTCCTTGTGGTTTGCCTTCAAACCAAATTGGGCTACATTGTGCCCTGTGTTACTCAACTCATTTTAAAGCATTATCAGAAATGAAGCTTTGATCAACTAATCTTCCATAAATTAGTACCTAGGCCTGGAAGGCTATCAGTAGTGAGCTACCAACTATTAAGCTCAATATTCTGGTAATTAAATTACACAGGTCTGCCAGATAATGATCCAAGTTAAGGTGGCCAGACATTTTTGTCCCACCTGAAATCCAATACCAAGACCTTCATAAGGCTAAGAACAGACAACAACATATCAGGTCATTCAGTGATAGGCCTGAGGACTTTAACACTATGCTCGTAACAGGTATAAAACACAACAGCTCTCACTGCACTACTGCAGAAGACTGAACAGGCTGGCTGCAAACCTGAGAGCCAGGATCAACTCTGCACCAGTTTCAACAGCCCTAAGCAATGACCACCCCACACAGGCTGGGATCTTCAATGTCCAGTGCTTCCAAACATAGTCCAGCACACAATGGTGGCACAGGAACCCCCCCATGAAGGGCTCTTAAGGTGCACACAACTGAGGAGCCACAGGCTGGCAGCAGCCATGTGGTGCACTCTTCCACCCTACAATCATAGCCCTACATCTCAGATATTGTCCACACTTGCAAATTTTTGTTTCAAGGATACAATTCTGAGCACCAGACTGCATAGATAGGAGTGGGAGGACTACTACAGTGCATGGGTCATCAGACAATGGTCTTCATTCATACTGTTATGGGTCTGCAATCTGGAGGAATGAAAATCAGCAACATGAAAATTCAGTGGCTAAGGAAACAGAAGCTAGAACACTGCAAGATTTCGTACTTGGAGAAATGAACCATCTGGAGCAAGAGTTCTCCAATCACCCTGTTAACAGGCAGACATCCAGTCACGCCTTACTCAGAACAAGGACTTTTATTATGAGACAAAATTCACTATAAAAAATTGTAGCCGCATCAAGTGGCTTTGCAACACAAGCTTCTGTTCTTATCTGCACGCTCAGGTTGAGGAGATCCTAACTTTATTTAGCAAAATATTTGAGCTCCTGGTCTTCTTCAGGGCTTAGAAATCATCTTTGGTGCTGTCTTAAAAGCACCACTGTTCAGAACAGGCCACCTCTTCATGGCAGCCATGAATTGCAAAGGCTTTTTGGTTGAGACTCTTCTACATCTGGTTTGCTACCCTCCCACCTTCACAGTCTGACAGTCACTGGCTGGGCAGGACTGACTGGCTCTTCCCTTTGCTTTTCAGGGAAGGCCAGACCTTCACCCTAGGGCCACACGGATGCACTAACAGGTCTGCTGCATAAACTGCAGTGCTAGTCTGAAATGCAAACTGTCATGAGCAGGAGTGGCAGCCAGTATAACTGGCTGTCACCATTTCCAGAGAACGCTCCCTTGGCAGGGTCACCCCTTTGCAACAGTGCCCAGAAGACAGGAAAACCAGATTTACTGTAGTTTCTTCAAAATAACACCAAGAGTTTTGCATCTGAGTGGCTGCTCTTTTGTTAGAAGGAACAGCTAGATGGAGCAGAGAGGCTGATAAGGGGAGCAAATGAAAAAAGCATGTACATCTGTGCTGAAAGGGTAGACCATGGCCTGTGGTCAGCACAGTCCTCTTTGCAGACTGTCCCAGTTCCAGGCACCCTTCCTCTGTCATTTTAAGCTATATACTCCACACTGCTGGTTGGTGCCTTCCTCTGAGAAACTGTTCAACTTGGTCACAATGTAACTAATTAAAACCCTGGGGAAACGTGGCTAAGGCAACACTCTTTAGACATATGTGGCCCAAACTGAACAATCAGCCATCTAATGTCTAACATAGGAGGCCACACTGTGGCTGGCACAAGTCTAGTATCATAAAAATGTTTTAAACCTCCTCGGGGCTTGGTGGGAAATACACTAGTTTGAAATCAGGGACCAGCTAGAAAGAGAAAAGATCACACAGGCTTAAGATGGGTTCAAATTAAATCTGATCTGAATGGACTATCTGGAGAATGGCAGGCAAGTCCAGCACTCACAGGAACAGGCTGAGAGAACCATTGCTGGGGCAGAACTACTAATGACAACAACAGCTGAGAATTTGAGAGTGAAACAGGAAGGATGCTCTCTAAATGCTGTAACAACTGAGCCCATCGCTACTCTGCGACTTCCGGTTTAGGATAGAGACATTTTTCTGCATCAAACAGCTGGGTGCAACACGTCCAGATGACAGAGGAACAACCAACAGGAAGGGAACTTAAGCCTACTGCAGGTAGTCAAAATCTTCCCCAACATACTCTTGTTCTAATCCTGTGTGTACTCTGCCTATCTGACCTCGGGCTTGTCTGTGCCCCTCACAGCTGTAACCCCAGCACATGAGTTCTTAGCCAGCTCATGGAGTGACTTTCACTACAGAATGAGAGGTACAGATAAGTTGGTTTCTGCATCCTTGCCAAGTTGCTCACTACAGTTTCCCAAAACACATCAGCTCAGCTGTGTTCAGCCCTAAGAGCCTGCCTCCAAGAAATAGACATCATCTTGGTTCTGCTACTGGTCAGCTTTCCATAGCTGCTCCTCAAGGACCACAGCAGCAACATTAGTCAACAAAAGGTAAAAAAAGGAAGGACACGACCTGACAGCAGAGATCATGTCCCTAGAGACAAAGAGACAGATAGTCCAACATTGCTTTCTTGCTTCTCAAAGAGAAAGGGAAAGTTCCAAGGAACAACCATGGCTGCTCTGTACTGTGCCCTCTTGCAGATTTGGGTAACCATCTAAAACCAAGGGCAAGCTGGACTTTCAAGGGTGAAGTATTTATAAGTGATTCCTACTTTAGAGTTATTTTTAAATGTTTAGACAGGATCTAAAATAAGGCCAGTGTTTTGAGTACTTCTGAAGACTATGAACCTCACGTAAGGTCATGACATTTTTAGTTTGAAAGTGCTCTGGAACAGGGATTGCATTGTTTACACATCTCCTTATCACCCATTTTAGTTCAAATAAAGTTAGAGTCCATTACCAGGCAAGAAACCCTCTTTTAAAGGGGTTGGAAATTCACACAAATAAGGTTTATGGTATCAGCAGTAACAGTCTCTCTAGCTGAGTGAAACACATACTATCCCAGAGCAGCAGGAGCAGTACATGACAGAGTGAAAGAGGGCAAGTCAGCTTCTCTGCTCAGAATATTTGTCTTCACACCACCCTTCCTAGCTGCATAGTTTCCAGAAATATACTCTCCACATCTCTTCAAACTCAAGTCAACAGTCTGCAGACTCCAACAGCCCACAGGCAATGCCTTTAGCAAGTAAGAGGTGCACACAGTTCATCAGAAGCAGCACAGAAACACCCTGGACCACAGGCTGTGCCAGTCTCTGTTTTTAAAAGTTTTATTTGTATTTCTCCCCTTGCCTCCTGCTCCATGCTGACAAACCAGGTTGCAGCTCTATGGCTCTGGTGATGGCCTGAAACGTTAAGTAGGAAGTAAGCACATAATAGCTCTTTACCTCCCTAAATACCCTCCCAGGCTTCAACAATGTGCAGTTCAGGGATTTCTTGGGATAGAGGTGGTTTCTATACATTTAGTAGTCTTCATTCATCCCTTCTTCTATGGAACTGCCTTGTGTCCTCAAATACACACAGATATTTTGTATTTACAACATGGCAAGAAGCTTCCCAGGTTACCTGCACAAATCAAGGACTAAGTCTTTGTTTTTGAGCCTACTACATGCTGGGTCCACTCAATACCTAGTCATATCTGTAAAGGAAGAGGCAGAAAAAGGTTGTTCCCCCACTAACCTTTCCATGCCACTCAGGATTTTGAAGATAACTATCACCTATCACTTTTCATGTGGAAGAGTCTGTTTATTCAGTTGCTCTCTGCATGGAAGGTACTTCTCACCTCCAGTCACTGTTGCTCCTGTTCCATGTCTGATAACTGAAGACACTTTAAGATGCAATGGTTTTCCTAAAGCTGTAGAAGACTCAGCTTCCATAAGAGCTGGATAAACTAATGTGATGGTTATTAAATATAGCAGGGATTCCTCTGTAGCTCCTCCTCTTAAAATACTCAGCCTAACTTCTCAGAGTTTGCTAAAAAGCAAATTTACTTTCAAGCCAATGTCCAGCTATACTTTCTTCCTCTAGAATGGGGCATATTTTTCAAAATTTTTCTCTCCTTGTTAGTACTTTGAAAATACAAATAACCTTATACTTGATTTAGCCTGCCCTGATAAAGGACACATTCCTCATGATGAAGGTTGCATGTCAGAGCTTTATTGGGTCCTATGCTTTTTTTTAACATTTCAATCCACCAAATTCTTCTTCAGTTATGGGCACAGTATTCAGGGATTTCCCAGTGCTACATAAACCAACAATACACTTACCAGGCCTTGTTCTTCTACCAGGTCATAAAAGAATATTTGGGTTTGGTTTTTATTGTGACTCCCTCAAAATCCCGAGTGATTTCTTTCACAACTGCAGTGATCCTAATTGCTTTCTACATTCTCCATTATCAGATGTAGGATTTAGCTGTTTATACACACTTAGCTCACTAAGCAACCTAAACTTTCCTGTCAGGCTGAAATATCTGGCTTTTCTCTGTCCTTTGCCAGTTTCACTATCAAGAGTCAAACAAGCATTTTTTAAAAGGTGCGGAATGTAGAAGTGTAGCTGGAATTTAAGAACTGAGGCCACTAAAACCCAAGAGAATTCAAGACAAGGCAGATATATTAAATAGAGTTACAATACTCAGTACTAACAGCATTTTAAAAACTAACTACCCACTTCACAATTAAGGGCTTTGAACCATCCTCTAAGGATTAGAAGGAACACCTTACCCCACAAACAACCTGTAACTGGTCCTCATCAAAGCAAAGAACCCTCCTCTCAAGGTTTTAAAAGTAGTCGTGGTGCTTCTAGAGGCAAAACATAGGAACAGTTCTGGAATTTCATTCTTTACCTCACTGTTGACATGTGCAGGTCTGCATTATTTTTCTACTGAGAGACACTCAGATACTAATAAAACAAGAAGCTACTTATTACAAGGTTAAATAAACAAATGGAGCATACATGCCTAGTGAAGAAGAGCTCAGCAAGCAGCAGGAAACATCTCTGAAACCAAACTGCAAGACAAGATGCAAGACCAGAGAGCAATTTGAACTAGTATTTCATTGAAATACCACATTTGGAACTAGAGCTGGAGTCTGAGGTAGCTATGCAGATGCTTTACATCACATATGAAGGAAGCACATGGTCCCAGGTCTAGAAATACCCAAATCCCTCAACTATTCTGATCACTTTGCAGAGATAACTGCTTGTCAGGCATAGGAAGCCATGAGAAAGAAATGTCTACAGCCAAACCACATCATTGTGGTCTCCTCATTTGGAAAAACATGTCTCTAGACCCCCAAAGGTGAGGGTTTCTACTGAAGAATTCTTCCCTTGCACAAACACAGCAGTTGTATATTTATCTTTGCTCTAAAATTTAAAGAAAAAGTGACGGTCCACAAAAAATAGGGTAGAAAATTGGCCCCTACACTGCTTAAAAGGAGCAGAGGGAACAAGTAACACTCTCCTAGGTAACTCAAATAGCTACTCTGGCTGCACAAGAATGAAGCAGAGCGTGGCTTGGTTAATAACCGTAACTCACATTTCAGAAGTTAGTTTGTTCACACTTAAAGGTACTAAAAAGCATGTCCTCTAGTGCACTTCTGCTGGAGCACTCTTTCAATAGGATCCAGACAGAATCAGCTTGATATCTCCAAGAATACAACCTGCAGACCTCTGTCATCCTTATGGTCTTTTAATATTTTATGTACCTTGAAAGCTCAGATCCAGAAGAGACTGGCCTGGATTCAAGTAATCTCAAGTACTTACTCATTGCCTATTTCAAACAGCTTTGATTTAGAGGTTTTACTTGACCCAGCCAGAGCAATGCAAAGCTGAGGAAACTAGACTTGACAATCTTTGTAAGTGTTAGATATATTCAGGATTTATTCTTGGAGACTCCTGATTGAAACAGGTTTTCTGAAAACTTTCTCTTTACCATCCAAGAGTTCAGTCCAGGTCTACCACCACACTGAAACCACACGGGCTGCACACACAGAGAAGGCTGGTCTAGGGCTTGCTGTCTGACTTTGTTCATTATTTTTATTTCTGAGTTGTCCTGCTGCTATAGCTGCAAGTTCAACAAGCAGACATTCTTCTGGTGAAGGGCTCCTGTACTCCCAGTGCTCTAACATGATACCCATCACTCCAGTGCAAAAGTCAGTGACTCACCTAAATCAGCACCCAGTGACCAGGTGCCAGGGTTTCACTCCCTAACCAGTAGTTCATGCAGATCTGCAGATATCTGTAGCTCTTTTAGTCTGGGATCTCTGCTGTATCACCCTACATTTGATATTCAAATTCCCATATTCAAATTCCACATATTCACTTACAGAGTGCTTCACCAGTCAAGCTGAATTAGGAGCTGCAGCTAAACTGTTCAACAGGAACCAGCCTGAAAGGAGAACTCTGTTTCAGGGAGACATTTCTTCAAGGGTCTATAGCTGTCAACACCACAGAGCTCAACCAGCACAAAGCAGCTCATCACACTCCATGGTGTCTGACAGCCAGATATGAATGTCACCACAGCTCCAAGAGACTGTCTTCAGATTTGGCCACACTCACTGACCCATTTCTGGTCATAGATCACCATCAGAATGTAACTTTGTTTTGCTTGGTTTTCTCTGTAGGTTAAACTCATTCCCTTGTACAGAAAAGTCAAAGTTTAAAAGTTATTTTTTAAATTGCATCAAAGATGAAGTGCAGCACCAGAGGTGCAGAGAAGATTTTTGCAAAGGTGTTCAGTGGCCTGACTTAGGCATCACTGCAACACACAGATCCCCACCCATCCCTCAAGAAAGGGGGATGCAGCTGGGGAAGAGGATGAAGAAAAGAATTACAAGCAAATGGACAGGCAGCCTTTGGAGTAAATACATCTGCTTACAGCAGAACTCTCCAGATCAAAGCGTCTGCCAAAGAGATGCCCTCTGTTCTTCACAGGATTTCCCAACACAGAGGGAATGTTCCCTTTGCAAAGGAAACAAGAGCACATTCTCACACACAGCCACTCACTCTTTGCAGTAGACCACGTGCCTGCTGAACCCACTCGATCAACTACTGACAAGTGGTACAATTTCTTAGGTGGGTTCATTGTGCAGCAGCATCAAGAAGCTGCCCAGCACTACACTGACCACACAAAAGGAGGTATCAGGAACACAGAGGAGCCCAGTGGGCTGCAGCAGTCCATGGGCCTCCCAGTGCTGACTCCCGGCGCATTTTGCTTACCATCTGGACTCTTGGGAACGTTGAGACACCTTCATTTCTTTTATTGAAGAGTGTGCCTCAAGCTGGAAAAAACAACATAACATGAAATGCAAAGACTATTTTTCCAATAAATTAAATCTCTGTTGCACTTGACTCCCACTGTGGTTCCCTTCCCCCTGAGAAGGCAAGGTCTGGCCAGCTGCACGAAGTCCAGGCAGCCCTGGGAAAACAATGGGATCTTTTTCTTGCCAGAACCAGCCTTCCCGTTCACCCTCCAAACCATGGCACAGAGGACACCCCCAGTGTGTCTGCAGGGGAGAGGAGTCTGTTGGCATAGCAACAGTACACCCTAACTCTTTGCTAATGAACAGGGATAAAATGTTTTGTTCTCATTAGGAAAAATACAGACACATTCCTGATTGGTGAGTAATGTCTCTGCCTCTGGGAGATTAGCTCAGAGCTGTGCAGCCTGAAACAGCCTCGATTCAGCCCACTGCAGTCCTTCCCTTGAACAGCCACTCTCCAAGGACCCCACATCCCTCAAGGGCAAGCCTACAGAGCCTTCTGTAGCACTTTGCCTTCAGGCCTGAGACAGCTCGAGGCAAGAATAATGAGAAAGGCTTGACAGGAGCAAACCAGAATAGGCACAATGGGAACACACGCCCTGTCCCTGCAGGAGCCGGCAGAAAAGCCAGCCTTGCTGGAGCATTCACTGCACCTGGGTCCCAAGCTACTGTCACAGCAAACCAGAGCTTCTCTTTGTGCATCCACCACAGGTCTGCCTCACACAGGGCTCAGATCAGACCTGGGCTCTGGCTCCCACTCCAGCCACATTTCCCACCGCTGGGCAGGTAAATGGACAGAGAAAAGAACTGCAGTTTACTCAAAAGCACAGCTCAGTGACCACTAAGTGCAGACAGTCAAATGAGGGCTGCTGCCTACCGATCTTTGTTAGGGTTTTGGCCTCTAACAATCAGCAAGATTCACCAGGAAGAATCTCTACATACTTTGCTGTCTGCAGAATATTTGCAGGGACTCGGTTGGTTCATCACTTATATCTGTATCTAGGTGCTGACCCAGAACTCTCCCATGACCTTGCAAGAAATAAATCCTCTGCTCCACACAGACAACACCAATTCCCCAACCCTCTGCCCCTCCAGATCCTCCTGCACAGGGACCAGCATAGCAAGTGGGAGGATCACAGTATTTCAGTCTCTGAAAAGAGGATCTGAGACAGGAACAAAGCCATGCACAAACAAAAGTGTCCAACCACACACTCGTCATGTTTTTTTGGCACAACCTGGTCTGCACAGCAAGAGGCCATCCCAGCATAATGAAACTGTGGAACTGTACTCCAAGCCCATGGTAGGTACATCTCTCTTCTACACGACTACTGGGTCCCATTCATTCACATAATTCCACCTTGCCTTGAATTCAGAAGCTGTTGAGAAGAGGGACTGTACGTCTTAGTCCTCAGAGAAGACTTTGGACAGCACTTCTAGGGGCTGAACAGGTATACTAACTCCCTTCTCCCTTTGCTGGGAAATAGGTACTGGCCAGGATTAGTACCCCATACAGAGACAGACACAGCTCCAAAGCAAACTGGGATGTGGCAGAGCCCCCTCACTCTTCCAGCCCCTGCACTGCTGATGGATAAACAGTGGATTTGGGCTCCAAGACAGCCCCAGGCTGTGCTGTGAGCACCTGCCAACTCCCTTCCACAGCCCCTCAGACATTCACCTGCTCTTCCCCCTCCTCCTGCTCCTCAGGGCTTCAAACAGGTCAACTCACCAACTCAAAATGGTGCAGGAGGAGCAGGTAGAGTCAGGATCACGAAAGAAGAGCCCTGCTATCTTATGCCTTGGAGAAACTTGCATATCCTGTAGGGAATGACACTCCTTCAAACACTGCTGCTCTCGCTCAGCCACAAAACCCGTATGTTAACCTGTGCTGTGATCTGCTCATGGAACTGCTGGGACTTGATTTCTACTTTACATCCTTCCAGCTGAGAAATAACTTATTTCAGTCCCCTAAGGAGGAGCTTGATTGCCTGCAAAGCCATCTCGGCCTGCCCAAGGGAGGGAAATAAACCCATGATCTTACCCAGGGTCTGGCTGAATGGTGACAGACCCTGGCCTTGGCTGGAAGCCCCTGTCCAGTGTGCAGGGAAGCTCAAATCCCTCCCAGCCCAACACAAGGCCAGAGGGGCCAGGGTGATGTTTTCCAGCCTCCGGGCATTTTACTTGTTCCAGAGGCATCCCTCCCCCAGCCCTGGTCAGAAAGGAAAAGCCGTGGGAATGGAGCTCAGCACCCTGAGGTAGGCTCACCCCCAGCAGCCGAGGAGCGCTTAACTCCCTCGACGCCGGCAGCAGCCCTGGCAGAGACCGCCATGGCTCAGGGACACCCTGATGGCAGCCCCCCAGCACTAGGACCGGCCTCATCCTGCTCCCCAGGCTGCCAGGCACTGCCCAGGGCTCTGCTGGCCTGCACCAGGGCCCGAGGTGCCATGCCACGGGGAGGGCAGCCGAGGGCAGACCTGCCACTCAGCCACCACAGTCTCTTCTCCTTTCCCAGGACACCCGCAGCCCTACCTTTGAGCATTTCCATCCTCCACCAGCACACAGAGGGCAAGCCACGAGAGGAGAGCACTCTTTCCATCTTTCCACGCTCCCAGCAAGCCCCAGAGGCTGCCCCCTTAACAGAAAGACACCCTCATCGCTGCATCCAAGCACGTTTTCTTCCTTTTGCCCCTCATGCTGCTATTCCAAAGCCGAGCTGCCTCACAAAGCTGCCCTCGCTGCGCGGTCAGAAATCAGCCGGCATGTCAGGAGTTAAGTTAGCATTTCCATTCTCCTGACCTGCACCAACGCTGCCTGAATATCGAGCTATTCTTTGCAGCTTGATAAAGCATGAGAAAGCTGAAGGCCTCACACACTCCTCTTTTCACAGCTTGGCCTACTGCCCACAAGCTGTCACTCCCTGGCACCCAGGGCAAAGAGAGAGAAGGAGGCCAAACTGCAGCCAGCTGCAATGAATCACTCGCTCCCCCCAGCCCCTCCTCCCCAGGGAGCCTGGATCCCTCCTTCCGGCAAGGGGATAATGTCTGCCTGGCTATGCTGGCTTCTTTCACAGAAAAAGCCATCCTTTTTTTTGGGGGGGACAAAGGGGAGGAGAGGGGCTCCTATTGCAAAAGCTGCTGCCACAGAAAAGAGCAAAGCAGCTCCCAGCAAGACCAAAGAATGAGGATTTCTGCTCAGCAGCTGGATGGGAACACACTCCTGCAAGTGTTCAGCCACAAGCACCACTTAAAAATCTGAGGTTGGCCATTTGTCTAAATTGCAGGAAATTCTGGAGGAAGGCTCAGGCACAGAATCTGATTTGAAGGAGACCGCTTATCCCTTCATGCCCCACTCATGTGGTATTTATTTTGGGGACGGATTCCCACTGCAGCCCCTCCCTAGTCCAGCTTCTCTCCCTCACTATAACATCCAGCCCAGCCACCATATCTCATCCAAGCCCTTCCAACCACCAACCATCTCCTCATGTTTATTTTGATGGGTTCCATCATGCAAGCTGTTCATCCATGTTACAGTTCATTCTTAATTCTTAACACAACACAGCACAGGGAAATGCATCCAAATCTCAGGGTCAGTGGAGTCTAAGACAAAAAAGCAGATGAGAAGGCACAGGAACACCAAGGTCATTGCATTCCTGCCTTGTGCTACAAGCCTGACTTTGGAGAGCAAAGCCTTTGCAAGGTAAGGATGTCAGCTGTTGGCTTTCTGAGGAAGAGGAAATTCACTAATGTAACAAACTCAGGCCCTCAGCTTCAGCCTGACTATGCACTAACCAGTGGCAGATAGGTCCACATGGCATATGGGATGCTTGCATCCACTCATTTCTGCCTCCTGCAGAGAAGGTCTTCACCACAGGGCAGACAGTCTCTGCCTCAACAGTCACGTCTCTCTCCCAGAGAAACAAAATGCAATCTGCAGTTTTACTGGGAGAAGGGTTTAACTCTAAGCCTGGTGAAGGCAAAGTTTCCCTCCTTCCAAGGAGGGACGAAAGGTTGCCTTCCCAACAGCACGTGCTGCCGTCTCCAGCAACCCTCTTCCCTGGGAGGAGATCTGTAACCTTCCCTGCCCCCTGGCTCACATCTCTAACACCCACACGATGCTGCCTACCCCTCTGCTCCCTAACGCAGCCTGTCAGGCTGCAAGTTCAGTGCACCTGTCTGTTGGCAGCGGGCTTCAAACTCAGCCAGTGCCAGGGCAGGATCACACACATTTCTCTTATCTCTCCCTGCACTTGTGGGGTGGTGAAGGAAGAGCTGCACAGTTCCCACCTGGCAGCCAATGCGTATTCAAGCAATGAGAAACTCATCAACTTTGTCTGGGTCACCCAAGCCCTCTTTTCTTTTATTATTATTGTTGTTTGGGCTTCAGGATGTTTGTTTTTACAAAACCTGGAACAGCACAAACCAAAATGTAAATAATTAAGAAAAACTTTATTATTAGTATTATTATTCCTAAGGCTATTTTCATAACAAACTAAGTCTTACAAACACTCTTTCAGGGACACAGACTGTCAAGAATCACAAGTAAACACATTCAATGCCATTTCATAACATTCTCCCTCAAACCACACACTACATACAGATTTATCCCTCAAGATACTTTGTAGCACTTTAAGGTTTTTGTTGCACTGCTATACAGCTGCATCAATAAAGTCCTCTTCCACAACACCTGCAGCTACACAACTGGTATATTGAAAGGATTATTACACTGAGCATCCATAAGTTAGCAAGTTCTGTAACTTAGGTTACCTCTTGTGCAAATCAAATACAAAACACTCCTTAACTGTACACACACAGAGTTTTGCGGTGGGAGTACTAGCTCGTTCAGCATCACCCTGCTCTGCCAGAAGGATCTCTAAACACAAAGCTTAAGAGAAACAGTTAATATCCCCGAGTGTGGCTCTGAGCCATCTGAGCTCTATATGTAATATAATCAGGTTCATGATGCTCAGAATAGCACTCTGGAGTCCTAATACAGACTAAGACCTCACTGTATTAAGTGCTGTGTAGATAGTTGTAGTGGTGCCGTTTGCTCTTCTGTAAAATTACCAAGCACCATACAGAGTTACCAACCCTAAGCCATATTTTACAGAAGTTAGGGCACAGGAGAGCAATGGATACTTTTCAAATGTCCTTTTTTTGGCAGCTAAATCGTGTCAGTATTTTCACAGACACACTGGGTGGGGGGTGGGAGGGAGTGGAACATGAGGTTACTCTCTCTCCAGAGCAGACAGGCAAAAGCCCAGTTCAGCCAAAGCTCACTGAGGCTCTTTATGCTCCCGTTCAGTGACAGAGGTCACTTGTCAAATGCTGAACCAGATCTGGTACTGGGCTGCCTGCTGAGCCTGCTGGCAAAAGGATCTGAGCTATACCCTCCTCTGCAGTGGTTTGTGCTTCTTTGGGAACACCAAAGGCCTGGAGTCCATCCCAATATTGCTTGCTAAAAAAACACCTTTTAGCTGCAAAGTAAAATTTGCCTGAAATTCCTCATGCTCTGAAGAAAGGAAGCCTGTACACAGGATCTATAAAGAAAGTAATCACTTGCCTTTGCCAAAACACTTCATTTACGCAAATCCTAATTCTTTTGGCTCAGATTTCAGGATATTTTCCTACCATAAATACAGGTTAGCTCCATGTCTGAGCCGATCATCCTGTGATCCTCTTCAGGTTCACATTGTGCTGGGGCTGCTGCAGCCTGCTCACACTTCCCAAGCATCCAGTAGCCACAGTTCTTCAATTCATTGGTTTTAAGAGGCACCAGGTCACTCTGTCTGGCCTTCAGTTGATCACAGTTCATGAGCTTTCTGCACGTCTCTGGCTTAGGAGCTGTGTGTTTTAAGTGAATAGAGACTAGATGCCTTTTGGCAAGATGCCTGAAGCGAAGGTCTCAGGAGGGAAATCCACCATTCCAGGCTGATACAAATGGACAGGCATCCCCCTGCTTCAACGTTTATGAAAAGGCCAAGGGAACTGGCTACTACGAGGGGGAAAGGAAGAGCTGTATAGTGCAAGCAGTGTACTCGAAGAAACATCCTATGAGAGGAAACAGAAGCAGGCAGCTGAGTACGTAAAGAGGGGAGCTCCCTGCAGAAACAAGGCCACTGCAGAATAATCTCTTAATATAGGTTTATTCTTCAGATCTGCACTGGCCTCAATGCCCTGACGCAGTGAGAGAAAACCCCCTATGATGGGGAGCACGAAGGGGCTATGTATGGGCATGAGCAGGATGAGGCTATGTATGAGGAAGGGCATGCTCCTCACAGCTAAAAAAGGCTGTGGTTTTCAGCACAGTGTTGCCTTTCTTCTGCTGTGCTCTCCCAGCTTAGAGGAATCCTGTCAGCCCATCACACGGAGTCTGGTCAGAGCCCGTCCTGCCTGCTGCCCCTGGCATGGGCTCCCCAGGGACTGCTTGAAGAGTAAGGGACAGAAGCAAAAGGGGGCACTAAAAATGTGCCTGTCAAGGCTTGGGTACCAGCATGTCCTCCTGAGCTCAATAGCACAAGTGGGGAAGCAGGAAGAGAAACTTTCACAAAGCTGTTTCTTAAACCAGATTTACAAGGATACAGTGAAATAGGGTAGGGATTGGGTGAGGGAAGACAGAACAAGTTAATCACTAACAAGCAAGACTGCCATGAGAAACCACAATCTACACAGATTTTCACAGGCAAACTGAATACAAAACGGTCACCTGCAGACCTACTGGGAGCTGCTGCCTCCACTCATTCTGTAGCATTGCAATGCAATCCCAACTGCAGTACCATCCTTCTCCCCCTAAGCCTCTGCTCTTTTAAAAGGAGGTCATACTCAAAACTTTTTTGTGTGTGTGTGCCATGAGTGAGGAGGATCTGAGAGTCTGGGTTTCAGCAACAAAAGTAACTGCTGTGCAAACAGTACTGGATATTTTTACCAGAACAGGTGAGAAGAGCCTTACAACTACTTGCAAAGGTAGTATGTACAAAGGCCATCTAGTACAGAGCTGCAGGGACAACAAAAATGGAAGTCCTGCTGCTGTTGTGGATGTTCCCAAGGCTGTCAGACATTCCCAAGGCTGTGGGCGTGGAAAAGAGGATAAAGCTCACTGCTGCTTTATCTGTAGTCACTCAGGAGACAGGCTGTTGAGACCTACAAAAATTCCAGTGGTCTCACAAAGAGCAGTTTCTAGGAGGAAGATTTTTCATGAGGATATTCTTGACTATTGGTTGAATAACTTCTTTGTTCCAGAACACAACTTAAAAAAAACCAACAACAAAACTCCCCCCCACCTTCCTGCTATTGCTTCACCATTCAAGACATTGTCATTGTCACCTTTCAGATCTGTAAGCATAAGAGACAGCAGCAGCTGAGCTGTGGTAATTAGGAAGGAGAGATGTGCAGGCCTTGTCTCACATGTTTCTGTTAAGATGCAGTGTAACAGTCCCCAGTGACAGTAAGCCACCTGCATCTCCTCCAGCAGATCATTCTCATTTCTGAACCCTTCAAATAGTTCTGGAAAGATCACCATTGTCTCCCTACTTTTCTATCAGGCCCAAATGCAGTCACAAACCCATTAATTCTTTTAGTGATAGAGAAGCACTGGCTCCAGACCTGTTCACAAGACATCTTCAAAAAGAAGTTTCCCATTTTATTCAAGCATCTACAGAGTTCAAAGTTTCACTGCTCTCTCTACTTGCAGTAGGGAAGCTAAGAAGGACAGGACCAAGCTCATTCAGTTCTATTCACAAGCACCCTTCCCGAGGAAAGCCAGTAACTTTTGAAGAGTCTCTACAGACTTTGCTCCACCGCTTTGCACGCTGAAGAATGGCTGGTTGGTAATCCTCTTTTCACTCAGTGAGCACAGGCCCAAAGGTTTTCATCCCTGTGAGCTCAGAAATTTCCATTTCCATTTGAGAGAGACATTTTCCTGGCAGTTCTCAAAAGATGCATTTGTAAAATGGGAAACAACCTCAAGGAATGCTAAAGCAAAGGAAGAAAGCTGTACATGGACAGTCTTTCTACCTCAGCCAGGAAAGGAAATTCCTTCTTAGAACTGATGCCCCATAAACACAACCTACTCTGCAGCTACCAAATACCTGAACAACACAAAGTGACCAGCTGTCCACAGCACCCTGTATAAACACCCAACACTTTCCTAGGTTTTGGTCTCAGATCAGCTGAGGCAACAGCCACCAAAAGCTCAAAAGAAAGAAAAAGCCCAGAAACACATATTTGTGTGTGCACACCAGACAAGAAAGGAAAGTAAGGGATGGGTGTCAGATAGCTAGGACATATTATGGAGAAGTGAAGGCATTCCAGTGAACTACAGGGAAGAGACACTCACATCATTGATTTTTAAACTTGTAGTCCACAGACTTTTGTTGTCTGCAAAGGTAATTTAAAAAGCAAATCCATTGCCTGTATCTCTATTGGAAAGTGTTTAGAAGTCTGCAAATCCAAAGAGGTTGAAACTTGCTTCTTTCAAGTGCAAAACATTCAGGTGGCCCAAAGCCAAGTCCCAGAAAAAAAGCCCTAGTCAGTAGCTCAGGAATGCCAGCTCTTAACACAAACCAAAAGCATACAAACCCTCTGGTCAGACAATTCACATTATTGTGTCCCACCAAAAACTCACTTAAAATTGGGCTCTTAAAATTGCAGCTATCATTAACCTCCTTGATTCTACACCAGGGAGAGCTAATTGAAGTCTTACTTTGGCACTCTCTAAAGCAGTCAGCTGAGTGAGCTATTTTTCTCACCTTGCTTTGGGGAATTCCTGCTTAGCATCTCTGTAAAGAGAAACACGAAGGCTTCATGCTGCATCAGGCAGGATCCCTCCCATCACTCCCAGCTCCTTAGCACAGGCATTCCTGAGGCACACTGTGCCCTAATAAATCAACACAACTGCTCTAGGTTTCCCCGGCAGCTGGAAGCTGGAATTCTGCAGTGAAGGCAAACACCTCCTCAGCTAAAGCAAACACAGAGGCAGAGCCCCTGCTGAGCACCCACAGCTACCGTCAAAAGAGGGAGGGAGAGAGAAGGTGGGGATGATAAAAGCATCAGGCTGACAAAGGGCAACCCAACTTAAAGGCAGAGGATGGCCATGAATCCGGCCCTGACCTAGGCATTCCTCTGTGCAGGCGTGTGCTTGCCAAAACGTTTTGGCAGCACAAACCCACAAAACTTCATTTTTAGAACAATGACCATCTTGCCCCTGACATGGATGGTATTTTTGTCTTTAGAAGCATTTTTATTTATTTATTTTTGGTTTTAGCATTTAGGAGACTCATGTAAAAGATCCTGCAAAAGTACAGAACACAAATAGCTCAGTCTTCAACAGCTTATAGCTTAACTCAAATAAATGAAGACAAAGGAAACTGTACTGATCAGTATGAGCAGCAGTCAGCTCAGCAGAACAAGACGACTGCTGTTTCCAGGGGTAGGGGAGGTGTTTAGGGTTTGGTTTTTTTCTTCTTTTTAAACTACATAACAGAAAAGACCTGATGAAGGATTTTTGAAAAGAATTATTAGGTGGGTTGGCACACATTTATGGGCCAACCACCTCTCACCCAGAAGCCAAACCAGCGTTATTCAAAAGCAGCAAAGGGAACAACAGAGGCTAATGTTACCAGACAAACAGCAGCAACAGTCCAACTTCCAGCACTAACATTTGCTAGATTGCATACAAAAAACTAGATGGGCTGCTTCAATGCCTCATTTTCAGTTGTACTTGGCAAGTAAGGGAAGGGAGTAGCCAAGGCAGGGCTGAAACAGTGACAGTAATAGAAGAGCAGAAGAGTTGACTGCTTCAAATGCTCTTACAATGGGCACAAGCCTATAAAATACCTTAAAAATGAATCTCACTAAAACAAAGGCATCTTCCTTAGATACACATAAAAGCTGGAGTAAATTCCCAGATTTCAACATCTCAAATTCCTAATGGTTATGCTTTCCCACAGTGAGTTTCCAGGGAGAACCTTCACTGCACAGATGGGAAGTAGTGCAGGATAAGTGTGAACAAATCCCACTTAGGTCTGACCTGATCTGTACCACAAACCCATCTCCAGCTTCCACAGCATCGTTTGGAGCCCTCACTTCGAGACCACTCCAAGGCATATTTTCCTCTCCACTCCCTCAAAGAACCACCAAATCTCAGTCTATAAGCAAATACTGCTTTTAAGGGAAATCCTGCTCAACCTACACACGGTTAATAGAGACACACACATGCCAGGATGCTAATAGTGCACAGCAATGCTGCAAAGCCAGCAGACCCATCAGTAGGTGAGTGCCAGGAGGTCCCCCAGCACAGATCATCCCTCCCAGCAGAGCTGTGTGCTGTTTGGGAAGACCCGGAGTGGCAGCAGATCACTTAGAATCCCCAGGTCTCAAGAAAGGAATCACAGATGAATGTGTTGGGTGAAGGACTCGTACATATTTATATGTGGAGAGAGACGGACACAAAGGAGGGCGGGGATGTGAGGGGGAGGGTGTGGGGAGAGAGACAGGGAGACTTGTCCCCAGGCCTTGTGCTTATTTTGACCTTTCAGTTAAAGATTCTCCAAAAAGGCACCGTTCAGCCCCGAGCCTGATTAGATGTCTTGGGAAAAACAGAGCACAAAGCACCACACATGAACGAGCACAGAGCCATAATATGAACTTGATATTCCCACCCATCCATATGGCCAAAAAAAGCGAAGTTCTTCAGTGCAAACATTGGCAGCAGCAATATGAAACCAATGTGTTAATTAGCTGGCTTTGCAATCCAGCACAGGACAGAGACTGCTGATGTTGGCTATTATATAGTCAATCAGAAGCCAAACAGAACAAGTATCATGTTGGTTAACCCATTCAGAACAAAGTTAATAATTTGCGAATTTCAGGTTTCTAGAGTGAGCAGACCAAGGTCTGTTTTCCAAACCTCTTTTCTCAGGGATATCTAAAAATGCATTTGGTATGGCAAGCTCTCCATCACTTGCAACTCTTCTCTTTGGTAACATTCAGTCTCAACCTAGATGTTCAGCTTAAATTCAGGGAAGCCCTCTGCCTTGCTTTACGCAACATCAGGTTAAATGAGCTCAATGATTTGTCTGGCTTTATAAAACTGTAAGCTAGTTTTCTACCTGTAAACAATCACAAGTTACAGGTTCAGCTACAATATCCATCAGATTTACGTATTGTACAGGATTTTCCCATTGAATACAAAAGGAGATCATTGAAAGTAACTGTAATTACCTAAATGCGATTGGAATTTAACGTGGTTGTACATAGGTCTGCACATCAACTGCTTAACAAAACTGCCTCCCTAGAAAGTTTAATCAGTAAAATAAGCACCACAAGACAGGTCAGATAGAAAGATCAGCATAAAAATGAAAGAACTATTGTGAGAAAGATAAAGAAGACTTCACTATCAGGAGACACCAGAAGCACAAGCCTCAAGCTAACACTTCTGTCATTAACAAGATTCTTCATATCCAGAATGTATCATTCACTTTTCATAAAATATTTAGACTTGAACAAAGTTTGGGAGGGAAAAAAAACACAAACCAGGGATGAGGAACACAACTGCATTAGTCTTGGGATTATTTCTAAAGCTCTGTAAAACACAAATCAATTGCAGCAGGACTAGTCAGAGTCACATAATTTAAGGTAAGACCACTCTGACTTCCTGCCTAACACACAAGCTCTGCTCCGTTTTATCCACTCACACCTCCACAAAACCCATTAAGTGGTTCTGTGAAATGCAGTGGTTTATGGCATCTAGACAAGAGGCCTTTGGAGGTCAAAACATAAGTTCACTACTCCCCGAGTAACTTACTCTAATAGCTCTGTCACTCTTTCTGGCAGCAAGGCCAGTCTAATGTCTGATTTGTTTGCCTTCTGCCTTGAGCCATTAATTCCTTCTCTGCTGGATTAAAGAGTAGCTCCTCAGAGTCAATTATGTACATGTGTTAACCAAGCCACCTCTATAGTTTCTCTGGCAATCAACAGGTCAGTCCTGTCAGTTTCTCACTGCAAGGCACCTTCTTTGGTGCTTGAACATCTTAAAACATTTTTATTTTTTTAAGTATTAATTGGATTGTCATTTCCACCACCCGCTTGTACTTCTTTAGGGTCAGTACTGTGGTGAAGCACACAATTGGCCCACGATCAGCATCTCTGGCACAGAGAAGTCTCTACTTGCCTGTATCAAATGGATGTTATTTCACTAGACCCGTTTTACAGCATAATGGAGGAGCTACAGAAATCACAGACTGCCAAGATTATATCAGTTATCTAAGTCAATTACCTGACCTTACTCAGTTTAAGGAACTCATATCTTTCTTAGTCACCATTTAATTATTTCTCCAAAAGTGCTAAGGGAACCTTCACTACCTGATCTCCATTCTGCCAAAGATTTATGTACTATTCAAAATCTTCAGGCAAGAAAATCCCAACACATCTATAATTTCCAGCCATGGTTTTGAATTTGCCCTCAGTATTGCCTCCTTCTCTGCTGAATCAACATTAACAGTGGCTTTAGAATCACTATCAGAACTACCGAACAGCACAGAGCGTAGTGCTGGTGCTCCCCGGAGACTCCTGCTAGGAATTCCACTTTCTGACATGTCCTCAGTAACCCATGGTTTCAGATGCATCAGCTTTTTTTTTTTTTAATGAAATAATTATGAAGTATGCTGTTGATGTTGGCACAGATCAATTATTCATACCCCTGTACAGCTCCAAGTCAAATATCCTAAGAAACACATTACATGAACAACATAGTCACCTGCTGCCGTGTACTCACCTGTTTTTTTCCAGCTGGTTTTTCTTACTACTAACACAACCAAACCCTTTGGAGGTATAGATCCTCTGAAGCAAACATCAAAACCAATAACTACCCATCTCAAATCTCACCAAAGACCCTAGTTATTCAAGATCACTGCATTAAAAGCATTAACGCCTTGTAGAGGTTAACCAGGCACTCCATATCACAAGGACTAGTTGTATCTCATACAGCTTCTGTTCTAGCAGGAGGTCCACTGAACTTCCCCCTCCAACCATCATTTCCATTTAGTGACAGTTCTCATTTTGTGTTGTATGTCAAATGCACATCCAGGTTCACCCAGAGAAGAACACTTATGCTGTGTGTGCAGGCGGAAGAACAGGCCGGGGTCTGGGTGCAGGTCAGTGTGATAGCAGGAAGGGCTCTGCCTGTTGTGCCACTCAGAAGAAAATAATTCCAGGGCAACAGTGTAGAATGAGAAACGTGGCTTTTATCAGTCCTCAACTTCCTACTTTCAAAGCAAGAAACTTACTTGCCATTGTGAGCCTCCAAGCCCAGCTACTCAGAAACTCTGTTACCTGTCTATTAGGGACACTATATTCTTGGTTGAGAACCTCAAGAGAGCTCCAAGAAGCAGAAATATCCAGCCTGTGGAAAACCGGTGGCAGGGAAGGCTACCCATGGGTTTCAACAGCAGAAAGTCTGCTCATATTTATGCATGATCGCTCAAGTGAACTGCATGACTGCTTCTGTTGATCTGCTCTCAGCAATCTATTCTTTCAGTAGAAACACCAGGAGGAATCCATGCTGAGACCGGGCAAAGGAAAAAAAACACCCTGTGGACATAGTGAATGGGACAGAAAATTCCCCTACAAATGCTGTAAGTTTATTTGCAGTGATGCTCTGCATTGACCTTTCTAGCAGCTTGTTGGAATGCATCAAAGCCCAAGCCACACCACAGTAATAATTTTGAATAAATCTACTTTAGAAATTGATTAGACCATTGATTTTTTTCATCGTTTAGATAGACACAAAATGACCTTTCCATGCCACAAAATAACAAAGGGAATGAATGCATGAAATCAGAGCTTTCATTTTAAAGGCAGCATTTTGCTCCCTTAGAACAAAAGTTCTGCAAGATTTTTTTTTCTTCTTCTTCTTGCAGGTCCCAAGAGATCAATTTTCCTTTCCTCACTTGAGCTTTTCACCCTTCTGTTCAAAACAGACCAAAAGGACATGACTTCTCAGAGCACACACAGAAGAGCAGCCTGAAGACAAACACAAGACACAGATCTCCCCTATAGGTCACCAAGCAGTAAAGAAGTCAGTACTAATTTGTAGACCAGCAGTTCTATTTCAGTCTAACCACAAGTGAAGCTGCATCACAGAGTACAGCTCTAGTACAGAGATAAGTTTCATAAGCACAAAAAGTTTAACGATTTCTCTACACCAAAGAGTTTTTTGAGATGCATTCTTTATTACATAGTGGAATAACAAGGATGTTCCATGTGTTTATAGTGGCTGCAACTATTTCCCTCAGGAATCACTGCATGCATATGATTTCTACCTGCTTAAAATAAACACATTGCATTTTGGGCAAAGTTCCACCATTAGGACCTTGTGCCTTCTGGTGCTTCCTATGTGGTGCACTTGGGGATGCAGATTACAATCCCAGAGCTGACCAGCCAGGTGTCATTTGTGTTTCGATGATCCAACAGGCTCTGTCAGCCTGCAGAGAACACAGAGCCTGTAACTGTCACTGCAGCACCTGTTAGGATTACACTGGGAGGAAGGTAAGCATGTAGCCCAATGGCTTTCAAAAATTCAGGAGGCAAAACAGGCAAAGGCAAAGGATGAAACGTCATAACTGCAAGTGCAGGTCATTCTCCTTCAACAGCTTTGCTCAGTGCAGCACCATCCTGGGACTTGCATGCTGCTGCTAACCACCCGTGCCAGACGCAAACCTTGGATCAGCAACAGAACATCACACTGCAAAACTGCTTAACCAGAAATGTTCAACTTTACTGGGGCTGTGTGAGCAGAACACCAGCACACAAGTTCCTCCCAGCAGGACTCCCATCACTGTCATCATCTGGAAGGTAAACACTATTTAGATGTCATTTGTGTGCAGCTAATGAGTTTGGCATTCACAGAGCTGTTGCCATACCAGGTCTGTGGTGGTGAGATGCTGTAGATATATTGTAATGGTCGGCTCCAAAACGACATGAGTCTGCAATGTGGCCATCAGCTTGCCTACTCCTTCTACTCTTTGCAACCTTTATTCATAGACTTCAACAGACAGCTCTCCACAGTGTTGTGAAGCCTAATTATGCATTATGGAACACTGACCAGTACCAATATGGGTTGGTAAGGAAAGCTTCATGATGCCACCACCCTGTACGTACAGGCCTCGGTACCGCAATGAGACAGAACAAGAACACCTAGAGCAAGTAGGACTTCTGTGTGCTGTGGACAGAAAGGTTTAGGTATGCAGAACATAGTACTGTTACTACAACACACAGGAATAGATCTAAAATACAATAAGCAAGAAAGCGTGATCATCAGAACTACCCCAGAAGCCCTTAGATTTGTGGCACCCTGCGGAGCTTGTTACAGAGGCTGCTGACACAGACTCTCCCTTCCCCTGCAGATCAGTTCAGTGGTGAGAAGGAAGGGGCCATGGTGACTTGGGCATTATGAGGACAGAGACTTGACTGTACCAAGCCCAGAAAAAGCAAAACAGGCTAAATGGCCCTTTCATGTGTTCCTGTGCAGCTGCTCGTGTGGCCACACAGCCAGCACTCACAGCCCCTGCTCCCCATCTCTGCTGCTGTGGAGAGTGACCTTGCAGGTACCTGCCCCCTCGGTAGTGCAGAGAACAAGAACAGCATTTGTAGGGCAGCTGCTCTGCCTTGCTGCTCCTTTTTCTTTAGTTCTGCATCATCTCAGCAATGCTGGGCACACAGCACTGGGAGCAACTGCCTGTTCCTGTGGCCAAGGAGCTCAGCAAACTGAGTCACTGGGATGGTGGTGCTGCAGGGGCTGCTCTGCCTTCTTGCCAATTCAAATTTTGCCTAAGCTGCCAAGACACCAAGCTGGCAGCAGGTGCTCAGGGCCATTTTGTCATTGCACATGCACCTCTGCAGGCTGTCCCACATCTGGAGAACATTTTCTGGTTACAAATCCCCAAAAGACAGGAAAAATCTAGATCAGGGAAACAAACAGTAAGAGAGTCAGTGCTACCCCTTCCAGCCACAGCAGTCCCCCAGAGGGCCTAGTCATACAGGGGAACTACACCTCTTCATTGCAGCCATGAGAAACCTGCACTGAGGTGCAGGCCAAGCAGCAAGAAGCCCTTACCATCTCTGCCTTAAATCTCTTTCAACAGTTGCAAGCGATATACAATGAAATCCAAACTACGTTTCAGCGAAGCTAAGGATCAGAATATAAATCACAAATGCCTTTGTCTCCCTAGGTCCTTCAGTATTTCTGCAGTTTCATTTCAGCATTTTCTCTCAAAAAGCTAAGCTAGCTAAAAAGAGCTGGCAAATAAACAGAGCCTCTGGTTACTATTTCTTTATTTCCCACAGTGGCACACACAGCTCCCATGCAATTAATTCAGCCACACACCCGTCCTACCATTCTCTTGGCCAGAATCTTTCAATAATGGCCTGCAATCTGTATGCAAGAAGTCGAGCTGTATGCTAGAGATCAAAACATTGATGGCAGTAGGAGTCAGAAGCCCAGAAACTGCTTTGCACATTTCTTGCACATTTCTACATTGAAGGTAGGAGACAGCACAGGACAGGTGAGATGAGTTAATGACTGATGCAGGGAAGACAGCAGACAGCTGATGCCAGAAGAGTTACTGAAAAGCTCTCACATACAATAATTTACTATTGGGTAATTCACTCACAGAATTGCTCACTCCAGCATTTTAAGGTTAGTCTGATGGAAAAAAAAAAAAGGGATCAAAGCTAAAAGTGCTAAACAGAGAGTTGCTTCAGGGCCATTAACTCCAAGCTGTCCAAAACCAAATGTGGTAACATTATTCGGACAAAGTCTGGTCTGGCAGGTAGAGGAGCATCTCTGAAGCCCTGGTTCCTTCTGTTTTAAATTCTTGTCAAGGGAAGGACTTCCAGCTGAGCACAGAGCACTTGCAGGGCTCTGTCAGGAGCATATTGTCAAGCATTTGCTTTGCCAGCTGTTCCCAGATGTTGGCAGTTCTTTATGGAGATTAGAGCGCCCAGAAACACCTCACTGTATCATGCAGGAGGATGGGGCACGGTCACTTGTAAGCAATAAAAGAGTGCGCAATTCCCAGGAGTCAGGAGGGGGGAAACTGGCTGTGCTCTACTTCTTGGGGTAACTCCACGCTAGGAATAGAGAGGTCATCTAATCAAAACGTGAAATAGTGTGGTATAGGAGAGCTAAAGGAACAGAGATTCAAACAAAAATAATTTTGAAATAGGCCTACATGGGCAGAAACCTTAAGCTGAAAACACTACTTCTATGTAGTAATTTTCAGAATGACTATAATAATGTAAGATGTCAAACACACCAATTCTATTCATAGAATGACACGCAATTTAGTCAGAAAACTAGTTTTAACAGCATAGACAAGTGCTTGAACACAATCAACTTCCTCTGCTTGCACAGTCCCAGGCACAACGACTCCCCTGCCACAGCAGAGCTGCAGGGAAGGGTAGGACACAATAAAGACTGCATTCTCCTTGTGATCAGTATGAATCCCATCATTGCAACTCAGTTGACAGGCAATTATAAATTATGCTGAGATAAGCTGACAGGCATGTTTGTTTTTTTTCCACCAAAAAACAGAAGCACCAAAGGCAGCACTGCCTTTACATTCAGAATTAAGAAAGAGTGCAGAATAGAATCAAAATGGTGATGGCTTCAAGTCCTCTCTGCACCTGCAGATATGCTTGCTAGCAACAGCAAACCATTTAGTTAATGCCATCCAGCTGGGTAACTGGATGGCTCACCACGGATTTGAGGTGGGTATTTTGAGCAAGCAATCACACAATTCCTGAATTCCAGCCCATAATACAGAAGCAGCCGAACTAACACCAGGAACAAAGATCCACCTACAGCCCCCCCGTGACACAGGGACAAAAGACTTTCCACATGAGACTGAACAGGACCAGATACAAGTAGCAAGATAAAATTACAACATTCAGATGATTCAAGAAGGGAAATTGATTATAATTTCCTAAAAGGGAGTAGCTATCAAGTTGCAGGAATATTGGGAGCAGCAGCACTGGTGCTGAGCAGAGGCTGGGGAAACTCAACCCTCAAGTTCCATACTGTTCTATTGTTAAACTTCAAAGCTGAAAGCAACACAAGATCTCACACATTTGCCAGGCACAGAAGTGTTCCTCACAGTACTTTCAGTGTTTATACTGCAAGCAAATCACTCAAGTTCACAAGCTATTAAAGTCTGACATCTGGGAATTTCCTTAACATCTACATAATTTCACCTCACATTTTGATCAACATCTAAAAGTTTCCTAACAGATCATGCTAACAGTTATTTTGACATTTTTTGTCCCTTTTCTTTCTTGGGGGTGGCAGGCAGGATTTGAAAGTGAAATTCTAACATTCAATTCAGGATATTAGAAATAATTTAAAAATTCATTGAATAAAAAAGACTAAAATCCACCTAAACTGATACCTTTTGTTTCTTGTTCTTTCCCCCCCCCCCCAATTATCAGGAGGCAGCACTTCTAGTTAATGAAAAGGAGACCTAATTAATGAAAAGGTTGCTTCCCACAACCTCAAAATAGCTCAGCTGTCTTAGTTACTACTTGGCTAAAAAAAAATAAATAATAAATTATCAGCAGTGAAAACAAGTCCTCCACATTTATTACTTAAGCAGTTGGGGAAAAAAAAAGCAGAGCCTTAAAGAGATCACACCAAAGCACCGTGGTTCTTCCATTAGTCAAGGCTGCAAGTCAGTACAGGTCAAAACATCCTACTTCATGTTTTTGCACCTTTACAGCTTAGCAAGTCTGAGCTCCAGCGACTACAACCCAGGGCAGTTTATTAAGCAGGGGCAGATCTCAGTTACCACTGACGCAAACCACAGCGTGAGGACTGCTCCTGTATGGTTCTAGAGAGCCTGACAGCAAAAATCCCACCAAGTGGTTTTCAGAGAGTCCCTGGAATCACAGTGCCAAGGGGAAAGGTCTTTCAGCTCTCCTCTTTGTTGGAGTGGAGACTGTGCAACACACAAGGTTACTGTTTCCCAGCTGAATTCAGCATCTACCCTGCATCCTGGAACAACAGTATCATGTCACGAGACTGTGCACATGCTCCTAATGCCTTAAGTGCCTATACCTAAAAAACACATGCAAGAGTTTTCTAAGAATTGTCTTCTGGCACTGAGCCCAAACCAGAGAATGCTCAAATAACAATCAATACGAATCTTCTCAAAAGACATCATCACAACCATCAGGTCATCATAGACACCTCCAATAATAGGACAAGGAAAAAGATACCAGCACAATGAAAGACCAGCTGGCACATTCCCAAAGGCAAAAGCAGCCCTCCTGTGGTTTTGATGAACAGCAGAAGATGAATCCTTTCAGATACAGTAATCCTGCAATCAGATACTCACAAGAACCACAAATAAACATGAATCAAATCCAGGGCTTTAACAGGTTATGAGGGATGCAAAGGAAAGTCAGTAGAAGGCACCAGTTTTTCAGCACTCAGCACAAAGACATTTCACTGAAGATCCAGGTGAGCGAGAAGGGCACCAGTCCAAACACTGCTTCCTGAAACTAGCTTGTATCTAGAGGGCTAATTCTTACAAGAAAGCAGGCAGGCTCATGCCTCCTCTGACTGCTACCACCCTGCACAGCCTGCAAGTTGGGATGAATCAAAGTCCTATAATCCTCCTCCAGGATGCCATTATGCAAGACTGGAAGGCTTCATCTCAGAAATTGGCTACAGTGGCCAATTTGAAGCTTCAGGAGGAAGAAACCAACAGCCAAAACCAAAAAAATGAAAGAACAGATGAAGAGGCTGGCAGAGAGGAGGACAAACTGAAGTCCTTGTGAGTTTGCTTTGACAGGCAGCAGAAAGGACTGAGAGATAGAAGGCAATGACAGAAAAGAAATAATGTGAATCTAACTGATTGGGGGGTGGAGTTTTTACCACAAAAAATACCATGCATTTGCAGGAAGCAGCTGCTTCACCTTCTTCCAAGCTTCCCCTCGTCTGTTGTTCTCCATCCTCAGGTGACACTAAAGCATAAAGCATTTATTCTACTGAAATAGATACCATGCCTCCCTGGACCCAGCACTGCTGGTTAAGTGAACCACTCCAGAATGCAAAAAACAACAGTAGAAGACAGCAAGGGCAACTGCTTTTGTTTTCCCTTTGGAGAGTGTGGGATAGCACACACCCCACACACAGACAACCTGGGTGGGTGCTTTTTCCTTCAGAGCACACCCAGCACATAACTGGCATGGCTTATTTGGCAGGCAGCCTCTCTCCAGGCACACAGGGCCACCTTCAGCAGCAACAGATACTTTCCAAACTTGTTCAGTCCTTGCAGTCTCTGCTGATGCTGCCAGGAAAGCCCAAGCAGCAACACTCACAGAAACAACCCTGCTCTGCACAGAGACTGGCACCAGCATGAAGGGAATGGCTTTGTACACTCCTTACAGCCCTCTGTCAGCTATTCCCTCTGCCCTTATATGGGAACATCCCGTGGCCTCCTTGGGAATACTATGCTCTTGGTGGACATGAAAGGTAAGGCAATACCTGAGCTGTCAGCACACGAGGACATTTGTTTTCTTTCTGAAAGGCAAGCAGAGTCTAACGAGCCCAAACTCTTTACAGCACTTAGAGGGGAGAAAGCAAAGGTTAAGAGTGTCAACCCCTGAGAGTCTGCACCCACCTTTCTCAAGAGAGTTATGCTGGTAATTTTAATCTTATTAAATATTGTTAATCGTATTAGTAACCTAACTCTTTTCACATGTTGGAAGAAATTTAAAGAGAAAATTCCATATATGACCACACTATGTTAAATGCTTTCTAGCCAAATCTCAACTCAGGGCAAGTTTCTGGCTTGCAGATTTCCAGTTCTGTTACACACAGGTGTGGATGAGCATGGAAGTCACCTGCTCAGCACCAGATTACCTATTAGATTGTTCTGGGGTTCTGCTAGACATTCCTGGCTTCTCAAAGTGACCCTATTAAAACCTATGGAGCTCTATGGCCAATTTGTAACAAACACCTCAATCAAGGGGAAACACCAGTTTCCCATTAGAATGCAAAACCACGCAGCACAACAGTTCAGTGCATCAGCTTCCCCCTGAATCAGGGTGAACGTCTCCATCGCTGGCTGAGCTCCCAACAACACACACACATCATCAGTGCAACGCTCATTGATTTCTGCATTTCATACACAAGGCATAACGCTGGAATCCTGTGACCTCCATTCAAAAAGTGAGGCCAGAAATGAGCCGACAGCAGTCAGCACTCCATCTTACACAGAATAAGGCACTTGTTAAGAGAAATACTGACCCTGCTGTTTTACAACACTCAGGATTGTAGCCCCTTTCTCTGTAACTACCGCAGCAGGCCAGATATTCTCTCAGGACCACTCCTGTTCCAGACTGCTGCCCCGAGATAAAGCAGCAGTCATAGAAAGTTTAGATTTGAGAAAAGAAAGATCTCAAATTGCACTGATGTAACAGAAAACACACCTGCTTAGGGGGCCCAAACACTTGCCACACACTGTCGAAAAGGAATGTGTTCAAGGTGGAAAATGAGATCTCCAGAACAACGGGACTTAACCACTCAGCTTCAGTACCAACAGTTAAATCAGTGCTCAGGGGGAAAAAAGGGGAACACCTTTCCAGAAGTTAAAGGTGTTGTATTTATCAGAAAGCCACCTAACACGTTGTTTTTGCTGTTTCTGGAAAAACTGTTAAACAGATTGAAAAAAGCAGACAAATTGGACTCCCCCAAGTGAATAATTTAAAAGCATTTGTAAGGTAGCAAAACAGATTTAATTATGAAGCAACTTAGCTTTCTGTAAAGGCAGTTGTTGCTACCTCTGAGGCTGAAGTTCCAGGGATACGATGATACTGACTTATAGCACTATTTTTTAAAGGCTTCAGCCACTGTTTACTGCCTCACCACTTCCTACCCGCCCCCTAATCCCCGGTTAAACACCGCTGAAGACACTCAAGTCCCTTGTCAATCCTTTCGCTGATTAAACAGTTATCTCGAGCTTCCCAAAGAACAACAGCCCCCGAGTCACTTCTGGCTCTTCCCCGCATAAGAAAGTTCTCAGCATCCTCTGGGAACGGCAGCCGCACCAAACCCGAACAGAATTCCCCCGTTAATACCTTTCCCCGGAGGCAACCGCTGCACTCCCAGGAGCGGGGCGAGGAACGGGCAGCCTTTCCAGCACGGCGGCAGCCCGCCCGCTCCTCGCCCCGCCACCAGCCCGGTGCCACCCGCCCCGCCGCTCCGCTCCGCTCCGCGGTCGCGGTGGACGCAACGCACCCGGTCCCACCAACCCGTCCCTCCCCTCGGGCGAGCTCGGGGCACCCGCGACGCGCACGGGAGGCAGGTTAACCCCGCGCACAGCAGCCCCGCCAACTCGCCCACGTCCCGCCCCACCCGGGGTCCCCCACCGGGCCGCCGCTCCAGCCCCGCCGCTCCGGAGGGGCCGCGCCCATCCCCCCCACGCGCAGACAAAGCGCGGCCCCCAGGCGGCACCTGCCGCTGACCCCCGGCAACGCGCCGCCAGCGCCTCCCCCGGGCCGGCCACAGGCGGCGGCGGCGGCGCCAGCCCGTGGAGCCGAGCCGAGCCGACCCCAGCCCCGCGGCCCCCCGGGCCCCGCCGCCCCTCACCTGCCGCCCCGCTCCGCTCCGCTCCCGCCGCGCCGCCCGCACCGAGCGCGGAGACACGGCCCCGCCCCGCGGGGGCACGCGCCCCCCCGCGCCGCCCCGCTCCTCCAATCGCCGCCGCCCGCCCCGCCCCAGCCCCGCCCACCGCCCCCCGCGCTCGCGCCCGGCGGCCGCCTCCCATTGGCTGCCGGCGGCGGGGCGGGGCGGGGCGGGGCGGGGCGCGCGGCCCCCTCCGCACCGGGCGCTGCCGCCGGACCCGCCGCCCCGGCCCGGCCCGGCCTTTCCGCTCCCGCGCCTGAGGGACGCGGGGTTCCTGTCGCCTCTGCCTTGCACCAGGCACCCCGAAGCTGCTGCTGGTGACGGACCGGTGCTCTGGATGCTGCCGCCGGAAAAATAAATGAGCCCGGCCGGGCAAACGGCTCTTCCCAAGGTGTTTGCAACCCCTCCTTTGAGAGCTGGACCTACAGCTGTGTTCTGGAAGAAACCACAGCTTCTCTCCTCTCTGTATATTTCACAGGAAGGTAACTTTGGTGTTTGGTTCAACAAGCCTTTGTGCTCGGCTGTCTCCAGCCAAGAGGTGTGGGTGAGTGGGAACCTGCAGTGATGCCGCATCCACAGGGAGCAAAATCTGATAACAAAACCAGTTTCTACTTATTTAGGAATCGTCCTGTACAAACACAGCGTTGGGTGGCTGAGATACAGCTCAGTTCTCCTGTGCAGAGTAGGTGGGAACCTGGATATTAGAAAGACTCAAGAACGTGACAAAACCGTAGTTATCTCTGGTTACAAATCAGTGCAGAACGTACCGTTCTGGCTGAAAGTCGGTGGGGACAAAAGCATCATAAAGCAGAAGTTCCTGAAGTGATAATGTGTAGTATAATCTGACTGTGTGATTTTTGCATTCTTGTGAAGCTGGAAGCTCCCGTCCTGAGAAGGGCAGAGGCTGGTGCTCTGTATGAAGGGGCATTTCTTGCCCCCAAGAACTGACTGCACAAAAACTTCTCTCTGAATCAGGGCTGAGTTCTGTCAGTAACAACTCCACAGAGGACAGAATTAATGCTGCCATTTTTATGGCTCACACTGTCACTTCTGTGTTTCCCAGATGTGCTGGACTCTGTTGTGTCGTTGATCAGCAAATGTACAGCTAACAACTGACCTGCTGTCCATGCAGTGACCCACTGTATGTACTGAATACAATTACACAGCCCAATGGCCATTTGTCTGCTGAGCTGACTGCCAGATGTTTGGAAATCCCAGACAAAAGATGAAGTTACTCCTTTACCACCCAGCCACAAATGCTGTGTGGAAACAGAGGACGCATCTGAGGACATGCAGAAGTGATACAGGAGCTTGTAGGATAAAGCAAACTGTGAGGAAGAGGAAACAGGCACTGGTCTGTATGCCAGGGGTGCCCATCACTTTTCGTTTTGGCTGGAGGAAGCTACAGACCTCGGTTCAAGACACAAAGCCGCTCTGAAAGTCTGAACCAGGCTTCCCTCCCACATGCATTTCTGACATTTCCGAGGAACATAGTTGGGACAAGTCCCATGTCCTTAAGTGTCATCAAACATCTACTTTCTTTGTTACAATCCGTCAGCCTCTCACATGCCCACCCCCAGCCCAAAAAGTGACTATTTTATGAAGGAAAAAATATGTCCAAAAGTTTAGAGATGCTGAACAGTCCCCAGGATCGGGCAGCATGATCAGGGTCCCCCAAAGTAAGGATTATTTCAGAGGCAGGTGCTGGCTGCCTCACTGAACCCTTTGCTCCTTGGTGTCATGTCATGCTGAGGAGTCCTTGGAGCCCACTGAATGCAGGGCCCATGAGGTCCCTCATGAGGACCCTCATGAGGATATGATCCCTTGCTTGCTCCTCTCCCCACAGGGACAAAGCCATCTTATTACCACACCCTGCTCACTGAATTGCTGTCCAGGTTAGAACTCACTGAACAGAGTATTCTCATCTCACCAATCAGAGGCATTTTAACTACACTCAAATTGCTTCTACCAAAATCCAGCTTTGATGACTAAGAATGTGAAAAAAAAAAACAAACCCTCAAAGAAACAATCCAATTTTTCTTTGCTCCAACCCATTCCTGACTCGAAACACTAATCCCCTTTGTGCTTTTCCTTGGGAGCCAGTCCCAACCTGCAGCCCCTTCGTCTGGTAAAAAATATTTGCAGGCTTCACCTAAAAACCTGCAAAAAGTCCCCATGAAAGCACACGGGAAAAAGCAGCTTTTCCTCCTGCCCCAGGCAGGGCTGGCACAGAGACTGGCTGCAGGGTATTCCTTGGGAGCAGGGCAGGAAGAACTTCTGTGCACTTGAAGGATGTTATTTTGCCCCCCTCCTGCCCCCCTTACTGTACTTACAGCTCCCTGGAGTGACCAGGATATTGTCTTCAGGGGGAGAGTTTTGATTACTCTGCACAAAAATCTCACCCAATCCTTAAAAATAAACTAGAGAAGAAGCTATTTCTCAAACATTACAGAGCTGAAAACAGCTTCACACAAATATACTGAGGAACACATTTCAACAGTTTTTGGTTTCCATTTGTTCAGAAGATTTTCAAAATATATTTAAGTCCATAAAGGATCCTCCTGTCTGGTTCTAAGCAGGTTAGCTAAGTTTCTGATGTAACTATTATGATAATCACAAGGCTAGCAGCTGCTTATGCTCCTTTTGATTTTCCTCCTGTTCTTCCTCCCTTCCAAGCAGGGGTGAGACGGGCTAAGAAAGTCACAAGGAGTATCTGACTGTTGTCTATAGCTTCTGGGAACACGCTGCATTTAGAGCAGTTAAGTCAGGGACCAACAGAAGGTTGACTGTATCTACCCTACTTTCAATCTGACTCTGTTCCTTTCGGGTTTTCAGTTTGTCAGAACATTTAGAAACTGCATTAATGAAGGTCTTCATTACCCTCATTTGGGTAATGAGCAGAGTAAGAGGCTCTCTGAGCACACACTGCTTTGCACAAGTGTACTTTTCTCTCTACAGAACACAGCAAAACAAGCTTGGGATGCTTGTGGCAATCCCTTTATCCTGGGGCTCTGTGGCCTAAGCATATACACATTGAAAGTCACCATGAAGAAGTTTTCCAGCATCACAGGAAGGCTGGAGCCCCACTGATTGTCACAATCGCCTTCATGAAGGGCAAGAATTAGATGTATTTGATGAAGCAGATCGCATGCACCAAACTAATACAGAATGTTGGATGATCAGCTCACTGAATTAACAGATTATGGTTTGTTTTTTAAAACAAGTCTTGAAGCACAGGGAAGTTCTTGAGAACTTACGATGTGCCACTATTTAAGCAGAATAATCTTTCATGGACCAGCTTGTTTCAGGCAAACTCACAGAAAGGCCAGTGTAGGCTACAGCTGTTTACAGCCTCACAACAGCAGTGTGCAAAGTTCTGCTAAAACCAGCCTTTAAAAACTTCCTTGAACAGTACTTCAAAACTGGTCAAGAAGTCACCCTTACAAATTTGATTCTCAAAAATAACTACTAAGGTGATACTTTTTGGGCTGTCCTTTATTGCAGCTGTGCATACACGAACTCTCCCTCTCCTGGTGTCTAACACCACAGCCCATAGTAAACTGAGCTGTCGTTTCCTCAGCACAACACTTCTTCATTCTGCTGTCACTTGCACTATAGGATGACCTGCACTAGGATGACTCAGACATCAAACTGTCCATAGACTCTCACTTTAAGAAACAAAAGAAAACCAACTAAAAAGCAGCAGTTCTTAGAACAGAGAATTTCAAAAGTTCTTGACTGAATCCTTTCTGTCCCAGGACAGAACCTGCCTAATATAAGTATCAAACCCAGTGGTATTTATCTAAACTGTTCTTAAAAACCTCCCATGATGTAAACTCCCAAACCTTGCCACAACCATAACTATCTGAGGCTTATTTCTCCTTAAAAAACAACAAACAACTGTGGCCCAGCTGGTTTTTGCTGTATTTAAGCATACACCACCTTGGATTATCCACCAATTGCCAAGCACCAGAAATCACGCTTGTCTGTTTTATGAATATAACTTGCTAGCAAAAATCTGGCAATAGAATACAATTCTAAATATAATATGGACAAAACCAGCATTGACTCCCTTTCCTAGCTCACGAACCTCAATCCTACTGCAAATCTCAGTCCTGCTTCTGAAGTAAACAGGACACCCCTACCACTCCTCAGCTCCATAAAGATGGAAGTATTTGCTTTTAGAAGGTATTCTTCTGTGAAAGAAATGGTCTTTTCCATACAGATAGTTACACTGAAATTAACAGGAGCATCTGCAACTTCTGACTAGAATCTTAGAATGCTGGAAACATTCAAAACTTGAGTGTTAATAAATATATATTCTGATTATGACACCTCATATAATTGCTTTTGTCATGTATTTATATGCAACATTTGCTGCTCCTTTCATGAATGGAATAAATGGCAACTTTCCTCTTCAGAATGCAGCTACTGTTAGAAATCTGCAGTGACCTCATTAAAGTTATTTCCGTAGCCACGAGGCTGTTTGCTTTTGAGTTACTGGTGGCTTCTCAGAGAACAGTAAGAACTCGAAATAACTTAGCATGGACGAAGCTCAGGCCACTGCCACCCATTTTTCTATAGTTAGTGTCTATCAGAGGGTTTCCTGTTGCTCTTACTAGGTGCCTTATCTTCTGCACCTTGTCAGTGGAATTGAATCAGCACTGCTTTTCTCTGACCTGTACACAATGCCTAGGTCAGTCCCTGGCCTCATTAGACCTGTACAAACCACTGCAGCCACCACCCCTCCTGGCTGACGGGTGTTTGGGACCCAGGGCTGGTTGAGCCATTCTGCCCAGAGGGGACTTTACTCACAGGAGCAAGAATGTAAGTCTCAAAAGGGCTCTGCAAGCAGAATATTCTTGCTGAGGAAAGCTTAAGCTAAGAGACCTCATTCCAAAAGTGAAACTCAACTATCTACTACGAACGCTGTTAATAATTCGTAGGTATGCAACAGAACACCTTTTAAAAATAAATAAATAATAAAAAATTACAATATTTTTTAACTGAAATAGCCCAGAAGAGCACAGGCAAGGAACTGTTCATTTGGCCATGGCTGAATCACCAGGAAACACGCACAGAGATGACACTGACTGTGTTATGGAAACCACTGTACTGCCAGTGTACCTGAACTAACGTGAGCACCCAGATAAACACCTCTGCACAGCTGTGCATTTGTTCAGACTTGTGTATTTGCTGCCTGTGTTACCATGACAAATACTTAGCATGAAGTCCTGAACAGATTAGGCAGGTAGTCTATGTTTTAGTGTCTTCCTGGATATTGCCTTCAGCTAGCTGAGGTACAGCTGTTACTGTTGCAGCCACACCTTCTGGCTTTGGGGTACACATACAGCACAGCACTGGCACAGATCATTGCCACAATGGAGTGATGATTAACCCAGGATTGAGGGAATATACAAATCTGCTCTCCTAATTATTACATAGACACAGTTAATGACAAGGTGTTGTTTTTTTCTCCTAATTGAAATTACTCTGCTGTCACTTCACACAGAAGAATCTAGCAAGAGCAGAAATAAGAGAACCACAGTAATCGCTTGTGTGTTCTGCCAGCTGCGCAATGTTGCTCACAGGGTCTCTTCCTGAACCTTAAAAATTCCCTACAAAGGATGAGATCCAGTTAATTTCATGTTGATACATATCACACCATCCAGCTCTTTTCAAATTTCAGGCTCTGTATTTCAAACTCATTTATTGCAGATGTATTTGCTACTCTTCTCAGTGACTTCCCCATAACTCCAGGCAATGCTAAGCTTCCTACTACCATCCTTCCTTTAAATGGGTAAAAAGCAGATCTCTTGAGAGCAATAAACAACCCTTGGTTTTGTATTCTCTTATTTATTGAATACATGCTTAGCCTTGGACCTTCACTCTTTTTTGATGCCACCAAGTACAATTCAGTGAGTGCTGCCTCAACTTTCAAGTTTAGCTGCCCAACATTCAGCATTTAAGAACCAGGCTTATATATATAATCCACACTTTTCCATGATGCTGAGTATCTAAAATTCCGCCACTTACATAATAAGTAGTTAAACTGAAGAAAAAATTAATTAAAAAACACAAAACAAAATTCTCAGTGACTAGTGTTGGCAAATTACACATGGAACCATTGTACTACCCCTTCGCCTTTAATTACACACTCGTATCTGATTTTCAAGCTCCTGCAAGAAGCATAACCTGTAAAATATTTGTGAAATGAGAGAACAAAATATTACAGATTAAAAAAATGGTACCGATCTGTATGTAAACTTCTTGACACAGCTAAGTGCAAGATGATTTTTATCCCAGTTCTCGATCAGGCAATATGATAATATGACAAATACTTGTTATTCACGTTTACACTCCAAACAATCAATCTATAAATCAGCACTGGTCCTTCCCCAAACCACTTTGTGCATACTTCATCTCCCTGAAAAGCAGTGAATCATCACAGATGTCTCCCAATAAAATTTGTTTATTCGGTCATAAGAACACCTAATGATACTAAATGAACTTGGTGCCTCAGAGCACATGTCCCTGTACAAACATTTTGTGGTCTTAGGAGCTCATAGTCAAACCCTCAAACTCTTTTAACATGGTTACTGGGGGAAACTAGAGAGAGCCTATAGAAAAAAACCCACCACAACCACAGCAGACTCTATAATAAACACAACTTAGTCATTCTGAAAGCTTACACAAAGGCATGAAGCGAGCTTGTCACTCTTTGTCTGCAAAGGTTCCTCACAGTGCTCATAGAGCACGAGCTTCTCATCTGATTTGCTTATCTGCTCCCACCACAGGGAGAAAACTGCTTCTTATCATAGTGATACCAACAGCTTCGTGTGACACCGCACACAGATACTGAGGTTTAGACAAGCCTGTTTTCTGAATGAACCATTCTTCAGCCTTCCAGGAAAAACAGACAACTGGACTTTTCACTTTTTTTCAAAACATTATTTTGGAGTGGTCTGCATAATGCTGTTATGATTTACATACTGGCTTAAAAGTGCCTGCTGTAGAGTAGCATTTCTATTTCCAGACAGGACAAAATTGAAAAAAGAAAAAAAAATGGAGAAAGTTCCCTTGAGATACTAGCAAGAATAAGAAAGCGATTGCTCCATAGATGATTAGTAAAACTACAAAATACCTAGGGAATGATGGGTTAAGGAGTTTGTAGAGAAAGGATAATTGGCTTCTATTGGCAGAATAAGCATCATCATACTTAACACGTCTCTGTATCTGAACCCTTTTTTCTCTTTCCCTGCCTGCAAGCAAGGACATGGAGCTATCAGTAACAAATAGCTGCAGCTCCAGGATACTTCATGATAAACCACTTTTAAGAAAAAGCTACCACATGTAACTTAAAGGGATTTTAAATGTGTCATCTGGCTGTACAGCCACATTGTATCACGGTAACTTCAGTCCTCCTCTTTTATATGGGCCCTGTCTTTGTCATGTTGCAAGGCACTGCACTGTATATAGAATTAAAAAAATTCAGGGTAACTATTTCAAAGTGTTTGGCAAAATTACTTGTGTTTGTTGTGGATTTTTTTTTGTATAGCCAAACTGCAAAACTATGAAGAAATCAGGAGCAATACCATAAAGAATTACACATGAAGCACTTAGATCAGTGACAGATTAAATGAATAATTTGAACAGAAAATCACACAGCTCCAGAGTGAAAGTCACCAACTGGCATGATATACAAGACTAGACAGTAAAAGAGTGAAACAGTGAATAAAATCAACAGATGAAACTAGAATTTCCTTTGGCTGAGGACTTAAAAACCACAATGCATGACAGAGACTGTTAACATGGAGCCTGCAGGAGCAGATGGACTAAGTCTTCACAAGTTTTCCAAGTATCCAGGAGGAAGCATAACGAGAAGCGCTAACACAGCTTTATTTGGACTTGAACTCTGAGTATACAGAGTGCAACTTTACTTTTATTAGCCTAGCAAATTGTGGCAATTAGAGATCAGTTCCCTTTGAGTATAATATAGAGCACTGGCAGAGTAATAGCAACCACAGCACAGGTCACTGCAGTGCTGTAAATAGAATTCCTCTTGATCTGCGTTTCCAGTCTCCGCTCGGTGTCACACAGCTCTAAAATCACGTCCCTCACTGCAGAGGCCTGGCCTGTGCCCTCTGCTGCAGCCCTGGAACCTGCTCTGTCTGCAGGCCTGGCATGGACAGCCAGTTTCACACTCTGCACCTCAGAGATCAGCTGTGCAATGCTCTCCTGCAGGCTGTTTAACTGCTGCTGTAAACTGCCTAGACACGAACTGACCTGTTTAGTGTAGTTTAGCTGCTCGTTTAAAGGAATTAAAAGAGAATCTATTTTTATGGAGTCATTCTTGTCTTCTCTAGTTAACAAAGTGCCTTCTTTTATTTCCTGTGGTGTCCTTGTTTGCAGCACATTTTTCAGGTCTGCTATGACGTCACTGAGATCCTTCTGCTGTAAGTAATGACTGGAGGCCTGTTCTTTGATGGCTTCTTGCAGATTTATTGGGCCCTTCTGTGCTTCAAGCACCAAGACTTTCAATTCCTGCAACCTTACTCGATTAACATAGGTGGAACCAAGAACACCTATAATGGCTCCCAGTACAGAACCAATAATAGACCAGTTCTTTGTTTTTTCAGCTCTTGTTCGCTCTTTCTCATGACTTTCCCTCACAGCTGCAGAGAAGAGAGAGAATTTTTCTCTCTCAGATTCTTCTGCATTTAAATAGGCAGCTCGGTACCTCTTCTCTTCCTGCAAGAAATACAGTGATTTGAAGGAGAAAGTATAATATGAAGCTATAAAGTCTATACTAACATCCCAACCCACCAAAAGAAACCAAAACTCAAACCAACAAAACCCCAATGCAGATGAAAAAACAGAAATGAAGAACATCTGTTAGTTCTGTTTCAGAAATTTTCCTTTTAATGTGGGATTTTTTTAATTAATCCTACTTAAGTCAGTGAGACATCATTCTAAGTCAAAACTGAGAAACGGAAAAGGTCACTGAGCATTCCAGCTGAAGATCCTCTACACAATAATCTGTCACATGTTGATGATAGAAAAGGGGTATGAGCAGGGAAAATCTTTTTTTTGACCCTGCTTACTTCTCCAAACGCTACCTTTATTTGTCACACTTCTTCCTTTCAGTTCTAAACCCCTTATATGGGAACTGGAAATAGGATGGTAAAGGATGTCTCTGATAGCTTCATCTCATGAACACACACACTTCTATTTCTCTGCCTTCTCGTTCTTACCCTGCTCACAGACAAATGTCTTCCCTCTCTGCCTTCTCACTGGCTTCAGCATGGCACTTTAAACCACCTTATCTCAGCAAAACAGTGGAGGGTTTTCTGGTTGTTTTCCTGCAGTAAAATTCCACTGTTTAACAAAGCAATCACTGCTTTTGGTAGTGGTGAGCCTGCCTGCCAGCTAACTGCATCTCCCAGAATTACTCTCATTCTCCTGAGTATCTGTTTCTTTTGTGAGACAGCACCACCACCTTATGGACAGCACTGACTTGAGTTCTGCCTTTCTTCACAGTCACACAGAGCTCTGTTCTTCTTGAAGTCTCATCCACACAGACCTGATCCCTTATTTAGACAACAATAGCTCTCTAGTCTTTCCTGATGTTCTACCCACTGATCCAGGAGCTCAGTTTAAGCTCAAGCACAGGTACCCACTCCTTGCCTGGGCTTTGCCAAAGGTGTACCTGTTTCCAGACCTGTTCCCTGCTATTCCTGCAGTGTCATCTGGATTTCCTGGATTGACTTTGGCTGCTACCTTGTCCTTATCTCTGATTGATGGGATGTTAATAAGCATGTTCCTGTCACCAGCCCATTTGGTTCATTCAGCTGAGGTGCTGCAGGGCTGTGTCCTGCTGGTGAAGATACTGCCCCAGCCTGCACTGTGGTCAACCTCATCTTCTTGCATGCCCTCCCCAAAAAAACAGCCTTGCTCCTTCTGCTCTCTCACAACAGCTTTAATATGGCCTGGGTGCTGAAGGCAGCTGAAAGAGTTTTCATGGATTAACCAGAAAGGAGCTTCCCTTATCACATGGAAGGTTAATTCATCAAATCCCAGCTTTTAGTTGACTAATCATCTACAGGCCACCACTCATCTTTCTAGGCTCACCATCTTCACCTTTCACCTCCAAATTTACAGCCCTATTTTAGCATTTCCACAGCAGATCAAACAATCTACAACATTTAACTAAACCAAGTATCATCAGAAATTGACTTCAGAACTGAGCGGCATCTGCAAAAAACAGCCACTAGTGACAAAAGCAAAGCACACAAACTTTCATCACATCTGCTAAGTGCCAACAAATTACCTGCAGCAACCTGTGTTCCAGGGTGGCCAGTTCTAAATACTGGGTGTCATCCCGGGAGACCCTGTCTAAGCGGTCCCGAATTTCCTTCAGTTTCATCTGTTGGGCTTCCACATTCTCCCGAGCCTCTCGCACTATCCCTCGAGCTATCATAAAGACGTTTTCAGCCTGAGAAGACAGAGGATGTATTTTAGAGACTTAGCACCAGACAGATCCAAATCACTACGTTCCGTTTTTTTTTGAGGAAAAAGCCCCAGCAACAAAGCAAACCACACTCCATTTCAACCTCAGGGACAAGCTGTATCTGCCAACACGCATAAACACATTCATCTACCTGCAAAGATAATCAAAGCAGAAAAAAAAGACATGATTTTCCTTGGAGCATCTCTTTTTTTTCCTGCCCAACAGCCAGTATTTATCCTTCATGTAGTTAAAATCATAACTTTTAAGTTTCCAGGTTATCTCCTTGTTTACCTCTGTCACTTTCCCCTGTGCCTCTCGGACTTCATTAATCCCAACAAACTCTTCATATCTGTCCCACCAAGCCTTGCATGTTGCAGACACTTTTTGCAGGGAGTTTTTTCCCATGACAGTCCCAGCTTCTGTCAGGCGGCCGAGGAGACCCACGGCCATTTCCATTGCAGACTTGGCTTCAGGCCTCTTGGGTGCTGAGGAGCAGTAAGTCCTCACTATGTGTAAATTCATTTTTGGACTCCACTTTATTGACGAATGGTGATACTGCAGACCACAGGACACTGAGGACACACTTGACTTATATTTCATTGGCCCCATGTCTTCAATTTAATCACTGAATGAAAGTGCTACAAGGAGAAGAAGAAAAGTTACTGAAGTGTGGCTGACTGCTGCCTCTTAAAACTACACATGCACTAATCCAAATAAAATTTAAGAATGGCTTAAACCATCACTAGTTGACACCATACTTACCTGGAGAACTTTCCACACCTTTCAGCAAAGGGCAGTTCTGCCACTGATTCCTGCTTTTCTGCTATTAATAAGTGCTCCCACCATGCTACTTGATCACTAATTCACCCACTGTGTGAACAGTGCAGATCCAGTACCAGCAGGAGTAGCTTCAGAGTAATTACATCCTTCAGCACAGAAGTGATTGCCAGATGAAATTCTGCCTTGTGCTTTCACACTCAAGTTCAGCACCCCATGTCACAGGTACTAACAACTCTGCAAAATAACAGAAGTAGGAAAAAAGACAGAAAGGGGTGGGGGAAATCTTGGTAAGATATGTGGGGCTTGATCGTTCCCTTTGTCTTAACACTCCAGAAATACATGAAATGTTGAAGAATGCAGAGACAAAAACATGAGGGACAAGGAGAAAACAGAGAAGTGCTGAACTGAACAAGTGATCTCATGAGTACTTGTCTACTCATTTACTACAAATGTAAAACCTCAGGAAAAGCCATAAGATCAGAAAAATACAGGTAATGAACACACAGCTGGGGCTGCATTTTAAAATGAGCCTAAAATTCTTGCTTACACTGCAAAAACAGACTGCCAGTTATGGTTTATTGCCTATTGATTTGCAAGCAGGATCTTATTTTTCTACTTTCCTCTAAAAACTGTAAGTAGGGAAACATCCAAATAAAGTTTTATATGAAGCTTGAGCATGACTGTTGGGTTGGACCAACATGATATAAAAACAGGGATTATTGAAAAAGCTTTATAGCTGCTGCACAGTTTACAAAAAGTAATTTAAAAAGTTTTCCATGTTAATTTTTGGTGGCTGATGACATCATATATGCACAAACACAGGCACCTCCACAGGAAAGGATTTTTCCTACTGGAAAACATTTTTTTATCAGCTTTTAGCTGGCTATTGATTCTGAATGCCACAGGCTCATTCCCTGTCAAATATTTCTAACAAATAGTAGTGACACTGAGCACCACTGTGAAAATATGACCAGTTGATTTATATACAATAATATGACAGATCAAAACCACAAGAACATGGAAATTAATTAACTTCTCTTTCTTTGCAGCATCACTTGCAGGTCTTACCATTACAGCAACCCTATATTGCAGGGCAGGTGCTAACACCCCAGCTCAACTCTGTCCATTCCAGACTGCAAATTTTCCCTCTTTTAATTGCACTGCTACATGAAGAGTTTTACCAAATACTCAGGCTATTGAGACAGTTATAGCAGAACCAGAAAGCTGAGATTTTGAGAAGCACTTCTACGTAGTCAGTTGCAAACAAGCTGCAAAGAAAGCAATCTCAGTCTGAGCTGTCAGGACCCGAAACAGTGAAGAAAACTTAAACTGAAATGACATTCCTTCTCCCTCTTTTGCTTCTCTTTGTCAGAAAATGAGTTTCCTCTGCCTGCAGTCACTGACATAACTCAGCTTCCAGAGGGTTTACGCCCCAGCTGCTCCACACACGCTGGACACAGGTGGGAAGTAAGAGCAGCTTCTGTGGGACCTATCTTACTTTGCAGCACTTCAGTCACAGCCAAAATGTAAAAGCAGGGTTTCCAAGACGCACCGCGCACTCACAGCTCCCCTTCCCACGCTCGACGGGGGCAAAAGTCTGTTTTTTTGGTGTTTTTTTTTTTTTTTTTTTTTTTTTTTTTTTTTTTTTTTTTTTTTTTTTTTTTCCACACGACCGACCCGCTCCCTGCCGGGGAGGCCCCTTCGCCGCACCCGGGCCACGAGGCCACGCACCCGGCACCCTGCGGCCTCTAGCAGCCACGCACAGGCGCGGGCAGCAGCACGGGTCTCACCTCAGCCACGGGAGGCGACCGGCCCGGGATCGCGCCGCCAACCCTCCCCTAGGCCGCGCCAGCGGCGGCCCGCGGCTCCGTGCGCGGCGGGAGGCCGAGCCGAGCCGCTCCCCAGCGCCGGGCAGCCCTGCCCGAGGAGCCGGCCGAGCTGCCGCCACCGCCGCCCCGCCCGGGGCAGCACCTCCTCCTCGCCCGGGGACCGGCCCGGCGCTCCAGGCGGAAGCGGCGGCGGAAGCGCTACGGGAGCGCTACGGCGGCCGCGCGGGGCCAGGCGGAAGCGGCCACCGGGCGGCGCGAGCCCGCGTGCGCGGCACGGAAGGGAGCGGAACGGACCGGGCACCATGTCGGGCCGAGAGGGTAAGGCCGGGCCCGGGGCTCCCGGCGCCGCCCGCCTCCTCCCCCGGGCCTCACTGTCCCCTGTCTCTTTGCAGGCGGCAAGAAGAAGCCGCTGAAGCAGCCGAAGAAGCAGTCGAAGGACCTGGACGAGGTACCGGGCGTCCTGCTGGCGGGCAGGCCGGGGCCTCAAGCGGCCGCCCCCCGCCTGCCGCCCCCCGCGGGTCTCCGCTGCCAGCCCCGGGGGTGGCGGGGCAGGCCGGGGCCACGGGGAAGGCTGGGATGTCCTCGCCAGAGGGGCGGGCTGTGACGGGAAGTGTGACACACGGGAGCGGCCGCAGGAGTCTAGGGCAGGGTGCACAGAACGGGGGGGATCGAGGGGTTTAAATAAATGAGGTGCTAGCGAATCTCGTGCTAGAGAGACTTAAATGTAAAGGCTCAGAGCATGGGCTGTCGGGAGTAGATAGTGCACCAGTAATTGGGAAGAGACAAATAATGGTGTCTCTTTGAAAAGGAAAAAAAACCAATATCATGGCTTTTGCAGTAAGTTTTGTTGTTAGGGAAGCGGTGCGACCAGTTAAGGGCTTAGAAGGATCCAAGCTACCATAATGGATTTTAGTACCAGCGTGGCAAACAAAAGCAGTGCTGTTGTGTGGCAGAGCAGGGCTGTGGGTGTGAGGAGGAGCCCAGCAGGGATGAGGCTCGTGGTGCTGGCTCGTGGCACCTCCTCAAAAGGCAAGGCAGGAGCAGGGCCTCAGAAGGTGAAGGGAGCTGAGCCTGCAGCTGGCTGGAGTGCCACACTCCAAAAGCAGCTACCAACAATTCAGTGTCTGACAGCAAGGGCAGATTGAGTGGGGTTTTGCAAGATTTCTGTCTTCAGTTGGAGTCTGAGCAATGTTTTCGTTTTTCACCATGAGGACAATCAGACTTTGGAATAGTGTTCCAAGGGAAGTGGTTGATTCCCCCACATTGGACAGTTTTAAGTCTCAGCTGAACAGGGTGCTGAGCCATCTCATATAAACTATAGTGTTACCTGGAAAGGTTGGACCAGATGATCCTTGATCCCTTCCAACCTGGCATTCTGTGATTCTTTCCAGTGATAAAGGTAGTTGAGCCATGGGCTGGATTGGTGAAGAATCTATAAAAGATCAGTTGCCAAAGTCCTCAGTTTAATTACCCCAAAATCCCAAGTGCCAAGGAAAAGGTCCCTTTCAGCCTTGATGTCTATGAAGAGTACATATCTGAAGGACAGAGTATGTCTGAACTCTCTCTTGAGTTCTAGAGGCCTCTTCTAGCAGGGGTGCTCAACAGTTGCCCTTAAAATTTGCCAGGGGTTTCTTAAACTCAGCAAAAATAGTTACATATGGGAGGAAGGATTTTTTAAAATTAATGTTTTTTTCAGGTAAAAGCCACCGTTTTTTTTCTTAAATTGTGTATAATCCAAGTGTTATTTTTAGCACTTGTCTGCTAGCCTGCCAGTGTCGCTGGTGGCATATTAATGAATGGTTTTTGTGCAAACATGGATTATTCAGAGGGCAGGATGTGATTATGCCATGGGAAACAGTCTTGTTTAATTTCAGAAAGATCAAACATATAAAAGTTAAGTCACAGCAAAAAAGCCTTTGTCATAGTTCTTAAAGGTTTTGCATATTTAGTAGCATTCAATTGTCTTGCTTCAGTTCAGTCATGTTAGAACATTATGTTTGTTGTCTTGCAGTTGTTTTTGAATTGATTGGGGGGGGGGGGGGAAGATGTTAACAACCACTGTTGTTCTTTTCTTTAGACAGACCTGGCATTTAAACAAAAGCAGAAGGAGGAGCAAAAGAAACTTGAGGAGATGAAAGCAAAGGCTGCTGGAAAAGGGCCCCTCAGTAAGTGAGGTGCCATGCTGATAGGAAAAAGGGAGCTCTTACTGGCTCCAAAAATGGGATGGTTTTGCTTGACAAACAAAAAAAGGCATGTACCTCTAGGTTATGTAACATCCACCAGTCAGTGGATGGCAGGTGAAGATGATAAGTAACAAACAGGCTAACTTATTTTCCTTTCACTATGTAATTTCATCCCCAAGTTACTGATGCAGGCTCTGGTTTAGCAGGGGTAACAGTGTGTCTGGCACCTGTTTCAGGGGGCTGGTGCAGAGACATTTCTACTTTTTTTTTTTTTAACATACCATCTTTTTTTTCCATACATATTACATGTAGGCTTTGCCACAGTCCTGAAAGTTTAGCAAATCCAGTAATTGTTCTGTTAGAGTGAATTTCTTGAAGAGCAGTAAGTTTCTACCAGGAAATAAAAAAAACAAAACATGACTGGAAATTATTCTGACTTCAGCTCTTTTCCCTAAGTGCCTGTAAAGCACATTGTGTCACAGAAGGTTTGCAGGGTGCATCTTGGTGGTGCATCCAGCCTAGTCTCTATCAGATGTTGGTCTGTGCACTCATTAGCAAAGCTCTACATCTTTAAAGGCCCTAGAAGGACCTTTCCAGCAACCCCATATAAACTTTGTTTCACTAACGGCCTTTGCTATGGATTCTTGTCAAGTGCTGTTTGAAAATACAAAATCTCCTGGATTCACTTTACCTGTACTCTTAATGGTAGCCTCAGAGTTCCAGCAGGTCAGTGAGGAAGGATTTACAGTTTACAGAAGTCCTGTTAACTTTCACAAGACTCTGTTTATCCACTTTCTTATTACAGACTGTTACCTTCTCAGAGATCAAGGTCAGACTTGCTGGTCTGTAGTTCCCCAGTTCCTTACAGAACCCTTCCTGTATCTGGGAGCTGTGCTGGCAGTCTGAGTCCTGTGACATAGTAGCTGTAACAATAATTTTCAAATCTTAGCCAGCAGTCCTGCTTTTTCACATTAGATATTGTTAGTGCTCTTGGAAGGAGTGCCATCAGGTCCCACTGACTTGAGATATTTCTTATTTGTCTCAGATGGATGTAGCTCCTCTGATTTATAGGCCTACAAAAATGTGCTGGGTGTGGGACTCAAAGGCCCTTCTGTGTTACAGGCCAATGCCAAACAATTCACTCAACCTCTCTTTGTGTCCTTACTGTCCTAAACTTGTTTTCTTTCACCCAGCTTTAGTCTCTTCAATAATAGGGACTGCCAAGAACAGATAATCCCAGAGAACTAGAATTCTTATAATTCCAATACCTGCTTCTGTACAGCTTAGATCCCAACTGGGGGCTCTGGTTGCTATGGGGATACCCATACTTTTATCCCTTAGCCTTAAATTTGATTGGATCAGACTGTACTCCTGCTGAATAATAAAGAAACAATGAAGGGTGTCTATGGAGGAAAAAAGGAATGGTTGAAGTACTTAGTGCTGTTGTAGATTCATGGGGCCTATTTGGTTCCAGGAGAGACTTGGTTTCCATTGTTGACATCAAGTTACTTATTCAGAGTAAAGTAAGTGAGATCACAAACACAGAAGAGTAACACAAGCAAAAGCAATTGACCAGTGGGGGTGTGAGCTGTATCAGCAGTCCAGTGGGGATTTGATTTTATGAGGAACTAAATTTGTAGCTAAGCTCTGAAACAGTTGTCTAACCAGTTGTGTTGTTTCTTTTGGCAGCCAGTGGTGGAATAAAGAAGTCTGGCAAAAAGTAGTTTGATCCAACTGCAGGGTAAGAAGTCATTGAGTTACTCTATGGATCTGCAGACTTCAGAGAGTCACAAAAACTCACTGTCATTTGGGAAGCATTGTACATTGTGTTTAGTCTGAATAAATTTTTTTGTTAAGATGTATTAATTTTCTCTCTTTATCTGTGGGTTATGTTTTAAAAATGGCATTACTGTTTCATACTGGAAATGGGCCTTTTACTGAAGACCACTTGTGACTCTGTGGAGCCCGAGTACATCTGCTGGTTTGGTAGTAATTTGTGAGAATAAATTTAAATTTCTGCTCTTCATTGTGACAATGAGGGCCAGGGCCTGAGCATTAAAATCTGCAGTTTTAATCTGGAGGCTCAGGTTTAACTGCAGTCATCCAAGATGTTGCTGTATCAGCCTATGCTTTGGTAAGAGCTGGAAGTTTTCTCTAAACAAAAGGTTGGGTTATACTTCTGTTGCCAGCAAAGTGGTTACCTTAGCTATCCAAAACAATACTCCTTTTCATATTGCTACTTAAGTACACTGTGGTGCTTATGCCCCATAGCCCCAGTGGCTGCTGAGCACACACTTACTTGCCTTTGTCCTACAAATAGTCACATCTTTTTTTCCTTTCAGCCTGGAGAAGAGGAGGCTGAGGGGAGACCTCGTTGCCCTCTACAACTGCCTGAGGGGAGGTTGTAGTGAGGTGTGTGTTGGCCTCTTCTCCCTGGGGACCAGTGATAGGACAAGAGGAAATAGGGTCAAGCTGCTCCAGGGGAGGTTCAGGCTGGATATTAGGAAAAATGTATCTACAGAAAGAGTGAAAAGGCCTTGGAACAGGCTGCCCGGGGAGGTGGTGGAGGCCTGAAGGCCTTCAAAAAAGGGGTAGATGTGGCATTTTGGGAGATCGTTTAGTGGCTGGGGCTTGTAGGGTAGACAGCTGGACTTGATGATCTTGAAGGTCTTTTCCAACCATGAAAATCCATAATTCCTTGAACTTCCGCACTGAGATCACCGCACTTTTACAGTCAACAATGCCTGGAGTGGGGGGGGTGGAGAGGGGAGGGAAATGGCACTTATGGGAGTAGAATTTAGCTTTTGGAAAGGAGTATCAGTGATGGCTCACTGGGCACGGAGACACCAGGCACGGAGCGCTACGGGGGGGTTCTAGTCCAGAAGAGACGTTTCCCACCTCAGGGAACGGCGGGTCCCGCGCACTGCTGGCCTCGCCTCGGCGCGCACCCCCCGGGCTGCCTGGGCCTGAACCCCAAAGAGAGAAAACACTCGCCCCATCTTCACCTCCTGCGGGCTGTTTGCTCCTGGCACTGTGTGAGGGCATGGAGGTTAGTGATAGAGAAGTAGCTGGACACGTTTTGTCACGGAATTCTGCCGCCCCACCAGCTCTCACGGTGCGAAGGCTTATTCTGTCAGTAGCTTTCTGAATGCCCTTTGTGCAGAAGTTAGCTCTCTGTTTTTCTGGGGAGCTGGATCTTCTAGAAGACAGCACAGTGTGATGGTCCCTTTTTTTTTGCCTAAAAACATGCCTTTATGTTCTTCACTGCTCTAGAACAATTTGCTTTGGTGTTAATTTAGTGGGTTTGGAGAGGGGGGTAGCCCTGAATGCTGTCAGGATCTCTGGTGTTCCTGTATGCTACAGTCTTGGGGAAAGTAAGGGAAACACATCCTGCAGAACATCAAGGGAGGTCCAAGCATAAACAAAACGAGGGAGAGATTGTGAGGACAAAAAACCAAAACTGTTTAATTATTACACCTATGGCAGACTGGCTCCTTGGAGGTTGATGATGCTACTCTAGATTTCGCACCTGAGCACTAAGATACTTCACAACCTACGTGAATAAATTTAAGTAATTTACACTGCTCCAAGTGAAAGAGCTCCTACAGCAATACAGGATAAGCACTGAATGGTGCTATCACCTCTGGATAAAGGCTAGAAGCTTCTTTGAGTGATAGAAGCAGAAGTCTCTTTCTCTGAATTCTGGTCACTGCTGCAATCTGAGCTAGAAGGCTGGGTAACCTACAACAGTTAGTCTTACAACACTTCTGTCAGCAAAAGCTCATGTTACCATAAATAATTGTAAGTTTCAGTCACCTTGTACTGTCAAAGTGCACTTTCTAGTCAAAGCACCTAATCATTGTGTTGGTGGCTGAACAGGTTCAGGCCCCTCTTTATCACAGGACCAGGCCTGCTGGACAGCAAAGGACTTGGGAGAATTATTTTTATTAAAAACAGTTAATGAAGACACTATGATTGATACTGTATTGCCCCTAACATTACAGAATTGCAGCCAGATATTTTTTACCCTTTCTAGCAGTCTTACCTGACATTCTAGTAGTTCACAGATCCAGATCCCTGCTACCCTCTGGGAAGGGGAAAATGAGCTTTTGGTGGCACACAGAAAATTGTGTGCTCTCAGGAGGTCAGATTGAGTCCTGCCAGCCAGATAGAGCAGGTTGAGGCTGACATTCAAGCATACTTACATGCTTTTTCCATTTTGGACAAAGATAATTTGTGTATCTGAAAAAATGCTCACACAGAGATGTGGAAGAAGGCTGCCTTAGATACACTGCCCAAGAGCCAGGGACTGCCCTGGGCTCTGTGCAGGACACTGAAGGCAAGATAAGCCACCACTGGTACCTCTTGGGAAAAAGAGCTCAGTTCCAACACATTAATACAGTTCTAACTGTAGACACAGCATGCCCACAGTTCTGCATGCTCAGAAAGGAGTGAAAACACAAACTTGCTTTACTTAAATCAGTCATATGCTGACAGTGGCAGGTCCTGACCAAGACAGCCCAAGTGCCCACCCATTTCCTGCTGCTGTCACAGGAGGTTACATAGGGGTGTGGTTTAAAACAAGGAGAAGGAACGAATGGGAGACAACATCCTCTAGATCTGTCCAGAAATTTAACAGATGATGCAAGAAAAAGAGCATTTTCTAAACCAGTAAGACAGTATTTTCAGGTGTCAAGACTTTTGCTTTAGTTAAGTGTTTATTCTTGGTCTAACCATAATTATTTACTTATTTCTGCAATGCCTCTCTGCCATTTGCTTCACAGAATTATGATTTATATACAGACCTCAGGAATGCAGAAGGCATTATGACCATGTGAACCACCACTGTTTAAATGGGTAACAGATTAAATGGGTAACAGATTTCCTAAAGCTGTTTTGTTTCTACAGGTATCACTGAACTTGTAGTACCTCCAAACCAGAAGCTAGCTGGGCAGCAACAGAGTAAAGGAAGAGTTCAACTTTGAAAGAAAGCCTTAATATACCCCAAAGCTCAGGTGTTAAGTGGCAAGGAGGTAAAATGAAATACGTACTAAACTAAGTACTGCCAAAAAAATAACATAATTTAAATAAAGAGAAAAAAAGGAAAAAAACACAACAGAGCATAAGTACAGCTGTAATGTAAAATATCTTAGGCCTCCAGGACATTTATTTTTATCTACTTACAGAACCTTGTTTTTCCCAGATGAGGGAAAATAATATTCTTGCCAAGAAGATAATTCTATTAAATCATGATTCTGGCTTATCTTTTCTTCAGTTCAAGTCACTTGTCTGTAGTAAGACAGCATATCATCTAAACTTTGGTAAAGTGGCTCCTGGTTTTGAGTGTCACTGCTGTTGGTCTGTGCTGAAGGAGGCACATCTTGGGTGATGCAGCCACAGGCCTCCACTGATGATGGCACATCTTGGGTGCTGCAGCCACAGGTCTCCACAGATGGTGGCACATTTTGGGCACTGCAGCCACAGGCCTCCACTGATGATGGGACATTTTGGGCGCTGCAGCCACAGGTCTCCACTGATGGTGGGACATCTTGGACACTGCAACCACAAGGCTGCATTGGTGGTGGGACATCTTGGGCACTGCAGCTGTAGACCTGCATTGGTGGTGGGACATCCTGGGTGCTGTAGCCATAAGCCTGCATTGGGAATGGCACGTTATGAGCACCATAGCCATAGGTGTGCATGGGTGGCAGCATGCCTTGGGCGCCGTAGCCGTAAGCCTGCACTGGAAATGGCATCTCGTGAGCGCCGTAGCCATAAGCCTGCATTGGTGACAGCACATCTTGAGGTCCATAACCATAAGCCTGCATGGATGGTGGCACACCTTGAGCACCATAACCATAAGCATGTGCTGATGGCAGTGTGTCTTCATCATCGCTGCTGTCATCTTCCGATGATGACGGCGCATCCCGAGTGTCATTGCCACGGGAGGCTGTGGATGCTGAGTCATCTTGAACTCTGCTGTTGAAAGGCTGTGCTGATGGTGGCACAGCTTCAGTGCTGCTGCTGTTGGCCTGTTGCTTTTCTGCTGCCTCCGTTTCCAGTTTTTCAGAGGAGGTTTCAGGACTGTTCAAATTCTGACTTCTGTAATTGTTATCTTTCTTTTGTCCCAGAAAGTAATCAGAAGGTGGTGCGAATTCTGGATCTCGCTCATCTCTGAGTTCTTCCTGTTTCTTTGACCATTGCCCAAACATCAGTTCTGTTAGAAACAAGGAAAATGGTATATTGAACAGATTTCAGGGTCTGAAGATCAGTCAGAAAGGGAAAACAAATTAGCAAACAGAAGCTGTGTAAAGCCAACTGAAATTATTTTTCCATCTAGTCCTAGATTGCTAGCTAAGCTGACAGTCCATGTTCTTTCCAGAGTGGGAATAAAAGCATTGGGCATTAAAGATGAACACCATCAGATGAACAACACTACAGAAATACATCAATAGAAGATCACACTGAAAGACAACAAGTCTTGTGAACTATTGAATTTGTCATTCTGTCAACCTCTCTGGATCATCAAGAAATGGAGTAACTTGATAGCAGCTACTGGCACTAAGGCATTGCCTTGTCAGTCCCTGCACTGGAGACCAGTTAGTCATCAACCCAAGGAGAAAGTGTTCCATTGCTTCTCAGTCTCACCATACTTTGTCATAAAGCAGAAATTAATGTAGCAGCAAACAATGATTCTGAATCAACATTTCCTTACCTTTGCCTTTATCCCACTCTCGGACATAGGGCACGCCAGGCTTTGTGTCTCTTCTCTCCTGGATGACAACCTCTACCTTTCTACTTGCTGGAGGAACTTTTGGAGCCTCTGGTTCATCAGCAACACCTTTCACCTCTATGTTACAGAAAGAGACAGTAGTTTTTGTTAGTAATGGTGTCACGAGTTGATGCCAGGGGGGCAGTTTCCCACAAACAGGATAAAATCTAGATGAACTTCACAGGAGGAAGAGGATGCAAGAGTTATCTGCATGTATAGAGCTTGTACTAGCTATCTAATTTCATTCTAATAATTAAATGCATCTGAGTGGAGAAGGTGATTTTTTTTAATTACTGCATATTAGTTCAGAAAAGATAATGGGTAAACCAGATAATCAGGAAGAGTATCTACAAAGAGACAGTTCATTAGCTTTCTAGTTGCATCAAAAAGACTGCTGAAAATCTATTGCCTAATGACCCAAAGAGGAATGTGCTGAGTGTTATACTGAAGCTAGAAAATCAGGTAAAAATAAGAACATTAGCATGTTATCTCAATTTCATTCACTGGAGAAAACAATTTGCATTCTTATTCTTCAGAACAGCAACAGCAGTGGCACTTTACTGTTCTTTGTTGCCACAACACCACACAGTTCATCACTTGCAGAGAATTCTGACACACTGAAATATTGGCTACATTTTACAGTGGGAGACAGACGGTATGAGTGACTAGCAGTGTCAGAAGGGAGACAGCACAGAGATGGGATTAGAACTCAAATTCATCATCCTAAATCCTAAAGTCAGTTGCATGTACAATTCACAGACTGCACTGAAACTCTAAGAATGTGTATTGTATGATATCAAAATTCATTTGTTACTTTACATTCTACCTATTTTCAGCAGCTTTATCCTCCTCTACCTGCACAATTAACCCACACAATTCCTGCTCTCCGGGGTGCATCAACAAAAGCCTATGACCTATACATCATATTTCAGCTATTTCTAGGATGATTTTGTATCTATACACAATCAAATGAACTCTCACTATCTTACCAGTTACAGTTAATGTATACATAGAAGACATATTTTATGTCCAAACCTAAATCAGAGCATGCCTGTCCATTGATCAAGTACAAGATGAAACAGCAAGTATTTAACTTAAAAAGGCAGCAGATCATACCTCCATTCTCCAACTTGTCTGCCTCTTCATCTAATCCAGCTTCCCTTAACTTCTTAACCTTCCGTGCTCGAAGTTTAGACAGCCTTGCATCCAGAGCTGCCTTCCTTTTTTCTTTTAACTGTTCACGTTTAGTTCTCTGATCAAGTGTCTTAACAGCAAAGAAAAACAGCAATTAATCTTCTTTTGTTATCATAATCAACTACATATCTTCCTTCACTGAACAACTAAAAGCAATCCTCATCAAGTGCCATGTTTCAACAGGGAAAAAGAGGCCCAGTTTTTCTGGAGTCAGCTGCAGGCATCAATTAGTAAAAGACTTACACAATAAATCAAAGACAGTGGCTACTGAAACCAGGATGCCTTCATACCCCATTTTCCTCTTTAAACTCATACCTGCTCTCTTAGCATATCCAGTGTTGCCCGTTGTTTATTCCTAAGTTCTTTGTCACGAGAAAAGGCAAAATAACCAACACCAAGCTGTCTGGCCTCTGAAAAGAAGCAGAGAACCAAGAAATTTAAGTTATACTCTGTTTATAATTGACAGTAGCTACAAGCACCACACACCCTGCTTTCAGGCACTGAATTACTCCCAACAACACACAGGGTATTAGTTTGAGATGGCTTAAAAGGGGTTGTTTTAGATGATGCACAAAGTGAAGCTTCTGGAAGGTGAAGACACGAGGAGGTAATGAAATCTGAAAAATACATTTGTGAAAAATACAACCTGAGGAAAAAGAAATCTACGTTTATGTACTGGTAATATGAAGGGCTAGTCCACGTGGCTTAACACATACCTCTACTTTGCTATTCAGGCACCAGAAGTAACTTTTTCTTGTTTGCTCTAAAACTACTCTCTTTGGTGATGTAAGTGATATAAAACATGGAAGTATACCGTTTTCTCTAATGTCCTCATAATGTATTGGTCCCATGGGTTTTCTAAGGGCTTCTTCTTCTTCTTTTTCCCACTGCTGCCTCTGAAGTTCTCTTCTCATGTCTTCAGATAACAGAGTATTCCCATCAAGACCTTGTCTAATTAAAAAAAAAAAGCTAGGGATTACAGAGCAGAACTCACCAGCTTTATGATATGAAACAGTGCAAGTTTTGGTCTTGCTGCAGCTTTTACAAAACATGGATCACTGTAGGCACCCCTTAGTGATGCAGCATTGATGACTATGGTACACAGTAGACAGAAATACAAAACTGCCTCTGAAACAACGTACTAGTAGAATGTGTTATTAAAAGACTTTATGAAATTCTTATCCAATCACAGAATAGGAGATGAAATAATCACTTTTATTGGCATCTGTTGAGATTCTAGTAATCATATGGAAATATTATAGATTTAACATAAGAAAATGGAGGGTATTTGAAATAACAAAAAGCTAGCCATCAATTCACCTTGAAGTCCATGCCAAATATTATACCCACTATGGGAAATATTTTTGTTTTCCCAAGAGAGGCAGCAGGATATTTTTCTTTTATAGTCTAGCTAAAGCTGTTTTTGCTGGCTGTCATCCATATCAATGCAGAGACTGCAGTTTCAAAGCACTCATATTCTTCCATCTTACGTGTAAAATCTAGAGAACACACTCTTGAGCTGTCATTGTGAAAGAATTTTCACTTCAGTAACAGCCTTCACATTATTTTCTGAAAAAAAAATCTTAGTGCTGCCACAATAATTTTAACAGAGGAGCTGTTAAACAGCTGTTTACCAGAAGAGCAAAACCACACAAATGGAGATCTAACAAATTCACTCTGAATGTAATGATGAATATTGAATTGCTAAAAGACTATTATCAGCTTCCAGGTTAAACAGAACCAGGAATCACTTCTCTGTCATTTTCTGGAAGGTATATATAGAATAAAATAGTTTCCATACAAGGACCACAGATTTAAAAGTTGCATCAAATACATGAGAGATTGATAAATCAATTTATTAGAACTTTTCTCTGCAAACTACGCTCCATAAGGGATGTTTTATATTTAGTCAGTGTTTACATAAAAAACAATCCCTTAGTAGTTTGTTAAAAATTTCATTTGGCCTTTTCTTTTAAATCCATGGTCTCCATTCAGTGGCAATTTAAAACCAAGACACCAGCCATGTATTTCAAATGGTCAGTTGCCAGGGAGAAATACAGCAGAAGTCTTGGAACACTTGCTGAATTTATAATAGAAAGTTTTGATAAAATGATGCACAGCTTCTCTAGATCTACTCTATTTTTTTCTTTTTTTTAAATGCACAAGTGTTGTAACCAGCAGAAGTTTTGTCTAAAGCACATCTAGAGAAAGCAGCAGCATCAACAATTCTGAATTGAGAACGGGGCAACAAAGCACAGTCTCTTCTCCTGCTTGTTAAAAGTATGTATGTTAAATACTGCAAGGACCATGCACGTCCATTAGAGCAACCACACCTTTTCCCTTGAAGTTCTTGATCCATTTTGAGTAGACTTGGCAAATCCTTCTTCATACAGCGTCTCGATCGGCCCAAGAAATCAACATAATCAACCCTGTAATGAAAGTAAAGGAGATTTGAACTTCTGTTTGCAGATTTACAGCACTCTTACCCGGAACACAGCAGCAGTGACACCTTCCAAAGAGTATTAATCATCTCACAGCCTCTCCATGTGTCACAGCTTCTCCAACCTTTCCAATAACAGGCTCACAGGTTAGGAGGGTACATTCTGAGCAGGGCACTGTCACAGCTTTATCACAGACATATACTCCCATCTCCCTTTGAGCCAGCTGTTTGCCTTGGCAATAAAATGGTGTAAAAAACGTTCAGAAGTTACAATGTCCTGTAGTTTTCACACCAAAAATAAAACTGAGCCTAATACTTGCTTCCCATTATGAAAATAATGATGCAGCATTGACTTCTTGCAGATACAAAATTGCTACAATGTATTTCAATTATCAGTCTAAGGCTCATTTAGAGTAGGCTGATAGTGTTCATTCACTGGCATAACAAAGGCTGAATAAAATGCAAGCAAAATGTTCCTCTGAAGCACATATTGTACTTCTTATTGAACTCTTTGAAGTACAGAACACTTAATTTACGGTCGTTGAAAAAGCTGTTAAGAGCTATACTTACTTTCCTGTAATGCTAAGAAATCCTTTAGCATCAAGCTGCCTCAATTATCCCTTTCTAAAGAACTATTATTACATCTGAAAAAGTAAGACTGGCTATCTAGTTCCCAAACCCCAAACTTTTAAAGATCTGAATTTTTACCAAGTTAAGTCTTTTATATATAAGCTCATCTACAGCTTAGTATATACTCAGTGCTCTCTGTTTTTCATCATAATGCAACATCAGTAGGAAAAAAGTCTGCATTCTCTATAGTGAAGATAGAGCTATGGCTCCAGAATAATTGTCATTAATTATACCAGCACCCAAATACTCCCAGTAGGATATGGCCTAACTGAGATGGACACTATATTAACAATAACGCACCTGAAGTTACATATTGGCAATGACAGAAAAGCACCATGTGAAGGTTAAATGTACCAGCTGACATTTCTGACACTTTATGTGTCAGTGATGAGAGCATGAAGCAGTTTGAGCCCATTGCTGGATCATTTTATAGCTTCATCTTGAAATGCAGTAAGATGCTGGTAATGGGTATATCTGCCTTTGCAACCAACAGTCTTCTGGTACTTTGCTGGATTCATCCTCCCCGTTTATTCCAAAACAGTGCATTGCAAACCTTATCTTGGCCTAATAAACTGGAGAACATCAGTACTCTTTTCCATACAGGTTACTAATGTTTTAAACTGATAATCAGAAGTAAAATCTCTGTTCCATAAGCATGTCAGACAAATGGGCATGGCAAATATTTAGTCAAGACTGGTTTCATAATTCTTACTGAAGTCATGGATAAAATCTAGTAGTTACTTGGGATGTCACAGAAAATTGTCAGACTATTTGTTGTGTTGCAGCTCAACAGTGGAAGAGATGCTGGAAAATCATGTTCTTTCCACTCAGAGTTTCTCTCCTTTAAGAGGAGGTCACACAGTGAAAACCAACTGCTCATTTTGTATCACACATGCAATTAGTGAAGACAATAAACCCTGTGAGTTTTGCTAAATTACGTTTTGATTCAAAACATCAATGTATAAAATTGTATCAATGCTGCAATCAGAACTCCCACAAACTATGGAAGAAAATAAGAAAGGATATTACAGTGTCTCACTTATAGTAAATTTCCCTGATGACTATTCCTTAAAATCCTGAATGTAGATTACATTGCAGTGTTACCTACACAGAAAGAAAAGTAACATGAAGGACTGTCTTTAATGAGACATGAAATGAGGAGTGTTACCAACTCTTCTGGATGTGTAGTGTTAACCAAACAAAAGCCCAATCAGTAATACCAACCATTCTTCATCTGGGTCCTCAGGTGGTGGTATTTCTGTTTCAGGTTGAGTTTCCTCATCATCTGACTCTTTTTCTAAAGACTTTCTAGCAGCTTCGCTCTGATACAGCTCCTGTGCTTCGTGCTGTTTGTCTATGATCTTCTGAGTGAAATCCACTAGGTACAAATCCTCGGTTTCTTCATCTGAGGCAGAAAATCAATTCTTAGAGAACAGCCATGAAAAGAACAGAGCTGAGCACAAAATCAATACAAAAGAGCCACAATCAGCCTTTCAGCTACCAGCAATGCCCTTGACCACACTATTGGGGAATACTTAAACCTCATGTAGTGCCAGACAAACTTGGGAGCCAAAAATTTGCTCCACAGCGATAACCTCTATTTCTGAATAGAAGCTTTAGGGTGTTTTAGAGTAGTGAATTGTTTGAGTACAATACAGAAAAGGTTGCAGCCTTTGCACTACAATATTTTCTGCTCATGTACTAGTTCAGAAGTACAGAGTTTGTTATGTAACAGTTAAAATACTTCTCTGATGCTCAGCATTTGGTGTGTTGGCAGTAAATGGTCACTAGCTTAGAAAAGTAGAGAAAAGTGGTGGGGTCATATGGACAAACCAGACACGAGTAAAAAAGATATTAGAGATTACTCAGAAAGAGATTTGGATTTTATTTTAACACTTATGTCTTGCAAAGGACTGAATGAGTGAGAGAAGAAAGGGACAGATTAGAATTCTCTAACCCTATTAGCTGCATGACTGGCATTCACATATAGACCAGCCAGACTCCCCTCCTGCTCCTCTTCTCTTCATAAAGGTCCAGGAATTAGGATGCAGGACAGCAGCAATGCAATCCAAAGACTGCATAATAGAGAATAAATTAATTTTGTTTTTCCAAGATTCTGTATGGAAAAACCAGAATATATTACACCCACTTAATGAATGAGTGAAACAAGCCCATAGTGCTTTACTAGGACAGCCTGTCCTTCAAAAAATATTTTTTATTTTCTCTAGTACCTATACTTTTCTTCCTTTCAAAGGAGAATAAGCCATGTCAATCACTTTGTAAATAACAAAATAAAAAAATTCCCATGCAAGAAGACAATAAGTGAATTCATAGTGTGGCTGCTGTAAATCACCAGACAGCCAGAAATACCAGCTTGTAGGATGAACTTTACAGCTCTATCTATATTTATCTATCTAGTCATTTAGACTAGTCCTGTTCACCTGGAAAGTCGCCTTTTGTCATCTTCTCATACAGCTTTGCTTTCTCTTCTAGTTTCTTCCTGAAAAAGGAAAAAAGAATTAACAGTGCAATCTCAGCAATTCCAGACACAGTTTAAAATTACAAATTTGGCCTTAGATAAATGGAAAATACCAGGAGTGCCTGAAATATTTACTAGATTTACTAGAAGCTGATTTCTGCCTGGTTTTTGTTTTGAAAATTAACAGACTTTTCAGAAGATACAGAGATACCCAGTTCCAGAAACAACTGTAGTGAAGCAACTAAATCATTCAGAAGATGAAGTAAATAATGCAAAAAAAGGAAGCCATTTTCTGTCAAGTCCAAAAACCACTTTACTACAGAATTCTGATGTGTCACTGCCCTGGCTTTTAATTTGAAAGATTACTTCCAAAACTCAGTAGCCTGACACACTTAAGACTGCCAGGACTGTGTGAGGTGTCCCCAGAGCATGAGACTGCTGGGAAGCAGTTTGTACACTACTGGTAAAGAGCATCAAACTGATGCTGGTCTTGCTGGTTGGTCCAACGAGAACTGCTGGTCCAAGACATGCACAATGTGCTTGATCTGTGCTTTTCTAAACACTGAAAACCAAGTTGTACCAAGTGTTCCTTTCTCAGGGAGCCCAAGAGTTACCTTGATTTATCTAATATATGCTCCTCTTCTGTCTTCTGCTCAACATCTTTCTCAGCTCGATTTGCAACTCCTGTGTTTTGTTTGTTCCAAATGCTTGGTTTCTGTGGAATACAATTTGATAACACCAAAAAAAAAAAAAGACCCAAACATTGAAATGATAATGATTAAAAAAATATTTCAACTCCATCATGCAATCTTTGCAAATCAATCATGAAAGACTTTGTAAAGAACATCTTAAACATGCTTGACTCGAGACTCTATCTACTGTGCTAAAGTATTTATGTATTTATTTATTTATTCATTGATTGAGATTTAAATGTGAACTTCCTTACTTTAAGGAAAAAGAATGATAGAAGCAACAGTGGAAAAAATATTTCTACCTTGTTAGCAGTTTTGGGTTTTGTGAAGATGCCAGCATCTTTCAAGAGCTTTTCTTTCTTGAATTCTTCTTGCTTTCGGAAGAGTTCTGCTTTGAGATCTACCAACTACATCAACAGCAAAAGAAACAAATAACCAAGACGTGTCACATGCACATACATCAGTTACTGAAATAAAGCAAGAACTCTAGTGAAACAATCTGGCACCTACAGTTAGATGAGCTTTTGACTGCATTTTTATATGAAACTTTGAGACACTGATTCGATCACAAAGATCAGGCTTTGATTTTACAGCCAACAATATACAAAAAACACAGGATGCAAACTATGATTAAGGATTAAAAAACCCCCCCTTGATCCTTTGATACATAAGGGGAATAAGAGAGACATAATTCCATGCGGGTTTTACTAGCTTCCTGATGGCAAACCAGTAGAGAAGGACTAATGAAGTAGCACTACTGGATTTGAAAAGGAAATTTCTGACCACAAGATCATGAACCGAGTCCTGTCCTGGGAAAGAATTGATAAAAGTTTGCTTTCATAAAACATCAGTATTTCCCCACTGGTTTATACACTCTTTGTAGTTTCAGACTTCCATGTTTCTTTAAAAAAAATGAATATGGAAGCAGCATTGCCATCTCTCACCAACATCCATCTCATCTTTTATTAGGAAACACCACTGGCTGGGATACTGCCTTGAGATTACACTGAGAAACCGAGGCTGGAAGAGGATATTGTGCCACTTCCTCTGCAAGACCTACAGAAATATCCCAGATGTACATCAACTGGGCAAGAGGAAGACTTTGCTATGAGCATCTATCTGTCCCAAACACTAAAGCATTCGGTGTTCAGCTCCCCGTGACCACGCTGCAGTGCTGCACATTAACCCTTTTCTCCCCCACCGCTCAAAAACGAGCATCCAAACATTCACCGTTCAGTATTTCATATGCAACAACCCCAACCCGACACGATCTGTTTCTCTGGGAAAGCGGCAGGCCTGGCAGCAGCCTCTTGCTCACAGCCCGCGGGGGGAGCCGGGGGGAGCGGCTCCTCCTCACCCCCAGAGCTCGGAGGGGCAGGTTCCCAAGCCACGAACCTCCGGCTGCTTTGGAAAAAAAATCAGGACACGACCTCACGTTTCCCTCTCAAGCCCCACTTTTATCACCAGGCCACGGAAGGGGGCAGGCCCAGCCCCTGCCCCTCAGCCCGGGACCGCAGGGCTGACCCCCCCGGCCCCGCACCGGCCCCGCACCGGCCCCGGGACGCCAGAACGCGGGACGCCAGAACGCGGGACGCCACCGCTGCAGCACGACCCGGTGACGCAAGCACCTGACCAGCCGGCCTGCCGGGGGCTCGGAGGGAAGGCGAGCGGGCAGAACACGCGTCCCGCGGCGCCGCTGCCCCCGGAAGCGCCGCTGCCCCCCGGGCCGGCCTGCGCAGGCCGCGCCCGCCCGCGGAAGCCCCGCAGCTGCCGGTAAACGAGGCACACCGGGCAGCCCTCGCACTCTTATAAGCCGAGCAACAAGCCCCCTGAGGAGGGGCGCGGGGGGGGTGTTGCTTGTGCTTCCCGCGCGCTCACCGAGGAGGCGGCCACGTCCAGCGGCTTCTTCCTCCGGTCCATGGCGGCCTCGCCGTAAAGCGCGGCGGGAGCGGGGCGCTGTTGCGACAGTGGGGGCGGGGCGAGGGGCGGGGCCGGGGGCGGGGCCGCAGCGAGGGGCCGCAGCGCCGCGCGGGGCCGCTGGGGGGCGCCAGGGGCGCTCGAGGCGCTTCCCCGTGTCCCGGCGCTCCCGGCCGGTCCTTCCCGGCTTTCCCGGGGCCCCCGCGGGTGCTGGGGGGGCTGCTCTGGGCTCTCCCTGGGGTCTGCGCTTCTCCAGGCTGAACAAGTTCATGCATCTCAGTGCGTCTGCAGAGGAGAGGTCCTCTGGTGCTCCTCGTGGCTCGCTTCCGGGCTGGCTCCCGGAGCTTCGTGTCCTCCTTGTGCTGCGGGCTGCAGAACTGGACACGGTATTCGAGGTGGGGTCTCACGAGTGCAGAGTGGAGAGGGAGAATCACCTCCCTCAGCCTGTTGGCCGTGCGGCTTTTGATGCAGTCCGGGGCACCACTGACTTTCTGGGCTACAAGTGCACGTTGCTGGCTGATGTGGAGCTTCTTGTCCACCAGCACCCCCAAGTCTTTTTTTCTCAGGGCTGTTCTCAATCTATTCTCCAATCAACTTGTGCTTGAGGTTGCCAAGGTACAAGATTGACCCAGGTACAGGACCTTGCACTTGGTCTGTTGTCCTTGGCATGGAGCTGCCTGCAGGAACAGGTCCCTCCTACTGCAGATCCTCTTGCCACGAGCACGGGGCAGCCCACGAGTGAGCCTGGCTGAGCCTCGTGGTGGCTGAAGCTTCCCTGGCTGTGTGTGAAAATGAGGGTTCCTGGCAGGTGGAAGCTAAATTCTTTATGTCCCCCTACTGGAAGTGGCCGTGTGTGCCCTGGGGGCTGTGGCTGCTACTGCTGGGCTGGGGAATGGCCACTGTGGCCAGAAACCAAATATGGTTTAGCAGTTTGCACAGCTGCCCAGAGCTGGGTTTGGGGCTAAATGAATTACATTGTTGAAATTTGGTATCAACAGCAAAACCAAACAAATCTCTTTCCTCCCTTAGTTGGGTTTAGTTAGCCCATTAGAGGACCATTGCCCTCTGGGCTACCCTGTTGAAGCTGTGCACGTGCTGGAGCTGCCCTGCTGCCTTTGGCCCTCTGCCTGCATGGATCTGTGCTGAGGAAGATAGAAGTTAATGAGCCATAGCTTTGCAGGACCATAATAACATGGTCCATAATACTAGAATACAAAGCCACCCATGTGGGCTAGAGCCTCAGAGATGAGCACAGGTAGCTGCTGAGGAGCACAGTTCACTGTTTTACTTGTCCTGTCTAGCTCATTGCATCCTTTATCATCCCCATGAAGAAAAAGGGCTGTCTGGTCGGTTCCATTCAAAGTGATTCTGAAGCTCATAATTGTGTGGAGTTGCAAGAGGAAGCTGCCTTTGGCTTGTCTTTGTTATAGTGGAAAAATGTAAGGTGCTCCAATGTTGTTGCTTGGCAATGTCACAGCTGATAGAAGCTCCAGATACAGTTCTTTGGATTTTTGAAACTTACTGCTTTTGTGTTTGGGAAGCTGGGTCGGACCCATATTTGAGATAGTTCATGGAAACAGAATGGTAAAGCTGACGGACATACTCTGTTGCTAAGTAAGCTCCACCTGCATTACAGTGAGCTTGAAGTAAGCAATTCAGAAAGAGCAATTTCTTGCCCTCGTGTCTTGCCTTTGGCTTTTTACAAGAAGAAAATTGTGGGAGACAACAGATACAGAAAAGTGTAGGTCATGCTAAAGCCAGAAGGTTTACTATTTTAATCTGTGCTGGAAGAAGAGAAATGAGCATTACTGAAAAATAGGACAAAGGAATGAAAACATCTGTGCTGTTCTAATTAAATCTCGCTTCAATAAATCATGCATTGTTGCCTGTTCAAACCTCATTAAGTGACAACATTGAGTGGAGAAACCAGCCCAGACCCAGCCCAGGATTGTTTCTGATGGATTCTCACCTTCTATTTGGAAGCAGTGCCTGTGTGAGAGCACATTTTCCCCCTAAGTGCATTAATTGTTCTCCAATTCTTCTTGCTCATGTCCTACACAACAGTGACAAGATTGACTTGCTCACCCATCAGGGTTTCCAATGCTGTATGTGTTGAGCATTTTCAGGAGATCAGGATTATTTTTATTTTGAGGTTCTTACAACATGAAGTGTTCCTGAAGAGCTGATAGACCTGGTTCTATATATCTCCTTGTAACTGCCAGTACAAAGGCACATCAAGAAATCTTGGCCTCTTGAAAACTTGGCCCATAAAATAAGATGGGCACTGGCTAAGCTGAACTTCTGGGGCTCTGGGATAGGAACCCTAAGTGATCAGTTTTAGAAATGTAACACTCTGTAGGTACTTCAATGCTGCTTTGTATTTTCTGACTGAAATAAATGATATAAATGCTGAGCCTGTTTAGGCTGCTACTCTGGAAGCTGCTTTTTCACATCATCTCTTCCCTTCAGATGCCTGAAACCAGACCTTTGCTTGCAGGGTTCCTCCTTGATCAGCACAGCCTCTGCTCCTGTAAGGCTGCCTGCAGCTCCTCGCTGCATTCTGTCCTTGCAGCTGCATTTTCTCCCCATGTCCTGCCTTTATCTCTCAGCAAGCTGCTTGCCACACCATCCTCGTTTCAATTCCTAGTAGCACTTTTCTTCTTTGCAAGCAAACTGACCCTTTCTTGTGACGTTAGAAGCAGAAGCATGTTCTCCTTTTCCACATTTATAAACCTGGGTTTTTTTGGTGGTGGTTTTATTTTTTTAAAAATTATTTTATTTTTTTTACTTGCTCTCTCCTTCCTGCACTCTTTTGTTTTGTCTTTTCCTACCTGAACCATGCTGGAACAGCCCTCTTTCTGCTTTGGGTGTTGCATATAGTTGCTCAGTGTCATCATAAGCAGCCCTCTATGTGTCAGGTGTTACTTGGACAGTTTGAGGGGACATGTGGAGATGGAATGAGGCCATCAGCATCTCTCTGAAAATGTTCCTTTCTGGTTGGGGGTGAGATGCATGACCAGGGGTGTAAGGTGCTCCTGAGTAGTTACTTGATGGGATGCAGAAAAAGTAATTACTCTTAGAAACTGCAGGTTAGCCCCTGTTTCTGCTGGGAGGGAGGATGGCAGAGCTGGTGGTTCTGCCCTTGCAAGAAACAAATTATTTTCTGGGTAGCAAGTGTCCAGCTGGCTGTGCCTGACTTGGGAATGAGTCCATTTGTGTCACTGATGTTAGGGATGGACTTGTGCTGTGAGAGAACCTGTAGCTCACCTTCTCTCGGTGCACACCAGCAGCACCGGCAGGCAGTGCCAGAAGCACCCTGGACAGAGGGGAGCAGCACCACGCTCCCCGGAGCTGCGGGATCCTCTGTGTGCTGCCCTGCTCCTTGGGTGTGGGATCCTGCATCCAGCCAGGAGGCTTCCGAACACTCTGTAAACATCGGTTTGCTAGTCTTGCATTTGCAGTCTCAGAACCAAGAAGTTTCACACATATGGTTCCCTCAACAAGGCTCACTGTCGACTCTAACCTGTGGAAGGACGTTCTGGGCATTTTTTATGTATTTATTTTTTAAATCCAGCCCACAGGCATTCATAAAATCCCAATGAGGGAGGGGAAGGTGGAATAAGCAGCTTTCCAAGGTGTGAAGCAAAATCAGCTTGACTTAAAGCCATGGAGGGGAGGAAAGGGAGGAATCTGTCTATGTGTGTGTAGTACAGACTCAGCGTGGCTGTGCTATGCTTATTTCTTATCAGGAATCTGTGAGAGCTGAATAAACTAGCATGTCTGATCTCAGACTGCTGATGGCCCTGAATTCCTGGGGAATAGTGGATTCAGCACTTCTCATTAGTATGCTGCTCATTAGGCGTGAAGCCTAATTGTGTTTACTTCCATAAAGCTGCAACAACACACAAAGCTTGTATATTATTTTTGAGGAAGGTGGGGGGTGCCAGTGGATTGTTCTAAGGGCATTTTGTATGAAGCAGTGACATTTCAGTGTTTTCTAAGTTTGGTGAGAGATGCTGCACAAACTTGAAATTAATCATTTGCAAACCTTTGATGTGGACTTCTACGCTCCCCCTACCAAAACCAGACTTACAGGACCCAAACCCAAAAAGGTACTGATTTGGGGGATTTGCTGTTCTGAGACTGATTATCTTATCACAGACCCTAAGGTTTGATCCTACTTTAAGTCTTTGATGTTCTTCTTACTTTCTATGTCTTGGCTTTAAGATGAAACAAAACTGTGGGCAAAAAACCAGTTGGACATTTTGTCAGATAAGCCTGTGGCAGGGTACACACTTTTATAGCCACTCAACATAAGTCAATTTATCCATGTTTTTCTGAGGAATGGAGAAATTAATTCTGTTTTTCTTTTTTCTTTCTCTCAGGCTGTTCATCTCCAAAGTTACCATTTGAAAGAATTTGTGCTATGTCAACAAATAACTTTTTTCAACAGAGGCAGAATTTTTCTGCTTTCTGTAGTTTGCATATTCTTGACACAAATCTGATAGTGACTTAACACTAAATTGAAAGGAGATATAAGGTAGCCTTGTCCTGTTCTGTGGGAACTTGTGTTTTATGTACCATTTTATAATGCACTTGAAATAATGATTTGTGTCAACAAGATTGTTCTCTCTTCTGTCTTTGCATGTGTTCCAAGAGGAGTGCTCTTATGTGCTACTTGTGCAGAAACTGCAATTCCTCTCAAATACAGCTAGAAAATAGGCATTCCCTAACAGCATCCAAGAACTTAGACCAGAAATAGGTGAAATGCCACCTCACAAGAGAATCTGTAGGACATAGTTATTGCAACTGGAATTAGCTTAGGAAACTGTTACTGGGAGCACGTGTGCTTGTTCTTAAGTCTGACAAGCATAAGCAAAATTGATTGCTAGTTCAAAAGATGAGCAAGTTTTGCACTACTTTCCCCTACTAAGTAATATAAATTCACATATTTTCTGAACTGGAGATGGAAGAAGCAAGCAAGTTCCAAAGAAACCTGGCTTATCAGCTGCTCCAGGGGGTGGTGGGTGGGGTGGCTGTGGATATTTTCATCCTCTGAAAATGAACCCTAAGCCATAGGACTACATTGTGTTGTGAATATATTATTGTCTGTGTGGCTGGCATAAACCAAACATGCCCTTTAGGAACTGCTCAGCTCCTTGAGATTTACCCATTCATCTGTCCACCCTTCTTTCACCATCTGTTTCTTTCATCGTGGACATGTGAAGTTGCTCCATCCCTGCAGCAAAATACAGCCTGGATGGTTCACAATCAGGCTTTTGCATGAAGCAGAGTTTTCCTTTCTTTGCAAGCATGAATGGATCTGCCTCTCTGTCAAGATGTAGCCTCATAAAGAAGCTGGGTTTTGTATTCCAGCTGCACATCTGCAAACTCCTTCAAGACACTAGAGACTTGTGTTTCTTTTTCTCTAGGTCTGGAATGCCAGGCTGGAGGAAGAGCCTTTTTTTTTTGTTTTTTTTGTCTGCAGAGAATGCAGGACAGAGGTAAGGCAAGAAGGGAATACAACAGCACAGGGAGAGACTACAATTTCAGGCATGTCCATGAGAAGTGGTTGGGTTCCATGCTCCTATTTCTACTCATTGATATTCCTGAAGCTGCAGGATCTGTCCCCAAACCTGTGACTTTTTATCTTAAGAAACAAAACCACAATGTAACATTCCCATTAGAAAGCATATTTTTAACTTGAAGTATGATCCTTTTCCAAAATACTGGTTCAGATATCCATGAAGATGTTGTTAGTACCTGCATGCCTGCTTTGCTTACAGCTCTGTCTTTAATCTGAGCCTGGCCTGGCAGATCCAGATTTTACAGAGCTGAAGTTGTGTCTGTTAAAAGGCAGCAGAGAGTAACAGTTGGGAACTTTAAAGCTCAGGTACCTACTTCATGCTCTCTTTTTCTTCTTTTAAAGAAAACACTGGGCTATTGATTATGTCAGGTAGATAGACACATGCTTGTTACAGCTGTAACTTTCCAAAGAAGGTACATTCTAGCTTTGAGTTTGAGCCCTGTTATTTACGTTCATTTAACGTCAAGATGATGATGTGACCTGTATTTATATCACCTTCTCTGCTTGTGAAATGCTTCTGTTTACATCCCACTCTTTCAGCTGAATTATTTTGAACCAGTGGCCTCATGGCAGAAAATTCAGGTTTTCTGATGTGGTGACAGGAATCTAGGTCCTGCTGCACATTTTTATACTGTTTTGGAGGAGGGGGGGGATAATTTATATTTGTTAGTCCTAGCACAGTGCTGTTTGATTGCTGTCGGTGCTTTTAAAAATATATATATATTTAATGGTGTCAGTAAAGTGTCAGTAAACTGAGTGGGATTTCAGTTCAGTACAAAGTAGCATGTTTTTTTTCCATAGAACCTCTGAAAACTAGCCTAAGGTTTTTTGTTTGTCTTCTCAGGCTAGAAATGCCAAAGCTTCCATCTGTTTTAAGAATAAGTGTGTGTGTATATATATATGTATACATACATATGTGTATATATATATACATACATATATATATGTATTAAAAAAAATTCTTTGTTCTGTTGGATATCAATGATCCTTAAATAGCACTTTGAGATGCAGACATGAAAACCTCCCTTCTGCACCCTTTCTGTTTATGGAGGGTCTGGTTCTTGACACTGAGCTGGCATAGTTGAGCAAATTATTGGCTCCATGTGTGATTTCCTGATGCATTGGAATGATTAAATCTCCATACTTGGGCAGGACACATTTCTGGCATATGATAATTTTTTACCTTGATGAACTGGAGAGATTTAAACCAGTCTAACTGGGTATGGAGCTTCTCTACCATATGGGTGTTGGTCACCTAGCAGTTGTCTGCATAGATGGCCAAGTAGCAGCTATGATTATGATTACTATGATTAATTTATTAAGAGAACAAACTCTCCCGTATATCTATTCCTTCTCTGATGTTCTAAGAGTGAAAAGCTGCTGTTAGATGCTTTAGAATGCAGGGGCATTTTTCCCCCCACTACAGCTTGAAGCCTTCATCCCTTCTAGTGTGGATTCCTCTGTTTTCAACGGTTGGATTTAGCTGCAATAAAGTGTCCTCTCACTATCTGTCACCCCATCAATTGCCCCCAAAGCATAAAGTGGAGAAGCTAAGTTTTCTTTCTGGACAAAGTAGTTGGGCATTGTGCATGTTTGAGGGGACTCTCAAAAGGCTGTACAGCAAAATCTTGCCCAGGAAAAGAGAGAGCAGTGCCTGAGGAACAAAGGGATAGAGGTTGCTGGCTCACCCCCAGCTTCCCTCTACAGCAATGTCACCGAGGTGGCACTGGCACCAGGAGCGGGATCTCCACGCAGTAGATGGCAGTACGAGACTGCGACTGCAGCCCCGTCGTTCATCTCAGCAGCACTGCGAGCACTTAGCAAAGATTGCCTTACATAAACGGTCATCCCCCCTGCAGTTCCCTGTCACCTCTCCCGCATTTGAGGAGTAAATTGCCGCCTTCTCCTCTTTCCTGCAGTGTCATACGTGTAAAGTTGGGTGAGAAATAAGGCAAGTGGAGAACACAGAACTGCAAGAAGAGCTGACCCTGGGTTTCAGGCTGACAGTTCCAATTCTATGTGAGCTAGCAGGACTCAAGTTTAGGCTTCTGTTTTGGCCAGTATTCTGATATAAATTTGGACAAGTGCTTCTACGTTAAGTAGCATGAGCATAGCAGCTGCCACCCTTTCAAACTCACAGCTGACAATGGCTTTGCTAGGAATTAGACTAAAGATTAAGTATGTAAGGAATTCTCCAAACAGGTCGCTAGCTTTGCAGAGACAGCAAAATCCACATTTCTTTTGCTTGACTGATTGCTGTCTTGCTGTTGAACAGGACTCCAGCCCCCCCAGACGGGTCTCCTGATAAATTGGTCACTTCAAATAGAAGCCCAGAAGGCATCCAAGTGTGTATCACAAAAGAAGGCTTGGAGCGATTATAGATGTTATTTTAGAAATAAGTGTGAAAAGAAATATTGAGTCTCTGTACATAGAGCTTGGAAGTGTGTGTGGTGCTGCTGCCATTAGTCAGATATAGACAAGTGGAATGAGAACTAGAATAATACTTCAAAATGAATAAGTGTATCAGGCAGAAGTCCAACGATTGCTTTATTAAAGCCTTGATGAGTGTCAAGCAGCTCCTCAGCTATACCAAGGAGCTGTACTAAATGTAAATTCCAGTCTTATGAAACACTGGAGAAGAGATCCTACACTACATGGAAGTGAAGGGGACTTTACATTTTTTACCTCTTGCCCACAGTACTTGTTTCCTTGCCAGCTACTTTGGGAGAGATTAGAACACTGAAATGGCAACTATTGTCTCTTTCCATCCTCTTTGAATGTACATGCAAAAATACAAAGCGTTCCCATTGAGACCAACAGTCAATATCAATGACTTACAACTGTCTTGCCTCCTTCTCATATCTGAAATAGATTGTAGTCATTGCTGTGTTACTGGCAGCTGGAGCTGGGTCACAATGAGAGGAGTGAAGAAGCAAGACAGTCATAGTAATTACTTTCAACATATGTTGACAGAGCTGTGGTGTTGCTTTCTGCACCCTGCTCATTTCTTGAACTGCTTCTGTTCACCAACCAGAAAAAAAAAAAACCACATTGAATTTTATCCAGTGGCAGTATTGAAAGCAGTCTTCATGGGATGCAAATGCTGATGGCTCCTTACTTGAAAGATGAATGATAGTGTTTCTCTGCTTGCTGTCAAGTGCAGTGGCTCAGTGTGGTTTCTGGTGGAACAGGTGAGCCCTTCAATGCCCGCTCTGGTTTAAGGGAAGCTCAGGGGGGGGGTGAGGGGGGGCTAAGACTGTGGCATGAATGAAGGGTGGGTCCAAGCCTGTCTTCATGTCCTGAGCCATCTGCCACTGCTGCATAACTGAAACTCACCTCACAAACTCTTTTAGCACAGCTCCCAGTTCATGGGGTCTGGATGGAGTCAGATCAGCAGGACCAAAAATGATGGAGTCAAACCTGGCAGCTGCTGCCTTGAGTCTGGCTGTCTTGAGCACCAAGGCATGATTGGCCTTGTCCTTCCTGCTCTTCCAGTGTAGTTGTAAATGGAGTCCTGGACAGGCAGATACTGCTATCATGTTAATAGATGGCACAGAAGTAATTATATTTTTTTCCATGGTTTTTAAAAGACCTTAAACTATTCTTGGGAGAAATTTCAAATCCCAGGTGAGCAACTTTTTTTACTTGCACAGATGGTAACCAACAAAGATGCAGTTTGGGAGTGTAGGGACAGATTAGAGATTCTTCTCCATGTAGAAGAGTTTATCAATTGGGAAATCAAAGCAAAATGTGGAGCATGTCCTAACTGGAAACTTTCCCAGGCTGAGATCTGGCTGATACCTGGGGTTCCTGGTGGTGCAGAGCTGACTATCCTGTACCTGGTAACTCTTCCACTTGAGTGATTTGTAAAAGTTCTCTGAGGCACCTCTGCAACAAGGAGCAGGAGGAAGCTTTATGTAGCCAGAGGCAAATCTTGCTGCTAAGTGAATGCCTGGAATGAAAACCTTTACACAGCACTGGGATGGTATGGGGATCTTCACTGAGGGTAAGTGGTGATAAACACTGATCTTGCTTGAGAGGATTCTGTGACTCCACTGAGCTGAACACTTGGACATGGTGCAAATGGATGACCTTTTATTAGTAATGCTGTGTGTGTGTCAAGGATGGGGTGTGCAAGGGAAAAATTAACAGAAGCAAAAAAGGAAGGAGGGAGTCCTGAAGGCAGTTTTGGAAGGGAAATAATATGTTTCCAGCAACAGCATCTTCAATCACATGTTAGAAAACTGGCTCCTGCATTGCTGTGACTGAGTAAGCTCAGGCTTGTTTTTAAATTCTCCTGTGTTCCCAAATAACAGTCTGGATCACACAGCATCTTCTCAGGAACCCAGACAAAGCTGTCTGCTGGCCACCCTGAGGAGGCTTCCACACACCATGGGACCAAATCACGTTGTCTTTTATGCTGTACAGTTGTAAGCAAATATTAACAGTATTAAGCAGCTGTATTAGCTGCTAGTGCTCCAGGCTCTCTGCTTGGATTTGGGCGATACACAGAACACCATGTAACACAAATGGTAAGCTCAGTGTTTCTGAAACCTGCCTTGGTAGCCTGTAAATCAATAGGCAGGAGAGCTTGGGGCACAGCACTACCCTATGTCCCCCCTCTTTAACTAGGGAAGAGGCACAGACCTCCGAGTCTTGCTTGAACACTGATGCTTTAGGGTGAGCAATGAGGAGAATGCAAAGCTCCTCTGGCTTTGCCTTGCTCAGCTGTGTAGACCTCCCAGCACCATCTTGCATGTTGCTGGGGCACTGGGAGGGAAACGTGGAGAATCTCTGTGGTGGGGCATTGGCAGTATGTGATGAGATTGTTTGTCTGAGAATACAAGGTGGACATCCAGAGTAATGACCTTGGCAGAAAAGGTGTCTGGTCTTTGTGGCTTGCTCTGAACAGCCTCTAAACGTTGAGAACCCTCAGAGGAAGTGAGGCCAAAGCTTTGTCACTAACATCAGCCCAGCAGTCAGGTCAGTGATGACAAGGCTGGTGCCCAGGAGAAGAGACCTGCTGACAGAGGTGCTGCAGGAGGAGGAAAGCCAAGCAGAGATACCTCATACCACTGGGTTTGCTGGCTGCAGGCAGCCTCCCTGCTTCAGCACACAGAGCTCATTGCATGCTCATTTTGCTGGGATTTTGTAGAACAAAGATGACTTTGGAAGGAGGTGAGGGACTGGTCTGAAACCCCCATGCTTATGCTGTAATTTCCAAGGGAGGGTGTAAGGAACCAGCTTTGGAACTGACTGAAAATGTGCCTTTGGGACAGAAACAAGGAGCACTTGGGCTCCCTTTTAGCAGGAACCGAGCACTGTAGTGACCATATCCTTATGGTGCCCATAAATGAAGTGTGTGACAGATGGCTTCCAGCCTTCAAAACCTGGTTGGACATGAGCACTCCTGCAGAAGTCCTTGCTATGAATGTGTGCCCTGAAGTTCATAACAACAAAGTGGAATTAAAATGAGTGAACTGTTTGCATTGCTTAAGTTTAAGACAAAATAGAACCAAGTTGGATTAGTAAGTAAACTTGCTATTAATCAGCCTCTGGTGGTGGTAGCAAAATGAAGATAATCCATTTAAAAACTGCCTTTAATCTTTTGCCATGACTGGATTATTTTTAAATTCCATGATCTCAAAGCTGTTCACAGCTGTCTGTGGGTTAGGGGACATGGTGTAGCACACAGGTAAGAGTGTAGCAGTCATCAGTGAAACAAATTCCCCCTGGCACTGAGTGGTGAGAGACTTATGCCTTGTATCCCCAGTCCCATTCTGTATGCCCAGGAGGTGGAAGTAGCCTTGTGCTATTCACATGTCATGGTGGGGTGAACAGGTTGTCAATAGTTTCCTGTATGCCCCATGCACAGGTACAGGGTGCACTCCTTCAACACTCAGCAAAGTAGCCCAGCCTTGCCAGAGAAATAAAATGTATCTTTTACTGAATTAGACTAGAAGAGGGAGAGAGAAAGTAAAATATTATCCTAAATACCTAAACAGATTTCCTTTGTGCAGGATTACATTGGTCAAAGTAATTTCTAGCTTGATCTTAGCTACTGAGTGCTGCCAGGAAGTAGCAGTAGGTCAATATGGGAAGGGAAAGCCCATGGTCCTTTCTGTTTCTCCAGAGGATTTCATGATACCTCCAGGTCACTGTTGAGAGAGTGTGGCCCCGGGGAATGCTCCTTCACTAGGGGTACATCTTCACTCTAGCTGCAGGGAATGGTGGGAGGACAGACCACCACTCCTAAAGTTTTCCCAAGTGCCAGACCCTCACTGACTCAGAAATGGCAAAATGGGAACTATTAAGTCACTATAATTCAAGACCTTCCTTCATCCTTCCAGCCCTGGAGAGGCACCACAACACATATGCAAGGAAAACGTGCTTTTTGTTTTGAGCCTGTTCAGGCTGCAGGCACTGCAGACCAGAGACCTCGCATTTTGTCCAACTTACAGGCAGCTGGGGCTTCAATCATGTTGTACTGTGTGTTCCTCAGTGAGGTAAGGACTGCCAGCTGGTGAAACAGTAAATGCACAAGGGTATGGTTAAGTCATCAGTTGATCAAAATAGGTTGCCTGTCCCAGGGCATGTTGATAAAGAGGAATCTCTGCCTCACAAATTTAGTTTGACAACTGTTCCTGCAGAATAGTGCAGCTGGGAGGACAGCAGCAGTTCCTGAAGTTGTGGCAGTATTCATGTCATCCCAGTGCCTAAAATCCTACAGCTGGACATTTCAGTCATACAGACAGATGAGACATTGCTCAGGGACATGGATATTCACTTCTGAAGTTTCTTATGGACTTCCTGTGCTTGAAATATCCCTCCATGGCTCCTCTCCAAAGATATACCACAGCATCTGTCCTATATTGATTCTGCGTATGAATTCACTACTAGTATTTTTAGCTGTGTGTTGTTTTCTCTAACACAGTTTCTCATTTGAGTACTGAAATCAGGCTAATATGGAGGGCTTGAGAGAATCTCACCACACTAGCTTTGGCTCTTTCTCCAGACATGTATGTGTCAAGTTCAGTTGTTACAAGCCCTGAGCTACATTTTCAGCTAGTAACGTGTATGCTGTTTTCTTGTTTATTTTTGTGGCACCAGTGTCCAGTTACAGTTTTACTACTGTAAAAGTAGCCCTGTTGCAGCCATGGTGGTCTAAAGAGATCTAAGGGAGAGAACGTTTTATGAGAACAGCCATTGTAAATGGAAAAAAAAATAAAAATGAGCTTTTAGATAGAAAAAGTATAAATTTGACCTTACTTTGAAAAGCCACTTCCTATGTTGTGTTTTTCTCAGATTCTCATTACTTTTCCTGAGAGCGATGTTAGATCAATAATGATCACTTTTCTAGGAATCTTTTTCTAACACTCTGAATCTGAGTATCATCAAGCAATTATAAATTACAGCTGAGGAAAAAAAGGCACAGAAAGGGCAGGTGATTTGCCTGTGTGGGTGGTTGAGTCAGTCATATAACTCAACAGCCCTTATCTCCGTGTGCTGGGTTTATAATTACTGAACAAGCATCATCTCTTTCCATCAGGATGCATGTTGGCTTCAGATTAGTCCTTCTCTAAAAAGCTTCCAAGTTCTGCTGTCAGCTGAAGTATCTGGTGCATATCAGAAATTTCCTCTAAGCTAGGGTGCCGTGCCCTGATTCACTCCAGCTATGGAGCTGTGCTTTGTTGGGAGTCCCAAAGGCACTGGGTACATTGTAATGGAATTGCAGGGGACTGTGTGTCCCCATGAAAGCTGTGGAAATGTGCCACAGTCAGTGCAAAGAAAGGAGCTCTTGAAGAAGTTGTAGCTGAGTGGGGGAGTCAAGCCCTACTTATGTTTCTACTTTGATGGTAAATGTGAGAAAAACGTCTTTTTGTTTCTGTGAATCTTTCTGTTCTGCTAGTGGGACACAGGCAGAGTCTGAGTTACAGCAGCACTTCTGCTGCTGATAGTCCTTGGGAAATCTCTCTTAGAAGTGATTGCTCCATCACTCCAGTCACTGTCCTGTAAAATGATGGTAACTCCCTGGTTAGGAACATGGAAGGGTGTCAGTCTGTACAGCACTGCTGCCCTCTGCTGTGATGGGAGCCTCAAACGCAGGTCTCGGTCACTGCGTGCCCCTGTCTGTCTTCTGCAGCGTTGCAGACTCTTAGACTCAAATTAACAAGACAATGAGTTAATTAATTCTCATGGGTTTATGGTTATTCCCGCATAACCCACCGGGAAAACACTACTGATAGTAATATCAAAACAACCTCTCCAGCCCAGCTCTCACACTACTCTTCAAGAACCTGTGAGGGGGGGGGGGATATAAAAATATTTTGCTAATTTTACTGTAGGTATTTAAGTCAAATATCTGTTAGGATCCTCATCCCTTCAGACTTCCTTAAAGTCAAGGACTTTGGTAGGTTTCTGTGTTCAGCCCCTTTCTGTATGAACCTGTTTCTCCCTGGGTGCGCACAGAGCTGCAGGACGTCGTTTCGAGCAGACTCTCTCCAAAGTGCCATTTGGGCTGAGCCACTTCAGTTTTCACCAGGCTCTGGAGAGGTTTCCAGACTCCTGCTGGCCAGCCTGGCACACGCTGTGTCACCCTTGGCTGCCCTGTCACCCTGGCTGCCAGTGCTCGTGATGGCAAAGGCTTCTCAGATGTGAGCTACGGGCAGGGCAGGGAGAGTGAGGCTGTTGCCCCGTAGCAGGTGCTCACCCGTCCTGTGACGAGGGTTTCATTCAGGTGGGGAATGGAAAATTTGGTCTGGAAACTCAGCTGAAGTCCATCTAGGTGGATGTATTCCTCTGGCATTGCAGCTGCCCTGTCTGGCACAGGTGGTGTCAAATGCTAGCCTCCTGGACCTGGAATTAGCCCTGCTATTCCAAGGAGAGCTTGGTCCATAATGTTTTAGATTACAGCAGATGTTGCACATCATATTATCACTTGCACAAAGGGAGGCAGAGATGCAGAGTGAGACCTACCAGCCAGCTGATAAAAGGCCTAATGAGGAACAGAAAAAGCTGCTCATTGTTGCAGAGATATGTTGCCCCCAGGAAATTAAAACGATGACTACCTTGGCATATGCAATAAACATCTCCTTTGTGTCCGTGTCAAAGCACAGAAACCTCTGGAATATTAAGAAATGACAGAGATGCTTTTTAGTCCGCCCTACACTTCAGGGGTTTGCAAGTGGTCGCAAAAAAAGATGAAGCAGACCAGCCCGGCTGTTGTGCAACTTGAATTCCTGAGAACCCGACATCAGCACCGGCCCGCGGCTCCCGAGCACACCTGTGCTGGGGCAGCTGCCGCTCCCCGGAGCGCAGGGGCGCCAGGTGAAAGCTGTTAAGGGAATCTAGGATATAAAAAGCGTGTTTTCTGGCCTTGCCCTGCGCTTTTGTTTTTTTGTTGTCCAGCGTCAGCGGGCGGTTTGGGACCCACAGAAACGCCAGTACAGCTCAGCCCCCCCCGCCCCCCTGGTGCTTGCCGTCAGGAGAGCGGGGAGGGGCACTACGAAAGCAGCCCCACCAGGGGGGAAAGTAATCCATCAACTATCTCTCTGTATAATTTCAGCGCCCCCCGCTCGGGCTGGCTGTAGCGCTGGGCGGCGGGAGGGGCTGCGCGCACGGGGGCGGGCAGCACCGCCCCCCCCCGGCCCCGCCGCACGCACCGCCCGGCCATAAAGCGGCGGGGAGCCCGGCCCTGCTGCTCCTGCCGGCCCCCCCGGGCTCCCGGAGCCCCCGCCGCTGCCCCGGGGGGCGGCAGCGTTGCCGCGATGCCGGGATGGAGGAAGAGCCTCGCCCTCTGCCTGCAGCGGATGCAAGAGGACGGTGAGGGGCGGGGGGGGGGAGGGAAGGAGAGCTGGGGATGCTCGGGTCTGCCCGCCATCCGCGTTTTCCTTGGGTTTTATTTAATTTTGTTTGGCTGGGGTGGAGGGGGGTTCTGTGTGGGAAGAGGGCGATCCTCGGCTGGCGTGGAGCTCCGAGCGTGAAGGGGCCGGAGCGGGGGATGCTCTTAGCACCGGTAAACTTTGCTGCAGCAATCTGTCCTTCCAACCCCGGGCTTGCTTGAGGTCTGCTTTTTATTTGCTTTTATTTTTATCTTTTTATTTTTATCTTTTTCTTCTGCTTCTTCCTTCTTGAAGCGGCAGCCGCAAGCCTGAGTGGAAGGTGGCTGCGCGGTCCCCTCTAGATATTGAGGGGGCTCGCAGCATCTGAGCTCTAACTTTCTAAAGCTACTGGTGCTGCTGTTTTCAACTGGTAATTCTTCCCGGTGCGCAACTCCAACTGGGAATTACAGGGTTTGCCATTTGCACAATGGAAGTGTCAAGGTAATCTGGTTCCTATTGTGCTGCTTATTGTTATTTACGGTCACTGTAGATTATTTTGTTTACATGCTCGAGACTGCGATGCTAAATAAAAGCTGGACCTGCAGCTCATAAAAGTCGGGAGGAGACATCCACAAGGTGGCACAGCAGAAGGGAGGTTTAAACCTCGCACTCTGGCTCCCGGGTTTATGGATTAACAGGGATGAGAGTGGTGGGGAAAGTTTGTCTCCGAAATTAAGTGCATTTCTCATGTGCTTCTCTAAGACTCAGGTGGAGGAGCTGATCTGAGATGGGCAGAAGTAAGTAGAAATTTGTGTCTTATTAACCTCAGCTGCTTTGGTGCAACTGGTCAGAGGGAGGTTTTTCATTTGCATCCCTACTCCTGACTTCTTCTCCAGATCGTGCACTGGTAAGCAGCCTTACCAAATATCTGAAGCAGCAGTGTTGCATCATTTGGTGTGAATAATGCAAAAATCAGAATTACCTGGTCCTGCTGGTAAATAAGCACAGAGAAACTGTGCTTCTACATGACTTCTGAGGTGCTGGGGCAGAACTGTTAAGCTGCTGAGTCCTTCTGATGCTGCTTCCTTGCTCCCACTGCTTTGGGAGAACACCAACAATTTCTGATGTTTGATCCCTCTGGGACCATGGCTTCTGGAGACTTTAGCCACCTGAGAAAGAGCTGTTAAAAACGTTGTCCTGTAGCAGAGAGTAAATCAATCCCCTGTTGGGTACAGTGAGAGCTGCTGGTGTGAATCCAGCCCTGCTATGGTGCAGTGCTTTATACTGCTGCCCTGCTGCAGCTGACAGGGATGTTCTTGCACTGCTGGACCAGGGGTGGCTTTGGGGGGTCTTATGAAACATTTGCAGCAGTAAGCTCTTGACATACAGATGTACTGGGTTATCATGTTTCCTGGGCTATGTTCTCTGTGACTTCATATGTATGCACTGGCTCCTGTCTATGTGATGCCTTTCCTCTTCATCTTCCCTGCCTCTGACTTCAGTCCCGGCACTGCAGTGACTCTGTGACTGATGTGCATCCCTTCAAATGTGTTGGGCATTCTCCCTAGTGATGTATTTATTTCTGAGTAAATAAAGAGTAGGTGGTCTTTGAAAGTTAACGTGCAGTTAACCACAGAACAGTTCATCTGGAGGAATAAATCCTTCAGGCTGGAACTCATGTGCTGTATAGAGAAGGAGGTATATGCCTGCTATAGAATGTGCTGCATTTGCAGGCAACTTCTTTCCCCTTTTCCCAAGGTGACCAGTTTGACAGTTGTATTACAGTATATAACTCTGCAGGGGTGCTAGAGAAGGTATTTGGTTATGTTTTTGTAGGACTGCGGTGTTAACAGGTACTGCACAGGGCTTCACTGGGTGCTGGAGAAGGTTTCACATCACGTCATGTACAACCCTGCCAGGAAACCTCTGCAGAGTTCTGCTCGGGTTTCAGTTTAGCAAACCAACCTCTAGCTGATCTGTGAAGAAATACTGACTTCTGGTTTTCCTTATTCAAAACAAATTATCTTTGCCTTGTTGGCATCTCTATGGCTATGCAGATGTGGTAGTTTTCTTTCAGATATCTAAGCTGGGGAGCTTCTCCCCTAGACATGCATGGTTTGGCCTCTAAGTGTCTTAACTTCCCCTGAAGACTGTAGTACTCAATTCCCAAAGGAAATGTCCTGGCATTCAGCAGGAGCACATTTGTTATTAGAAGAGTGGTATATTTTGGTTACTGGATGTTAATGAGATGAGCATCTCTTGCAATTTACAGTCATTCAGTGCTGGGTTGGAAGCTTCATTAATCACAGTCAGTATTCAAAAGGTCAGCTGTGGTAAATCACATTGGGAAATACAAGATGTATATGAACTGTGCTGAAGTATGATTACCATTTAAAAACACCACCTACAATGATTTTCCTTATGCTTTTTTTTTTTTTCACCTTAAGGTTTCTGTTCTTTGGGGGATGGGGCTGACTCCTGACCAGGGTACAGAAATGCTTCATTCTCTAATGTATCTTTGTTCCCCACCACAAGAGGGTTGTACATGGGATGGGCTGCTCCTTATTCTGCTTCATGCAGAAGACAAATATTTATGTGAGTGACTTGGAAATTCTTGGTGGGAAAATATGTTGTCTCCAGGCTGCATGGATACCAGCCTTGTTACCCCAAGTCTGGGGGTTGATTTGTTGCTCTTTGCATAACTGTGGGATTGTCTTGGGCCCGGGAGCAGAGGTTAGAGCATATTCAGCCTGGCAGGTCTGTCCATCTGTGTGTGTACCAAGCTGTGTGGCCAGCTCTTGCACTGGTCTGGTTTTAAACTGGAAGAGGATAGATTTAGGTTAGACATCAGAAAGAAATTCTTTAGTGTCATGGTGGTGAGACACTGAAACAAGGTTGCCCAGGGAGGTTGTGGCTGCCCCCTCTCTGGAAGTGTTCAAGACCAGATTGGGCAGGGCTTTGAGCACCCTGGTCTAGTGGGAGATGTCCCTGCCCATACAGGGGGGGGCTGGATCTAGGTGATCTTTAAGGTCCTTTCAAATCCAAACCATTCTATGATATGATTTGATGATCTGCCTCCCTGATAGCTGGTCTTCTCTCAGGGCAGTGGAGAGAACTGGGAACCCATACCAGACCCTTTCCCATCCTGATTTTCCCCCCTCATGCTGCTGTCCTTCATGTGAGGACTGCAGGATTTGGACTGTATCCTTGCTGCTCCTAGGCTTTCAGTAGCAAAAGAAGCAAAGGCTAATTTCTGCTTTGGGAGCATGAAGCTATGTGGGCAGGTGGGAAAGACTTTGGAGATTTTGACATATCTGAGTGGATGTGGAAAGTGGATGCCTAGGAAGGATAAACTGTAGCTGCAGACAGAGTGGTGGAGATGCTTTTATCCTAACTGGTGAAAAGAAATGTTACCTAGAGGCATATGACTTGTACAGCATGGGTTGCAGTAGTGGGCAGAGATACCCTTTGCCAAATGTGAGATGTTTTCAGTCCCTACTGGGAGGTAATACAGAGTTTGAGAGTAATTTTAGGTTGTTAATATAATTCCCCCTCCTCCTCCAGACAGTTTTTCTTCAGTAAAACCAGACAATTTGGCTCTCACCTTAAAACTCCAATATGAAGCCTTATTAAAAACAGGAAGCAAAAAACCCAAACCTTAAGACTGATGGAATGGGATTATAAAATGTGAAATGAGCTACCCACCCCTTGCATGAATTGTGGGGCAGCTGGAAAGGGGGGGGGGGGAGAGGGAGTGTTAAGGGGCATCCCAGACTTGCTTCAAAAAGTGACAATATTGCAGGATTGTGTTGCTGCTGTTTGCTTCCTTCCCTTGCATATGGCTCTGTGCTGGTTACCTTGGAAACAGCTGTAGGAACATGCAGGGGCATTTTGCTGCTGTGCAGCCATGGGCAGAGGTGTCCTGTGGTGTGTGGGGAAAAGTAAATCATTTGTGGTGCAGGTTGATTTGCAGGATGAGGGTGACAAAGTAAAAACCCCTTGCAAGCTCTCCCATTCTTGCCTGCCTTATCTTGCTGCAGGTGCAATTTGGCAGGAGTGGGACTCTGGGGAAAATGTAGCAAGAGGGGGGGGGATTGTTTATGGTTTTGGCAGAGCTATTTAAATTTTTATAATGAGAAGGTAAAAACACCACAGCAATCTGTCTTGAGGGGGTTTATAACAGCTGGGCTATAAACATCAGCTTTTTATTCTGTCTTCAGAACAGTGTATTGGAATGTTTTGCTCCATAGCTGTCAAACTATGATTATGCCTGGAAATGGGATTCATTTTTACTTACATCAAGGAGAAATATCCCAATAAGATGGAAATTTACTGGTTTTGAATGATTAGTAGAAGGTGAGAAGATTTTTCACCCAGTTCCATGTTTTGATACGCACATGTGATGTGTAGGATAACGAAGATAGAATAACTGTTAAAAATAATGCAAATTGTCTTCACTTACCCATAAACATTTTCATCTTGCAGACTGTGTGGTGTGCATAGCTTGAAGTCAGTTGAATGACTCTGCTGCTTAAGATTAGGTGCTTATTCTTGTGCTTGCCACATAAGACATAGTGCAGTCATTCAGAAAGCAGGTTTTTTGTATTTATTGAGTTGTCTTAGGACTTTCTTTCTGTGCCAGGTTGAGTCTATTCAGTTTTAATACATTGCCCTAGAGAGTCCTCTTGTCCAGACCTACAATGACATGATCTATTGTGCTGGCACTTAATTTGCAGTAAGGAAATTCAGCTGGATAGCTGTCACTTAAATAGTGTGCAATTGAACTGCTCTGTGGTCGAAGGGCCGTTATGCCTGCCTGCTGAATGCAGCACATGAACACATTCCTGCTTGTGATACCGTTCCTTCACAGTGCATCCGAGCCTTGTCAGAGTTGAGGACTTGCACATGGAGTACTCAGGAATTTATGGGCTGCTGTTTGTTGATGAGACTCATTACACAGGCCACTGCTTTTAAACAAAATGTAAAAACAGAGGTTCCGACTCTCCATGAAAGCGTGGTGGGGAATGAGGATTGCTTGAAAGCTGGGGTGGTAATGATTAAGGGATAATGTTCGTTCATCAAACTGATGGGACAGCCAGAGCAAATCCTGCTAGACTTTGATGGGGTCTTTTTTTGTTCGTTAATATGTTGATGTGGATTTGGTACCCACCAAGTCAGGGAGTAAGAGCTGCACCCAAGTGCTGTGCCTGCCTGCTCACTGGCTGTCACACTGTCATGCTGTGCTGAGCCTGAGCTGCTGCTTTTGATCCCGTATTTCAGCAATCAGAAAATTTAGCTCTGATTGAGAAGTCCTGCACAACTTAGGGATCAAGCCAGAAGGGTTTTATGGAATGACTCTAAAGCCTCATTGGAATTTGATTAAAGACTGAGACCAATCGTTGTTTTGCTTTTTGAAGTGGCCTGCTGGATTTTACGACTGGAATGTGATCCTGTGTTCACAGAACTTGGCCATATGAAACCGTATGGACATTGTGTGGTTCTGCTCTCTTGCTCAAGCTGCTGCTCTGCAGGGCTGATTGCAGAGGAGTTTTTATCAGCAATGCTGAGAGATGGTGCTCAGTGCTGAGCAAATGCATCAGCTGCAGTGGTTTGGCATGCCCTGCCTTTAGAGTTGTCAGGGCAGGAAAGTGTGTGGGAAACTTCTTCACTGTGAGAGTGACAGAGCACTGGGACAGGCTGCCCAGAGAGGTTGTGGAGTCTCCTTTGCTGGAGACATTCAAAATCCACCTGGACGTGTTCCTGTGTGATGTGCTCTGTGTGACCCTGCTCTGGCAGGGGGGTTTGACTAGATGATCTTTCTAGGTTCTTTCCAAACCCTGAGATTCTGTGAACCTTTCAGGAAGCTGAAGACCTTAGTGGAAAGCATGACTTATGGGAGCCAGGAGAATTTCAGAGTTGGAAGAATTGCCAGATCTGTCTGGATTCAAGCCAAATGTATTGTTGTTCAGACCTGTGGGTATTGGCTATGGGCTTGTGCCAGGCATAGTGGAAAAGCATGTGGGCAATTCCCAGGAAGTGGACATGATATTTGAAACTGCTCCAGTCTTGAGCTGGGATTGCAGCTGCTGACTGAGGAATCTTCTGATGCTCTGGGTTGCACTGAGATGAAGATTGTTCAGTTTAAACCAAGATGTGTGGGAAGTCTAAGAAGCAGGTAATTGCTCTGCCTTTTTTTTTGTTTGCTGCTTGCATCTTCTAAGTAGACACAAGTGCAGGGGAGCTGTTTATTTACAGCTGGAGACAGACCCTTGCTGGGGAGTAGCCAAAGGAGAGCTGTCCATCACAGCATGTGTTCTAGGCCAGACCATCTCTTTCTGTGGTTAAAACTACATAGACATTCCTATGGTTGTCCTGTTTTAGGATGAAAAATACTTTTGCTAATTGCTTGTCTTCATTGTAATAGAATAAAATTACTTATTTTGAAAGAGAAGTGAATTTGCAGAGATGTAACTATAGTAGAATAATTATCAGAGTTTATCCCTGTTTAAATTATCCCTTTGTAGATGAAACTGAAGACAGCGAATTGAGTGTTTGGGAGCTTTGCATCACATAAATGCAGCAATCTTTAAAAGCCAGTCCTAGCCCTTGAAGCACAACAGAGTCATCTGTGCCTGGAATGTTGTCTAATGTTTGGAGCAAGATGAATACTTGCTGTGCTTTTCTTGCAAGGGTTGCTTGTCCCAGAGAAGCCAGGTGTCTTCTGCTCCAGTGAATGCTGGTGATGACCCCCATGTGTGTGGGCACTGCTTCTGCATGCCTGTCTTAGCCCAAATGCAGTTACACTGTAGAAATGTCTGTTTTCCTGAAACCAGTAGAGTGACTGTGGATTGACACTGGTGTAACTGGGATTGGTGCATGGGCAGCTTTTGATCTGGAAAATGAATCCCATGCTGATGGACTGTTGGAAATGGGAGCTTGTATTCTGCAGTGCTTGGCCTGGGTGAATTGCACACTGGGATAAAACTTCTTCTCTTGGAAGAGTCTGCATTTTGTCCAGTTACACTTGATCTTCCCGTGGACTCCTTTCATTGACATGAAAAGTAATGATGCTTTCCATTTAAAATTCAAATATGATATTTTTTTAACCCTCGTGTTTTGTCAAGACAATGAATTGCTGTTTTCGCTTTCTCCCATTTCCCCCCTCCTCTTTTTGTCTTTGGAAGATGAAGGAATTAAAATAACTAAAACAAATTCTACAATTATGGTGATTTGCCTGTTACTGACTTTCCGCCAAATTAATGTTAGATGAACTTGACATCTAGTAATTATTTGCTTTTTGTTTTTGAGCCAGAACTGTTTTCTGGCTCCAGTAAAATTTGCTGTTTCCACTGATACCATTCAAAGAGCTGATTTCCAATGGGAGATTGGTTCAATCCAAAGTATTTTGCTCTGGCAGCTTCATGTATTTTGCATCAAGACCACTCTGCATTTAAGGAGAAGAGGAATACCATGTCTCATTAGAGATCAAGGAAATGCTGTGCATTAAGATTTGGTTAGATTCATGTCTTACCTGTGGGTTTAACTAGAGGGGTTAATGACCCTGCCAGCTAAACTGGTGTCTTGATGAGTAGAAACCTCTTGCTGAGGCTGCAGAATAAAATGAATTCTGCACTCTTCAAGTTGTTGAATATTAGTCTATGAAGTAACACTGTTTTCCTTAACTTTATTTCCACTCTGAACAATGCATTACAGGGCTTTTGTTTTAGCAGTTATGTCAACCTTGACTGCTGCTTTGTCGCCAGAGTTGGAGGCTATTCAGAGTATTTATTTGGATTACAAGTGTTGTCACCTTTTCTTGTATGTGTGATGCTGTTAGTCATCTTGGTGACACTTCATTCATCAGTGCAGAGAAACAAAAGGTCCTGGCTTGCATTTCAGTGTTGCCACATACTGACCAAGAGGGAATCTGCTGCTAGAGGCAAAGATTTCATCAAGCTTGAGAGATCTTGCTTGGGTCCTGTGGGGTGGAGCAGAGACTGGTCTCTAGATTTCTTTTTCACTTGTATTCCATTAAAAAAACCCCCACTTATTTCTGTTCCCAGGGCAAAGATTAGGTGATTCTACGGTGTCTGGGTGCAGAGGTCTTACCTTTGGTCACAGCTGGAAAAAAGCAGTCACCACAGAAGCAGTGCATAGACTTGTGGAGGGGTGGGGGTCTCATCTTCATTTGCATCCTCTTGCAACAGAAGCCTTGAAGCTTTAGCAGCAAATGAGACATGAAACAAATAGAAAAATAAAAGAATACGGCAAGCTGTCAGGCAGTGTGACAGTTTTACAGAACTTAGCAATGCTAAGTTGCTCTCTTCTTACTTGGTACCAATGTGGTTTCCTGATGGAAGTTCAGTCTCTTCTATGTGTGTTTCAGGAAATGAGGATTTTTTCCAGGAGTGGGAGCTCCCTCATTAACACCATCTTGCCCACATCCACTGCCTTTGATTACTGGAAGTCAGAGGAAATTCCTTGGGGCTGTCACAGTGGCATGAATTTAGCAAAGATCTGGGAGAATCAGTTAGTAAATATTCACAGCAACTTGTTGCAGGGCTGTCAATACAGAACAAAGGCCACCATTGGGAATTAATATTTTGTTTCTAGATTAAATGATTCTTATGCTTATTTTCATCTTGGAATAGGAGCCAATCTCCTTATTGCACATGCAGTTGTGTCCGTAAAAAAACCTCATGAACTTCCCTTTTGTGATAGGAGAGCTGGTATGTCTGCATGAGGCAGGGAGCAGTGCTGTGGTGCTGCCTCTCAGTTGTCCTCCCCCTTTGGAGCATCATCTCTTCACCCTCCTTCCATCTCTGGTTTTCCCCTTCGAGCTGGGAATATAAGTGGTCTCTTTGGCTGACAATCTTCAGTGACTTAGGAAAAACCTCTTGTGGGCAGCGTGCTGTGAGGTCTTGTTCCTGCAGGATGCACCCCTTTGGGTCCCAGGAGGAGAGTAACTCTGAGATCTGCTTGGTGAAGGACACGGCTCCTCAGTGCTGGGATGTTGTTGACCTGCACACCTCACATGCAGGATTTGGATATGGTTGACAGCTCCTTGCCTCTTCTGTCCCTCAGGTATCCAGTTATGATGAGGGTTTCTGGATACTGCTAATGCTTTCATTTATTTCTGTTGGTGGCTGAAGTCCTTTAAACTGCATTTTTTTTTTCCCTTAAATAAAGGAAGTCTTTCTACACCAAGAAGAGGGAATAGGGAGTAGAAGAACAAATCTTAAAGCTGGAGTCCAGTCCCAGGAAAAGTGAGCAACTGACCAATGGCAGAGCTGCCAGCAGCACTGGGGGAGATAAAAGACAAATAGTTGCTTTAACTCTGCACAGCAGCGATCAATACAAGTTGCTGAAGAGTGAATGAGGATGAAAGAGAAAGAATTGGTGTTTCTGCCTTTTCATTTTATTATTTTTTTAATTAGTATTTGCAGACAGGTTTTGAATAGCTGGCTTAAACTGGTCTTTAACAAAGAAGCCACAGGTTTAGGAGGTTCCTTCTTGGTGGGTTGACAGGTAGTTGCACGTAACATCTGGGCTCTGCCCTCACATGGGGCTGCAGGCTGCTGTGCTGTCTCTAGGTTGTTTCAAACAAAAGCAAAGCTTGGGCATGCTGCAAATGAGATGTTTAACTGTGAGCACACTCCAGTTTACTGGCTATATTTTGCTCCTTCAACATGTTTTGTGGATTGTGTATCCTTTACATCCCGTCCAAACACCTCGTGCCGTACCTGCCTGGTTGTATGAAATAGCTGCCATGTTCCCCAACAGGTCAGGCTGTAGTCCAGTGGTAACTACAGCAACTCCACTGTGACTGGCACTTATTAATTAGCTAGTTAGTATTGGGGTTGGTTAGTATTAGCCTAGCTCTGCTCCTGACTGAGTGTAGGGCTTTGAACAAAATAAAACTATCATTTAGTTTCTCAGAGTGGTGGTTTTTTTTCTGTCAGTTGAAATTAATGGGACTGAGGAGTTCTGTGCCACTTGGAAAACCAGTCTGCAAACCTCTGCATGCCCTGGTCTTAATGTCTGCAGAGCATGGCTAATGACTGCACTTTAAGAGGTTTTGATGCTCAGATAAGAACAGATGTGAAAGTGCAGTTAGTGAGTGTAACTTCATGGCTGTCTTTCTTTGTGTAAGAATATTCAGAGTTATGTCAGCTGTGGCAACTATTTAGAAAAGTGATGAAAATCTGGTAGCAAGTGTCCTTCAGGCACAGAGTTGCAAATCTATTGCAGTGCACGGCTGAGCAGAACAAAAAGTTCTGTTCAAGTGGGTAAAAATTTCCCTCCACAGTAATGATCTGTTTTGTGAGTCTACCAGCTACTAATCTAGTTTCTGTCCATTACATCAAGTGATAATTCTCTAGCAAATTAGGTGCTGTTAGCAGTGTTTCTGTCAGCCTGGCTCTGGTTGCACATCTACCTTTGAGGAATGTCAAAATTCACTGTAGTCAGTCATGCTGCTTCCTCAGCCTCTGGAGTCTGCATTTCAAAGGGAACACAAAGCTGAGCTGTCTTGCTTGCTTAATTTTATTTATTCAGTTTTTCCTCCACCTCTCCCCCCACCCCCCTAACCTGCCAAGGGTGCTTGGCCATGTGCAGAGATGGCTCTTGGGTTGTTTTTTTGGAATAGCCATTGTAATTGGCTTTTTGGTTATATCATGTCTTTAATATAATTCCTTCACTGGCACTGTGCTTACAGAGGTGCTTGTTAGTAAGCAGGCTTTGGATCAGAAAGCAAAACATTTGCAAACTAGGCTGTGATGCTGGGTTTCTCTGGGGCTTGCTGTAAGGTGAGTTGGTGCCTGTAACAATGTCCTCACCTGGGGACAGGCTGAGCAGCAGCCGTGTGCTCGCAGAGCCAGGCTTGCTGTGTGATGAGCCCTGCCCTGTGCTGGCAGCCAGCACTACCCCTGCACTTCGGGGCTGCCTCTTGCCAAGGGTCACGTACTGCCCGGGAGGAATTCAGTGACAGGCAGCACTGCAGCGAGTGCCATCCAGTTTCTGCCTTTTCAGTAATTAAGAGGGAGAGTGGCTTTTGGCCAGGGAGTGCTGTCCTCTGCCACCCATCTGCTTCTCTGACTGTTTGAAGCAGCTGCTCCTCTCCAGGGGCTTCCAAGGCAGGGCATGGGGACACTGATTCTTGATCCTTCGCTGCCTTACCACTGACTTTACCTACTAGGCTTAAAGTGCCAAGGGTGCCACTTTACTGTGCTGCTTTTCTCTCCCACAAAGTCATGCCCTTATGTTTGTTTGCAAGCTGCAAAGTTGGTGTGTGGTTTCAATGGAGTGGTGAAGTGCACAGAGGTGGGAGGGAAGGGAGCTGAAGGAGGGTAGAGTGAGTGGGCTTGTTTCCCTGTTATCTTCCTCCACAGTTGTGAGTTTCTTACAGAAATCTGGCTCTCCTGCAGCTGACTATAGATGGGAGGTGCTGTTCAGCAGTGTGCAGGGAGGGCAGCCTTGGATTACACTGTAGGGAGATCCCTCTCACTCAGATCTTGGCATGATGGGCATCCTGTCAAAGCCCCTCTATTGCATTGGGGATTTCTTCAGCTGAGTGCAAGGGAAAACCACTGACAAAGCAGCCCTGGCATTAGAGGGGCAGGTGGTGGTGGCTGCCCCCTCAGTGTTTCAGAACAGCTGAAGAATTTCCTCTGTGTATGAATGTGTGCAGATTTTTTTAATGTGAATCTAACTCTAGGGTGAACTAACTTTTTGTAGTCCCTGAGTAGGTGCAGTATCATAATTATCTGTGTCCTTGAGGTAATCCAGCATTTGAACCTCAACACCAAGGAAGTGAAAGCCAGGAAAACACCCTAGAGCTGTAATGGCTCCCAGCTTTGCAAACTCATCTCTGGATGCTGTGCCCCACTGCAGACCCTGCTGCTTCTGTCTGCAGCTTTCCTCATCCAGATGCTCACTGGAGCCTGGCGGATTTCCTGTGATGAACCACCACCCTGAGCCAATGTGACAGTCAGTGTATGAATCCTGTGTCCCATCTACCTGTCACCTCCTCAGCCTGCTGCTAACCAGCTGGGTTGGTTAGCCACTGGCAAGCTGTTACATCCTTAAACAGTTTGACACTGAGTTAGTCAGGTTCACAAGTTGGAGATGACATAGACATATCATACAACACAAATAGTTTTGTGTGAGAGAGGAGTGTTGCTGATGGCATTTTTGGAAATGTGGGTAAGGGGGCAGAGGTTTTTTTTAAGATATATTTTGTTTTTGAGATTTCCCTCTCTTTCATGCATAGGAACTTAAAGTAGAGTGGAAAAGAACAATTTGGGGGTGGGCGGGGGGAGTAGGAGAAGTCATTTATGCAGCCACGTAAAGAAGAGAATGGAGGAGTGTTGGACTGTGCCATGGCTGGGCAGGTTTATGACAGTGCAGGTGTCTGCTAGTGTACGGTATTCCCATTTCATTGCAAGAGAAGATGGAGACAGATCTGCCCAACATCTGCAAAAACTCCTTTGTGGAAATGTGTCCCCTGCCCAGAAGGTGGCCGCTTCCCACCGAGAGAATAAGGCCAACCTTCCTGGCCAGCTGTGCTTGACCCAGTATTGGAAGGGACCTCTGGGGTCTACTTTCCCTGTAAGTGAGATGTTAAAACACCAGTCATCCAGGATAATACTGTTTCAGGAGCTCATTGATTTTTAGTGGGGGGAAGTGAGTTAAAATGATGACTCACTGACCTATTTGAAAATGAACAACCTCCTCAGTGTCATTAGGAGCTGGTAATAGATCATCCTGGACAAGAGCTGGTGAAAGAGGAATGAGGGGTCCCCTTGCACCTGCTGCTGCTGCTCTACATTGTGTGTGACTGTTGTTGTACTCACTTTTTTTTAAGGGTGAAGGAACAGCAGACCTTTTATATAAAAAGTCAACAATTTCTTTCATGTATAATTGAAATTCTAAGTCTAATCTGTCCTAGTCCAGCTATAGTTCTTACAGGAAAAAGAATGAGAATAATGCAGTTAATGTTTTTATGCATTCATGTTACTCACTAGAGGGGTTATGATGTCCATATTGATGGTTTCTTCTTCCCCAGTTAGGATCTGTTTGGGGTCATCTCTTTTTTTGCTAAGACACTTTCACATCTTTGCTCATCAGTTGCAGCTCCAACTTATGTTACAGCTCATGTATGCTGGCTGCTATTTGTTCTCTTCACTATCCCTATGAGCAGTTGGGTCCAGCTCCAGATGTACATTTAACTGGTCATGGGTAAGTTGTTTAGAGCTGTGGGGTCTTCAATGTCAGGTCTGTGCCTTGTCACTTGCCATCCTGTGCTGGTGTTCCTCTCTGCTGCATCCTATATCTCCGCTCCTCAGGTATATTAGCTCTCTGTGTTGTTGTGTTTTGGTCACAAATATATCATTCTTCAGAGAACGTATTTTTGTTACAAATGCCCTTAAAAACTGTGGCTGGACCTTACAGAGGTGTGCAACAAAGCCATAGATACCTGGTAAATTAGAGAAATTTCTGTCACTGCTGAATAAATTAAATCAAAGCTGTGGGCAGGTCAAGAAAAGCTCAGAAAGAACAAGCCTGGTGAGCTTCAGTGATGGGGTCTTGCAAGCTCAGTACAGAGCTTGTGACCAGTTACTGGCCATGGTGATGTCACAAGGCTGTGTGATTACACTGCTGCAGGCAGAGATGATGCACTAAAGAGTCATCAGCAATAAAGAGAGTAGCTGAGACTGCTTTGTGCTGGGAGGCCAAATCAGGGATGGGTAGCTGTGGTCTCTGTGGACCTGCTGGTTTTGGATGTTGTGCCCCTGCTGGAGAGATGTGGCAGTGATGGATAGTGGGGCTGGAGCTGGTGTAAAGTACCTCTCCGATTTGCAGAGCTCCTTGTGTGGGGATGTCTGAATTACCTTGCAGGAAAATTCCCAGCAGCTTTTCTTCTCTGCCCTCTGCTCCTCCTTGTCTGGGCTGAGGAGCTACTTGCTCATTCTGGGCTTTAGGTAGGCCCAGGAGCTGTGGAGAAATGAGTGACTGCAGTTCTGGCCTTCTTCTTAATTTGTAATATACTCTGGGATCCTTCTTTATGAGAAGTGATGAACAAATGTAATTTTTTTTTAATTTTAAGATTGAATAATACTGTACTTTTTTTTTGCTTCTTATAATGTAGATTAACATTGAGCCCCTGCTTATTTGCTCTCTTTCTATTAAAATTTCAGCTGCTGCCTCTTGATTACTTCTTTCCTACCTCTGGTACTTGCACAGGGCTTTGGGATAATAAAAGGAATGTCTGCTACTGAAGTACCTCCTATAGGTTTTATGCCAAGCCATGACTGGGGGAGCTCAATCAGTGCTGTGTGCAGATATGATCAAGAAAGCTCCTAGTTACGTACTTTGCTATTAAGTTTTAGTTCATTGATTTAAGGAATTACTGGTAACTAGGGAAATAACATGGTTAATTAAGTTAATTGGTTTGTAAGGTCTACAGGGATTGTGCCTTTCTGTCTCTTCTCTGAAGCACCTCAGACACCTCTGATCACTATAAAATAATGGCTTTTCTTTCCACACACTGGCAGTTCAAACTATTTACTTGCTGTAAAACTATTTGCATTTTAAGACGACCAATTTCTATGATCCATGGAGTTATGGTTTTGTAACACTTGGCTTTAGAGACCCAGATAGAGGTGGAGAAGGAGATTTTTAATAGGGCTCAGCTAAATGATCCTAAAGAATCTGGATCCTTGTGTTTGTTTGCCAAGATGTCTTGTTAAGTGGTTACCTGTGCTTTTAGCAAAAAGCCTGTGGGACAACTTCTAGTGTGTTTTATATCTTGAGCATGGAGTTAATTACATTCCTCCTACCATCCAGCAAGACATCTGAAGAAATAATATATGGGACTCTAGATAGATCTGTTCTGTGGCATCCATTTTTTTCAGGGAAATAAACGGATTTCCCTCCATCTAAAATGGAAGTTTATTCTGGGCATATAAATTGAAATCTAGCACAGTGGTATTCTAGAACTTGCATTTCTTCTAATTTATAGCTCCTCTTCTTTTTCAAGTGAATTGGAGACTTAAACCTCCCATTAAAAATCTGTAATTTATGTCTTGAAAATGTTACAATTGTTATCATTCAGTGTTTTTATGAAGCTCTGCTGTGGAGGTGCTCTCAGATAAGGTTGTGTATTAAATATTGGCCAATTCACTAGGAGCAAAACTGAGATTATAAATTACCAGAAACATTCTCCCTCAGCATGAGCTTGTTCTCATGTTAATGTCTTTCATCTCTTTTGAAGAATAAGGGAAGACAAGCTATGGAAAGATGTACTGGATGAAGCTATTATGCAGCAGCTGGAAAACTGTACTGGGTTTATCTGTGTAGTGGTTATTGTCACCGTGGACAAACAGATTGAGTGAGATTCCTCTGCCATCTGTTGAGGGTCTGGTAAAAGTCAATTATGTTATTAATGACCTACTGAAGGGAAGGGAACATGCTCATTGTGGTTTTAAGGTTGCACTAAGTTGTAAGCTGTTAAAATATATATTGTTGAGGATGGTGTGTGCTTGGTGATCTCTTGAGACACCCTCAGGAATATTTTCTTGAAATTGTATTTATCAGGTAATTTATCTTGAAACTGTATTTAGCCTTTGAAGTTTTAAACTCAGACCTGTGCATCTGTGTCCCTATGTCACCCTTTCTGATTGTCTTGGGACTCTTTGCTATGTTTCCACTCTGATGGGAACTCAGGAGTTGTCCAAACCTGGAAATTAGAAGAGAGGCATGTTTTTCAGCCAACAGCTCAAAACCTGTTAATTTAGGGACATAACTATTGCCCCAAATCAAGGTGTGGGAACTACTTTGCATATTTCTTGGCTTGGCTGTTTTTCTTAATGCTGTTATTTTGCCATAGAAAATATTATTATTTCCATAAGGGTATCTGTGATGGTATAAATGACCCATTTGCTTTCCTGCCTCACTGATTGTATTGTCAGGAGAACGTTTAACCCTGAACCTTTCTAGCCAAACTTGTTTATATTCTGCTGCACACTGATGTGAAGTGGTGCTTTTAAAATTAAATCCTATGTCAGGAACTTGGTTTTCAGTATTTCTTTAAATTACCAAATAAAGAGTAAAGATTGTTTTGTGTGTGGTTAGTTGGTGGTTTTTCTTGGCTTTTCCTCCTAAGAGAGAAAATATTTCCTTACAAAAATGCCTTCCTTAAAAAAAGCCAACTTATTTCTTCCAAGGAGGATGCAGTAACTGCTACATGTGGTTGGTACAAAAGCAGTGGTATTGAAGAAATGCCCCAACAGTAGCAGAACTCCATGAGGACAGGTTTTCTGAAGCACCTAAGTATTGCATGGTTGGAAGTAGGAATTGGCAATAGTGATGGCTGTCATCACAATCTTGATCCTAAGGGACACAGCAAGAATAAACCTATCTCTGTTTTAACTCCCTGTGGACACAGATTTCTTTTACTCCTACATATCTCTCTGCATGCAACATCTGCTCAAACTGCAGCTATGTCCTGGGCTGTGAGGTGTCCTGGATTTCCCTGGCCTTCAGGAGGAGGTGTTGCTGGGAACCTCTCAGTGGAATTCCTGATCTCACAGTGGGATTCCTGTAGGAATGACAGTGCTTGCCTGGATGTTACAAATGTTTATGTGAAAAGGGATGAACACCAAGTGCTGGAGAAAGGGAAGAAGAGGCTACAGGAAAGGTGATGAGCAGAAGGGCTGGTTCTGATCCTCTTGCCCAGGTGCAGAATCTGCAGTAGGCAAAATGCCATCATTGGTGAGCTATGATGGAAATCCCATGACATCTGAAGGAGGAATGCTAAAGTGCTTCTGGCGGAAAGAGACTGTTGATGAGAATTGAGAGCTCTTGCAAGTGGATTACTCTTGAGCAAAGAGGAGCTTGGACGCTGAACCCGGTGATGGGATGCAAGGTCAGGTATGTGCATTTGTTCTGAGCCCCCAACTTTCCTCATCTCCATCCTAAACACCTACAGCAGAGAGGCTTTTGAGATAGTCATTTTACTTTATCTATATGCGTAGGCAGTCTCAGGCAGAGCAGCAGAAATCCCTCCAAAAAAAAAAAGAACAACAAGAAGAAAGAGAATAGTAAAGTGCCTCCAAACTGCTCCCAAGGGCTGCCTCTCCAGTGGATGCTGCTTCCAGCAGCACAGCTCACTGCACTGCAAACAAGAAAAACAGGAGCTTGCACCTGAGTACTGAAACAAGCTGCAAAACTTGGAATAAATCCTTGCAAGGAGCTCGGCAACAGCGGGTTTAGTTCTCAGGATTATTTCTGGGGGAGGGAACAAAACAAGGTTCAAGCAGCCCCTGAGGTGCCCCTGCAGCAGGGCAGAGTGTTGGCGGGTGCTGCTGAGGGGAACCTTGGGCATGCAGAGCCAGGGCTGCCCTGCCCTCTGTGCCTCAGACAAGAGGGGGCTGTGGGAGCCCCCAGCCCCACCACTGCCCAGAGCAGCACCCGTGTCTGCAGGGGTGGTAAGACCGGGCTGTGGGGGCCTCCCTGCCCTGTGCTGGTGGCTGCTTGCCCAGTCCCAGCCTTCCTGGGTCAGTAGCTCAGGTGCCTGCCTCAACTGCTCGTTGAGCTGGTTGATTTAGGTGGCTTCTCCAGAAAGGAGGCAGGCAGGGCCTTCAAACAGGTATTGTACCTTCAGCAGAGGCAGGAGCTGTGGGTTGCACTCATAAAAGGTTATGTAGAAGGACTGAACGGCATTTGTGTGATAACAGTAGTGCTGCTTCGAGCTGAAGGTGCCTGACTGGTTGAAGTCAGAGATCTGCTGGGTGATCAAATATGACCTGACATTGGGGAAAAATCAAAGGACCCATTGAAAAAGTATGATGTTGATGCCAGTCTGACAGTCAGTTTTGTGTGCTTAGTGCTTGCTGTTCAGGATGAATAGAAAGGGAGACAAAGCATTTGAAGGCCCAAGACCATATAAATTAACTCACCAGGTAGTTTGTATCGGCAACAAATTTTCAGAGAGAGTCTGTTGTAGGTTATGTGGAGCTGACAATATTTCCCACAGTTGCAAACCTGTATAGAATCAAACTGAACAGTAAACAGTGCCAGATTTACTGAGTAAGACTCAACAATTTAGAAACAGCTTTCATCTATAACCATCCAATGCTGGAGGTTTGTCACCATGAGTCAAAGCAGAGGAGTCTCAACTATTTTTCCAATGCCTGTGCTGCCACAGTCAGTGCTGTGCATCCAGATGCTGGAAATGGAGAACTCTGCATTAAGGTTCCCTTGGAGTTGTGGAAACATGTTGATGAGTTACAAGTCCTGAAGGTGCATATGAGCTTTTCTCTGGGCCAGCCAAAAGGAGGCCTTCACTTTGTGGTACCTAACATGGAGGGCAGCATGGCAGAAAGGCAGGCATGTGGTTATAAAAAATTCTACAAGATTTTGGTTTCCATGTGTTGATTCATATTCTGAGTTGTGTACGTGGAAGCTGCCCAGGGAGGTGTGGTGGTGGCACTGCCCCTGCAGGTGTTCAAGAAATGGGTAGGCATAGTGCTTCAGGAGATGGTTTAGCGGTCACTGAGGTTTAGGGCTGACAGTTGGACTTGATGATCTTGAGGTCTTTTTCAACCTTAATGATCCTATGGAAAAAATGACTCCTCTCTTCCAGTGACAATGCTGGATTTCACTGTCTTTTCACAGGTACCATTCTATGATCCCATAGAATCCCAACTACTTGCTGTAAATCCCTGCCCTGCTGCCTCCTAAAGGTCTTCATTTGGCATAGTCCCTTCTGCTCACATTTCCTCTAGCATACTGCAGGCATCAGTCTAATTAGAGATAAAAATTGATTAGTGTGGTGTCCCTGGTGGATCTTTCAAAGGTTTGGCAGCAACTGCAAATAACTGAGCACAGCTGTGCAGTGAGCTGATCACATGACTGTTACTCCTTTTAAAATTTGACCAGTGCTATTCCTGAGTATTGTTTTGAGCACCGTGGACACAGCCAGCCCTGTCCAAGGGCAGGTGGGTGGCAGCTTCTTGAGGAGATTGGGAGAAGAAAGTGTATTCTTCTTGGTCTTGTCTTGTATTTTAACCCTCTTTTTTTTCCCCCTCTCCAAGGACTTCCCTTGCAATCATATTTATAGGTTTTGGGTGTGGAGGTCTCCAGTGTCTATCACCTAGTGGAAGCTGTGAATGGCACCCTGTGTGGATCTGGCACGTGTAAATGTTATATATTTGCTTGGGGAACTTGTACATTGCATCTCCCAGGCATGTTTCACCATAGGGGATGCAGGAAGAATGCCACTGCATTGAAGAGTTTTGCTCTAGCCCATCCCAGTATTGCATTTAGTTGGTTTGTGACAGTAAATAAATTGCTCTAAGTCTGTGCTGGCACAGCTGCAAAAGCAGTCTGTCTGCTGGTGGCTCCAGTGCTTGTCATCCTTTCCTGCTGCTTGTCACTCACAAAAGTCCATGTGTTTTGCTGGGCTCCCCCCAGAGCTATGTGTGTATCTTGGCTCTTAAATAAGAAGGGGACAGGCAAGGTGTGGTGAGATGAGGACCCTGGCTAAGAGACATGCCCACAGGCTAGAACTGGGGAGTCCCTCTGCACTGCTAGTGGGGATTAAATGCTGCTGTGCAGCTTGTCTTGTCAGCAGGAGGCCAGAAGTGATGCCCAGTAAACAACCACCTTGGTGCTATGTATTCCCCTTCTTCATCACCTCTGTCCCCTTCTGAAAGCTGAGCTTGGCTTTTTCTTTGTAATAAAAGCTGATTAGGGGAACAAGGTCTCAGGGAGCACTTTCAAGCCTAGGTTGCTTGGTATCTAGCCAGGTGTCTACAGGCTTGTGTTTCCTATCTTGTACATCCCCTTTGCTGAGCCTGCTTGGGCTGCAGAGCCTCTTCTGTATCTACTCAGGCAGTGCCAGTTTTGCAGGAGCTGCTAGTTGGATGCTCATCCCAGGCAGTGCCTGGCTGAGGGAAATCCATGTGCAAGCACTGGAAGTTAGCAGGGTGTGGTTTGTTTTTTTCCCAGTTGGTAACCCACATATTTAATCTACTTTGAGGAGTGATTAAATTTCTGTTGCCTTCATGTCCCAGGGAAGTCTGTGTGTGAGAAAGGAGGTTAGAAGTTGAGGAGTTCATTGCACAGGATTACCTGGGAGGCAAATAGACAACAGCTCAGGGGCTGGCTTGCCTTGCTCTATGGTTCTGCTCTGTTTGTCCTCCTGCCCTGGGCACCTGAAGCCCCTCCTGAAGGTGTTAATGGGTAGTGGGGGATAGAGGAGAAGGTACATCTTTGGGCTTGCTGTTGAGGTTTACTGTTACTCTGAGCCAACCACATGAAAACCCTCACTGGCCTCTGGGTTAAATGGGACTGGAAGAGCCTTTGTCTCCAGAGCTTTCACTTTACAGCCAAGATCAGCAGCTGAGGAAAGTGCAAATCAAATGCTCCAAAATAAACTTCCCAATAACAGAGGGTTTTGGAAGAGCAGCAGCCTCACAGGGATGATCAGTGCTGGTTGCCTCCCAGCACAGCATGAGAGCACCCCAGGCAGCAGTTCTGCATTGCTGCTTGGTACCTCCTGCAAGAGGCTCCTCCAGCAAACTTTTCCTTGCCTCCCTCTTGTGGGTTTCATGACTGTTAATAATTCATTTTCCTCTTCTCAGAATTTTTGGGTGTATTTTTGGTGCAAATCTGTCTCTCACCACCTTCACATTCTGTCTGAGTTTATTAAATAACCTACAAATATGTGCACAGAGTAGGCCTGCTGGCTTTTGGGTGATGAGTGAATTAGCTGTGCTGCTGACAGCTCCTTACTCTTCCTGCTAGAGGGTCACTTAAACAAACCTCAGGAAGAGGTAGGAAGGCCACCGGTTGATATTTAACACTTGATTACACGAGAAAGGTGTGGGGAAGTCAAGTGCCGTGGGAAGGTGCCAGGCGTGAGGCCCGTACAGGAGAGGATGATGGAGCTGCCTGGGTCATGGGCTGGTTGCCCTGTCACTCTGTCGGGCAGCTTTGCCATGACAGTGAGCATCACCCCTAGGAGGTGCCATGGGACTGAAATAGCTGTTAACTGCAGCAGTTGGGTCTTCTGGTTCTGGCTTGCCAGAATTTCCTGAGAGATTTGCTTTACCAGGTCAGGCTTTGGGGTGTGAAGCACAACACCCCACAGCGGGCAGCATCTGACATGGCAAATCTCGTTATCATTGGCAACAGAGCAACTAACTTGTTCTTTCCCAGACTGCTGTTGGCAGGCTGTGGTTTTTTTCTCCTTTCTACAGAGTTTGGACTTGGGAATAGCTCATCACTGGAAAAAAAAATGATCTTGAAACTATATGGCAACCATATCACTGGTTATAGTGCTATTATAATGGTCATCACAGCAGTAAGGAAACCATGGCAGCTTTGGTCTTGCTAGTCACTGAACTGTAAACCTAGTTTATAGCAGTATAAAAAGTGGCATTAAACTAGTCATAAATCACTTGGTTTGCTGGGAAAGTTGGTAGGACCATTCCTTTCCCACAGAAGAGGTGCTTGGTTTGTGAGGACAAGCTTAAATGCAGTTATAAAAAACCCAACCAAACAGTTGTGTAGTGCAAGGAAGAGGTTAGTGGTGGTTGGAAAGGATTGGTACCAGCAAATCTTGAGCTGAAATGAGCAGTTTGGTCCAAGTTTATAAATCCTCACCAAACTTTGCCATTTTCAAGCATCTCTGTGTTGGTGGCTGGATTATGCCAGGAAAGGTGTAACCCACCTGGTGTTGCCAAGCACTCCCACAGCTACTGGTTTTCCACACATAGAACTTGAGTTGTATTTCTACCCTTGTATCACTCCACTCCTGGTACAGTTGAAGTTGTTTCAGGTGCATGCTGAAGACTTGTGCTGAGTCTGTGGTATCTGCTGGAGCTGCTGCTGCACTAAGTAGCAGTGCAGTGCAACTTGCCTACAATTGCCTGTCTTGTTATCTGCTGCCTGCCTGTGTCCTCTTTTGTATTGAAGACTTCAGTGCTAAAAGCTTCCAATTAGACTGACATGTTCAGAGCTAGGAGTTAATTTGAGGTAGATTAATGCTCACAAATCCACAGCCTCTTTTAGTTGTCATAACAAGCACCAGTGCTCTCCCCATCCAGGCTGCAGCTGTACAGTATGTGCCTTGTGACCTCCAGCTTGTGTGCCTGGGCAGGAAATGGTAATTGCTCATTGAGTGCTGTTGGGCAAATGTTTCTGAGTATTATGGAAAAAATAAATTGCATATGGATAAAAATAAAATGACAACTCTAGGACATGGAGAAGAAGCAGGAGGCTTTTCTCACCAATCAAGTCTATTAGACAGGGCTGCTGAATTGCTGGTTTCTTTGCTTTCATCCCAGAAGTTCATCTCCAAGTGCTTCAGTTAGACTGCTTAGTTTAAAATGGGTCTCCAAATCAATTTTGTTACATTTCTGCAAAACCCTGTGTGGATGCTCTTCAGTTGATTTAATCTTGGTTTATGTTGATTTAGTTTCTTGCCATCTTTGGCTAAATCCATTTGAGACAGAGTTAAATCAACTTACGAGTGTCCTTGCAATTTAATTAAATCGCCTGATGTAGCTAATGTAACTGATTGTGATTAAATGAAAGCAGATTATATAAAGACAAGCCCTGAGGGTGTGCAGGAAATCCCATCTCATGTTCCCACTAGCCCCTAAGAGGAGTTTGCTCACATTTTACCACTTCTGCTTCTGATCTGTGTCCCAGAGCAGAGCTCTGCCATGTTGGGCCATGCTTTGCATTTCTGATCAACCCCACCCCTGGTGGCTCTGCCCCATGGGCACCCACCCTTCCCAACACTGCTTGTGTGGCCACTTGCAGCCCAGTGGGGACTGGCACTGGGTTACTTGCAGCTCTAGATGAATGTTAACCTGCTCAAATGAAGGCTAAGCATGCCCACAGAAAAAGGGTGGGCGTTTTCTCTTCCCTCTCTGGCATCCAGAGTCATCCTGTGAAGAGCCTAAGGAGTGATCTGCAGGGATGGGTGTGTGTGTAGGGGCTGGAACGAGGTACCTTATGAAGGATGCTCAGACTCAGTGTGAGCTTATACAGGTGCACTGATGGAGGATTTTGCTGTCATATTATTTATATCCAGGTGCTTAAAACATATTTTTTTCTTCTTATAAAGTCAGTCATTCTGAATATTGGTGTTTGCTTAGAACCACATTGCTTTTTCTTGTTCTCAGTCTCAAACTGGAGGCAGAGATCTGTAATGCTGTAATTTTTCCTACAGCAGCCAGATCCCATACCCCAAATGCTGCTTTTTGATCTCCAGCAGGGAGCCTCACTACTCAAGAGAGCAAAGATCCTGTGTTAATGTGGATTTCTATGGCTCTGAGTGATAGGAAGAGAAGAGAGGACCAGATGGGAGAGCAGCCAGAGGGGCTGTAGCATCTTTTTATTTACCCCCCAGGTTTTTTATGGACTACCTGCAGTGACAGCAGCAAAGGGAAAGCCAAGGAGGATTCCTCTTCTCTCACACTCTGCTATTAACATTGCCAAATTCTGGGTGGCAGAGAAGGCACCATCTGTGTCCACACAAGCTTTTAATTTTCTTTCTCCTGCTTTCTGTTTCCAGCTCAGTTCACACATTAAGAAAACATTAATAGTCTCTGATATTTTCACGCTCTGTTTGCAGACTCCTAACCAGACGTACCCATATCTATGGGAGCACTCCCTTCATGGGCAGAGGTGCCATGTGTGGATGTGCCACTAAGTGACAGCCCCATGAGCAAAGAGAGGAACCCACAGGGATTTCACAGAATCTCAGAATGTTTGGGGTTGTAAGGGACCTCTGGAGATCATCTAGTCCAACCCCTTTGCTAGAGCAGGATCCCCTAGAGCAGATTACACAGGAATATATCTAGGCAGGTTTTGAATGTCTCCAGGGATGAAGACCCCACAATCTCCCTGGGCAGCCTGTTCCAGTGCTGTTTCCATTTGGTGAGACTATTCATGTCCTGCTGCTCAAGGCTACTTCTCAGGGTCTTCAAAGATCAACATTGGGTCTGAGGTCCAGATTGAGCTCTTGTGCTGCCTCTGCTGTCTGATGTTCAGATGGAGCTTCTTTTCCAGCAGCGTAAGGTCTCCATGGGTCCACCTTGCCAAGGTCTTGTCTTCTCCCTCTCATCTACCTCTTCTTCCAGCCTAGGGTAACCTAGAATTTGTCTTGTGCCCTCTTGTCTGTCTTCACAGCTGTGCTGTCCCTGCAAGAGCAGTGGGAGAGAAACCCTGGGTGTTAGAGAGCTGAGCAAACTTCTTAGCTCTTGAGAGGCAATGTGTTAGAGGGAATGAAAGGGGAAAGTGGAAAAGGAAAAGACACATACAGAGGGTGTTAAGCTGTGTCCATGACTGAGGAATGTGAGCTCCTCTGGTCAGAAGGTGAGGTTAGAGCCAGCAGAGCTTGAAGAGCATCAGCTGGAGGCAATTTGTGGATGGGAAGGGGAGAGACTGGCTTTAAAAAAGATGACAAAAATGGTTTATTTTCATGATTATTCATAGAGGGGAGCAAGGGACATGCCACAAACAACTTTTTTAGGATTAAGTTACTGTTGGAAATTAGGGTCACTTTAGAACAGCTGATTGTGAAATCCAACTGTCTGAAGACTGTTAAGTCCTAGATCTCAGAGCAGTGTGTCAAAAAAGAGACCAGACTTTGGGATATGTATTTCAAGAAGACTTTTGGAAGTGGACCAGGCTGGATGGCTGAAGTGAAGCTGACATCTTGCAGAATAGCTGAGGAAAGCTGAGGTAGGAAGAGGTGAACCTGTATCAGCCAGCATGAGGCTGCTGTGAAAGCCCTTGCAGGAGAGGGAGAGAGGGAGGAAGGGTGCTCTGGAAGACACTGAATATAAAGATGAACACAATACATTTTTTTTATCTTTAGAAGTTAAAGGAAAATAACCATAGAGAAGGGACAGCACAGGCATTTGTCTGGATGTTAGGTGGAGCAAGTAAAAATATTTGCACCTAAAAATAGCTTTTCCAAAAAGAATCCATCTCAAAGTATGAGTTAAAAACACTTGTTTGATCATTTACTCAAATTCTATTTTTTGGTGTGCTCTGCTCACCCATAAAATGCATTTAGATTTTTAATGAGTGAAAAGATTTGGAAAGTAATTTTGATGACTTTTGATGTTGTTGAATGAGAAGTACTTGCAGAGAAGTTAATGAAGGAGAGGAAAAAGGAAGTTAGGAACATTTTCAGCCCTCTCTAGTACCAGGATCACAACTGTCTTGCTAATCAAGGCAGAGAAGGGGAGCTCTTGGCAGAGGTGGTGGCATGGGATGAGGATCACCATGTGAATTATGAAATTGTGTAGTGCCTGTAGAGAGCAGTTAACTAATGAACACAGCATGCAGGTGCTGTAAAGATGGAAAAAGCACTGGGGCTGCTGGTGCAGGGATGGGCCATGAGAGATTTGGAGCCTTTAGGGCACAACCCCCTCTAGTAAATTCAGGCCAGAGAGAGATTGGAAAGTGAAGGGGATTAAAAACCTGCAATGAGTGCAGTACCTGCTGAGCATGAAACATTTGGGTGTTATTTTAAACTTTTTTTGTTGAATATTCTTTTTGTTTGTTTTGAAGAGCTTAATCCCTGAATGGTTTTAGGTGTTTGTTTTTTTTTTAATTGGCCTCCTCCCTAGAAAACCAATAGTGTCAGTTGGTCACAAAAAAACCCAAACCAAACAAAACCAGGAACCCAAACCAAGAGTGGTTGGGTCAAGATCTTCCAACTGGAGGACAAAGAAATAATTAAAAAAATGTAGGGGAAGACAAACTATGATCTTGCATGAAAAGGTGATAGTTTGGGGATTTTTAATTTAAAAGAAAAAAGCCCCAGAAACAACAAACCAACCTCTTGTCACTGAGTGTATCCAATTATATGGAAAACATGGCTCTATCCTGTGAAGGAAAAGATCAGGGAAGTCAATGATTGTTTGTTAAGGAGTGCATTCAATAGACAGTACCTGCTGTAGCTGTGGAGATGTGAAGCAGGAGAGAGAAAAGAATGGAGAAGGACTATAGAAATAAAGGAGAAAATAAGGCATGAAGTAACTGCTGCTGGTGTCCCAGTAGGGGGTATTTGTTTATTTTTCTTTTTCTATTGTATTTCCCAGCAGGAGTTCTCTGCTACTAGAATGGATTTGAGGAGACGGGTAGGATGTGAACTCTGAACACTGATAGTAACATATCTAGCAATCCCAGTTTTCATAAAGAAATGATTAAATGAAAGAAGTGGATAAAATCACTGACATTGACCTGGCTGTGTGTGAATACCTCATCTGCTGCCTGATAATAACTATTCAGTGTGAATTAGAGCTTATTTGTAAAAACTGTCCCTTGAGGTATTTTTTCTGAGGTTCAATACAGTTTATGAGAACAGTTTTAGCAGGTGTGGCTGGTGATGCTTGGGGGTCCTCCCATTTTTGTGGGTTATTTTGGTTGCAAATGAATAATTCTGGTTTGGGGAGGAAAGAGGCACTTGGTAGTCTGAAGATGGGATCCTGGGAGTGATGAGGTCCATTCTCCTGCCATCATGTGCGGGTTGCTAGTGGCAGGAAGGAACTGGGGTGTCAAGTGTTATTAGTATCTTACTCGAGTGTGCAAACCAGTAGAAATGAGTCCCAAAAAAGGCAGATGGAACATCTAGACAAAATCTAGTTGGAGGTCTGTGACTAGTCGAGTCCCTCAGGGGTTGGTACCATTCAATATTTTCATCAGTGACCTGGATGAGGGAACAGAGTGTGCCCTCAGCAAGTTTGCTGATGACTCTAAACTGGGAGGAGTGGCTGACACACCAGAAGGCTGTGCTGCCATTCAGCAAGACCTAGACAGGCTGGAGAGTTGGGCGGGGAGAAACTTGATGAAATTCAAAAAGGACAAGTGCAGAGTCTTGCATCTGGGGAGGAACAACCCCATGGACCAGTACAGGCTGCCCAGAGAGGTGGTGGAGTCTCCTTCTTTGGAGACATTCAAAACCCGTGTGGACATGTTCCTGTGTGATGTGCTCTGGGTGATCCCGCTCTGGCAGGGGGGTTGGACTAGATGATCTTTAGAGGTCCCTTCCAACCCCTGAGATTCTGTGATTCTGAGATTCTGTGATTCTTCCTAGACAATGAAATGTAGTTAATCAGTTTTCTCTCCCTGATCATAGAATCACTCTGATCTCCCACTAATAATTTTTAGCTCAACTTTTTTATTCCCTGTGGAATGGGAGCAAATATATGGTCGTCTGATACTTCTGGGTAGTAATTTCTTTCCTCATTCTATGCTCAAATATTCTTAAATATAGTTTTTTTTTTAAAAAGGCAAGGCAAATTTGTTCTTAGTGTCTTTACAGAGAAAGTTCTGCTTCTCCCTGGAGTTCTGGCTGCAGGATGCTGTCATGTTTGGTGGGGACTGAGCACTGTGGAAACTGAGGCACAGGCATTGTGTGACAGCTTCTGGGTGGTTGTTTTGTGTATCCCCCATTTCCAGGGCTGAATTGGTGGGTTTTTTTCCCAGAACAAGGCATAAATACAAGAAGGCTTGTTGCATTGTCTTTGCCCTGGGTCCTCCTAGAGCTGTAGAAGTCCTGTCTGCTCCTGATCCATGCACAGAAACAACTCTTAAAGTTGTCTTTCTGCTTTCAGTATAGACCATGTTTTTATAATATTCAGCTAGTTTTCATTCTAGACTTCCAAGCAAGGAGATTCCCCCCCAGAGAGCCCATACTACCCTGATGTTACACTAGGGTGCTTTGCAGAGCAGGTCTGATTTAATGCAGCCTGCTGATACAGCATTATTAAGGTCAAAGTTTGTTTTATGAAGCTGTTCAGAATGTCCCCTGCCAGACAGTACAGTTGAAGAGGGGAATTGGCTTGACGTGGCCATTGCAGCATGTCTGCAGTATTCCTCTGGAGAAATCTAAGCTTCTCGCAGTAGTGCTGCTTTAGCAATATGATTTGGCCAAATCCAGAGTCTTGTCCACTGTGCTCACCCTGGTACCCAAACCTGCACTGGCAACTGATGGCATAGCATAAAAACCTTATGGGAAAATGGTGTTCACATGTTCCTGCCATCATTTGATTACATTGCATTTGTAAAACCAAAAGGATTGAGAGGTGTGAACATCCTAGAGACTCCATCAGCACTGAGCTGGGCTGCAGCTGAGCACTGGGGGGAGTGTGTTGGTGGTGAAGAGCTGGGGAGTGATCCCTCAGTAGGGTGTGTGCATGGCTGGAGCAGCTTGCCCTAAGGCAGGATGCTGTAGAGATCCTGCTGCCTGCATTACCCAGGGTCTCCTGTCTCCCTTGGCCCTGGGGGGGCGGGTGGGTGGCTGCACTAGCCTTTCTCACCTCCCTCTTGAAATAAGAATCATCAGCGGCTGCAGCAGCAGCTGTTTAACCTTGAGGCCTGAAGTTCAGCCACGAAGGATGCCTTCCTCCAACTGGGGCAGCTGCCAAGGGTTTGTAATTTTGTCCTGCATGGCTTGTGGAACTCCTGAGATCATATCACTAGGGGATGTAATTGCTTGGGGAGAAGTGACCAGGCAGGAGAGGAGACACAGAAAAGCAGCAGGCAGAGGTGCAGTGTTGGTATTAAAGCAGAGATGAGGTCTGCCAGGTTTGTATCCCTCCCTAGTGTATCAGTCTGGCTTGGTGATGGGCAGCCTTGCACCTGGGATCAAGTAACATCAGGGAGCAGAGTTTATTAGGGTCTTCCAGTCTGTAGGTGCTTTATGTTGCCTGGCTTATTTTGCAAAACTGATAGCTCTTCTCCTATGTCAATCCCCAGCTGCTGCTGTAAAGTGAAAGTGAAGCACCACATTTTTGTGTTTACAAGTTATCTCTTATAAAGAAGAGAAGTGTGGTTCAGGAGCACTGTAGGTTTTGTATTTACATGCTGATAATGGGAGGGAAGGGAAGCCAGGGCACTGCTGTCCCTGAGCCTTTCCCTCTGTGGGTGCAGGTGACTGCCCCGCTGACCTGCAGGGAAAACAAAACCACTGAATTGCTTCATGGGATGTTGCATCAAGCTTGTGGTTTGTGGGGTGGTTTTTAGGCACCTGATAGTACTTGGTGTTAGCAACTGTCTTAGCAAAGTGCATCTGTCGTTGTCTTCCTCACACCCTCCCAGCAGTGCTGTTGCATGGGATTTCAAATCAGTCCCACCAAGAGGTTGAAACAAAGTGAAGATAAGAAGGAATAAGCGTGGGAATTAGCTGTGAGGTAACCTACTAGCTGTTTGGGAAAACAGAGTCCACTTGTGCCCCTAACTAAAAATGAGATTAAACCAACTTTTCAGGGGTGGTTACTTTGCTTGTCTGGGAACTGAAATAAGAGAAGACACCACAAAATACTGAGGTGGAGCCTGATTTCCTGCCAAGTCTGGCCCTGCAGTAATTGTAACTGCTTGTGACTGAGCAGTGTTTGAAGGATCACAGGCAAGGCTGTTCTGATGTGCTATCCATAGAGATTCATGTGTGAATGAAGACTCCCTGGCTCTATGGCTCTCAACTGGTCTTTTGTGAGACTGATTTGGCTGCATGGTGTCTCCTGCTGTGTTTACTGCAGCTTTCAGATACTGGTAACTTCATGATGCTGCCTGGATTTTCTACTTGGAGCTGTTATACACCAGTGGGTTAGACATTGCTGTGGCCAAGAACACCTAAACCTCTAACTAGCATGACTGTGTTTCCCTGCACAACTGCATTTATCCCATCTCCACAAATGAGGAGAAGGGAGCCAAGGTCAGGATATAACAGAATTAACAGCTAGAGGAGGATCTGAACAGACCCATTTGAGATAAGGAATGAGTGATGCAGAGAGCTCCCAGATGCTTGTGCAGGGGTGAATGTTCCCTCCTGGGTTTTCAAGTTCTGAGGGAGCATTGATCTATTGCCCTGAGCCCATGCATGTGTTCTGGTTGTATGTGCTGCTGATCCTGCTCTCCCAATCTCTTGATACCAGCTGTGCCACAGTGAGGTTGTCTGCAGTGGGGTTGTGTGATGGCCTGGCTGTATGTGAGCCCCTGTGCTGCTGAAAGACAGAAGGGCTGCCAGCTCTGGTAGAACACCAGTGAAATATGGGGGTATAGGATCTCATGGGTAACTGTGGCTCTACAGAAAAATAAGAGGTAGCTGTGAAAATCTCAACAGCTGCAGAGACCATCCTTGAAATACTCCTGGTCAGCCAGGGAACTGTTCTGTGAGTAAGTTTCTTTCCTATGGTTTGTCTTCAAGTTTGGTCCTCCTGTACCTCCCACAGGGCTTGTTCAGCTGCAGCCTTGCCTGTGCAAAGGCACAGGATCCCTAAACTCTGCTGTTCTGCATCTTGTTGGAGCTGTTCATATCTTTGCTTCTCTGTCCAGTACATTTGGATCTGGTTGTGGCTGAGAGGTTATTTGGGATGTAGGAGGCACTGATATACACCCTTCTTTTGCAAAAAGGGAAGCAAGTAGGAGATGGCATTTGGTTCACACCTGCCAGCTTGTGTGCAGACATCTGCTCATTTGATTTGATAGTGGCCACTCAGCTGGACAACCTCTCCTGCCATTTATGCTGAAGCTATGTCTATCTGGCCATGCCCATGCTATAAACCTTTGTTTCCTTAGGAAAACAGGCTGAAAACAGTGCTCCTTCCCTGGTGGCCAGCAGCACTGAAGCCTTTGTTTGGAGCAGACCTAGAGTACCTTTGCAAACACTGTTTTCCCAAGGATCTGCTCTGCAGAAGATGCTCCAGCAACTTTTTCATAACAAGTTAAAAATGCTTCTGACTTTCTGTCTCACTGAAAGCATTTGAATGGTATCAACTTGCAGTCCTGGGAGCTCATCTTTTCTGTGCTGATTCCTGAGTTGCATTTTTTCTTTTTGTCTCTAGGCAGCACCTTCTGGTGACTTCTTGCAAACTCAGAATGCCACTAAAGAGCGAGTATTGAGACCCAAATCATCATTTTTTCATAGTCTCTGAGAACTCATTTGCAGCCAAATGTTGAGTCTCTAACATACCTTAAAAACCATTAGTACTTTGTCATATAAAGTATTATAATTTGTCAAAGCTGCCTTTGCTGTAGGCATAACATGTTTCCTATCTTCTGTGAGGACGACTTGCACAGTGAGGAGTTTTGTGCCTTCACAAATATTCAGTGCATCTTTTTTCCTTCTAATTCGGGATATTTGTCTTGGATCTGTACTGCAGCAGGGTTTGAAAGGCAAACAAACAAAAAACCCCCCTTAAAGACAAACCCAAATATTCAGTGAAATAAGCTTTGTGAATTTTCCCTATGGATTTTTAGCAGGATTCTGCAATTCCCAATCCATTCTTGGATCAAAAAGTCTTTTTTCTTCTCCTTATTTATTCATTAAAAAAAATTAGAGTTCTTCTGTTTGACTGGGGTTTGCTGCCAACATGGCTCTGACATGGGCTGGGGTCTTGGGTCTGGGCTGCATGTGGGCAGCAGAGATGGTGATGAACCCTCCAAATACAAAACTTGTCTGGTTATAGTTAGAAGACTTCTTCAAAGCACACTCTCCTTTTTTTTTGAGGCTAATGACCTTCAGTCCTTGTTGACTAACAAGTTTTTCTAAGCCCTCCTGGGGATGTCCCATGCGAAGATCTCTTGAGATGTACAGTGAAATGGAGGATGTTCCCAGGGAACACCATTCTCTGGAAAAGGCTCATAAGGGACAGCCTTGCTAGTTCATTGGGTGTAGCTTTTCTCCTAAGGTGGACCTTGCAATGCACTCTGTCACACAGGCACTGTGCTGAATTTAATTTTATCACTATTTTGTTGCCCCCAGAGATGAGCAAATGGAACTTCTGCAGGTCATTAGGGAGAATGGAGTTGGTTTGGCCACAAAGTTCTCAATGTGGTGTGGAGAAGTAACTGCACATAACCACCTGTTTTTCATTAATCTTTTGAACCAATTTGGTTCTAGCAAACCAATTCCATTAACAAGCTAAGCAGAATAATGACAGGCACAGCTGCTATAATTCCTTGTTACGCTTCTAGTTAAAACAAAATCCTCTTTGCATCAGGAAGCACTAATCTAATGTCATGACTGTTCATTATGAAATCTTTGGTAGCTGAGCACACCTGAATATGTCACGTGTTTTCATAACTTTCCCCTTGCCACTATATGACCAAAATATGTTAATTATGAGATGAATTTTCCCCAGAGAAATGGAGCTAACTGGTGCTTTAATGTTCCTGAGATGAAGCATAACTAGGTCCCCTGCTATGCTTAGCTATAGGGTAGACTTATGTGGGTTCAAATGTCCAATTGCTGTTTTCAGAGAACAGGGTCTTTGTGTGCTGGATTAAGCTTGAATTAGCAAATGGTCTCAGCTGATAAGAGACTTGCCTGATAGTACTGAAGGATGCCCAGGGAAGAGGGGCTGGGTCAATGTGCATTGAGTACTTGCTCCCTGTGTGCAGTCTTCTCCTGCATCCCAGTCCTGGCTGGGTGTCTTACTCCTTGAGAACCTGCTGTGAGTTGGATGATATCCTTTTGAACATCAACTGTGGTTTTGTCCTCCCCATCCTTCAGCAGCAGCATCTTTCACAGGGCAGCTGTAGACTGCAAAAGCAGCAGCCCCACTTTTTTTGGTTTAAATGACTTGTCCTTGCACATACCCTAAATCACCAGGGTACCAGTGTGTCCAGCCAGAATGTCAGACTGCTCTGGGAGGAGGGAAACATTGCGATGCCAGGGCACGAATGGTCAAGTCGTGGCAAAACGGGCAGTGCAGGCTCAGATCTAACTTGTGATCCAACACCCAGCTTTGGAATGCCTTCTTGCTCTTGTTGTGCTTGCCCTGTGCCTGTGTGTGCTGTTGCTGCCCTTTGGAGTTTGAAGCTTACCCTTGAGATCTGACGTTGCTCGTTTATAAAGTCCCAGTTTTCCAAACTGGATTTATCACTAAGAAACAGCTGAGGTTTCATGGTCTGAGTCAAACCATCCACTGTGACTGTGCAGAAAGGGGAGGCCTGGCATGGGTTGTGTTTCCTCCCTCCTGGAGTAAGTGTGAACCAGAAGTCAGGAGGCAGCCCAGGTCCTCTCCTGTGCCTGAGGCTGGGCACTGCCTCTTTTCCACACTGCAGTGTTATTGCCCAATTCCTTGACTGTACGTGGCCTTCTCCTGGAATGTGGTATCTCACTGTATCACTATAAGGAAGTTGTAAGTCTTTGTGGTCTTGTTAGCAGCTGCAGCATCTCTTGGTGAACTGAGTTGGGGTCTGGCTGGTGAAACATCTTGGCCATCCTACAAACATATAGTAAGAAGGGTATTGTTGAGGTCTTTGGAGAGGTGCTGGTTTGCTGCACTGGGACTACAACTGCTTGTAAGCCCCTGGGGACACAACACAGCTCTGTGTGTGCCTCCTATTCCCTGCTGCTGCACACGTGGGGTAGCTTTTGCAGTCAACAGCCAAGCTGGCATTCATGTTAGACTTGCACTATGCATGAACATGGAGAAACAGACTCTTGATTTTTGTGCAAATGGTGTTTTCAATTAAATGGCACAAGGGCAGGGAAGAGGGAAATCTAAGTCATGGAGAACTTTGAAACTGTCTGCCTTGCTGTGAGACTTTGCTGACTGATCTGAGAAGTGATGTTCAGCACAGCTTATCAGCTTAGCTTGGTTAGGAGGAACAAGAAATTAGAGGAGTGATGGGAGCCAGCCTTCAGAGACCAGCTTTGCTGGAGAAGGCAGCTGCCAAGCAGAGCTTTACACGACTTGTGCGCAGTGGAGCAAGACCATGGAAATCCTTAGAGTTCCAACTTTAAGTAGCTTGCTTCAGATAAATAAATGCACAACCTTCTGCTGACCATGTCTATCCTCTTGTGTAGGGGGGTGTGTGTGTCTGCAGGCACAAAGACACCCTCTCAGTGAGCTGTGTGGTTTAACCCCAGCTGCCAACTAAGCCTCACACAGCTGCTCTTGGCCCCCTGGTGGGATGGGGGAGAGAGCTGGAAGGGGAAAAGTGAGAAAACTCATGGGTTGAGATAAAGACAGTTTAATAGGTAAAGCAAAAGCTCTGTGTGCAAGGAAAGCAAAACTAAGGAATGAATTCACTACTTCCCATTGGAAAGCAGGTGTTCAGTTATGTCTAGGAAAACAGGTCTCCATAACCACATCCGTATCTCAAGATTTCCTATCTGATGTAGCTCCAAACCTGTTTCAGAAAGATAAAGGAGGAGAATGGATAAACCACTGTCGTGATTGCTCCCCATCTGAGCATTGTCTCTGCTGTGTTAATTAGGAAGGTGGAGGTGTCTGAGCAGAAACCTGCTGGGTGTTTGTGGTGGCAGCATGAGGAGGTTGCGAGTGGCCCCTGCAAAGGGAGTAGAGTGCCCATCTCAGCCCTTGAGCTGCAGGGCTGCCTTGCTTCTATGGGATGTGTCTGTTGTTCTTTCCCATTGCTCTTGCTCTGCCAGCATGGCTTGTGAAATATGTGGGTTTTCAGCAGGAATCACATATAATAATAAATCTGCTCTTTTAATGGTTAAAAATTCAGGGCAGCCAGCAGACTTACTCTAGCAAGCTGTTTGGCACGGCAGGCTGATAATAAAATCTGTTTGCTTCTCTATGAATAAACCCTTGACACCTCATTTCACCAGAACCTCTGGAGGGTGATGTGCAGCTTCTTCTGATAAATACTGGCTGATCAACAAGGAAGCTAAAAGCAATGAGGCCCTCCATTGCTAATTATAAAGCTGTTTCAACCAGGCCGGTAAAACATTACAGTTTATCTACTGTTTGCTATCAAAACTCACTGTTTTGCCTGATTTTAAAACAGGTTATATCTTTCAGGCACTCACGTGGAATATGATGGCATTTGAGTTACAGCTCCCAGAGTATACAGTATAAGCATTGCTCCCAAAATTAGAAAAGGAAAAAAAATCAACACACCAGTAACCCCCCACTCCCCTCCCAGTCCCACAGTAGCAAAGCAATAATTGCTGTTAACATTTCAAGGCTTAATGCTCCTGCCATGGCACTTAATCGATAATTGAAATTACAAGAGAAGTGTAATGCTTGAAATTCATACAGTTAATTTTATTGCTAGTACTTGTAATTTGAAAGTAATTCTGAAATCAATATCAGTGTGACTTTGCCTGGAATGGGGAAGCCTGTAGTAGTTTCAACTACAAACAGTTCAGTATTTAATCATGAGCCACTGTTCAATGAGAGATCAGAATTAATTCTACCTTTCCACCCCCCTCCTACTTCTAAATAAGATCTTCTCCACACAGTTTGGGTGCATTTAGTGTTTCTAAATTGCAAGAGGTTATACTTGTCACAAGTTTTGGATGTTTATCTTGAGTCTTCTCACTGTCCCACAAGCTGCTGCAAGTGCCAATGGGGCTAGGGGAGAGGCCAGGAGAAAGTTAACAAAACTTCTCCCTACCTAAATCTTGCTCTTTCACACCAAAATGTGGCTGTGCAGCTTTTGAGCTCTGGGTCCCCACTGCTGCAGGCTCAGAAGGAGACATTCATTGAGGCAGGAGTGTGCTGGGGTGATTTGTATCTCTGTGTCTTTGATGGGCTCATTGCCAGTGGCTTGGCTCTGGGCTTAGAACTCCTCCTTTAGTAGAGTCCAGCCAAGTTCATAACATCTCATCCTCTTCTTATCCCCAAACTGCTGTAGCTTGGCAATAAATAAATAAATGGTATTACATCCAAAGATGAGTCTTAGTGTTGCCACTGTACATCTTGGTTTGTCTTGTGTGCTGGAGAAGCTTATTGCTTCCTGAGGCAGGCCAGATAGGCTGTGGCTTTTGAGCTCACCCTACTTAAGTGTCATGGTGCAAGAGCTGTCAGATGAACACACTCCTGCGTTTCTCCTGTTCTGATACAACTGCATTCATGGGCACAGCAATAAATGTCACTTATTTTGCAGGCTGCCTTTGTGGTGCTGCAGTTCAAAGGTTCTTTTTGACACCAAAAAAATCTAAAATGATATGTGCCCTGATCAAGAGCTTGAATCTGATTTGTGCACTTGCAGTGTGAGCAGAGAAGCACCATAGGCCCTCTGACTCCCCTGAGCAGGGATTGGGACCAAAGGCTGCCATGCAGTCTGTCTAGCTGTTTATCCAAACCAGCATCCCCTTGATCTCTGTGGGAGTGCTGACAACTTTAAGAGCAATGACTTCTCTGTGTGTAAAACAAGAAAATAGGCTAACTTCAGAAATAACAATGCTCTGATTTTTTTCCAAAGTAGCTTCAGTGCATAAATTCCACTGGCTGGCAGAACTTGTAGGAGGGTTATTTAAATAAGAAAACATTTTTATTTATTTTCAGCCTCATCCTTTATTTTATCAAGCTAAATAACTTACCCAGGGACGCTTTGTTCTTATGCAATGCCCTCCCCCCTCCTAGCCAAGAGAAGACATCTGCATGCATGGAGTGTATAGTTCCCAGCCTGTAAATTGTATGCAAGCACACTGGTGCTTTCTTATTCATTTGGCTTCTTTTTTAATCTTTTTCTCTTCACCTCCAGCTCAGTTGAAGTACATCACAGGTTCTGCAGCTAATTAGCATGATTACAGCTGTCCGCATCAGATTGGGAGATTAAGTTAGAAGCAGTCAGGATCCCAATGTACTGGAGTCTCATTACTGAGTCTCCAGTGCAGCCACATCTAATGAAATTCAAACAGATCAAGTTAAATTAGATTAGCTAATGGAATTCTCATCTTCTCAGTTTAATGTAATTCTGAACAGTGAATCTACAGTTTACCTAGAAAATAAATGCTTCTTTGAGTTGAACTTCACCTGACTCTGCAGGCCTGAGCTCCTTGAACCTTGGAGAAGTTAACGTCCAGGGTCTGAACTCCATTGGCTCAGCTTGTTGGTGGACTGTCTTATTGGATTTTGGGGACCTTGTCTTAGGGTATTGGGGAGTAATTCAGTGTTGGAAGAGGTGGATTTGCAGTGCTGTTCCTTGATGGCCATGGAGTAGTCTGAAGGACTTGCGTTATGGGTCCCTGCTGCCCTAGGTAACTACAGCTGGGACAGGAGAAGTGCAGAGGGACTGCCTGTGCCACAGCTACTGTACCCCAGGGCAGAAGCAGAGTAGGCAGAAGAAACATCCTCTGTGGCAGCGAACTCTGAACTGTTTGCCTTGTTGTGCTATTAGCAACTCAGTGCTTTGCTCTGGTACCACGGAAGGGTTGATGCTCTGGTCCCAAAGTAGACAATTTTCTGGAAATACAGTTGGACCTGTTTCTTTGGCAAGATTAGGGAGGAAAGGATATTGTAAAGTATTCCTTTTGTTTATGGTGTCTTGCGTGGTCCCTTGGCACTCCCCAGCACAAGCAGCAAGAATAGCAGTGCCACAGTGAGTTAGAGCAGCTTTCAAAACTTGACGGGGAGCTGCAAAGTTGTGCAGGACTCAGCAAAACTGCTGGAGTGTCTTTTTGCTGCAGCTACTTTTGTGATCAGCAAGGAAATGGGGAGATACAACGAAAGGTCCCTACCCTTGGTGACAGCCTGTGCTGGTGGGAGTGGATACACTGGGGTTGGCAGGGTACTGGTGCCTGCTGAGGGCTGGCTGTGCTGAGGGAGGGTTTCTGGTGTGTGGCTGCTTATAAGCTTGGAGTGACATGAGCGCTGCTGGTGGTGACACTTCATTTTCTTCTTGGTGGAAATAGGCAAAAGCTGCCTCTCTGTTTACTTAGATTAAATGGTGTGAGTAGGGAAAGCATTAGTGTCCTAGTTCCCTCTACCCAGTGGAGAGCCAGGGAGGCACAAAACTGAGGGGGGGGGGGAGAGAGGGGACAGAGGGGGTTGGATGGAGGCAAGGGGTAGGGAATGTATTTGCTGTATTTCTCTGTCCTTAAGCAAGCTGCTTCAGTTTTTTAACTCTGTCAGTGTGGCACTTTTTTCAAGTGCTAAATTAACTTAATTTTCAATGGGTTTGTGTGGTTACTTGGTGTCACTGCCTGGCAGTGTGAGAGCTCTTGAAGGCTGTTAGGGCTGCGTGCTGAGTTCTGCTCAGATCCCCTTCCTTTGCCTCCTTGAACACTTGGCACTTTCCCTGGTGGTGTGGTGCCTCAGCCAGCACACCGTGTGGGTGTCTGTACTGCACTGTTGTGATCAGAGTGCCCTCAGGATCAGATGAAGCATTTGATTCTCTTTCCTATCTTTCAACAAACTGAATGAGTTTTGGTTAGAAGAAAAATAACTTCAGGACATCCAGGGGGACATTCTGAGGCTTTGAGCTTCTCCTCTGGGTGATTTTGTTGCCATAGAGCCATTTTTCACAGCATCTGCTGGTAAAAAGGAAGGTCTCTGAGCAAAGGCAGGTATTCTTGTACCAATTTTCTTTTCTAAGGCTCTCTGTGCTGCAACATCTATGTTCTCTGCAGGGCTTGTGGTTTGGTAGATGTATTGTCCCTGTGCCTGCTGGCCTGCCCAGGCTGAAGGTTTAATGACCAATATGTTCTTGCTGGTTATAGGATGCTGCTGGGAGTGGAAGCAGTTATTCCAAGTGGACACTCCTCACTTCTTATTTCACATACACTTCTCAGCTGCAGATCCCATTGCCAGCATGATAATGGTTTTTATTGCTTCACTGGGAGTAGTGAGGTTAACATTTTGAGTAGCAGCAAAGATAGCCAACAGCAAACAGCACAATAGCTTAATCCGCCCTGGAAATTACTCTTTTCAGTATGGAGTTATGTTTTTCTTTTTCTCTCCTCTCTTTTTCTTTCAAAAGGCAGAATTACATTTTATTTATAGCTGAGCCCAGGACTTGTAGACTGCAGTTTCTGCATGCAGTCACTGAATAAAAATCCTCTGTATATCCTTTTCCTGAAGAGAAATTCTTGGTTAGAGGGTTGCAAGACCTCAGTGAGGCAGAGGGAAGCAGTTCAACCACGTGTTCTCACCTTGCTTGAATGTGGCCCATTGCAAGTGACAAATGAGGTTCCTCCATGGAACAGCAGCCCTTGTCCTGCCTGCAGTAGAGCTGGGAGTGATTTCAAGTTGTCGTTGCAGAGATGAGCAGCTTCCAATGTACATAAATATCCAGCCTCTCCACTGTCGACTCTATCACTTTCCTAATAAACAGACACACAGTCATTTTCCAAGTGAGCCATCTGGGTTTGACAGATGTCTCTGGCTTTTTCTGGGACCATTGTTAGAGGGGGGAAAAGGGAGGGAATCTTCTGAATGGAAGGAAATAGCTTCTGATGGCAGACTGCAGTTTCATGGGCTGGGAGATGAACTGCCCCTCTTTCCCTCAATTGCTATCAGCTCCCTTGATTGTAATCTGTATTTGCAGCCTGGGAAGGATCACTTCTCATGGGAAGTGCTGGAACTGTCACTTTTTGGGAAGGGATTTCAGGTGTGCTTTTACCCTTGATACAGAGCTAGTCAGTTTTCATACTGCTGAGAGAGATGAGACATTGGTTCCTGCAGCCATATAAGTGAGGTCTTTACAGCCCTTATCTGGGACATAATTACCAAACCTGGCATGCCTTTAATCCATTCTGATCCCAAAGCTTTGCAGACAATGGTATGAGGTAAGGTTCCCCCTCTTCTCAGTCTTAGAGAGCCATGTGTATTTGTACACTCTTCAAATCTCTTTGAATCATGTCATTTATTTCTTCCTGATGTAGAAAAATCCCCACACATGATCATTGTTGACCAATAGTGAAGTTAGCAAAGCTGGCATTATGGCTAAACAGCAACATTAAATGTCAACATCTTGCTATTTGTATTTTTACAGTTTTTCCTTTTGGATTGTTTTGGTTGTTCTTGGTTGAAAGCATGTGAATTACATCAGTTTCCTGAAAGTGGTATTAAAAATAGAAGTGGGGGTGTATACGAAGTGCTTTCTACACTTAAAGGTCATGCATCAGAAATGAATTTCAAAGAATATATTCAGATGAGAGGCTGTGATGAGACTTTTTGCTTCTCCTTTCCAATGTGTGTGGGGGTAAAGTCTCGAGCTCTCTTCTCGTTGACACACACGGAGGGTTTTGTTCTGCTTGAAGTTTTCTGCCATCCTCCCAGTGCCTGCTGGTGGTGGTTGTGAGGTGTGTGGCACAGAAGGCTGAGTGTTTGGCATTGCAGGGCTGCAGGTGTGTTGTCACACACTGAGTGTGACTGTGCAAATTATCATAGTGCTTCAGTGAGAGCAAAGGGCACATTTAGGACAACTTTGCTAAAAAAAAAAAGCAGATTATACATTTGCTTTTAGAATTCATGTGATTAGCAGAAGAGGGGGAGAGAGAAGCAAGGAGAGTGCTGTAATTATTCAATACTGCATTTGTGGCAGCATTCCAAGTGGGAAATTGTTAAAAGATTGGTAAAGAAATCTGTCAATACTGGAAGCCTCAGTTCCTCCTTTGTGTTATCTTCCCTGAAGGAGGCAATAAAGGGTGATGCTACACAATCCTCATGTTTATTTGCTGTAATAACTTCCCACAGACCAGTGATTACCAAATTACAACCTACAGACCATTGGCAGTCCAGAAGGTCAAGGAAAACAGTCCCTGTGATGATATTGCATTTGTTAAATTTTCGTTTATGAGATAAATGTTGAGGTGCCTGTACCTTGAGATGTTGGACGTGAGAAATGTTGACTTACCAACTGTTTTGTGCAGAAATTTTGGAAGTGCTCCATTGCCCTGGAGCAGGGATGTCTGCTGATATCTCCTGTAGCCCTTTGGCAATAGCACAGCCCATATTTAGAGCTCTCTCTGAAGTCCTTGGCTTTGGGTCGCTCTTTGAGAGCAACAAAAATGACACAGCGTGTAGGGACCAACTGTGTGTGCTCTGGATCCATGTTGGGGAATGTGCTGAGGTGATGGAGACATGAGAGAGGAGGTTTGCATTAGTATTGGTAGTTATGTTTGGGCAAAGGTTCTTTTTGTCTTGCTTAAAGGGAAGGTGGGTCCAGAAGGTGTTTGTGAGATGACAAAAGAGGCGCTTTTAGGACATATTTTTCCTTTTGGATGAATTTTTAAAACACCTGAAACTAGGGAAGCTTTGCCCTCAGTAGTGTCCCATGAAACTTGGAATTTGCTTTCAAGTGAGGAGACAGCTGCAAATACACACATGGGAAGGCACAGGGCAAAACACTACTTTGAAGGAGTGAACAAGCCTGTGAGCAGAGCACTCTGTTGATAAAGCCTGTTTGGATTTTTCAAAGACATTTATCAAGGTTCCTCAAAGAAGATGCTTAAGCAAACCTGTCATGGAAAAAGAGGGGGGAAGGGTTGGTTAAAATATGAGGAACAGAGCAGAAGTAAATAATGAATTTCCCTGGTGGAGGGAGTTACCAGCAGAATATTGCAAGGTTTCATGCTGAGATCCCTAGGGTGCTTGGAAAAGGAGCTAAAAAGGAAAGAAATTAGTTTTGGTAGCACAGCAAACTACTTGGAGTAGTAAAGACAAAGGCAAAGTGTGAAGACATGCAGAAGGATGTTCTGAAACAGTGGTGGGATGCTAAAATGACAGATGAATTTCAGGGCAGGAAAATGTGAAATGATACAAAAAATAACTGTGTGCACACAAGATGATGAGCTGTGAGGTGCCAGCAGGCTCTGGGGGGTCGAGGTCCTGGATTATAATGCAGGGCTCTGTGGCAGCATTGGCTCAGTGCTCAGCAGTGAGCAAAACCAAATGGAACATTAGGAGTTGCTAGCAAAGGCAGTGGGAAGAAAACTGATGATGCAGCTGTATAAGCCTGTGGTTGCACTGCCTGCTGCTGTCTTCTGGCTCTGGAACAAATCAGGAGAACTGGAAAGAGGCTCAGAGCAGCGTTAAAATCAGAAAAAGTAGTTTTTGTACCAGGACTTCCAGAAGACCAGGGTTCCTTAGACTGAGAACGAGATGGCTAAGAGGAAGTGTTGCAGAGGTCTGTAAAAACAATAACAGACAGTGAAGGTAAATAGGAAATGACTTCTGGTGGTCCACCTCCATCCTAGTACTATGGGGTATCAGATGAAGGGCAAGAGTTCAACTTGTGCTTCCAAAGAGGAGCATAGACCAGGATGTGTAGTTGTAGCAACGCATATAAAATAAAGTGCTAATCATGGGTGCTGTGGCCTTTTTGTAAATGTCTAGGAAGCCTTTAATGAAAGGTTAATTGGGTGGTGGATCAGCAGAGGTGTCCAGGGAGAACGGGGGATGTTTGAGAGAAAAGGGCGAGTGCACAAGTGGAAACAAATTGATTTTATTTCTGTGCACCACACTAGGTTGGTAATTTGTGCTTGTCCTTAGCTGATGTTTACTGAAATCATAAGTCTGTGGCTGTCCTGTCATTGTGGCATGGGTGCAAATCTGTCCTTTACCAACATACGTAATTCCTTTGGCTTGGCTTAAGGCTGATGGGACTTCAGCCCAATGGAGGCCTTGGAAGGAGCATCCTCTGAGAGACGCGAGTGTTTCACAGACCCACCTTGTTGTGGGAGCAGGTGTGATGTTGAGCTCTGTCCCCACTGAACGAGACCTGTTCAAAGCTGGGCTGGGAAGTGGTGGACTCCACTGGCCTTGCTTCTCATCACCACCCATGTCATGGCATGCTGGCACTGAAGAGGGAAAACCGATGAAATTCTGTTCTTAGAAGTGTATCTGGGTTTTATCTCTGTTAGTAAAAAGAAAAGTTAGAGGAAGCTCCAGAAGGGGGAACAGTCTTAAAATTAATTTCATTTTCTAACTGGACAGATATCTTGAAGATCTTAGTGGCTGAATTGGGCTGGGTTCTTTACCCTTGTTCAGGGCAAGCACTACTTTGTTAGAATGAAATGTTTCTGGAATCTGGGTGCCTGCCAGTGACAGGGCTGTGGACCACATCAGGCTGTTTTGAAGTCTCTATTTCTAATATAATTGGCTGCATTTCATGAATTATACCCAAGGTTGCTACTGTAGTTTTGTTACTAGGCTACCCCCTATGCACACTGACTACTTTGTCTGCTACTCAGTCTCTGACCTCCTAACTCAATGTGATTTCTGTGGCAATCTTCCTTTCACCTGGATGTGTAATTATTAATGTGACCATATGCTGTCCTGCCTCTTGGTGCTTCCCAAAAAAATCAAACCTACACAGCTTAGAAAAGCTCAGAGAGATGTCCTGTATTGTCTTAAATTCCTTGCTTTGGAGGAAAAGCCCTGGAGAATCATAAGACATCTGAAACTGCCTTTTAGTCAGGATGCTCCATTAATTCTCTGAGCAACAAAGCTCGAGTTCCCTGCTAGTGCAGGCAGGTGGAATTGGGCACGATGAAGTCTGATGAAAGTTAATGAGGGATTTGGGCCACCTTGTTCTTGTGGGGATCCCCATGCTCTGTGTCCTCCCGTGCCTCCAGGATTGCAGACTGAAGGGATTCCTACACCTCTCCTGCATCCCAAACACACAGGTGTGACTGAGGGCTGCTATACAGGCTGCAGCCAGCCCCTCTGTGTTTTTAAAGCGTGTTTTTCTTTCTGTTGACACCAGCATGGTCTCATGAGCTGGCACTATTAGCATGTGTGTTTTCCCCTCACACTGTGCAAGAATAATCACCCTCTCTCAGCAGCTTGAGTGTTTCTGTTCCCTCTGATTTATGGAGGCAAAGAACTCGTTTGGGAGGATGAGTCAGAAGTAATTGAGCTCCAGGGGGGCTGTATTTCATGGCTTTTCCTCTCTTTGTTTTTGCCCTGTAATGTTCCTCAGTTACCAGTGCTTTGGCCTTCCAGGGAACATGCATTAGAGCTCAGAAGAGAGCTCAGGTTGTGCACTGCCTTGATCATGCTTAAAAACCAACCTGATTCTGTAACTCAAGAATGTGACCCAGAGATATTTTAAGCTTTGTAGTATTATCATAAATATAATATGATTAATTGTGGGCTGTTTCTAAACACTTGGCACCCAGTACAAAGTGTGCAGGATGGGTGAGAGAGCATTGACATGCAGCTGGAAGGGGGGAATGTGGCAGCTGTGCAGTTGTGGGGAGCAGTGCTGGGTTTTGGGCTAAATCACAAAATAAAGAGGATTGCTCAGTATAGCTGAAGTTCCTCCAAAAGGCAGAGTCTTTTAGAGGCTGGGAAAAGCTATAAGGAAGGTCTGGTGCCTCTGCAGAGAGGGAGCCAAAGGTGTGCGTGACTGAGGATGGGGAGGTTTTGCAGCAGTTTGTGTGTGAGGATGCTGCTGTTTGATGATGCTGTTGCTGAGCAAGTAAGGAACACAGGCCCTGAGTGAGGAGGGGGAATGGATGGTGTGGCTTGGGCAAAGGTGGGACATGGAGCCATTGTTTGCTCAACTGCCATAAGCCATAGATGGGCAGCAGATATATTTTGCACCTTGCTGGTTGAGGTCTGGGGGGGTGACCTACCCATGCTGTTTAATAGCAGATGTTTGAGTCTTGTAGTGGCTGGATGAACAGCAGGACAATGTGAAAGGTCTGTGGTGGGGTGAGCTGCTGGCTGATGGGCTAGCAGCAAGGAAAGGAGTTTTTATTACTTGAAATTAAAATAATTCCCTTTCTGGCATGGAGGTGAGCAGGGCACTGGTGTTGGCAGGGGCCTTGATGTCAGACAGGATTTGAGCTGAAGAGCTGAGTGATTTTCCCTACCTTTCTAGAAGGGCACAGCAGAAAGTCAGTGACAGCCAGCTAACCTGGGAGCCTGGGGCAGCAGAATTAAGTTGGGATGTCTGCCTTTTTTTCTGGTTTGGTTTCTCCTTGTCCCTTGCTTGAGTTAAACTTTACCTGCTGAAGCTCTTTGATAGGAAACAGCTCATGTGGAGCCCATCCCCCTGCTATTTTTCACCACTCCTTTGCCATTAGCTGAAACCATCACCTGATTCAGCCACTGCCCATCTTGATGCTGACTGATAAACCTCTGTATGAGCTGCAGTGACTGACTCTGCTCTTGCATTCCCATTTCTATTTACAGTTTAATTTATCCTTCCTCTTGTTGAGTGCTTCTCGAGAACACTTCAAGTAGCTTTTTCCTTCAAGTGTAGCAAAACTAAACAAGAGAGTCTGTTTCTTTGCTGGGCTGAAGAACTCACTGTTGTGATTGATAATAGTGAAACTGGTTTATAATCTGTCTGAACAGTGATGCACACCACTAAAAACTGAGCAGACAAACTCCAAGCCCTCTACGAATCTGATTACTTTAAACAGTAGATGGACTCCGGGGAACTTGGAGTGGGAGCTCTAGCTCCAAGGGTGCTTTGAAGGAAGAAGCTGAATGCATTTTAAGAAGTAATTGTGAAAACTAAGGTGATGGATCAACACAGTTCAATGATTTATGTGTGCCTTTGATGGCTAGAATTGTCTGTTGTAACTGCCTTTTGCTAGCTTTTAGTCAGTAATCTCTTGGTTGTTTCCCTTCCTTATTCCTGCTAAAGAGACTTCTGTTTCAGAATTAATCCCATTAGTTAATTACAGTCTTGTTTTCTCTGTGGGTCCTTAGTCTGTGGATCCAAACTATGGATGGTGGCATGGGATGGCACAGTATTTTTTTTTTTCTCTCTGCTCTGGCCAGCTAAGATTTGGGGTGTGGATGCTCCTGGAGATTAAACTGAAAACGCCAGTTTTGTGGACACTTAAGATGTATTTTTCTCAGGTGCATCCACTTAGGCTGTTTATCTGCAAGAAGAGTTTTAGGTAACAAAAGCACAGTGCAAATCTGGTTAGAGCAAAAACCTGGGAACCAGGGAAATCAGCACTTGTGGAAAATTTTCTGGTGAAGCTACCAGCCTTTTTCAGATCCATTGTGCAAACTGAGTGTTCTTGGAAAGGCAACCTTGGAAAGGTTTGCTTTGTACACAGGTTTCTAGGTCTGCTCTGCTGTTCAAATGTTGTAATGCATCCAAGTGTTTGTTGTTTAAGTTGTTCCTAAGGAGGAAGGTGATGCTTGGTGCTTTTCCCCCAGAGTGATCGAATGATTGATCTGTCTGTCAGTCTGTCTGGTGGCCTCCATCACTGCCTGCTCTGACCTTTAAAACTGTGCAATGTCCTGCCATGTGCAACTTCCATGGATGGAAGTATTGTTTCTCTTTTGCAGATAAAGGCAGTGGTTATTTGCCTGCAGAGATGCTAAATGCTGGGGAGGGATTTAAACCCAAAATCTGACCGCTGGGCTATCCTTCATCTCTGAGCTGAATTCCTCTGTAGACCATTTTGTAAATCCATGGGTTGCTTTCACTGAAGTACTACCTCCTCTATGGATGGAAATACATTACTATTTCTCACTGTTGTTCTGGGAACAGCTGGCGTGCTCAAGACACCAGGATCATCCAAAAATTACAGTGTTAATCAGAGCTTATTTTGCACTTTGCTACTTTGAACATAAATATCCCAAAATGGCCTGAAGATGCATGGTTGAGTAGCCATGTGAAATAACTTCAGCTTTCCAACAAATCCAAAATACAGATGGCTGCTAAAAATGATGTTGCCTGAAAAGTCTTGAGACCCTTTGATTTACCAAGGGTAATTACTACTATCAGGCATTTCTGTGGCTTATGTCAGAGGACTTTGAAGGTCACTAGTAGATTGCAAGTAAGAGATTAGTTTCTCCTTCCATGGCAGTGGAGTTAGTTCCAAGCTACTACTAAATCATGTTGCTTAGCAAGAGGAGTAGAAGAGCAGCAGCAGCAGGTGTAGAAGAGGTGCTTGCTGAATTTCAGCCTGGAAGGCAGTGTTGTTATTCAGATGGTGGAGCCTATGATACCAGATTGCTTCAGATGTGTTGCAACCCGATGTGTCAAGAGTCTGTGTCCCCAGGGGCTTCGCAACAGCCGCCATCTCTCTGCTGGATTTGGAAACACAAGGTATGCAGAAACTTCCCTGCAAATCCCCAGGGGCAGGTTGGGTCCTTCAAGAAAATGGATTATTTGCAGGTTTTGGAGAAAGCCTTGTGCTGGTTTGACAGTGCTGCTTGATACAGGTGTTTCTGCTGCTGCTGGCACTGTCTTGTTAATATTGCATTGCTCTTCTGCAACGATTTGAGGGCAATTTAACTGTTGTGTTGTTTGTTAGGAAGAGGTGTTAAGGGGGTGGAGATAGGTAATGAGGGACAGGTAGCACAGTCAGGGACAACCAACTGAGAGAGCTGCAGGCAGGACAGGCAGCTTCCTTCCTCTGAGGTGAGTTGTCTTGGGAGATGCTGCTGGAGTTACCCCAGTGCAAGACATCGGTTTTTGTTGAGGCTGAGTGGGATTTGGCTTGTCCTAATTCATTTGTCCACACTGGGAGCACAGCTGGTGTACTCTTGCAGTCCCTGGGCTGACAGACATCTGTAGAGCTTAGCCCTCCTTGTCCCAAGATGGGGATGAAAGGTAAAGGGGCCTTCCTCTAGTCCATGGAGGCAAAGTCCCTGGAAACACTCCATCTCCTGTTACAGAGGAGTACTGAGCCCTGTTGCTTTCATAGCAGTGGTGATGTAAAATTCTGCCTTTCTAAGAGCTGCTGCTGGTCTGGACCTCTGGAAAGCACAAGGCAAAAATCTCTTATGCCAGTCATATCACAGTGGCTGTGAGGGAGCTGTGGTTTTGTTAAGGAGGTGTAGCATGAGTCAGGGAAGGTGAGCTTGATTCCTTCTGCTGCCAATCTGGTGCATTATGCCTGTGGCTCTAATTTTCCTTCAAAATGGGCCTAATGCTGCCTGCACTTGAAGCAGGAGGGGTGGTGAGATGCTGTTAAGGCTCATGTGCTTCCAGAGCCTGTCCCTAAGTGAAGCAGGTCTCAAAGAAAAACAAACCCCACTCGTTGCAATCCCATGTGAGAGTAATTTTCTCTCTAGAAAAGCTGCTTCTGAAATGAGAGGAGCCCTGTGGCTAATGAGTGCATCAAAGAACATCAGGGGGCACCTGAAACAGCACAGTATTTCTTTTAACTCCCTGTACTGCTCTGGTAGGGCAAGAAGTCTTTCAAATTTGATTTAAGGTTCTTTTTGTTGATAAAGATGCAGCATATGGATGCAAATACTCTTTCAGCTGATGACGTTTGGAGATGTATGTGTTTATTCTAGCTTTTACCTGGAGGGTAAGTTGTTATGTGTTTTGAGTTGTTATGCTAAGTAATTGCAGAATAGCACTGTGCTGGGTAAAGGTTTGGTGTGGTGCCACCACATGCATGGTTGAGCTTCTTTCTTCCCTGCTTCCTGCATCTCCCCTTCTCTCTTCTCCATATTGTCCAAGCAAAATAAATGTAAACAGACAAGTGGGCAGCTGCTAAGCCCAGGAGGCTCTCAGTGTTCTGCTTCCCGGGAAGAACCTGAAAACAGTTGGGGTTTTGTTTGTCCCAGAACTTCAGGTGGAAAAACAAGGTTGGAAGATACAGTTGTTAGAGCTGTGGCATGAAATAGTACAACTCTTGGGTTAAGAATCTTCCTCTTTGTGATTATATCTTTACAGCATTCCTTACACAAAATATCAAAATAATTTTTTTTGTGGCTTGAAAATAGAATTTCTATGGGGAGAGGAGGAGATTCAGGACTGCCTTTTCTAGTGTAAGTTGAAATTGGGAGCCTTCACAACATGTTAGGGCTCGGACTGCTAAGAGAGGAGACACTTGCTCCCCTCTGGGAAGAGGATGTTTGCTGGGAGCATGGGAGCCAGTCTGGAATGTCCCTTCTGCTGGTTCCCTCCCACCAGCTCCAGGCCAGGTACAGAGAGGACCAGATTCTGCTTATAACCCATCTCCAGTAGATGTCTGACCTGTCAAGTTGTAGAGGCACTTAATTATTTTGATGAGTGATTGTCTTTTGACCCTGTATCAAACCCCATCAGCATGACATGGGTCGGCAGCTCCAGAGGAGACTGCTGGGTGGAGTTTTGCAGCCCTGCTTTCCTTTGCCAGGACATTGATGGTGATTTTAATGGGCCTGGCCCTGACTGAGAGGAGCATTTCTTGCAGTTGACAGGGCTCCTAGGGCTGACCTCACTGCTACCCTACCAAACTGCAACCTGCCCCCTCCCTCCCCTTCCCATCAGCCTTGAAGATCCTCCTAAGGCTGCTCATGTTCTCCAGGAGCCACTCACCCATCTTTCCCACTCACTTTCCTGTTCAGAGCAGCTTGGATGGGGAAGTGTCTGTGTCTGTCCCCTGATACTCTGCCTGAAGCAGGATTGCTTTGGGTTTTGTATTCAGCAGGGATGGTGTTTCCTAAGCAGGGCTGTGTCCTGCTTCCAGCCTGTTGTCTGTGGCCTTTGTATTGTTAAAATGGAAATAAGTAAATACATATAAAATGTGTTTCTTTAATTGTTATTAGGATACACTTGCTTTTCCCTTAGAGATGGGAATTAGCAAACAAAATGTAATCTATATTTTTTCCAAGCTTTTAACTATCTGAGACCTAGAATAGCCCTGCAGATCATCCTTCTTGAAAGCTCAGTACAGCTTTTTCTGATTGCATGTGAGATTCTCTCCTGCACTTTTTCCTCCCCCGAGGACAGTGCCTGACCTTGTCTTTATACTCCAACAGTTATTCTGGGGTAGATCATGGGTAGATATTATAGACCAGCACTATACATGGACTATTGAGTGTCATTTTATAGATAGGCTGGTGGGGAACCCACATTTCCTCTGTTTTGTTCTCTGTCCCCTTCACTGACTATTTATCACAACACTGTCCAAGGGCCTCTGATCAGGTTTCCACTGTGTGGAGTGTGGTTCAGAGAACCCCTCTGGGATGTGAAATCAGGAGTATGAGGAAGAGGTGGCTGTGACTCCAGATGAAGATGAAGGGTCAGATAGATGAAGTGTATGATACCAGAGCGAGGAGCTGCTAAACACAACATGTTGCTGGTGGCATCATCACATTTTTTGGCATGTTTCTGATAAAGATCTACTGCTCAAAGGATCACTAAAGAGAGACTCCCAGAGTTTAATGGGATGTTGGCCTCTTGATTACCTAGACTTATACTTGCAGGGCTTTATTTGCAGACAATCATGTTCATAGCCATGCTGTTTGTGTGCACAGCTGCAATGGTAGTGCAAATCACCTCCATGGCTGTGCACATACCTTATCTCTGCAGACCTGTGCTGCAGGCTACAGTTGGTGGGTCAGGATGGCTGTCCTGCTGTTATCTCCAGGTGCAGAGGAAAAGGGAAGATACTTAGCTTGAATTCAGATCTCAGTATCTACAATGCTTAATTTTATTTTTGCATTGTCGATTGTTTTTTTGTTGTATTGCTGTAACTCCCTCTGGTGGCTAATCCGACACTTTAACCGTTAGTTTTAATTGATTTTATATCTGGATGCAGCACAGTTATGATTTGGAGACTGCCTTGGCTGGCAAAGGTGAGGTGCTTGTACCCTTGTGGGGCCATGTTATGTGCTGCCTGTTCATGCTGTGCAGGTTTGGCTCTTCCATGGCTGAGTGAACCCATTCCCCTGGTTAATTGCCCTCTGCCTCACAGCTACAGAGTGCATCTGTAGCAATTGAAATCCCCATCAGAGGGGTTTGCTGAGTCTCTGCTGCCAGGCTGCAGCTGGCAGAGCTGTGGACAGAGGTCCCAGCTGAGGCCATGCCTTAGAGTGAGTTGTTCCCTCCTCTACAAGCACCACAGCAAATGGAAATCCCAGGTGTGATGGGAGCACCATGCTGCCGAGATTCCCAGGAGTTATCTGGCATGGCTAGCTCTAACACCATGCTGAAGCAGAGACAGGCAGCTGTGCTGTGCAGAAACCTTTATCCCAGCTGGAAAACTTAGAGGTGGCTCAGGGCTTGGGTTTCTGCACTGTTGGGTTGCAGCAGTGCATCCTTCACCAGGAGCATCCTGTGCCTTCATGGGCATTGCTGCTCCTTGCTCAGATGGGCACCCCTGCCTGTTGGCTGCCTGCCCCACTCCCCCATGGGGGATTGTTTGTCTGTCTTCGACAAGCAGCTCGTGCTCCCAGACATGAGGCATTTTAAGTTACAGGCAAGAGGCTGGGCAATGCAGTTCTGTTTGCACTTTTGTAAGCACACTAAATCTGTGGACAAACCTGGACCCATAAAATTACAAGAAATGCTAAAATGGCTCAGTGTGATCCATTACTTCTTGCAGGTCTGAGGTGGCATAAGGGAACTGCAGGGGAGAGCAGTGGTGCATCCTGCTGGGAAGGTTAATCCCTCCTGGAACTGCCACAGGCAGACCTAAGTTGTCAGTTGTTGGGCACCTGGGAAACCAGCATGAAGCTGGGCTGGAGGAGGTAAAATGCCACAGTGACAGTGAAGAGTGTTGTCAGTCTGGGTGCAAAAGAAAGAAAATTCATTGTGACCTGAGTGTGTAGAAAATGCTGGGTTCTTTACCTAGCCCTTGCCAGATGTGCATTGTGTTCCCAGCTGTGCCTGTTTGTCTCCTGTGCTCTATCTTCAAGGGATTTTGTAACTCTGGGAAAACTAGTGGTGAAGGAGCTGCAGCTTCTTTGGAGAAAGCAGGAGGTTTTTTGGGTAAATGCCCCAGCACAGTGCTTGGAGACTTTTCCAGAGGGTTCTGACACGTCTCAAAAGCTGCTGGTTGAGAACCAGCCCTGGGGGAGCTGCCTGCATTGCACTTGCTGTGACTTGTCATGGCTGGAGGGAAAAAAAATAAAAATCAAACTTGCAGAACTGGGGAATGTGTTACAGTAATTAGCTGTGGGGTGGAGAGAGTGAGAGGCATCCTGGGCACAGAAGAAATTAAATGGAAAGTTGTATCGAGCTTATGTAGGATGGAATTGCAAAGAGCTCTGTTTGCAGGGTAGAAATTAATTATTGGATTTTGTCTAAAGCTGAGCTTATGTAAGAGGAATGTCTTGGTCATCCAAACTTTGCCACCTTGAGTCTTTGCTCCTCTGTTTGTTAAAGAGGCACAGGTACTCACTGACAGCTTAAGTCAGCCTGGTGGCCCTGGCTTGCTAACACTGCTGATATTTTCATTCAGGGATATTCTAGTTTCAGATTAAAATTTCAGTGGATAAAATCTGCCTGTTGGCCAAAATGCAAACCCCTGCAGTCCCTCCACATGCTACTCGGTAGCATGTTGCTTTGAACAGGGAACTAGCACATCTGAGCAGGAGCAGGGTGAGGAGGAATTGAGCTGACTGAGACCTTAGTTTTTCCAGGGTTGTGGAATTGCCTGTGCCCTTTTCTGGCAGCCAAGAAAAGTGATTGCTTTGGTCAAAGCTGCCCACACTTTGGCTTCTCTGATGCTGCTGGACCTGGGCATGTTCAGGATGGGACAGCCCTGTGGCAAGCACAGGGTGTTTGTTGGCAATAGCTGACTCTTTGCACTAGTGGCTGTTTATCTGCAAGAGAGATTCAGAAGTAAAGGATTTGGACTGTTACAGAAGGGATATTATTACTTTCTTTGAATTTTGTGGGTATCCCACAGGAGCCCATATCATAGACCAGGACTGGTAGGCATTTGTCAGACTCAGAACAGTGTTTAATTTATTGATTGTTCTGCCAGAATCTCGACAGCTGTTGTGCTTTTTACCTTTTTAATTTTCCCACATGCAGAGAGCAGCTCTAGTACTTTTCTCTATATGTTGACCTTTGTTTGAAATGAAAGGAAAACTGTTGAAAGACCCAGTGAGAAAGCCAGGAGTCGGTCTCTGTTAATGTTCCATATGGCTTGTATCTCACAGAAAGGCTGTTTGTCTGGTTAAAATGTTTTCATCAAAATTGTTTTTTTTAAGGGAAATGGTTTTTCAAAGGAAGCAAAACATTACTGAGAATTTTTGCTATTTCAATTTATCATATCTTACTGGAAGAGACATTTGTTACTCATTCCCTTTTTCAACAAATCTGTGGAAAATGTCAAATGTTTGAGATGGATTTTGTTGTAGAATGTCCTTCCTAGTGTTCTAATTGTTCCTTATCAGTGCACAGGGAAATGCTGTTCATAGATGACCTAGCAGAAATAATAAGAGATGTTTTTTCATAGGCAATTCTGATGAAAAGCAAAACAAAAGGAAAGATGTGGTGCTCTGCCTCAATGGAGTACCACAGTGCAGGTCCTACCTGTGAGGTTTACTTTGTCCTCAGAAGAAGATGAGAGAGGAAAACTAGAGCTGCCCTGAAGCTCTGCAAGGAAGTATTTAAGTGGAAATAATAATGATACAATTATTTTTCCATAAAAATAACATTTAGCTGAAAATTTAATCCTTAAAAAAAGTGACTAAAAACAACCATAAAAATTCTTTGTTACCAAATTACCTTGGGGATAATGCAGTTAGTTGTGGGAGATTTCTGTAGTGCTGCAGTTCTTATGGAAGCTTATTGTGGTTTATTTTTAATAAGAATATTTATATCAGCAACAAAACATTCTCCAAAAATTGCTTTTTCCTTTGGATGTGCATAGGTTTGCTGCTGGAGTGGAGGATGGCTGGGGAAGCTGTGCAGTAAAATGTGCTGCTGAGTTGGGGATCTCCTTTTACCAGTGTTTTGGTGGGGTTTTTTTTGGTTTTGTCTCTGGTATTTATGGAAACACATTTTTGTCTTCTCCATAATTGAAGAGAGCATTGGGGTGTCCTGCCAGTGTGTTTCAATGTTTTTTTTTAATCTCTTCTCCCCTTTACTGGAGCAACCCTGCTGCAGTCTTGCTTCTCTGTGGCAGAGCAGAGGGCTGCGTTGCACTTTTTTGGTGGATGTTACACTCAGAGTCCCTCAGTTTGATTTCCACACAGAATTCAATGGGGAGCTGAAGCCTGACCTGCTGTGACACATGTGCTCAGTGTCTCTGGCCCCTTGTGGGGGTTCTCTCTGTACAATCTCATGGCCTTTTCATGGGGAGAGGTTAAGCAACTGGAATTGATGTCAATACCTAGAAAAGGAGTTATTTTCTGCAAGATTCCCAAGTGGACAGACAACAGAGGCAGGTCCCATGTTTAACCTTGCACTGGGTAGAGCAAAGATTTAGCTTTGCTCAGACAAACTGTTGGAACCAGTGGCCAGATCGTGAACTAAAATCCACCCCCATTTATATAGAAATGTGCTCCAAACACAGCCTGCTTTTAAGTTGTAGGTGACAGGCTTTATGAGGAGCTCCCATGGAAGCACAGTGGCTGTTTCTGGCTCAGCTTACCCCTCTCTGATCAAAGGGCTCTGTGCTCAGACCACTCAAGTGTGGCATGTGAGGGAGTCAAAGCCCTGCAAGAATTTCCTGCAGCTTTATTAATGGTAAAAGGATGGCCCTTTTAATCAAATTTGGAGGGAGAGGCTTATGGCAGAATTTAACAATACCTGAATGAAATGTGTGACCTTTCTTAATGTGCTTGCTGAGCCAGGTACCCTGTTGAGCAGTGTGAGACTTGCTGAGGTGAGATACCCCAGACAGGCAGCAGTGTCTGGCATCACCTATGGTGCTGTCCCCCAAATGCTCTGGCATTTGGGAAGGAGCTGGCAGCCCTCCCCTGTGCTGCTTTGTTTCAGGCCGTTTTGTTTTGGTCGTTAAAAGCGAATGATGGATGAGCTACCTGTGTGGATTTTGAAGGGTCTGAAAAATGTGACAGGGTTGTTTCCATTTCTCACTTTATATTTCTGACACAGGGAGGGAAGATGAAGAATGTGAGGCACTTTCCTTGAAATTTGCAAGACTTCTGCCTGATGTGGTTTATAATTAGTATTTCTGATGGAAATTGAATGAAGACCTGCAAGTATGGACCCAGGGGAGGAGTGCTGGAATGGAGTGCAGGTGGGAGGGGATGTGCAGTTGATACAGTTGTTATCCCATGATGTTAAGGTAGGAGGATTTACATGGACTGGCAGGATGGGGTGACTCCTTGGAGCAGAGAGACTGATGCAGCTGAGAAGTTATGAGCTTCCGTAAAGGCAGAACATGAGTGCAGATTCTCTTCTTTTTCCCTTTTGTTAGCTCAAGAGAGAAACCCACTAATTATTTTAAACCTTTTCTTTCATTTTTCTGTGTTTTAGTGGACCTGAGTAGTATCAAGAGGCACACCTGACCTTCTTCAACTTTATTTGAGCACTTAATAGCTATTTCAGTCCAATCTGGTGTCACCTCTCAACACCTGATTGAAGGCCTAGGGAGGTGCAGAGTGTTTAAACAAAGTGGTTTTATTTCATCTGAGTGTAGTGCCACTGAGAGGGAGGCTAATGAAGGAAAGTAAAGAAAAATAAGTAAAACCAGAGAAGAGCAGAAAGTCTCTGTAGTGTAGAAATAATTCTGTTCTCTCAGAAGCTTCTTTCCATCAGCATATGAGAGACTGCAGTTGGAATGTGTGTTTACTGCTTCTCTTCTATTAACTGGGCTGGATTTCCTGCACTGTGATATCACGAGACTAGCAAGTCCTGACAGTTCCCATGAAGTCCACAGATTTTGAAAAGGTGAAGCTTTATATGAGCTGTGATACAGAAATGTGCCACAGGGCCATGCTTAGTTTGGCTGTTGATTATTTGCACTAAATCCTCAAGTAAGTGTCTTTTGTGTATGTAGCTGAATTGAAATTTGGGGGAGGAAAAAAATCAACAGCTGCTCAAAAAGAGAAAATAATGTTAAAAGCCAGTCTGAGTCTCCTTTTTATTTCTTTCATTGCCTTCTGCAGTCCACAGGGAGTCTTTACTTCAGCTTGTGTGGAGTTGCCTTTTCTGATTGCTGTTTGCATCTCTCAGTTCCTGGGTGTTTTATGGTGGTTGTTTTCTGACTACTGGATTATTTTTATTTCTAATGTAATGTATGCTCACACTTGGTATCTTTTACGGCTGCTTTTGTCTGTTAGTGCACCTCCTGAAATCAAGACACCAAGACTCAATAATGAACTACTTTCATCACCTTAGCACCATGTAGGTACTACACTGTGTGCAGCAAGGGGGGAACCTATAGTGAAGGAGGGTGCTGTGTGTTCAGGAGGGGAGGAGTGAGGACTGGGGAATGCTTCCTGGGGCACAGGACAGTGAGGCTGGAGGAGATGGCCAGGCACTGTGGGGCCTTTGATGCAACAGTATCTGCACCTTCTGCATTCTGTGGTAGACACAGAGATAAGCTTTACCTGGCTTGCAGTGGAAGAGAGCTGAGTATTATCTGCTTGCATTTACCCTTGGCTGTATCCCTGTGGCTGGTCCAGCTCCTGTCTGTCTCACGTGAGCAACTGCTTTTGCACCCAGGGTGTTTCAGAGCCCAAGATGTTTATTTCCAGTCTAATCACGTCAAAAGCTGTCGTCTGCTTTTTCTAATTCTTTATGCAATCTACCTTATCTCTTTTCAATATCCGTGTCTGAAGTCTGCTCCATTCTCTGTGTGTTTGCACATGGGGACAAGGTGGATCCTGATGGCAGCAGAGAGAAGCGAGATGAGAACAAATGTGGTTTTTTTTATTAGGGCTGCAGGTAGGATGTGCTGGGAAAGATTTTAAATCCTTGTTTAAACTTTACGGAGTTGATGGAACCTATAGCAGTGGCACTTGGATTCTTACCTTCTTTGGTGTGTGTTCCTTGGTGAAAGATGCAAAGTCTCTGGCATGAGAACATCGTTAGCAGAAGTCCTCCACCCTTTCAGGTATAACTGTGTGTTAAACTGGAGCCTTCCTGAAGAACTGCAAACACGATCAGACTCCCGGTGGGGATCCTCCTGTGACGTGTGTGAGATGACTGTGCAAATAATTGCTTTCCTCTTCCCAGCCTGCAAAAAGACCAGACTTAGCTGAAGGTGCACCTTGGGGCAGTGATTGGTGCTGTGGAAGGGAATTGCTTTGGTTCCATCAGTTATATTGACTCTTTCTGGAAGCAATTATATATAGTATTTTTTAAGATTTCTCACTACTGAGATGTTTTCAGAGTTTTTCAGTGTCTGCCTCTCCACACCCCCCTTTCTTGTCCCTTGCTTCCACCAGCCATTTCTTGTTGAATGACAGTAATTTCCAGTTACTGAGTCTCAATGGATAGTGTTCCTGTAGGGGTGAAGAGGTGCTCATGGTGCTGTAAACACAGGCATGTGGCCAGTCATGCTGGAAGGAAGCAGAATTTGGCTTCATTAATAGCTTCTTCATAAGGAAGGGTGAGACTATGGGTTATTTCATCTCCTGTGACATCTCCTTGTGTGTCCCAGGCTACTCTGACACATAGAAGCCCAAATGATGTTTTAGCAAAGGTTTTTATGCCTCTGTGCTATCTGTCCTTCCTTCAGCCTTTACAGGGGTCTGTGGTCTGTCATCAGTATCAGTTCTCCAGTCATGATACTTTCACATTTCAGCTGGCTTGTGGGGGTGATGTGCTGATCCAGAGATTTATCTTTGCTTTCAGCTGATAGACATTAAGATCTCAGTTGCATCCCAAAATTACGGGTAGCCAACTAGTTCTTGGGTTATGGAGAATGCTCTGCATAGACCATGTCCAAAGTGTTGCACTGCAATACATGACAATTGGAGAGCAAAGTGACCCGAAGTAAGTTAGTGCAGATGTCAAGACAACAGGAGACTGGAGTTGTTGGGTGTGGGAACAACATGTCTAGGACATGGCTGGACTTAGCCCTCCCATTGCTAGCCTCAAAAACAGCTGGACCACTTTGAATGGAATCTCGCCCTTTCCTCCCAAATTATATCCATACACCGATATATATGTCCCACTGTATGTACAGCCTGAGGCACATACCTGACATGAAAAACATCATCCCCAATCCATTCAAAATTGGTGGAGATTTAAGCAACAAAAGTCAGAATCCTATAATGGAAGGCAGAGTGCTCCCAGCACAGCTTACAGAGTCCAGTGAATTGAGAAAATTGCCTCTTGAGCTGTATTGAATGGGTCATGTGTTGAACAGATGATGTATCGAGCTGCCACAGGATCTCTGAGGGCATCGTTTCCAGGTGATGAGCATTACCAGTGGGTCCTCTCAGAGAGACTGAGCAGAGGGATGTGTAATTGTGGGGACAGGTATGTAAGCACCCATGCCTGGATTTTGCCTGGTGTAAATCAGCTTAGTTCTGGGGGTTTCAGAGTGGCTTTGGGGATTACCTTGGCTTAGAATGAAGCCCGTGCTAATGCAGCTAATGGGGAGCACCAGGCTCCTGCCCTTCTGAGTCCCTGTCTGTCCATCATCACCCCCTGGGCTCCCAGTTCAAAACTCATGTCTGGAGCATTAAAAACTTGAAACAGGATTAAAACTGAAGGGATTTAAAGAAAAAAAAACAACAAACCACTTTCTCTTTTTACTTCCCAGTGGTTTTAAAACTTTTCTATGCACTTGGATCACATTATCAAGGTTTTCCCTCATTTCCTTTGCAAAATTAGAGGCTACCTTGTATTAGCACAAGTTTAGGACCACAGAGAAAATGTAAATATGGTGAGACTTAGGATAAAATTATCATAGAATCATAGAATCCTAGAGGTTGGAAGGGACCTCGAAAGATCATCTAGTCCAACCCCCCCTGCCAGAGCAGGGTCACCTAGAGTACATCACATAGGAATGCATCCAGGTGGGTTTTGAATGTCTCCAGTGAAGGAGACTCCACAACCTCCCTGGGCAGCCTGTTCCAGTGCTCTGTCACTCTTACAGTAAAAAAATTTTTTCGGATACTCACCTTGAACCTCCTATGCTCCAGTTTACACCCATTACCCCTTGTCCTATCACTGGTCATCACTGAGAAGAGCCTAACTCCATCTCCCTGACACTCACCCCTTACATATTTGTAAACATTGATGAGGTCACCCCTCAGCCTCCTTTTCTCCAAGCTAAAGAGACCCAGCTCCCTCAACCTTTCCTCATAAGGGAGATGTTCCACTCCCTTAATCATCCTTGTAGCTCTGCGCTGGACTCTTTCCAGCAGTTCCCTGTCCTTCTTGAACTGAGGGGCCCAGAACTGGACACAGTACTCCAGATGCGGCCTCACCAATGCACATTAGACATTAGATTGACAACACTGAGCAGCTAACTCCATAGTGGGCTAAGTCATCATTATTTGGATTTGCTGAAGTCCAGAAAAGGCTTAGTGCATGTTTTGAGCAAAGCCAGCAGTCACATCCAGCTTTCTTAATTACTGTTTGATATGAACCATGATAATTTCCATTATGAAGTTAGTTTTAATTAAGCAAACAAAACCTCTCTGCTCTTCTTTCTGCCCAGTTTTTGATGGCTTCTTCTGAATTGTGACAGCCAGGTTTTGATGTGCTTTTTGAGCACAGCAAGATTTAGAAGCTGTGATAAAGCAGAGAACCATGTCCATGGCCTTAAGCAGTAGCTTTGGGTGGTACAGGGGCTGCCAGGGTTTGCCACTGGCTACTGAGCAGGATTTTAGCCATCAGTCAGCAAGTGCTGTGTTGCCTGGGGGTCTGTGAGGTGGCATGTATCTGAATGCAGTAATTTCAGGGGTCAATCAGACTTAAGCTAGAAGGGACATTCGTTGTTCTGGGTGCAGCAGCTTCTGTCCCAGACTGCAACTCTAACTGCATTGGAGGGCCAGCTATAAGTCCTCAGCTATTATGTTCACTCTGATAGAGGGAGAACCAGTCCTGGCCCTTTGTTGCAGAGGAAGAGTTACAATATACCAGTGTGGCCAGAGTTGAGGCCAAGACTGGCAGATGTTTAAGCCATTTTCTGCAGGGGCTTCTATGCTTGCATTAGGATTCCATAACCTCTTCTGTGGTCTTTGGCAAAAAGATATAGGAAATAAAGGATGGCTTGCTTGTGGAGATACCTGTGTGGATTCATGGTGCTGCTTGTGCCATGTGTGACCTGCACCCTCCTAAGAAAGCCCCAAAAGATGATTCCAGGAAAAGCAGGTTCCCCATTCAGGTACTGCTCATCAGGGCATGTAGGGGATGTGGGCTGGGAAAGCTGCTGGAGGGGCTGATTCATGGCATAGCAGTGTGGGGAAAATCACTTGCTGCTAAAGGGCAATGTTGTTGGTTAAGTATGATCTAACAAAGGTAGGTAGATGTATAGACAGCAGGTGATGTATTTCTCCTAATCACTAATTAAATATTAATTGTACAGAAATAATATGCAACAGATAACCTGATACCTGACTAAATAATAGCCAAGGTAGAGGCCAGGCAGGCATGTGACTTGTTTCATGTCTTGCTTCCCTTTGAACTAGCAAGAGAGTTAATGAGACACTTATTTGTGCAGGTCCCTGACCATGGCCACAAGAGTCTGATTTAAGTCTTTTAGGCCTTCAGATTGTGCCAGCTTTTTTTTTCTTCCAGGAGAGCAGAGGATGGTAGTTTCATGAGTACAGCTTGGGGGACAAGGCTGGACTTGCACAGGTGGAGGAAGGTTGAATCCACTTACATTCCCCTGTGTAGTCTCACTGCATCTGTGTGAAGTGGAAGAAGATAAATGAGTGTTCATGAAATGCTATTTCAGCTTGCACCAACAACTAAAGCAGTACTTTTTTTTCTCTTAAGATCGTGGGACTTATTTTCTTACAGTTTCCTATGAAAAGATTGAGCTCAAGACAAAATTTCAGAGATAACAAAAATGTAACCAGTTAGCATAACTAACAACTAATTATAAAACTCCTCTGAGTCCTCCATCCTTTGAGTTGTTTGACAATATTTAACCATTAGCAGTCTCTTCTCAAACCACTTTTTACAATCTTTATGATACTAACTGGGTTCCTTCCCACCCTGGTGCTAACAGACACTTTAAATATTAGTACCCTTTTACTGCTAAAATTGGCAGGATACCTGTGGCTGCTTAGTAGTGATCCAGCTGTTCTAGTAGAATGAGGTACATTAAGAACCCTTCCCCAGTGAGACTGTAATTGATGAAGCACAGTGGACAGGATGTTGTGCCTGTCTGATGTGTTTTAGAGAACATTTCTGCTGCTGACTGTACTTCAGAAAATTGGAAGAACGTTTCCTTGGGACATACAAAGTGGTTGTATATTAGGGGCATGTAGAGGATATGTCAGGCTTTTTGAGAAATGTAGTAGAAAGAGGAATTAGGTTTGAAAAAGCTGATGCACTGAGGAAGGCAGCAACCCCTTTTTTCCTAGGTGGACAAATCTGAGTTTTGTTTAGGCATGCACACAATTTTAGAGCTGCATGTATGGGCTCAACAGGGATCAAAATAACATTTTCAAGAGGCTGGCAGAACTTGTCTGAAACAACAATACCTCATTAGCAGATACTGATCCTATCAGAAAAAGAGTAAATGCTGTCTTTTGCTTCACTGAAGAAAATGCTGCCTTAAACCTCTCCCCCAGCAGGAAGAAAGAGGGAGTCTCTAGGCAGCAGTGATTAAGGGTTTGAGCAAAACAATCCTGAGGGACACCAATGGTTCAGACAAGCCTGGGAGACACTACAGAACTGTTAATCCTGTTTGATTTATTAACAGGTCACATTGCAGGAAGAGTTAGGAGTCAGTGTACCTTCAGTGCTTTGCCTGGGGAGCAAGCTACTAGATGTGGCTGGTACCACATGTGAAGTGTTGCTTTTAAATAGAAGCTGGGTGGCTGTGAGGGGGTTTCTGTGGAAGAGGGATAGTGGAGTCATTGATGCAGACAGGGGGCACAAAGTGTGTTGAACACAGCAAGTAAAATCAGAGAGAAAAGCAGGAGGCAGCAGTTTGACTAAACCTTGCAGTGAAGAAATTAATGCTGGGACTGGGAAGTTACTTGGAATTTTGTCTTTTGCTATATGTTTAGTGCAGCCTTCAGCATGGTGAGGGGGGACAGATAGATGGAGGAGAAAAAGGACAAGTAAGGCGGAAGTCAAGGTCCTGGAGTTGATCTTTCATTCCTCAGGTGTATGGATGAATTCAGGCCTAGGGTGGTACAAGTTGGCTTTGCTAATAATTCTTCTATTCAAGTGTTTTATTTGTGGGGGTGGAGATGAACACATCCTTAGCTGTAAGAGCTGTGGCTCTGATTTGCTATTCTGAAGGATGCAAGGGTGAAGATTCGGCAAAATGAAAAGTTCTCTGAGCTCCAGCTGGGCTATAGAGGAATCTTTCAGTTACTCTTGCCACCACCAGCAGCCAGCAAGTGGGGAGGGAGGAGTGATTGAAAGAGCCATTATATCGAAGTATAGGTTGTATTCATGATTGTCTGTTGTGTGGTATGTACCTGTGAGGGGATTCTGCTTGCATCTTCATTCCCTCTCATCTTAAAAGGTTTCATTAATTGCTGCTTGTTCTCCTCATTCAGAGCATCCAGGTGCTGTACAGGGCTCTTAATCAAGTGTGAAAAGACCATTTGTCAAGAAGGTTCCTGCTTTTTCAGCAAGATGCTTCTGAAAAGGTTTGGCCTTTGTGGTTATCTGGGGAGGGGGGGGGGGGGGGGGAAATGAGTGGCAGGATTTGTGAACTTGTCTGAGATCTTGGCTTGATCCTACCAACCTCATCTCTGCTCACATGTCACAGTAGTGTAGCAAAAAAGGCTGCATCTGGAGGAACTGGATCTAATTTCATGGGGTGATACTGATGTTGGCCTCTGTCAGTGGCTTGCAGAGCAGAAGTTCTATGAGTTCCCCTTGATCTCATGCATCTTATTTCAGTCAAAAAGGATAAAATGTGAAAGATGTTCTTGAACTGGCACAGCAAGGCAATAGCCTTTGCTGATGTGAGTTGTCTTAGGTTCAGACCTTCCTCTTCTCTTGCACCTGGTTGGTCCTGTTCAGCAGTACCAGAGACGATAGAGTGATGGTGGGGGCCTCTTCTCCCACTGGCAACATGCAAGGCTTGAGGATGTGGACATTGTTTGCCCACACCATAACCAGTGACCTTGGGGAGCTTGAATAGTTAGCAGGGTTCTGAAAATACCTTCCTTCCTGAGAGGGGATACATGTTCTCCTGTGCCTGATTCCAACTGACTGCGGAGAACACTTAATATTTTTTTCCTCTCCACCTTACAGAATTAATCCAATTGAAACAATCTGGATTTCAGCTAGCAATTAAAATTTTTGAGAGCTATTGCCCCAAATGTCTGCTGATATAACTTCACTAGATTCAGTGAAGCCTGGATCAAGGTCTCCATTGGCACCTTTTTAATCCAGTTCATTACGCAGCAAGTAGTTGGATCAGATAAGAAACCAAAAGCACAGAACACTTGCTGAGAATGTAATATCCTTCATTAGTCAACTGGGCTTGCAAAAGAGCAGGGAGAGGCTTGTACCCACATCATCAAAGTAATGTCATCCCTCAGTGGGTGCTTGGGCTCATGTCTCCAGCCCCTGTGTGAGAGGTGCTGTGGAAGGGCTGTGGTCTGAGATGATATGCAGCTTGCTGAACTGAAATGGTGCAGCAGGAAAATCTTCTGATGGAACAGGCAGCAGGGGTCAAAAAGAATAAGAAAAAAAAGAGAAAATGCGTCCATCCCCACATAAATCCTGTTGATGCCACATTGTAAAGGGGTGGGAGCAGCTGTGATGGCTTCTGCAGAGCAGCAGCCACAGCACCCAGCAGTCCCTCTGGGACTGTAAGGAAATGGTTATGGTGTTTTTTAACAATGAATATCTGTTCTTTAGCAAATGCAGTTCACAGGGAACCTCAGCTTTATTTGGGAGAGGTTGATAGTTAATTTAGCATGAGCCAAACATTATCTGTAGGCTTGCAGTGAACTATAGCAAGTGTGCTGGAAAGGAAAGATGTCCCATGTGCCATCCATGGTGTGCCAGGCTCCCCGTGCCCTTCAGCACAAGCATCTGTGACTGTGTAACTGTGGGAGGAGGGGGAAGGGCAGGGGTGCAGGATGGAGATGACAGTTCCTTGGAAACCTGGAAAGGCAGATTATACCCATAGTGTTTGATATGGGAGAGCAAGGATTACTGCCTGTATGTGACACGATGTAGGGGCAGGCAAGAATTGGGTGTGAAGCAGGAAAAGAAGAGGGATTAGGCTGGGAAGAGTGTGGTATGGGTAGAAGGAGGAGTGTTCTTCTGAGAGTAATGCAGACTATGTGAAATGACAAGACCTGGATGGTGTGGGTAGCAGGTGAGGTTGCAACAGAGGTAAAAGGACTGAAGAATCTGCAGAGTGGACCTGGTGTCACTTCCAGACCTTGAACTCATCCCAGAGATTCTTGTCCTTCCAGCTCTCTGAAGCAGGTGGCATCAGGTTTACCAGAATAAAGTTTTCATGTTCATCTCCTAAGACTGAGTTGATGGAGGATGCTTCAGAGTGAGGGTGAATTGTAGAACATCAGGTCTCTTATTCTCCAGGAACTGGCCATTGCCCTTGGCTGAGACATGAGGCTTTCTTCTTTTGGGGTGGGTTCTTGGGTTCCCCCATCAGCTCCACTGAGAGCGTGCTGGGACAGAATCTCTAGTCTGATCTCTTCATAGTTGAGATGTCCAGAAATGTAAAACAAATTGTTTTCATTTTGTCAGGTGATACATAAGAATGTAATAAGGGATTTTTTTTTTGCCCCAAGGAAACTTTCTGCTGTGCCCGGAAAAGATAAAGTATGGCATAAACCAGCCCTCAAATAAAAATAGATAAATTATTTGACTATTCAGTGCATCATCTCGTGAATATGAACGTTAGCACCTTTGGTACAAGGGAAGACTGGAAGCAAGTCTGGTGGGATTTAGATCTGACTGAAGTGCAGGTGTTGAAATGTAAAAGTACAGAGAAGACCACCCGCTGAGTGTCTAGGCCTGATGCTCCAGTTATGGTGGATGTAGGGTGTCTGCATTGCTTACTTATGTCTAAAAGCCAACCATAAAATTGTATTTGGAGTGGCTGTTCATATTTCCTGCTCCAGGAACAGACTTTCAAAGCCCACAAGAAAAATTCACTTACAATTATGTCTAATTTAAAGGGAAAAGATCTGTAGCTTTGTAGCCTTAATAATTTGCTCAAACAGCTGTAGATTAATGAAAGTGTTGCTGAAGGCATGTTTCCAGAAATAGCACTTAGCTCGGCCCTCTCAAGTCACATTGGGTTAGGAAATGTGTGTGTTTCATGCTGGGAGTGCACTCAAGGGGTGATATACCAGAGCACTGTGGACTCGTGGTCTAGCTGGTTGAGTGATGCCTGGAAGAGCTCAAAAACTGCTTCTTTATGGAGCTGCTGAAGTTTTAAAACCAAATACAAGGTGCTGCTTGCATATTGCAGAGGGAATGTCAGCCTCATCCCAACTAGTGACCACCAAGGACTCTGCAGCCAGAGCACTGAGAGCCTGATGTGATTTTTCTGTCCCAGGAGTCAGGAAGCAGATGTAAATCTGCTGTTTGAAATGCTGACATTTTGAAAGGTTCTACTAAGCTTTTAATTCTGTAGTGTTGGACACCAAGTTTCACAGATTGGGTCTGTATTGTGTTCTCTGGAAAAGTGTTCTTTCTTTGCTGTATGGATTTTTTTTCTCAGACCATTGTCTTTAATTTGGTTGAGGACAGAATGACTAGGGACAAAAGGCTATTTGATAAGAACACTGCAGTCTTCAAGCAGCACCACTTCTCTTTGCCCTCACCATCCCTCTCACATGTGGAGCCACAGGGACCTCTCTCTGTAGGGAGCCACGTGCTTTCTGCAGAGAGAGGTGCAGCTCCAGCCTGTGGTGCAGTAACTGCAGGGAGGATTGCTTAGGTGTGGCCAGTGTACTGCAGTGGTTGCTTGTGTCACAGGAGTCCCTGCTGGCTCCTGATGTAACACCCTGGTGATCAGACACCTATGCTGGAGATAGCTGAAGTCAAGTACCTGTTTTGGCATGTTGCTACCGTTACCCTCCAGGATTTCTCCTGGCTCTAGTACCAATGCTGGGCTCTGCTGGGAAAGTAGGGACCACACTGGCCCCTTGCTCTGATCATGGGTTATGGACTTCAAGGTGTCCTGTAAGATATAGGGTTGTCCCAAGTGGTATGAGGGTAGGGCTAAAGAAGATTTACTCCCTCAAAGACCTGATGATTCACAGAGTTGTGCCCAGCAGTGTGGCTGGAAAACTCTTCCTGCAGCCACTGCTGATCATTGCTGTGCTGGAGAGCTGCAGGTCTCTCCTTCACGAGGCTGATAAGATGCCCCCCTTCAATAAAGAAACATCCACTGTTCTATGTAAGAAGCAAGAATCCTGCTAATCTGTTCAAATGCTGCTGCCCTACAATAACACAGGCACTTCTTCTGAGATGCTCACTTGATTGGAATTTTTCCATTCATGTCTGGCCTGATTTATCTGTTTCAAACACGAGCGCAAATAAAAGCAGCGCTCATTGAGCTGATCCAATTTGACCTGACAGGGACAAAATGACTAGAGCTGGATGGAAACTCTTTTCCAACAGAAAATGACAGTGGAAGATGGGGAAGATATGGCTTGATTAGTATTTTCCACGGAAGTGGTCCACTTTAAAAAAAAATTTCTTTTACAAGCCTCAACAGAAGTTTGATCTTTTATTTTTTTTCTTTCTAATGAGAACAACTTCTTGCTCATGGGTGGCAGATTTTTCTTGGGAGGGGGGTGTGTGAATTTGCTTTATTTAGGAAATAAAAATTTGATGCTGATGGAAAATGTTTGAACAGCCTTAAAAAGGCTTAACTTAGCGATACGTGTCTGTGCTGAGTGCATTGGCCTCCTGGTCGTGCATGCCTAGAGCAGCAGGCTTCATCCATCCAATGTGGAGGTTAGAAAATATCAGCTGACTGATGCTGTAAACCTCTGGACCCAAATGCAAGAGAATCTGCAGGATGGGGGCGGTGGTGGAGCTCATATATGTTGCATTATTGTCTCTGTAAACCAAAGTAAAGGTGGCACTTGACCCCAGAGCTGTTTGAGTTGCCTCTAGATGGGATGATGTGAGAAAACCTTTGGTGATGGGGAAAAAGGGTGGCAGCGTCAGAGGAGCAAAACATATTCAGATTGCGGGGGAGAACTGGCTCCTGAGAAGTGGGGAGATTGCTTCATTTCTCTGCCTGCCCCTCTGATTCACTGGGTTTTATTGCTATGAAGATTGCAACTGTTCTCTTGAATAACCTTCTTCTGTGTCTGCCGTGGGTCACTGTTAACACCTTTGTGGGTGCCTGCCCAGGGAGATGTGGCAGCTCTGCACGTTGTCTCAGCTATTCTCAGTCTTCAGAAGCTCACTTCTTGGAAAACACCCTTGTTTCCCAAGGACACTGAAGATCTTGGTGTGGGTCTGCAGGCACAGGAGGGGGTGGGTCCAGGTGGCATGTGGCTCAGCAATGGGAACACAAAAGGCTGATGGTTTTGGGTTTGATCAAAATTGCTGTCCCAGACTCTGTGTTGGAGTAATGAAGTGCTGAGACATATATATGACCATTGTTCTGAGGGAAAGAAATAAGCCAATGGACCTTAAATATTATGAAAAAATATTGAAAAGACCCAACCAAACACTAGCTTCAGTCTTTTGAGAAATTGTCAACAAATGAATTCTGAAACTTTTTCAAGAGAAGGGGGTGTTTTCCTTAAAACAAGTAGCTTTTCTGTGCTGCTTTCTGAGGGAAGGCTTGCCTCCTGGGGAAATGGAGAGGCTCCTGCTACCCTCAGTCACTGCTGCCTTTGAGGGCACTGCCTTTTGTGGCCTTTACTTTCTGGTGTCATTGCTCTTCTCTCAGGCCTTCAGGTCACCATTTGCAGAGGTTGTGGTCCATGTGTTTATCTCCTTTTTAAAATGGTTTTGTGGTTAAAGCATGTTGAGGAGGCGTGAAGCTCTTTCTTTTGGCTGAAGTCCCTTCTGCTCAGTTTCTCAGTCTGAAATGAAGCTCATGGAAGTCTCCTGCATCCCTGCAGGTTTGGTGCAGCTGTCAGGAATGAACACTGTAAATCAGGATTGGATGGCAGGATCACAACTCATGCATGAATGAAGTTTAGGGCCAGATTATTGGAGGTACTGAGTTACCTGGTGTCCTTTGGATGTTCAGGTCCTTGGAGTCTTTCTCAGTAGCTTCCTGTCAGTGTTGCTTTACTGCAGGCAGCTCTGCTGTAACTGTAGCTCTGAATGATGGTAAAACAGCAGGGAGAGGTTAAGAGCTGTTCTCAAATCAGATAACCTCTTCCTTTCAGACAGCTTCAAAATTTCTTGTCTGTGTCTGCAGAGAGCTTACCAGCTGTAAAGTAACTTGGCTGCTTTGTGGAGCCTTTGGGTGCCCTTGCTCCCAAATCCATCATCACCCCATGTGGAAGGTCTCCGAGCACCCAGTTTTTCTTTGATCACCAATCATATAAATGTTTCTCTTAAAGGCACTCCCATTCCCTCCTTCCTCTGTGCTGACAGCACATTTTGCAAGCCCTGACCTACGTGTCTGGCAAGGTGGATGGAGTTGCTTCTGTGATCTCTGAGTTGAAACCTCTCTACTATGAAGGCATTGGAAAGAGCCTTTGGCAGTGTAGGGCCTCAGCCCTTCCCTTTGTGGGGTCAGCTGGCACCCATACTTCAGTGGAGCTGCCTGCTTAGGCACCTCTGCTGACTTTGACCCTAGGGGATCTGATGGCACCATTTGCCTTCTGAGTTTTCCCCACCGTATTCTCAAGCCAGGTTTCCCCTGTTCTTGCCAAGGGCCAGAGCTGGGAGATATGTGGGCTATTGGACTTGCTCCTGGGTCTCACAGGTGCTCTCTGTAGCTTGTATTTCCAGGGACTGGAAAGAGCAACACTGAGTTACTACTACTAAAACATTCTCTCAAAGAAGGTCCTAGGGAGCAACAAGGCTGGCAGCCACTAAAGCATTTGGAAGCACTGGGGCTTGCTCAGCAAGCACTGGCTGTTGCACCACCAGCAAAATGCAGTAACAACTCCTTGCTTGCCTGAGCTGTGGCACCAGACACTGATTTAATGACTTGAATAATGCCTGTAGGGTGAGAAGGAGTTGGAATGAAGAAAAATTTCCTGTTTCCTCCCTTTATTTAGACTGTTTTGCGAATGATTGAGCTAGGGTACTTGTGCCTGGATGTGGCAGTTTGCCCCTCCACAGACAAGACTGATTGTTCAGAACAACTGAAAGCTGTGTGTAGCAGCTGGTCTTTTCCTAGGGGAGACCTGCAGGATAGCAACTCTGTTCCCAGTCTGAGGAGAGAGACCTCTTGGTTTCAAGGGCATCGATGACCTTGGAGACAAGTCTACATTTTCAAGATCAGGCAGTACTATAATATTTTTTTTTTGCAGAAGTGAGGCCAAAAGCACTTACTGTCTCCCATGCACAGGTCACCAAGGGTAGGTGTGGGGATGGACAAGAGCTTGCAGTGTTTTGCAGTATTGCATACTTGGTTTTCTGCAGTGAGATTAATTTCCAGACTTCCTGCTTGCCACTAGATGACAGCCTTACTCTGTGCACCAGGGACTTGGTTATCATTATTAGGGGAGGGAAATGACACTCTTAAAGGACATGTCCTACCTGTCTTGCTTTTCAATGTCTTCTAGCTAGGTAGGGAGCTGGGCATGGAGGAACTGATGGAACACTGAATGGAGGACATGGTACTTGAATTTTGGCTGCACTTCAAATGTGGGAAGATCAAAAGGTAAAAGCAATAAACTGCATTTCTTTAAGGAAGAGGGATTTCTAACAAGAAGATGCATTTTTAGAAGCAGGGCCACACTCTTTGGATTTTTTTCTGCCAGCCTGACCCAGTGTTGTCTTCAGGCTGGCAAGCCTGGAGCCCCACATCTGGACTCCAAACTGGCTCCCATCAATGTTCACGGCAGGCCTCCCTGTGCAGGGAATGGCAGAGCTTCTTCCTTCCACTGAGCAGAGGGAACAGGATGTGAGGACTATCCTGTTCAACTATGTCACCAAGAAAAATTCACAGCCTCCTGTTGCACTTCTTGGTTGTTTCCCCTGCTGCATTTTTTTCTGTCCTTGGTTTAAGCTGTAAAGCTTGCCAACCCAGTTGCTCTTCTCTGTCTTGTTCACATGCAGATGCAGGAAGCCAGTTGCATGGTGTTATTTTTGGGTAGAGCATCCCCTCCCCTTCCTTCTGCAGGCTCTTGGGATCTGGATATTGCATAATTGCTGAGGAGGGGAAATGTGAATTACCCAGATAACATGACTTTGCCATTCTTCTGTTAGTTGGCTGGTGTCTATAAAGTGATCAAGAGATCAGCAGGGCAGGTTTAAGGCATGAAAGCCTTGCATATTAATGTATTGCTTGTGAAAGGTGCCAGATACTGTAGTAGGAGCTGTGACTAGAAATTTCCTTCAGGAGTGGGCAGTGTGCTCTGTTCTTGGGGCAGGTCACAATGTATGTACCTGCTCTGTGTATATGATGTGGGAGAGAATGAATATGTCCCAATTTGAATCATATTAATCCATTCCTTAATAGCTGGAATTTTGCTGTTCACTTTTCTTTAGCAGTGTGTGAACATTTCTGTATCTCAGATCTTGTAAAGCTTCCTTGCAAACAAGTCTAATACCGTTTCTAATTTTTGTGCCTTATACCAAAGTTTGTGTATTTGCATTTTTGCAAACATTCCACACAACTTCTTGACCTGAAAAGCTTGAGGTTGTTGGCACCGAAGCCAGGAGATGATCTCCTCTTCTAATAGTGTTTCTGAATGTTTCAGCCTAGGTTTCATGGTTTGTGCCATTGGGAAACTGAGGCAGCAAGCATGCAAGCAGTGTGTTTGCAGAGCCAAGGATAAATCACAGGCTTCTTGACTTCCCATACTTTCTTGCATGGATGCAGGATGGCTTTCTGATTAAAGCAGTGACTGAGCTGGACCTCAGGAAGCATAGGATGGTGCTATATAGAGGTTGGGTTTGCTGTTTCATTTTGGATAACATTCCTCCTGATCTCTGGGAACACGTGCCCATGAGTTGGAGCCAATGCAGGCTTGCAGGATTGAATTCCTCTCAGGTACCATCCTTTTATCCAACACTCAGCTGGAAAGGCTGTGTTTCTGCCAGGCAAGGCTAGAAGGCTGTGCCCAGCAGCATCACTGGCATTTCTGAGTTAGTACCTCCAGGCTGATCCTGAGCACTGGGATGGGAGCAGGTGCTGGTAAGGATCAGGTTTATGGGTGCTCAGGTTTGCTCTTGGAAACCTGGTAGTGACTCGGTGCTGTTCCAGTGTGCTTTGGCTCAACCTGGTAGGAGGGCAGGGATGGATGTAGCTGAGCACTGGGAGGGAGGGTCAGCAGCCAAGGAGCCAGCTCGGAGGGGTCAGGAGCCTGGAGGTAACACCAAGAAGCACCAACTCACTGCTGTGCTTGGATACAGCCTCTTGCCTGCAGCGCAGTCTGCCCCTGGCAAGATGTGCAAGAAAAAGGTTCAGAATAACATACAGTTCCTTTGTACATTTCCCATGCACGCAGGCAGTGATCTTGTGGTTCATATGGCTGCCAGATAACCCCCCTGAAACAGCCTTTTCCTGGATGTTAGCATTGCTATAATCTGTGTTTTGATTAGGGTCCTAATACATATTTATATTTTACTGATTTCCACCTATCAGCTGAAGAAGGGATGTACCTTACAACTGCTTAGTTAGCTGGTTTTAATGGGCATAACATAAATAATAGTAGTAATGAAAGGGGAAGGAGGTAATACCTGGGGTGGAACTCATTAATTACTATTTATTAGTAGTTTAGGAGTGAACAAAGTGCTAACTGAAGTGTATCAGCTTGTCTAGCCGTGAGCACTTTCATACTGCTGTAAGAAAGTCATTGCTTTTCAAAACACCATTAGAGCATTTTGAATTCTAGTAAATATTTTCTTCTATTTTTACTCTTTGCTGAAGATTTTCAGACTATGATGCTGCATGAAGATGTCTGCTAGTAATTTTCAGCAGAACTTTCAGCCTCTAGAAATTCATTGGAGACTCATCCTTAATATTTGAAGTACTGTCTTGGTTTGTATATTTTTCACTAGATAGAACACATCTCTCTCCACAAAAAAACCCATTTTTTTGTTCAGCTGATGTCATGTCCTTTCTGGACCAGATTCTGGTTTTATTCTCACCTTGTTATATTTGCAAATTTATGGAGAAAGCTGGGTTCTGTCCCCAAGTGTTCCTGTGTGCTGCTGCCTTCATGTGTGTGCACATGCTTGTGTGCAAATGTGTGTCTTCATTATGAGCAGTCACAGATGACGTGTTTTGCTGTTTATTTACACTTTATTACCCATCCTCATTCTCTTTGGTGGAATTGCTCAGTAACACATCATGGCTCTTTGTTCTTTGCAGCTGCCTTTTCCTCTTCCATTTGTTTTATTTCTCTTTTTCCTCTTTTCCACTATTTGGGTGCTGAATTGGGATTTTTACTTGCTTATGAGAGTGTCTTTTCAGGCAGTGGGTACGTGGCAGTTACATCTGGGAGCGTGGCAGAGCTGCAGGCTGGGCTGCCGGGGCTGTGGGCTCCAGGCAAAGGGGCACATGGCGAGATGCCCCCGGCCACGACTCCCTCCTGCTCTGATGCTTCTTGACAGCTGCCATCACACCCAGGAGGAGCTCTCAGCAGGAGTGTGGCTCAGCTCTTCCCTCTCCCTTCTGCCTCTTATGAAGAATGAATCTTTCCAGCACATTAAATATCCATTTAGGAAACAAGAACAAAAAGCACCATCTCCCAGCTGCGTGTCGGGGGCTGCTGTGGGGCCGTCGCTTATGGGTGTGTGGGAAATGGTTTTGTTAGTCCCAAAAGTGACTTTTCAGCTCTCTGATGCAACAGTATTCACAGACTGTGTCCCTGCTCCCAATGAGCCAAAGGTGGTTATTTGTCCTGGATTTTAAAGACCTGGGCTTGTAATTGGGCACGGGGGCACCCAGAGCTGTTGCTGGGGACCCCAAAGGTGGCACTGGCTGCAGAGCAAGAGAGATGGACAATGGGGATACACTCTCTTTTTCCCAAAAGAAAAATAAGGATTTGGATGCATCCTGACTGCACCAAAAGAGCCCCAAATCCATCAGCTCCTCTCTTACCCATCCTGCTTTATCATTTCTTGCAGATACGGGAAAAGGAAGAGCCTGTCCATCAGTGAAGGGCAGGGTGCTGCATAGACTGTAACCTTATTTGACAGTGACTTGACCATCTTTTTTTAGTCCATGTTGTATCTTTTGGAGCATGAATGATCCTGTGTTGGCCTAGGGTCACTAGACATGCTATCAAAGCTCTCTGTGACTGTGTTGCACACACATTCCCCTCCTGTAGCAGAGAACCAGAAGGATGCAGCTAGCAGGGGCAGAGTAGGCTTCACCATGTCCAGTGATGGCTGCAGGCAATGAGCATGGACGTTCCTGTGCTGCAGCCCTGGTGTGGATTCAGCAGGTCTTGTCTTTCCTTCCAGATGAACAGTGCTGCCAGGATTTCTGAGCAGAAACAGACCCTGTTGGAGGATCTTAATCTGTATTGAAGTTTGCTGCTGGATTTTGGTCATTCCTTTAGTTTGTGTTAATATTAGCTTGTTAATTATCCCAAAAAAGAAATCAGTGTTTGTTCATCTAAAAATAACAAACCAATATATGCTTTTGTGCATGAATAATCTTAAATTGGTGACCCACAAACTATAGGCAAAAGCATAAAAGAAATAATTTTCTTTCACTCTTAGGAGGCAGATGGCTCAGTTCAATCCCTGTGACATTGTCCAAATGAAATTATATTGTAGAAATTAATCAAGAAACTCATTTCAGGAGTCTGGGAGTATTCTGGAAGCGTAGAAGGACCAAAACCAGATGTATCTCAACAGAGGGCAGAAGAGATGGAGTGAGAAAAGAGAAAATAATTACAACAGGATTTATTCTGAGCTTTTCTTCTTTCATTGCAAAGAAACTGCAAAATTCACATATTTATTCAGCACCCACCTTTAATAGCAAACTGTTGTCAGTCTGTAATTCTTGGCCTGAAGTTGTTAACTGGAACAACAACTCCTTAAAGCTGTTTGGAACTCGTGTTGTGGCAACTCGGTACCTGCATCCGCTGGCGATGCTGCACTTTCCCTGTTTGTGACCACGGCAGCGTGAATTTGGAACAGTCAACTTGAACGTAACATTTGCAGATGGATAGCTGTGTGGCTGGAAATCCGTAGCCTGCAAATATTTGAGAGGCTGAATGTAAAATTTGCTTTTTCCTCTATGCTCATGCCTGTAAGGCTTAAGCATTAGAGCTGGCGCTGTGAGAGAGACTGAAGTTTGAAGAAAGGACAGGGAGGAGGAAGAGGATGGTTCAGTTTAGTCACTGTAAACATCCAGAGCTGAGAGCATTGCTGTACATGAATGCAAGAGTGAGGATTTTGTAGAGGAAATGGGGTATGTAGGAAAGGGAGAATGGACTTGAGCCTGAGCAGCAGTTGCTGAGGGCTGATCTAGCAGAAGGAAGTGGCTGAGCCCACCAGACAGGTAGAGGATCTGTATGTGATGGAGAGGCATGGGGCTCTCTGGCTGGCTGGGGTATCACTCACTATCTGAGCTTGAAAGGTGGTTTTGGTGAGTGAGAAGTGTTTGTGAGATCAGAAGAACCACAGAAAATTGTGGTGACTATAAACTGTGATAACTCTTTTGCTTTTAGTCACACACACCATATTTTAGCAGAGAACAAAATTGCTATCTGGAGTAGGTGAGTGCTGTGGGAACAGCTTGGGTTTAGCCGCTCCAGTAGTGCAGGGCTGGAAAGCAGAAGATGGAAGGAAAAGGCTGGAAAGGCTTCAACAACTGATACATTTTAAAATGTACAAAGCCACTGAGTGGGATGTCTGGCACTTATATCCACTTATCAGTGATAGCTTTCATCCTATTTGTAATGATGATTTCAAACAAACTGGGATGTCTGTGGTACTGTGTCCTGCAAGCAGGGCTGCCTCCTGCTATCTTGAGCATCCTTGGGAGAGGTCTGTTAGCCATCCCATGCCTCAGTTTCCTCATGCTGGAGAGGAACGGTGATTCTCCTTTTAGGATGTGTTTTGGCATAATCTACTATAATGCTACAAGGTAGTTGTGAAGATAATAAATACTGCCCTGTTGCTGTGGGGTTGCTGGAGGGAAGAGGGTATATGGAGTGTGAGATGTCACTGCAGGAAAATGTTTGGCCAGACATTAAAACAGAAGCAGTAGAACAGAAAGCTGAAAAGTAAGAGGGATATGAAAGTGTTTTCTTGTTTGTTCTCTAAACAAAACACTATTTTTTTTTCTTTTTGTTTCTCCCAAGGGCAAAATAAAATACAATTAATGTAACAAAGTCTGATGCATTAACAGAGAGGTGCAAAGGTTTGTGAAGCTGTGGAAGTAATTGCTTTGACTCTTGCACTGGAGCTTTAGGATAGCTGAAGAGCTGGGTGGTATTTTTTTCTGCCTCTGTCACTGTCTCCTTGTGCCTGTGCATCACCTAACACAAAACATCATCCCTGCAGGCTTTGGAAGCTGTTGCAAATTGTCATCTTGCCATTACTGGCTTTTCCTTTAACAGCCAGTTTCTATTTCCATGGCCTGCAGCTGCCATCACTGACTTCCCAAAGAAAGGAAGGAGTGTTTTGTCCATTTGCTCCTCAATTTCTACAGTATTTTAAACTCTTTTCTCCAGAGGGGAGGCTGCGTTTTCTTCCATGCAAGGAGAAAGAGCTTACTGAGGGCTTTTTCACTGTCATCACTTTGCTGCAGGCTGGAATCAGTGCTGTGCTTTATAAATTTTGTCCTTTCCCTCCTCCACAACAGGCTGTCCTTCCAGCCCACTTAGTTGAGCAGCCTCTGGAATAGCCCCATAATCCCTAGAAGAACAGGGTTGAGCTTCCCTGGTCTGGCTTCCCAAGTCCATCTTCCTAAAATTAACAAAAGCAAAATATTATTGTCCTCTGTTTGCAGGGGAGGATGTTGAGGCAAGGAGGGGTTCAGTGGAATAGTAGAGAGAGGTTAGTGCAAATAATGTGTTTCAGGCTAAGAAGGGAAACTTCTGATATGGCTATGTTTTGTCCATCTGCCTTTCTTCCCTTCTGTAATGAAAGATCATCAGATTTGAATGTCTTTAGTTAAAGTTTGCCCTTGAGAATTTTTGGATGCTCAGTCACAGTCCTGGAATCCCCCTGCTCACAGCTGGGAGAAGCTTTGATGAAGATGGCCTATGATTAGGTGTGAAAATGTAGTTCTATGGTTATGCCTGTTAAGCCTTGGTTGAAATGTGCCCATAAAGAGCTGGGCTGAGGGTATTCAAACTTGGGTAGTTTTGCTAGATTCTGTGATCGGTGACACCAAAACATTACATACCCCTTTTGCAAGCTTTCTGATCAAAGCAGGAGTGTCCTAGGCTTAGCTGACCCTATGTAATGTCCAGCATACCCAGCTGTGAAATCCTATGATGTTAACCTTAATGTCAAGAGGTCTCTTTGGATTGTAAATAAAGCTTAAAACTGGGAAGTGAGAGCTGACCTGGAGGTTTAAATCCAGAGAAGTGGATAGAGTGTCACATGTCATATCCCAACCCACTATGACTTAGGAAGAGTCATTGCTGCTTGCTCCTAGACTGTGTTGGATTTTAACAGTGGAGTAACCTGCTGCAGAGGTGAGGGAACTTGCATCTCCTTGTCCCTTCTCTGAGTGTCTCATCCTCCTCAGAGAGCAGTGAAAGATGGCTTTGCTTTAATAGCCACTGTATTCTTTCAAGATGGGTGAAGTATGTGAGCTTTAATCTGTTATTTTATTTAGCCCTGCCAGGAGGATTTGGTCACTTCAACATTATTGATTTTTGTGTGTGTGTGATATTCAGCCTACAGCTGAAGAACATTGCTAGTTGCTGACCTCTCCCAACAACCCTGCAGTGCCACGTGTTGGAGCTGTCTTTGGTACAGATGGTGGGTTCTGAGTCTTGGCAATCAGGGAGTAAAAGTGGAGTGGAAAACCAAACCTGATGGGCAGCAAAGGATTAGCTAGGGATATTGCACACCATAAATTTGCATTTCCTTTCCTGGATAATCCCAGGAAATGCAGCGGAAGAGGAAGCATAAGCATCAGGAAAACAAATAGTCTAATCTGGTTTTGAACTTCAAACATCCACCTCAAGCATTTAAGGCAAAATTACAGGCCTTGTTATGCAAGCTCATCAGTGCTGTGGGGTTGGTGTTTTGGAGCTGTGGAAGAGTAGGTTGGCTTCTCTTTGCTGTACATATCATTAATGCCAGAGCCAGCATGGTCCTGTTTGTCTTTTTTTAACCATAATGTTTGACGATGATGCATGAAGCAGAAAGGAAGTTGTTTGATTTCCCCCTCCACTGCAAAGCTTAGCTTTTTTTGCATGCTGTCAGCTCAGGAAAAATCATGTTGAGAGTTTAAATGGAGCAAATAGGATGAATGAATCATTAGGAAGAAAAAAGAAATAAGGAATGCTGAAGCTTTTTGGGTTTGTTTTTTAGAGTCATACAGTGGTGATGTCTTAAAACACATGGTCAGTACTGGATGGGAGAGACAATAGGAACTGCAGGTGACAACTGTAGTGATGTGGGTACCTGTCTCTTCAAGGTGGGACTGAGTTGTTGGCTGAAGGAGCAAAGAGTCTTTTCTCCTTGGCTGGAAAACCTGAGGGAACCAACTAATCACCACTTGCTGGCACCATTCTGTCTCCCAGTCTCTCCTAAACTGGTTAGGAGGCAGCAGCCAGATCTCAGACTGGTCTAGAGAGCTGTTATTGTCTGAGAGAAAAGTAGACCCTGAGTAGCAAGGACCTAGGCTTTTAAGGGTTTGAGGCTCAAACTTACAGCCTCTGGTTGGGGAAACAGCTGGCAAAGCTTACTTAGAGCTGAAGCATCTAGAAGGAGAGGGTGTGGAAGTAGTCCTAGGGGTTCAGTTAAATACTTGACATAAGAGACACCATGGCTAGCAATGTTTTGCAGTATTCCTCATAGTCTTCATGCTGCTGTGTGCAGGAATACATAGAAACCAGCTGGTCCTCATCCAAACTGGTAGCTCCCTCAGGGGCACACTGTGGTCAGCACCATGTGAGAAGCCATCAATCCAAATAAATTGAATTTTTGTCTGTTATTAAATCATCAGTCACTGAAATGAACATGGCTTCTGTCCCAGCCCTGCTTCTTATTCTGTGGCAATTAAAAACTTGTAAGGGGTATTCAGAGTTTCTTTACTTAGTTTTTCATAGAGGTCAGATCTGTAACTGAGCTGAACCTTCATCATTCAGTGCTCCATTGAAAGCCCACAGAAATCAGTGGAGATACTCCCACTGACTTTGAGTTGTGCTTCACCTTCTAGTCTGTTGTTTGTTGTTTCAGAGAGATGAATTTTTGAGCTTGGTCAATTTTCTGTAATGGAAGGCTTTTTTTTTTTTAATTTAAAAGAATGTAGGCACCAGAGCTTCCAGCTAATTAGCTTGGTTTAACTTACTGTCCCTTTACTCAGTGAAGCCTGTTCTGGCAGCTGAAAGGGTCTAACGTATTGGAACAGGGCTTCCTGCTCCTCGCCTTTTGACATTGTCACTGGGAGTGGGGAGTAGGGTGGTAATGCCATGTGAAATGTCAAGCACACAAACTATTAGCTTGTACAAGCAAAGGGCAGAGTGTACAGAGCACCTTTGTTTAAAGGCTACCTTGAGAGCAAATTCCATAGTGAGGCAGTGGCAAGGTTCTGGCATGAACCTACACTGGGTGAGAAGTTCAAAGCTGCTTGGGCAGCAGGTGTCTCCTTTGAAGAGCATGTTTCTTTCAGTGGCTGGACATGCAGCCTGACCCAAGGGGAGCTCTGCATTTTCTCATCTTGCTCTCAAGTCCATGATGGTTGCTCTTGAGCTTTTGTAAGCTTTTCTGAGCTTTCACGTTCAACCTGATTTTTACTTGTATAATGTTAATCTGGTTCGGTGTTTAACCAGATCTGGTCACCACAAGAAGAAAGCACAAAATTTGCCAACCTTCTATATGTGCTTAATGATGATTTAAAATAAACCTCAACATTTTGTTGGGAAGCAGTGGGCCTTGCTAACTCAAGGCATTAGTAATGAGAAAGTCTTTCCTTTACTGGTTGCCTGGCTGACTTTGGTTAAACTCCATGAAAAGTGTTTCTCAAGTAACAGTTCATCTTTTCTCATTGCCACCTGAAGCCAAAGTAAATCCTCTGTTGATGTCCCAATTGTTCTGACTATAATCAGGATGCTATGGACAGCCAGGGAGGCTATCAAGAAGAATAATCAGTAGGGGAAGAGCCCATGACTGCTTCTGCAGTGGAGACTATATATATATGTATGTGTGTATATATACATTTATAGGAATACACATAAAGGAATGCCAGAGGAACAGTTGATAGGTGAAGCAGTCAAGCTGATGGTGTGCTGCACCAGGGGAATGTGTAAGGGCCCATGGTGACCTTTGGAGTTCAAAACAGTGGTGGGAGAATAAGTTTTCTCTGTTTATGGACTTCTCTGGAAGCGATAGATCAATACCTGTGTGTAGGTTTAGAACCACTTTTCCTAGACCATGCTTAGGATTGATGCACTTATTTATGGTGGTGGAACTCTGGAGCAGCTTATGCATTTAACATTATCTGGAATCTAAGCTCCACAGACTCCACTGAAGGAAGGTATGACCTATTTTTAACATCAGTCAGGTGGCTTTCACATCTTCCACAAAAGTTCTTACAATTTTGCTTGAAACTAGTAATAGTTTCAAGAAAGTCACAGTAAGATGAACTCTCATTTAACTTATCCCCGCTTCAACATTCCAGCTATCTGGAGCTTGAACATGAGGACCAAGGACTTAACACTTCCAAGACTTCTTTCTTGTGGTTTCTGAACTGGCTGTTTTCATGGGCATGGACATGAAAAGAGACTCCTTAAGGAGGATGCATTCCCTTTGCATTGGGTAAAGACACTGCAGGAAACATCTCTGCTGGAATGTTCTGGCATCTGCACTTTAATTCCTAAAGTGAAACACTTAAGAGCAAAATAAATAAATTCCCACTTCTGAACCTTTGCTATGGATGTGCTCAGTTTTCAGCTTGAAAATGGCCAAACATCTTGCTCTCCAGCACAGTGGAGATGTAACAAAGGCCTTGGACTTGTTAGCTGGCTTTTTATTTCTGCTTTTTAATTTGTGCAATAAACCCATGACCGCTTTTTCCTTTGGGTAACTGGACAGTCTAATCACTTTGTAGCTCCTTCTTACAACACAGATGAGGTTCCATCTTCTCCAGAAAAACAAACGTGGTGTTTTAGCTAAAAGAGCCGAAGAGGGTATGTGACCAAAGAGCAATCCTGAATCTCTCCACTGGAGGGAAGTGTTTCACATGCAGTGTCGAAAATATCAGTGTAATTTTTGTCCTTAAATCTAGATTACTTTTCAAGTTCATATGATGGGAACCTGTGCAGCAAAAAAGCAAGTAATACCTTGGTTTGCAGACTATTTCAGAGAATTATGTGCCCCTGCTTTCAGCTCTAGTTTTCCAAGATCAGCTTTCTTTGAGATGCTTAAACTTTTGGGAGAGAAAAAGTCAAAATAACAGGTTTTTTGGGATCTGTTGCTTCTCAGAGCAGATCGAATTACTGGCATGATCTCTTGACCTAGACCTTTGACACTTGTCAGTCTGACTTTTACTTTGAAGAGATCACTAAAACATTGGTTATGTCTTCCTAATGACAGACTGATCACTTTTAGAGATTGAAGGGGCATAGTTAAGCTCTTACTGGTAGTTGTTTTCTGTCTACCAATGAAGTCCTTTTCCCAAAGGTTTTCTCAAGCTTTATGAGCTGGTACCAACTTTTTTCTTATTAAAAAGCTTAAATTAGGAGAGGGGGAAAAAAAGGAAAAAAATAGCCCTGGAAAGTGAGCATGTGCTGGATGACAAATGGCAGAGTGTGGCTCAATAGTTATGGTGGTGCTGCCTGTGATTTTGGCTGAACCCCCTCAGGAATTAAATCTGATTTGCTGATTGAACACAGGTTTTCTCAGGTAAGTGAGGCTTGAGGTGCTCTGCTCCTCCTGCCCTTGGCAGGCAGGACTGAGCCCTCAGCAAAATTAACATTGTCTGGGACTATAAAAAGCATTACCAGGAGGTCCCAGTCCACGTACAACTGTCTGCAGTGGTGAAAAACAATGTGAAACACCAAAAGGTGTTTGTTTTCTGAGTGGTAATAGAGGATCAAGCTGCAACCAGCCTCTGTTAGTCTGTGCTGTCAGGAGATGGGAGTACACTAGTGGTCACTGTTACATTAAAGAAACATCAGCTGAGTGAAATATAAAAATAAGATGGGTTTCCTAGAGATGTTACTTGGTTGGCATTTGAGATATGTTGGTTTAATTATCTCCTTTTTGTCAAGTTCCCTTTGACTTTGGATAAATCACTAAGGGAAATCTCAGCTGCATCTGAGATTTTTGCTCTCAGAGGCAGTTCCTGGCTGGGTCTACATCTTTGGGGACATGCAGCCCACAGGAAATCAAGATGTGGGAATGTGTAGGGCTGAATGTCTTAGCTTCTGTTTCATTACCTGTTTGAGATGTAAGAATGACAGCTAATGCACTCCCTTGGGAATGATGTGAGGATACATTGATTTTAAGATGGTGAGTGGAGAGAAGGGGATGCTGCAGAGAATAGGGAGTTAACAGTGGTGGGCTTGAGGAATGCCAGAAAAGCAGTTTTATAATGAAGGCACAGGTGAAAAATTTGGGACACATTAGTGCAGGCATTAGCTTGTAGATTATCTCTTCTGTCCTCTGTGAGCAGACAGACCAGCTCTCTCTTGCTCATAACTGCAGAATTATCTCCTCTGGTCACTGCACACAGAGTGTCTCAGTGGTAATTTCTGATTTTGAGGCAAGAAAGTGAGTGTAGGAAAGTCCTGGAGTCACCTGTAGCACAGGGTGAGCAGTTGGCACCGTGCAGGCTGGTATGGCAGGCAGAGCTAGGAGCACTGACTGCTGAAACACTGGTCCCAGCATCTCATCTCTTCTTGTGTTGAAGCTCCAGCAACCTTTTCTCCCTCATGCCCACCTTTTTGTATTTTTAAAATCCTAATCAGGAGCACAAAGGATATAAATGCAACTGATCTGTGTGAACAGCCCTCCCTTTCCACCTAGGCCATGTCTAGATGCTCTAATGGATGTGCTTTGCGTGGCTTTGCAGGGTGCTTTAAAATTGCACAATCAGGGGGCACTGCAATGGATGATGATACTTTTCTGCTCAGCAGTGCATGCTAAAGGATTGCCAGTCTCTTCTGTGCTGTGGCATGAATTTATGCCTTGGTCTTCTGTCTGTAATGAGACTGACGTTGCCTCTCTTTGGTGGGTTTAAATAACTTAGGTGCCATAAAGTTCCTTCTCATAGTGAAAAGTACTGGGTCTGTGCAAATTCTGTTGCAGTGCTTACTATATATGTGCTTTTTTATTTTGCTTTGTCTTTTTTAAGATAGAGCAGTAGTTCAGATAAATCTGGACTCTTTGTAAAGGGCAAATAGTAAAAAAATTTGGCTGAGATTGTACATGTCGAGGTAGAAGGCTTTTTTTTGGCAAGTAATCTGAGTTTGGCTGCAGGGTGCTGTGCTCCCCTGGGCACTGGTGAGCTTTCAAGGTGATAGAAGAAAAGGTTGTGGCCTGGGCTGATCTCTTCTGGCCATCCTGGCTGTGCACTTTGTGGGGTAGAGAGTTTAGAGATTTTTTCCCATGCTTTTAATGTGTGGTTGATGCCTCACACATGTGCCTTGCTGTTGGTGCTGGGATAGCTTGGTGTGGGATGTTGTGAGGTTTGGGTTTTGGTAGCTGGGGAGCTCTGGCTAGTAAAAAAACCCTGGAACAGCTTCTCTAAGGAAAACTCACTTGCCTTTGTGCTGGCTACCACAGAGCATTGCCATGTAGGAAATGTGCTTTTTCAGCCCATGAGCAAGAGGCATTGTGGCCTTTCCTCTCTGAATCATGGAGTTTTCAAGTTAAAGCTGATTTTAAAAAAACAAAGCAAAAAACAGGAGAAAAATGTTGCTTTGGTTTTCACCCTTGAGGTGCAGCAAATGCAAAATTCTGCTCTGTGCATCTTGGCAAGCCCGAGTGAACTTCCCATGTGACTTTAACACTCTGGTGGTCCTAGGTCTTTGGGATGCTGGAAGTGACCTCAGGAATGATGTGAGTGTGCTTGAGCAGCACTGCAACTCCCAGTTGGTTCCCAGATGTTGCCTGTGCCTCTAGGAACCAGCGATGATATTTTGTATGCTCTGCTCTTTACAAGGGGATGATTTGTTTCATTTTTCTCATAAAAAAGGCTTTCATCTTTTCACCAGTGACTCAAACAAAGTTTGAGTCACTGGGAGAGAAGTCTTTACCATCTGATAGCTCCTCTGTAATCTGGGAAGAATAATTTGAGTGTTGGTTTAGTCCCTACTGGGACAGATGTCTGCATCACAAAAAATAAATTTGTTGTTTGAATAAAGAGGTTAAATGGACTGTGAAGACTGCTCTCTTGTCAGCTCTAGAGACAATGATGTCTTGTGATTTCAAGATATCAAATGTACGGCACCTTGATAGGACAGAAGGAAAAGAGTGCATTTCCAGGGCACAGAGTCTGCAGCTACTTTGTGGACAAAGTGCTCTTTCTCTTTTTACTTGGAATGCTTGTGAAGTGTGACAATACATGGATACATTTGTGTAAATGTGTGCTCGGGCACATGTGTGTACATGTGGAAGTGTCTGTAGTGCATATAGGAAGAAGAGAAGATGTGTTTGAGTCAGATCCAAATGTCGACACATGACAAGATAATTCCTGTTTAGTCAAAAACGTCTGAGGAATCTCTGGGAAACTGACAGCTTGACTCTCAGCCTTGGAATGTTCTTTGACCTGCATAACTACCATAATGCAGACCTGTCTCCTTTTTTATCCCCCCTTTTTACAAGCTTTTATTTGCCTGCCTCATTTTCATGCCCACATCACAGTTCAAATCATGTTAGCAAGACGGCCGTGCTTAATCTGACTCCCTGTGCCACGTGGATGTGGTTGATTACAGACCCTCTTAAGATGCCATTATGAGTGACTCTTTGCATGCCCTCCTGTCAGCAGCTTTTCCCTTCCTTAAGCCTCTTGAATGTCTTTGCTCACGGGATTATAAACCTTTCAATAAATACAGTGTGATTACTGAATTAGTGTAAACTTTGCTCTGGGGTTGCCAGTCAGTCTTTGGAAAGCAACAGCAATCAGAGGCACCTGTAGATGCCTTTGCTAGTGTTGGATGGAGGCCAGAAAAGTAGTGCCAAGATGTCCATTTCCATGCAAATCATATTAGGAATTGGTGTTTGGTCTTGGTTGATGTCCACTTTCATGCTCCAGTTCATCTTCTCCCAAATAATGAGTGATAGGATGAGAGGAAATGGGTTTAAATTGTGCCAGGGGAGGTTTAGGTTGGATATTAGGAAAAATTTATTTACTGAAGGAGAGTGAGGCATTGGAATGGGCTGCCTAGGGAGGTAGTAGAGTCTCCATCCTTGGAAGTGTTTGAAAAGTGTTTAGATGTGGTACTTCAGGATATAGTTTAGTGGTTGTGGTAGTTGGATTATGGTTCAACTTGATGATCTCTTGAAGGTCTCTTCTAATCTTAATGATTCTATTCTTTCTTCTCCTCTCTCCTCTCATCTCTCTCTCATTTCTCACAGATAATAGGAATAATTATCCAGAACCTTCACTGTTACTTAGATGAAGGGAAAGCTCATGGTAGCTGTACCACTGAGGCATGTGTATTAATAAGTAGAACTGCACTCAGCCACTGGTAAGACCAGCTCCCTGTAGAGCAGGTGTCTGCTTCCGCACTGCAGAGCCTTTGGTTCTGGAGGTGCTCTGGAGTCAGTATGGGAGGTGTATGTTTTAGGATAGAATTAATTTCCCAGGACTTTTTTTCTCTCTCTCCCCTGGTCTCCTGCCCTTTTTCTGCAAGCCCCTCCCCCCCCCCAAGTCAAAATGCTTTTAAAGCTGCAAGGGCTCAGATAACTTTTTCTTTCCATGAGCCAGCATATTTCATATTTTGGTGTTTGGCATGAGAACAGGTAGTGGTAGCACAGGGTATAAAGGTCTTTGTGTTAATGTTGGAGAGACACATGGAGGGAAGGAATCCAGTCCTTGAACACTTTTGTGCTTATTATCTACAGAAGTAATCCCTGGACTTAATTTGGGAATAGGTGGAGCAACACATCCCCTCTGGGTGCACAGGGCTCCTTACTGCCCAGTGGTGCAAGCTGGGCTGGGGTGAGATGGGAAGGGGTGAGAGGGCTGGTGGACGAGAAAGGCAAATAATTAAGGCTGGTTCATTTCTCTATCTCTTGTTGAGAACTCAAATCTTGCAAAGCATTGTGCCTGCAGCAGGTATCAGGATATGCAGAGATATACATAGTTTTCTAACAAAAAAAAAGGTGGGACTACTCCCCCCTCTGAACATCCTGAGGTAAGTGATGTGACTCTGCTGCCTTTCAGCAGCAACTGCAGGAATGTAGATGAGAAGTATCTATGTTGGCATTCCTCATGTTCACTTTTGACCATGCTGAACAAATCTCCAGTTTTTTCCCTGCCTCAGTTTCTTGGGTTTTGTACTGTGCCACAAGAGGACATATTCCAAAGAGATCTCTGTCTGACTTGCCCTTCTAGATTAGAGTTGCTTTGAAAGACTGTACCTACATTTTAAGATAAATCATGTGCTGGGATGCTTGAGCAGCTCAGAGAAGTGCTGTGTTTAAGTTAAAAGCCAAATCTTGGTCTATCTGTCACTTTATTATGCAGGCTATTATTAGAGGGCTGTTAATTGCTTGTTCAGATCTGATGTGTTATGTGGTTTGGGTGATATTTTAGAAGTACTGAGGTGGGTTAGGCAACAAGTCCCATTGATTCTTTGTGCACTCTGGATTCCTTGACTAGTTGGCTGCCTTTGAGAAATCTCCTGGGAGTGTGAGGAGCAAAAGAAGCAGCAAGCAGGAAATGGTAAAGCAAGCACCAGATGTATCTGAATGAGTAGCTCAGTCTGTGTTTGGCAGTTACCTACAGGAATCAGCTCATGACATGGGAGGCATGGGCTGGGGAATGTGCTTTTCTCCCTGTTGATCAACAGCTGGTTACTTCCCTCTGCCCTGAACTGCCTCAAAAATGAGTTTGATTTGATTTAGGTAAAGCTTCTGAAAACCAATCTTAGTTTCAGGTTGCAGAGGGGAGGTGTTTATGGACTTGGACTAGCTCTGTGCACCCAGAAAATGGTTATCAAGGGTCAGGCTGTGGCAAGCATGACCCAGCTCAGCTCTGGGTGTGTGGGCATGGACTGGGGGTTGTCTGTGTGGCTAGAGGAGCACATCCTGGGGAGTTATTAGGGGATCTCAGAGACTCATCCTCTCTGCAGACCCAAATTCCAGTGGTGCCTTAGAGTGTGTCACTCCCCTCCATTCTGTCCAAGCATTTTGTGTGTAAGGCAGGCTCCAGTGAATCACAGTAAACCCTAGAGGAGAGGCCAAAGTTGAATAATCCAGGAACAGCATGGATTTAAGTGAATTTGCATGTAGCAACCATCATACTGCAGATGAAATAATTGGTGTGTGCTTTGCCTTTTGTATCAGTGATCCTGGTACAAACAGGTTTTCAGGTATGTTGTCTTTTTGGCTATTACTGTGAGGTTAGTAGTGTTCTGTTTGGAGCCTGTATGTAGAGAAATGTTTGCTTGGGGATGACAGTTATTTTCATGCCCCAAGAACTGATTCGATAAAGGCAACTAGTGTAATAAGAAGTGCACTATTCTGATAAATATTAGGTTTTTTTGAAAGATAATGTCAGGATTTTTTTAGAATGGGAATCCTTAGTTTTTAGGAGGTCATTCTGTTTAATAATTTTTTAAAGATGTGGTTGAAAGTTAAGAGTTTCAAAGAAAATTCCTCCCCATTTAATTGGCAGAAACTGAAAACTTTTGGCTTTATTGCTACCTTCATTCCATGACAAAGTAGGCACAGACTCCTGAAGCTTTCATTGTAAGTGGCTAATGAGGAGCAGCGGGCATGGATGAAGCTGTCTCCGCTTGAGTGCTCCTGTTTTAAGCAAATTTCTTACTGCTCCTTAGCTGTGTTGGCATCATGCCACTCCACTCTGGTAGCTTTTGATGGTTTAAAATCACCTCTCTCTACTAATTATGAATTGGGCTTAACCTTTTTTCCCCCCTTCTATTCCTTTGCTGGCTGGCTTTTGAGGTCGTGCCAGGCAGTTGGACAGCTGAGCAGATGGAGGGTGCCAAGGTGGTGTTTCCTGCAGTGAGGACAAGTGAGGTCTTCCAGATCCTACAGGAGATGCCAGCTTGTTTTTGGAAATGACAATTATCAGATGTTTGACTAAATCTGATTAATTCCTTCAGCTGTGTAATATATGCCTGTGTAAATATAATATCAGCGCAGTAGCCTGGTTGTGCTTGCTGAGTGTTGGAATGATTTTGTTAATGTAGCAAATACTTATTTAATACTTTTAAGTGGTGTATTTTGCTTCCTGTCTCGTATCTTATGGCATTTCACTGCTTTGTTAAATTGTCTGTGTGCCTCTCCCAGTGCCTGTTAATAACAGGTCAATGGATTTCCAAAGGTGCAGAGAGCAACTGAGCTGAGCAGAACCCCATTTGCCTGAACATCTGCAGGGACTGCAGCCACATCAGTATCATGTACCCCTGCAAAGGTACTCTCATTTTTACATCAAGATATGGGGGAGGTAAAAGCTCCAGCCTTATGCAAACTGATGGGGTGTAATGTGTCCCTTCAAGCCCCTGTCTCCTGTAGACACAAGGAGTGGCTGATACTTTGTTCTGCAGAATCCGTCAGAGGGATTTTCCCTGGTGCCACATGCTGGGTCCTGTACCTGCAGGAGGCTGGTTCAGGGTTAAGTGCTAGAAATCAGGTTTGTTCTTGGTTGTTTTATCCTCTCCTTCCAGACAGAGGAGACTCTTTACTTGTCTGGTTCCCCCTTCCTGCAACTCGACCAGCCTCTTAGTTTTCTTAGAACATCTCAAGGCTTCCACCAAAGCTCAGGGTGACTCAACTGCTGTTTCTCCTGTAGTTGAAGGGAACAGCAACAAGCCTTAGCAGAGCAAAAAGCAGCCCTGCTGTGGCAATAAGAGAGCAGGTTTGAGGAAACTCTTCTTCCTTGTTCTTTTTCATGGCCATCTAATGACACAGTGTGGTTCAGGTGTTCCTGTGAAGCAGAGCTCAGTGCCATTCAGTCTGGTCTGAGGAAGGAACAGGAATGAGATTGAATGCATGGCTGAGCCATGCTGATTTATTTTTTCGATTATTGTTCAATGTCAATATTGCAACAAAATAAGCTGCAGGATAACTAAACTGGATGTGGAGGAACCTGGCAGGTAGAATTTATGGTCTAGCTCTGTACTCCTACACTCTGAGCAGACTTTAATGGGAACTGTGTGTCTTTACCACCTGGGAAAAATCAAAAGCCATCTGTTAAGTGTTTGTGGGAGCAGATTTTTCCTTATGTCCAGGCAGCTCAGAGTTGTACCAAGAGCCTGGAAAAAGGAGCCCATTCAAAAGCTAACCACAAATCAACTTAAGGACAACTCTGTTTCACTAACACACTGGCTTGTTTTTTTCATTATAATCTTTGGTTAAAAGAGCCACAGTCGCCAGGTGGGTTTGGTGATCACTGTCTTTTTGTTGTGTCCTTTGGTGTTAGTTCAGTGGTAACAGAAATAAGTTGAAAGATCTGGGCCCTGTGCTCCCTGGTTGGCCCTTTAGTTTCTAAAAGCTGTGATTCAACTAAGGGGCTGAGGTTTTGGTAATCGTTGCTTGTCGGGAATGATGCAGAAATGGTAGAACATGGACTGGGAGAATTGCAAATCATACATTTCGGTGTGGAAGGGAATAGGACAACATTGATTTTTGTTTTGTTATTGCCAACAAGCTGATTACAACATTTTTGCTGTTATCCTTCCATGTCATCTGTCTCCTGGGTGCAACAGGACACCCCTTACTATGTGTGGGTATTTTATGTCACACTTGGCAGGGGAAAAGCAACTCCTGCCTTGCAAATTAGAGACACAGCTCAGCACTGGGATGCTCAAGGGGCATTGTGCAGCTTTAAATTATGGGCTGCAGCATCCTGGTGTAACAGACCTGTTCATTCACACGCTCTGAAGTTGTTCCTTGAATTCTTTGCCTACCTGTTAGTTTTCAGTGTAATTTATTCCAAACCATTCCCATTTCAGTGCATGGTTTGCAAAGTCAGCACACAGTTAACGTGCTTCAATCTTGGTGGGGAATTAAAGAGGTGAAAGTAGGTTGGGTTCATGGAAGGACATGAGTAGCAGCAGACTGCCTGACTTGAAAGACTGCTTATTTTTTTTTTTCCAGTGCTGCTGATTTTTGGGTAATGACGGATGCTTTTTACTTCAAGGTGAGAAGGAACAGGAGAAAAGAGGTGATTAGCTGTGTGGGGGCTGGTGTGCTTCTGCAAGGAGTTTGAAGCCAAAGGCATTCAGGTTCAGCATCTGAAATGAAAGGTCTGGAATAGAAAGGAGAAAATCTGAGCTGAACCAGAACCACAATTTATGCAGAGACTAGTGCGTGCTTTTGCACTGTGCTAGTTGAATTCTCTTTTCTTTAAAACTCAAAGGTAATTGCTTTCTCAATTCTTTGTGCCATCCAAGAAGCTGAAATCCTTTAAAGACTGTTGAAGAAACACTAAGTGTCACCAGCTAGAAACTGGGAGAGATTTAAGAGGAAACAATATGTGAAGCTCAGCAGAGCAGTGAGCAGTTAAGACTCTCTTCTCCAGAGCTGTTGGGCCTGTGCTGCCTGCATGGGAAATGCCTTTGGGAACCAAGGATCTGAGTCCTACAAGACCCAGATTTTACATCCATAATAAATAAGGATTAAATGAAAGGCTCCTAATGTTTTATTCTGTCCTGTGTTTAATAAGCAAAATCTTATTTATACAGGTGCAGTTTTATGAATGTTTCCCTGGTGATGTTGATGTTTGCTGGCGTGGTTGTGGCCAGGAAAGAGTGCTCATTACAATTTGAAGGGAGCAGATGGGTTATGATTGCTTTTCTCCATGTACTCTTTGATGTTTTTTAGTTATGGATAAGGGGTCTATAGTCACTAGATGACGACATCTGCCTTTGTATGCATTTTTAGAGAGGAATAGTGCTGTTATAAGCACATAGAAAAATGAAATTCTCCAGTTAAATGTTGAAGATCCCTCCATTTTGTGGCTGCATAAACTTCCAGACATGCCAAGTCTGGTTTGTGGGTAGCAAATGAGTCTCTGGGTGTCCCCTGTGTCCATAGTGAATAGGTCAAGAGGGAACAAGCTTAAAATAGTAGAGAAGGAGGAGAAGTTTAGGAGGGAGCTTTTAGGGTTAGGAAAAAAGCCTAAGCTTTATCAACAGAGGTAGCTGGTTTTCTTTATCCCTGAGCTCATCGGGGCAGGATCACAAGTGGCTGGGCATCCAACCCCCCCAGCAAGACAGGCACCTTATTTCTGGTGTTCCTGGTTAAAGTGGAGTCCCCCCATCCTCAGCAGGACTCACTCCTAAAAGTGCCCAGCATGACCTGAGGTTAGGGAGGAGAATAAACATACACAAGTTTCCAACATCAATTATTCTGTGATTCAGCTTGCACAGGGCCAAGCAACTGTCCCTGCCAACTTCTGAGATGTCCTTTTTTTACCTAGAGACAGCTAAAGGCTAATTAAAATTGTGCCCTCCAAGACTTGGGACTTAATGAGCCACTTAGTCACAGGGAGGAATAAATAATTTTTCTAAAAAAGGCAAAAAATTTCAGTAGGAAGACAATTAACTGGTTTTTCAGTGTTTTTAAGATGCATGCAGGTAAAAATAGGAAGAGTTAGGATCCTACACTTTTGACTTTTTTGTGGAGGTATCTCTGAGGATTTCCCCCAGCCATTCCCTCCCTGGATGGAGGAGTGAGTGCTGTGATGAGGATGAACTTTTCCATGGTGCTATACTCTCTGTGGCAGGAATTCTAGCAAAGATGCATCCAAGTAGCTGGCTGTGGCACTGGGACCCCAAGTGCTCTTGCTTGCATCCCATTTTCACAGTTACCTGAACACAGTTCAAACGGTCCAACCCCAGGTCTATGGGTCTGTTTTGCTGAGGCTTTGCTTTGCCTTCCATGGGTTTCAGCAATGACAATGGAAGAAAATACTGTGTAGCCCAAAAGCACCTGTGCTCCGTGTCTGTTCCCCTTAATGTCAAAAGTGAAGGTGTCCTCAGACTTTTCTAAGGTCAGAAGAAAGCAGAATGATGCTTCTGGGAACTGTTGGTTTTGATGGAGATGCCCGAACTTTTCCTTGGCAGGCAAAGCTCCCTGTGACTGCTCTTCTTTCCATGCCCAGATGTCCTTTACCTCTGCAATAACTAAAAACAGCCAGGTGTGAATTCCCCTTCTGCCTCCATCTTCTAACATCTTAATGTCTCGCTGAGCCTGGGGCAAATTTACTTTGCATCTGATTTTATATATAAACCAGAGCAGTTTCAGGGATGCTTTTTGCTGCCCATCAAGTGAGTGATGCAGTGTATCAGCTTTGCAGTTCTGTCCGAGTCCCCCACTCTTCCCTGCACCCTGATTGCAGCAGGACATCCTGCTTTTATCAGCCAAGACTTGATTCTCTGCAGTGTGGAGGGCCATCTACTCAACCAGTATAAAATGACCAAGGTCAAAATAGTGTTTTATGGGAGATATGAGGCTCTGGCTTCTCAGTTTCTGGAAAGAAGGAGGTGAGGAGCAGTGCTGTGTGTACAGAACTGCATGGCAACTGTGGGCATGGTGCCACCTGCTTTGGACTAAGCCCAGGCTATTTTCCCCCAAAGAACTTCCTTTACACTGTATTATTGCATAAGCTTGTGTTATGTTTGCTTGGAATATGAGAGTTAAACCTTAATGAGCTTCTGTCCAAGAGAGACTGTGAAAATAAAAGCAATTGTCTCCTTGCTCTCCTCCTCATCCTCTGGATCCCTCCCCTGCCTCGTGTTAGTGAGATCACATAATCATATGTTGCTGAACAAGCAAAATGGCCTAATGTTCTGAATACAGTCTGAACAGAGCAGTAATGGCAAATGGAACAGATTTTAATTTCTTTGATAAACTAATGGGCTCAGAGTGTTGTTTTGCTCACCAAAGGGACAGGGTGTCACTCTTTTCCCTGTTCTGCACTGGTAATGGTGTGGATGCTGAAAGATCAAAGCAATGGGACCAGAGGGGCTCAGCTGGCCCCACAGCCAGGCTTTTGTGTTGGTATTGCTGTCCAGTTTCCTTGGGATTTTGTTTGCCATGGGCTCCTTCACAGCTGTGCTCAGTCTCAGCTACCTTTAACTTCCAGGATGCTTCTTTAAGGTTTCTTGCCAGAAGGAAGAAGAGGAGCCTGGAAAGCAGCAGCTATGTGAGTGCTGTGGTAGATCAGATAGAAGACTATTTATTTCATGATTCTCTTTGTGATTTTTTTTCCACAATTTCATGGTCCTGGACAGGGCAGCTGAAGTGTACCTGTCAGTCGCAGCATTTGCTGAAGGGCAATCAGGAGTGACAGAGAAAGGATAAAGCAACATAATCAGCTGCATTTCCATGGCATTTTTCATGCCTCCTGTACTCCCTTGCCTTGTTCCTGCCATTGTTCCAGCCAGCACTGGCTGGCCAAAGACCATGTGCATTTTGATCAAATTCCCACCCAAGGGCAGCCCATTGCTCTAGGCAAGTTATCGCAACTCAGGAGATAGTGACTTGTGCTTCCAGCCACTGCTCTTATCCTGTTGTAGAGAAACTTTTACTAATTTATTAGCCTTTATTTACTTTACTCTTAGCAACCAACTCTAACACTCAGGTTGGCGAGTGTTGATCCAAATATCTTCTTGGGAAAACAGACCCTGGAGGTTATGAAAGCTCTTGGGATTTTGGGACCCAGGGAAACTGAAGTGCAGTTTGATTTTTGTTGTATATGTTCTTGTTATCACCTCTGGGTCCCTGTAAGCTCCCAGTGTGAAATGGGGACTTGCAGGCAGAAAAGTGCTGATTATTTTAGCTGGATCAAGTGTGGAGGGGCCTCAGATCTGAATGAGCCTCTATATCTTAATTTTGCCCTTAACTTCTTACCTTGAAAAGTAGCTAATGAAGTAGCTTTCCTTCTATTGCTTGTGTGCATTTTAAATTTTTCAGGGCACAAAGGAGCCTAGGAGACTAAACCTCATTTTTGTGACAAGCCAGTGGGCCTGGGGAGTGGCTAAATATTTGTGTGTTGAATGAACAATAAAGAAATGGAGAATTTGCTTAACTGCATAGAGATATAAATCTCCTAGCACCCTGCTGTCCATGGCTATGAACTGCACAGGTGCCTCCATGTACTGTGTGGCTCTGGGGAACCCATATATTATGCTGTCAGGATGAGTGATCCCCTGTTTTGGTAGGAGCAACAGGAGTTGTTCATTACTTCAAGAGCTCTTTACAAGCTGACAAGGTAGCAGCCTGTGCTCGCAGTAGCACCTTTTAAAACTCAAAATATCCTCCTCTTGCTACCAGAAGAGGTTAGACACTTAAAGAGCTTCCTCCTGCTGACTTGGCAGTGGCACTGTCTGTGGGGCAAGTGCCTTGCTGACTCTCCTGCAAGCCACAGCAGGAAGTGGAGGAGAAATGGGTGGTTTTAAGGGTTATTGCTGTTTGCAGTCTCATCACAAATCCTGATTTAAAGGCAATATTTGTAGAAGTGATTTATGAACCTTGGTGGCACAGAGTGGCAAAGGGCTGCAGGCACCAAAGTTTTTAGAGTGTTTTTTTTTAATGTGTTTTATCCTCTGGCTATAATTGAAAATGCATTCACCAATAATTATAGAAAGAATAAGGACTTCTGGATGTTTAGCTTGGGAGGTGTTTTTTGAGAAGTACTGGTGGCAGGAATTGGATCTTTGGCCAGTTGAACTGGGCATCCAGAAAATAGTGGCCTCCAAAGTCAGTCGTGGCTCTTGAAGGCTCTCCTGTGCTCTAGACCTGCAAGCAGGATGGAGCCATGCAAGAAGAAATTGGTGTGCAGCTGCAATGCCAACCAAGAAGTGGAACAGTGGAGCTGGTTTTCTGAGAGCAGTGATGAAGGGGTGTGCTCAGAAGTGAGAAAGCGCCTCATCTTCAGGCAATGCTAATTAGTCCCTTGCTTGCAAGAACACCAAAGTAATAAATAATAAATTAGCTCCTATCAGTATTCTGGACATGTAGTTGCTGAAGCCACCAAGTAGCTTTCTCTGGCTCTGGTAGCTCTAGGGTTGGTGCACAAATGCTTTATGAACACCTTTGCTAGTTCACCTTTGGTTGAACAACAATCCTTATGGGCTGCATAGTCCTGAATTAGAGTAAAAGACACTGGGTGTGTCTTGAGGTCTCTTCTCTGTCCTCACTGTTGTTCTGCACTGCCTTGTTACACCCTATATATTTTTCTGTTTGTTATTACCTGTAGAGCTGGGGAAATACTTTGAATTGTACTTTTTGAGGCTGTTCACTCACATGTAAAATTGAGTTGTCTTTGACTCTCCTTCCACTTTCATTTTCTAGAACTGAAACATTCTCTTGAATTTATTCTCTTCAGCCATATTTTCTGTCCCTAATGCCTCAAAATGTGAGTTTAGATGTTGAATTATTATTTTTCTCTATGAATAATACATTGGGAATCTTTGATGCAAATTATGATTCTTTAGCCTTTAAACCACAGTTTGTTTTCAGAGCTTTTTCATTGGTAATTGTGAAGTTTAAAAGCCTGGCTTTTTCAAAAAAGAGAACTGAGATTCTCTCATAATTACTTGTCTTAAGGAATTGCAGATTTAAAAGAAACACCAAATGTAAGACTCCCAGTAAACTCATAAGGCTTGGTTGCTCTGGGAATACCCTCAGATTTTTAATTTGACAGGTTAAGCACTGACAGTCTTTGGAGTGCTGTGTTTCATCCAACAGCAATGAATTTTAAGAGGCTTGTAGAGAATTTTTTTCCAAAAGTGAGTGCTGAGGCTTGCAAATACAAACTCTCACATGGGAAAAGCATGTCCAGCCAGCAATGGGTTGAGAAACAAAGCCAAGCTGGGAAGCAACCTGTAAATTCACTCAGAGCTGGCCTGCACTGTCTGAATATTTAAGTGCCTTGCAATAATTTGTCCTTCTGGGGGCACCCGTTGTTCTGTCTTAGTCCACGTCAGAATCCCTTCAGGCAACTGGAGCGCAGATGTCAGCCTTATCTGCTACCTCTGCATTTCTTATAGAAGAGTGTTCAAGTTCTGCAGTCAGGAACTTTTTCCCTTGGTGTTGAACTAAAATCAAAGACCCCTTCTCAGTGGCTTTGTAAAATGAATGTGGTGTGATTGTTGGGTTTTTTTTTTCCTCCCCTAGATAACTAGATTGAACCATAAGGTTTCAATAGGGAGGACCTAAATACAGAAGGTGTGCTGTTAGTTTTCCCTCTGTGTATTTTCTCTTGCCTGATAGTGGGCAATTTGTCAGCATCTGCTGCCTTCATCACATGTGATATCAATTTTCTCACGCTGTCCTGTGCTATCAGAGGTGGCAATGGCTGTGCTAATAGGAGCTTTGCTGTGTTTGAACTGAATGTTTATTGAGCACCTGAACTGCTGTGGTCCAAGTGAGGAAGTCTTCAACACCTCTGGGGGATCTCTGTGTTTGGGACTTGTCCAGGACTTCTGTTCCAGCCACAAAACGACCTTTGTGCTGCAGAGCATGGCTTGTGGTGGCAATGATCTCATGTCTATGCCTTTGGACTTCCATTTTGTATGACCTGTACATTCATTCTAGGCTTAAGAAGCTTTAATCAAACTCCTGTTCTTGATCCTTAAAGCACTCCTTTCTTTTTTGTAAAGACAGTATACAGAAGATAAATCTCATTCTGATATGTTTCTGATCATTAACCCTACTGCCTGAGATGTTGAACTGTGCTGTGCACCAGCCCATTGGGCCATTTCTAAAAACACAGAAGCATAAAATTCCCCTGAGGATTTCCCCCCCCCCCCTTTTCTCCTCATTTCTACAAGAAATTTCTTTGCTGGTGTGCAGAGCTGGAGGTCTTTCTAGATTTTGGATACAGTGAAAGAAAAGTTCATTAACTGCAAAGGAACATCTAGGGACAGTTAGTTGAGATGATAATGAACACACAAACAATGTGCTCTTGTGAACTGTGCTACAAATATTATACTAATATATATATATATATATATATCTGTGTGTATCTCTGCAGAGGAGAGGTCAGAACTATTGCTCTCCAGAGTTTGCGAACTTAGTTCAGCCTTGAATGGAAAGAATCAATCTCACATAATTCTAGTCCTGTTGAAATCTGCAGTGACCAGGAACCTAAACTATACAGCTGACTTTGGATCTGGAAATTTCTAAGTGAAATCTCTCTGCTTCATGAAACTCTGAACCAAATGACCACTTTTAACCCACTGCTGGAATTTAAAAGAGAGAAGAAGCATCAGTGTTAATTATTTCTTCTTAGCATCAGACTAGGAGGCACATTGCATAAGAGTAGAAAAATAGCCAACAGATCATGGAAGATAGAATAAAGCTGCTGTAACAATTGCCTTATGTAAGGGTAGGATTTTTTTTCCTGTTTCAGCCTCATGGAGTATCTTAAATTGAGCTGAACTGAATGAGAAATCGTAGAATTATAGAATTGTTTTGATTGGATACTGAAGAACAGAGGAAAAAATAAGAAAACTGGTATTGAAATGTGAAGATGAGAGCACACAAACAAATTTGCTTTTAAATGTAGTGTCTGGCGTTGTGCTACAATGAGAGAGGCCTGGGTTTGGGCTGAAGCTGACAGAAGATGCTTATAAAACCTGAGAAACCTTTGCAGGCCAAACCCTGTTAGAGCTGCATGCCTGGTCAGGCTTGGGAACCAGCAGAAATACCCAGACTAATTACAGAGGGGAAAATTACCTGTAGTCATTTTTCTAATGGCTTCAGAAAGCCTTTTTTTCTGTTTTGAATGGGACATGAGTAACATTTATAGCAAGTTGTTATAATCGCCATCAGATTCCATTCTCATCTACTTGTTCAAATTGCATCCAGATCTCAAAGCCACTGCCTCCCAGTTAGATGGAAAGAGGTTTCTTTCTCCACTGCCACCCCTGCCTCTCAGTTTTGCTAAATCTGCCATTTCAGTGTCTCACTCCATGACGTTTAACATCTTTGCCAAGTTCAATTTGTGCAAAATCAGTCACTTAGCAGGCCTGCTCTCAGCACAAGTGATTTCAGCAGCACGTGTACACCGTGGTGATTGGCACTGCAAGTGGCAATCCTGGGGCTCCTGGGAGAGAGTTGGTGATCCTGTGTTGCTCTTCTGTGCTGGGCTTATGGAGCAGACCTTGCTGAGTGGCCAGAAAGGTTAAATTCTCAGCTGGTAGATAAGATATTTAACTGGTCAAGTCAGGAGGCTGCAGCTATTTTTCAATGGGCTGGCAGCCTGCAGGGTTTTGGTATGTATAGGTGGGAAGGGTGTGTGACTTGTTTTGGCTGGGTGTAATTGTTCTTGTCACATGGGCTGGTCTTGAAGAGTGCAAGTAGCAAATAGCAGATGTGATTTGGAGAGGGAAGAAACTGTGGGTGGCCTGAAGCTTCATACTCAGTTTGCAATATTGACTCTTTTGTGGATGAGGCAAAGTCATCTGCTCCCCCAAAAGCTGGTGGTCAAAATGCTCACTGGTCTGTTGTCCTCTACGAGCCATGGTCAAGATTTGTGCATGGCAGACAGACTTTGTCACCTCCTTTCCCAAGTGATACATGGAGGTGGGTGCAAACTGCTTTGTGCACCTCACCATCAGCCCATCTGTAGAGAGGAAGGAGCTGATGCTGCAGAGCCCTTGTGCTCTGCATAGCCTCTTGCTGCTCGGCTTGGTGAACGTGGTCACACGTGGCACTTACTCATAGTTGGATAAATCAGGGTAGGAGATTCTGTAAGTAGAGGACAGACCTGAAGTGTAACTCCTTTTCAGATCTGCTTGTTTGTATCTGTACGTGTGCTGAGAGTTCAGGTTGCTCAGAGATCAATCAGCTGGAGGATCTTTCACTGCTAACCTGGCTCGTAGGTGAATGTAAGACACAGAGGAGGGTACCAAGGTACACAGATTTCAGCTGTACCCAGTAGGAAAATTTATTGTTTCCTAATCACCATGGTTATTATCTACTCTGATTCCCCCAAACAGATATTCTATAATTGCATTTTTTCCTGAATAAACTTAGAAAATCATAGAAGTTAATCTTTAATCTATTGGTACTTAAACATGTCCTTGCAGCAGCATTTGAAGAAATCAAGAAGTTTGGACAACAATTCTATGAGTAATTAAAGTTATGTAAAGTTTTTTCTTTGCTTTAAATATCTAGTCCTGCAAACAAAAACATATGAGAACTATTGCAGATGCATAAAATGTTGTACCCATTTACAGATGTTTTGAGAATTATGGCTTAACCTTTGAAGTGTATGGGTTGAAGGCAAATATATAAACTAGGAAAGAAACCTGTGGCATATAATTTACAAAGGTCATTGAACACATTTTGGCTGTGAAAAGCCCATTGGCACATCCTGTGCATCACAGATCAGACTAGCATTTAATACCAAAGTTCTGGTCAGTCACTATATTTGTTATGCTTCAGATTTTCAGTGAAGGTCCTGGGTCTAGTGATCCATCAGCTTTGTCTAGGTGATGGCCCCTGGGAGCTGCATTACCCTGTACAGAGGACAGAGACTTGGGAGGACAGTCGCTCAATTGCTATTGTAGCTTTTAGGCATTAAAACTATTTTCTAAAAAAAATGCATATTTTTTTTTCCATGATGAAGTCTTAGATCTTTATGGAGATAGAGAGTGACACTGATCCAGCTGCTCACCTAAGCACCACAAGATCTACAGGCATAAAAAACATTTATCTGATTGGAAGACAGATTTGATCTAAAACGTTAGGGCAACATTCAATTTGCATCTGAGGGTTTTAGTCTAATGGGTCCTTTTTGCTAGGACAAGGGAATGTCACGTGTGCCTCTGTGAAAGAGAAGGTCACTTTGTGAAGGATTTGGGACTATCTACCTTTTCCTTTCTGTAGAGATAAATCTCTCATCTGCCCATTTGTCATGAACATATAAGAAAGAGGGAGATATTTAGAGATTTCCTGATTAAGATTGTAGGTGGGTTATATTAGCCAGTAGCTTAACCTGCAGCAGATGCACAAGAATTTTTTTTTTTTCCCAACCCTAATGACATCTGAGCTTCAAACTTTGTTTCAGCAAAGGCAGAAAAGCATCTAGATGTTTGGATGCATCTTCAAGTATTTATCAGAGTCCTTTTGGTTTGCTTATCAAAATGATTTTGCAGTGGCTTAGTTACAGGATATAAATAAGTATTCCTACTGTGGGAAAATACTGGATATTAAAAAGCTCTTGAATCTTGCAGAGAAATGCATAACAGGAACGAATGACTGAAAGATGGAGCCAGATGAATCTACAGCAGAAGGGCAATGAAGGTTTGAAAGAGTAATTTTAAATAATCATTGTGACTAAGGAGGTAAAGAATAGACTGGAGTTACCATCTTTCAATACCTTCAGACCATGACTGAGCACCTCTCTGGAAGATATTTTTCAGCAAATTACATGCTGCTGAGCTCAGTATAAAGATAACTGGGCAAAAAGTAACGGTCTGTGTTAGAAGAGACTTGTCACCAGTTATTGAATGGTGCCTCGTGGACTTAGCTGTTATGAATTGAAGCAATTGAGGACTTGATACACAGTGGTATCAAAGGCATTTTCAGGTAGGTTTACCAGGACTTGTGTATGGTTTGAAAGTACAGGTATATGTTAGCTCTGGATAGGGGGGAATCTTTTCACATTTAAAAAAAAAAGTGTTAGATGGAGTTTCCATTCAGTTTATTCTGTTTAGCTCTAATTCCTTAGGTTTTGGTGCTACAGTGTGACCGGTGAAGAGAAATACTTCAACTGTGCCTTAAGAGTAAGACATATCTTTTCTTCCAATGACACAGTAAACCTCCTTGTTTAGTGCTTAAAAATATATACTGGAGCTAGAGCTAATCTGAATTGTGAATTAAACCTAATGAGCCTGGACTATTCACCTGTGCTAATGTCTTGCTTCAAACATATATATAAATTTTATGACTGCTTTATAATTCTATGACATTTTCTTGAGATCTTCTATTTTATAAAGATTTAATTTAAAATTTGTATTTAATATTGTAAAGGTTTGTTGCTTTGCTTTGAGATCCTCTAATAGAAAAATCTCATGTAGGCAGAAGGCATCACAAAGGGGAAATCCTGCATGGTAAAAAAAAAACCAAAAACAACAACAAACCAAACTCATCTGCCACAGCATGTGATATGTAGTATCTGTCCCTGGGGATGTTTCAAGGGAAAGATGCAGTGAAATTAGAAGATAAAGAATATTAGGTGTTATTTGACTAGTACCTGAATTTTACATTCGCACATATGTGGTGTGTTTTTTTCCCTCTCATCTCTATTTGAAGAAGGGCTCTTATTTTACCCTTGCTTGGGAAAGCTGCAAATACTGGTGCCAAGTACCCCATTAATGGTGTCACCAGGGTGGAGGTGAACCCTTCTGTAGGCTGGGACAGAGTCTCTTGCCACTTCTACTTCCAGGATGCTGCCTCAGAACTGTTTTACGTGCAATTTTTAAGTGGAACATTGTACTCTCCTGAGAGCCATCACGTTGAACTCCTGTATTTTTTTCACTGAGATGCTCCCTTGAGGAGCTTCCCTGTCAAACTATCAAATCTCTGCAGAGATACTGGCTTTTCTTGCTGTAGTAATCCCTTCTGCCAATTCTTGGGACACACGAGGATCTGAATATTGTCTGAAAGGACAGTGATAGGTATTAGTGGAAAATGCTTCTGACAGAGCAGCAGGTGTTGCTCAATATAATCTTCCCTATGGAAGTCAAGAAGATCTTGATGCCTGCAGAAAATGGTGAGATAGTAGTTGGTAGTGGAGTCTAGTGCTATCCTACCCCAGAGATCTATGCAAATACAGTTCTGTCTTACAGCCTTGCTGATCAGGCCTTAATTGAGGTGGATATATGAATGTATGCTGGGGAGGAATGTCTGGGACTGAAGGAAGAGATGGAGAGTACTAGTTTCTGTATAGGTTTGTCCAGTTTTTGTCTTTTTTTCTCATGCAATGATGTGTGGTTGCTATGTAAGAAGGCATGATGAGCTAGGTGGACCTTTGATCTGGTCTGCTGTGTATTAACCTGTTATATCAACATAATACTTTCTGTTGATTAATTTATTAGCACAGTAGCAGTGAAGCTCCTCATCCTTCAGGGCAAATAATCAGTTTTCTGTTCCCCCTGGGTGGTGCTGGCTGCCACACCATACCTTGTTCCTCCTGGTTAGGTCTGTCTTTTAGTGGCTTGTGTCTTATGAGAGTTGGCATCAAGATATTGCAGCGATTGAAATAGTACAAATCCTTTAGGCAGGTACAGCAGTTCACCTGGAAAACTATGATACCAAAACAAAGTGAGAAATTTTGTCTGGAAGATGAAATTTTGAGACACTTGGGACTCAAGCCAACACATCTCTTGTGTGGCTACATGCACAGGGTCTGGTTTTCTCCTGTCTCTGCACCACGCATGATTCTGTTGTAGGAGCTGTGTGATGAAGAACTGTTTTCTCACTGATTATTTATACACACAGCAATGGAACTGAGCCTCTGAGTGAGGTATTTATACCAGTGGGATCCTGGTGCTGTATAAATAATTGCAGCATTGCAGGCATTGCCTCCCGACTGCATGGCATAACCACATTATTTATATGAATCTGACAATATAACTATAGCTGTGGAAGACTATTTAAATACAGCCGGAGAAGTAAGTACGCCCTTAGGAAGGTATAACTAACTACAGAGATAATGGTATCAGGTAACTATACCCACAAGAGAGCATAAACACAAGTAATAGCCACAATGTAAATATAATACGGAAGTCAGAGGGTCTCAGTATTGATATAATAGCAGTAGAGTGGCTTTACTCAGAGGAGAGGAATGTAACTGTCTAAATAACAGCTGCAGCCTAACTGCAGTGATGGGAGAGGGTGTTGTGGAGGGTTACAGCTCTGATGTGTAATGCTCCCAGTAACAGGAGGTCATCTGCTTGTGGCCAGAGCAGTGTTTGAATTTGAAGCTTTGAGGAACTGGGACTTGAAGAATAAGCCATTAACTGCAGAGGGGTCTGTTCCCAGTAGTTCCAGAGTTCTGGGGAGTGGGAAGGTGGGTTTTAGCACAGGAGGATGGTGGATGGAAGTGTGCAGTGGATTAGGCGTGAGTTGTTGCTTTCCTGGTTACTTACCCAGGAATTCAACTTAAAAACTGTTTAAAGGTGAAACTAGATGTGTCTCCTGAAACAAAAGAAATAAAAATAATTGCCAATTACCCTTTATTTGTATATAGCTCTCTAGTTCTACAGCAAAAACTTGTCTGAAGGCACAGCTGAAGCAATTTTCCTTCCTCCTGCCTGCCATGCTGGACTGAAGACTGGTACTGTGTTCCCTGAGCTGTGTTCAGATAGAAATTGGATTGAGTAAAATAATATGACTGCTGTCTCCTCTAGACCTTTGCATGAGCTTTACACTTTTCATAAGATGTGTGCTTGACAGTAGCAGGGGAATGACTTGGTTTTAAAATAGAATCGGTTTTAAATTTCCACACAGGGCTTGTCTGTGCTGCTCTGCGTAAGACAAACTGCATTTTGAAGTGGGGTTTTGTGAGTTAATTCTTTTGGTAATTTTTTGAAAGACGCTGATTATCAAAACCCAGAATTGAATACGTGAGGAGCTGTGGAGAGGGTGAGCATTGAAACACCACCGAGCCCAGGCACAGTGTTTCTGAGGTTGACAAATCACCTGGTTTATTTCTGAGAAGTTGCTCTGATCAGTTCTGGTTTTTAGAAACCAGGAACAAAATCAATTCCTTGATACATCTTTGGAAATGTTGTGTGAATACATAATGATTAGATTGGTTTTTCCTTGTCCTTGTTGGAACTAAAAGTGTACCAAGAATATCTAGGTACTTGTGAACAGGAGTAAGCAGAGTGTGGTTGCCCCATCTGGAGCCCTGTGGTTAAGAGTAGGGTAGAGATGATCTAAGGAAGTTCTGAGAATACCTTTTTTTTTAAAGTAGTGAATTTCTATGCCTGTTAAAGTGAGTGGAAGTTTTTTCCTTGACCTGTGGCTCCAAGAAGCCTTTTGCCATTCTAATGTTTATTTAGCTCCCTTTAGCAGCTGTCACTGCCAGACTTACTGGGTTTGGCTTAATGTATTTTGTTTGATCCAACTGACAAGATGTGTTTGCAATTTTTTGTCTTTATTGCACTTATTCTTAGTGATTAAGGAATTCAATATGTTTCTACTTGGCTAATGACCAGAAATTGTGCATTGTAAGATTTCAGTCCCCCAAATTCCATCATATAATACTTTTTTCTGCAGCAGTCAGCTGCTTTGTCTCAGTCTAACTTTCAAAGAAATGTAATAACAATTTAATGGAAATGGTAAAACAGTTGTACTTCATTAAATGCAGTTGTCTTTTCCTTTAGAATGTCAGCAGTGCAAATTTTACTTGACTCTGACTCCTGTTCCATAACCACTCTTCCTTAAGGCCATTTCAGAATATCCCACCTCAACTCATACATACTTTATGGGCCAAATTCTAAAAAATAAGGTAAAAAAAAAAAAGTTCACAGTAAACTTACAGAATTCCTTTCCAAAGGATGTTGTAAATGCAGGTTTGTGTAGACCTCCAAAGACCTCCATACACCTAGGAGATGTGTGTGATAGAGAGATGTGTTGATCCAAGATCAGGCTGAGAAGAACCTAGACACAAAGGTGTTTGAAACCTGGGAGACTGCTTGGGGGTGTCGTGTACAGCTGCTCTGATCTTGGTCTTCACAGGATGTCCTCTTGTGCCCACTGCTGAATACAGCATGTCAAACTAGACGGAGCCTTAGTTGGGGTCAGTGTGGCTGGAGCTACATCACCTTAGTTGGCTACTGTGAAGCATGTGATTTTTTTTTAATGATTAAGTTTAGGATTTCTTTAATTTTTAAATCATTTTTTTTAACTTTTGACACTGAACAGCAATGACCCTGTTCTGGTTTGAGCCAGGATGAAGCCAATTTTCCCCTGCACCTCAGCTGGCCTCCTGGCAACGGTCATAGCCACACTTCCCTCTCACTGGCAGTGAGAGGCAATGGTGAAGGTCAGTTAATCTCAGTGTTGGAGATTTGCTGAATTACACAGTAGAGGATTAAGGTTAGTGTAAAGCCATTGTCTGGATGTCAAGTCCTTTTTAGCTGGTGGCTGTTCTTTGGATTGGGGAAAAAATAGAGAATTTGTCAGTCAATAGCAGTTTTCATCAGCATCTTAAAGAGAAAAAGCTACACTAAGCCCTTCTGAAAAAAACAACAACCAGATTTCTTTTCCCCCAGATATATTCTATTAATCCAGCATTGCCTTACCTTTCTGTTAATGAGGTTTTCTTTCTGTTATGTTCTCCAGCTGGGCCAAATACATCCTTGCTTAGCATAGCAAACACTTTTTATCTGAGGTCTTTCTAGCATTAATAGCCTTGTATTATTTTAATTGGAAAGGCTGCTGTTGCTCTACAAAATTGCTCTAAAAATTTTCCTGTGACCCAGAGGTGGTTCTTTGTGAAGGCAAGCTGAAATGCTCAGGGTATATCTACACAAGGATGGGAAATCTGCAGCATAAATTGGCAGTGTTCTAACACATGAATATAATTGAATACCTTAATCACTGTTCCAAGGGATTTGTTGCTGAATTGATGCTATTTGAATCTAGATCATGACCTTATTTGCAGGAAAAGGTCCTTCCCATAATGTGACTCTTGGGTGGTTTATGTGAATTATGGTGGTCCCCATTTGTTCCCATACGGGCAAATCCATATGTGACAACTGGACATACTGGTAGGAGAGGCACAGAACTGGGAGCAGGATTTTAGTGCTGGAGACCAGCATTGGCTATGGCAGGTCTTGCTGCTGCCTCTGCTGCACGTACTGTGAAGTTTATCACTCCCTGTTGCCAGCATAATAGTGCTCTGGGCTGCTGAAGTTCAGTGTAAAAAGGAAGAAGGGTGCAGTCAAGGGAGGGTGGTTGTTGTCTATCAGCATGCTAGGAATGGAAGGGAGAAAATACCACCCTCTTCACTTTGGCTTTGAGAAGAGCAGGGGGAGCTTAGCGCTACTTAAGAAGAGCAACACATAGTGAAGGAAAGAGGTGGGATTTAACTCGCTGGTTGGTCTCCTTTCCAGTAGTTCTGTGACCTGTCAAATGCTCTGTCTTGAAGGTCTCTGCAAGGTGAGAGACGGGAATTTATCTTGAAAGCCAGGAGAGGTTTCTTGCCTAGACCCTTCTGGAGAAGGGTAGTAATGAAGGTGGTAATTGCCACGTCTTACCTCAGTGGATCTCCATGAAGTCAAAGCCCTTGTCCCTCACTCACTGGTGCTCAGTGATTTTTGCGTGCTGGGCTGTGTCCCTCCTGGAAGCTGAGGTGGGTTTTGCTGCATGCAATTCATATAGTATTTCTGAGCTGCTAGGAGACAGTTCTGCAACCCAGTTTTCCTTCTAATGTTCATTTCTGCACAAAGATAAAAAGAGCTTCCAAGGATTCCCTGGAGGACCAATTTAGAGTTCAGTTTTGATTGAATTAGTTGGATGTATGTAAATAGAATCACACATTTAGCAGAAACCCAGATGAAAGACACTGTCAGGAGGGCTTGGGGCAGATGTCATCAGTTAGCCTGTAGCAAGCACCTTAGAGCATATCCTGCACTTCTCTCTTTTATTGTGGTTTATTCCTTTCCCCTTCACATCTCAGCCACTGGTGAATACTGTTGTTGTGAGATACTTTTTTGTTTTGGGCACTTGTGCCTTAGATCTATCTTGGGTCTGTGGCTTCCCCCTTTTATGCAGTCATGGGCCACAGAAAAAATGCTTTGGTGCTGTTCCCGAAGCCCTGATGTGTGTGTGAAATACTAGAGTCATAAATATGGATGGCACAATTTGTTGGCATGGGCAGGGAGGCAAAGATTAAGGAAAACTACTTTAATTAGCTGTCTCTGTGTTGGGGGACGTGCAACCCATGTGTCGGCAGCCTGGAAAGGGGGAGGTGGGATGCCTTATTACCTCCCTGCTGCAAGCACCAGCTGCCTGAAAAGCTGGTGGCACAGGCAGGGGACAGGCAGCAGATGCAGTGAGTGGAGCAGGGGCTGCCAGTATAGCTGAGGTTGTAAAGGGCTGCATGGTCCTGCATCTCTGTCACACTCTTTGGGAGCACAGGGACTGGCAGCTCATTCACACCTTGGATCAGTAAGCCTGGAGCACTGGACTCCACTCCAGACACATCCCTAGGAATTGCTGAGGAGGGTGACTTCCAAGGGCTCATCTCTGTTCTCATGCCAAAAGCCTTAATTTGCAATCTTCTTGACTGGTAGTTTTTCTTCATCTGGGTTCCTCATGAAGTCACAACAAGACTGTGCCACTGCTTGTGCACCCCAAACCACTCCATCTTCCTGTGGGAAGCCATGGCCTCTGCAAGAAGTGCTTGCTGGGCTGTAGCTGAGAGAGGTTTGGGATGGCTCCAGCAAACAGGCAGTGCTTGCTGCTGCTGAGGCAGGGTTGGGTCCATCTGCTGAACTGCAAACATGAGGGGGTCATGAGTTAAAGGAGGGAACAACACTCATGCTTTCCTAGGTGATTTGGAAGTGACTAGCTTGCTTCCTTTCCACCACAGGTCTGGAAGGGTCTTTAATTTGTGGTTCCTTTGGTTTGCCAAGCTCAGGGCTAGAAGCTGGATAAGGCTGGGCTTTCCATGGCAAAGAGGACCGTGTACTAAAATATAGATGCATATAAACTGTGGTAGTACCAAATCTTTCCTTTTAACCATCTCACAGAAGCACAGACATCCTCGGGAACAGCAATGCTTCTTGAACCTTGTATCCAAAATAATTTTGTCTGTGCTGCCCTCACTTGTAGCCATGCTATTTAGCCAGGGTCTCACCCAGTTCAGATGTGGCTATAGTGCTGCTCTGGTTTGTCTGTATGGCATGTGGTGCTGTGCAACCAGATCCCCTGCAGCGCTTCTAAAAGCAAAGTAAATAAGATGCTGCCCCATCTCCTCCCTCCCCCTCCTTACCCTGCCTGCCTCCCTGAATCTGGGCTCATGTGAGTTATTTATCTAAAGGCTAAATCACATTATGTCGTACGAATTAAACGGAAACAAAGCAAAGTCTCTGAAGACACCTGAGCAGATGCAAAATGTCAGGTTTGATGGAAAATGCTTAATTACTTCTCCCAAGTCTACCTTTTTTTTTTTTAAATTTTTCTCTTGCAGTGTGAAATGTCCTCTCTGTTTCAGCTCTCAGTTCAGCTCTCCAGGCTAGGGCTTCTTGTTCCCTGCAAGAAACTGGAGAATTTAGATGAGGGAGCTTGTAAGAACAGGGTCATTTCAACATAGTCATTGAAGCTTGTAGTTATCCTCAGTTTCCTGCTCAGCCTTTTGTAGCATCCTTTTGGGGTTTTGAAGTTTTCTTTCTGTCCCCCAGCTCTTCTTTCTAGTGGATTTCTGCACCATATCTCTTTGGCTGCATTTTTACCAGTTTGTTTCATGAGAATCCATCGCATGGTGCTGATGTGGTAAAACCTGGGAGTAGAGGTGCTGGGGACTGTCTTTCTGATCCTGGGTGAAATTTCTGGTCAAAAGAAGATGGTAGGAGTCTGAAATGCTCAATAAATTCTGATAGGAACTGTGTATTTTTTGTGTGAAATCCAGGATAGGTTCACTGTACTAAAGTTGGTCAGGGTACAGGCTTAAAACTCTCTAACCACACCCAAGATGGGTGCAATGTCCATCAGGTTATTCTGGGAGGACTTTGTTTTCTCCCTGAGCCCTAGCTGTTGGTCTAATGCTGAATTCTTATGGATTTTGACCCTTGGTGGGACAAATGTATTTTTTTTATGAAATCCCAGCTGCACTTGCAGGATAGAAAATCTCTCTCTACAAAAGCCACAGCAGTTGGGTGTGTAGCCATTTAGAAGGACAGCAGCTGAGGATTTGAACACACAGCCTTGATTTGAATACACGGTTTCCAGGATCTGCATTTTAGCTGTTGGCGAGCTTTTTACACAAAGAGGTTGAGCACTGCATCACCAGCAGAAGCTCTGCATACCCCACGTGGTGGAAGGCAGGGGGAGGAGAGCTACAGAAACCGCGAGGGCTTTTGCGAGCACGAACGCTGCTGGAGATGCTGGACAGCTCTTGTGCTGCTGTTCCCTAGGAGCGGGGCAACTGCTGGGCCTGCAGCACAGGTTCAGTGCTGGGCAACCACAGCTTTGGGCTGGCACCAGCAGGAGCTGAGACTGTCCCACAGCACAGGCAATGGGGCTGGGGTTTCTCCTTCATGAAGACAAGAAAGAAATTATGAGTTCAGGGGTCTCCTAGAGGCAGCAGGGCTTTCTCCCTTTCTAAGCAGCTGCCCTGTTTCTAGGTCTTTTTCACCCTTTCCTGTTTCTTGTCCTGTTGAGCACTGAGCAGATGGCCGCAGAGCACAGACAAGGATGTACAGTGTTTACATGAAGCTTGTTAAGGGTACAGAAGTGAGATGAATGAGTTGCATTTTTTCATATTTTAAATAACGTGTGATAGAAGAATATCCTGTGCTAGGATTTCACTGCTTTCCAGATCTGTCTTTGTGCCTTCCCTTAATATTTTCATTTGTTGAGTCTCCCCTGTCCCTTTGGGCCACCCCAGCAGCAGTAGAGCTTTTCCTCATGCAGTATCTCCCAGCACACCAGGAGCCAGGATTTGGGAGGAGAAAAAGGGATTAACAGTATGTGCACTTATTGTTGTAGTGTTTCCACATAGGTGGGAACCTAGATAGTGTGGTGAACATTTACAGGACTTGAGAGAGATGGCATAAGCAGCCTGTAGCACAACTTTTTACCATTTCTTTATGGTAAAGAAGAGACTGAAAATAACTTGTATTTGCTCTCTTTTTAAAGGGTAGTTCCTTTAATGTTCTGACTGCTCAGGATCCCCAAGGTATTCACCTGCACCTGAGCAGTTCTTGCCTGGATGGGTGTTTGGACTTGCACCTGGGATCAGATGTCCTCTCCCACCAGGCTGTGATGTTTGGAGAATCTTTAGTCCCATCCAGAAACAAACATAGAGCAATTCACTTTGATGTGTAAAGTCTGAATTAATGAAACGATTGAATTAATCTATTGTGCCTCTTGGGGAAGAGTGCAAGGGGAACATGTTTCCCTATATTTCATCAGAGGAAAAAAACTTTAGTTGCATGCACAGAACCAAGATTTCTTAGATTGTATGGTCCCTGTGTTGCTCAAGCACGAGATCTCTAAACCTGCTTCATTCCTCATGTGGCGGCTTTTTGCTCACTTGTAAGCTGCTGGTCAGAACAAGGGCCAAGTTATACTTTTATTTCTTTTCTTGAATGTCAAAATGGGATTTTTAAAAAGAAGCATCTCCTCTGGCCAGGTGCAGCAGGACCCTGTTGGAAAGCAGAAACCCTCTCCTCACTCCTGAGGAGGTTTTGGAAGTTCAGTTCCTTCATAGTTGTGAAGCACTTGGATGCTGCAGTGATTAATGCTGTGAAGAAGGCATGGCTGTGGGAACATGGGACTCTGATAGAGTAGGCTTTGAGTTGGGGGAGGTGAATTGTGTGCTGAGAAGTCCATGGTCTTGTGGCTTCATCAGTGTGTCCAATGGCTGCCTGTTTGGTTACCATCACTGAACCGCTGAAGAAGCAGAGACCCTCAGTTAAAACCAGTACGTATCCTTTAATTAAATACAAGCACCTCAGTACTTAGGCATTCAGATGTTGACTCAGGGTCAGAAAACCACTCTTTAAATGTGCTCTTGTTCAGCCTTTAGTCATGCCATTCATGGTTTTAATGTTATTTTGCTCAGTTCTGTTTTCCTACGTGATTTTCACGTGCAACGTGTGCATGGCTGTGAAGGTTGGGATCCAGGCAGGGACAGTGTTTGCACCATGGTTTTCTGAGCACAAAGAAGCAGCAGCTGGCAGCCCCAGAGCTGTTTGGGGCCAGCCTGTCGGCCAGCAGATCAAGTTCCACCTGTCCTGACAGTGGTGCCTTGCTATAAGTGATGATCTGAGCCTGCTCCACACAAGGCATGTTTTTCCAGCAAGTTGAGCATATCAGTTTTTCAGCAGAATCTCAGCTGGGCTCTCCTCACTTCATTGGAGAGGGCAGAGCACTCTACTGTTCTAATTAATTGTTAATTAAGGGTATGAGGTCTTAATGTGCAATATTTGGTGTGTTGCATGAGCTGCTCAGCATCTTGCAGGATTAGCCCCCAACTTGTTTTCTCAACTCTCTAGCACTGAGCAAACTGCAAATGGAGAGGGAATAGGAAGTTTTAAGTTTATTTTTTTTTTTCCTTGGGAAACCAGGTCATCTTATGCCTTCCCCATACAAAACAGCCTTGAGAGAGAGAGAACATTTTTCTGCAATAACAATGATTATTTCTCTGTGGTGCTTCCTCATAGGAAGAAAAAAAAAGAAAGTTGCTGCAGTTTCTGCTCATTGTTTTGGTAAGATGTCTTAAATTATTCTTCTCTGCACATGATGCTCTTGGGACTTGATCCTGAATCAAAAGCAAAGGAACAGGATAGAACTGAGAGGGACAAAGCAGTAAGTTGTTTTGTCCACCTGTAAAATTTCTTGGATTCTGTTTGGTCACTTGTATTAGCTTTATTTATTTAGATAGGAACCTGTTGTGATTACAATCTCATCTTCTTTGATTTGTCCCAGTCTCTTGGTTTTTAAAAACAATACTATGGTCTTTAAACTGTCTCAGGAGTGACACTCTGGCTGTTCTCTTTTGCTACTTGCAATCTGTTATGCTGCTGTAGGAAGCTGTAAATGGTTTGTTTGTTTTTTTCTACATACGTCTTGTAAATCTTTCCTCCCTTGCTTAGGCTGTGACTTATGACTCGAGAGAGGGTTGGCGAAAATCACCCTGAAAGGGATGGTTGGTACCAATTTACTGGTCAAACAACCAGTAAGTCATTTATTTATAAAGGCAAGGAGAAACATTCCTGGAAATTGCAGCTCTGTTCCTCTTAAAAGCTGTCCCCACTGCTCATGACATAGCAATGATGTTGATTGTATTGCTCTCCTCTGGCATGGGATGGCCAGTCATGTGCCTGCAAGGGCCTGGACTAGCAAAAGGAGGGGAGTGGAGGGTACGTTGCCACCCTGCAGACCCTTTTCCTTTAGATCCACTGGGAAAACAGGCTTGGCAAAGCTTTGACATCAGTACTGGCATTGGTACTTACCCCTTGCATAAAAAGAAGCTTCCCCCATGGCTCAGCTTGGTGGCAGTCCTAAAAAGGGAAATATTTTCCAATGGTCCACAACACTAGCAGATCTGGGTGTGGGTGATGTCTTCTTTCCCATGAGCAGCCCTGCTCAGGCTGTGGACCTATATAGTAAGACTTTGCCAAACCAGGAGTTTCAAGGGAGTTTTTTGCCCCAGCAACAAATTTGACTTGGGTTTTGCAGTGAGAGAGCCTTTAAAAGAGCAGAGGCTGGGTCTGACCATGCTGGTGTCAGTCTGGGTTTATCTGCACTGAAGGAAATAAGGTTAGTCTAGATTGACACTGGCATAAAAGGAGGGCAGAATTAGGCTTATGGTATCTAAAAAATGTCTTAGGTCCTGATTCATCAAAGTATTTAAGAGAGGCTGAATTCTTCCTAAAGCCCATATGTTAGCATTTTGCTGACAGGGGACATTTATTTTTATTCAGAAATATCAGAACGGACTAAAAAGAACACTTCTGAAATGCCTTCCTTCTGACTGAAAGTGTAATTGGTTCTAAATTTGAGGGCAAACAGGAAAAAACACATTTTAGGCAGAGAATTTCTTATGTTAAAGTGTATTTAACACTGCAGAAAGCAGCTTCAAATGAACATATTGTCAGTTATGATGATAACGTTGCTAGTACAGTGGTGTAATTATTATTTTTTATAATGAAAGAGCACACTATTTTGAGACAAGAAAACTATGGAATGGTCATCATGTAGGGATTTTTTTTTACTGGCAACAACCTAGTTCTATATAATGTTATAATGATGACATGGTCAATCTCAAGATAAAGTAGGCACTTGTTTGCCCTTTGTGCATCGAAATACCCCAGAGATGTAATTATCTCATGGCTACTACACTTTCTGACAAGTCTTATTGCTTAAATATTGCAAGTCCTGAACACTGCTATGTACAGAAAACATTAAATATTCAGTTGCTGATACACATATTTATAAAAATCCCATTTCTCTATTGAGTGAGCAGGGGTTTTCAGGTCACCCATTTCAACAGCTGTGAAGATATTTGAGCACTCAGGGATTCTTGCTCATTTGAAGTTCTGTAGTATTAGCTTTTCTTGGGAAAAAAATAAATGCCCTACCTCCTTTGCTAGGTAGAAAACAGGAATACATTTCTTCTATGTTTGTTCTGCTACTTGTCTCTGTGCACTGGGTGTGTAACTGCCCTGGCTTAATTCATACACATCCACATAAAGATGCAGTGCTCTGTGCAAAGCTCCTCCTGGCTGTGCAAGACACAGACTGACCTTCCACCCTCCTCACAGTGAGCAGCCAGCTGTAGTTGGGCTGCAGGAGGGCAGTGAGGCTTCCATTTCATCTCCTCTGTTTCCGTGAGCTTGCTGGACAAAACTTCATGTTTTTGAATCACTACATCATGCTGGTCTTTTCTACAGGGTGAACAAATCCAGCACTCCCCCCATAAGTGTCCTTGTGTTGAAGCAGTGTATACCTCCTCGATCATTTCTGGCCAGAGCAACCCCTTGGCTTGAACCTGCTTTTTGTGTCTGGGTGGTCTCAGATTCAGGAAGAAAAATGACCAGTGCTAGTAGCAAATGTTAGAAGATGCCTCAGCTTTAAAAATCAAAGCATGTTGTTTTTTTGTTGTCTTTTTTTTTCTTTTTTCCTTCCCAGTCTGTGTCAGCACAGAAAAGCCTAATTAGTGTTTTGAAGAGTGGATATTAGTTATGGTTGTGTGTAGACCCTGTTGGTGTGAACTCATGTGTCCATCCTGTATACATATGGATGCTGTGCATGCCCCAGGGTCTCTTTGGATTCTGTATCTGTGTTGTGCTAAGGCTGTTGGCAGTGCCAGGTTTGCTCCCTTCAAATTGCTGTGGATGAGGAAGGAGCTGGGGATCTCTCCAATGCTCTCAAGTTTCACCAGCAAAGAGCAGTGCATTAGTGTCACCTCTGATACCAGTGAATGACCTAGGAAAATTAGATTGAGAGCCAGGAGCTCTCACCAGTGACTACAGAACAGCACAGAAATGGGCAACAAAGCTGCAAGAGGTACATGTGCCCCACTGAAGTGACAGATGAACCTGGGGCCTGCATGTTCCTTGATGAGAAATTAAATCTTTCCCTAGTAATTGCCTGAAACATAACTTCTGGTGTTTTGGACAAGATGAGCAGTTGTGCTGCTGCATGTTCTTCCCCAAATGGCCCATGCAGTGAGGGGTGCTTCTCTGGAGTGTACCAAGTACTCAAAGGAGCCAGTTCCAGCAGGTTTTTTTTTTTATTTAAAAAAACCCAAAAAACCAAAAACACAAAACAAACAAAAACCCACAAAAAAACCCAAACAACAAAAAACCAAAAGTACAATGAATCCCAGGCGATCAGCCCAACTAACTTGGTGCCTTATCTCTTGCACTGACTAATAACCTTTGCTTTATAGGAAAATATTGTCTGAGGATGTATTGACTGACTCCTAAGGGTGTTATGTGAGGGGGAGAAGTTCTCTGTATCCAAGTAGCCAAACTGCTTCTAGTCTGAAGTGCTGTCTTCTGCACAGGTGCAGGAGGGACCTTTGAGGTGAGGAGAAGCTCCTGCACTGGACTTACTGAAAATTAAAAAAAAGCAAAGCCCTTCATTTCCAGATGTGCTGTGGCTTCAGGCTGGGGGAGCCCTGCTGGTGACTGAGCACTAAGTGGGTTTGCAGTACCAGTCTGTGGTGACACTTCTGGAATTTGTTGGTTTATTTCAACCCTTCTGCAAAGCCTAGCTATCATCCTGCTCTTAGGTTACATAAAAAAAATAAGGGTTCAAAATGTCTTTTGTTGTGTTGTTTGTCTGTTCAGCCCTGAGGAAACCTTTCTGCTGTCACCCTCTCTCAGGTACATAGCTCTTTACCTGTTGTTTGAAGGAGAGTATCACTTTTATGCTTCATGTACCTGAAAGGAAGTTAAATAAATAACTCCTTTACTCCTGTTGTTTTCTCTTGGACTCTTCAGCCCTAAGAAAATGTGAAGCCAAGTGGAATCAGGGAAGGCCTATATAACAAGCAGTTTGTCCATGAAATGCATTTTTTTTTAATTGCCTCATTAAGTCAGGTTGTGATGGATTATATGACCTTACCCAATGCAATCTGACATAATGGGATGCTGTCAGAACTTCTGGAATAACAGAGTGATATTCACTTGACTGGGGTGTTTTCTTGCTTGTGTTTATAGCCGCGTCGATCACTTGTGGTGGTTATATGCATTAAGAATGTCTTGGCGTGAGAGAAGGCAAGGTCATTAATGCTTCTTGTCATGATTACTTGATGGGCTGCTTGTTCCACCAGAAATGAATGCCTTGCTGCTATCACAGGATGGGGGTGTGGGGCTGTGGTGCAGTGGAGTGGGTGTTGGGCTCACAGATTTCTGGTGGTGCCTTCCAGGGCTTCATCCATCAGCTGCTACCAGGGATCACAGCCATTCTCTGTAACCCACAGATTAATTTTCAGCTGAGGATAACATTTTTAATTCTTTGACTGGTGTTTGATAAACATGACTTGAATAGGCCACCCCATACCACACATCTGTTTCAGAGAGGGATGTGTTGTGTCCAAGGCCAAGCAAGTTTGCTTGGAAGCAGGGGCTGGATTTGCTACTCTAGCCGTGAGGCAACAGGGAACCCTCTTTTATTTCCTGGCATGTGTTGGTGGCTTGTGTAATGGATGCTACCCAGGAGCTCAAAATATCCCTTAAAAAAAGGAGGAGGAAAAAAAATCAGCCTCAGGTAAATAATTATGCTGCATTTGAACAAAATTCTTTTTGTCTTTTCCATTTCTCTGTTAAAACATCACAGTTGTTAAATCACTTTTTGGATTCAACCCAAACTTATAAATATTTCTTTGTCCTGCTTCACTTATTCCTCTGTCTTCCCCCATTTTTTTCCAGAATAATTTCTAGGCAATGAAGTTTTGGGAAACAGTATTTCCATGCATAGATATGACTGATCCAGCACATCTTTCCTTAAATAAGGTGAAACTGGTGTTTTTTACATCACGGGTGGTTCTATTTAATTACAAGAGCAGGACAGTTGACTTGGATGAAGCCCCACTATGTGTAAGTGCTCTCTTAAAAGCATTGATTAGGAGGGCAGGTTTTGACAGCTGTGTCAGCCAGAAACCTTGAAATATACCATTTGGAGCTGTTTGTGGGTGATAATGAATCTCAACTGCCACAAGCTTTATATAATTTTTTTTTCTTCAAAATTTTAGAACTATCTCCTTCATCAGGACAAGGACATTCTTCAGATTCTCTTAAAACTGGTATGGCACTGTCTGTTGTCCTGCAGTGGTCACTGCTGTGGACGCATGTGAAGGAAACAAATGAGATTTAGGAAGTGTTTGGAGATGAGTTAATTTGCATTAAAGCTCACTGAGAAGTTGGTTTCCATAACAGTTTTTGAGGTTTATGGGACAAAAATGAGTTCTGCATCAGAACACATCTAGATTTTTCTAAGAAGTTGAAATTTCACAGTATTCATCATGAAAACACTGAGATGTTTCTAGGAGAGTAGATCGCTGTCTGGCATTTTCATTGGACTTTGACTAAACTTGCCATTGTTCTTGTCAGCTTCATTTGAGCTCCTTAGTGGGAGGCAGTAGGAGACTGAGAAAATTAATGTCACTTCCAATTTGCAGTTGTTGGGGCTTGCAGCCTCTGTAGCTCTGTGGATCCCTGTGTTTTCAGACCAAGAATGAACTTGCAAATGTCAGAAGGGCTGAGTGGGCTGTGTGGCCACATGCTTGTAGCACATGAAGTGAAAACAGCTGCCCACCCTTCTTGTTCCACCTCCAGCATCTGTATGATCCAGACTCCCTTCACAGCCTGATCCACGTGACAGGTGACTCCATCTCTCCTCTCTCTTCCCTGTGGAGGTTGTCCTGGCAGATCCCTAAAACAGTTTGTTTCTGAACATTGTCTATGTTGTGACTACTGTGGACTTGGAAATCTTGGAGAAATGCAGCAAAGCCAGGCAGTGGCAAGGTTCCCATGGATGCCTGTGAAAATGGAGCTGCTTCTATCAAAAGTTTTCTTAGAACCTGCAAATCCTTTGGGAAAGCATGTTTCATCAGAATCCTCTATTTTTCCTCCTGCTCTGCCTACATCTCCTCATTCCCATTTCCACTCTTCTTTTTGCCTCTTCCTTCTATCCTGAAGTTTTGGGACTAAGTGATGGGCTGCCAGCCCCTCATGAAGAGACAGAGTTGCCATGTTTTGGGAAAGTGTAAGAGCATGGAACTGTGAATGTTTTTCTGGGGGTGCAGAGGAAGCCATGAAGTTAAAATCTAGTCCTAATAAAATCCAGGGCACTTTTACTGTAAGGAAATTATTTAGCAAGAGCTGTTGTTTGTTTGGAGCTGCTGTGTGGTGATTATTTTTTTCAATAAACTTCAACTTCACCTGGATATATCTGTAAAAGATGAAAGGATGGAATCTAAGTGACTGAATCTAAGTGTCTGGGGAGAATATGCTAAACTTCACTGCCGTTGGTGACAAGGTTCAGTAATACCTGCCTTTGCACGCTGAGGAGTTTAGACATCTGCTTTATTTGGGCTTCCTGCAAATTACACCTGCAGGGAGCTTAAGGGAGTGAAATAATCTGTACTGACAGTGCATGGTGTGGAAATGTCCATCCTTAACCATCCTGCTGATACATGCTTCAATGGGGAAGCAAAGATGGATTGATGGTGGAAAGCAAGTGGAAGTGATACTGGGATTTGGATTTGACCTGGGGTAGACACTGGAGAAAGAAGTAAAAGAAAGAGGGAACTTTGGTCCAGAAATATCCTTTCTTCTGTTTTTTAACTGTCTGAGATGCTAATGAGGTAACTCAGCTTCTGGTACCAGAAGCACCACTGTGGTTTTCTTTCTGTTGCAGTGCTACCTTTTCAGAGTATTTTGTTTCAATTCCCTTAGCACTGGACCAGGAGAGCTGAGCCTTTGAACAGCTGTAATGAGTCCATGATTTAATTTCAAAATGGTGTCTCTTGAGAACATTAAGAAGGTGGATAGGCTTAGGAACAGTAAGTTGGCTGCTTCTCACAAGGGATGGCAGCCTCAAGGGTCAGGAGACCCTGTCATTAATAGTGTGTGATGAACCAGCTGGGAAGCTCTGGCACACAAGCTGAGATCCTGGGTGGAAGCTAAGAGAAGAGGGCAAAGGCAGTGAGAAACTTAGGAACAGCCTTCCTCTTGTAGCCCACATCAGAGCTGAGCCCTGGCCACAGGAATCCTTAGTTTGAAGAAGCAAATTAAATTGTTTTTTTCTCCTAACTAGACTTAGATTCCTCTGTTGCAGCCCTCATATATTTCCTTGAAATAAGCTTGGTGTGAGTGGTTGGAAGCAGTGATGTGAATCCTTAATTCTCTGCTGGGCGTGTGCTCTAACATTGCTTGTAGATTTTGAAATCCCTAACTTTAATTTCTGTAGCTGCAGTCAAGCTGGTAAGATGCTGCACACAGGTGGCAAAGCTCCGACATTATCCTCTTTCTCTGTTGCTTTGATTTATTGACAGGTTTATTATTTTGTAATTGAGCCAAAAGCCCAAACCAATTTGCTTGAAATGCAGCGGTTGCAAGACACAAAATGTCTGTCTTCTCAAAAGCTTCTCATGATCTTTGAAACAGCTGGAAAATATCTGAGGGAAGGGAATGAGATGGCAGGGTGTCTGCAAAAACTTGCAGAAGGGGGTTAGTGCCACAGATTGGTGTTAAACAGTTGAAGGCTTCATGACATGAAGACTAACAGCAGGGCTGCACAGTGTGATTAATAACTGCAGCAAATGAGATGTTTTGTGCTGTCTCTAGCCTCACTAAGCCTTGTGGAAAGTCAGACTTAATGCCAAAAGCAAAATATGTTGTGGTAGAGTAGGATCTGGCAAGAGCACACCTGTGAGTAGGATGCATCCCCTTGTTTTGGAGGCATTTGCTCAGCGTTCAACCAGGACACAGTGTCTCTCTGTGCTGCAGGAGACCCATGTGTTGCATTTAATTGGTGCAGTTTGTGATGCATGGGTTGACCTGTTGGCTTTGGAAACCTAATTCCAAGCACTATCTCTGGAAAGTGATGCCTTCAGTTTTGCCCAAGGGCTGCCTGTCAAAAGAAACAAACAAAAAAAACCCAACACAATAGGCCAGAGGTTTGAGTACACTTAAATCTGTCAGCTGTGACTTGGGCAGACCAGAATAGGCAAACAGGGCTGTGTTTCTGCATCCCTTACTCCTCAGGGTCTTCCTGTTGGAAATGCCTACCTCCCTTTTATGCTTGTGGCACAACTATGTTTTTAAAAAACAAAGGGCAGTAGCATTGACTGCTTTCCAGTTTGAAGTCACCTAGGATGCTCCAGTTTCGAGAAATGCCAAATGATGCTGCTGACTAGGGAGCAAACTCTTCCATGGGGTGCTCTGCTGTCAGGGGTAGGACTAAATAGGAGTATGAAGAGGAAGAGGATTGCTCTGGCTGAAGTAAAGCAGGAGGCTGTTCTCAGTCTTGTTGGGCAGGAGGCAGCCCCTGTTTGCTGCTGGCTCATGTAATGACCCTTGTGCTAATGGTGTTCCCTGTCATTTAACACAAAAATAAAACTGCTAAATCGAGACCAATTTGAAACATTCATGGTTTGCTTTGGAAAACACTTAATAGCTGCTGCACTTTAACGCTAGGAACTGTGATTGGAAAAGGAGAGAGAAGTAAATAGCTTGGATTATTTTAGCATTATAAAACTGTTACTATTGAACTTGCCTAATTTCTACCTAAATCTTGGCTCAAATCAAACAGCTTCAGATCATTTGTGAGAAACGGAAGGGGAAGCTGAGTGGGAATAGGACATGAAAGGAGTGTGTGATTACCTGAATGGAAACCAAAGTATTTCCAGTACTCACAGTAGTTAGAGTTGCTTTGAAGGATTTTTCACCCTTTAAATCCTTAGTGCTTTGTGGCTGCAATTTTGGCCTTCAAATGAGTAGAAAGTAACTTGCTACCCTGACTGCAGAATAGATTTTGAAAGCAGTGTGGGTGCAATCTACAGGACTAACAGCCAGGCTGGCCATGAAGACTTCTGGCCATGAAGCAGAAGTCTTTCCAAATCAAGCTATTAAGACAGCTCATGATTATATAATCATGAAAAAGTAGCCCCAGATCTGTGGGTTTTTTTATAGGAGAAGTGGTGACTCAGTATGAACAACAACTTGAATTGGTTGTCAGCTCTAACTAATGACATTGAAGAACAATAAAGTGACTCTCTTAGATTGGTTTGGCATGATTAGTCTCATTATTAATTATCTAGACATGACAGCAGCATTAGTGCTAGTATTAACTATCAAAATAGCATGGAATTGTACTCATAAATCTCACTGATGAGGAAAATGTGAAGGATTACAGCCATTCTCCAAAGTAAAGGAGAGGAAATGGAGTGAGTCTGGAGTAGGAGTGAGATGGAGGCAGAGGAGAGTTTGGAGAAGGATACCAGTGTGCTGCAGAGTGTGCAAAGGGGAGCAGGACTAGGGGTAAAGCCTGCCCCTGTCCTAGGTGGGTGAGGTTGAGTTCTGCATGTTAGCAGGAATTATGGACCCCATCACCCTAGAGCCCTGCAGCCTTAGTGTTTCCAACTTCCCTTTGGAAGAGCTTGATATCTGACCTAGGAACCACTGCAAGGGGCTTCACTTTTGTGTGAGGCTGGAACAAGCACCCTGCCCATCTCCCAGGGTGTTTGTGAAAACCTTAATGCCTGTGAAGAGCATGGAGATTGCAAATGGTACAGACCAATGCAAACTGGGATGAGCACTTGCTAGGAGCAGGCTGAATTGAGTGCTGCCTATGGACAGGAGGAAAGGGAAGCAGACACATCCATCCTGCCCTGGAGGGGAAACAGGGACATTCTTAGTCAGCAGAAGAGCTGCCTTTGCTCCCGAGTAGCTGAACCAGCTCTGACTGTGGTAAACTGCTGAGATGAGACAGTGCAAATTACCTCCTATTCCAGAGAAAGGAGGAAGAATTGCACCTCAGAGGGATGTGTGGGAATGGCAGTGTTTCCTGTGGTGGTGCTCTTTGCTCAGAGCTGCTTGTCTGAGGCCATGTCTCATTAAAATCTTGGCATTAATGAGCTGAGAAGACTGCATCTGCCAAAGCTTGCCATTGGGGTCTGCTCTGAGGCAGAGCACATCTGGGTGTGAGAGCTCAGGCCTGAAAGTGTTAATGGAGGCTGGTGGTGGCTGTCATTGGGGGCCATGCTCTGCCCTGTGCTGGCTTTCTCATGGGGGTTGCATCTTGCTCAGCGGTGAGGGTAATGGCTCTATTTGTAATGCCTTAAATGAAGTGCATGATAATTTAATTTGTACATCCATTAATACTATCTACTGCAGGGTTTCTTCTTAATTATATCACTCTAAATGGAGTTTTAGGCATATTAACAGGCTCTTGGTCCTGCTGCCAGGCACAGCCGTGTCCATCCCACATATGGTTGCTTGGAGAAGGACCTTTCTATTCCATTAACCCCACTACCCTGGTTGGAAAGAACTCCTCCCAGGTTGACAGTCATTGCCCCAAAATCACCTTTCCTCTTATAAATGGCCAGGACACAATCACAATGGATATTTCCTTGGTATCTGTGTGAGACAGGACAGTGCTGTCTCTCTCTCTGCAGGGCCCAAGGTCTCCTGTAGGATCTGTAGTCCCAGAGGTAGGAGCTACTTCAGTTCTTGAAGTTATCCATGGGAAGCTCATCCTATAAATAGGAACTAGACACCCAAATACCTTTTTTAAGCTGGCCCAGGGTTGGCCTGACTACGAGTGAACTGATAATCTGCCCCTGTCATTCATTCCCATGGGTACAAGTGGGTTAACAGGCATCTATCTTCAGTCACATCTTGTGGTCTGGTTTGCAGCCAAGAAGCCAGCAGTAAAGGTGTGTTTGTCTTCTGCCTGACTTCCAGACAGCTTTTCCCAGGCACACAGGGTTATTTTTCCACTGAGTCTCCTGACTCTGAAAACCACTGTTTATCAAACAAAATGATTCTTTCAAAGGGAATGCTCTTCTTACCCCCTGCCCATGCCTTGGTTTGCAATGACAGGACAGCAGTAGTGAAAAGGACTCCAAATTCTCCATCTTTGGAGATTGCCATGGAGAGGACACCACGTCAGAGCTTTCCACTTCAGGTTCTTGCATCCTTCTCAGTGGTTTGGCTGTCGTCTGAGAGCAGCTATGGCTGTGGATGGACCCTGCAGGCTACATGCTGTTGTTCATTCAAGTCTGTGTAAAAATAGCAGAGAATAATTTAAAAATATTTAAAGACTCTAAATTATTTGAAAAGTTTAGACAGTCTAAACTTTTGAAACAGGTAGAGAAGCTATTTACAGGGATGTGTACAGTGGTAGTGCTCAAAATGTCTGGACTAGCCGCTTTGCCTTGCAGCGTCTGCTTGAAACTGGGGAAATGACTTCTTTCCAGAGATGGTGGTGAGAAAGTGATTGATAAAAGGTGCTGGATAAATGTGACTGATTGTACAAGTCCAGGAAATTTAAGGTTCTTTCTTACAGACTGCAGTTATTTAGCATTTCTCCTAGATGCAGATATTATTTGCTGTCTGTGTTAGCTATTTCTAATCTTTGAAATGAAGCCAGAATTCTTTAAGAGTCACTGCTTTTTCTGAGCTGATGCTGGCTCTTTTGCCTGAGGAGCATTTGCAATCTGCCAGAATGCATGTATTGTTGAGAACAGAAATCCAAACCCCTGTACAGGATCTGCTGCCCCTGTGAGTTATGAGCTTTCCCAAGTCATCAAGGAGAAGAAATGCCTCCTCTCATTGTCTGCAAGAGCTGTGGATGGACAGAGGCAAAAGAAATCCTTCTCTCTCCTTCCCCCCTCCTTCCACCACCCAAAATTCTCTCTTTGGGTGGAAAGAAGCTTTTGACACAGGCACGCGTGCATACACACGAGCGCGCCCTCCTGCCTGCTTCTAGCTGTCCCTCCTTCCCAGGGAGCTGGAGCTGCTGAGACACAGGAGTCAGGGAGATCCTGTCCCATCTCTGTGGCCGTGAGACCAGATGAATAAAGTGAATAAGGTTTGGAAGATCCTTAAGAAGTCATCGAGGAGGAGGAGAAAGAGATGGAGAGAGGAGCTGAGGGTGGAGGAGGAAGGAGAGAGCCGGGAACTCTGTGACCCGGGTGGTTTGTGCCACCTGCACCTCTGTACTGGTGGTAAGGACACAGGAACACTTCTGCTCGCCTGGAGCTGTTGTGCCTGTTTGATATCCATTGCTTACGTGACAGGAGAGCTTCCTATAGCTGGCCTCTGCTGTTGTGCTTTTCAAGGGCTGAAAAATATCAGTGGGAGAAGCGATAAGGGCATGGAACTGGGACTCCTGGGTCTCCTTATTAACCTCTTGCTCAGGAGGGTAGTGTTTTGCACATAGATGGAGTGGGGACAGCAGGGAGTCTTCTTTCTGGTGAGATGGCGTTCCTAAAAGTGCAGGGATAACATTGAGCTCATTGAGATTTTTGCTTGTGCTGTTGAGTTTTGAGGTATTTAAGCCTGGATATTTATTATGCTTATTTGTGCAATAGGAAAGCAATGGAAAATGGAAACATTCGAGTTGCTGTTTTTCTGAAGGATGTTTTTCTCTGCAAAAGTCTGCTATGGCCAAAGCTGGTCTGAACCCAGGTCCATTATATCTATCTTTACTTTCTAAGCAAACTGTTTGGCTTTAATATAAATTATTTTGGTTTTAGTCTGTAAAAAACGGTAAAAAAACCACAAACCCAGAAAAAGGGCATTTACAGCCTTCACTGACATGTCCACAGCACGCTTGAACTCTCTGCCGATGGCTGTGATCCAGCAGAGGAGAATGTGAAGTGCTGTGCACTTGGCCATCAGGCTCAGCTTCCCTCATTCTGCACTGCCAGCATCCGAGGGATATGGAACGCTTATGAAACTAAACTTAAGATGAAGCTACACTTGTGTCTAATGTAGGTCACTGATCTTTTCACTGTCACGTTTGGTAGCTTGCTTGCAATAGTATTGTTGCAGCCTTTGAACATTTTACGGGCTTGCTCTTTTTCTTTCTCAGCCCCCTAATTCTGTTTTTCTGACCTTGTCCTGAAGCATCTCATGGCCCCATTCTTACAGGACCCCAGGCAGCTGAATGGCTTCATTTACAGCTGGAGACCTGGGGCAACAAGATGTTTCTGGACTTACCCAGGGTTACACAGATTGGGTAGGGCTGGGTACCGACCTCTGAGCTTGAGGCTTAAGCTCGTGCTGTGAAAAGCAACACTGGTGACTATTGTGCTTTCGGCTTCTATGTGAAAAATGCTTTCTGCTGAAATCTGCATGCTGAAGGCACTTCAGTTCAAATGGGTGAGTGGCAGAAGCCAGCAAACACTGAGGTGAAGGTGGCATGCAGAACTCAGACCACCTCTTTGGGCTTTCATGATTAATGTTGTCTTGATTGCACTGTGGCAATCAGGAGATCTTACCCTGGCTTGTCTTGCCATCAGGCCTAAAGCCACCCAGCCCAGAGGACTTTTAACTGGGCTGCCCATAAACCCCAGTGGGATCGAGCCACTGGCAGATTCTTTAGCAACTTCTTTCTTGGGTCTCCTGAAATGTCCCTTCTTTCATTCTAAGCTATGGTGAGAACAGAATAACATTCCTAACTGTGTCGTCTTGGCTTATAGGATTCAGTTTGATTTATCTTACTCATCAGTTCATTTATTTATTTTGCTTCTAGTTGCCCAGACTCTTTCCTGCCTCAGGTAGTTCAAGAGTCTGAGATGTGTTTTTGCCTCCATTTTTTTCCAGTGAAATATACTCAAATATTTTGCTTACACTTTTCATTATGTTTCTTACATAATCTTTACTTAGAAATTGCTAAATAAATTAAAAAATGAAAATATTTATGTATCAGAAAACAAGGAGGCAGTGGAAAATGTTAGGTAGTCTTAAATTGACAGCTATTACTGTTGTTAATGTTGTGTATGTTATACTTTATATTTTTAATAGGCAGTTGTCACTCAAAAAGCCCCTGAGCTTTCCTCTGGGAATCTGGTCCCATCAGGGTTTAGTATTACACTTGGTCCACATTTGTCTAACCATCTGCTAACTGAGACATTGAGTGCTTTGATTGTTTTTTATTTATTTGGTTATTCTTTTTATCAGAATAATGACACACATATTTTGAACCTGCAATTAATGCCAATCTGTATGGGCAATACTAGTTAGGTGGCCTGGGTTCATCTTAGCTGGACAGTGAATGTCTCCCTCTGAGTTATGCATACAGGCTGCTTAGCAGGGAAAGGAGAGGAACTGGTTCTTCTCAACCCAAAATAGACATCTCAGGCTTGTGGAATGAATTCTTTGGAGAGGCTGTTCTGCTCTGTTGACTGTAAGGTAAGTATAAGTGACTAGCTAAGGTGAAGATGTCTCCTGTGGGCTGACTTCTATGTGGCTTGTAGGGCTTTCTGGGACATTAGTGTGTGACTGGCTAAGAAAGTTTTGCCTATACTGCCTGGCTATGCCTTGGGTGAAGAGCCCCTCCTTCATAGTCTCTGCTGCTCTGGATGAGCTTGTTAGCCTGAGGCTTTGTAAAAAGCTGAACTGATGGCTTCCCCCCCCAAATGCAAGACAGGCAGTGGCTTAATGCCCTTTCTGCCATCTAGGCAACAGTGATAGAGATGGATTGCCAGAAAAACATGCATCTGTTAAAGCAAATGGGGAGAAAAATAATGCATCCCCACCACAGTTGGATTCACTGCTGCCAGTTACTCCAGCCAGTTATATCTCCACAATAAGATGTAAATTAATGCTATAATTTATTTTGCAGCCTGGAGGCCTAGTGGTATGAAAAGATAAGACAGCATTTTCCATTGTTTATGTGGTGGAGGTGGCTCTTCTGCGTCTGCTACTGTCTCTCTAATAAGCTGGCAGCATCTAAATGTTACCTTTATTATTGAAAACACATATATGGGAGCCTAATAGCTTAAAGAGATTAGCATGGTGTTTACAGAAACGTCAGCCAGCCCCCACACCCTGCAGGCTCTTGGCATTGGTGTGTCTTCTTCAGGAGCAGAGCACAGAAAGCAGAAATTCCATCAGCTGGCCCAGGACTGGTGAAAAAGCAGTTGTGTAAAGACACAACGAACGAGGGCCTCAAATGTGTGTGGTTGTTGCTGATGGGAGGGATGAGCCCAAGGGGTTGAGGGACTGGGAGAGCTGCTTCTCCTGAGGCCGGGGCGGGGGAACAAAGGGAGGGTGGAGAACAATAGGTCACGGCAGTGGCATTGGGATAATCTCTGATTGCATTTAGGCATGTTTAATTGGCCTGTCAGTTTTTCACACCTTGGGCATTTTCATAAGAATTCCTCTTTGCCTCTCATTTTATCTTGTTGTAGCTCGTTGGATTTCCTTGCAGACAGTCTCTCCAGATTTCTTTTTGTTCCGCCCCTCCTGCCCCTGATTTCAAAGCTGTGCTGAGTTGACTGGCTCTGCTTGGCTTTCTGGTGTCTGAGCAGAAAGGCTGAGCCAGTGTAGGGGCTGCTTGGGAAAATCTCAGGTTATGCTCAACAGAGGGAGAGACTTGATATTGGGAGGGGGAATTGCTGGTGAACAAGAGTCTCCCTCTGAATATAAACCCCCTATCCCAATCATGTGTAAGGCTGTGAGATATTTAAATCTATACTGAAAACTTTCCCCTGATCCCCCCAGTCTCTCTCAAAGCTGGGATACATTTATTCTTCTGATTTTTCCACCCAGTATTGGCTACCTTAGAAATACAGAGCTACTCAACCTCTAGGTTAAATAAATACATTCAAAGGGATGTTGCTCAGCCTTTCAGATTATCTGTGTTAAACTCCTACCCTTCCATTACTAAGTGATGTCAGACCTAGTTGCTTCATCCTCCCACAGGAAATCCCCCAGGCACATAATTAAAACCAAACCATCCTTGTAAAGCTGCTGGCTGAGCTCCCCAGAATTGTTCCTACATTTCTTGTGGCTTTGAAGTTCATGAGAGCTGGGGCTTGGAGGGATGCAAAGACACACAGACAGGCAGCCCTAGCAGGTAAAGGAGATCAGAAGCTGCAGTAATCACTGATGGGCTCCTCTCGGAGTCATTTTTGTTCCACCTGATCCCTGGGAAGAAGGCAAACATCTTCAGATAGGTGCCTGGCTCAGAGTGGGACTGCACCAACAAAAGAGTTCAAAACTATATGGCCAGGCTGTCCAAAGGGTTTGAGGGCTTCAGGTGCCTTTGAGCCTGATAGCCTTTCAGAAGTGTCTCATCAGAATTTGGGGGCTGGCACTCTGGATGATGTGGAGCAAAAGTCATAGGAAGCCAGTGGAGTCTCCCAGGGAAGGAGATGGGAAGACCTGCAGATGATGGTGGTGGAGGCCAGGAACAGACATTTCCTCCTTGCCATTTTTGTAAGAGGCACCTGTACCTTATGCCAGCAGAAGAGCAGCTGCCAAAAGGCCCTCTGTGTCCCATCAACGGAGTTGTTTTCACATTACTTTTATGTGTTTTGTGATGACAGTTTGGTTTGTGACAATTTATTGTCCTGCAGGGTTGTCTCCTCTGTTTATATCCCGTGGGTCTCATACAATAGTAAATCATTGCAAAGCTGATAGTTTAGTTTCCAGCCATAAATTCAGATGCTGGAAAAAGGTATTTATGTAACCCTGTGCCTCTCCTGTTCAAATGTGGCTGTTTGTAGTACTCCGTGTACCCCCAGGTGTGAAGATGTTGTTTGGTACAAGTGGTGATAACTAAAATAGTGTCTTGAGGAACCTCTAAATAAATGCTTGCTTTTTTATATGAGAATGCAGGACGTGAAGTGGTTTGGACAAGACTGTACATCAGGGAAGGGGCGAAGACAGGAAAGGGAAAAAGATCCTTTTGCAGAGCATTGATCAGCATCAGGATGAACGTACATATGCTGCACTGTCTGGTCCTGGTTGTGGTCAGGGGACTGTGCTGGAGCACTGCCAGCAGTGGCTGAGCAGCTGAGGTTTAAACTGCTGCAGGTTCTGGGACAGCACTGAGACCAGGCACCAAGGCAGGTTCTACTAACGGGAGCACTGTTGTTGCTGGTGGAAAGGTGAAAACCTAGGAGTGAGAATGTGTGGCTCTGAAGTCAGTGTTAGTAGCATTTGGGCAGATATGTTTGTAGACAAAGGTAAAGGACCCTGAGAAAGGGAACAGGCTGGAGACCTCAGTAGTCCTCTCTGTGCCTGTTCCCAGCGGTAGGGAGTGTACTGTAAATGAAGCAGTTATTAGCAGTTATGCTCATATCACAAGATAGAAACCTGTCTATTGAGCTGGAAAGAGCTGCCCTTTTTCAGCCTTTCAAAGTGATTTCCCTTGTGGTGACCAGCAGAAGGAGAAAGCTGTATTTCCTAAGTGGTGCCCTCTCAAAGCCCCAGCATCTCTGATCTCCCTCTTTGCTAGCGGGGTCACAAAGCTGCATTATTTATAGCTCCTCCTGGGCACCCACTTGCACACAGCTGTGGAAAGGGGATTGCTGGCATACACTGGAGATTCAAAGGTGACTAACAGCTCACAGAATGGTTATGGGATCTCTAACTTCCAGCAAAGACAGCTGGAAGTTAGAGATTAGAAAGTTTTTGATCAAACAGAATGAATCCATTGTAACCAAACAAATTTTGCTGTGAAAATACTGTTTCAACACTTTCAGCAATTAATGCTGCCTTTATCTAGACTGTTTGGTGCTGGAAATTAATTAGCTGATGAAATCCACTTTAGAATAAAGACAAATGTTTTCACGTCTTGGCTGAAGGCTATTATTTGCAAAAGAAAAAGTAGATGAGTTCCTTAACTCTCTATAATCTTGCCCCGATAAATATACCTCCTTACTGTTAAGATTTCCATTAATTCTTGCATGCCTCTTTCTCACCTTTCATATAGTGCTCCAGAGGGTGGCCAACACAAAGCTTCAGGTTTCAGCTTTCAGACAGCTGGTGTGATCAGATTCAGTTCAGCCGTTTCATTTTGGGGTCACCTGTAACAGATGACAAGGAAAAGGGTTTGAGTGAAAGTGTGTAATGGGACAGACTTTCTTCCAGGGCAAGTACTTGAAAGCCTGTATGGTTACAGATGCTATCCAGACCTCACTTCCTTATCAGGTAGAAGCTGGGTAGTGTAGCCCTCTCTTGCAGCTGTATCTTGAATTAGTCTCCTGATGAGACAAACACAGGGGAGACCAGAGGCCAATTGCTTGATTTCCTAGGGAAGCAGAGACATGTGCTGAGTCAGTCTCAAAATATTCTGCAGCACTTGCTTTGGTAGATTTTTTTTTTTAAAGCTGAATAATAAAAATAAGTAAGCAAAGCCAGACAGCACAGGAGTTTAGAAAACTCCAAGCACCATCTTTCCTCTGATCAATCTGAAGCCCCACTTGGGGTGCATCAACTGAAAGTGTTTTCCTGCTCATTCACTTGTTGATGGGACCAGTCCATTAATGAGGAAATGCAAATAGACAGTGAGAGTTTTAGACTCCCTGACTATAAAATGAGCCTTTTATATTGATTTAAGATGTCAACATAAAGTATAAGGTATAGACTGTGGCCTTTATGAAGTTGGACACTGCTAATTAGAGAAATAAAAGCGTGATTCCTGGGTTGGGAAATGTAGGGTGTTGAGGTAGGAAAAATCTTCAGAAATAAGAGTAATAAGCAAGTCCGAAGGGAGTGAACTTGGGAGCTGGAGTTCTCAAAGTCTCCCCTTAGATGGTGAAAGCAAAATACTTCCTTAGTGGGAAGTATGAAATTGGTGGTAGATGCTTTTCAAAATACCACTGGTCAGTGACATTTCAATCCATTTAAAACCATGCCATCATTATGATAATTACTATGATTTAAGCAATTCCAAACAAGCCTCTAGTTAATTATGGGTCCAGTCAGTTCTTGGAAGAGAGAGTGTTGGGTCACCTCTGTGATGGTGCAGCTCTGGGTTTGATAACCACAGGGGCTGGAAAATCTGCACCCACTGTCAAATGGAGTAAGAAAATCAGGCCTTTTGTGAATGGAAAAATGCCCAAAGTAGGAAAAATTAATGAGTTTTCAGATGGATGTATGCATTTAATTAGCAATGGGCTCAGTTCCCTACTCTGCTGTTGGCTCCTGGTCCAATACTGGGCAAACCACTGACGGGCAAGTTTTCTGCCAGAGTAAACTGGTGAGGCTGTTTTGCAGAGAAGAAAGCAATGCCAGATGTATGTGGCAGTGTATGTAGTCATTAGATCTGATGGTGGAGAAGGATAATTTAGATTGATGTCCTGTAAAAACACAGGCCAAAACCTTCATCTGTGTATCCCTAGTAACATGGACAAGATCAAGGCAAATGCTCTAATAGGTTTTCTGGAAGGCAGATATCTGGTGTTAATTTAATGTCACCAGAACATGGATACTGTGCTCTTTCCCTACCTAATTTGTTCTTGTGAGTGAAACACCTTAACTGCATTACTTTGGAAAAGGGATCTTGTCTATAATAGGTTTAGATGCAAAGAATTGTACTTGGCCCTTTCATTCTTTGTCTCCTTTCTCAAGTCATACTTAGCGTGTTAGTGAACATTTGTACATGCACATTTTGTGCAGCAAAACAAACCCACGGATGAGGTCTTCATAAGCAACTGTAATACTGGTGCAGTGTTTAATTATAGCAATACATTTTGTGGGTCCTTATGACCTCTTGAACACTCTGGTACTGTAACTTGGGACTTGCAATCTTTTGTTTAAAAAACAAACTAGCGTTTTCTGGGGCTAAATATCAGCAACAGCAAATCTGCTGGCACAAACATGCTACTTAAAAGGGTACATACATTCCCTAGCAGAAAAATTACTGATTCTGCATGATTAAAATTTCCCAATATAACATGTCCTAAAGTGAGGCTGTTCAGTTTCAAAGCTAAGCTGCATGTTGCTGCGACCACAGCTTTTCCTGTCATCTTCTTGGGGCTGGGAAGGTACTGGCTGTGCTCTGTAAGTAGCAGATTTGTGTATTATCTTTTAACTGTGCTCACAGTAAAATACTGCAGCTGGCACTTAAACTGGGTAAGGAGAACCTGCTTAAAAGGGAAATGATTTTTGGCCCTTGGCATACTAACTTGTTTCAGGCTGTTACTACCTAATTGCTTCTTTAGCACAAGAGCAATATAAAATAGAGTGAAGAGACTCTTGGGGGTACATCCATGAAGGCAGAGTGTGACCCCTGTCTAAGGCTGGCATCTGCAGTCAGTGTTTGTAAGAGGCAAACACTTTGTTCTCCTAAGTGAAGTGGCAGGCAGAGCGAGTGGCAGCACAGCACAAAGAGATAAGACTATTTTAATTTCTTGCTTCAGGAGACTCAGCTGTCTCCTTGGAAAGGCTGATGCCTTGTCCATGGATTCACAGATTGAACAAACATACTCTACAGTTTAGTTATTAAAGAACAACTTCAGCTTTTCCTGGCAAAATAAACTGTGGTCTTAGGCTGAATCCTGGCGACAGTGTTCCGCTGACAAGACCACGCTTCTTACCATGGGCAGTAGGCAATATCTCTGTGGTCACTGCTCTTAGGGATAATACAGCTCTCATAACCCAGTTTCTGACTGTATACAATATTTTCTTGCAATTAAATAGCTGCTGTTATTTACTGCTATTGCAGCAGCATTTCCAACTTCTGTGTGACTTCTTTTACACTCTGTGTTGTGCAGAAGCAGGAAAAACACATGGGCTGAGCACCAAGCACCTGAGCTTTTGGTTTGCTGTGGGTACTGTGATAAGCTAGCAGGGAATAATATAAGAATGCTTTTTACATGGGAATTGTCAAGGTGTTCTAGTCAGCTGATAAAATAATGACAGTAGGAGGAGATGTCTAATACTGATAGGGCTCAAGTTGAAAGCTCAAAAAAGGAACCTAGATGTGAATATTTAAATTAGCTGCTGCCTTAGCTTTGGGACATAATCTAAATGCCATTCACCCACTTCAATTGCAGAAAAGTGCCCATAAAATCCTACCCATTCAGCCTTCCTGCCAATCTGGCATGTGATTTATAGAGGACTACTAGGAGGATGTTATCAGCAGAGATCTTTAAACCCTAGCTTTCATTTGTCTTTAAATCATCTTCCTGGACTTCTAGTCTCAGTCTAATCCAGATAGCAACCATTAGCACCTCAGAGGTTTGGGCTGAGGTGCAGTCCTCATGAGTGCTACTTTTAAATCTGTGAGTGTGGTGCTTACACAGCTGCATTCATGTTCTCAGCAAATGTGACAGTGAGAACTGCATATTTCTCCAGAGAACCTCTTGCTGGTTGTTTCTTACAGCTGGTGCTACAGAGGTTTGAGGGTCTAGAGAAGTTCTAATTTAGGGAGATAATTGCATATAGCAAAAAATGAAACATTCCATTTCTCATGACATTACCTTCTATGAAGCTGGTGAGTTTGTAAAAAGTTGCACAGGATGTTCAGAGTGTGTGTCAGAGAAGTCACTCATGGATGCAGAAAATAAGAAGGGCTTTGAAAATACCAAGGGTGAAGGTTAATGACTGAAGTCTCTTTGTCTACTTAGCTGAACACAGTTTCATGGCAGACTGTCACCTTCATAACTTGTTTTCAGGGTAATGAAACCTAATAGTGCCACATCAGACTTGTCCCCTCAACATTACTCTGTTAAAGGCTGTGGCATCACACAGTGGAAAGCTGTAGCTATGCTAATTAGGACCAGGAAAGGTACTTGTAAAACACAATTTAGACCATTTCCTTTTGGGAATTATCTACTTATAGAACATTATTTCAATAAAACTGTTCATTGTTCATGCTGTCACCAGGGTCATTTATTAAGGGTGATCAGTTAAAGCAGTACAGGTGTCTGTGGGCAGAGCATCTTCTCCCAAACGTTTGTTATTGATGATGTCAACATGTGAGGAGAAAAAAGCTCAGCTTGGCTTTGCCAAGCTGTCAATTTGACCCCCACCCCAAACTAATAGCATTTGTTAGCAGTATATTTGCCTCTTGGTGTCTGTTAAATCAGTAACCTGGGGCCTGTTCAGTTGCCTTAGGGAGGGGTGAACACCTGGCCACAGGCTACTGTGGTGCTGCTGTGCTGCTCTGCTTTATAGAGAGGGCAGTATTGCTGTAGGAATTCATGCATCAGGAAGGAGAGCTTCATTGCTAGCACACAGCATCCCATGAGCCCACGGGATCTCTGATTTCTGTAGATCAGATCATCTGGAGTTTGGCTTAAGACGTTACTGTATTGGATTTGTTGCTTCAGCATTGATCCATCTTGCTTATCTAAGGCAGACTTTTTGTCTCCAAATGCTTTAATGTCAGATTTGACCAATGTTATTTGCTTCTGTGGCTCTTAAAGATCTCCCCCACTCTTAGGGGGAGATGTCTGCTGAATGTCATGGCTTATCTTAACATGCACTATGGCATGAATATTTTGGAGAGATACCTTCAGTCTGTCATTTGCCAGCCTATTTGACATGTCTTTACTGGACAGTTACCCAACAAAATGTTTACCAAGGGCAAGATTTTAACAAAATGCTGGAGTGAAAAAAAGAAGGCAGGTTGCTTTATACCTTTTGCTGTGAATACCTGAAATTATTTCAGTTAGAAATTACTCATGTGCTCTTTATAGAGCAAAACTATTTGTGGTGAACTTTCTTTTTACATGGAAGACACACACTGTTTAGCCATTTTAATGTAGGGTGATCTATAATGATGAAAAAATGCCTGTTAGCTCAGTATCTGGTAATACCTGGTTTTACTTTCTTGCAGACAATGTGCAAATATGAAATTAAAAGAAAAAAGCTGTCTTTTGATAGAAATCTGCAGTTTTCTCCCCATAACCCATTTTATGGGTCTACCTGCTGATTGTACCCATAGTCACACAGAATTGCAGCATATATGAAGTAAGTTATTCTTTGAACTAGTGAAGAGAAGATGAAAATAATCTGAACAAATTCACAAAGGCACTATTATCAGTGTTTGTAAGCTTAACACATTCAGCCATAATGGTACCTGTTAGTCAGGAAATACTGCCTTTTAAAACATGTTTTTGTGCAGTGTGTAATTTTCAGGGCATGTATTAGACACAGGGGATTTTGTGTAATTATTCCTGAGGAAGGAAGGAAACAAACTGTATCGCAACTTCAAGGGAAACACAAACCAATTCAATGTGAGCTCTACTTTTAGTAGTTTCTGCTCCTTTAATTTTCTTCTGATACATATTTTAAAATGTTTACATGAATAGAAGACTTTTCCTCTTTACCATTTCTCTGCAGTTTGCTATTATAGAAAAAGTGTAATCGCTGCCAGACAAACACAGCAGTACATTCTGAATACAGTATATTCATTAATCATATGGTGCTTTGCTTAATTTTTCTGATACTCAGTGTGTATCTATTTTCATTATCCTCTTGCCTTATTTGCAATGGATGCTATAGCTTGACAGAGCCACTGCAAATACCAGACAAGATGATAAATGATAATAGATTTCCCATTATACAAATGCTCTTTTATCCTCTTAGTTTAATTGCTGCATTTCTCACTCCTCCAGTTGTGCACTGTTGATGACCAGTGTCCCCACAGTCATTTCCTTAGCTGAAATGAGGATTAGATTTATATGCAGGAGAGCTGAAAACACACTTGTTTCAGTATCAAAGAGAAACAGCTGTGTTTTGTTTGTGACTGGGATTTCCTCTGAGATAAAACAAATTGTCTTGGGATACCCTGCCAAGTCCCCTGGCTAAAGAAGTTCTCCGAGCCTCTCAGAGGAGGGTAAACTGGATATTAATATTCAGGTTTATGTCCAAATGTGCTTGAATCACAGTGATGAACCTAGAGAGAAGAAAAAATGGCACAGTTCCTCTAGACTTGTGTAGACTGGTATTTCAGCATCATGAAAGCAGTGCAAGATGGTGTTTTGGGGGAACTGTCAATTCCTCTGCTACAGCTCCAGCAAAATGAACTGGAGATCCACGTGCTCAGAAGTGGTGAGAGAAGGAAAAGCAACCTGAACCAGAGCAAGCAACTGTATGTGGGGAGCTGGGAATCAGCTCTCATCCTGTATAAAAAAATGGAACATTTGGGGCTGTGTGTGGTCTGATCAGCACCCTTGGGCTCTTACAGCTGTAGTGGAAGCAGGAGGAGAAGCAGCCCTGTTGCCTGGCCCCATCCCTCACCCTGTTGTCAGCCCTGTGTGCATATTCCTCATACCATGCAAACATGCTCAGGCTTTTCGTCTTCTGTAAGAGGCTTTAAATACATGCATGACACCTAAATTTATCTGTACTTAATATAAAAGGATGCACCTGTCAATGCTTTAAACGAAATTTCAAAGAGAAGAAGATGGAGTCAAGAAGAAAATCTCTTGTGCTGCTACGTAAAGATTGGTCTCTAGAGCACTGAGGGTTTGTTGAGTTTCGAGGATCTGTAATTGGAATTCTTGAATTTAAAATTGGGCATTAGCTCCTCTAGGCTTGCTGTTTGTGCTGTGCTGCTAACACTGCCACGTGCTCAGAGCAGCTCTTTTAGCCCTTTCCTTGCTGGAAAGCTTTCTGGGTCAGTCTGTGCTACATTTCCCTTTGATTCCAAACTTACACCTTTGTGTTTGAATTTACCAAGCTGTGCATGTGTCCTTCCATCCTGAACAGTGGGAGGGTGACCTTGGTAATTAAGTGCAGACATTCAGTGGCAGAGCACTGCTGAGATCAGGCATTGGAGGTGAAATATTCTCTGTCCATATCTCTTGGAGGCCTTCTAAAAAGATGCAGCTTGTTGCTGCCTGCAGCAGTTGGTCTGGGGAAACAATTTGCAGCCCTCTAGGTCATCTGTGGGGTGAGCAGAAATGTTGGCTGGAGAAGCTGCTCAGAGAGGTTTTGTTTTGTGGTGTGTTTTTTTTTGTTGTTGGTAAACTCCAAAGTGTTTATTGTGAGCAGCCTTTAGCCCTCAGGTATGGACTTGGCTGAGGCTTTCTTCTGTAAATCCAGAGTTTTCCCATGAGTTCCTGGAAGGCATGTTTGAGCTTCCCTGGGACCACGGTAAGAAGCACTTGAGAACTGCTTCTGCCATCATCTGAAATCTCATAGAGAAAGTGAAGATTATTTTGCATCTTTGGCTGCTGAAAGGCACTGGGAGAGGCTCAGCAGAAAAGCCAGTCAAAGGTGATGTGTTCCTAGTGTGGTTTGGATCTAAAAAAAGTCAGATGAAAGGGAGTAGTAATGCATTGGTCAGGCAGAGTCCTCAGGAAGTGTCCTTCTCCCAGAAGAGTGTGGGGATGAGCAGGGCTGGGCAAGGAAGGCAATGAGACCTGATGTGTCATCGTGAACCCTTTCCTAGGTCCTCCCACCCAAAGAGAGTGGGAAGAGTTCATGTCTTTCTGTGTGATCCTCTCTGACTTGGGAATTGTGCTGTGAGGAGATGGGGAAGAGCAAGAGGGGTGAGAAGGGCAGACTGTACCCGTGTTTGATCTTAACTTGTGACTCAGACTTTAACAGAGCTGCCATGGAGGGGCAAAGTACATCCTGTTACCACTGATGCCTCTCTGGACCATGGATGCAAGTAGGAGACTTTGTGGCCAGAGAATGGTTTGTGGAACCAGAGGCACACAAATCACAGTCCTAATTTTTGTTGAACACAGAATATTGTACCTATGGAAGCTCTGCAGATTACTGTTTCGAGGCACTCTTGGGCCATGCAAGTCTGTGTTTGCTTAGTGGTAAACCTCTGCTGTTGTCCTCCCTCAGGCATTCAAAAGTTCAGAAAATTACTCCTTTGGAAATCTGATTTTTGGTGACATAATGTGGGAAAAGTGAGACTGAAATCAGAATAGTGAGCTAAATAAAAAAAACAGGTATCACTGTATATTCTCAGCTAGTATCTCAATGGTTATTCCTTGGCTAGATTTATTAGACTGTATCTAGCATTCTGTATACCTATTTCACCCCACTGTGCTCTCCAGTTTTTGATAGGGGGCAGCTTGAGGGCTGTGAACTGTGTCTTGTCACCATGAGATCCTCAGGCTTTATGTTTTCTGTGTCCCATTAGTCACCAGACCTGGCTGGACAAAGGGATGTTTTTTCTTTCAGGCGCATCAGGTCCCCCTGCTGTGTTGGCTTTGAGTAGTTGTACAGAGGTCCCTCAGAGTCCTTTTTGTGCCATAAATTAGCCCCTCCTGAATGTCACTGGTCCCTGCAGGTGCTTGCATTGGGTCTCACCAATACCTCAACCTACACAGACTATCTGGTGGTGCAGCTGGGAGGAAACCTTCACTGTCTCCTGCAGCACAAGCTTCTAGTGAGGGTTGGATGGAGTGGACTTCTTGTGGTGACCCAGAGTAGTCTTGCCAGGAGTGAGGCATCCATTTTGCCTTCACCTAAATGCCCTGGCAAGTCTGTCCAAATAACCCTGGTGTTTGTTATTACTCAATAACCCGTGCTGAGAACCAGCTGTATCCTGGGATGCTGCTTGGGGCTGCCCACTATCCTCTGCTATATTCAACAGCTTACAAAACCAAAAACTCTCCAGCAGTTTTGAAGGTGCAGCCCTGGCCTGCCCCAAGGCTGCTCCATCCCCAGCACAAATATCCAAAATGATCCATCATCTCGTGTTTGCACGTAGAAGGTGGAACTTGGGATACATCAGGTGCATTGTCTGGGGAGCTGAAGTTCAACAGGTGTCTTTTGTGTCCTGGGACAGTGACTTCACTCTCAGGTCTGTGGGACATCATTGATGGTTTCTGCAGATGAAAGTTTTCTTGCAGAAAAGTTTCTTTAGCAGGACTTACTGCTGCCAGGGCTGTTGCCAGCACATAGCCCCACAGCATGGGTGCTGGTGCTGGGTTTCTGGTGAACTGGTCCCATAAAATCCCAGACTTTTATCTCCTTTGCTTGGGTAAACTCTGAATTAGCTTTCTGGTGAAGTGTAAGCATGTGTCCATATGTGCAAATTAATATGATAATGTAGGAGCAGATTCCCAGCCCTCAACAGCAGGAGACTGGCAATAGGTTTATAAACATCAATGAATGATTTTATTCATCTGGACAAGGTAACAAGCTGAAACAGCCGCACACTGAAGTAGCTTTGGAAAGGGTCTAGCTCTCCCTCCAAAAAACCCTTCCCTCTCACTCCCTCTGCCACTACTTAAAGCACAACTCCGTTTCCCAGTGATCATAAATTAATTTTGAGCCAGCAGCCCCTCGCAGAGCCAGGCAGGAGCGCGGAGGGAGAAGCGGCTGAGCCATGTGAGCGCAGCGCTGGAGGCTGCGGGGGGAAGATGTTCGCTGTTTCGCTCAAGTGCCGGCTCGGGGTAGTGAGACGGAGGAATAAAGGTATGGTGAGAGTGGGGTGGCTCCTGCCTGCCTGTGGGACCTGGGGGGGGACTCACTAGAATGTTTACTTTTCCTTAGCTGGGCAGGACAAAAAAATCCTGCATGGTCTGTGATTGATTTTTCGCTCTTGGCGTGTGTTGGTGGTGGAGAGCAGGGTTATTTTTTTCTTGCATGTGGCATATTTTTCAGAGATGGGATTTTTTTCGCCCCGTTGACTCTGTGGATTTTTGTTCTGTCTGTCTTCCATGATTATTATTGCAGTAAAGCAGATTTAGGTGTGCCTGAGTCTCAAGATTTCCCTCCTCCCACGTGGGAGCTGTTACTTTGCGGGGACAAGCTCTTGGGTGTTTGCTGGAATCCAGAAGACTGTTTGGGAACCCTGATGTCTGTCCTACCCCTGTACTCCTTCAAGGAGGGGAGTGGGTGGAAAGGATAAGAAACTTGGATGGATAACAGGGAGAAAATTAACTTTGAGAATATTTGGGAAGCAATAATATTTTAAGTATGTCTCAGAGTAAGTTAATCTGAAACAGGACAGTTTCTCTTCTGACAATCCTGCAGCACCGCATGTGCTGTGAAGAAGTTTTTTGTGCTGGACTGTGATCCCCAGGTCCTCAGTTCGTGTGAGTGTTGTTAGGTCTCCGAAACTGTGTGTTGGAGGTTTTTGTGGCACAGAGCTCTGGGCTCACAGGGTGCTCTGCAGCTCAGTCCTGTTGCCCCTGGTTTCTGAAAGCTTTGCTGTTGAATGGGCCTGGAGCCACTGCTGGGAGCCTGGCTCTCCTGTGCAAGCACCTTGGTGCCAGCAGCACTCCTGCAGCAGGTCAAAGTCCTTTGGCATAAAGGACAAGGACCTGCATTTTTATAGGGACCACTAAAGAACAACAGCTTTTAAGAACTCAGTGTGTCTTGAATATTATTGATTTCAGCCTTTACTGAATGCATAAACTGAGCTGTTAGCCTTACATAAGGAGAGAGAGACTTGCTGGTGTGGAGATCTGTGCATTAATGCATGGGAACTGTCAGGACACTGCCAGGTACAAAACTTTGGTAGCAAAAGGAAAGTTCTGAACATAATGCATATGTTTCTGAGGTGGGATAGACCTTAAGTCCAGTTTTTTTCTCCTGGCATGCTTTTTTTGCTCAAACATCCTAAAGGAACTGGAAAAAACTTTCTATCATGTGGGGTTTTTTCTTATGTATCTTTCCAGGCAAGTTAAAAAGATTGTTCTGACACAAGTAGAGTAAGTGCATTTGTGCCTGCAAAAACACTGTGAAAACGCAGCCTGAGATTGTAATGAAGGTTAAAAAAAGTGTTATCCCTGTACTACCTGATGAAGTTCTAGTGGTTTCGGTTGAAATATTTAGAATTGACTTAGATCACCTACATTTCTTAGTGACAGATTTAAATGAGAACCACTAATCCAATGCTAAATTGTACTGCTTTGATCAAGGATTAAATTGAGCTGGAGCTGGCTTTTGGGACTAGGCCTTTGAATTTAACAGCTAGAGAGATGTTGTTACTTGTCTTCTATATTTTGGGCAGCTGATATTTAAAGTACATCCCCAAAACACTGAGGAAAACTAAATGATACTTGGGCACCGTTGCTGCCAGAGCAAGCCCATTGTGATTGGGCAGCAACCAAGGATGGGAGCTTCTGTAAGTTATGCTAACAATTGATGAACTCTGCTGCATATCCCATCTATAAATGCTAAAAATGAATTAGCTATTTGTTTCATCTTAGGAGATAGTCAGGCCTGGGGAAATCTTGTTATTTGGTGCTAAAAATCCCAACCACCTTAGTTTTGAAGAGGGAAAGGAAGACATAGTGAAGAGGACTGCAGAGGGATGTGTACAGGAGAGTAGCAGGTACCACAGCCCAGGTATCTGTCTGTCCTCTGGTCCAGGCATTTATGACTCTGTGTCCCAAACCCATGCTGTGCTCTGCCTGGCTCTACAGCTGGGTGCTTGCTAGGGGAGATACCCCTTCTGCTGAAAGTTGATTGTAATTTACTTGTAAGGCAGTTAGTTCAAATCTCAGCTATGGTGGCTGGTGTTAGTTTTGTGTAGTTTTAAGTTTAAACATCCTCATGCAATTGAGGATTAATCTCTCTGTACCACTTGCTACTCTGCTTCATAACAGACCCCCCCACACACACACAGGTTGACACTTGTTAGGTAAGCTTTCCCCCAGTTCCCTACTTTCTGCTGTATTTTCTTTTACTTCCCTCAGACTCTGGCCATTCCTCCCCAGCTAATCCTCTTACTTCAGAGAGACACTATTGCTCTCAGTCCTCTTGGATTCCTGATTTCCTTCTCTTGCTGAGCCCTCGAGTTTTTCCTGACATAGGGACCACTCCCAGACAGAGGGGATTCATTCTGCTGGTTGGGGAGAAGCAGGCACTGCTTCCCCGCCCACAGCTCAGCAGCTGCCACCAGCTCATGCAGCTGTGGGCTCCTCACTCCTCTTCAAGGTCCCTTGATCCTCTGCAGAAGATGCTTTGGAAAACTGTAAGGAGCAAACTGTCGCGTGTCCAATATAGTAATCAAACTTTCCTCACTATTAGTGGGCTTTTCCATTTGAAAAACTAAATGACACTTGCCAATGCTGTGGGTGCCACAGAGCAAATATCAGTTTGTAGGGTTGTTCCTCCCGTGTCTGTGTTAGGACCGTGCATCCCGCTGCTGTGCTTCTGTGTGGCCAAGCTTGACATCCAGCTGAGCTCAGAATGGGCTATTTGGAGAGGGCTGGTTGGTGGTTGGCTTACCTACTAGCTCCCAACTACTGCAGCAAATAACTATATTTTAGAAATAAGTAAACAGAAGAGGTGGAGATCCTAAATCATTAACCAGATACATGTGTTGGCCTGAGAAGTAGTAAATGAGGCCATTTAAAGGTGCCCTCACTGGTTCTTCTGCTTCCCAAAGCACCTGCAGCTCAAGGGGAAGAGAAGCTGGTGAGACCAGGAGATGCCAGAGCTGTCAGCAGCACACACATAGACCTTGGACCTCATTGCTGTGGCAGAAGAAAAAACTTGGTTTGAGATGCTCCAACTTCAAACATTTTTTTTGTCTACTCTAATTCCTCCCAATGTGTAGTGTGAATGATGTTAGAGTAATAAAAGTAATTTTGCTGTTCCTTTGTCAAAAGCTGTCATTTGGAACATGCCAAACATCAACATTGGTAAAAGGAAATACATTGCCTGCTTTCCTTTTACTTACTTTTGTGTTTTTCTGCCTTTTAAGCTTCATCGAGTCATGTTTACTACCTTTTTTCTTTTTGTTTGGACTAGATGCTTCCTTTTTGTTCTTCTTGTGTTTGAATGGGAACAGAAAATACATAAGCAAAGAAAAACCACCTCAAAACCCCAGGAACAAACTAGAAAAACTTATTCAGAAAAACTGTCAAACAGGGTGAGACTTGCCATAAGATGATCAGTTTTAACACAGTAACTTTTATACCGACATTCGCATTTTCAAAGATACCACATTTGTGCTTGTAGGCATCTTGACTTGTCCTTTAGACAGAAGTTCCAGTATCTTGTTCAGTGTAGAAAGGCATTTGGGCTTATTTCCACATTTTTGTTGTGAATAGTGTAATGGAAATCAGTTCCAGGAATTGGGAACAAGCTCTCGTGCTGCATTGACTTTTTTGCTGTGCAGCAGCATCCCACAGTAAAGCATCCTGACTGCTTCATAGCAGGGAGTGTTTCTGCAACTGAGTTTCTGTTACCAAAATATTTTCTTGCTGCAGATAAATATTTTGGATTTCTTGTTGGCAAGGAACAAAAAAGGAAAAGAAAAAAAAGAAAGGAAGAAGGAAGTATGGGTCAGCAGGGAAACTGTTGCCATCCTGTGGTGTGATGCCAAGACCAGGGCAGTGCATGGCAAAGTGTTAGACTGAAAAGCTCAATGGAGCATCTATTCCTGGAGGAGGCAGCAGTTGTTAATACTGCATTTATTCTCCGGGCCTGGAGTAGTGGTTGAAACAAAGCAGTTTTTGTTTAGCAAGTGGGTAACCAGCACACAGAGAAGCCAGACGTCTCCTGAAAATGGAGCTGTGATGGAGAGCCTGAGCCCATGGTCTCAGGAAGCAAAGGCTGTGAGAAGTGTTGTAGTCCTTGCTTGTCACCTTTTCTTTAGGATGATGATTGTCCCCTAGGGTTTATCTTCATGTGCATGTTTCATAGTGGAAGACATCTCCAAGGCTGCTGTGGTCAGTATTTATGGGTTGTTTCTGTTGCAGTGGTGAAAGCCAGGCAGTGGTGAACACAGGAAAGTTCCCTAAGCCCAAACCACCAGGCTGGTGGTGGCTGTGGTTCCTCTTCTGTGTCAGTGTGGTTACTCTTCAGCCCTTTCCATATCTCATTACTAACTCATTATCAGGCATGTTTTATTTATGTCTCCTGGTGAAGCCCATTTTTGAGCCTGATGCCATAGCATCCTGGGTGACTGTCACCTGCTCTGAGCATTGCATGGCTCCTTTGGCCCCAGTTGATCCCTCATCTTGCTCCAGGTTACAGAGAAGATTTGGTGTCTTTGGGAGGTAATTGAGTAAAAATGGACCCTGGCAGCCCAGAGACAGATAATATTTGCAGGGAAGCTGGTGTGCAGGACAACTTTTCCAAGGTGGCATTAACCTTTCCTGCTGGAAAGTTACAGCATGTGCTGGTGTCCTGAGGTCACCATACTACCCAGGTCCTTTATGTGTGTTTTGGTTGCAACAGGAATGAAAGCCCCCCCTGCCTTGCTGAGGGGCTTAACTGAGTGCAGTTGTGCTGGCCTGTGTGACAGTCACACTGTCCCTTTGCTGCACAGAGAGTCCTGGGCTGCTTCTGGAGTAGTTTGGAAAGTCTGGCCTTTGCTGTCCCTAGTGCTAAACAAAAAAGAGGTGAATTTCTTGTGCATAAACTGTCTGTATTTTTTGTGTGTATTGTTAAAGCCATAAATGGTGACACTTTGTCCAGTACCTTCCATTTACGTTATCGTGATGAACAACTTGTGTGTTCTGGGGGTTTTAATGGGCATTTATTTTCTCTGTAACGACTACCCTGGGTTGCCCCAGTTGGGACTCTCAGGAAAAGCCCAGGATGGAGAGAGCAGGCACTGGGGCATGTCAGGGCTAATGCACAGTGGCAGCTCTTGAGAGGCCCCGGGGCCTCTCTTTGCCCCCCCCCAGCAAAGGGACACTGCAGGTCAGTGTTGGTGGTGCTGGCAGAGCCACAGCAGACTGTAACATTAGGTTTTGTAGAGCCACCTGATTCCTCTGTGCAAGGAGGGGACAGGGTTTTTTTCCAAGAGGTGGCTGGTATTTAGGTGGCTAAAGGTGTAGAATAGGTTCTTATTGCAAAAAAAAAAAAAAAAAAATTAAAAAAAAAAATTCCAAACAAACCCCAAAACCCCAAGCTCCCTAAATGTTTTCCTTGCTTGATCCCTTTTGATTTCACAGCCTCTTGGCAAAATGAATGGACTTTCAGCCTGAAGAGGCAAGAGGTTTTGTTTCCAGCAAGGCTGTGTGAAGCCGATGGATGGAGGGGTTTCTGTGCCTTGAACAAGAACATTTCCCACCATGTCCTGATGACCAGCAGTTACAAAAATTGGGAAGGAGATTTCTAAAGGTAGCTAGGAATTCCTTCCTAACTTCAGTAGAAGCTGGGAGTCTAGACAGACTTGGAAAGCTGTTTCTTAATGGCCAAGGCACTAAAAAACATCCCAACCACATATCCTTGTTTCTTTGCACATCTGACTAAATGGGAATATCTAAGTCCTTTGGCTTTTTTCCCCTTTTATCTCAACTAAGAACTTTTTGGTTGAACTGCTTGTCTCTCAAAAACTTTTTTTTCAGACTAGGTGAGTATTTTTGGAGAAGGAAGAAAAATGTTCCTTACTCAGATGACATTTAGTTTGTTTTATCATATAGAGAGAAATCAGGCCTTGAATTTGGAAAGCTGTAGAAGGTCCACGAGGTCGCCACGAGGTCTGGCCAATGTGCAGAGTGTGTGAGTGAAAAAAAGGCAAGTTTAGATGATAACGTGGTTGACAATTTCTGTTTAACTATTTTAAAAATAAAACATAATTCACTGTTTCTAAGGTGCAGTGAGCTTAGGGTAAAAAACTTTTAAAAATACTGTTTTTCAATTAGCATTATTCTGCTTATCAACTGCCTGAAGTTTCTCTGTCATGTCACCAGAGAGGGTTTGGATGTTGAAACCTGGGATTCAAAGGAAGTTGTTTTGCCTGTTTAGTAATTGAATTACTTTCCTCCTGGCCCTCTTCCTTACATGCAACTGTGTGAGATTTTTGCCTACTTCTATTAGGCCACTGAATAACAGAAAGTAGTCTGGAAGCCAGCAGTAAAAACAGGTGAGGAAATACATTGATCTCCTATTCCTCTGTGCCTGGAGAGCTTTTTACTTGCAGCATCTCTTCTCTGCTGTACAGGCATCTGACTTTGCATACTCACAGGGATGTGCCAAATCACACTTCTTAATTTATTCTGGAACTGACAAAGGGTCTGCGGTAGGTTGGTCTGGAGGCCAATCTACTCCTGTGCCCCAGGGCTATGGCAGGGAAATTGGTGGGGTTTTAAACTCTATTAGCTTCTCAGTTGCTCTGCTCTCTCTGTGTGGCAAGAAGTACTCTTGTTTTAATTGTGAAAATACATGCAAATTTGACAGAATTGAAAGTCTAAAATTCCTCATGGGCACCCCCAGTAAATTGTATGTAATGATGTTCTCCCTCCTTGTGAAAGTCCTAAAATTCAAGGCTCCTGCCAGGCTGCTCTGTGCCCCAGTGGGACCCTTGTAACAACTAGACAAAATTATAAACCTCCTCCCCCCTTCTTTCTGCTATATTCACCTACAAAAATATTTATTAAAAAAAAATAATAATCCAAATATCAGGTGCCTGGGGGGCAGGAACTGAAGTTACCTACAGACTGATGCTACTAGTACAGGATGTATTATATCCTTGCTGGCAGATCTAGGCTTTCTATCCTGTCTCTGTAAATATCTGGTAAGGAACTATGTTTTTATTTTGTACTTTGGAATGACTTTGACTGGTAATGGATAAAATTGAAGTACTTTGTTACCTAACAAAATATTTTGACAGTGCATTGCAGATGAATAAGAGGACAAAACAATTGTGAAGTGAGGTTTCAGTGTTCTGGCTCTGGTGGAACCCTGAGATGATAGCAAGGCTACATATTAGGAAGGTATAAAGGTCTGTATTTCAATTTGATTTTGTAATCTGGCCAAAAAAGGGTATTTTTATGAGTTACAGATAGAAATAGAAAGCCAAGCAAAATCGGTTTGTGCTGTAGGCTAAAATTAGGGTAATTTTTCAATTAGTTCCAACAGATCTGGTGGTGACCAGCTGCTCTCCTAACGCAACAGTTAGCTAGTAACAAGAAGTGCTTCTCCAGCTTTCTGCTACCACCCTGCTCTGTCACACTGGCTTGTTTAGTGTGGGTGAAGCAATGTTCTGTCTCCTTGCAGAATGTGTTGGGATGGGATATGGGCAGGATCCCTCCCTTCAGTTTGGACTCTGTTGTGTGAGCTAGTTACATCCCACCTCACTTAGGAGAAGGAAAACAGTACCATATGCCTCATCTTTGGGTCTAAGTGCTGGAAAAAAAAATCTGTAGTTTTATTTGGATAAGGCTTTATAAATAACTTTTCTCTAAACGTGCTGTGATGTGCATTTGAGGCTCAGTGAGTCCAATGTGCTGGAGTTGGGGTTGTGTCCTTGCCCAGGATGGCAGCCCTAGTGCTGAACTTTTTTCCTCTTCATGATTTCACTTGGATCCTGAGGGCTACTGTAACCCAGGGTTTTTTTTGTGAGTAAATACCCTTTTCTGTCTCTCCTCCTTGCTTTTTTTACTTTACGGAGTGTAGCCAGGTTAGTCTTACAAAGCCATGGAAATCAACAGCAAAGTGCAATTTAGGGCTTGATAACTGATAGTAGGAGGGTGCAGGGGGAAGAGTTGTGCTCCTTACAAAATTGCCAGGTGATTTATCAATCCTCAAGACATCTGTCTGCATTTCCTTTTTTTTTTTTTTTGCAATCTACTTCAGGAAGCACAAAACCAGATGGAAACGAACTGCCTTTTCAAATAAATGGTCTATCTCCACAACCAATATGCCTCTTCTCATCTGAGTGCATTGGACTGTAGAGGAGCAGTCATGAGATAATAATTTTTTCCTCATGCACAATCTTTTTTCCACTGAGAAAACATGTTTGACCAGAAAACAAGTACTTTGGACATTTGTCCAGAGTCTTACAGCAGTTTGCTTCATACTGTTGCTATTCCTGTGTTTGTGTTCCTTCAGATCAGCATCCATTGCACTGGGACCAAACACCAAATAGAAGAGTAGGAGTGCTTAAAAAACAACAGTTGCTGAGATGCCCGTGTGTGAGCATACTCAGCTTTTTCTGTGAGAAGATGTAGCCTTTTCTCTGCTGACTGGCATGTAATCAAGAGGAAACATCATCATTTTTCAGTCAAAGTCTTTGTACATAATTCTGGATTTACTCCCCCCCCCACTTGCTTATAGTTTGTTTTGCTTAAAATATGTTTGAATATATTTAAAAGTTTTGAGAAAATAGGAATGTAACTGTTATGCTCAGCAGTGAGAAAGGCAGAGGCTCCACATCCAGTTTGCTCCCAGATCTATTGCAGCCCATGTGAGCAGTTCAGGAAATGAAGGAACTTGGGACTTTTTTAATTAAAAGGGAGAGTCAGAACCCAGAGAATCAATAGAGTTTTAATGTACCTGCCATTAAGAACTTCTTCCTGAGTCTGGGATGAGCTTTCTAACCACAGTCAGACTGAGGAGAAAGAGACAATTCCCTGAGAAACAGGCAATGATGAGGTGGTTAGGACTTTCATATGAGCAGAGTGATCCCAGCTCGATTACTGATGTGCCTGGTTTAGATCCGGAGCTGGGATTGGCATCTCAGGTTATTTTAGGTTATCAGCTATGATATGTACAGCCTTTATATCATCACAGGAAAAGCTCAGTTTTTGCAAGATAAAAAACCACATCCCCACTCAGTTCTGCTGCCAGTGCAGCAAGAAATGCAGAGAGATATGAATCCAGTAACACAGTCTCCCTGAATTCTTCCTCGGTGTGTGAGGGCTCCAAGGCTGAGCAGCTGTTTATCCAATGTCTCTCCAGTGATCCCAGATGGAAAATAAAATCATGGCCAGTCAGTTTACTTGCAGGACTCTGTCCCCAAGTATTAGCAACACCTACGGTCTTATATCCTAGAGATACTGGCAAGGTTTTTCTTTGACAAACTCCTCCCAGACTGATAAAGCAGGAAGAAATAACTCCTTTCTGTTTCTGTGATACATAGCCAAGGATTGAAAATAAGTAGTTTTCAGAACGCAAAGAATTTAAATAGTGGTAGTAACTGTGTTCCTTCTGTAAAGCAAGTGTTGCTTCCCTGAGCAGTTCATTTCTTATGCATTTTTTTTCCTCTGACTTTATTTTTGTGTTTTCTGATGAACACCTTTCATGCCCTGGCAGCAGCTATTGCTTACAGTTTTGTCATCAAGCAATGAACATAACAATAGATATTAAAATAACTCAAGAAATTCAGGTACTAGAGCACCCACATTTATACGTTCCTTTCTGTGAATAAAATCCAAAGAAATACAGAGAGGGGATAAACCAGACTGATTTGAACAACAAAACAAAATTCTAGCATTCTCCACAGGGTAAATTAAAATGGTTGCAATGTTTCTGACATATATTTTTCTTGGAAAATAGTCAGTAGCTGAGCTTTTGTCAGTTAAGTTCAGGTTTTGTGTGTCTGTCTAGCTAAGGTGGTACCATTTGATGCACGGGAATAGGCTGGTTTCAGGTCACAAACAGTGCAGGAGATGTGCTGATGTTTAAAGGCTTAGTGGCCAGGTCCATCCTGATCTTGGGAACCTTGGTCGGTGAACTAAAGCCTGTGCAACCTCTGCCCCAGCAGCATATTCATGTTGTCACTGGTAGATGCAGATGGATTTGTTGCAGGCTTGGGCTTATGCTCCCTAAGCTGCATGGGGATGTATGCAAGAAGAGATCAAGAGGTTGGTCCCTTTCCTACTTCTAGGCATCAGACAAAGTTCAACCCAAGGACTGAAAATCATCAGCCATTATAAGCTGTTGTGGGTACACATAAAGAGACATGAGGGTGTTATCGGTGGGCTCAGGCCTTCTGAAGCCTTGAAGTATTGAACTGAGTCTAAGTAAGGTTCTCCATCCAATGCTGCCCTTTTTCCAGAGGGAGCTGTGAAATCCCATTGAATCCAAAGGTCAACAGAGGAGCCTTGGGTCACAGGTGAAGTTTGCTTATGTGTGTCCCCCTCATGTGTGGGTTTGAGCCTAGATCCTGTGTGGTCACTCCCTGTGGGCTCTTAGTCCATGCCATGTCTCTCCACCACTGCCATGAACAATGTAGCCCAGATCAACATTCCCTGGAGGAAGCCCAACATGACCAATTTGACTGGTGGTTCAATGAGATGTGGAGCAACCTCTGTCACTGGCTTTAGCCATGGTCTTGGGAAACGTTGGAGTTACCAATGCTACATAACCCCCTTTTTCTGCTACTTCTGCTGTAGCCTGGACTAACACGATCTTTTCATTTTCCAACAGTTTCACGACTTTTTTCCCCCTGCACAAAAGCATCAGATGCTGTTTGCTGAATATTTCACTTGTTCTTATTTGGACTGAAGGTTTCTGTTACCACTGGCCCTTAGGGGACCAATTTAACGGCACTAAACCAGTTTTGCTGTTCAATTCCTTCTTTTCAAAGAGCTGCATTTCCACATCAGTTGAACCCTTTGTACGCTGGCATCTTCCACGCTTCCAGCTCAATGAATGTTTCAAAAAGATCTTTCTCCCTCCTGCCTACCCTCACACATACGTATCCCTCTGCCATCTAAATGCTGGGGGGATATGAAAGTCATGCTGAGAAGCAGGGGAGATTTTTATGGAAATGATGTACCACAAGGGACACAACCCCATTCTGGCTGAATGAGGCTTTATGCACAGAAATGCAAAATATTCAGCCCATGTAGCATTAAAATGTTGCAGCAAAGCCTCTCCTAAGCCAGCAAGTGCCTGCATAAATTCTGAAGTGTGGCCCATATCTCGGCTCTCTGCCCCAACCTGTGCTATGATACCGACTTGTGCAATTATGAACACCTCCTGCAGCATCCTGTTGTTTGCAGGGTTCTTGTCCGAAGTAAATCTTCTACCTGTTGGAGTCTTTTGACATTCATACCTGGTTGGGGAAGCCTGCAAAATTCCCTCTGTTCTCTTCCAGCTTTACTAAGGGTTGCAGACTGAAGAGCTGATTTTGTAGTCTGGTGGACTTTTCTGATAAAATACACAGGAGTGAAGAGAACATGGGTGTTTTGGTGCCCATAGTATTATGAAATAATGCTTGGAAACTGGAAACTCAATAAGTGTGACTATTGTTTTAGGTTATGACTTTCCCGAACTTAACCAGAGTTTGTGATGTTAATGTCATGGGGGAGGAGAGGGGGCTTTGTGTTTCATAGAGGGTATTTTCAGAAGCATGGTTCTGACTTCAGCCCATTGCAACCACACAGATGTTGAAGAAAAACCTATCTCACTGTTTTATTTCAATCCCCTTCCCACACACAGCTGCAAAGAAATCAGCCTCTTCAGACTTTACAGGATAAAGATGCTGGAGCCAAAACAAACTCCTGAGGAGGATCCCTGAAGGTGGTGTGTGCATGCATCCTTCACTGTGTGTGCAGATACCCCATAATCCTGTATATATTCCTTCTGGGCCACTAAGCAAGATCCTTATTTCCCTTCAGATTGTAGCATCTGAGTGATGGATTGCAGAATTCTGCCTGTTACCTGCCTGTCAGTTTAACTTCTCAAAGCCATTTTGGAAGCCGTGGTGCTGTATAAGCAGAAGATACAATGATATGATTTTTTTGCTGTAGCTGTTGGCACAATGGAGGCCAAATGGCCTTTTTCACCCCAGCTGGCACATCCCTTTCTCACTGTACGATGGAAACAGCCTCATGAAAATAGGTCAAAGGACTGTGTTATAATGTTAGTACTTCAGAGCTCCATCACAAGCTGGTGTTAACACAGCATCTGTGCTGGGTTGGCTTGGTCTGATGTGCTAGAGAAGAACGTGTTTTAATGCTGATACTGTGTAAATTGTATTACACTAGTTGTTTGCTAGCATTAGTAGTATGTTGCAGCCCTGTAGCCTGTGCAGGGATATACCATGTGTGGGGTAATACAAAATTTGAATGATTGGAATGTCTATGCTCAGCATGGTTGACTTGATAGAGCATCCAGGAGAGACATTAGGCATGTTCATGTGTTTCCCTTCCCATCTTGTAAACAGGCTTTAATCCCTGCTGGCTCCTGTTTACTGGATGCTGCTGCTCAATTCGGCATAGTCAGACTGTTATTTAGGGCTGGCGCCAAAGCAGCATTATTTGTTTGCTTTTCCTGTTCCGTACGTGTGTCCCATTCCCTTACAGCCACAATGCCAGTGAGGTGACACATGCAGGAGACCCTTGCTATCACCCTTGGGCTTGCAATGAGCACCCAAAGCCCAGGACACCTTCATCTCCCAGTTCTCCCCTGTGCAAAACACACCTCTGAACTGGTTCTGTGTGGGGTGGCAAAAGAGGTGTCAAGCTGATCCCCAGCACGAGCAAGACATTGAGGATTGGATCCATTTATTTATTTGTGTCATATCCTCTTGGCTCTGGCAGTCGAGTTATTAAGATGAGGCTTGTCAGTGCACCAAGGCAGGCTCGGGGGGGCTCTGCATCTTTCATGCAGTTTGATCCTGCTCGTCTTGTTAACACTCAGTTGCTTTTGTGATTAATTATTTAATCCTCTCCCTCGGTACTGGGGTATAATAGCGCAACCCCCATTTCTGCTGAGATTCACAGTTCTTTGCTTTTCCCTGCAAGTGCTTCGTGCCGCCTCGAAGCGCAGAGTGAGGAGCTCTGAGCTGCAGCTCTGGAAGAGCTTGTCAGCCACGGGAGCTGCTGCTGCTCCTGCAGCACCACTGTGGGCCCCAGCAAGCAATGGGGCTCTGCCCACTGGCAGCCAGTGATCCCAGCTCGTGTAGGTACCAAAGTCACTGGGGAAAGCTGTCCCTGGGTGCCCTGTCCCTCCAAACATGACCTCTCACTCCAGTGGGCACTGTCACAAAGGGGTGACATCAGCCAGGGCTGGCGCTGGCTCCAGATGCGGACACAAGAATCACAAATGGGAGGTGAACTTGTCAGCAGAGAGACTTTATTTGGGGAGTCAGGCTTGGCAGCCCTCTGTCCTTTCTCTTTCAGATGCCTTTTGAACAGCTTTCTGTTCAAGTTGTTGTAATCATTCAGGCATAGTTTCTTCAGCTGTTTGGGTGTGTTGCTTGTTGCCTTGACTTGGTCTCTGAGGCCATGTGTGAAAAGAAGTTTGCCAGGTCTCTGCACCCAATGTTCAGGCACCCACCTGCACACAGAGGCTTTGTGTCCATGAGGGGACTGTTGTGGGGTGCCCCCCCAGCCTGCTGGCTGTGCACACTGGCTGTTTGTGGAAGGGTGTAGGGTGAATTTGTGCACGGTGGCTGCTGTCATTTTTGTTATTGGGGTTGTGTTTCAAAAATGGGTGAGCTGTGTGTTTGCAACACCTGAGCCATCACCTGTCCTCTGAACCACCAGGGCAATCCATGGCCCAGAGAGGGCTAGCAGGTACCCCCTCTCTCAGGAAGGCACCTTCCTCCCTCCCTATCTGAGCATCCTCAGCTGCTTTTCCTGCTTGAAGCCCAACTCCTGGATAAGGGGAGGCCTGAGGTCTGAATAATTAGCAAGGAATTAGCTGTGTTTTCTTTCTGAGACAGTCTCCCTGGTTCCTCTGATGTTTGCATCCTGTTTTTATCTCATGCCCCGTGGCAGGAACCCAGTGCAGCGTGGGAAGCTGTGCCCAGGGCCAGGCAGGCACATCCCAGTGCAACAGGCTTGGGAGCAGATGCTCCAGCCCTGCAGATGTGATTTGGAGTGAGTGAGTCTGTCCTTTACCCCACTGCAAACTCCTTGTCTGCTCCTACCCTGCTTGCAGGTCCATAAAACAGAAAAGTGCCAACTTCCCTCCCTACCAAAGCTGTTGGAAAATGCTGATTACTTTGTCGTTAGGAAGCTGATGAAGCATTAGCCTGGGTTTCTTTATGTTTTATTGGGGTCCATAAATTAAATGGAAACTCACAATGGTGAGGAAAGGAGCCAGGGAGAGCAATTATTTTTCAGGAAGGCATAATGACTAGTGGGTTTGCAACATGTTAATTGAAAGCGTTGGAGGTTATAGCAAAGTAACGCCCAAAGGCAGCTGGTACTGTGTGTGTGGATTAGAGCACCACTGGCTGCATCACACTCACCTGCTCTTTAGGAAGCTTAGTAGTAACCAAATGGTGTTAATCAAACAATGTCTTTATGACCTTGAGCCAGATGATGCAGCCACAAAGCCCAGTCCTCTGAATGTCCCCGTGTCTGTTTTTAAAGCTCAGGCCCCTGCCTGCAGACCAGTCCACTGCCTCCAAATGTTGCCTGTGCTGCAGTTTCTCCATAGGTTATACATATTGAACAACTCATCCCTGACAGATCCCTTGGGGACGTTTTGCTTGACCTCCCAGGGCTGTACTTTGGTGTAAAACTGTGCAAAAACTTTTTAGAGCTCCCTATGCAGGTGTGGAGTGCAGACACGTGCTCATGGCATCTGCCAACAGGCCCTTGCCATAAAACTTCCAACATGCAGATCCAAGACCTCAAACATCCTCTACGTGGGCAACAGTGGGTCTGTGTGAGCCCTGGCTCCCACCACAGTGCAGGGGGCCTGTCACTGTCATGGTGTTGAGTGCCACCACAGTCCTTCCTATCCCTGGAGCCAGCTCCAGCTTGTGGGAATGATGTCTTATTTCTGACTGGAGAGTCATTGTACATGCCTCCACCTCCAATGTCCATTAGTAGCACATAAATAACCCACTAGGGTCAGAGATGCTGAGAGTAATACATAAGCTAGAAGGAATTCAAAGCAAAGACTGTACTCACTGCCCTTGGAATTAGATCACAGTAAAACTAAAATTCTAGCCCAAAATATCCTTTTCTTTTTCAAACTCACCCAACTCTTGAAATTACACGGGGCGTAGTTACTCCAGGTGAAATTATTTCACAAGAAACCAGCATTTTAAGATCCCAATATCATAACAATTGATCTATATTGGTAATACTATTTGTTAATAGTTATTATTTCAAGGGCTAGGTCTTGAGGTATAGGCTTCACTTCATACTGTTCCTTAGTCTACTTTATACTCATGGAACAATTTGGGTTACAGAGAAATTAATATACTTAAGAAATGGTGGGATTCAAACTGTCTATAGAAATGTTTACTTAATAATGTTTCAAGAAATCAGCAAAAAAAGATATTTCTGTGATAAAAGAGTGTATGAATTAAGAAAGTAGAATACACACATTATATACAACATCTTGGTGAAGTCTCACTTACAAAATTATTAAATCTCTCAAATTCCTATATAAATATTTTATTGTATTTTAATGTGTTTTATTATATTCTGCAGTGACCTGAGCACCTTGATGTCATAAATAAAAGAATTATTAAGTAGAGTCTTTGCAATATGAAAATTAATGCTTAAATGCTTGGAGACATAAAAATTTCATCAGGTTTTCTCAGGCTAGTGGTAAGGGTTCACAAGCACACTAATTTTTCCACTCTTAAGCATTTGAGGTCAATGGAGTATGAGAGGTGCCAAAGAAACCTCTGGTCTTTAAATAAGAAACAGGGGTGTTTGGAGGGCAGTGTACCCAACTGTTCTGCTGCAGCTCTCTCTAACAACATCTCCAGACACTGCAGTAGCAATAAAGCATGACAAGATTGTATAATAACTCTATTAATCACTTTTTCCGGTAACACGAGGAGAGCATGTTACATCAAACCCCCAGCCCCTTCCAGTGCCTGGGGAAATTTGGGGTAATTATTGCAGAGGACCACCATCTGTTGTGTGAGTCTCTGAACACACGTTAACTCCTTTTTGGGGTGGTGAATGGAGTGTGTTTTGCTTCTTGGGAGGAACTGGGAGCAGGATGCAAATGTGTGTCCCTCCCACCTGAGAGGCTTTGGGAAGGGGACAAAGCCAGGTTGGTGCAGAGGCACAGGAACATGCTCATCCCAGCTTCCCTCCTTAGCTGATCTTGGGTCCTTGCTTGCATTATTTAGGTGATTTTCCCCTAGCTTTGTAGCCTGCGGGATGAGGCAGGAGGAAAGCTCTGGGGTGGGAGTGCCTTTGTGCTTGGTTTATGGTAGGAACCTGGTGCAGGGTGTCCATCAGTGCCCTTTCCAGCCTGGAGTCAGGTCTCCTGAGCCTTGGTCAGGGTTGAGGGTAACAATCCTCCTGCTGATGTGGCTCCACATTGTGTGCTGAGGATCTACACATCCCAACGTTTCTTGGCAGGGAAGTGGTGCCAGAGTCCTCAGTGGCCAAATATCGATCATGGGATAATGCTGCAGGCAGTCTCTGGATGGATGACCCATTGCAGGTTAAGCACACAACGGGAAAACTGTGAGCTCTTTTCCCTCTTGTGTAAATTTGCACATCTAATGGCTGCTTGGGTAGCAGACACAAAATCAGGTTAGATGGAGAGTTTTTCAAAAGGATGCTATTGACCTCTGCCACCCACTCCTTCCAGAGCTTCTCAGTAGCCAGGAGCTGCCCCAGAAGAAGATAATTAAGCTTGTTCCATTTCAGCCTCCTCTGATCCCCAAGAAAGAGTTAATTACAGTCTTTTCCCTCTTGCTCAAAGGTGGCTGGGTATTATCATCAGAGCTGTAATTATTCATGCTAATTGCTTATTTGGAGACAGAGAGAGGAGAGAGGGAAGCCCCGGACTCCCCATCAGTGATTAGCAGAGCAGAACAGGTGCACTTCCTTAAGGCTGGACCGAGGTAGCACAGGGAGGTGGGAGGAGGTTGGGGATGCTGGAGTGTTTATGAGCAAGTGGTGGAGCAGACCTGGTCCTGCTGATGCTGCCACCTCCTCCGGGACTGAGAAAAAAGAGCATGCACTTCTTGCAGACCCTCCTCCGGTGGAGGGCACTCCGAGGTAATTGTACTGCTGACTAGAGTCTCATTTATCTTGTGGCTTAATTCACCTTTGGTAATTTTTTTGTTTTAAATCTCTTTATGAGAGACCAGGGTGGGCTGGGAGATGTTTTTCTGCGGTTTGTGCTTAAGCTGCTCTGCAGATCTTACAGCTGATATTTCAGGAACTGAACAAAAATCTATGTGAACCCCTGACAGCCTTGATGTTAGTGCGTTAAGTTGGGCAGGGGATAAGGAGGTGGTGTGTCTGTCCTCTCCCTTAGTCATGGGTTATTTGTAATGGGGCTGATGTCCTTTGGAGGCTTCTTCCTGTAACTGGATCTGGGGCTTGTCTGTTAAAAGCAATGGATTTTTAACCTTTATTTGTTGGTGTCTGAGGGTATCTGAAGCGTGATGGTCATGATGGGATGCTCTGAAGGCAGCACCATAATAAGATTTAGCATGCTGCCGAAGCTGGGACTTGGTTGGAAAATGCTGTGGGACTGTCTCCTTGGGTGTACCTGGAGCGGCTGTAGGATGATGGTGCGCGGTGAGTGTGATGGTACACACTGACTTCTTCAGAAGTGACCAAGTAATTGGTGAGGTGGGAGCTTGTTTGAGGACTTGAGTCATCTCTGAGAAGTAATTTATTTTATCTTTTTTTGCTGGAATAGCAGGACTGTGTGTCCTGCTTGACTAGGTTTGAAAACTGCTCCTGGTATCTAATCTTTGTATGAGTCAGTGCAGCGATGAGCGATCTGCTGCTTTGATTCCCACTGGTCTTAAGGCTGAGAAAAAGAACCTTAAGAATCACACAGGTGACATGAACTGTGGAGGTTTTAACAAAACACCTGGAAGGAGTTGCCCCAGCCAAATATATTTGAATGCTTAGTTTTATAAAAGTCTCTCTGCTGTCAGCCTTATGGATGGCAGTCATGTGCTGTGCTGAAAAACAGCCCAGACTGCTCTCTCTTCTGGAGATCTACAGTTATTATCCTTGTGCTTTAACTTCCTAACTGGTCATAATTATGTTTTCATATACTGAATAATCTTTTCATCTGGATGTTTTCTACTTACTTAAATTATACAGCCTTTCTATGCTCTTGCTCTCTTCCTGAGAGAGGAATTAGCTGGAGTACAGTGATGTGGGGACTGAGGACTGCTGCTGCAGGGACTGCAGTTGTACCCATCCTCCGTGGTGGGAGGCAGGAGCAGGGATGGGGAAATGTCTCCTTGTGAGTATCAAGGAAGTTTGGAGTTGCAAAAAGCTTGGATACTTGGATCACTCTTCTTACCGGTATTATGTTGCTGAACCCAAGCTGAAGGTTTATTTGTAGTTTCTAAACCTTTTGCATGCTGATTACTGGGAACGCTAGACACGTCCAAGAAGGCAAGGAATCCTGAATTTACAGAGGTGGTGCAATAGAAATAGCCTTCAGGAAACCCAGCACAGTCTGTCTGGATCTCCTGAAGATAACAATTTTTTTACTTCTCTTGAAATTTGTAGAAGTTAAGAGCTTTTTAACTCCCTAAGGTATCTGGACAAAGTGCAGTGATATTTTTTTCTTTCTTTCTTCTCCCCATATCTTTTGACAATTACCACCTCATCTGTTGCTGTTCTGTTCCCAAGTTGTGTAAGTACATGTTATCCAGCTATTTACTGCTTACTGCTTTCCTGTGGAGCCTTAGATGTCCCAAACACCTCCTAAATAATGCTGTTGCAGAGCACTAACATGCCTTTGTGTGCCTCTATAACAAGCTTCCCATACTTTGCAAGCAGCGCTTGCTTCATGTCTCCCTGCAGTTTAATCCTCTTGGGGGGATTGCAGGATCATGAATGTGTTGACCTTCTTGCACCTGTGTCCCTCAACAGTTCCATCCCATGTGCAAATTGCCTGGGGAGGTCAGAAATCTTCAGGCTGTAGACCTGAACATTGCTTTACAGGTATTACAGTAGCGGGTGCTGATGCCACTGGGGAGAGGAGTACCCAAAAGGAACGTATCTGGAGGCTACCAAAGCTCCTGGGCAACTGTGGGCTCTCTATCATGGATGTAAGGCATGAGAGAAATGCCTCCATCTATGGAGGAACTACATACAGTGAACTGTGCATTGCCCTTGTCGAGATCCCCTGGTTCTGGGTCTCCAGAGGAGCTGAATTTACTTTGCAAGGTTTCGTGGGCCTTGTCTTGTTCAAGTGATAAAAGAATTCCATGATCTATTTTTGTCTCCTCTATGTCTGCTTTGAGATCAGAGTTAGAGTCTGTAGGTAGGAGAGAACTCTTAATTAATGTTGGATTTTTCTATTAAGCCATTGCTGGTAGGGAAACAATTAAAAAGACCACCAGCCTCTGTTCAGAATGTCTCTGTTGGTGTAGATTGATGCTGGCTCTGGACAGACTAGGGCTAAGCTGTCACACTGCCATGGTGTTCACTCCTGTCCCCTAGGAGGACAAGTGACTAGGCTCCAAGAGCAACTTTTCCACTTACTGCTTGATATTGGGAACTGATGCTGTTGTGTGTGTGTTCAGTGGCTGGAGGGATGACCAATGTGTGTCCTAGGGAAGTTCACCACTGTTTTGTTAATAATAATAACAAATAAAAAAATAATGTAGTCTCTCTAAGCAAACTGGAGGACCTTGTGCTGCAACTACCTGACCTGCTGTGCCACAGGAAAAAGGATGTAGGATGAAGGGTGTAGGATGTCTCAGGTCGGGAAGTCCCAACAGAGACACCACCGTAGCCTTTGAGCTATTGACATCTAAATTTTGAGGATGAGAGCCAAGAGGCTTGGAGCAAGGCAGCTGCAAGTACAGGACTGAATAAGAAGCTGGGTAGTGAAGTTTTGTGCCACTTTGATTGTTTGCTAAATGCCTGCCTTTTATCTGCTGTTGACCTGTGTTGGCCTTGGAGCTAAGATAAACAGACAAGCCTTATGGAAAGCAGGCATGTCACAGGGGACTTGGTGTGCTTTGATCAGAAAGGCTCTCCTGTAAGCATCAGGCAGCCTTTCCATTGATTACTGTGGGAGAGAGGTTTTGATGGAGATGGCACCTTTGGGTTTACTGCAGGTTTTTTGTTAACTTCAGTAATTTAAATCAGAAAAGACAGAGAAGAGGCTTTGTACGAGGCTGGCTTTGGGTGTAGAGAGATCAGGGGAGCTCACTCTCCCATCTACGTCAACTATTGCAGTAGTTTAGGCAGTGTTGTAATTTTCCTCCTTTTTCCTGACAAAATGAATCAATTAAAATATGACATCAATCAGCACTCATTGAGTTTGGCAAACCTGAGACTTGATTCTAATACATGGAACTGTTCTGTGTGGTGCGCAAGTGTCTTGAGAGGCTGGGGCAGCCAGCAAGTCATCATTTGTCAGGTGGAGTTCTTGCTCCATCTTCCCTCAGTACATCTGGGTAGGGGAAAGTGGGAGAGGGAGAGTTTACAAAAAGTCAGCAAGGTTAGTGAATATCCCAGAAAAATTCCATCTCTGCATTAGCTACCAGAATGGCCGAGCTGATGACCAAACTGCATTTTCCAGAGTGCCCTCCTCCATGGGAGCTGTGGCAGGACTCTGGGCCAGGCCTGAACAGTGTGGGACCCTGCAGCTCTCAGAGTAGTTCTTCTAGAAATTAACCCTGGCAAATATCCCAGCTAGGAATTGTTGTCTACTATAAAGTACAACCCCTGCAGCAGGTGAAATTGGGGTGGGGTTTTTTAGACCATTTCTGTAGCTACACTGGGGCAAGTGCTGATCATTTTTGTGTGTGGTGTTTTTTTTTTTTTGTTTTGTTTTGTGTTTTTTTTTTTCCTTGACACACTGCTATTGCCTTTCTTTGCCCTCCTGTCATTGTTGAGAGCATCCCTAATCATCCTCATCCCTGGCAGAAATTTAAAACCCTTGCTGAAGTCTTTGTCATTTTGACTAAACAGTGACATGCAGTGGCCACATAATGTGACAGAGCTGTGTGTGACGAGCTTCTGCAGAGAGCCTTATGTAGGTATTATATGTGTGTTATATATATCTTACTAGCACTTAAATATATTAACACTTTCTCCCACATTCCTTTGCCAGTGCAGCAGCCTACGGTGAGGATTTCATGGGCTTTTCCCCAAGCTCATAACCATGCATGTTGCACCTTTCTTCTGTATTTCCCTTTCTATGCTCAGCCAGAGTTCCAAGGTCCTTTACAAGGAACTGACCATTTTTCATTTTCCAACATGTAACAACTCAATATTCTTGATAGTCATATTTTGAAAATAAAGAACCTGCCCTTGCTTTGTGCTATGTTATTCTCTTGTTCTCCCCATTGCACTGTGCACATGCACACATCCATACACACCAGGCCACTATGACATTTTCTGCTGAGGTCCCCACCAGCTGTCAGGCTTTGCTGCTGCATGAAGATGTTTTGCACACCCACCATCAGAAAATGAATGAGCAGGGATCTGGTAGGGATTTGGTTGGGCAGGCTTAGGTGGAAGTAATGCTGAGTGATCTTAATTCTACCATAATCAATACTAGCATGCAGGAAGCTCTTGTGTGAACTACCTGAACCTCCTCCCCATCCCTTTCTAGTTGGCTGCTCTGTGCTTTCAAAAAGGTCTGACTTCAGGTGCTGCTGTATATTATGATTTTTTTTCTTTCTTTACTCTTTGTGAGATTTAATTCAAGTTGGCACATGAATTTCGTAGCTTGCTGAGTTTAAGTGAGGGGAGAAGCAAAGGCAAATGTCAGAACAGGATCTCAGTTCCTGTCAAAAAGCTGGGAAAGAAGACAAAAAGGGGGTCCAATGCTTCTACTGGACTCATTTGGAATATCAACAAATTATTACGATGACCAAGGCAGGCCCTCCTAGCTTCAATACCTGACCTGTGACTGAAGAGCCTGGTGCAACTGGATTGAAATTAGCTCTGAAGCCTGATTCTCCCAGGCACCTGGGTTTCTTGGGGGTTTTGATTTGGTGTGTTGGTTTTGTGTGATGTTTTTTGGTTTTTTGTTGTTTTTTCTTTTACTGTACATCAGCTATTTATTCTCATAGGTCAGCTTACGTGGACACCAAAGCAAGAAATAATCAGCTATGCATTGCAGCAGCACCTTCATTCTTGCAGGGTGATGTTGTGACCCTGTATATATGTGCGTGTGAGAATAAAAATATTAAACTGCATCCCTTTCGGTCCCCGTTCTCCTTCCCCAGCCCTGCGTTAGCCATTTTAAAAGGAGTTTGAGTCCAACACTCTCAACTGAAAGTATATGCTGCTCCCTCGTGGAGCACCACGCATTGCAGGAGTGAGGCGCTGCTTTATCTTGCCTATGAAGGAGCTGGTGTTGCAGCCTCTGAAACAAGTGATGCTCCTTTTAGGAAGGGAAAACGGGATTTTGCAGGTGATGAAACGAGGGGCTTTCCTGTCTTTGTTTTCCAGTCAGCCCCTGCCTTGGAATGGAACATGTGGGAATAGCTCATAGAACCTGCTTGGCTGTTTTTTTTCTTCCTGAGTAAGGAAAGATGGGGACGTGGCAGTGGGGAGAGGTTTCTCCAGTCTTTTTTGGAGATGAGTTGAGCCGAAGAAGCCAATGTCGTGTGTGCTGACAGCCAAATGCCCAGGACATTAGAGGTTTGCCTGCACGGTTGGCACAGTCCCTGCAGGCAGCCCTGTGTCTGCAATGCTGCAGCCTAAGACAAGGTGCTGGGCACTGACAAACACGGGGCTACATCCCTCTTGCAAGAGGTGGAGCAAACCTGAGGTCTGGGCTGTTCCTAGAGAGGAGCAGGAATTGCCCCAAGTCCCTCCTCCTTTGCTGAAGAGTCTGCTAAATCCCACTGTCATCCAGCAGCTTCTGACTGGTAATGCTCAATAGATAAGTAGTCCTTATGTCTGCTAGAAGGAGGTACCTCTTTGGAGAACAGCCTCCTTCCCTCCTGGGGCACAGGGAGGGGAGAGAGGGTTGAAGGTGTAATCACCAGAGGGCAGGCTTGGCTTTTGGCTCCCGAGCTCCTCCAGCCCGTGGGCTCGGAGGGGCAGTGGGAGCTGGTCTTGTCCTTGGTGCTGGTGGCGGCCGGAGCTGCAGCAGTTTCTGGGCTGTCGACACAAATGTGATCCATCCCACCGACTGTGTCCTTCAGCACCGATGTTACCTGGGGGGGAATATATAAACAAGACGAGAATACCTCTTGTGACCCTTCCCTAGTTGCTTTGAAAGGTCAGCTCTACCCATGCTATACTTGTGGGGACCTTGCTATGGCATTAAAAAAGCTTCATATTAATATTGATGTTAGAATTTAAAACATAAATTGATTGCTAATTAGCAGCTGAACAGTGGATCAAGCAGTGCTGGTAATGATGCATGGGGGTTGGCTTCCCAAGCAGTGTCTGCTCTAAACTACACAAATGGCATAAACGCAGATCACAGGTTCTGTTTGCATTTAAAATAGCAGAGGTGTCATTGCTAATGAACACATCTTTCTGGCAGCTGCTCAGCAGGCCACTGGTGCTGGCACAGAGTACCTTTTGTGCCTGGAAGGTGCTGGAATGATCACTGGTGGAGACTGCCTCCCGGTCACCTGTTGGTGGTTGCTCTTGGCACTTTCAGGTAATTCAGAAATGCAGAGTTTGAGGCTTTAAAGCAAATGTTAGATTTAGAATGATGGGAGGAGACAGTCTCAATTCCAGGGGAAAACAATTACCTGGATTAATTAAACCACTACCTTCAGGAACCTGCCTGGAAACTGAAATGTAACACAGCGCAGGTGCTTTTTGAAAGTCCTCGTTGCTGAGGAATAAGCTTCTTGTCTTTCTCTGGGGTGCTCTGGCTCTCTGCAGGGTATCCTGGAACACAGGCTCGTGCTCCAAGTCCAGCAGATCAAGAGCGGATCTGCCAATACATGTGAGTGCCCACTCACAAAACACTGAGCTCTCCAAGTCATGGCTGCTTGGATCCTAGACTGGAGACAAAGCCAGTGTTGGGTGTCTGGGCTGCAAACAGCCTAGATCCTGCAGCCAGTTCTTCAGACAAATGCAATAATTTCAAGCTAAAAATTGAAATAGCCTGTCTCCAAGTGTGGACAGTGTTGAGTGGCTGAATAAAACCCAGGGCTCATCTCTCTCCTAGGCTGCTGGGCTCCCAGGTGCTTCCAAGGAGGGATCAGTGAAGGCAGGAGATACCATGTAAGCTGTCTGCTGGTATTGACCTCAAGATGAGGGAATCTGTTGCCTGTCCCCAGGACAAATTAAACAGTGCTGCTCACTTCTACTGGTTTTCACTTTGCTCACGGAAATGCAGAGAGGTAGGGCTGGCCAGTGGTCCTGGGGCTGTGCAACACTGTGGTGGAAGATCAACTGATACAGAGCAGAAACATCTTGTCCCTGGGAGCTGAGTGGCTGAGTCACACTGCCTGTGCCTCTCTCTAGCTCGGGAGCTTCTCTTCCTCAGAGGCTTTTTCTTTTTTTTCTTTAAACTTGGATGATTTTTTTGCAGCTACATGGCAGAGAAACAACTGGCAGGGCTGGATTGCTGTACTTACAGCTCTCCTCACAGATGTGAGTTATGATCCAAAGATCATTTCCTTGTTATCAACAGCTTTTCCTGTTGGCTCTTTCAGGCTCTATAACAAGAAAACATGGGTTTCTCAGTTACAGATCTAGAGAGCAGACGAGCTTGCTGGGAAACAACCAGTGACAACTGGTCAGGCTTAGTCAGAGTTGGAGGCTTTCCTTCACTCTTCCCCCCATCCCCTTCTTTTTTTCTTCCTAGCTGGAGAACCTTGAACATTTTGAACTGTTTGGAAGCAATGTAATCCTTCTGAAATGGCATGTACTCACCAGAGAGGTACTTGCTGGGTTCCAGGAGGGTGTGTGCTTTATGTTGTGTTTGATGTTCTGAATGAGGAATTATCAGGAGGAAATCCTTAGTCTGTGTTCTTTTATTTCATCTGTGTCAAAATAGAAATCTGTTGCACAAGTCTACTGAACAGTTGAAATGCAGAAAGGTAAGACTATGTATGGCCTTCACTAGAGATTTTTGGGTCTCATTTATGTCATCAAGTTCAGCACTGAAGTTATTTTGAATGGACAACTCTACATTCTGTGGCATATTTCATGGGGTGGGGGAACAAGGTGGCTTTTTTGTCCCCCTCCTCCAATTAAATTCCCTAGAAAGAAAAAACAGAGTTGTAAAATTGAAGACAGAGCCATGCCACCATCCAAGGTGTGCTAGGATATCCCATAGCCCTCCTGCTGCTCTGACTGGGATTGAAGAGTCGCTCTTCTGTGCAGCTTCCTTAGGGTTGGTAGTCAGCTCTGCCCTCTGTCAATCTATTGAGCATCTCTAGTGTGAGTCTGTGCTAATCAGGTGCAATTCTGGTGTCTTCAATAAGGCTCCTCCTCTGATGAGGTGATAGTAGGTGGCACATACCATTAACCTTCTAGACTGCTCTAATGACTCAATTTCTGATCAGATGCAGCTTGTGTTAATATGTGAGAGGTAAACTCAGTGTTGTCAGAGCTGCACAGGCTCTGCTCTCCAGCAGACTCTTCCCTTCCTTTGTTCCCCTGCTCTGTGCATAAGGACAATAAGACTGAAGCACTGGTCCCATCTTGGTAAAGGGGTTGTAAGAGGGAATTTGGGCCCAAACCAACCAATAAAGCAAAAGAAAACTGCAAGAACCTTCCAGGTTTTGTGTGTGTTTGCACCCAGACATTTTCTGTATCAGCCTTTGTATTTCCCTCCAATCTCTCCCTTATGAGTCTTGGGAGTTGCTTCAATATGGAGTTTCCTAATTTACACACACCTCCCCCCCCCCCCTTATTGAATTAAAACACTGCTTTAATCCTCTTCTTGTCTGTAGCCCAACATTTTCACATGACTAAAAGCTTGATTCACTGGTTAGTTGTGCTTGCTCTCAGGTTTGCTGACTGGTTGAGTAACTCCTTGAGTTCTATAATCCATGAAGTGCTGGTGTCTGATTGCACACAAAACAATGCTTAGGGTAGGCTGTGCTAGCACAGGCATGCAAAGGTGTCTCAATAGCTCCTGGAGCAGAACCACCTCCAGGCAGCATTGGCTGGGGCCAAGGGTGACAAAGTGTGCTTGTCTAAACAAGCAGATGATCTTCTCCAGAGCTGATGGGTGATGCAGGAGGCACCAGTGGTGGGGCTGCTGGCTACAGACTCAAAGCTGGAGCAGCATGAGAAGGATCCCAAACCCTGGCCACTGGAGTGGCTCTTCGGGACACTGTGCAGAAGCAACAAGAAGTGATGCTAACTTCTCCCATCAATCCAACTTTCACTGTAAATCCTGAAGAGAGACTTCAGCCATGAGGTGACTGAGGAGTCCTTTTCTTTTTGTGTCTTCCTGATTGAATTAGGCACAATAGGAGGTATTCAACTAGCAAGGGAGCTAACATTGCCCTCATCTTGATGGGAATGTGCAGGGAACATGTGTTGGCACACTTGGCTTGGCTTAACATGACTGGGGAGCCTCATCTGAGATGTAATGAAGTTGCTTAGCTCTGAACTTGTCCCTAGGCAACGACATTTGCCTCAGTGAAGACTCATCTTGTACTGTATGTTCATTACAGCTGAATTCTGTTTAAGCATGCTTATGGTAGAGCATCCCATAAAATAAAATCAATTATGCTTCAACTATCTTATCTCTACTAAGTGTAAAATGGGGATTGATTGTGCCTCTGAGAAGAAAATGCCATGTGACACGTCTCATCTATGTCTAAATGTGTTCCTGGTAGACCAAAACCACTTACAAACAGCTGTAGCAGGAGTAAGATGCTGGGGCTAGATGGGAGCTGGTGCTATCTTGTCCTGTCTTCAAGATAATATGGCAAGAGTCCAATATTGTCTTAATACAGCATCCTTTTTGCAAAGGGTGCTTGAACAACAGTCTTGGGAATGGTCCCAAATGTAAGACCTGATCGAATGGTGCTCTGTGTGTATCACATTAGCTGCAGATGCGATGCTCAAGCAGTCTTGTTTAATAGATTTTTATCCTTTGTACCAGTGGATTCAAAGGGACGAAAAAGACCTGGAGTGCTGGGCCACAGCATGTGGGAGGAAAGCAGCTTCTGAGTCACTGGTGGTTATTAAATGACAGCAGAATTTAAATGCCTCGAAAGCCCCAGCCGAGCACTCGTGTAGGCTGTTAATTGTTGGTGATCTGCAAAGGCAAAGCCCTGACCAAACTTCTGAGAGGGCTCCATTTCCCTGAAGAAAAAGAGAATCAAAATGGCCTTTTTGACAGCACCTCAGCTGAGCTATGAGAGCGTGTGTGATGCAGAAGACACGGCCTCCCCTTGGGCTGCCCACTGAAATGGGATGGCATCGCTGCCCTGGGCCCCTGAAGGGCAGCTCTCACAGCACCTTGGTGGTGGTTCATGGTGCCTCTGTAGATGCAAGAACCAGCATGCAAAGGACACTTGTCCCACATTTATTCTGGGGAGAAGTGAGTCCCAGGGAGTGATGCTGCAGAGGGGAAGGGCTCCTAGATGCAGAACTGCTCCTGCTAGTGCTCAGAGCCCCTTTTCCTTGCTGAAGATGAGGGTGCTCTTCTAAAATATAAAGCTCCAGGCTCAATTGCCTGCATTCACCAGGTCTCTTGCTTATACCTGGGCTGGTTTTAACTTCCTCCAGGCTATGCTGAAAAGCTTTCTGGGCAAGGCTGAGGAACATCAGGTTTAACTGAAATGAAGCATTTTCACCACATAACAGCTCTCCCTGGAGGACTTTATGGGGAAAAAAAATTCTCAACCTGCTCAGTTCTCCTACAGTGCTGGTGCCGTGAGTCCAGGAGGACCTTTGCACTCACAGTTCTGTGAATCACTGCTTATTGGGCACTGGTAGCCTCAGAGACAGGATGGAGAGGAGCTGTGTCATGGTGGTGGCATGCAGAGCACTGCTTCACTGCAGTGTATTGTCACCAGGCTCCCCCAACAAAAATAGCTGTGCATGCCCTGTGCTGGGACACTGCCTAATGCAAGCTTTGCCTGATGAGAACATAGGAATTAGAAGCTTACAGCTTCACTTTAAGGTCAGTTAGAAGAAGGACCAACTTGATCTTCCCTGCTGACAGCCCCGAGAGATTGTGACTCTCATATCTGTGGTTTAATGTGACTTCTTGCCCCTAAAACTGATGCTGACTAATTCTGCAAAAAAGACTCATTGAGCTAAAGCTCAGTGCCTGGGGAGATGTTGAAGGTATTAGCAGGTCACTGGTTAAGCAATGTAAAACTTGCCAGGGCTTAGTTTGAGGTCAGAACCTTCTCCCTAGATGCAAGACTTGCTGTGCGGGGGGGCTCAGACACAAATACGTACCTGCCCCCTGGCTCCTTTGGGCTCTCAGTACAGCTGCTCCTTCCTTGCTGTCCTCATCGACTTGTTCATCTGTAAGGAAATACAATGCCTTCCTAAATTTAGCTGCATAAGTACTGTGGGCGTTGTCTCTTCTCCCCCCTTCCCCTCTTTCGAAAGCCATCTTAAAAACTGCACAGCGATTTAAATGGCAGTTTGATGGGATCCACAGCAAATGACTCTGCAATTAGTAAATCTCTCCTATTGTGACAGCTCTATTATTAAACTGCCATAAATGCTAGGCTATTAATCTGCTGTCTTCTCAATCCCCATGTGTCCTCTTCCTTGCCCATCCTTTTCACCATTGGATTTTTATATTTTTTTAAGTTTCAAACTGCCTTCCAGTAAGAGTTTCAAGGCAGGGGGTGTGAGGTGGCACTTGCAGGGAGGAAGGCTTTGTGGCACTGTAGCTCAGGAGCTTTTCATCTGTAAGGCAGGTGAGAGAAGGCCTCAAATGGTCGCCTCTCACTTGTTTTGAAACCTTTGCTACTCTGAACTGAAGAATCTGAATTACCTAATTTGCAAAAGTCAAAGTTTATCTCTTAAGGAAGCCCCTTTTTGCTGGAAAGCAAAGGAGTAGGGAGGGAAGCTGTGCCAGCCAAATGGGCAGCAATATTGTCCTAGGAAAAGTCACAGTTGTCCTGTCAGCAGGGTGAACTTTGCACCTGCCCTTTCCTTCATGCTGTGATACAGGCCTGCATCCCATAAATCTGCTGTCACCCCAGGACCTGGGGACAGGCGGTGCTGTAGGCAATGTGCTGGGGCAGGAGCATGCAGGGCTGAAAGCAGAACCTCCAGTTCCACCCCAGCTGGTGCCTCCCTAGTGCAGGTGGGTTGTTTGTTGGCAGTGCACGTTTGCACACACTCATCCCTTCTGAAGCAGCAGTGGCTGCTGAGCCAGGGGCAGGGGGAGTGATAGTGTGTGGAGGGGCTCATTGTGGGAAGGTGTCTGCTGGCTGGCAAGAAAACGCTTGGGAAGTTCCCCACCAGCCTTCAATTCTTGATGTCCTCCTGACTTACAGCTGCTGCTTGGGATGGTGCTGGTCTCTGTGGAGAGGTTTCCCACCCCTGCAGCTTCCCTGGCACCATGGTGCCTTGTGGAGGAAGAGCTGATGAAGGTGCTGCCTGCTGCTGCCTGGCAGCCTTGCAGAAAATCTGGATGTATATTTAGAAAAGGTGCATGCATTGCTATCCTGTGCTACACTTCAATGAGAAGCTATGCTGCCCTGTAACCACCATAAGTTCCCCTGCTGCTTGGAGAAGAGTTTATCTTGCAGGTACTGTCTGGGATAAGTCTTTCTAAAAGCTTGGAAATTTGGGATTGTATAGACCTTTAACAGCTGGAGTAAAAAGCAGAGACTACAGGAAAGTGATCTCTCAACACAAAACCTGAGACTTAAAAACTGTTGTGTGGTTGAAGAGCAATGGAACTGTTCTATGACAGGGAATTGCACCTTCTTTTTCAGGTTTTTCCTCAGCCTCAATGACTGAAACACAACCATGCTGGTGTAAATCAGCTGTACCACATAAACACCTTAATTTTCTTTGCATCCTGTTGCTATGGAAACTTCCCTGAAGCCTGGGTACCTCCACAACTGCTTTGCTGCTCTGGGAACATGGGGTGCCTCTGAGCCAGGGCATCTGGTTGTGGAGATCTGGTGTGGACCTGGCTGGTTCTGGGAAGGACTTTTGTCTGCTGCTGCTTTTGGGTTGCTGAGGTATTAAAGAAAACGAAAATCTGCATCCACTTAGTGCCAGATTTAGTCCCTCATGACAAGAGATGGGCTTCGGCCGAGCACACTGTTAACTGTGGGTATTTAGGAGGCTCTTAAATACAGTATTATACTCCTAATTATGCAGAAATCCTTCAGTCTGGCCTGTTTCGTCTGAAATTATGCTCAACTGTTAAATCCTGCCAAATGCCTCCTTCTCAGAGCTAGGGAGGCTGCTGCTCTTGGATTGCCCTCTGCAGAGGCAAATCCCAGACAGGAGTCTAAGCTGTCTGGCCCCAGGGTGGAATGAGCAGATGCAGATGCTGCTGGTGTGGATGTGCCCACCTCCCTTCTCCTTGTATCAGAGAGCAGCTGTGGCTGTGGGCATCCACCTTCCTAGGCCTTTTCCCTATGGTGTTCTAGTAAATGCTTACATTGGATGGCTCCTGAGTAAGAGGAGTATTTTTGTGTTTGTAGAGTTCCTTCATGAGAGTGCTTCCAGAGCAGGCTGGATGGAGGCTTTTACCAGAGAAGATGTGAGAGGAGAGAGTGACTAAGGCAGAGCACTGATGTGGCAGCCACAGGAATGACTTGTGAAGAGCATTTGCACCCACCTCCTTCAGCACCAGGAGTGGGTTACCCTAGGGAGAGCTAAGGCTACACAACACTTTGTGTATTTAATAGAGTAATTCAGATCACAAACATCCTTTGCAGTGATGTAACTGCTGCCTAAAATAACACCCCTGTGGGCTTGAAGCAAATGCTGTTTCTAAAGGAATCCAGTTCTTAATTACCTCAGAAAATCACAAATAATGTCATTAATTGTTAGCCAGTTATGCCTGAACCACTACCTGCCCAGCACATGATACTCTCCAGGAGTGTGTAGCTACTGCAGGGAAGCACCTGAAATCTTTCAAGGAAGGTGCCCCCTTTGCAATCTGTCCCTCAGGCATTGCTTGTTGGTTCAGAGCACCTGTAAGCTTTATTACCCTGTCTGATCATTTGATAAGACTTCTTTTCTTGTTTCTCCTCCCCACTAGCATACATGCATCAGTTCTCAGCTACATAGTGGGCAACCCCATAATTTTCACTTAAATCTCCATGTCCTATTAAGCCTTGCACTGCTTCTTAGCAATGAATTAATAGTTGAGTGAAAGGGTTTTATAGTACAATATATTTTAGAGAAAAAAATATACTAAAGTTACCATTTTGTAAGTGATTGGAAAGATTATTTATGTTATGAAAAACTTTTTCTAGGGAGCTCTTTTAAACCTGAAATTCTGATTCCTGTTCTGCTGCAGGTCTGGTTATTACTGTGTGTCAGAGATGTCAGCTGATCTGAAGGTGGGAGATAGGAAAACTAGGTTTCTGTAGCTCTTCTTACAGCTTTTGGAAAATAATCTTCTCTCTGTGCTTCTTTTTCAAAGAACAACAAAAAAAGAGGGCAATCAAACTGTCTTTTTTTTTTCCCCAAGTGTACAGCTTCAAAACTTGGTTTTCTTGGCAATAATTCATCGAGTGTTGATTCTGGCCTGGGTTCTGTGTGTTTGTCTCCGTGGAGTAATAAGATTTGCAACCATGAGGCTTTCAGCATTGTTCTCAGTGGCCCTTGCACAGAAACACACACTTGGAGCAGGAGGTGTAGCTCTAGAGACTGAACTTCTGCTGCAGTTCCTGTGCCTTTGAGTAGCAGAAACAACATCCAGGAAAGCACAGGGAAAGAAGAGATTGAGAGAGCAGCTCTGCTCTAAACTTTATGGCAAAAATGAATAAATCTCTAACTTTTAATCCCTTATTGCATATGTAACTACTGTGTTTCAGCACAGAAATGGCTGCTGAGGTAGCAGGGAGTATTACACTTCTCATGTGTAATCAAAAGGTACAAATGAGAAGGTGTCTGTCTCATAAACTGGGTCACTGGGTTAATGGAATTTTGAAAATATCCCTGCCTAACCCATGCCATTAAGATCTCAGCATCCATCCATCTAGATTTTCATACTGTCATATGCCTGTGATATGGGTGTCTGTCATCTGCTTGCTTGGAAGGTTTTCTGTCTTAGTCGAGGAACTACTCAGCATGATAGAGACCACAGCTGAATGCAGAGTGATGCTTTGACTGGCAACAATTTGTCTTCATTTCAGCACTAAATATTATATTTCTCTAGCTAGTGAGAGGCTTGATTTAGGATAGTGGCTTAGTGACTACTCCAGGCAAGGGTTCAAACAGGCAAATATTCGGCTAAACTTTACACAAATTCAGTTTCTGAAAACTAGTTGAGCCTTTGCTGTTTCTGTGTCTGATGCCAGTTCCCTGGACTCTTTTCTGCTGCCATGGGTTTGATTGAGACCCTCTAGTATGGGTGGTATTTGCACTGCTCGCTTACTGGGATTTAGTATGTTCCCTTTGATATTCAGCAGGAGGTTTTAGGTTTTGTGGAAGAAGGAAAAGGCGAAGTAGTTATGAGCTATTTGCTGTTCTGTCAAAAGAGATTAATCTTTCATCTAGTTTACAGATTGCTAAAGTTAGGAACTTAATTGAAAATACTTGAGATGAACTGTTCTTTAGGAAATGTCTTTTCTCCTGGCCTTTCTAGAGCAAGCCCAGGAGATGCTGTCCTCCTTGTTAGACAGTGTGTGTAGGTGGGAATGAATCCCTTTCCTAGCATCTTCCTGAAAGGTGCTGCTCTTGTTCTGAACAGCATTGATGAGCTTTTATGATATAAAATATTAGCTTTATTGTCCTTCTGATTCAGATGTCAAATCCTTCAGCCTTCTCCCCATCCCATCTGGCCCCAGGTGCTCTGTTGCATTTTGGAGCTATAATCTGGATAGAGTGGGTCGACGCACTGTTAATCCTAATGATGTGGCCTCCCCTGATCTGATAAAGAGAAAATGAAAAAATGCTTTGCTAATGGGTGTATTACCCTTCTTTAACTGGCAGTCAGGATCTTGCAAAGAGGCTCCAGATGTCTGGTTTTCTGAGCAGAGTGGGTGCAGATTTTATGTGAAGGAGGACTCAGTCCTCCTTGCCCTGCAGCAACAAGAGCTGAATGGCCATGACCTGATTTTATTAATTTTCAGATGTCTTTGAATGCATTTTTTCTCCCCCTTCCCTCTTTCTGAGAAGTAGGGGTCAATGGCTTTGCTGCTAGGGATCCTTCTTTCTCTCCTTAACAGCATCTCTCCCAAAGGGATCACACAACTAAGCCAACCCCTTTTCTCATGTAAAGCAAATCCCTTCTACGCCAGGTAGTTAAGATTACCAAGTAACTTTGCTTGCAGTTTGACAGAGGGATAGGTTGTAGTTGCCTTTGTAGTTAGCAAAACAAAAGCAGTTTCTCTTTGCTGAAATGGAAGGCAGTTGTTCTCCCCACCAGCTCCTTTAAATCTTCTCCCAGCCTAGAGCTTAGCAGCCAGGTCCCAGCCACCCTGAAGTTTGTGGGATCATGCTCTGACTTCTGTAGAATAATGACTTTTCTTCCCACGTCCAAATGAAACCAGCTACCAGTTACGAAGGGAGAATGGTAAATTCATCTATTAGCTGCTCTCCTGCAAGATTTATTTCCATCGGGGATTTTTATAGGCTAATGCTGTGTCTTTCGTGATGGGGATGTGTGGTGAAGGAAATTTATTGTTCCCTTCCTAATAGATAGCTGTAATTTCATTTCGGAACAACCACTTTCTGTGCAAGAAAGTGATTCCATTATGCCACTGCACAGCATTGGGAGCAGCTGTGGCAGTGGGGGTATTTGGATTAAAGAGAGTAAAGGCTGCACATCTGCTGCCCTCCACCCCTATTCACAGAACGCAGTGTTAATCCTAAAGAAAAGAGAGCAATTAGCTTGTAAGCCCTTCCTGAACCCACTGGAAGATTAGCCATTTTCAATTAAAGCTTTTCAGCTGGAAAGATAATGGGCTAAAATTTCCAGCTTAAAAAAAAAAATAAAAATACTATTATTGACCATATGGTTTTATTTCTGTCAATTTATATCCTTTATAATTAGCTACCCTGGGATAATTAGGACTGTCTTGTGCCATACCCTGTTCCCCACTCTTTCCCCTTATTATGCGAATGGTGAAATGCCTTCTTGGTCTGTCTTCTGGCCTGATGCAGCCAGCATAAATCCACTTGTTGTTTGGACCCACGCTGGAGATGAGCTGTAAGCAGTGCTTTTTGTAGGTTCCTAGAACTCCCAAGGAAAAGGAGAAACCTTTACATACTGGTTTGAGAGTGCTGTAGCTGTTCCCAAGGAGTCTGGAGGGGAGGAAGGAGGCTTACCCCATCTTGCAAGCCAGTAACAAGTGATTTGCAGTCCCTCAGGAGTGTGCAGTCTCACACACTCTAAAGCCAAAATACTTCTTCTATAGCCCTGGTCCCAGCACTTGGGGGTTACCTGGAGCTGTGTGGGCTCTGCTTTGTCCCAGCTCAGGAAGTAAAATTTCACAAGCAAGAGCTGGAGCCAAACCAGCAGATGGAAAGGCCTTGCCCCAAAACACACAGCTGATGGGCTCTTGTCTGAAGGTCTGTGCTTGTTGGAGCACTTCTGAAAGCCACATTGCTCCTCTGGGTGTCTGGGCTCCCTGCTGCAGCAAAGGAGGCTGACCTGGTTTGACCCATGTCAGGAAGCTCAACCCTGACCATTGCACCCTTGCAGTGTATTTTGGGCCATCTCTGCTTGCAGAGCGTGATCTGCTCCCCCGTGTTTCCTGCCTGGGCAGTGCTGGCATTGCTCAGCATGGGCAGTGCCACAGACACAAGGTGGGCAAGAGGCTCAGGCTGGAGCCAACAGCAGCTCGTAGTCTCATCAGGCACTGCTGGCTGTGGCTTCTCTGCTCATCCAGGTATCCCTGTCTGCCCCACATATGCAGCCTTGCAGCCTGTACTGCTGCAAGCTGATGTGTTTCAGGGGGCTTGTGGCTTTGGACAATAAGTGTGTCTCTGAAGCACAGCCATGCCTGTGCGTGCTGGTAGTGACTGTGTTACAGCTATGGAAGGGAAGGAAAGCTGACCTTCCAGGGAACTCTTCAGGTACCCAGTGTGAAAATTAGCCCTCAGACAACAGCCAAGGACTTCTGAATGAGGTAAGTAATATGAGCTATCTGAATGCAAACCCACCAGCTCTGACTCCAGGGCACAACGTGGGCTGTGCTTTTTCTGAGTCACCAAAATTATTGGTATTGTTCCTAGTTCCTGGCTGTCTCCCGCGTAGGCTTTGGCCGGGTCCCACCTAGCTTTGCTCTTCTCCAAGAATTGCACAGCTTAGATGTTGCATGGTAGTGCGTAACAGTGGATATAAAAGTCATTAAAGCTTTTTTTTGTGTGTAAGGAGTATGTCTTGGTGCTCTTGGGATCTCTCTAGCCTTATCATACTACTGATATTAACATTGGTCTTTTTGCAGTCAGCACTTTTCCTGCAGTTTCTTTGTTGAAATGCCTATGACAATATGCCTTCGAAAATACTTTACATCTGAACTAGTTAATACAGCACCTTGGAGAGAAGGTATCTGATGCAACAGAGTACAAATGAAGCCTCATTAAGCAGGAATTCAGTGATTCTGCTGAATGCCCCAGCAATTAAATTTCTTCTTGATTCGTAGGCAGGTCAGGAGAGTTTGGAAGGCGAACAGAGGCAGCAAGGCACTGTGGCTCTGTACTGTGCAAATTAGTGTTAACATGGCATTTCATTTATTGTTAATGCATTGTTACACTGCTACTCATTGAAAAGAAACTGTGTGACAACTGCTAAGACTGATGACCCACTTGCTTATTTTTCCATCTGCGTTGGCAGCGTCGCCTCTGGGAAGTCTGGAGCCAAGATAAATTTTTAAGGGGAAGATGCAGAGCTTGTTCTTCCCACAGAGAGGAGTGAAGCTGGATGCTGACTAAATGTTAAGTCCTGTCCTTCATGCTGCAGTCAGCTTCAGCATTGTCCCCCTGCTCTCCTTTGGATGAGATGTGGCCTGGCCCACATCCCTGCTACTGGAAAGAGCCTTTGTTTGGCTTCAAGTGCGAGATCCTTTTGGAGCAAGAGGAACAAGTCTTCAGTCCCAGCTATTGCCAAGACCTGAGCGTTTGTGGCATGTAACACAGTAAGGGGTTCAGGGATGCTGATGTGCTTCACAGCCCCATCAGAATGTTCACTCCTCTGCTCCCATGGGGCAGCTTCCTGATATTGCTTGTGCTGATTGAGCTGAGGAGCTGGGGATGCTGTCTTGTTTCTTGAGGGCTGAAGTGCCAGTTTCCCATTTTTTCTCTATGTCCAAAGATCCACAGCTATCTTGCTGTGTATTTCCTGTCTTTGTTTTTTGATTAATGTGGTCAGTGTGATGAAGTGTTTTCATCTAAACTGCCTACCCATAGTGGGGAAGGAGGGTACCCTTTCCTACCCCTAGTGGCCACCTGCTAAGACAGATTCAACACTATTTTCATTCTTGGTGATATTATTAAAAGATAAAGAAACAGCAGCTTTTCTGCTGAAGAGGAGAGATCATGAACAGGCCCTGCCAGGGCAGCACTGATGTTGATATTGAGGTGCCAACTCCAGCTGTCACATATTCACTGTAAGTTGGACTGGTTTAAACACCTTGAAGCTGGGAACCAGTCCTGTCACTGAAGAATGTGGACAATTATTTTCCCTCCATTTTTTTTAGCGATAGACAACTTGCTATCATTCCAGTGCATTGATCACTAAAACCTGAGAAGGTGAGAGCTATTAGGCATTTTGGTTTCCCCTGTTTCTGCATGGTTCCTCCATTCACAGGTCATTCTTTGCTGAGCTGGTTCAGTGCATGCTCAAGAGGATTTTACGAGTGTCCCAAGGCTGTTTCATATCTGCTAGCTATGTTGCCATGAGAGACTGGGGGAGGGGAAAGAAAGAAAGCCAATTAGGAGCATCCCCAGACATGGGGGGTGTATTTTGTCCAGGAAAAGTGCTTGTTCTGTACAATATAGCCACAGAAGTAGAGATAGATAGGAGAAATATGCTCTGTCTAGCTGAAAGTGATGGACCTGCTTTCAGACACTGCGAATACAGCTTCCAGAGCTATGGTCCTATTGGAGCAAGTCATAAACTCCCACCTTGTCCTGGCATAGCTGGTGGTTGCCAACATATCATTAACCTCCTGCTGCATTGCTTATTGTTGTGTCTTGTCAAGCTCATCTCTATTTGGCTTAAAAAAACATGAGGAGGCTGTGATTCACTTTTGTTATGATGGTCCTCTGCTAACAAGGTCCCTGAACGAGCTCTTTTGTATTGTTAGAGCTGGCTGGGGAGTAAAGGATCCTGTAGTTTGCTGCAGCCTATTTGTTTTCCACTGTTTCTCTTTTCAGCACTGGACTCCCCAGCCCTGTAGCATCCTACTCTGATTACCCAGATATAGAAATCCAGAGCTTGGGGTGAATTTTGGGATTTCTCCTAGTCATAGGCATCGTCTCTCACATTTATTCCTCATCCTACACAAAAGTCTTTTTGCTAGGTAGACACCCAAAGTAAAGCATTATTTGCAAGGTGGGCATACAGATACAGTCCAGGGGACTGCTGAGCTCTGTTATCTGGCTGATACCAGCCAATGAAGTTTTTCAAGAGAATTGAATGTTGTTCATTCTTCATGTTGTTAGAGAATCATAGAATGTCTTGGGTTGGAAGGGACCTCTGAAGGTCATCTAGTCCAACCTTGCTACAATAAGCAGGGACATCTCACACTAGAACAGATTGCTCAGAGCCTCATCAAGCCTGACCTTGAATGTCTCCGGGGATGGGGCCTCCACCACCTCTCTAGGCAACCCATTCCTGTGATCCACCACCCTCATATTAAAGAACTTTTCCTAATGTCTGACCTAAATCTACCTTTTTCTAGCTTAAAACCATTACCCCTTTTCCTATTGTTACATATCCTTGTGGTTTTCCCAGCTGGTCTTCCCCAGCCTCCTTATAGTCTCCTTTCAGGTACTGAATGCTGTCCTCTTTCCATATGAAGCTGAGACAAGATGTTTTCTCTTCTCCCTTTAGCTAAAAATCTTCCAGGTAAGTCGCTTCACTTTTAGTAGCTTGCAAAAGGAAAGGGTTGAGTTGTTGCAGATTATAACATCTTGCCAGGGTTCTAGTTGAGAAGACTGGACTTATTTGGAGAGACAGGGCCAGTGCTTTCCCAGACTCAGACTAACTCACTTGTTTGAATATATAGCAAGAGAAAATTCAAGTGCCTGGACTCGTACCTACATGGAATAGAGAAGGAAATGTTCCTGCTGTTAGGAGGGAGGGAGATCTGCTGAGGCTGAGGAGGGGACATGGGTATTGGTAACAGGCCAAAAGTTTCTATTTTTGAAAACTGGATCTTCCAGTTACTACAGTTGTGAGCTCTTTCCTCAACTAAAAGCCTTTGGTGTGCATTTCAGCCCAGTTCAGGATGCTGGTGTACAGACAAAATGCAGAATGGGGTAATGCCAAAGCACCAGTGTCACATAGAGATGGGGTCACTGCAGCAAGTCCTTCTTCCCACTAATCACAGCTCCAGGAGGTGTCCTGCACTCCCCACTGCTCCCTTGCAGTGTTGTCAGGTGCTGACAGATGCAAGTGTCTCTTTCTGAAATGGTTAAACAGAAAAACATAGAACAACCATTTTTTTGTGCTCTGGTGGTGGAGGGAATGGATGGGGGTGTTGGAAGTACCTTCAGCAGTGCTCTCCATCTCGGTGCTCTGCATGTGTGTGTGCAGCAAGGGCTCTAATAACCTTCTGGATGGGTCAGTTTATCTTTCAGTGTTCATTATCTGTAAAAAATTAATGTTCAGAATTGGCTGGTGGAATTTGCATTTAAAGGGAAGAATAATCAAGGACTTCTTCCTCTGGCTCCCTTATTAGACTGTTTAAATACCCTTTCTTTAAAGATTATTTTTTATTTTTTTAAAGTCCATTCTCTCTTCCCCATAAAAACATATTGGTAAAGCAGAGTGTTGCAATTTGGGTCTCTATGTGAAAAACAGGGTATCTGCTCAGATTAAAGAGGAGCTTGGCTGCAGGCTTCAGGCTGGTGTGCAGTTGTCTGGGGTTTCTAAATAAGCACATCTATGTAAAATTGGAGCAGATGAAATGGAGTAAATGTGCAGCTGGTGGATGGCTGGGTAATCAGCCGTGAAGTCTCCTTCACCAAGAGAGTGATGGGCCTTCCTCTCGTCCCTCCTTCTCCTTGTCTGCTGCAACCAAAAATCAAACAAGGGGGGTTGTAGGCCTCTTGATATGGGTTGGAGTTCCCAGTAAAAACTGGCTTTCCCAGTAAGACATCTGGAACCACTGGGTTTGCAGTTCCAGAAAGAAGCCTTGACAGGATGGAAGCAGGAAGAGGGGTCCCCAGCCCCAGGCAGACCCCTGGTGTGCAGGTGTGCGTTTTTAAATGGAAGAAGTAGGATGCAGAGAAGGAGTGAGCAACATGAAATTTTAATTTAAGATCTGAATTTAAAAGAATTAGAAGGCATCTGCGTCAGTCTCTTCTGAACCTTCTCTAACCCAAAACAATTTCTGTTGCTATTAATATGATTTTATATGTGGTTAGAACTTCGGTGTTTGTCTGTGCACTGTAAGTGAGGGTGGTTGGGTGGTTTTCCTTGTCATTTTCCTGTGGCTGACTGTTCATTACGTTCATTCAGCTGTCTTCAGAGAGTCTCCTGGGACTTCCTAATGTGGAGTGATGTAAAATCCTCTTCATGTTCTTCCAGACTCAGAGCATGTTCAACGCTAAATGGTCCATTTCAGGATCTTGCTGGAGTGTTCCACAGTCCTGTGACTTCTGATAAGGATGCTTTTGGATGTGGTTAAATAAGTAATGGTTTAAATTGCAGGAACAAACACCCGATAAGCAGTGGACTAAATAATTGCTACTCTGATTAGCCTGTGATCTTCCTTCTGGTGTCCTCCCTGTCTTGTTTGCATTAAAATGTATTCTGTAAATATCATCCCAACCAATTGAGGCCATGTCAGGTTTGCATCTTCACTCCCACTGAGCTTCTGGGAGGATCTGTAAGTTAGCTCCAGGGAAAGATATATTAAGTTCAAGAGCAGGACAGTATGTGTGAGGTGCAAGAAATGATAAACCAAGCACCAGTATATATGTGTGCATGGAAGGGTAGCTACTCCTTACTTTGCTCAAAGGTCAGCCTGTTCCTGAGAAGGGTAAATGCCCTTTTCTCTAGATTGGTGTCCTATTGACTAGTATCACCTCTGTAGTTGTGTGGATGAGAGCCAAAAGCCCATGCAGATGTCTGTGTCTAGTAGAGACCAGCCAGAAGCTGTTCTAGCCATGGACTGTCCTCAGCCCAGGATGTCTTTCAGCTCAGCATTTTATACTGAAGGGGTGAGCAAGAAAGCATTCCCTACATACTTGTTACTCCTAGAATGGTAATATATGCCAAGGAAGTAGAACTGAGATTTTTTTTTTCTTCTTTTTATATTTTCCTATGGAAAGACTTTTTTAGCATCCTCCCTGCATCCCCCCAAATTAAATTCTTTCTCCAGTGGGTGCAGTGTGAGTGTAAGAACCAGGCAATCTTAGGTGAGGGCTGGATGTAGTTGATATTGCCAGAGCATTTTTGGATAGCTGCTAATTCCAAGCACACAAGCATAAAGTTAATATTAAGAAGTACAGGAGGATGTACAGACTGTTCATGAGAAAGAAATGTCTACATACGGTTCTTTGACTTTGTCAAGCCACAGTTTAGGTTGATGCCTCATGCTCTTTTATGACATAATTATAATTAATTTATAATTTGATGTCATAACTTATCTTATTGAGCTGCCTAGTTCTGCTGTGTGTGCAGTGTAGCCTTTTCTTTCCCTGCTAGGAACTCAAACTGTTCACTTTAGCTGGTTTCAGTAGTGTCCCCTGAAACATGAAGAATGTGTTGTGTTTATGGGTTTTGGCCAGAAACCATAGAGTGAACATCTTTATCTTCTCCAGGCTCCTGGTGTGCTAGGTTCTTGCCAGCCAGCTCAGTGAATCCCACAAGCAAGTCTGGGTTTGAAATGCCAAAATGCCTCTTCTCTTTTCCACCAGTAATGGAGGAACTGGGCAGCTCCACTCAGTTCTCACCCACAAGAAAGAAAAAGCTTTGACTATGTAGTTGACCTCTCATACCATTTCTCAATGCAACAGGTGTTCTGGGAAGAATCTGATGGTAGTGTAGACGTAAATGACAACTTTTAGCTTTTATTTCTGCTATTGGACGTGTCCATTTTATGGAATCCAAAGCAATGGGCTAGTCTCAAATTAGCAGCTTCTTGTTCTATTTCTGGTGTAACTGAAGATGTTTCTTTTTCCTTTAAGATGAGATTTCTCTGCAGCAAAAGCATTAATAGCTGTGTGAAAAGATTTCTAATTACAAATTTTGGCTCAATTACTAATTAAGTCTATTGTCAGACTGCACAACTTCTTAAAAACAAATTATGGAACAAAATATCTCTTTTGTAAGTAGGTTCTCCCCCCCCCTTCTTGGTAATTGTATTGCTTTTGTATAAGTTGTCTGTGCATGAAACAGCTGAGTTCAAACCAAAATAGAGATGTTGCTGCATTTCAATCCAAGGAAGAGCTCTGATGCTAGGCTGAAACCCAGTTCTCCTTCTCCACATGGGCTATGCAGAGTCAGGGTCCCCAGGTCTGCAAAATTTCCTGCTGGCACATACAGATGTGTTCAGGCCCTGTTGATTTATCCTGGTTCGTTTCCTACAGAAATAAGACTTAACCTTGCTGCCTCTCCATGGGTATCCTTCTAAATCTGTGACTTCTTGACCCCTTTCAGCCAAATCTAGTAGAAGTCTCAAACATGACTGGACCCTGCTACAAAAACGTAAATTGCTTTTGTGCCTCTGTGCCTTGGACCGTGCTTGTCATGCTCTTATTTCACCATTTGTGGAGATAATATTACCATTATAGATGATACCATTTCCCAGAGGAATACAGTGACTATTGAGAAAACTGTGTTTTGGGCCTGAGCCATGGGCTGGCTGGTACAAACAGGGTTTGTGCCTCACGGCTTGACTGAAATGAGGATCTGCAGGTGGGGTGTGAGCCCTGTGCACAGCTTTGCTGCCTCCCTCCTGCATACCCCAGGGCTGGGACAATAGCATCACCCTCAGGCTCTGTATCTCCAACTCAAGTAATCCAAATTGGTTTGTCTTTTTAATAGCAAAGAAAGCAGAGACTGGTTTATTATGACAATTTCTTTCTAGTCCAGTACCCTATCTCCACCCCCAGTGGAGGACCAGCTGTTTTGGGTTAAGCCATGAAGCATCCTGTCCCAGAAGGCAGGACTCCCCATGACCCAGCTGGTGTCCAGCATTGCCCTGAAACCTCCCTTTACTGCAGTTCATCACTTGCTCAAATCCTAGCACGGGACTTGGATGCGTTTTGCCAGTGACAGCTCTTCTGCCCTTCCTAAGAAAGGGTTAAACTGAGTTTTCAGAAAAGACTGTAGGCAGGACATAAGACTGCAGCTTCATACTCCCTTACGCTGTGTGCACGCGTTAGGGAGGCAGTGTAATGCACTGACAGCAGCTTGACATTGCCTTGAAAGGTGCTTGGAGGCTCTGCGAGCGCTTGCCAAGAGGGGGTGGGGGAGAGGAAAGTGTGTCAGGCAATACTGCAGTCACAGCCTCTTCTTGCTCTCAGCCCCGCTGCTGCAACTTGGAGGCTCCAACTTCTGCAGGGGCAGCGGTGCCTGCGCCGCAGCATCGCCTGGAAACCTCGCCTGTCATTTCTTCCCTTTTTTTTTTTTTTTTTAAAGCTAAAAAAAGAAATTTGCCTCGCTGCCTGAAATCCCCATGGAATCCAAGGAAGGGTTCAGGCAGGAAAGGGCCAACGCATCTTGGTGGGATGATGTCCACTCCAGCCCGGCAGTGCACGACGTGGAATGCTGCTGGGAATGAAGTGCACGCTCGACATTTGCTGCATCTGCCGGAGAGTCAGGGTTCAGTGGCTGCCTCCCCTTCAACCAGCTGTTCCATTTAATCACTGCACTTCTAACTTTTGCCTTGCGATGCCTGACGGCCAGTTGAGCCGGGAGAACTAGCACGGGATTTTTAAGACCAACTAAAAAAACCTGTACCCTTTATTATCCTACTTCTACACGGGACTGGCGAGGCACACTTTAAACAGCCATGTAAAGACCTTTCTTTCTGAAGGATTGCCACATTTTTGAGTCCTTGCAAACTGGAGTGCCCAGGACGATTTCTTTCTATATTTTCCTGCTGTGAAGTGAGGAGCCGCGTGTGTTGTTGCTGCTTGGCTGTGGGAGGCAGCCTGAAAGTGAGCTGGAGCTGGCTGGAAAGTGATTCCAGTTCAGGCAGGGGGAGAGAAAGGAGAGGCTGGTACAGTTAGTTGAATGATTTGATAGATAACAGCAGACATGCTCTGTGGACTGAAAAAGGATTTGCAGTCAGACTTTGGTGAGTGAGCCTGTCTGTATTTACCCCACCCTCTTCCAGTAGTTTACTTTGCTTTGCTCTGATTTCCTTTAACCACATTAATATAATTAACAATTTCATCTGCTAGTCTGAACGGGGTTTTACAAATCCAAACGTTGCATACAGACTGTGACTTAATTGCTTTGATTTGCAAAACATATTTCTGCTTTTCCAGAAAGAATTTCTCCCTGTGATCACGGGAGAGTACCCTTCAGGCTGCCTCCCTCCTTCCCCTTTGCCAGCTGGAAGACTGGGAGCTGTTCTGCTGTTCTTAAGGCATGTTAGATATTGTGGAGCCTTTACAGCTGTTTTTTTAATTTTTTTTAATTTAATATCTAAATGTATGTCTTATTTTTCAAGATCAGTGTGTGAGTGGACTGGGTATTCAGCAATGGTGAATAGACGGCCAAGGGAGGGAAGAGGGAGCTAAGGGGTTCAGCTGATTGTGGTAGAATCACTGCCATCTGTTACCTCCTGCTACCTTATCTAATAAATATAAATATTTCAGCTGCTTCTAAAAATCTGCCATTTCAATGAGATGCTAACTCCTGTTTAGAAACCTGGAGTGAGCAATTCCCTTTTACCCTGGCATATAAAAGATCTATTTCATTTCTGCAAAAGGGTGGGTAGGTGAGTGTAGATGGACATGTTTTCTGAGGGCACAGTCACCAAATCCTGGCCCTGGTCTTCCCAGGAGGAGCAGGTTCTGCTATTTCTAACTGGGTGCAACATTTGGATACTTTGTTGGCTGCTGTAGCTCTGCTTGTTGCTGTTGAATTTGCTGCATGGAGCTCACTCTACTGCTCTGATGTGGCCAAGGTGTTGGAGTTGGAAGTGCAGAGATAACTTCTGGTTTCCGCATCATCTTGCATTGCCTGAAGAGGGACTGACTTTGTCCTCTCCTTGGCCCCAAGATACCTTAAAGCATGAACCCAACTTTAGAAAATTGTTTTCTCCCTAAATCTGAGAAGTGAAATGGAACATGTATAAAGGACTTTAGCTTGGCTATGTTGCCTAATCCCATGGATGGTGACTAGATGGAATATCCCCTTACTGTAGCAGCATGGCCAGGAGCAGTTTAGGGGCTGGAGCTTATTTTGAAGCTGCCTCAGAGATGGTGCTGATTCCTGGTAGGCAGAGGGAGGCTGAGTGTGTGATTTAACAGGGCAGGAATGCAGCTGTTCCATGAAAAGATCAAAGGACAACTTGGCAGGAGCTCAGATCACTTTTGGGGCTGAGCCATAAGCTGGGCCCCTGCCTCAGAGGTGACTGACACTGACTGTGCTGGAGGAGTCTGTGGCTGGTGCCATCAGGAGGGATCATTCATCTAGTTCCTCAAACATATCACCAGAGGCATCTGGTGCTTCATTCATACAAGTTCCGATGATTGTTGTGCTGGTGGTGTTGGCTGGGTGGTGGGTGACCAAATGAGAAATACGCCTGATCTCAGCCCCATATCTTTCTTGGACAACCTTAGGTCAGTGTGGTGTGTAGCTCTGTTTTGTGCAAGGGAATGGTGCAGTCACTGAGCTGGTAAGGAAGCCTTCTTCACGCTGGTATCAGACCCGTACAGCTTGTGCTGGTGGTGCTCCTGAGGCCCAAGCCCATGCTTTTATTACCCACTAGGAACTGGTTTCCTCAGCATCTCATGGATGAGGCCATCCTTTGCACCAGGAACAGAGAAAAGACAGAGAGAGGGGTGGGAAACCATCTCATTTCATGTCTGCCAGCCCTTCTTAGTTATTTTAGTGTATTGAGAAAAGCTTTGACGGGTCTGGTTATAATGCACTGGGTTTGCTTTTGCTGAGGCTCAATTAAGTTCTCTTTTGGTCACTCAGTTGGGTTCTTAATATGTTTTTTTCTCCTTTCAACATGACTTTTTCATGAGACTCATCTCCTCATCTGGAAATAATCTGAGATGGAAGGTATAAAATAAATTGCTATCATATCACTCATTTTAGCATTTTAAGTGTGATGGGCAAAACCAGAAACCAGACGGATTGTTTCAAAGGGGTATCTAAATGTTTCAGATGTGCTTCCTGGGTCCATCAGGTTCTTGATGATTTCTTTCCTCTCTCCCAGCCACTGTCAAAAGTTTTCAAATGGGGCATTTTAATAATAGAAAGCTTATGCCTGTCCTTGAGAATGGAAGGGTCAGAAAGTGCAAACTGATGGTGAAATTTTATGGAAGGTGGGGGAAGCGTTTATCTTCTGGTTAGAGTAAGTTTCTGTGTGGCTTTGCTGATACCAGTGTGACAGTGTATTTCCACAAGAGACCTTGCAATCTGCAACTGGGGGACTTTCCTGAAACACTTTATGGTCTTTCTGAAGTCCAGGAAGACCTTACATATCTTGCTCTAGCAAACGTCACATTCCATTGGTCTTTACTGCAGGATCACTGCAGGAGTGGGCAGAATGACAGATCTCATTCAATCTCCTTCATGCTGCTCCAGGTGACCAGCTGAGGATCCCACTGCAAACCAGCCCAAGTTAAAATGGTTAATTGACTGCAGCACAGGCATCTTCAGGTGACCCTTTGTATTACAGACGTAGGCATTTGGGACCTCATTGTTTTTTAAATTTTTAAAATGTGGTTTGTATAGAAAGCAAAAGAAAAATAAAGATTGTCCATGAGGATGTTCAGTGCTTTTCTGTTCGGGTTTGTTGTTTAGTTTTAGGGTTGGGTTTGGTTTTTTTCCTTTGGTTGCCATTAGAAGCCATGCTTTTAGTGTGAGAGTGATGAACTGTCTGCAGCCCAAGGAGAGCAGTGGGAACTCCCTGTGCTTTCCTCCTTACCAGAAACCTTCATCCTTTATGGACAAGGTGGGAAAGGTCAGGAAAAGAGACTTGTTAATAGATCTCTGTCCCCTTCTGCTTGTTTGGTTTTCAGGGGATCAGCTCCCCTCTTCTGTGCTCTATCTGTGATAGCCCCAGATCTTCCCAGCTCGTCAGATAGGCTGGGGGAGAAATAGAGACAAAGATGTCTGAAAGGGATAGAAAACTAATGTGAGGAGCTAAAATGAGGTAGAAGGAAATCTTCATTGATATATCTCCTAGGAAGAAAGATTTTATCTATCTTATTGAAGAATTTATCACAATAGTGCTATTTAATATAACTCCTGCTCATCAAGCCACTTACGTCACTTTGTCAGCTTTGCCTCAGTGGCAGCAAAGTGAAAGATTAAGAGAAAAGTAACTGGGTTGTGCATACCAAGACAGACATCTCTGGGTCTGGAGCTGAATCACAACAACATTAATTTCCTGGAGCCAAAACTGGGCAGAGAGAATTTGTCTGGGCTGTTCCTCTGCCCTAAGCTAGTCCAGTATTGTCCATCTTCCTTGTATTTGAACACATCCATGCTGGAAATACATCAGCTCAAATTCATTCACCAGACTTAAATGCTAGGAAAGAGCTTTCTATAGCTGCAATTTTGGTGCCACTGCTTCCTGTCCAAACACCAAAAACAGATTAATCCTTCCCTCTGTGCATCACTCTTCTGAATTTCTGAAGACAGCAATAACCCTTTCTTTCTCCACACTCTCTTTAGCATAGACAACTCCTTCCTCTGCCCAGTCTCAGAAGTCATGACATCTGTATGTCTGACCAGACCGCACTGATTCAATCCGAGTGAACTCCAGCTGGACCACACATTTCTTGAACTGTGATACCCAGACCTGGGCACTGCTCTCAAGCTGAGGCTTTTCTTGGTGCTAAGTAAAACAAAAGGATGGTTTTGCAGACCATGTAGACTATGCCCATATTTATGTGTCCTGGGGTGTTAGATTTTCTTTCATAAGACATAGTACTGTGGAATTATATTTGATTTGCAGTCCATGGCACCTGAAGAGATCTTCTGCAACTGTCACTTAGAGAGTTTTTCTCCATCCATTATTAATTTCCTTATTTCTGACCAGGTAGCTTGTGTGCATCTCTGCTGAACTGCATATTTGTTTTTTTTCAAATGTGTGTGAATCCTTCTGGGTTAAAAATTTACTTCTCAGCCTGCTTCCAGTCCCTTATAGCTGATGGCTCTCAGTAAACTTAGTAAGAGCTCTGTGAACACCCAGGTAATTTAATGAAAACCTGGAGTCTTATCAGGCTGGGGATGAGCCCCTACAGGACTTCATTTAATACATCCGTCCCTTCTGATTGTGAACAACTGATGAGTTTTCTCAGTGTGTGGTTTTCCAATCAGTTTTGCATACACTTTATAATCATCTGTATCCTGCTTCCCGAACATACTCGTAAAAATAGCATGTGAAAGTATCAGAAGCATTTCTGAAATTGAGATAAAACAACTTGCATTTTCAGTCTATCCAGTAATGTTGCTCTGCCATAGGAAGGAGCTGAGCGGGCACTTCTCTTTGTGGCAGATCCAGGTTTGTGATTCATCCTTCTTGTTTTCTTTTAGCAGCTCACACACAGATGGTCAGTTCCAGGAACTGATTTATCATTTTCCTGCCTCTGCTCTCATATAATTTTATTTGTTTTGTTTTCAAGTTGAACACTGCATTTTGCTCTTCTGCAGCCTTTTTATGTCTTACCTGTCCTCTATAAGTTTTTAAGGCCACCTGCTGATGGCTTTTGGACTTGGATGATCAGGTCTCAAAAGTTTTGTTGACTATGCTAAGTATAGATGACCTGATATACACAGTGGAAAACAGTTCTTGCTCTTTGCTAGATATGACCCATTCCACTAAAAAAGGGTTTTATAGGGGAAAAAAAATACTAAAGTAATTTCCTACAACTTTTAATGGCCTATGGAAATTAATGATGTTTTTATAAGTTGTTTGGCTGTTGTGTTTTTTCTGCTGTATAGAGGTTACAGAGGTTTTTTTTCTCTTAAAGCTCTGGGCTCGTGCACATCTCATAAGTGCATATGTGTTAGTAAAAGGGTTTTTTTCAATGCAAAGGCCAAGCAGTTTGAATAAAAATGTCAGTCCAAAGTGTCAGCTGAACAACTACTGTTTAGGTTTTTTGCTCCAGCACTAACTGTTGGAGTCTAGTTTTCAGCCCAGACATTCACCTCCCTGCCAACCTGCTTAAGAAAATCTCATTACTGCTGGAAGAGACACACTCTGTCTTTGAGGAACCCATAGCAGGGGACTGTGGTGTGCTGAGACTTGCTTTTGGCTATGTGTCCAAGTTCATTATTCTTTTAACATTTGTTCTGTTTTGTTAATCCATATAAGCCAAGGATAACCACAGTGCCAAAGTGTGGGTCTATGTTAGGGCATGTAGGATTTTATTTATTTTGAAAATGGACTGTTAAAATGAATATGTGTCTGTGGGTGCCAATATTTATTGCTTGTGATACTAGCTACTTGAGGATGGAAATCACGTGCAATTTTACCCAGAAGGTCAGAAAAAGGTGTTGGGCAACTTGGAGAGAAGGGTGCTTCTGCTTTTGTTTTTTGGCATGTGTAGGTGTTGCAAACAAAACAAACAATTAAAGCTAACAAATAATAATAACCAGCAAGAGGTTGTGAATCAGAACTGGAGGAGAGAAAGTAGAGCAAAAATAAATATTTAGCAACGTTCATCAATTGACAATAGAAAGCTACCAGGCATAAGAACATTTAAGGCTCTTTTCAGCTGTCATTTCAGCTACTGCCTAATTTTTTAACATGTGAGTAATCCCATCAGGGTAGGCATGGTCTTAAGCCTCGATAGGATAGGACCCCCAGGTCATTGTATGGCTGTCTACTCGAGGTGGCAGGATACTTTTTCAAGACAAGTGTGCTTATGTGGGAGTTAAGAAATTCTGGTTCTGTGACAGTCTGACTGCCAGTCTGCTTCTGATTTATTTTTTTTTAATAGTATTATTATTCCCTTCGTAGCAAAAAAATTTAAATAAATTACTAACCAAGCTTGATGTTCTCAGCTGCCACATTTATTAATCTGTGGATTTACAGATGAGTCTGGTAACTGAAGACATGTGCAAAATCACACAGGATGAAGAATTTCTCTCCTCCCATCCCCATTTTTTATTTTAATGAAAGCTTTTTTTTTTTTTTCCCCTTTGACCGTGTGTTTTTGTTCAAGGATCTAATGATTACATGCTTGGAGATGATGGCTTTTCAAAAGCATCTTTCCCAGCAATTTTCAACTGGAGATGTGGATAAAAATATCTCCCCAGTTTTTTATCAGAAATGTTTTCAGTAATGTGCAATTATGAGCTCTGCCTTCATTCAATTCATCCTGGAAGAATTTGCTTCACAGGGAAATTCATTTCCTAGCTGCTGTAGATGCCAGCATAGTTGGCAGCTGCAGTTTTTTGTGGGGAGGAGGGAAATAAATGCCCAGAAATGAAAATTGAAGTAAATTGGTACCAACACCTGGAAACCTTAAAAGGATGGAATATATGTTTTGTTAAATCCTTGTTAAACTGTTTTATATGTCAGTACCCAAATGGCCTTGTAAGTTATTTAGTAGAGCTGAGAGATGAAGAGGTGGTCAAACTTAATCATGCCTTACTACTGATCTGTTTCTTATTGTGCAGGTTCATGAAATCATGTTAGTAAGGTGGAAGTAGTTGTGGTTTCTGCCCAGCAGTACTCTAGCTTCCAATCTCAAGGTATAATTAACACTCACGTGGTATATCCTAATGAAGCTGTAAGTTAGGAGCTGGCTCAGATTTGGGGAGAACAATGTTATTAAGGCAAGAAGGGCTGTGGAGCAGTTACGAAGAGAATAAATACGCTTTCGTCCTGGGAAGCAGGAACTTGTGCTGGTGAGAGTAAGATCTGACTCCCTTCTGCCCTGGAGTGTGGATGAAAATGGGATTTGCTGCATCCTTTTGCTTCATTGCATCCTCCTCTTTCCCAAAGGAGGGAGGGAGGTCCCTGATCTGACATCTGCTGCTGTTTTAGAAGTCATATGTCAAGTTGTGTGCAACTATTGAGCAAACGGAGTTGCTCACTATCCCAAATAACTCTTCCTGTCCAGCTTCTGCTCCCTTCTCTGAGCCCTTTTGGTGCCCACAGAGTGCACAGGTTCAGCACATCCATCTCCTGCTCTGTGGGAGCTCTTGCTGTAGCGAGGGTGGGATGGCACAGCTCCAGTCAGCTGCTTTTCCCAGCCAAGTAGCTGAGCTAGGTAATGCATCTGCTCTTCTGTCTTTGAGCAGCCATGTGCAGGATTGTACAAATGATGAAGCTCTGAGTCAGACCTCCAACAGGTCCCGACTGTTGCACTGCCAGCCTCTGTGCAGTTGTCCCAGCAATAAATTTGCTTCTCCACGAGGTCTCGGTGGAGATCCCTTCCTTTCCTGCTGTCAGCACGATGGCTGATCCATATGGGGTCATTACTGCAGTGAATGGTTCAGCCTGAAATGTGGGGGACGTGGCCTGGTCCTACCCCTGTGATTTATAGAGGGTAATTTCTTTATGGAATGCAGTGCCTTTTGGGTAGGATTAAACTCTTGGCATAAGATGAATGTACGTGTTTTGCTAAATAATTATTATTATTTTTTTTTCAATAATGTAATGCATTTCCCAGATAACCTACTGTGTAAATGACTGTGTTCTTCTCTGCCATGAAACACTGCTCTGCTGTCCAAGCTGCAAGAGTGCCTTGAAACTGCAGCCCAGCAGCCCCTGGGTGTGGAGGCATCTCGGGGCAGATTCTCTGCAGGTTCATCCTCAGCTGACTCCTCTGCAGCAATCAATGAAGTCATGCCTGGGGACCAAGTGTGTGAGGTAGGAATGGGCTAGGTGGGGTCCTGCAGAGAACCACAGAGATATGCCTGAAATCCAGGGAAGTAATTCAGAAAATGCTTAGGTATATATGGGTCTGGATCAGACTGCCCAGATGATTTGTAAACCTTGCCCCTGTGGAGTTAAAATCAGGGTGAAGTTAGAACTCTTGAGACGGAGGACTTGAAACTCATTGCTTCCTATTTTGTTCCAAAACCAGGTCTCACCCTGTGGTCTGTTGCTCCCTCACCTGCCCTTGTTGTAGCACATGGATCTTTCCCCTGCTGCCCCGACTCCTTCCTGCTGTAGCCAGGCTGTGCAAGGCCAGCACCACTGTTGGGGTGGTGGCAAATGTCACCTATCTCCCAGCTGGCTCCAGGGACAGCCCAGAGAGCTGCCATGATTTGTGAGGCTGGGCAAGAGGCATGAGAAAATACAGAGAGGTCTGTTTATTATTAATATTAACATAAAATAATAATTAATAATAATATAAACTTCCCTCTTCGTTTCATGTACTTCCTACCTTCCCACTTGAGCGAGCTCAGAGGGGGGCAGGTGATCACCCTGCAGGAACTGGGAAGCAAAACGTTTTGGAGGCTGTGGTGGAGGCAAGTGAGCACAGCTCCACTGGCTCCTCTCCTTTCTACAAGTCCCTTTATCATTCAGCAGCCAACTCAAGCAGTGCCATGAGCTATAATAGGCAATTAGCTGCTAACAGATTTATGTGATGCGGCGTTTTATAAGCAAACAATCATGTGTGTTTAATCATTAAATGGATCTGCTGTAGCTAATGTTCACAGAGCTGATCTCTCTCAGCTCCCTGTGCACACACTCCGCCCTCTTGCACCAGTGCAGACCCTCAGATGTTCGTACCTGTGCAAAACTGGGAGCGATGTGTTACTTGGCAGCTGCCTTTGGTTCTGGCAGGTGGTGGCCAGAGGTAAGTTCTTGGCAGTACCTGCTCTCAGAGACATCCAGACTCCTAGAGGTTAGCACAGTGGGAATGGGAGGTGCCTGGTGTGGGGGTGTTCCCCCCCTAAGCCTGAGGACCCTCAGTATGCTGAGGGGCTGGGCAGGCACATGCACAGCACCCTGCTGTGTGCACTCATCCTGGGATTGCAGCATTCCCCAGGTCTGGAAAGTAGGCAGTTTTAATATTTATAGTTAATTTTCGATATACCTGCACGTGCTGCTCTTCCACACATCTATTACACCCTTGGCAGAACCTGCTGGTTTTAATTTTTATTAGCACAAGTGCCTTGTTGAAACAATATTAAGTGGGCATTTAGGAAACATAACGTGAAGCATTACATTCAGTGGTCTGTGCTCCTGAGTGGAGAAAGGCTATCACATGAGTCTCCTCTCCTCTCAAGGCTGCAGTCTGCTCTTCCCAAGACTGCTGTCTTTAACTGCACTTGCATTTTTCCTGAGTTCATTGTTACCTCCTGTCCTCTGTAAGCTGTAAAACTCCTGGCTGTGTCTTCTTAGGTGCTTCTTGCATCTTTTCAGACATATGCCCTTATTCAGGTATAAGCACTGGGTCTCAAGTTGCAGTGTGTGTGGAGGAGGCAGGGCTGCAGGGTGCAGGTGGAGCTTGGGATGCTCACCCCAGCCCCAGCAGGGCTTCCTGTACCTCTGCCCTGTCACATCCCCATTCAGCTGGTCCCATTTCCTTGTTGAAAGGGGGAGCAAGTATCTGCCAAGAGCAATGCAAAAATGATTTTTTCCCAGTCCTGGGCATGAGTCTGCCATGACCCAGGCCCTCTGGCTTTTTGGTATGCTGAGAGAGCTTGTGCTGCCACCAAATTGAGAGAGCTGTTCTAACCACTGTCCCTGTTCCCCCACCTGTGGCTGCTGCAGCTGGCATGCTGCTCTGGGCTAGTATTTTTGTTGGGATGTTTATGGATTTCAAAGATATTACTAAAAAAACAACCAAACAAAAAAACACAAAACACAAAGAGAAAATTAGACCACAGAACTCTAGGGCTTGAATTCTGAACCAAGTAGGATTTCCATGTGAAAATCTCAAGGCTGTCCCTGTTTCCATACTGGTACAAGAGTGAATACTCACCTACAGGTGAGTTCAAGAGTGAGCATCTCTTGTGAGCCTTTCAGGAGGTGGCAGAGCTCTGCTTGCAGCAACATATTCTGATGTTCACCAGGAGCTTCCATGCCTTTTGGGAATTCTTGTGCTGGCTGTAGTTAAGACTGTGTTCTCCACCTGTTTTGCGTCACCCGTGCAATGTGAAGCAAATGGAAACCAGCACAATGGTTTGTATGGTTTGTATGAAGGCAGCTACATAAAACAGCTGGAGTGAATTAATAACTCTGCTGGAGCAAGGTCTTATCCATCTTTCATACTGAACAGATGTTTGCTTTCATCACGGTGGTGCTGTGCTGATCTTTGGACACCAGCCTGTTTGGGAGGATGGGATGTTAACAGAGCCTGCAGCCAAGGCAAGGCTTGATGGGAAGCAAGAAGTGGGGCAAAAGCAGGAGCAGGGCTTGTTGGAAACAAGATTTAATGCGCAACGCAGGACAATTTTTAGCAGCTGGTTTGATGGGGTCAGACTGCACCAGTTCCAACATCAAATAACTTTGAGCTTTGAAACTTTCTTAAACCATCATGTTGTCCTGCTAAAACTGATACTCCCTGGCACTTTGATTTTCCTCCTTTTCCCTCTCTCCTTTCATTTTAAGCCAGCTTCTTGCTTACAATTTCTTTAGTCTTTTAGCTATAAGCTTATTCCATCTCTCACACAGCTCCTGTGAATCCTCCTGACAGAGTTGAGGATAAAAGCAGCCCAGCTGCACACACGGGCCATTGCATAATAGATGGTTTGTGTGTCAGAGTCTAAAATCTACATATGTTTAGATCAGTCATGAAGTGGGAACATCTGTATATATTCATATGTAATGGATTTTACCACATGAATGAATAATCCAACTCCCACAGTTTGGTATTTGCTTTTTTTGAAACATTGCTACTTAGCTAAATACTGAGGGGAGAATCACATTTATGGGAATTAAGTCTTAGTAAGGTTTAGTGGAGCTTCATGGATAAGCTGGAAACAAGCCTAAATGGGGTTCCAAAATCTTTCTTTTAAAATAGTTAATGCTGTCTGGAACTTCTTCCTTATTTCTTGACTCCCACTGTTTTTAAGCACTTTGCATCAGAATGCAGTGCAAATCCAGGATAAAGCACCTGATTTGCAACCTACTGCATTGAATGTCTTGTCATATTATGCCATCTTCCAGCAGTACTCGCTGTCTTTGAAGTCCTCCTAAAAGGCATTCTCAAACCTTGAGGGATGCATTGTGAGTTAGGGGCTTCAGCTGTAGGATTGTCCCATTGCAATGTTGCTGGCAAACCCAGCTACCTTGGTGCACTGGCCCATGGAACGATGGAAAAGCTGGTGAAGGTATAGCTGCCCCACTTCAAAGAAGGCTGGGGACTTCCTACATCTGCTCTCTGCTGGGTCAGGCTGGTTTATTCTCTGCTGGGTCAGCAAAGCCTCTGAGCCTTGGGCCAGCCCTGCCCTCGCCAGAGCTGGGGCTGAGCACACACCCTGTTGTGGACAGTTAGCCAGGGTTGTCCTGGTTCACCAGGCTGCTCTGATTTTTCATAACTCCTTTTGAAGCTGTAGCCCAATTGAGATGATAAGATCAGTGCAGTAGCAAATGAGGTCATGGACAGTTTCGGTATCTCCTTCTTATAGTTTATTTGACTTTTTAATGCTAGAGATGATGGCATCCTTTAGGTTTTACATAAATCTGTTTTCTTGCTTCACCCCTTGATCCTTGGGTCATGTTTTATTAAATGTTACTGCATCAGAGTGCATCTCTTCTGTTCTCTGATTTGCCTGTTGTGTTTTGTTTTGTTTTATAGGTTTTGTTTCCTTGTGGTTTGCAAGGATTTTCTTATTGCTGTTGGCACTGAGATTGATTCATGCCGTGTCTGGACCTGTATCAATCTCAGCCACCTCTTGAGCTGGCACAGCAAATCTCCCAGATTTGATTCCTCATTTCATTTTCTGGACCTTTTCCCTGAGCAAGAGCAGGCTTGTAATTGGGACAGAGAGAGGGTGCTAACCTGGACAAGTGGCAGGGTGACCTTCCAAGCAGCAGCCTCGCTGGGCTCCCCTCGCCCCTTGTTAAATCTTGCTGGTGCAGGGATTGTCCATGTCAAACTGATGTTGTTCCTGGAGATCAGCAGGGAAGCAGAATGTGATTCACTGGAAGAAGAGGTCTTCTTCCACTCCTCATCTAAGGAGTCAGATTTTCTACCAGGTTTCCTTAAGATCAGTTTACCACTCTTAGTTGTGCTCCACATCACATGCCGTAAGCTTAGCACAGGTGCTAACATTTTATGCATTATCTTGGGAGCATTTCATTTACTTGTAACATAAGCTCTCAGAAGCGCTATAGGAGTAAAACAAAAAATATCTTCCAACTGTAGCAAGTCCCTCTTCAAAAAGGTTTACTAGGCTGAACATTGGCACAGTATCTTGTTGCCACCTCAGCTTGCCTCCTTTTTCAAAGTTATTTCAAAGCTCACGTGCTATCTCTTTACTTCCTATCTGTGTGTATGTTGGGGAGCAGGCACTCCAGTTTTCCTCTGTTTGAAATTGCCCTTTTTTTTCAGTAGAAAATGGTAGTGCAGAGAACCTGGGCACTCATTGTTTTTTGGCTCTAATGGAGAAATGCAGATATATTCTGCTGCTTCATGTGAGAGTGGGAGCTCAAGCTTTGAGCCGACCAGAATTACAAAAAAGACTTATTATGGTTAAAAATGACCTTTGCATTGAACGGTGATTTTTCTTTTCAGCCAGCTTCTGCCCAAATGATATGTTCACCTATTATTTATTTATTTATTTTCAAACTGTGTTGTTTTCAGGCCAAATGAGCCATTAACAATCTAGTCTCGTCTCCTGCATAATACAGGTCAAAGATCTTAGTCCAATTACTATGAATCATGTTGTGAATTCCCTGACTAAGGGGTGCTGAATGATTTTTAGGATCAGTCATCACAAGACATTCAGTAACACAATGCCCAGAAGATTAATTCCTCTCATGGGGTGGAAAGGCAGGACACATGCATGTTCCCACATATAGGATGAATGTTTACAGCTTTCTTTCCCAACATCTGGCTCTCTACCTTTCCACTGTTCTCCTGCCATCCTCGTGCACTAGATCAGATTGTCTTCTCCTCTTCTTTTCAGTACAGCTCTACCTTGTGCTTCTGAAGCTCCCTCCCTCCCTGGGAAGTTAACCACCTCTTGATTTGACAGTTCTTTTAAAAGATCTTGGAGGATGAAAGACAATAGGTACCATTGTTAAAGCAAAGTTCATAGGGACCAAAAGGAAGTTTGGAAAAAGGCAAAATAGGTCAAAGGATTTACTATCACTCTCACTCCAGGAAATTAATTTCCATTTCAGAAGGTGGAAATCCTGATGTCTACCTGTTCTGTCATCCCCAAGCTGTTGACTTGTGCTGAATATTCACACCCAGGATGTGCACAGGGATGCTCAGTTCTCGGCCCTGGCGATGGCCCCTGAGTCCTGTCTCCCCATCTCCTCCCTGGACCTCTGAGTCCAAGCCCAGTGTTGGGTAAGACAGAAAAAAAAATCAACACAAAATATTTTTAATGTAGACATTGATAAGATGTTTTGGCTTTAACTATTGATATGTCAAAAATAAAAGCTTTTCCCTGCTTAAGTGTACCTTGTGACAAACCTTCCCAGCTGGGAGGCAGCTTAGTGCCAAGCCCTGTGCATTGGAAGCAGGCATGATGGTTTTTATTGGAACAAAGCTTGTTCTCACTCTTTGATTAACTACAGGGTTAAACAAGCAGGTAATAGTGGCCACTAGGTTTAAGTGGCACCGGTGATTAGAGTTCTAAGCACTAATCTACTGACAGTATTTAATTTCATTTGATTGAAAAGCCACAATAGAGCTGTCTTTTTTATTTGATTTCACTCCACAGTCACTTAGCATGGCATTTGTTGCTTGAAAGAAAGAAAGTCCCCGGGGTTTGGATTCAGCAGGCTGCATTTTTATCCGTCTCCATATTCAAGAGGAAGTTTGGAAGCTTGTGTGGAGTTAATAGGGAGAATTGTATTCCCTTGCCAGCTAGGATTTACTGCTGCCTGCTGCACAGATTAATAAACCCAGTTGTATCTAGAGAGGCATTCTTCCCTGGGAATGGTGTTAGACTTTAATCGGTCATTTCTCACCATGTTACAATTGCTCCCTTGGATAACTTTCATGAAAGATCAGTCTGAAAATGTATCTTATTCCTCTTTAATTTTTACTCTTGAAAGGTAGTTTCTTCAGATAACACAATCAGTATATCAGCAATATTTCATCTTCCTAGCTTATAGTTGGACTCTCCCCAGCACAGTATAATAAGAGAAATTGCCAGATTGACTGGAAAATGTAACTTTAATAACATCATTTCAGGCAGTAGAACTATTGAGAAATAATAATCTCATTGAGTTGGTTTCTGCACTATTCTTGTCCCTCATGCACAAAATTACTGCACATAATGTGCGTGTGTCTGTGTGTGCAAATGTGACCTGCAAGGGGGTGAGAACATTTTTTTCCTGCAAATTCCTGCACATTTTTTCCCTGCCACTGAGTCTTTCATAAATATAAACTGATGAAGTTGTCTGAAAATGTCTGAGAGTGTGAGAGACTGTGGGAAGCGAAGTTTTTCTTCCTTTCTCTCTTTATTTCTATTCTTTAACACTAGAAATTCAAATTTTGCTGGGGAGTGCTTAAGAAAAGCAAATGGGAGACGGGTCATGGAATGAAAAGGGACCTTTTTGGTATGGATATTTTTTAAAGATGCTTTAGAAGAGGTGGATAAAAGTTAAGGTGTCTGGGGGTTTTTTGAGGAAAAGCATTTGGTGCTGAAGACCCAGCCTGTGCTATCCTTCAAGAAACTCTTCAGAAGCCTAAACTAATGCACAAGAGCCCATCCTTACCGGAATGGGGAAAGAGTTGTTTCTGGTAATATTAAATTAAAGAAATAAAATAAATCACGGGTTACTTCTGAACAATAACATAAGCTTCTCTGTGAGCAGGTGAGCAAAATAACCCTTATTTTCAACAGTTTTGCATCTCACATCCCTTGTTCTTCTCCCTACCATGCAAAGGAAAATGAGTGGTGAAGCTGGTCTGGAGCTGGTTTACACAGCAGCTCTTTGCTGAGAGAAAGAATTTGGGTCTTTCCTGTTCAAAGCACAATTTTAATGAAGACTACAGGACTATAACAGTCTTTCAGGCTGAGCTCTCTTCCCCTCAGGTTTATGGATGTTGGCCACTGGCTTCCAGAGGTGCAGAAAGACAGTAGATGGATGGATGTACAGACAGCATATTAAGTTAATTTTCACAGAAAACCAAGCAAAAAAATTAAGCTGGGTTTAATAAAAAGTTCTAATCACTTTTCCATGTATTTTTTCCTTCATCTCTCTGTACAGTTTAAGTGGAAATTAAAAATTGCTTCCAGGTCCTCTACTGGACACTCCCTCAGATGGGCTGATTAGATAGTTACTCTGTGCTGGCTTCCAAAGCAATAACGGGTGATAGGCAGTGCATTGTAGCAATGTCTCTGGTATATAAAAAACATGACTGTGATGGCAGGTTGACTGCAGATTCTTAAATCATGGCTTTGTAATTTCTTCCCCTTTTATGCTTCTTATGGAATGGCATGTATTGAAAAAAAAGCATGAGGAGTACCAGGTCTTGGCATCGCAAGCTGGGTCCAGTGTTCATTCTTATCAGATGGGATTTGAATCAGTCCTTGGGAGGTGTTTAATATCCTGTGAAAGTTGATGGGAGTTAAACTTTTCCAAAGCCTGGCTTTTTTGCAGAGCCAACTTAAATGAAATTAGATCTTCTACTTGTTTACTAAATGTTGAAACTTTCTTTTCTCCATGAGAAGTGGGAGTCTTCTTCCATCAGGGCTATGTATCTGCTGAGGGCTTGCAGAGGGCAAGAAATATGCTCAAGTATTCCTTGGAATCCAACCTGCTTGATAACAGAGGCATGTTCCGTCTCATATCTTGGTCTCATAAAGGTTACTGCTATGCAAATAACTGCATCATTTCTGGTTGATAATGGTTGCTTGAAACAAGTTGTTCTGTTAAAAGTAATTTTAGTTTCTTATTAAAAAGAAAAAAAATGGAAGAACAAAGCACAGAGTTTTCTGTTGAACAATAAGCTATTGTATCTTTTATAGATCTGTTTCCTGTGAATAGAGCAGCAGGTGGTTATGAAATTATATATGCCTTAAAGTGTTGGTAGATAAATGAGTGCAGGCTTTAGAAGAAAAGAAGGGGAGGTGGGGAGGGTGTGGGGAGATGAATTTCATGCTGTGTGTATCGAGGAGAGGAAATTAATAAGTACAACTTCCTCTTGAAATAACCTCAAAGTTAGGACAAGTTCTCCCTGGCTCAAATGCCAGTAGCAATGATTGCCCAAAAGGATGGAGGAGATGCTGCAAACACCTCTGACGGCACAAGAAGCTGCGGTTGGTGGAGCAGGTTTCCAGCCTAGGGAAGGGGGGGCAGCATTGTTGCAGTGGGGCTGGAACAGGTACTGGCAGCAGGTTGATAACACTCTTGGGATGTTGGGTTTTTTCCCCACCAGAAGTATTGGGAAAGTGGAAGGAGGTTCAGCTCATTGTCTTTGGGGCAAGGACTTTGTTCCAGCAAGCCTGGTTATTGTACGGCAGGGGTGTCCTCTCTGGCTGTGCTCTCAGAACATTTGTGGTAAGAGAAATTGAAAAGAAAGCATGTCCCCAGGTCCTCACTCATCTCCAGTGTAACTCGTGAATATGTGCTGGGGTGGGGTTCTTGCCAGTGAAGGGAACAATATGAGGCTGCTCTTCACAAGAGGCATTTGTACCACAAATTTGTTGGTACATGTATTTATGAAATTAGGGAGTGGCTGCTCCCAAAATAACCCAGTCTGTTCCAGTCTGAGCTTGTTGATTAGGGGAAATTTTTAAAAAGTCTTCCTGGTGCAAAGGAGAAGTATTTCAAAGCCCTGCTTGGGTCTGAGTGGTTCCAGTGAGAGAGTCATATTGAGGGTGCCCTGTGCTGGTAGAGGTGGAAATGGGATCTATGACGGGCTCTGAGTTTTTCACCCATATCCTTCCAGACACCTTACCCAACCTCCTGGAGGACTGAAGGCCAGGAAACACTGGGTCTTTGGAAGATTAGGGAGTGATTTTGGATGCAGGGAGCAAAACAGTCAGTGTCACAATAATGAAGTTGCACTGCAGCGGCAGAATCCGAAAGCTAAAGGGATGTTTTTCTTCTTGTTTTTATGCCCTTCACAGGAGCACGGGCTGTCTTGCCTAAGGATTTAGTATGTTTGTTGCTGCATGCTTGGGCCAGTTTTATGTAGGGCAGGACTGTGAACTCTAGCTCAACTTTTGCAGTATTCTAGGAAAAGAAACCTGGAGGTGACTGGCAGATGTTTTAATCCATTTCTTTGGTTTCTACTTATTTATTTTCTTTAGCTTTTCTGATACAGAGCTGGAGCAATGCATTTCTGGAAATGGGAAAAGGACTGAACATCTGTATTGAGCTTAATGAACTTATGCACAAATGTTCCAAGTGCCTAAGGATCTTTGGGTTTTGTTGAGCAGAAGAAAATTCAAGCAATCTGCTGAGGAAGGCTTGAGGAAGGTCCAATTCTTCATGTGAACAGAGGCTCTTGCCTGAAGTAGAGTCATGGGCTGTGGTGGTCTCTGTAATTGAGGCAGTTTCAGGAAATAATGCAATTGGTTTATAACAATATTCAAAATGAGATTATTATTTTTTTTTGTTCTCTTGCCCTAGCCTATCTAAATATACTTGTTTCTTGTGTTAGAGGCCAAGTACTTTGAAGATGGGAGGCCACTACTCTGCTACTCTTGTGCAGAGCTCACACAGCCATCTCCAGCCTGCTGTGGTGGTGCTAAAATGGCCCAAACTGCCCTCAGGGAAATGTGCTGGAGCTTTGGTTCTGTACAGCCTTGCAATCAAACCCAACTTGTGCATCTAATACCACAGGGTGTGATGCCACTTGAGTGCCAGCCTGGGGAGGGGTGGGAAGGATTATGTTACTGCCCTTTTCTAGTGATGCATCAGATTAAGTAGGGCACTGATAGTAAACACCAGTTGCTCCAAGAGCAGCAGAACCTGGTCTCCTGATCTCCGATGGCTCTGTCTGCTGTGGATTCTCATACGTCTAATAATGAGGTTGAATTTACCTCCCCACCCTTGCTTTCTGACCGAGGGCATGAACAGGAGTCTCTCCTCTAAACAAGATGCTTGTTTGCCTGTTGGTCACACAGCAGCCAGCTGGCTGATTTGCAGGGGTCAGTTGCATACACTAGATCAATCCTAACCCCTGTGAAACCCCCACCTTCTCTAAATCAGGGATCCCTTGGCCTTCAGCACGGTTTGACCCATTTGTTGCCCAAATGCAAACCGTCACCAAGGTTGACTTGTGAGATACCCTGTCAGCCCCCAGCTTTCACAGAGCCAGTGGAGGCATCCTGGGCCAAATCCTCTCTCTGCAGCACCACCAGCAAAACTGATCTAAATAACACCACAACTTTTCTTAGTTAATATTCCCAAGGGGATGTGAGCACAGACATCAGGATCTTCTGACATCAATTAGGTCTCAAGCCAACCTCTCTTAATATGTGTATGGGGGAAACTTTCTCAGAAAGAGCACTGATTTAGGAGTTAATTATCCCTGCCTGTGGGGGGAAAAAAAGGGTTTTTTCATTTAGAAGAGTTATTAGTCTATGTTATTAACAGAGATCACCTCCTAATGAAAATCAGCATTGGCTAAATAAGATTCTGTGACAATTAGGCTCTGTCTGCAAGTTGTTCAGATTCCTGGATCGCTTTAAGACAGTTCCTGCAGAGAAAGTGCATTAATCTTGTGGGAAGACCAAGAGGTAAAACCTCCCATTTGGTTAATGGAAAAAAGACAGTTGGAGACAGCTACTTTGCCAGAGGGTAATTGCACTCCTTGTTTAGAGAAATTAATACTACAACAGCATTAAGAAACAAAAGCTGTTCAAACTAATGCAAACCGGTGTTTTTTGCTAGAATAAAAGCTTGAGATTGGAAGAAGGAACCCAAATGACTAAACCTAAGTGTGATTTCATCAATTTTGAGGAGAGTTATTTCTGTAAGTCAGGGGAGGCACTTATCTGTAGTCAGGTAAGGAGCAGTCAGGGGTACATGAGAGTGGGTCAAGCAGCTAGTGATGATTCAAACTGCAGTCTCCAAGGCCTGGGATTTTAAAGATATCAGAGTGCCTGAACATGCAGACATGTGCTTCAAAAACAGACTTTAATAATCTATCTGTATCTTTAGGTGCCTAATCACTTTAAAAAAGTTGTTATATTACTAGAGGGAGGGGAAGGAAAAAGAGATACATCCATGCACATCCACTCTGAAGCTCAAACTGTTATTCAAGTCCTAAATTCCATAAGCCTGGCCAGGGGCTACCAGGGCTGAGCTGCCTGCTCTGCTCTAGACGCAGACTTGGTCCTACCTGGGCCACCCCTTTTGCAGTTGCAAGGTTCCTGTGCTATGCTCTTGCTACCTGGCTGAGCAGTTTTGCAGAGCAGTAGCTGCTCCTTGCTGTGTGGTCTGGATCCCAGCTGGGATTTCTCCTGTGGAGGAGGCAGAGGAGGACACAATCTGCCAATTTTCTTTTATTTGGGTGCAAGTTTCTGGAAAATACCTCTGTTTTGCTAACCTCTTCCCCTACTTCAACCCTAGGAAAACCTGTGCCACTTTCTGTGCGCCTGTCAAAGGGCCAGTGCCTCTGATTGGGGTCTTTATCTCCTGGGTTGCCTTGCCTGGAAACCTGGATGCTACTGGCACAATCTCAATTAAACAGGGACAGCATAAAATATCACAGTGCCCTGGCTGCAGGTGACACACTGTACTAGGGCCACAGAAGTGCCATTGACTACAGGCCCTGCAGAGAGCTGCCCATTTTGCCCAGACCTTCCCTTCTTCCTGCTCCCGGCACTTCAGGAGATATTTTTCCTACTTCTGCATCTGTCCAGTTTGTTTTTGAAGGAATGAGTTGGGATTATCTCTCCTTTTTTTGTCGCTGCATGATTTACTGTAAGATACTGTTGGTGCAGGGGTGGAGAGCTCTGGGCCTTCTGTATAGGTGTAGGGAACTGGGAGCTTTTCTCTCTGTTGTCATTAACCCATTGAAATGGCAAAAACTGTTGTCAAAGAACTTACAGGAACTTTTCTATGTTGTTACAGATTCCCTTGAGATCAAAAAATGGAAAGAATGGCACCCAGTTTCACTGAGAGTCTTGTGTACTTGGTGAGCTTTTCTGAAAGATCTAGAGCCAGCATTAACACCACTACTTGAAAATCACCTTCCTCTCCTCCATATCCACAAATTACACAATTATTTTCCTTGGAAAAATTTTGGCCCTCTTGGTGCAAGAGAAGCAGCTTGAAAAATACATCTCTAATGACGGCAGCACTGCTTGCTTGGAAAAAGAACTTGTGTAGTCTTAAAAAAAGTTATTTTCTCAGTTTTAGGAGTAGAGAGATTCAAGAATTTTCAGTGCTTGGGCTGGGGCTGTGATTTGGGTCAACTGAGAATCAGGCTGGTTACCAGCCTTGCCTTTGAATCAGTGCTGTGCTAGGCAGAAGAAACGACTGAGCACAAACAGAAGGATTCTTTTTTCTTCTTTTTTTAAAAGAAAAAGAAAAGAAAGCTCCCCTCCCAACAACAACAACCACAAAAAACCAACCCCAACCAACGAAAAAACCCAGTGACATAAAATGCTAAAAAAGAACCCCAAACAAACAAAATAAGCTCAGAAAAAAGTGTCTCCATTAATACCAGCTTGAGTGGCAGAGCAGGAAATTGGCTGCAAATGAACAAAGAGCCACGCTCCGGGGATGCTAACACAAGCAAATGCCAATTCACACTTGGGCAGGCGGCATGTGGCAGTTTCCTCTCCTGTTCAAACATTTTAGCCAGATAATGAGCAAAAAAAAAAACCCAACAGTTTTCACATAATCAACTGAGTTTGGAAGGGAAAAGCAAGAGAGGAAAGGGAACTGTGGTGCTAATGATTTGCTGGCTGGTAGGGCTGTCAAGGAGGCAGCGCGGGATGGCGCGGGGGCTGATTGCCAGCAGCGGCTGGAGCTCGGGTCGCTGCTCTTGGCTGGTGGTGGAAGGTGGTGTTAATGGATGGACAGCCTGGTTGCTTGCTGAAATGGAAGCCAAGGCAGGTTTGCCAACAACTATTGGGGTAGGGAGGGTGACCTTTAGTCACCTGGGGTTTCGTATCAATAGTGCTAGAGGCTGCGATGGGGAAGTGAAGCGCAGGAGGGTGCTGGTGGCTGGCTGGTCCAGGGCAGTTTGTTATGTGAAGCAGATGGTTGACTGCTTTACTTTGCCAACAGATTATGGAGTTGGCTTTTAACTGCCTTGTGTGGTTCCCTGGGAATGCAGGGATCTCATCCGCAGCAGATTGTTGCTGCCTTGAGCACATTACTTGGGGTCAGAGTGGGCAGGACTAGTCTCACGTGGAAGGTGGCTGTGCTGGGGTGGTCTTCACTATCCACAATGTCCTGTGGCACTGCAGGCATACACATGGTCCAGTGGCATTTAGAGGCTCCAGCCCTGGATGTCCCAGGATATTTTGCAGGTGCCTTTTACAGACCTACCTCCAGTATTGAAGAAGAAGCCTCATGCTGGGCATTCTGAGCTGCTGTTTTCAGGTTCCTCTTCAAAAGTGCTACTGCATTTGGGAGAGAAATAAAGGGTAGCTGGGCTGTGCTGCTGGGCTAAGTGGTGTGGGCAAGGAGTAGCTGGATCAGCATTGTCATGCTCCTCCCCTGGGAAATGCTATCTTGCTTTATACTCCTGTTTTCTGACTCTGCAGTTCTGGAAGGCATGAGGTGACAGAGAGAGGGTAAGGCAGGATATTAGGAAAAAACTTTCTGAGGCAGAGATTAAGATGAACATGTCAGAGATTGAAAGCTCTGAATTTTTATCACTATCAAACAGCTACTGAAGAAGAGATGGCACAGGGCTTTGCTTTAAAAAAAAAAATAAAAAAAATTGCATGCTGAAGTTAAACTGTCCCAAGTAAATTAAACTTCTTTCCAGAGTCATTAAGCCCAGATTAATCTTGACTGTGGCCTTCTCATAACCCAAAGAACCATTACTATTAAAAATGCAAATTTCATTTTCAAGACTTCTGCTGTTAGAGTTGATGCCAGGCTGTACCAGCACCCATCTGAAATCAGATGGATCTTGCTGTGTTTCTCTAGCACTCTAGCAAAGTGCTGCTGCTGCTTTCACTATCAGTAGTGAGTAATGCTGCAACATTTCCATGGTCAGGACAGTGCTATTTTATCCTGTCTGTTCTTCCCTTTATTTTTGAAAGGCAGAGCTTTGTTTCCATGTTTCACAGAGGTCCTGGATGTTTGGGTATCAAGGTTCGATGTGTTTTGGCAGAAATAGCTTGGCATAGTTTGGTGATGGTCTAGTGCCAAGTGCTAGTTCTTGCTTCATTAGAAATCTTCAGTTGAGTAGTGATGGAAAAGCATCCAACGTGATGCAGAAGAGTCCAGAGTCTGGATATTGGACCTTCTATGGGCTGCAAAATTTGGGCTGAAAAACTAAATGGTGTTTATTTTTCAGATGAAACTTTTTATGCTTGAAAATGGAGATTTGAGTCAGCCAAGATTTTTCACTGAGTTTTGTAAAATCCTGAAGTTACATCAGCTGGGGGAACAAGAATTAAAACTAGCTAAATAATTATATTTATTTATTTTTCTTGGAAATTACTTTAAGTGAAACCTTATTTCATTTCACTTTAAAAAAATAAATTCAAACAGAATTGCCTTCCCAGTGGTTAAGTGTAACCCATGTGATTCAGTTTACACCATAATTTTTCTGTTTGTGGGGCAAGTGAGCTGCCAGCAGACTGAGCATTTGTTTTGATTTATCTGTGTACAGGCTGCTGTCTGGGATGGAGCTGAACAAAAGTTGTTGTTCCATTTGTATGCAGTGAGACAAAAACTTTGTAACCTAAATACAAGTTATTTAATGGCTGCAGACAGGAATAAATGGATAATGTTCTCAGTAACCCATATTTATACTATCATGTACAACTTCTAAACTTTCACAGCTATTGAAAAAATTGAGAAGGGCAATCTAGGAATGTGGTCACTGAGAATGAGAGTTATTTGACACTACATAGTTACTGGAAATTATCGATTGAAAAAGAGTCAGCTTTTTAGGAAGTGCCATAAAAATAGACATTTTATATGGATGGCAATGAAATGTGTGGAGCCATGTTCCTTTCCCTGCAAATAACCTCTATGCCATATAGGAGTTTTCCAATTGGAGAACACAAAGGTATTTAAACACTTATAACTTCAACTTAAGCTGGATGGTGCATTTACAGTGCATAATGTTATTTTCTCTTTTCTCTTTTTTTTTTTTTTTTTTTTTAAGTCACTTAAGAGAAGGTGCTCTCTATATTGTAAAGAAGCTGAAACATCAGCAGGAAAATGTGACTTTGAAATAATGAGATCTATAAGAATAAGCAATTTCATTCAAGTGTTGTGATTTAGTGCCCTATTAGTGTCCTGATGTATAACTCCATTTCCAAAGACTGTAAGTTTCTTCACAACCATAACGACAGGCTTAAAACTTGTGAGCCTAATGCTCCAGCTTTCTGTGTCCTCAGCTGTTCCACATAATTACAGGAGTAAGGGAATTTTGTTCTCTCCTAACAGATTAGCTCCAATAGGAATAAATCAGAGAATATTATTGCCTTTTTGTTTGTTTCCCTCCCTCTCTAAAAAGCAAAATACCCTACATGGTTCAGGGCAATGCCAGGGCTGGTAACACTATTTCTTGCCTACAGTCTGTGCTACAGACGTGATCCCAATTCGGGTGGCACCAGGACAAACTTCTTGAAGTGCTCTGGTTCTATTTCCTGCCTTTGGTACTAATTTCAGCCTCTGTGTTTGCTCTGCTCACAGATGATGGCCCTTACTCGAAGGGGAGCAAGGACTCTGGTGGGATGGACTCAGCCCTGGTCTCCAGGAGGCAAAGCATCCCAGGTAAAGGATGGGATCAGGTCCTGCTCCAAAATATCAAGGCATCTATTACACTTTACTTGGCTATCCCTAAAATGGATGAAACCCTCCAAAGCACCCATTTTGGTGCATTAGGAGCAAACCTTTTGCTGGAGGGCAGAAATGGATGGAAGTCTCAGTTAGTGGCATGTTACTGGTGCAATCACGGTCTGGCATGGAGCTGCTGATGGTGGATACAGGGAGCTGGGAAAGGACTGATTCCTGTGCTGTGCTTACACCCACACAGAGAAAATCAGCAGCAAAGGAGAGAGGGAAGAAGTGCTGCCACATCTGAACTCACCAGGTGGGGAGGGAGACTGGCAGTGCCTGGCAAGCTTTGTATTTCCCATGTGTGACTAAGTTTGTTTTAGTATTTAGTCAGTCACAGCAGATTTGTGTGTGAAACAAACCCTCCCATGCAGAAACACCTCCAGGGGCTGAAGAAGGAGTGAAGAAATGGCAGTACATTGCCTCTGTTGGTGCTGGGCTTTGTCTGCCAGCAGCATGCCAGCAGGTTTGTATGGGCTGCTCTGGACAATTAATCTCCTTCCTAATAAAGCCTGGGGCTTTATTTTCTCTTCTGACAATTAATGACCCAGTCACAGGTTTGGTTTAATGTCTTGTAGGGGATGGGGAGGAAATGGGACCCTTTTGCTATTGCTTCAGCATTCAGCAGCTTTTCTAGGGGCCTCCCTGGGGCTTGTGCAACACGTTGCTGCTGTACTGCAGCCCTAGTGGAGAGAGGCTGACTCTGGACTCACAAGGGCCAGTGTGTCCAACAACCCCAACTCAAGACTTCTCAATGGGGAGAGCAAACTTCAGGTGTACTTTTCCTGTTCTGCAGTGCTTTGAACAGCAAAATCCAGGCTTATATACCAGTAGAGGAAATCCAAGACTCTTCTCATGTGGCACTTAATGTCTATGTCTTGAAGGACCAGATCCTGCTTAACCAGCTCACTTTTACATCTATAATAGCAGTATTAGATTTATAGGAGTGTTGGTCAAAATTCCTTAGTTGCTTACCTTGATGGATTGATCTCAGGGACTAGCCTGTCTTCAGAGCAGTGATTTCTGCTTGAACCCATAACAATGGGTAATTGCACTCTGGGAGTTCTCATTTTAAGCACTTACCGAGGATCAAAATGAAACCCCATTGAAGAGGTAATAATCTCCCCTTGTGGCACCATCTGTGTTGATCAGTCATGTCTGTACTTGAGAGGAATTTTGCAGGATAGTGCTGGACCGTGTTCCTTCCAGCACAGCAGGGAGTCCCTGCAAGATTTCTGGCAACCCCTGCGATCCTGGGTAGGTGAATTGAAAACTAAGCTACTGTAGTTGGCAAGGGATCAAAACTGAGTTTAAAGAGCAGGAGCATTATGGACCTGATGTTTTACAACAAGCTACCAGTGCCATGTTAAATGGGTGCCCAGCAGTCCCTAAATGGCTTCCAGACTGGTGCTAGATTACAAAGAGATTCCCTGCTTGCATTAATCAAGAGCACAGATTATTCTTGGAAGTGCTTTGCAAAACAGGCAGTGCATGGCAGGACTCAAAGTGAGGTGCCATTTCTGGTGTAATGGTGGCATTACACAAGGAACAAAGTGCTACTGATGAGGCACCACAGTGCCAAACGACACTGTGTTTTCTCCCAGTGAAAAAGGGTGGAGGGAGGGAAACCCTGCACCAGCATGGATTCTCTGTGTCAAAATGATTTTTTGAGAGACCCTGCCTTACTCTGGAAATCATAGTGTGCAAGAGGTTTCAAATGTTCTCTCCCCAAGTAGTGCATCTCGTTTAAGCCTGATGGGGTTTGCTGTGCAAACACCCCCTGGGCCATTTGCAGTGTGGGTTTTAGTCCACATATGTGGGACTGCTGGTTGCCATGTGCTGCTGATGCCCACCCCCACCTTCTCCTGCTTGGTCTTGGAGAAAGGCACCCTGTGTGAGGGAGACTGTTTTCCTCCTGTAAACAGGAGGGGGGGATTCAGTACCCAAAGACAGTGGAGGAGGATAGATCACGTTGTATACAAATTCTGCCAAAGCTTCTTAGAGAAGGCTGTGGTAAAGCACAAAAGTAATCTGATTTGTTCCAGGGCTAGTCCTACTGTGAGCAAGGAGTATGAGTGTTGTCATGTGGATTAATGTGGAGCTCCTTTTGCAAAGACTGCAGAACTCTTGGTCTTTCTCCAGGCCTGTCTCCCACTAACTTAGTTCACTCCTCCCTGTAAATCCAGGAGTTGAAATTGTTTAGGGACCCTGTTTTTGTAGAATTCAGACATGAACAGTAATGGGATCAAAATTGGCATCAGGTCAGGCTTATATATAGGTGCTGGACAAGCCAGAGTGTGATCTTGGACTAGAGGAAGGTAAAATGTACACTGCCTGCAGCAAACGGAGAGGCAGTGCTGGTGCAGCGGCTGTGGGGTGTGCATCCCCTAAATCTGCGTGTGGAACCAGTTATGTTTTAAAAGTGACTTGTGTCTTCAATTCCAGCTGTAGATGAGGTGGGTAATATGGAGGAAGTTTGACTCAGACTAGGTGCACGTAGTTGAGGAAGCTGCTACGAATGAATGAAGGTCATGCTTCCCTCTCTTTCGTCTGCTCATGGCAGGATCCCACCCCCTCTCCACATGATCTTCTTTATCTCCGAACTGTATGGATGTCCTGTGATTTGTTTTTTTAAGCACGTTATTTTAAGACCCACCCTGTTCTGTCCATCCAGGCAGCTACTGCAGGTCCACAGCATCCTCCTACCTGGTAACTGTGACTGTCATGCAGCCCTCAAAACACCCACCCCACTCTATATCGAAGTTCCTGAAGTAGTGTCCCTGGACCACATCCCAGATCCCACCACCCTGGTTTTGAGTCCTTCCACTGCATCCAGCACTAGCACCTTGAAACACCAAGATTTTATCCTCTCACAAGCTCTCACACCTCTGCCTAATCCTGCTTGGTCTTACCTTAAAGACCTGCATGCAAACATTTTCCCTCTACTGCTGTGGGCCCACCAGGATACACTTCTGTTGAGCACCTTCAATCTAAATAAACAGAAGCTAATTGTATAAATCATCCCAGGTCTGCTCTCCCACCACCTGTAGGAAAAGGGTGTCCTTTGAATGTCTGTCTTTGTTCCTGATCTTTCAGAGGAGTTCAGAGGTGTCACCATTGTGGAGCTGATTAAGAAGGAAGGAAGCACCCTTGGGTTAACCATTTCAGGTGGCACGGACAAGGATGGAAAGCCAAGAGTCTCTAATCTGCGACCAGGAGGACTGGCTGCGAGGTGAGCAGCATAAATGAGGTGCAGAGAGCACAGTAAAACTGGAGAGGAATAGTAGTGTTTTCTAGCTATGAAATGAATATGATTATAATTAAAATAGTTGGCACCCAATTCCCCTTATTCAAGTGCTCCAGAGTGCAAAGTTGTTGCTTCAGTAAGTAGAACGTCTTCTATTTCAAGTTATTTCCCATGCTCTGTGCAATTATGCTCTGAAATTTTGTGTAGGGATATTTGGGATTCTGTGAAATTAAGCAACCTTGTCAGGAGAGCTGCTTGGTACTCTACATCTTGATCAAGCTAAGTGGTTTAATATTGTATCTGTTCTGAATACTGAGCCTGTAAGTAATGTTATTGGCTCAGAAAAGGAATGAGAAAAGAAGGGCTTCAAGAAGCAGAGAAAGGGAAGGAGTAATTTAACATTTTCTGAAAACAAGCAAAAGGAAAGGTGTTTTCTTTTTCCCTGTTGCTTTTTTTTTTTTTCCCAGACAGTTCTTGGTATGCTTCTTTTTGACTGATTGCTCTACTGAATGGGAATCGAGCAAGGAAAAGAGGTTGTGAACACATACACTGCGATTGTTATTGTATGTACAGATCTGAACACTTGCCACTGGGAAAGATAGATGGCTTCGATTTTAGCACTTGCCTCTGACAGCAGGCACTTGCAATCAGACAGCTCAGATCAGCCCAACATTGGTGGCGGGTGCAGAAAGTCCCTCCGTTACTAAAGGTTTGCCAGGCAGATCCAGGCTGAGCGCAGCAAACACTTTGTGCTACCATTTTTATTCTTTTTTTTTTGTTATTTGCAGAAGTGACCAGCTGAACGTCGGGGATTACATCAAGTCAGTGAACGGCATCAACCTGACCAAGCTGCGGCACGACGAGATCATCAGCCTGCTGAAGAACGTGGGCGAAAGGGTAGTGCTGGAAGTGGAGTATGAGCTCCCACCAGCCGGTGGGTGCCTCTCCCAGGACACTGCTCTCTTTTCTTGGCTGCTTTGTGTCCCGGGGTACAGATGGGCTTGCTCGTGCATTAGCTGTCCTAGCCAGGCAGTACCCGGGGGCATTTTGACGTTCCCTCATCTGCTCACAGCGCGGCGGTGGCTGCTGCGGAGCCGTGTGTTGCTGGAGCTGCCTGTTTTCCAGCACAGTGGGTGCCTGTTCATGCACACTAGCAGGATATGGCTGATTAGGTCTGTCTTGCCTCAGAGTGAGGTGGTAGCACAGGCCAATCTGCCTCCTGATGCTGCTCCAGCTTGTTTTTCTTTTCCCCTTTTGGAGAGTGACTACAGGAGGTTTCATTCAGTCTTACGCGTGTTTTGCCAGATTCTCTTTTCTGAACTGTGGCAAGTGTTGTTATTCCTCAAGATGCTTTGAAATGTTGTGTGTTTTCAGAAGGGGTGCTGAAGCAATCTGCTTTCCAGCTACAGAGCCCTGGCAGAAGCTGGCAAGCCAAACTCACACTAACAGGGCTTGTGTCCCAACATGGGAGACTGTGTGCTCTTGCCCTCACTTGTCTGTTCTGATTTTAAAAAATCCTCAATATATTTTCTCATCACAGCCTTTCTATGTGAAAACCACCTCCCCGCTTATTACTCATTCAGTTACCCAGATCAATCAGAGGTTGATTGGGCAGAAGAAAGAGAACAACTAAAAATAAGATGACATGAAAAACAAAACTGATGAATTCAAAACATTTTGCCCCAGATAGGAACCTATCTTACACTTCACAGCTTTGCTATAGCTGCTGCCTTTACGTGAAAAGTACTGAATATATAAATGACCATATAAAGCCCTAAGAGCAAAAAAAATAGCATCTGAATTGGTTAAATCTCTACCCATCATCCCCCTCTGTTCTGATGTGAATGTTAATTAGCTTTTGCATATAACCCTGCTAAAACAAACTGTGGCTCAAGTTTTCCATGTTCTCATGCTCACTGGGGATGGCAATTCTTAACCTTTCTCCTTAGCTGTGAGCGTGGCTGTCAGGACTCTGACAAGCTGCACTTCTCAGCTAAGGAGCAGTGCCAGTGCTGCATGGCTCAATCAATAGCAGCGATGCGGAATGTCCCCTCCTCTGAATGAGCAGAAAGAGCCCGCTGATCTAGTGACTTTATATCTCCAGTGAGTTTATTGATGCTGTTTATGGCTAATCCAAACAAAGAGGCACAGCAAAATACAGGCAATTGTCAATTATTGTCTTGCTCCAGTTCATTGTAGGCTTTTATCTGCAGCAAGGGTTTGTTACTGCTGTGTGCACCCACCTCTCTTTTTCTCTTTCTCTCTCTTTCCCTGGGTAAAGAGCAGGAATAAAGTGAAATTCAATAGCTTGTGCTTGTGGGTTTGAATTTTTCTCCTCACTTCATAATTTTCTGCCTTGGAAGAGACCTTGCAAGTCCAAGTCTAGATTTCAGGCCACTGTGTTGTATCATGTCTTTCATAAATAATCCAAGCCCTGTGTTAACACTGGCTTAGGTTTCCCTGCTCCCTACTGATCTTGTGAGAGGCTGTTGCAGAACTTCATGCTTGGATGCTTAGAACAGAAATTGAATGGTTTCTGAACTTGTTTGTGGATGCTTTATACACTTTGCTTGCAATGTGAGCATCACTCCTTAGCTGGGAGCCTTCCTGTGCCCTGAGCTTTTCCCTTCTGGAGTATTTCTAGGCTGTGTCCCCATTTGCAGTCTGGGCACAGCAGCAGGAGCAAAGTGGCTGTGTGGGGGACAGTGTTTTTGGGGTTTGTTTGGCCTTGCTGTAGTCTGGTCTCCAGGACTGCCTGCCTTCAAGGTGGTACCATGACTCCACTGTGTGTCTTGGGTTAGTGTAAAGGTTAGTTTAACCCCAATTTGGATGCAGGGTGCAAGCCCTCAGGGTGCTTGGCAGTGAGGACCAATGTGGTCAGTGAGGAAAGTAGGGGGAGTGACTTTCCTGAGCCAAGTAGATGTGCCTAGAGGAGCCTTCAGCTTTGCTTTCCTGGGTTGAAGTCAAAGTCTTGGTCTTTTTTTCTGATTATCCTTGTGGCCATTCATTGCACTTGGTTTAATGATTAGGAATTGATCTTTTCAGAGTGGACCAGGCTGAAATGCCATGTGCAGTTCTAGATGGAGGAGACTGGGAAATCATCCCATATTCGTTGCAGTAGTTCAATAAATCATTAAATAGCAGGGGATGGCAAGGGACAGAAACAATTTTCTTTCTTTTTCTCTTTTGTACATTAAACAGTACTGTGTATTTAACATAAAATTACTGAATTGCCCTTAGGATCACTTCAAAGGATTCACTTAATCTTTTCTTAAAATCAAAATATGGGAGGTAAGGGGGAAAAAAACCCATCAACCTTTTGCACTGAGGATTTGGAATTTTAATTTTCTTTAAGGTCAATTGGTGACTCGATTCCTTACCCTGCTGCTGTTTTTTTTTTAGTAAATTTCCATCTGCAGCAGAAGCTTCTGGCTTTTCAGTAATGCTGAACACATTAAAGCCAGTTGATAAATGACAGGGTTTTACTTGAATGTCAGAGTATTAGCCAAGACAAATTTGAGGGGAGACACACAACACTGAGCTGGTGAAATCATCCAAAAATGTGGCAATTGGCTCTGACGGGGGTTCACACATCTGGGTCAGGCTTTTTTTACCTCCAAACAGGGAAGATAAAATATGGGTATGGGGCTGGACCTTCATTTCAATGCCATTTGGATGAGTTTTGGTATTATTTTGCAGGGTGGCATGGAACAAGCTTGTCTGGAAGTAACTAGGTCTTCCTCTCTTCCTCTAGTGCCAGAGAGCAGTGCTGGCATTATTCCCAAGACCATTGAGGTGTCCCTCTACAAAGAAGGCAACAGCTTTGGCTTCGTGCTGAGAGGTTAGTGGCTTCTTCAGTGAAAAACAAAGAGGGGACAAACACTGGCAGAGGTGATTGGGAAATGGAAAGAGAAAAGTAAGAAGATGAATGTCATAAACCTCAGCTGAGAAGCAAAAGCATGTCCTGCAGAGCATCCCGTGCAGCCTTCAAGGACTACTGGTTTCCTAATCCAGGGCAATCTTTTTGCTTTCAGGCTGTGTCAGCTGTTACGTGATGAATGTCTCTCTTTTCTCAGCACGCTCATTCAGACTTCCAAACCTCCGGTGACTGATGGCTTTTCCACTTTGATTACAGGGGGAGCCCATGAAGACTGGCACAAGTCCAGGCCACTGGTGCTCACCTATGTGAGGCCGGGTGGCCCAGCAGACAGGTAATGCTGGTGTTGCACCTCCAGCATTTGCTTTCACCAGACAGTCCAGTAGCTCTCACCATGCTCTTGGACATGTGTCCTTCTTGTCCTCCTTGCTGGTGCCTCTCCAAGACTTCTCAAGCTGGTGGTGTGGCATGACACGGGTGGTGTGGGACCAGTGATGTGTGCAGAGGATGGGTGCAGTGCTCATAGGCTGACCCATCCATAAATGTTGTGAGCAGAAACTCGTCTACCAGGGGCTGCCACTTAATTAAGCCTGTGCAGATGAAGAGCCGATGCTGTGTTAGAAAGCAGGAGGCAATCTGCCTGTTCCCATGCCTGTAATTGCTTGTACTGTAAATAACCTCTCAACTGTTGTCCCAAAGAGTGTTCCTACAAAATTCCTACAAAATCAAAGAAATTGACATATATAGAAACGACAAGTGTATCTATACAAACGTATATTAAAATATATACAAAATATACACATGTATTATATATATGTATAAAATATATATTGAAAATTTGTCTAAATATAAAGAAATACATATACGTACACAGAAAAAAAAAAATAAAGTAGTAAGTTTTGCCTGTGGCTTCCTACAGGGAAGGTTCCTTGAAAATTGGGGACAGGCTGCTGAGTGTCGATGGGATCCCTCTGCACAGCATGACCCACGCTGATGCCCTCAACATCCTGCGGCAGTGCAGCCAGGAGGCACTCTTCCAGATCGAGTATGATGTGACCATCATGGGTAAGGCCAAGATGGTCGTGGTGGCATTTTCTCTGACTGCCTGGAAAGTATGTGAAAGTGGAGGCAGCAGCCGAGATCTTCAGTTTCAGTGGAAAAACTGCTGAGCACTGCACTGCTGACATGGGCGTAGGGGGTAGAGTTCAAAGTTGGCTTAGTTGAATGCATTTTAAATGTCCTTATCCCATGATAAGTCTTGGTGGGAATGATGACTGATTTTAGAGGAAGGGGGAAAAGGGCAGTTTCTAATGTAGGCAAAGAGGGCATAGAAGCTGGAGTCCAAGGGGGCTGCAGTGTTGGTGCTCTGCCAGCGTTGCAAATGCTGCTGTTAAATGTGTGCAGGGCAGTGAGCTGTAAGCAGGCAGTGACTTGATGTGGCTGTGGCTTCGATTCTGAATTTTGACTCTGCTTGAGCCTGAGGCTATTCCCTTTCTTAGAAATGTTGATTCAGATCTGTTCCTGAAATAAATGAGGGGTAATCAACTGATTGACCCCATATAAGATAGAATTTAGCTGAGGACAGAGGATGGGTATTTACAAAAAAAATATCCTACACAGTAATTATTAAGTTTGAGGGTTTGGAGGGTTGGTGTTTGGTTTGGTTTGGTTTTTCTTTTCATTTGACTTCTAGTTTCAAGCTCTGGGAAAGGGTTTATTATTAGCTGCTGTAAACTCATTTTAAGCTGGGTTAGCGACACATGCTGTTAATACAGGGAGTGTTGTTAATGACTTTAAGGTTACCACCGAGTCCAAAGCTGTGTTGAGTTTCCCCTTGGAAGCTTGTTGAGCTGTACATTAGATTTTGATGTTGCATATGAGTCTCCAGAGGGCTTTCTGCCTTCACTGGAGCCACAAGCTGGACTAGTTTGAAGTCTCTTCTGCACATCTTGCAAACCAGTCCAGCACGTCTGAGCCTAGGATCCAGTGAGGAGTAGGAGTCTGTGATACCAGGTTGTGTTCTGATTCACTAATGAGGAGGGAAATCAAAATGAACTGCAGCTGAGAGGGTTTAATACTACCCCACTGTAAAGGAAAGAGAGCTGAGAAGGCCAGAACTTCCTCCACACAATATGCAAGAGGGTTGCTCTAGGATAAGGGAGCTCCTTGTGCCAGCCCTGAGGGCTTTCTGCTGTCTTTTGAGTCTCCCTCCCCCAAGCTTTCCTCCTCCTTTCAGCAGCATCTCCACAAGTGTAGAGTGTCTCCTGGGGGAGGAGGCTGCCAGGACCTGGGCAGCTGTGTGCCATGCAGGCATGAGCTCTGCTGGGAGAGCTGGAAGGAAAACCTGGTATCTCAGCAGTTGCCTGCAAACTAACTGTCTCCTGCTGTGCTACAGGAGCAGCTTCTCTTCAGAAATTGGCTGGTACCCATTAAAAAGAGAGAACGCTTAAATGATGGAAACCAGAAACTATCCAAACCCTCTTTTCTACCTTTCTATGTGATTGTGGTAGTTCTTCAATGGTCAGTAAGGGATGTCAGCTCTTCTCCTCACAGGCTGGCTGGGCTGGCCCTGCCTGGTTGAGGGGGGGTGGGAGGCAGGGTTTAGAGGGGGATTTTGCACAGAGCTGTCAAGTCTGAACAGTAGCAAACAATTACTGGTGTGTGGGAAACTGGCTTTGTTGGGTTCTGTTGTTTGTACAGTCCCTTGGTGCCTATGTTGCAGAAAATTTATTTTTTTAAAACCTGACTTGGAGCAAAAATAGCCATGAAGGTGTCTTGGTATTTCTTCTTGAGTGACTTTCCCACCCAGAACTGTTAAGGTTGAGTGAACACAGAGCAGTGGCAGGGTTTTATGCAGTCATTCTCCATCTTGTGTTGCTATACAGTGGACCATGGCCAGATACTTCCTGAGATACAAAAACAACCCCTTTCTTAGATAATTTCTGCATAGGGAGTGCTTCTTCTCAGCCCTGTAGAGGGGTAAACTTGCCCTGCTTTCTTTTAAGGCAAGATGATGCAGAACATGTAGCTTAAAACACTCTCTACAGACAGTTCTGCCAGGCAACAGCTAATAACTACAACAGCAGATGAGTGCATTATCCCCAAATCACAACTATTACAGACATTCTCTTTACCAGCCGTGGGAAGATGACGTGGGAAGGGAAGAGCAGGTGCTGAAAGTAGCGTGAGGATGTTATTAGCCTGAAGGGAACACTCCAAATTCCCATTTTGAAAGCTTGGTTGAAGGAATTGGGGGGACACATGGCCAGAAAGTTCACTTGGTTCATTCAAAGAGCTGGGGCGTCCCCATGAAGTGGTGCTTGGCCTGTTCATCCTTGGGGAAAAGAGTGGCTTTTTGTCATACTTGCTTTCCACTGCAGCCGTAGCAGCTGGGGTGGTGTGGGCTGACCCTCAAGGAGGGAAAGCTGGTTTTTTTTTGCATCTGTCCATGGTGAGAGGCCACAGCTGCTGTGGGAGAGTGCTGAATCATGGCATTCCCCAGCTGGCTGTGTGATTTCCCAGCCAAAAGTGTCACTTCCAAAAGTGAGGATGAGCTGCGTGGAGCCAGCCCTGCTCTTATTGTGAGGGACATGGCAGCTACTTGCCACTACCTGTGAGCATCCCCTGGCTCTCGGGCTTCCACTGGGGAGGCCAGCATAGGAAGGGGCCATGGCAAGCTTTTAATAAAATTGCCTGAGATTTCTCAAGGCCACCAAAGGCATTAAATTATTCTGCCATTTCCTTTTATAAGGAGTGGGAAGTAGGCATGCAGCTCCCTTGGGCATCGGGAATGTCTCTGTCCTTTGCTGATGCCAGATGAGCGTTGCAATGGACAGATGCTTCCCTGTGGTGCACACCCTATCCTGTGGGCCTTTTAAAAGAGGGGGGAGGGGGTGCAAACCACAACCTCCCCCCCAAAATAAACTGGTCAGACAGAAACTGGTGACATTTGAATAAGCTGTAAATAAGCTTTAGATGCCATGACACAGGGCACTGGGCTACAAGCCTTTAGGATTGACTCATGGAGAGTAGAAACTCTCTGCCAGAGATGACAAACAAGCAAACAGATTTGCTGTGTCCTCCTCGCCCTGTCCCTACACCTATTTGTTTTTAGGCTGGAGATTTTTAGGCCTGCAGGGCTCTCCTGCTGTTAGAGTGGAGGGCTGGTAGTGTCCCGTAAATGGGTGACTGTTTGTGTCTTGTTCATTTAGTCAAAACTACCTAAAAAGAGCAGATGTCTTCAAAAAGGTGAAGGGCTTATGATTGCATTTGGTTACTAAAAATATTGTTTCTGAAGATGACATCCATACTTTCCCCCCAGCAATGTCAGGAAATGTTACATCATTCATCCAGCAAAGGGAAATGGGAGAAGGATCCTCTTCTGGACTCTGTCTGACTGTCCACTGAACAAACATGTATTTTGAACAAGTTGTGTGATAGCTGTGCCTCAGTTTCCCAAGCTGTAAAATGGTACCATCCTCCTCTGGAAAGCACAGTTTATTGCTTGCAAAACACTTTCAAAACCTTACATGAAAATCTGTATGGCCATGTAAGGCAGAACACAAGTATGCGGCTTTTCTGTTCCTTGATAGCAAAACCCTAGAGAAATTACACAAGCTCCTGTGTTGTATTAAACTGAGTGTCACTGGCCTCAGTGATGCTCATTATGCAGTGGTGTGAATTTTGGCCCTCAGTACATGCTGAGCAGCATTTGAGTTTAATATTTCGTGAGTGCTGAGCCTCCAAACCAACTGCTTCCACTCTCTTGGCTTGTGAGAAAGGACCTTGCTTTAAGTAAGGTGAGATTTGCAATGAAACACAGGAGAGCTGTGGGTGCCTTTTCCACAGCTGCTGGATGAGGTTGCAGCCGTGCCTGATGGTGCAGAAACACCTCCTGGTGCTAAAGCAGCAGCACCAATTGTCTTCCTACAGCAAGGTTATTGCATGGCCTCCCCCTGTTTCTTTTTAAATTAGCCTGGGTGTAATAGCCCCGTGTTAATCACGCCTCACAAATATTGCTAAATTGCAGACTCCTGACCTTTGATTTGAGCCAAATCTTTTCCTAGAATAATTAATAGAGGCTTGGCTGCTATTTCCCCAACAAATGCCTCTGCAAAATGGATTCAGAACAATTCTCAACTATGCCACTGGAGATGAGAATTAAAAGAGCCACTGGGGTGGCCCCTGCAGTGGGAGGAGGGACTTTGGGCTGGAAGCAGGACTGTGATTTCCTGCAGTGTTATTGATACTAAGATCCTGGCATGGGAGAGGGTACCCATCTTGCTGAAATCTGCACAGGGAAACACTTGACAAAGCCAAGAACTTGGATGCTGGGTAAAAGCAAGAGGGGCAAGTATTTTCCTTGCAAAGAAAGGCCTACCACTCCACCAAGGTTTTTTCCAGAATTTCCCCCCCCCTATCTTTTTCCCTTCAGCCGAAGAAATACAAGTTTCTGTCCCTGTTCAGTGGGTAGGGGCTGGACAAACATGGGCTGCAAAACCAAAATATAGCTGGTATTTGCTGTTGGGAGAGATCCTCAGTCTCTTGGTGCCTTCTTTGCTAATGAAGGCTTCAGTGTGCTTTCTGTAGCCTCTAGCTGTGTGCTTTGTGTACCCTTTGATTGCACTAGGGCTGTGATTTTTGCTAAGGGCCTGTAGGTCTCCCCAGTGATTCTTTTCAACAGAGAATGAACAGTGTTTTGTTGGAAGCATTGCATAACCTTTAACATGAATGATTCCTCCTCCTTCCTCCTCTGGGAAAATGGCCACTGTGAGTAGACCAGAGCCTGACCATTCCCAGGGGTATGTGCTCTGTCTCTATATACTGAGCATCTTCAACAAATCTCAAGAAAGACCCTGCTATGGCTTAGCTTCTGAGATCTGTAACAATCCTTCTGTTTATTAAAGAGCAAGAATGAACCATGCATCAAGTTTTGAAGCCAAGTAGCATCAGCATTTTTAGTGGTGCATAGCTTTGAAGGAGAAAAGCCTTACTATGAATAATTAAGGGCTGAGAAGGCATCAAGTTCTTAGAGCTCTGCTGGCCTTTCCTTCGAAGTGGACAGCTGTGTTTCCATGAAGTGCTTTTGTGGGGAGATCAAACTACACATGGGGTACTGGTTGTGGGGAATCTGGTGGTGAGAACATGTTTGTGAATCCACCCTTTTTATGATTTTAGGTAATCTGGAAGCAAATGTGGCAAGTCAGCACTACTGGCCAACCCGCTGCATTTAGAAATGGGAAAGGCTGTATAAGAAGTGTCTTCAGATAGTCTCTTGTTTTGCAGATACTGTAGCAAATGCTTCAGGTCCTTTGCTAGTTGAAATAGCAAAGACTCCAGGGTCTACACTAGGAATCTCACTGACGACAAACATGCACCGGAACAAGCAGGTCATTATCATCGACAAGATCAAGCCAGCCAGTGTGGTGGACAGGTACAGATCTGAAGAGGCTGCTCCTAGCTCTGCTTTTTCCTTCTCTGCTTCTTTTGTTGTCCTCTTGTTAGTTTTATGCCACCCTTCCCTGTCTTGCCTTGAAATGGCCGTGTCCGCGTGTTCTTAGTACTAAGTGTACTAAAAATATCTGGCCCAAAACCAGTGGACACTCCTCAGGGGAAAAAAGGTAACTCAGTGCATGTGAAAGCTGAGCTGTTTTAAAAGCTTCAGGTCTGACTGCCCTGGAGCTGTGGAATGGCAAACACCTATTCTGAAGACTTCTGGCTAGAGCCTTTTTCTGATGGCAAGTCAGCTAGTCACCCTTTCCATGGGGATGCAGGAAGGCAGACCATCATGCAGCCCTACCTATGCTTAGTCCTGTTGTTGAGCTGAACTGCTGGCTTGTAGGACTTAACAACACTGCTGGGTGAGCCCTCAGCCATACAGATTAGCTATGAGTGGGCACTTCTAAAAACATAAAAGATCTTCCCCAAGACACCAGCATCAAGCATGAACCATCTTAGTTGGTATTTTGGGCAGTGCTTGAACTGGAAGTAAAATGTGTTATGAAAAAAAATTCACCAGTATTCACACAATAATTTGCAATTGTATTTTCTATGTTTCTGATCTCAGCTGTAAGGATGTGGATTTTGGCCACATGTATAATTACCTCTCTTGCTGTTTCCTTTGCAGATGTGGCGCGTTGCATGTTGGAGACCATATTCTCTCCATTGATGGCACGAGCACAGAGCACTGCTCTTTATTAGAGGCAACTCAGCTTTTAGCTGCTACTTCAGAAAATGTCAAGCTGGAGATATTACCTGTTCACCAAAGCAGGCTGCCTTTGAAGCCTCCAGAAACAGGTGTGTTCTCTATACAAACACTGTTGGTTGCCCTCAAAACTCATTCGAGGTCCCTACTGGCTTTCTTGCTGCTTTTGAATGCTGGCAACAGACTCCATAGAGAGACATCTGTGGAGGGCAAAAATTGATGTTTGGATGAAATGCATGTGATTAGATGACATTCTTCAAGGATGTGAATAGGGAAAAAAGGTAACATCTGTGCTTGAAAGGGGAAATTGGAGTTGGGAATCCCAGGGTTTTGCAGAGCTGAGTGCTGTGCAAGCTGCTTCCTGCCTATCTCACATAAGAGACTTTCATGGAGACAGAGGAAAACAACCTTGGGGGTGACAAATGTATTTCCAAGGTCAGTTTTCATTTGCTGATGCCTGGTAAGGCTCTGTAATGGACATACCCATAGCTAGGCAGGATCCTTCTGGTCTTCCTTAGGAAACAAAGCTGTAATGTAAGTGCTCATCTTCTACACCATCCTGTTTGAGCAGCCAAGGGTAGAGTGAATGTATCTGTAGCTGCTGCTTCCCAGTACCCCCCTAAATAAATACTGGGAAAAAAAATTCACCCTGCTGAGCATCCTTGCTGCCCACCTTTAGTTTCTCCTTCCACACAAGAGGCTCACTCAGACTCTCACATAAAATTAATTGTGAACATAGCCTCAGCGCTAGTAGATCTGTTGCAATGCTTGCCTACAGTTTTGTAACAGTCTGTACTGATGGTCTTGCAATTCAGGTGTTTCAGGCATGACTTTTAAGTACCAGCCCCTTTTGCAACCATTTTCAATCACTTGTCTCTCAGGGACATGCATTTTAATAATATTGCTGCACAGTAGCCCTGGGCACAACTGTTATTTCCATTCTTTTCTAGAGCAGTTTGGGGAAAGGAAGAAAATATCTGTGTTGTCTCCTTTTACATGATGCAGTAAAACATAAAATCTAATAACATCTTCATGTCTAGAAATAGATCTTTTACACCTCCAGTATAATTCAGGCAGAATTAAAGTCATTTAATGAAAGGGATGGATGATTTGACCTTTGTGCCCCACAAAAAATGGAAAGCTATAATCCTTTTTCAACGGCTGTTAAAATGAACTATTCTCCTCCTTCCATTAGTGCTCTGGTCCTGATCTGCTTTCAGAATATATGCATTCAGCAGCAGCTCAGGAGGAGGATGGAAGGACAGCTTGGTGTGTTCAGAGTCTTTTTCACCCAAACCCTGTACATCAGATCAGTTTGCTGTGGCAGAAATTCAGAACAGAAACTTAAGAGAACAATTGCAGCACATTAGTATGAAAAATAAGGGATATAACAATTGTTCCTACTTCAGGTTAAATTCTTTACCACATGATGGATCAGAGGGAAGGATGCTGTCCATTCACACACCTGTTAGGAGGTAGTGGTGTGTGGTTCAAGACCAGTGCTTGGGCTTTCACCTCCACCAGTGCTGATGGGCATAGGAAGGGGAGGTGGTGGGGACAGAAGGGAGATCTTGTTGGGCAAGGGGAGCAGCTTACAAAGCAGTGCTCCTTCCTGGTGCAACCATCCATGGCACTGTGTAGCCCATGGTGAGCAGCTGAGGAACCACACCAAAGCTGACAAACAGCATTTGAACCAGGGAGAGACACTGCCTTCTGCTCCAGTCACCAAGTGCCAACTCCACAGGCTGCTTTTTCTGAGTTTAGGGAAACAAACAGGCAGTAAGGAAAAATGGGTCATGCAAAAGCAAACTGTTGTGGTTGGCAGGAGAGTGAAGCCTGAGGAAAGCAGCAGAGGAGAGCAGACCGTACAGATGGGTCCCTGTTCAGCACTTGCCTCACTGAGTCTTGCCAGTGTGTGCCTGCGTGGGGCTCCTCACTTGATTCTTTCAACGGGCTTCTTGTGCAATCAAAATCCAGTTATTGAGGAGGTGGAGAGGGATCTGAAGCTGCAGCTGCTGTGCAAAAATACTGTCTAATGCTGAAACATGGGATTTGTCAGGCTGATTTTGCTTTCTCCAGGGGCATCTGGAGAGTTTGTCTGAGGATTATGCCCTGCTCACAAGATCAGCAGGAGCGGATGGTGCCCAGGAGCGGTGCTGGGATGGATGGATTTCCTCAGGCAGGGATGAAGTGCAAAAGCTTGCAGAAGGCTGTTGTAGGTTTTTATCACAGAATTGTCCAAAATCTCTTCTCCAGTGTGCTGACAGCTGAGTTTAGAAGGCACTTTTTTTTCTGTTGTCAGATATGAGCTAAGAATATATAGACAAATGGCAGTTTTTTAATTACTATAAATGGATTAAGTTATTTTGTATACGTTGCCATAAGCTCTGTCCCTCACGTTCAGAGTGTTTAATTTTCTTAAGAACTTTCCCTTTTGTTTCTACATTTATTAATTTTATTTTTGTTTTTAAAAGCTGCCTGGCTCTGTATTTACATTTGAATCCACAAAATAGAAATGCTAGAGCTGGAAGTCTATTTTTTAAGAGCTTGATAGACTAAGTGCTAAACTCATTAAATGTTTAGCAAAGACTAAATATAATCACTATATTGGTTGGAAAACCTGACCTGAATGATTTGATGCCTGTGATGCACACATACAAAATGGATTTCCACTGTTAAAGGCACTAAGAGCTGACCTTTAGACAAGATCTCTGGGTGGACTCACTAAATAAACTGAGTCCCTGTCCCAGGTTTTCACCCTCAGAAAGCTCTGGCAGCATCAGTGCTGGTGGCATTTCTGCCTACTTGGAGGACATGGAGCCTGGAGATCTCATCTTGGAGAGGTGGTTGCCAGTCAGTGCAAGTGGTTGCAGGGTTAAGAGCTCTGGGATAACTCCTGGCTGCAGTGATGCTTCACTGTGAGATGCTGTTCATGCTCAGCTGAATAAAAGAGGTGCTTGCAATCTTGTTTGTTAGCCAGCAGTTCCTCCAGGAAGAAAACAGATCCAGAGAGCATGATGCAGTGACTTGGGAGAAAAAACCTAGTGCTGTTGGGGAAGGAAAACCTAGCAGACCCTGTGCTGCCCAGGGGCAAAAGAGGGTTTCAGTGAGAACAAATAAGGGACCCATACCTGGGAGGTTGTTTGAAGCACTTCATGTGAGACTTGTGGCATCATGACCTAATGTCACAAAGCCACCGTTCCTGGGACAAGGGGTTTCCACATGATGGATGTCACGCTGCAACAAATTTTTGCTAACGTGTGTCAGGCTGGGGTTAGGGCTGAAGCTAAAGCAGTTGTGTGCCATGTTAGTGCCATGTTTTAATTTGCTCTTTGCCACAGTGTTGGCATCTTTTTCTGTGTCTGTTACCCCCTGCAATTGCCTTTAAGCAGTGGTGTATAAAATCCCTTTTGTTCTGGTGAGCTGGAGGCAGCTCTCCACTATTCCTGGCCAAGTGCAGCCACTAAACAACCAAACACTGAAGCCAAGCAAAGTGCTCAAAGCAGATGAGGAAGACCTTGAGCCTGGTCCCCAAGAGAGCAGCTCCAGCAGCAAGGTGGGAAACAGCACGAGGAGGTTTCTCTGGTGCTGTTGGGTAACGATGGCCTCTGTTGGAAACTTGTTGCTGGAGGGAGCTTCTGCACGTCGCACAACAGACTGCAAATGGTAATGACATCTGTGAGCTGCCAGCATGGCTTAGTCAGGCTGTTGGTTCAGGGTGTGGAGTTTTTTATGGGGAAGGGGTGGATTTCTGCCACTTTGCATCAAGTGTCATGAGGTTATGTGGGGATGCGTTTTCACTGCTGGTGCTTGACATACCGTGGCTGGGTCCTGACTTGTTCAGAGCCAGGCTTGTTCAGAAGCTTTTCTACAATTTCCTGGCTTATGTTTTTACCTTTTCTCCTCCCTGCCTGTGGTGATTTCTGCTCTCCTGGGTGCCATCAGTCAAGGTGCAGAAGAGTGACCACCACCACTGCTGGGACCCCTGTGTCAACTACTGTCACACCCACCACCCTGGGCACTGCAAGACACCCACTTGGAACCAGACACCTGGACAGGACTACTGCAAATGTAACCTCAGTGCACAATGTTGCCCCCATCCCTGAGCATGTCCCTTGGTGTTCTGCCCCTCCATTTACTTAATGCCCAGCTCTGTAGCCATGAGGGGGACCCATTTCCTCCTTGATCACCTGGGGCTGTTTTCACAGGTCCAGTGCTGAGGTGCAAAAGCACTCTCTGCAGCTCAGTGCATGCAGACCTAATGACTGCAGTGGGTGGGGTGTGCTGGGCAGACCAATCCTCTGACCCCACCCCCCAGTGCCTGTTTCATAGGGGCAAGGGCAAAAATGAGTTGCTGTGGGACCAGGAGGGTGGCTGTGGTGGCATTTAGGATCATGATACACCAACACATCCAGCTCAGCCCTGATGCTACACAGAATTTTAGCAGTAGGGTTATGACTGCTTCAAAATCTGCCTGTAAGCCCACCTCTTGTGGGAAGTGGGTGCTGTTCAGCCTCAAGTTTCTTGTCTTATGACAGTAAGAGAAGGAGGAAACGCTACACTGGGTGTTGGGAGGCAAATAGGGCAGCCCAGTTGCCCAGCAGCTCAAGTTCAAGATGTGGTGTTTCTTTCTTTGTGTTTATGGCTCATGAATGCCATCATGCTACCCTGCTGTTGGCTGCCCTGCGTCCATGACACATTTCTCACCTGGTGGCCTGGATGCTGCAGTGACAGGTAGTCACTGGAGTTGCTGCACACCAGAAAGCAATTTCCATCTGGAGTCCAAGCCCACTCTCAGTGCTCTTCTGGAGCTGCAAGCCTAGGATAAGCTTCTCACCATGTTTTGAGCCCTGCAGCTGGGAAGAAGGAGCTAGTCCAAGCCCATGAATTGTTTGATGATCATCTGTTAGGTGAACCCAGTGCTGCACTTCTCTACACACATCCTTAACACACTCTGTATTTCCCCAGCTCTGGTGGCTGCCAACTTCTCATCTCCCACCATGAACACGCAGGGCTTCCCCTGCCAAAACTCCAACACGCTACCTCGCAGCTCCCACCCCATGAGCCCCCGCACCACCATGCTGAGGAGGAGGCAGAAGAAGAAGGAGCACAAAAGCTCATGTAAGAATGTTGGCGGGCTGGGGCTGGGTTGCACAGGGTGTACATGCTTGTCTTGGTGTCCTTATTATCCTTATTAGCTCAGGAAAGATATTTCCTTAGATATTTCCTACTGTTAGCTGGGGTAGGACTGTTCATCTCAGCACTGTCTGTTCCTCCCTCATCCTTGGTCATTCCCCACCACTGCCAGACCAAGGTCTGTGACCAGATCTGCTATTTTGATCATGGCTACCCTGACCTTCTGTCTCTGTCCTCTTCTCAGTGTCACTGGCCTCCAGCACGGTGGGTCCCGGCGGGCAGATAGTCCACACGGAGACAACAGAGGTGGTGCTCAGGGGAGACCCTTTGAATGGCTTTGGACTTCAGCTCCAGGGAGGCATCTTTGCTACCGAAACCCTGTCTTCCCCACCTCTCGTCCGTTTTATTGAGCCTGACAGCCCGGCAGAGAGGTTAGAGACCTTGCCCTTGGATGCTGATGGTGCTGCAACTGAACATTTCATGGTTTGGTTTGTTTTCTCTCCTCAGAGGCTCATTTAGATATTTCCTATCATCCTTGTAATATCTCCCATTCTTCACTGGGCATGGTTTACTGTCACTGCCATTTCTGCACTCGTCGGCTGACCGTGGCCTCCCTCGCATCCCAGGTGAACTCTTAGCACCAGGCTGCAGCTGTTCTGGGAGGAGGAGGAAGGGAGAGAGTGTGTGTCTGTGTGAGAGAGCCATTCCCGTTCCTGGTTTGGGTTTGTTTTGTGGTTTGGTTTGTTTTTCTCCTTTCTCTTTGAAAGATAAAGCTTTTGTCTGGGTGCAGAAAGGGGAAAGTTCTAAACAAGTGGGCCCAGCAAAGTGCTCTCTGCCTGGTTTCACTGCAGCAGAGCCCAGCTATATAAACTGGCCTTAAAGCCAAGGTTTTGAACTGCAGAGGAGGGCTCTGGTGGAGGATCAGGTAGGTGCTGTATTTAAGCACTCTTGCTTTTGGCTCTGTAATGCAGGGAAAAGAGCAGAATAGAGGTGTGTGTCACCCCTGGGGACACTGGGAGCAATGACTCTTCTGACAGTTGAGCTTCAGCTCAGGAGCTCTGGCTGAACTTTTCCCAGTAACCTTCCTGGCTGGATTTAAAGTTGGCTCAAGTGCCTGTGCATTATGATGTCCGTGTCCTCTAGCAATGGTTTTCTTGCTAAACGGGCCCAGCGTTGCTTGAGCTGTTGTGGGGTGGAAAGGAGAGCTGGCTTCACTAGGCAGATGGTATAGAGAGGGAGGAGTGAGCTGGCACTTACATCCCTGTGCTGCTTTCTCTTCCCACTTGTGATTTCCACTAGTTGTCCATCCTGCCCAGGGCTGCTGGAGGTACAATGAAGTGGCAGTCCTCACCACCTGCTGTAGACCCTTCTCTGAGAGAAGTCTCTGAGGGCCTCATCAGCATGTGCTGGTGGTTGGTGTCCCCAGGCCAGCCTGGGTAAAACAGCATGTGGATTAAAGCCATGGAGCAGTAGCACATCTGCAAAAGGAAGTGCAGATCCCAGCCATGCAGACTGGTGTCAGTGTGGCAGCTTCTCCAGGTGATGGATGCAGACACAGGGAGGAGCCTGAGTGCCTGGAGCTTTTGCATGTGGAAGCACAGGGACAAGGGTTTGTCACAGGAAAAAGTGTTTTCCTGAGTGGTGCAGGTTAAGCCTTTTTTTGTTGTTGTTTGTTTGCTTTCCAAACAGGCTTTACAAATGGAAGCAATGGAGTTTTGGTGTTTTTATCCTCTATTACCAGGTTGAATTTGGCTCACACTGCGAAGCACCAAATTCCTTTTATAAATCAGGCAGCAACAAAGCCTGCTGCCCCAGGGGAGGAGGGAGATGTGCTGAAATCCTCCTGGCTTTGCTTTATCCTCTTGCCAAACCTGGAGCAAAAGTGAAGGCTTGCAGTGCAGTCTTGCTTGGCTCTGATATGTCACACACGCTGCTCTTCCTTTTGGCTGCCCACCCAGCAGCATTCATGCTCTCCTGGCTGCTGCCTTCTGGTGACAGGGAGCCATCCTCTCTGCGTGTGCAGGCTGAAATTAATTTGGGGATTAAATCTCTGCTGTGTGTTTCTTCCTTTCCTAGATCATGCTGCTCTTCCCAGCTGGCAGGAAAACACTGTCTTTCTTCCCCAGCTTGAAGTGATAAGTGCACTGGGTTTGCAGTGAGGTGGAAAAGGCAGTTTTATGGTTTCATTTCACTTTTTGTTTCTTACTATCCCACAGAGCTTGTTTGCTCCATCCTTCCTAGGTACCTTATTCCCTACCCTCTAGAGGTTCTGCTGTAATTGCATTAGAGACGTTTTTCTCCCCTTTACCAGTCCAGGCTCTTGCCTGAGGCTGGGCTGTGTTTTCTCCTGTGCTGCAGTTGGTTGACCTTTGCAAAAGAGGGTGAGTGGTGGGAATGCAGGGATCAGATTCAGCAGCCTGGGTCTGTCCTGTGTGTACCCACACTACTGTCCAAGACTTGTGGCTCTGAATGTGCTGTTACACAAGGGCATGATCCACAATCGCTTTGTCCAGCTGACTTGTGGAGGAGCTGCCTCTTGGGTGTCTAGCAAATTTGAGTGCTACAAGGGAGCAGGCCAGCATTGCCCTTTTTTCAGGGAGGCTGGGATGCCTCACATTTATTTTCTGCTTTGTCCTAGATTGTGGCAGGTGGTTTAAAGCAAAAACTCTTACCTCCCTGACTTGTAATTTCTTTTACAGCCAATAGCCTCTAATAGACCTCCCTCCCCACCTGTTGTTTTGTTTCCTGGGTGCAAGATAAAGCCTTCAGGCTCCAAATGAGACAGTGATTCAGCCCCTGTGATCAGCAGGGAGGGTGGAATATGAAGATGCCTGATGTCCCCTCTTGGCTGCCTTGAAACACATAGCTTTTGTGTCCTTCCTCCCCAACTGTCATTGACAGCAGTGGGAGAATATCTGCCTTCTCCATCCTAGTATCCAAAATCAATGCTTCCTGCTGAGTTATACATTTTCTAGCTCTGCTCAGACACAGTTGTTTGATCATTGTGTTTCTGGTTTTTGAGTACGAATGGTTTGCAAAAGGAAAGTTTAACAGCTGGATAAAGTTGTCAGCAAAGCTTTGATCTTTTGAAGGCTGGGCCTGCCTACCAATGTGCAGACACAGATGCACAGACACAAACACATGTGCATGTTTGACCTGTGTGAGCCAACTCGGTGGTCTGAAAGGGCAAGACAGATTGGTTTCTGCAGCCAGCACTGTGGCCATCATCACAGCTGCTGCCACTCATCCCACAGCTGGAGTGACCATACAGATGCTGATGACGCTGAGTTCTTTAGTGTATAATCTGCCCAAGGCTTGAATTCATGCTGCTCTGCATCCAGTAAGGCACCTCTGCTGCTCCATTGCTGTCTTTGAGCCCAAGGAATTGAGTTATGACAGAATGTAAACCTGCAACTCCAGGGAGACATTCCCATCATGGACTGCAACACATCCAAAGGGCTGTCCTTCACTAGGGGAGGTGTCTGTACTCTTGTTCTTTCTTATTTGAAAACAATTCTCCCATGTTCTCAAAAAACTTTGTGATCATTGTTGTTGACTCTGCATCTCTGAGACAAACATCCTACCCTTGAGAAAGTTTCAGAAGGTTCATGTAGGTTCCCACAGCAGAGCTAAGGAGAGGTCTGCAGGAGCCTTGGCTCCCAGGGATCTTCTCCCAGTGCAAGAGTACATGACAGCTGGAAACTGGTGTCTCTGGAATTATTCTGAAGAGTTAACAAAGCCCGTTGACTCTCCTTGCCCTCATGGAGGGATCCAGAAGGTTATGGCTTCACTCTACAAACTTTTATAAACCTGCAAGACCGGGACATAAACAACAATGATTGACTGAGACTAGTAGTAAAAGAAATAAAATTCTTCTGACCTAACAGAGCTATTGGCTGTAAAACACCCAGGGAAATCTACCTGGAGTGAAGAAACACAAGGAGGGTTGTTTTGTGAGAAGGCAGCTCTGGTGGAAAAGGTGGCAAGTGTTTGCTTTGATGCTGAGTAAAAGTACCCTGCAATCCCCCAGCCCTTGCAGCTGCAACAGTGGTGCCAAAATGGGGTGTGTCCTTGTGTGACCTTGGAATGACAAAGTGATGTCTGTGTGGTGCTGCTGTTGATCCCTCCTTTCCAAAAGGTGCATTCTGGCTATAGAAAGAGAGCTCTGGGTGCTGGAGGAGCACCTCTGTCCTACTCTTTGCCATTTTCCTATTTATAAGCTGGTATTTTCAAGCACATCTATGGGGCTGCATCTCCACAAGTCCAGCACAGGACTGTTATTAAACTTGATGTAATTTATTCACAAGGATGGATTAATTTATACACTGTAAAGTTGTCTGTCCTAATCCAAGTCTCCTTGAACAAGCCCTTCTGAATTTACATCTCATAAAATAACTAGTGTTTTTCCATGGGTGGCATGATTTCAGGAAACAGGGTAAATATTCTGCAAGTTAAATACCTTCCTACCAGTAAAATAACCTCCCTGGGATCTCTCCAGACCTACACATATCTCAACTTTTGATGGGCCACCAGGAAAAACTGTTCTGCTTGTGCATTTTTCTTAACAACCTGGCCTGTTTTATGTGTTCTGTTGTTTGGAAGTGAATGCAGCCAGTGTCTGTTTCCTTTGATGTTGTCTTCCTGTGCCCAGAAGATGTAGTACCATGTTTTCTTACAATTGGATTGGGTGTGAGTGATGAAGAGTGGCTGGAAAGATCAGTAAAAACCCAAGCTGTCTTCTGTGAAATATCAGTAGAAGCTGACATTTAGAAAGGAGAGGTGCTTGATCATTAAAGGGCAGGTAATAAAGGTTCTCTGGAGGAGGCTTAAAACAGGATAGCTGGTGCTTTCTGGGAAATCTTTGTGTTAAAATAAAATGTAGAGGTGAGCCTTAGCCTTGTTCCCACAACCCTTAACCTATTTTGGAGACCACTCTGTAGCTTATGTTACTGGTGGAGGAGCTCTGCTCAAGTGGACAGCCTTCTAGACAGGTGATGAGTGGAAAACCTGAAAAGATGTGGTTATGGTGAGCAACTGCTGAGGGCTGTGAAGGGGAGGGAAGGTGAACAAACCATTGCCCATGGCCAGTCACAGGCAATACTACAGTCCTGATTTTGTAGAGCCATGGGCCAGCTCAGTAACTTGGAAGGTTGTCTTGCTGGTGTTACAGCATGTTAAAAAAAAAAAAAAAAAAAAGTGTGAAAAAACCTTGCTTATAAATACAGAGGGGTCCCAAGAGACAAACTATGCTGTACCAATATATCTCCAGCACAGACTTACCATCATTTTTTTTCTCCCAAAGTAAAAAAATAAAATTAAAATTGCTGATCTGTGCTCTTGGTGAAAGTGGGTCTAACCCAAAACCCCCAAAGTGACAGCTTGGGGGGCTGTCACATTGGAATAATATTGGCCTTTCAAGGCAGTTAAAACACTATCAATGTACATTTGCCTTCCAGAAATACAATGACAAGGGATAAGTGATTATACAATTTGTTGAGACATTTCAGTGAGTTCATTGGCTTGTAGCTTCAGCATTAGCCATGTATTAAGCAGGGAAATCTCTGCAATTTTCAGTGCCATTAGTTTGGGTTTCAGAGGGCACAGGCACATGGAAAGAGCTTTACACCCTTAGACAGAGTAGAAGGACACATGCCCTTGCACTTATCACTCTTAACTCTTGACCAGGATATTGACTTTTAAGAAGGTGAGGGTTAATTTTTTTTTTTCTGAAAGTTGCAGGAAATATGACCAAAAAAGGTTATTTAGGAACAAAATATGTCTGAACTTAAGCAAACCCTTGTGGTTTGCTGCCCTGTGGCTTTCCAGCGACTTGGCCCTGGGGTGAACATTGCAGAACAAGTTCTTTTCTCTCTGGGGCCAATTCTGCAGGATTTGTCACTACTCGGTCTTGTAACAGATTTGCCTGGCAAAAGTAACTCACGGCTGGTTGTGGGGTTGTTTTTTTTTCTCCTTTCCCCTTTTTTCCTGCCTCCTTGTCCCTCTTCCCTCTTTTCCCAATGTGGACTGCAGGTGTGGGCTGCTGCAAGTAGGAGACAGAGTCCTGTCTATCAACGGCATTGCGACTGAGGACGGGACCATGGAGGAAGCTAATCAGCTTTTGCGTGATGCCGCCCTCACCAACAAAGTGGAGCTTGAGATTGAATTTGATGTTGCAGGTATGTTGCCAGAGGGACTGCTGCTCCTCACTGCCAGCTGGACTCTGTCAGTGTCTTTGTTAACCTGTAGGAGGGAGCATATTCACACAAGAGCTCAGAGGAAAGAGTGAGAGGAGCCTGTGAGGACCTTTTCCATTTCTTGTTCTCTAATGCGCACCAATATGGAGGGTCCTTCTTCTCATCCCTTCACAAATTCCTTGTTCTCAGCACTTGGCTGAGATAAACCGAAGGATTAGATGAAGAGGCCACCTGCACTTTAAATATTTGCCCATTAATATGAAAAAATATTTAAAATAGTTTGTGGCATTGAAGCAACGAGGGAGCCAAAGCTATTGGCTGGGGCTAAAGTGCAGCTTTATAAAATAAATGAAGGTGTTTTTCCTTTTGAGCTGCCTCAGTCATGAAATCCATCATGATGTGAGTGCTCCACTTAATGTTCAGAGCATGTATTTTTAATGAGAATCCAAATTCTAACCTGAAGTCTGAAGGGCCTCAAATAACAACCTTATTTGAACCAATAAAGCTGGGTTTTATGGGCTTGTTTTTCTTGCTCCCAAAGAAACCATCCATGCAACTGAAAACTCTCTCTTTTTTCCTGTTTTCTTTTTTGTCTGTTTTTGGTTTTATAGAGTCTGTCATACCCAGCAGTGGTACTTTCCACGTTAAATTGCCCAAGAAAAGGGGTGTAGAGCTTGGAATTACAATCAGCTGTAAGTATTGCTCAGACCTGTACATAATTAGGTGGATGGTTCCTGCCTCCATGAGCTGGTGGCTGCAGAGAAAAGCAGCTACATGAAGGGCTGGGGTGAAGGATGGATCTTAACTGATCAGCTGGTCTGTGCTGCAGATTAGTGCTTTATTATATTAGTAACATTGTTTATATTTCCTTACTCACACCTGTATTATGTTCCTTTTAAAGAAGAATTGCCTGGGTCTGGGGGGTATCCTTGCAGGGAGAGGTGGAGGGAGGAAAGAAAGTGTGAGATGAACCCCCAGCTTGAAGGGTAGAGAGGGGAATCTGCCAAGAGGAGGAGTAGGGTGAAGATGGTGATGGGCCTTAGAGGTGGTGAGAGGCACTTGAAGGACAGAAGGGTGCTGGGCAAGGTTTATGGGAGTCCTTGCTTTAACTAACTCCAGCCTTAGAGGACACCATCCACATGCCAAGGCTTGTGGGCATTGAGAGAGAGAGACATAAACCTTTTTCTGTTTTTTCTCTATTCTCTGCTCACTCTTGATGATTTATTATTGTTTGGTTTTCTTCTGAAGAATATTTTTTAATGTAAAGACCTTTTGGCCTCTTTGGAGAGGATACTGTAAGGGGATGAGATAGGCAGATTCATCCCAAATTCCTGGCTAATTTTGGATCTTCTTATGCCTTGCATGAGTGAATTTTTCCTTTATGGAAAGTGTGAGCAGGTGTCGTGTCACTCATCCCTTTTTCACTGCTGGATAAACTGAGTTGAATCATCTCAGATTTGCCCTGCCCAGAGGCTGCCACCATCTCTCAGCTGAAACAAAGCAACTTGGGAAACTGCAGTAACAAGATCTTGTGTCTAAGTCCTCAGGAGTGTGCACCCAGCTGTGTCTGGGGAATGGAGACACTAGGGGCACTTTAAAATGAGATAAGCTATTTGTAATTACCTTTTGGCATTTGCAGCATTAGTCAGTGAGCTAATTGGAGGTGTTCTGGTCCAAGTGGGGTGATTCTCAGAAGTGACATGAACATCGACAGGCTGATGGCTTTGCACCCTGTGTTATTTCATCTCTCTTCCCAGCTTCTTCTATTTGTGCCACGAGGATAATCCTGAGAAATAGCAGCACAGTATTTAACATTTGGCTTGGTAGCAATTACTGTCTGAAGACATCAAAGAGCTTTCTGAAAGCAGCAGGGTACCCGTAATGACATCTCAGTGACAGGGAGGAGTGGACAGAGCACAACAGCCCAGCCTGCCCTGGGTTCCCAGCCTGTGGTCCCTGCCCCTGACTTGGCAACATGAGATGATGGATCTGCTAGCAGAAAACCTTCTGGCTTGAGCACAGTCAAGGTTTCATCCCATTTAAGCATCAAAGCTTTGTTTGTATCTGGGACTGGAGAGCAAAAGAAACCTGGGAGTTGCTGGCAAGAATATTAGTTTTTATTTGTAGAGTCTGACTTAAATGGGATCTGCTTCAGATGTGCATTTACACTTCAAACGAATCTTTATGTTGAAAATATTTTCACTTGAAATTTATTTTAAAAATTGATTTCACACACTTTTTTGAAATCATCACTAAATAAAAAGAAACTGACCCCTGAGTTTTAAATAGTTAGATACACATTATCCAACTACAAAGCAGATTTTAAACTATATAATAGATTTGATTTTTTGCATCTTGAACATACTTGCAGGACATTATTTAAATAATGCACACACATAAACTTAAGAAATATTTCAGTCCTTTGCTGAGTCAAAGCCAAAATTATATTTACAAATGGAGCAAGCGACAGCCAGCTGGAAAATGCAGTGGTGAGGATGAAATGCTAGTTGAATCCTAATTCTGTTTTCATATCTTAGTCCATATAAGCTTATGTCCACATGATCCTTCGCAAATTAAATCATCATTTTGTCACTCTGCCTCTGACCAGGCAGATAAATATACTGGTTTCAAACATTAAAACCAAATCAAGCAGCTGTATGGGAAGTACCTCCTGCAGAGACATGATGTGCATGCAGGAGTGTGATGGAAGTAGCAAGAGAAAAGAGGTAAAAATAACTGTTTTGCTCAGTTTCTCCCAGTTCTGCTGATTTGAATGCTTGTATAGATCTAGAAACAGCTTTTACAGCTTCACTTCTGACAAGGAAAGACGTTTAACTACTGTTTGAAAATAAGAGGACTGGGTTTACTGGCCTCCCACATTGGATCTCTGGTCCCTACTCTGTAAAACTAGGGCATGTTCAAGAGGTGATGAACTAGAGGGGGGTCAGTAGAAGACCCCCTGCAGGATGGCCACAGAGTTGAGTTTGTTCTAAAATGTTGTGGTCCAGCTACACTGTTGACGAAAGATGAGTTGCTTTTGTTGAGTTTTACCTTCTGGCTTCAGCAGGCTCATGTGTAGTTCATTCCTCTGTCTAGGAAGGTTTGCTACTGCCTTCAAACACAGGCATAAAGTGTTATGACCTCACCAGAAAAATGCTATAGAAATAAAAGAGATCAAGTTCTTGCTGTGCTGTAGCTCTCAGAGCTAATTGGGAGATGGGCTAAGTAAAGGAGGAGAGAGCAGGACTCTTGATGGATGTGCTAGAAGAATTCGTAATGGAGCTGGCTGCAGGAGGAACCATAAATCTGCTAGAAAGCCTCGTAAAAGGGCTGAAAGCACAGGAGGTTTTTGTATGAGGAGGGCAGGTGCTACTGCTTCTGGGATGAATATACAGAGAGGGTCTGAGCTTGTTCCTGGTGAGGGGCAGATGTTTGCCGAAGGCATTTCATCTTTTCTCAGGTGTCAGGGTTAGCTGGAGAGAGAAGGCTTGGGCTGGGTGAACCCCCAGGTGTGTCTGTGCACGTGGCTGGGTGCATGCAGATGGGTTTCTTCCCCCTGCTAAAGCACAGGGCAAAGGGATGCAGCAAATTAAGATGCATGATGTAAATATTTGTGTATAGCATTATTTCCTCTTCAATTCCCCATAGGTTGAATAGGAAATCCAAGCAGTGAGTCTCTCACTTACTGTGCTTTGTATTTCTGTGGCACCTTAGTGCCTTCAAGTCTCATTTCAGTCTCCTGCTACATGAAAATTAGCAAAGGAAACCACCAAAGCTGCCTCATGTGTGCTGCTTTCATGCACTTTGTCCAGGGGTGAAGTGACAGGAAGGCAGCAAAATCACTCTGATTTTCTCCATAGTCCAGTGCCCTGGTTTCTGTCCCAGGGAGGAGGCTGCTTTTGTTTGTAAAGCAGCCACTGTGACTGCAGAGCACCCTCCTTTCTGCTCCACCAGGTTCAAAGACCTGTGTGGGCTGTGAAGCTCGACTGTTTGCAGAGACCTCCAAGGTGCTCTGAATGGTGGGGGTGCAAAGACATAGGAAAAGAGGTTTTTGACACGAGGTTGTGAAGATGTGGGTCTTGTTGGCCTGAACTACTCATCTCTATTAGCAGAACACATGCCATAAGTGCTCTGGTCTTGCTGGCTGCATTTGGTCATAATGATACAGTTACAGCTTTGTAGGTTTTCTGTAAATCTCTTACAAATTAAAATCTCCACCAGTGAGAAGGTAATAGTTGTGTATTCTTCTGTGTTCAATACCTGACCTCTTAAAATAAGATATGGATTTGTTATTAGCTTGTGGAAACTGATAGTTGATTACACTAAAGATTGCTTTTTGTGTTGATTTTTGGGGGTTTTTTGGTTGTTTTTTTTGGCTGTCTCAAATATCCTCTCCAAGGGCTAGTTGTGACATTTGCTGAAGGGTACAGGTGTGTTGTTGTTACTGTTTAAACAGATATTGAAATTACTGTTCATTTTAGCTATGCATTAATGCTTCATATAGCAAGTTTATCAAATTACCTTTATATATCTTAACAATTCAATTCCTGTGCCCTTGGCATGAAGTACTGCAAATAAGAAGCAGGTAGTATATCTGCTTGTGGGCGATAAAACTGGAATTTGGATAGACAGATCACTTCGATTAAATTGCTTAAGCAATGTAATCACTGTCTTGGTGAGAAGATGGATCTGTGAGCCCAGCAAATCTTTCTGTGCTGGCACTGGGTTAACCTGGGACCTGCCTCCAGCCTGGCAGTGTGTGTCTGCAAGCATCAGGTGCCAAGCAGCCCTCTGCCCTTCCACCTCCTAACACTGCAGCTTCAGCTGAGATGTGCAGCTGATTCACTCTGGTGCTTTTACCCAGGTGGGATGTTCTCTCCCAGTTTTGCTACCTGGAGATTTAAAAGGAAATAGGTCTGCAGTGGGATGAATATCCTGCTAGAGTCACTGATAATTTATGCATCTGCTGCTAAAACTAATGAATGATAGAAGAAAATGCTGGTTACTGGGGATCTGATTTTCACTGCTACTTTTTATAATTGATTCTGATTTGCTTTTATTCATCTCATTCCTTAGCTGTCCTTAGTATTGGCTTTTTAATTTTGTTTGTTTTTTCTCATTTATAAATGCTTGCTTTCTTAAACATATTCTTATAGTATTATTACAGTTTCTCTAATTACACATTGGCAGAGTGCTGCTTTGGCTTGGTCAATAACAAAAGACATTTATAACAAATTGATGCGTGTGAGATATGTGCTCGTGCCCCTTGGAGGGGAATAAATTACCAATACAAGTCATTATGCATTCTATTAAAAACACAAACTGGACATGTGTTTCTGGCCTCATCATCCATCACAGAGTAAACACTAAGCGAGCCAGAATCCCAGCAGAGGTGGCGAGAGACTGAAAGCAATTTATAAAAAGTAAATAACAGTATTGATCAATTCACCATTTTATCACTGCCCTGTCACCGCCACCAAGCAGTGTTTTCGTTTGGAGTTTCTACCCCACCCTACATTTCTATCTTCACCAGCTGTTGATTTATGGAGCTTTCTCTGGGCCACTGAAGCAGATTTAAACTACCTTTCGTACTTGTAAACCTACCAAAAATATAAATGTATCTGAAAAAGAGCCTACTCCTACCTGAAGTAGTTTGCCCTGGTGGATGAAGGCCTGCCAAGGTAGAGTGTGGGTTTCTGCACACCAGCTTCTGCCTCTGTCTCTCCATCCATCTCTTCCCTCTACTCCTTTTGCTGCCTTCTTGGTTTTACAGACAGGAAAGCAAGACCCAGAGGCAAGGCTGGGCATCTGAACCATGTCTCCTGCAGCAAACAAAATTACCAAGCAATGTCCTTTGAAGAGAAGTAAACACTCTGACAGCAGAAACGAATGGATGAAAAGGCTTTACTCATCTCTGCAAGTGTCTTAACTCCAAACACTGCAGCCCTAATAAAATAATAATGTACTTTAAGGGTTTTTTTAATTGCAGGCAAATTGGAAATGGTTTATCTAAAATCTCACCAGGGATCTAAATATCTAATGCCTCTGACCTTGACTGAGTCACCACTTCAGTGACATTGCAGCTCTCCTGCCTGATGACAGGGCAGCGTTGCACAGAGGCACGTTGTTACCCTGTGTGAACAGCCCAGGAGGGTTAAAATCATGGGGCCCAGGGGGCTGGGGTAGTCAGGGGCAGCCTGGTCCCAGCTGACAGGTGGAGAGCCCAGCTGAGTGCTCTTCTGGGGCACCAGATAGGGCTTTGGGATGCCAAAGGTGGATTAATGGAGTTAGTAACCTCTGTTGTTTAAAACGCACCGCAAGTGACTGACTGTTCTGTGCTTTGAGATTTGCTTTTCTTAACTTTGTATCTTATGCCTCTTGAGAGAGAACAATTATTCATTAAATCTCTCTAACTTACCCTTCAGATTTCTAGGTGCTGACTGATAACGATGGCTTGATAAAGCTTTTCCATTTTATACTAAGTGATTATTTAAAACAGGGCAGCTATTTATTACAGCTTGGGTACTCTGCTGCAGTTGTACATGGCTCTTCCTTTTGACCAGTTTCTGTTGGGAAAAAACCCGCTTCCAAAAGACACATAAACAAAACCAAGAATGGTTAAATTTTAAAATTTGCCTTGTTTCCTAATGGACAAAGCACTTGGTCTGTCATGCTTGGTTCTGGTACAGGCAGCCTGTGCTACATCCAATGCTGACACCTATTGTGGAGCTGCAGAAGGACGAGGTCATCTCTGCTCAGAGACTGACCATGGGTAGGATCCCACTGCATGTTGCAGGGCTTGTAGGGCAGATGCCGAGATAAACACCAATTCTGCAGAGCTCGAGGCATTTTGTTGTCTGTACTTGCTGATATTTTTTAAAATTTTTTTTCCCTCTTCATTTTTTATCATTCACAGTCTTTGGACATACCATTCCAGCTGTGACATGGTCAAGTTTAGAGATGGCCATGCCCAGCCCACCACCAGGACTGCAGAGATCCTGCCTAACCCCTTTGTGTCACACTGCCTCTACTTTGAAACTAATAAACAAACCTTGTGGTGAAAAGTATTTTTGCTGGATTGTTTTGACAGAACCAGGGTAGGGAATGATTCAACATGCAGCGATGCCAGCCTGACCCAGGGCTCGGGGTGTGCTAACAGTGTCTCCCTTCACTGCCACTCAGACCACCTTGTTGTTCAACTTTCAGCAGCAAATACATGTCCTATATTGAAAAAGAAAACAGCCATAGTAATAACAGGGTGAAACATCTGTCCACTGTCCATGGTGCGTGGCCTTCTCCATCAGCGTGGGGGTTTCTGCATGGATTTGAGCTGCGTGACCTGCACCTCATCCTTCCCTGCCACCACTCAGCTCTGCCTGGCCTGTATCTGCTGGCTGGTCCGTGACACAGGCAGGTTGGATATAGGCATGAGCCCTCAGTGAGTCTCTACAACTCATCTGCTTCTCCCTGACACAAGCTGGATGTGAGTGTCCGGATCAAAATTGCCTGGCACCACAATGCAGTAAGAGATGGAGAAAATAATTCTACCAGGCTCCGTACCGTTCAGCAGCTGCATTGCTGTGCCTGTTACAAAATCAGTCAGGGTCTGCTCTTCACTGTCTAACCAAACTCAGCCCTGTTACAACTGAGATTGGTGTCTTTTCTCCCTGTTCAGTACAGGAGGTTTAATTATATCTGGGAGAGTTATCCTTAAACATGTTGGGTTATCCTGTCTGTTTTAAAATCTTATAAATGAACATAAACAACAGCAAAATCTTGAGCAGAGAGGTTGGTAAGAGGAAGCACTTATTCCTTTATGTCTGACTTTCCGGGGTGCTCTCTAACTGCTGTTCAGACAGGTGGATCTCTGTGTGGTTGACGCCTTGTGCATCACAGATATTTTAATCTCTGACCTGCACCTGATATCTTCAGATGCTGTAAATTTCTCCCTTCCTACGCGTTTTTTGCTGAGAAGCTCTGTCAGCTTTAAATGAGACAATGCAATTCCCATAGCAAGGCAGGAGGGAGTGACATGAGATGAAAAGGTTGCTCTTGGCATATATTTGGTGTGTAGATGGCAGAGAGGTCAGGAGGGGTTCAAGTCATAAATCTAAGAAATCTTGGGTTTCTCAGCAGGTCTTGCAGGCAGATTTGAAAACACAAATGCTTCCAGAGATGTGTGCTTGCATCTCTTGTGGGCTGAAAAAGTTATCAGGGTCAGACAGGAAAGAAGAGTTGGTAACCACCCCTTCCAGCTCCAGCACTGATACCAGCCCTGGTTTATCCAGTTGTATGATGAAGTGGCCCAGGGAGCTGAACCATCTAGAGAGCAGTGTTTTATCTCATTCTTCCTTGGGTTATTTTCCTCCTTGAAAAATAACACAGCCAACTTTCCTTGAAGAGCACAGAAAGACTTTCAGTAACCACAGCACTGAGCTAGGTGCTCCCTAGGCAGAGGTGCTGATGTCTGACTGCTGCCAGAGCCTGAGGCTCACTTGCTGTCTCATGTCAGAGATGTGGGTGAGTGGGTGTTCAACAGAGCTGGGATTGGGCAATCCCACCTCTTGCTGCTGGACACTGCATGTCCTTGCCTTCAGGAGGAGGCTGAAAGAACCAGTTAGCTAACCTGGGCAAAAGGCAACCAACAAAATTTGCACTTTTTTCCAGGTGTGGCTTCCAGAGTTCAAATGTGGAGCATCATTTTGTCAAAGTAATACAAATTCTCTTTCCTTACAACTCCTTCTCTCCAATAACCACCCCTGTTGTAGACAGCAGACCCAATACCAAGCTTTGTAACCATGTGTCTCTTTTGCAGCTGCGAGCAGAAAGCCTGGGGAGCCTTTGATCATCTCTGATATCAAGAAGGGGAGTGTAGCACATAGGTGAGTGCAGAATTTCCCACGTGCCAAGCCCATTGCAAAATGTTCAGCCCAGTGATGACAAGTAGAATGAAGCCCGAGCAGCAGCACCTGGGTTTGGGTTTTGCCAGCATCCAAAGAAGTCTCAACCCTAGAGGTTTGTCTTAGACCACAGTCAGGTTTGCAATAAACAGTGTATTAAAGCAAGTAGACTTGAGCTCTTGGAGAAAATGACCAGGGTACTGATTTCAGAGGTTTGCTGACTCTATAGGAGATGGATGTTTAGCATTTAAGAACATACAGTAAAGGGCTCCATATATTCTATAAGGTGTTATGGCTCATCAGGTAATTTGCTCTGTCTCATCTCCTGCTCAGGTGAACAGAGTGAGTGAATTGTGGGCACTGGTGGAGAACTGTACAAATAACTCAGCATTTATTGACTTCACCTCTGATCCCAGCACCTCATAGCAAGGCTTTTAGAGGAATTTAGTGCTGCCAGAGGGCTCTTTCCTAGGAGTGCTCATACAGCAGTTTCCATAAGAGGTAGAATATCTGTCAGTTAAACATCAGGCACTTTTCAGTGCTGTAGGTTACCCAGAATATATATCTGATCTTCCTGCCTTGTTCTGTGTTGATGCATGCTCTACATAAACTTCCTGTCTTTAAGTTATAATTGTTCCAAACTCCATCCATGGTTGTATCCCAGGAAAGATCAAGGACAGTAAAAAGTTAACATTGCCATTGCCACCGTGGGACTGAAGGTGTCACGGGATCTGAAAGGCAAATACAAATGTACTTTTAGTTTTCTTTTCCTTTCTACATAGAACTGGAACCTTGGAGCCAGGAGACAAGCTGTTAGCCATTGATAACATCCGACTCGACAATTGCTCAATGGAGGATGCTGTGCAGATTTTAAGGCAGTGTGAAGACCTGGTCAAATTGAAGATTAGGAAGGATGAAGATAACTCTGGTACAGAAATCCTGATGCAAACTGGTGCCTGTCCTCTGTAATGACATTTCCCAATAGGTAGTGCAAACCAACAAAGATAAGGGCATGCTGCTTGTCTGGTCACCACTTTCCAATTGATTATAGTCTATTTTTGTTATGCTGCCCTTAAATGGAGTATGGAAGGTTAAAATCCTATTTGGTATGAGCATGGCTGAAGACCTTAGGCTTTTGCTTCTAAATGCTGCAAGTCTTTCCTATGACCTCTTTCATATGGCTCGTTTACAAATTCTGCATTCCTGTTTTCTCTTTCAGATGAGCAGGAGACCACGGGGGCTATTATCTACACGGTGGAGCTGAAGAGATATGGTGGGCCCCTGGGAATAACCATCTCTGGGACAGAAGAACCCTTTGATCCTATTGTCATTTCAGGCTTGACTAAACGAGGGCTGGCAGAAAGGTGAGGTTTGGGGGCAGAGGGGTTGAATTGATATAGTAAGGGATCTTGAAGTTTGCAAAGTTTCCTCTGCTGTCATAAACTCTTCTTTGAAGTTCTAGTCTGCTAAAAAAGGAAAGGTGCTAGGAAGGTATCCAGGGACAGCCCTGCCAGTCTGGTTCTGCAGACCAGCATGCAGGAGATGTGGGATGGTTGGACTGAGCTGTCAGGGCAATGAGAGAGGTTCAAAGCAGGGCACTTCTGGAAGAGTCAGATCCAGCATGCCACCTGAGTGCAGCAGCCAGGAAAAGGTATTTATCTGCCCCTCTTCCACAGAGGTGCTTCCTAGTCTGTGACTGCCCACACACATCTTGCACTGGGAAGAGCCCAGCCTGCCCACAAAAAACATTGTAAACTGTTCAGGACTCACCTGTTGCTTAACTATGGCTTATCATCAGGGCAGTGGTGTGTCCTGCTGAAACCACAGATCTCAGGGGGCTTCTGGCCCATTCTTGCTGGTCGTTAGTCTGTTACGGATGGAGGTGTCTCAGTGCAGGGCTGGTGTGCTTCAAGCAGCAGACATTTATGCTGCATAAATATAGGAGCAGATTTACCTTTGGCAACTGGGGAGGCTGACTGTGTGTGTGCCTGTGGCTGAATATATGTGCATGTGTGGGATTTAAAGGATCAGGACATTGCTGAGAATATAAGGTGGAACTGAGTCATACACTGTATCTTAATTAATCTGTCTATACCGTAGCTGTGACTTGTAAATAGATCATTTCAGCAGCCCTGACTCATACTTCTTATAGGGTTGCTTTACCCTGTGCTGCTTGACAGGCAGAACAGCAGCTAAAAAAACCCTGAACAAATAGGTGTAAAGTGCTACACCTTAGGGATGTTTGACAGCAGGTCTGGCCTTCTGGTGCTTTCTGTTTCAAGGCCACACTCCCTCTTAGCTGGCCTGTAAAACAGCTCAGTGCCCGTCCTGCACTGGGTTCCTCAAGCTTGCTGCTGCACGTTTCCATTCCTTTCCCTTGGAACAAAAAGCAGAACATCAGTGTCTCCCAGGACATCCCCAGAGGGATGGACTTAGTAATGAGTGGTTCTTCTCCTTGGGGGATTTATATCACTGCTTGCCACTGTAGGATACTGTCTTTTCCCCTAGAAAAGAGTAGCTCTAGGGTATCCAGCTTTTCTCTGCACAGCAGTTCTGCACTACACCTGCAGCCCAGCATGGGAGAGGTTAAGGACAGAAAGCCCAAACACTGTCAGGCTCAGAAGACAGTCTTGCACCCTTGCTGCTCTCAGATCCTTTTGCAATGCCATGGCTGTTCTTCCTTCAAATTCAGATACACATCAGTGACTGCTCCAGAGAAACCTAGTGCGGGCGAGTGCTGCAGTACTACTGAATTTTGATCAGGAGCTGGCAGGCAGGGAGGAGGGAAGAGCCTTTTGAGAAGAGTGATGGAGCCATTCAGTATGTTCCCTGTTGGACTGACACATAATGGCACCTTTGCAGAGTGGGGTGCAGTCTAGGGATGGAGCTGCTTGGGGAATTTCTGGGTAATCTTGGCTTCCTGTGGGGAGGGTGAGGAGCACTGAGATGAAGGCTGCCTGCAGGAAAGGTGCATATTTTTCTGCTGAGATGGGACATATTTTTCTCCTGAGAGTAACAGAAGGGATTGGCTCAACCTTGTCAAGGGAAGAGGGGTGGTCCTGGTTTTAGCCAAAATTGTCCCTTTCCTGCAGTCACTACCTTTCCCTGTGCCACAGGCACCTTTAGGGAGGCTCTGAAGGGTGGGATGGGTTTCTGAAGGACAGGATTTAAACCCGAAGCTATTCCTGGCTTTTGTTGGAGCACAGGACGTATTCCGGCAGTGCTGGTACAGGGTGCACCAGAGCCCAGCATCTGATAGTGCTGGCCCCATATAGGTCATAAAGGTCTGTGCTGCAGCTTGGGCTGCTTGCTTGATGATGGGGAGGCAGGATGTCCTCTAGGATCTGTCATGAGTCTGTCACAGCAGGTGACAGGGTGTCTAAGCTGAAAAAGCTTCAGATTCAGATGATCTGGGTTTTATCTTGACCTTGAACATTTTTCTCCTCGTATGTGTCTGATCCTATGGAAATGTAGAGAAGCAGCTCAGGCTGTTAGGTTGGTGTTGAGTGGTGGCTCTCTCCCATGTTAGTCTCTTCTTTCCCTCCTGCAGTATCTGTAGGTGTCTTTAGCCTGGGCCATGGCCCTTGTTTCCTTCTTGGGAAAGGGAGTGTGCCTGAACAATACTGTTCACTTCTTGTTGAGGTGTACTGGTTCCTGTTCTCCAACAGTACTTTTAAGTGTCTGATCAGCCTCCTGTAGTGCCACCTGGTTAAGTAAATGGGGGTGGCTGCAGGAGGGTTTTTGTCCAGAAGTGCTCAGCACCAACCCATGTTGGAAGAGGGGTGATGGGATGGTGCCCCTGCCCATGTGCCAAGTAAATCCCTTTCACAACTATGCAGCCACCACTTATCCAGTGCAGCTCCTTTTACACCTTGCAACTTAACCTGCTGATCAATTCTGCTCTTGCATGTGTCCTCTGAGCAAGAAGGCACATGGAGCATGCAACTCCTTGGGCTTTTTTCTGTTTGAGGTGAATTAAGGACTGTTGGTGAGGATGTAGAAGCACAAGGATTATTAGCTAGAAACAGTTTTCTCTGTTAGTCCTGCTTGTCTTCTGTTTGCTTGTCCTCACAAGGGTGCCTGGAGATGCACAGATGAGAGGACTGGACTTTTATTTACCTTTCCCCCTTGAAGAAAAGACCTTTCTTTTCCATTGTTTCTGTGTTTTTCCCTGCTGAGGGACTTTCACAAGTTCTGCAGAGCAGCCACGTTGTTCTGAGGAGGGTGGTGGGGCTGGTGTCTTGGACAGGAGATGCATCTCCATGCTGGGTTCAGGGCTACAGCAGGAGGCCCTCAGATGCTGAACCACTGCAGCCAGCCAAGGATCTCCTCTTAACTGCCAGCAGTTAAGCTTGATTCTCTTTTTTTTTTTCAATCATGCAGCTGAAACAAATACTCTGGTATCATTTTGATCTGCAATTTGTTTGGTTTTGTGTAAGTTTTCCCTGCGGGCTTTTTCAGGTTGATGTGGATGGGACAAGATGGACATCTAGTGGCTGATGGGACCGTCAAGGCACTGCCCAAGTATCACAGCAGCAGGAAACAAAAACAGTCCTGCCTGCTGCTTGGCTATATTTCCCAATTTGATGTACTTATAGTAGATGTTTCACAGCATGGTGTCTCCAAAAGTTTTGTACTTTGGGGAAAGACAAGGAGCTGTTGTGCCTGAGGCAATGTATCAAATCCTGATTCTGCAGCCCAGTTTGGAGATGTAACCTGAAAGAAGCATATTGCCTTGCCATGGACAAAAAGATCTTGCAGTCCAGATTTGCATCTCCTTCTGGCTCAGTCGCACAGGTTCCTGATAGCTAAAACTCGAGGCACTGCTGGAGGAGGAGAGGATTGCTGCTCTTGCTTTCTGCTGTCAGGGAGCTGCAGCAGGGGTGCAGTGAGCTCGGTGAGAGAGTGGCAGCTCCTGCCTCAGGTGCCAGCTCTGGCCATGGATACATCCTGTCCTGCCTGCTCTTCCCAGAGCTGCAGCAAATGTGGGGAGAGCTGAAGTGAGCCCCTGTCTGAGGGCAGACACAGAAGGATGGAGGAGAAGGGGGAGAATTGCCATGACTTCTTAGCTTGCTCCTGGCTGTTTCTGAAGCCTGAGGATTTATTTAGCCAAGAGCAGAAGGCGGCGCTGGAACATGGCTGTGCAATAAAACACAGTAACCTCTTTCAGAGTGCTGGTCCTGATGGAGAAAGTCAGTGACATAGCTGTGTAGGGGTGAGCTTTCAACATATCATGAACTGATCTACAAGTGTTTCAGCTCGTGCTAGTACACACAATCAGTGTTGGGCCATTTTGGTTTTGTTTAGTTTTGTTTTTCAAGGGGTTTCTAGGTTTGTTTCATAATTTCTTTCCATCACTGTGAATGTGCCCTTCAGTTCCATGTGTGATAACCAGTGAGCATCACACACTGGAAATGTTTGTGCTTTTAGCAAGTAGACCCCCTTGCTTTGAAGAGTTTTGACTGTAAATTGGTGTGCAGTCCCAGCTCCTGAGGGCCCTGGGATCCAAGGAGTGCATATGTTCTGTGCCTGGTTGTGTGTGTATGCACAGGTTAAAGGTGTGGGGGGCACCCAGAGTCCTGGTAGTGGTGAGGGAGAGGAAATCAAGGGTGTATAGCAATAGCAAGGGGAAACTAAGACATACTTGAAAGCACTGAGAGTTAAAATGCTATTGATTCAAGGAACAGCTTAATGGCCTGTCTTGCAGAGGCAAATTGTTTCTCTGAAATTTCTAACAGTGCTTTTTTCTCTCCAGAACTGGAGCCATCCATGTTGGTGACCGGATATTAGCCATTAATAACGTGAGCCTCAAGGGGAAGCCACTGAGCGAGGCCATTCACCTGCTGCAGATGGCAGGAGAGACAGTCACTCTGAAGATCAAGAAGCAGATGGAGAGTGAGTTGGAGAGCATTGTTTGGGGTGGGAGGGTGAAGGTGCAGCCCAGCAGGGACGCCAGGTGATGGAGCAGGTATCGCTGTGGGTTTTCCTTGGCTTTCCTTTTGGCTGGAGACAGAGGGGAAAATGTGGGTGTTTTTTTTTCACTTCTGACTCACAGTTGTTGTTTTTTTTTAAAAGGCAACCCAGGGGCTCTCTGTGGTACTGGGAAGAGATCAGACAGCGGGTTTATTTGCTATAATATTTTTTTTCAGATTGACACCTTGTGCCATTAGTGCTATTCCCTGTTTGTGTGGGTGTTTCACACAGAGCTGAAGCAGCATTTGCTTTTGAAAGTAGAAGACTGCAGATACTTTTAAAAGTGTCACCCCCAAGATGAGCAAGGAGACTTTAAGTTGGTAGAGTCCATGAAAAAAACCAACAAAACCAAAACCAGAACCCACCTTTAATTCAACTTTTTGAAAGTGTTTGGCAATAAATCTTTTGTGCCCCTTTCCTGGCTTGGGGTCCTAAGATGATTTTTCAAAGCCTCTCCCTTCACTCTAGAAATTCCTTTCTAATTTCCCTGACAAGCTCCCTGTGGCTTTGAAGCTGTTCTTGACACACTATCGAGGAGCAGGAGCACGCTTAGTACAGGCAGGCCACTCTTTCAGAGGGTGGAGTGGGGATTGGAGAAAGCAAGGAACATAGAAACTTTTCTCCTTGGCTGTGTAATCACAGCCAAACAGAGGCTTTCTCATAAAATTCAGAAAGTAGCTGGTGCACTCTGGCTGCATTTCTGTCTCTCCCCACACCCAGTATTCTCTATCTTGTTTGTGCCCTTCTCCTGCAGCCTCTAGGTTTACCTGGACCTACCCAGCCAGCGGCCACGGTGCTTCCAAGCATGTGTGGCTGATGGGATGTCTGTCCTGCTTCTGGACAATTCTGTAGATCTCAAGGCAGTTTGCAAACGTGTGGCAATGTTCCTGTTTTATGAATGGAGGAAGCCCAGGCAGGGTGTGGTGACTTAGCAAATAGAGGGTAGAACTGGGGAATTAAGTCCTCCTCAGGAAACTCCAGTCTTGTTCCCTGCAGCTAAGTGGCCTGATCCTTGGTCTGAAACACTCTTTCCACCCCCTGCTGACATTTAGCATTGTCACAGCCACTTGCTGAAATAATTGACATGCAAGTGCCAGTTGGAGATTTAATGATTTAATTAATCATTCTGAGAACGAAGCAAGTGTAATTGAAATTTCAAGGTAATCTTGAGTTAATAATGGTGAGCAATCTTCTGAATACTTGGAAAATAGGGACCTTCAGGACACCAACCTTTATTTGGCAATCTGTCCTCACTGACAAATGTGGACCTTAAGAGGGCTTTTTATCCCAGCCTCCATGAGTCAGAGATCCAGGGTGTGGATGGCTAACATGATTTCTAATCAACAAGGACTTTAAAATATTCATCACAAAGAAATGCTTGTGCTGAGACAACTTGTATAGCTTTTGCCTGAAAAGGAATTTGATATAATGATAATAAGGCCTATTATTACTAAAATAATGGAAAGGAAGGTCTAAGCTTCATCACCCACATTCAGACTTCCATTTTCCAATCACTAATCAGAGGAAATTCAGCCTCAAAATACCAGGTCCAGGAATTCCACCATTGTTGTGAGACTTCATGGGAGACTCTTGGAGAGGTGGTGATTAGCCCTGAACTGAAACCAGGTTGAAAGGGGCTAAAGCTTCAGCTGCTGTAGTTTGGGACCAGGCTGCGTTGCCTTTGGAATCTCACTGAGAAATCTGCAGCCAGCACCCTGACTAGGTGCTGCCCTGGCACTGTCTGGGTCCTGTCCCCAAAGGCAGATCATGCCAGCAGCAATTTGGCTGGAAGGACTGCTAACCTGAGTAAAAAGAGGTTCTCTGAGACCAGAGAAGCTGTGGGTTATGGCTTGCAAAGGCCAACACTTCTCTGGGCAGGGCTGTTCACAGAGACAGAAGAGGATGCGTTTGTGAATTGAGATTAGGTCCCAACTCTCTCATATTTGGGAATTGTCAAATCCCCACTGGTTGCTCCTTATGTTCCATGTGCTAAAAACTCAGGCATTTTTTCTTGATTCAGCCTGAGATACCAGCACTGCCTGAAAGCCTTTCAACATTATTGAACAGGCTTTTCTCAGCTACTTTTGAAGAGCTAAGAAGGTTCTTCAAAAGACTTGGAGTACCTGGGCATGCTCCCGTGTCAGCATAAGCCTTTCCCTGAGGCTTGCTCTTCCTGCCTGCTAAAGAGGCGTGCTCTGGTTTCAGAATCCTATTCCAAGAAGCCGGGGAGTATAAATGAAGTGAGTGACCCTGAAGATGAACTGACAGACTCCCAGAAAACCAGCAAGCTGTCTGAGATATACGCTGCCACAATTCCTAGTGTGGACAGTGCTATGGAGTCCTGGGATGGCTCCGGCATTGATGCTGGGTATGGAAGCCAAGGTAAGCCAGAGCTGTGTTTTCTTAGGGGTCTCTGGGCCAAGGTGAAGACAGGGAGAGCCTCTGAACCTGTCTGGAGACTGAATGTGAGCCTAAGACTGTGGTCTGACAGCATTTGCATGGCTTCTTACTTCCAGCAAGGAGCAAAATGTAGTTTTTGTTCACTCATTTAGTGCTCTGAGTTGCTGTATCTGGTTTAGTTTTTTATTGGCACATTTTTTCTGGTTTATATGGCACCAAACTGTTTGCAACCTTTTCAAAACCATTACAGACCTTTATAATTCACATAATCAGGGAAAGTATTCACTGTCCATTTGTATAGCAGGGCACTTGGTTCATAGCCTACTTTTAATTCTCCAGAGAGGCCACGCAGGACATATTAATCCTCTTCAGGATGTTTTAAAATCCACAAGAATGTCTTGTGACTAGAAGAACTCAGTTAACAAAATAATTAAGATAATACTACAAGAAAGTATCTCTAACTCTCTAGTGAGTGATCAGATGAACACACATCTTCAAGGCCAGGTTTATTCAGCTGTGGCTTCTGGCAGACATATGGAACTGGGATGGATGATGCTCTAGGCATGGGAACAGATTTTTACTTGGAGGGAACCACTGGAAAATAGTTATTTCAGTTCATGTTTAGTGTCGTAAGCTCTTGTTAGCCTATGTTGAAATAAAACAAAACCCTGAATCACATCTGCAAAAGGGAATCGGTGAGGAGACTGTTGTTCAGAGCAGAATGTGAGAAGAGGGAGAGAAGCAGCAGTGGTGTTGCAAAGCACCTCCAAATGCTGAGCAAGGCACGTGCCTGTGCTCACTGCACCCTGGCTTAGGAGAGTTCAGAGGACAGCACTTTGTGTGTGTGTGTCCCTTCCACCATGCCCGTGTCTTCCTTCAGCCTCCGTTTGTCTGAAGTCTTAATCTGGGAATGCAGTTGGGACATGAGGCTTCATTAAGGAGGAATCCCCTGGCCTTCATAATGCTGCAATCCTTCTCCATCTAAGTGAATGTCAACACAAGCTGGACACGGGATTTAGCAAAGCAATTGCTTTTACTGCTAAATTGAGGAGTAATTGAGCTCCAAGCCCTGGTTCATGGGGCTGATGCCAGGCTGTCCAACATCCACAGGCTGCACCTTTGCTGCAGGGGCTCTCTTGGCTTCCCTGGTAATTGCAGGTGGCTGGTGTGCTGGTGCTCACTGGGAAGAGGGGTGCTGGAGGACAGGGAGAAGGACACGCAAGGTTGCCCATGGGATAGGCAGGGAAAGCAGGATGCAGGGAATGCACAGGGCCTGGAGACTGAGGTTCACACCCCAAATGGAGAACTACAGATTGGGTTCTGCAGCCTTGTGGGCTTTAGATGCACCCACAGCTTCAGGGAAGGGTTTGGATAAGGGAGCTGTGCTGGGCCTGGTGGTAACATGCCACCAGGTGGCTCTTAATCCCAGGGATCTAGCCTGCAAGAAGAAGGTGAAACCAGTGGCACCCAAGTGACAGCTCTGCACACGTACATACCCCTGCGGTCCCCGGCACCCTGTGCCCAGGTCAAACCTGCTGCCCACCTGCTGCAAGGACCTGCATCCAGGGACCTTGTTCTGCTCAGGCAGGCAGCAAATGCACCTAATGCTGAAAGATGTTGGCAAACCCTTTCTGGGACTGTCTCCAGAGAAGTCTAACCTTTAAAAACACACAGAGGAAATGCTCAGCTAAGTGAAATAACAGGTCTTGGCATTTTCAAAGAAAGTGCTGGCATTGTCTTTGGGTATTTCCAGTGCTCTTAAGCTGTTTGGGAGGTCAAGTCTCCCTTAATTATGTGTTTCTTCATTGCCTCTTCCTGTTCACTTGGCACAGAATGTGATGGAAGTGTACAATGTTTCTTGGAAAGGCTGTGAGGATTTCTCTGAAATGTTGAATGGGCAGGAGGTGGGCAGGGGACTTGAGAGGTTTATTTCCACTGCAGATGGCACTGACACTGCTGAAGAAAGCTCTGTTTTGGAAGGTTTCTGTTGACGCAGCTCCTCGTGAGACCTGGAGATCTTGTGACTTGGTAGTGTTGGATTTGCATGTCCAGAGTGAGACACCACAGTGCAGGGGAGTCCTTAGGGACAAATATAGCAAAAATTGTCTTATTTCATCCTAATTGTCCATATTGATCTCTTGTCAAATGTGTTACAGATGAGCCTCCACTTCTCTCAAGCCAGCAGAGTTTTTCTTCTTGTTCCTTGCCCTTCACACACATGGTCCTGAAGCAGTTTTCTGCACCTGCACCAGCTGATCCCAAAGGCAGGGGAGGGCTCTGCCAGCTGTGGGAACTGGCTGGTAACTCTCAAGATCAGGCCTGGTTCTTCCTCACTTACTACTGCTGAACACACTGCAGTCATCAGCTGGTACCCCCAGCACCATCACCCTTGTTGACAGGAGGCTGTTGTGTCAGGCTCCTCTGGATGCAGTTTCTTTGCTGCTGTCCTTCTATATCCTATCACTTTATTTTATTTTTTTTTCCTGTGCTGTCCATTAAGTCCCAAAGACAGTTCAGAATCTAAAAGAAGATTTATTTATTTTTTTCCTAATAGAAATCAGACTTCCAAATCCCTCAAAACCAATGGGGTTGGGCATGCTGAGTGAGGCTTGGCAGCATCTTCTCTTTACCCTTTGAAGGACTTTCTGCATATAAAGGTGGTGGCTTTAACAGCACAATTTCTTTTGGATTCAGTGTGAAAATAGCAGCAGGTAACTAAGGCTGGAGCTGGCTGGGGGTAGGAGTTTCATCTGTGGGTATGTGTAGTCCCAGGTCTGTGTATCCCAGAAGTGGAGGAGCAAAGGGAAATGGGGCACCTTATGACAAGATTCTGAGAGACTGTTTTGCTTAAAGCAAGAAGAGATAGGAAGAATGGTTGAAGAAGAGGGAAGAACCCTCTGGATGGCTGAAGTGGAAACAGTATGCGATCCAGATGACCTCAGGTTTGGGACTTGGGGAAGGAGGCTTGCTTGGCTCAAGGTTTTCTGATGAGGTATTACCCTCTCTTCTACCACTCTCCCCCACCCCGTTTTCCTTCCCTAGGTACATACATACCTCAGGCTGCAGGTATAACCCTCCATCCCCACGAATGGAGACACAGCAGGCAAAAGAGCAGCACTCCTCCGGGGGACCCCAGGAAAAACTACCCCTACATGGATGGAAGCTTCAGTGAAGATGACTGGGACAAGCCCAGCAGGTACAGAGGGGTGGGAGGAGGCAGGAAGGCAAATCATCTGCAGATGTGGATGTTGCTGCACAGGGAGAAATGGGTATGGAAATGTGATGGAGCAGCCAGTGATGTCCTCATCTTGGCATCAGGCGGCCATGGGGAGGGATATTGAGGTGGTGATCTGCTCTGTTGAACCACCCCCACACTGCCAAGTTACCCTGGGTGTAACATGTCTGTCATGTCCAGGTGACATTTGTGTCAGGAGTTCGGTTGGTCTCAGCTGCACGGACCACAGATTCTTACCATGTCTCATAGTCCTGCCATGAAAAGGCTGCAGTATTTTCATAGTTCAGATATAATAAGAAGAGATGATCAGGGCTGTCCCCATATGTGTTGGCCAGATCTTTTTGAGCGAGGATGCAGCTTTACAACAGCCCAGTGCCACAAAGCCAAAAGACCTCTTGGAGGACCAGTAGCAGGTTGCATGTCCAAGTTAAAATGTCCCAAAGCTGGAGCTGGATGTCTCTCTCCATCACACTTTGGCCCTTCTAACACCACAAACAAAGCCGCTCTGAGGGGACCATGGTTGAGTTAATCCCCCAGCTCAGCCAGTGTGGGAGAAATCCTGCAACACCTCCCAAGACTGTGGAGGAGGCTGCAGCTGCCCCTCACTTTGGGTGAAAATCCTGCTGGATCTGCCCTGGCCAGAGGCTGCCCCTCGCTGAGCCACACATGGTGGAAAAGCCTCATTGCTTCCTAACTAACCCTCCCCTCAACATCCTCCAGAGTCCCCATAGTTGTGTGTGTCGTGTTGTTACTGTTGGTTCTTTTTTCTTTTTTTTTTAAATTATTTTTTATTTTTCCTTAACTTTTGTTTGTCCAAACAAACCCCTTAGAACATCTCATGGCCATTTCCACCTATTTAAAGATGACCAAGCTGGCAGGAAGGCTGGCAGCAGCGCAGACTTTGTTCTTGTTTTGCCTCGCAGCGAGAGCCTGCTCGCCGAGGTCATTGATCCCCGTGGCCCTCCCAGCAAGGTCACCTGCTGCTGGAGTTAGCAAATCCGAGCCTGTGTGTCCCTAATGAGGGCTTTAAGCCCTGATGTCAAAGTGCAAGTGAAATGGTTCATGCCACTGAGCCCTCTTTATTAGGGAGAAAAACAAAATATCTCTACCCTTGACCACCTTTAGCCTGGAAACACCTCCTGACCCGGTGGTGTGAGCCTGTACTGATTCATCCACGTCCTGGACATGTTTGTTGTATCACTGATCTGGGAGGCAAGAAACTGGTAACTGGAACAGACATTTGCCTCTTTGGGAACCTGGGAGCAGAGGAAGGAAATGAGTAAGGGGAAAGAATCAAAATTTCCTTTTGGAGGGAAATTTTTGGTTTGTTTTTATAAAGTCTTGCTGGGTGCTTTTTTGACCTTTTTGCTGGGTGTAAAGGCTACTGCCTTTTAAAAGCTGGTGAAAGGTGGGGGGTAAATTTGAAATGCAATAAGACATATCAGATAGTGCTCTCTCCAGGCAGGCCATGATCCCACAAGGAGCAAAAGCGTATGTGTGTACTTCAATGCCTGCTACAGACTCCCATTTAAACCAGTGGATGGAAAGCAAAGTGTGTACTAAAGACTTTGCAGTTAATAGAGATGTGAAAAAAATCTCTATTAATAGCCCAAGGGGTCATTATGTATTTAATGGAGGCCAACCTCTCTTTGACTTGTATTCAAGTAAAATGTTTTGACTTAGAATTCTAAGTGGCTCTGGTGGATATGCATCCCTTCCCATCTGCGGCACTGAGGACCATTAAGCCTTGAGAGATGCTGCCAGATGCTGCAGAGGTGAAGCCTCATCCATGAAGCTCCTAGTAAGATGTGTGGAAGATGCATTAGGGCTGCTCTCAAGTCACTGTCCCCTTGGGGTCTCTCCCCATGACACATTAGTAGGTTTATCATGACCTGGATTTAATGCTGCAGAGAAATTTCCTTCAAGAGGCTCCTGTTAAACTGAGTGCTGAGGGTCTGAGTTTAATTGTTCTTTGCTTTAGAAGTATGAGAATTGAACCTGGGTTGTGGTCAGAGATAACAGATGCTAAAACTGCCAAGGTGGGAAATTGCAGAACCCCCAGAAAGACACACAGGGTGTTCACATTAATGTGTGTTTGTACCAGTTTGAGAGGATCTCTCTGTTCCTTATCCTTCCTTGTAGACAGATCTGGTTGCAATCTTTACACGGCTGTAAGTGCCATGACTGTTCTACAGAATAAAAAGGGACCTCCTGAAAGTAACAGTTCAGCTCCCTGGCCATCCCAAAGCAAATGAAGCCGGGTTTGTATGGGTTATACACGACACTGTCGATATTGCTGGCTGTGTATGGTGCATTTATTTGTCCAGCCCAATGCAATCATTTTTATATACATCTTTGCATTATTTACTCTCATAGAGGCCTAATGTATTTATCATTTTCTCACCATGTCTGTTACCCTCTGTGTTTTTCTCTCTCTTCTCAGGTGTTCTGTGTCTCAGATCTGAGCTCTATCCCATCAGCCTTTGTACTAACAGTCTCTGAGGCTCCTGGTTTACCCATAACGCATCCTTTTTTCTTTCACTTCTCTATTTCACCAAAGCGTCTTCCTAAACCTACAATCTTCCTACAGGCACTTTTTTTAATTTACCCTTTGAACTTTGACATTACTACACCAACTTAATTCTTCCTTTGAAGGACACTTACCCCGTTAGTAAATGCATGGAGGTCTCGTATTCGGACTCTTGTCTGAAAAGTTCATATTGTTTGCTTTTGTATATGAAGACTCTTCAAGTCTGCTTTTACTGGTGAGACACTTGCTGTAGCCTCGTGGCTTTCATCCTGCTGCAGAAGAGTGCTGACAATGTTTGGTTCCTACGTTACAACAGATACCCCAACCGCCAAAATGGCCTTGAGACCACTCATGAGGATAGTTTTTGGCGTGTTTTTGGAGAAGCTTTGGAGGATTTGGAAACATGCGGCCAGTCTGAACTTTTGAGGGAGATTGAGGTAAACCACGTTCTGAGTTTGCTGCTGATCTGACTGTTTTGCTCTTGCTGTAAATGTTAAGACTGTTTCCCCGGATCCCTGGGTAATAGCCCATAGTGTCCCTGTGCTGCCAGTTGTGCGAAGAAGGGTTTGAGTTTAATCCATGTCAGAGTTTGTGTTAATGGATAACTATGTCTTGTTAGACAGTTGCTTGCGTGCACTTTTTCTTTGTGCTGCTGACTTCCCCAGCAGGAACTCCATGCTCCAAGCTGTTGCTGGCCATCAGTCTTCATGTGACTTTGGCAAACCTTCCCTATCAAATGGTAAACCCTCTGCTTGGAAAGGTACTATCTGTCCAAGGCACTTAAAAACCAAGCAAAAGGAACCCCCAAAAACCCCCTGGGACTGAAGCCTTGGCTTATTTCAAATATAGACAGGCCCAACATCTATCTTGCATTCAGCTGTCACTCTGCCGGAAACTGATTCAGTGAAATAGGTAATTGGAAGCTTTTCAGCCAGCCTTCCCTGTGGAAAAATTTGAGAAAGTAATTGCTTCCTGCAGAAATAAAGGTGTTTCCTCTCTTCACAAACTACTTTCTCTTTTCTTTATCCAAAATGCTTTCGAGGTCATGTTATTGTGTCCGGTTATAGGATGAGGAGCCTGGATTTCTAAGCTGTGGGATGCAAATAAAGGCCTCCCCTTGAGACTGCTGAGCAGTGGGAAGCAAACCTTCCTGGCAGGATGGGACCCAGTTCAGCTCCCTCAGCCAGGGAGGAGGAGTGAGGCCCCACCAGCTCCTCTCTCCTCCTGCCTTCTGGGGGCAGAGGACTGGAGAGAGCTTGCTGGGTCGTGCATCCCCAGTGGGGCTGTTTTTATGCACAGCTGCAGATTGCTTAGGCTTCAGAGAGAAAAGGCAATTTCTGAATAATTGGAGGTGGAAAAGGAAAGTCCTGTTTTGGTCTACATGTGAAAAATATTGGTGACAAGGGACTTATTAATTGTTCTTTCCTCCTTGAACTTCAGCAACTGCAAGTGGGAGAGGAAATCTCAATTAAATGTATTGTACTGAAGCATGAAACAGTGTATTTATTATCTTAACTGTGCAAGAAAATGCTGACTTAAAAAAAACCAAAACCCAACACATAAATCCTCAAACCTCTCAGCCCCCACAAACTATTTCTTCCCTTGATCACTTATTTTCTAGACCTGAATGCATTTAGAAATCAGTTTAGGCAGCCACTATCAACCTTTCTGAACTCTCATTGACTGATGAAGAAAAACTACTCCTCTGAAACGATGCATAATGGCAAGCATCTAAATGTAACAGAAGAGAATTGCTGGGTTACTGTGAAATGCCACAACAGAGAAAATCTCATTCTGCCTAATCCTGTTCCTTTTCCAAGGATCTATGGTGCAGGGATGTGTGGGCCTTTGATTAATGTTGTTTTAAGGCTTCAGAGCTTTGGCAGTTATAGCAATGCTTTAAAAAATGTCAAGAAATCTTACAAAAAGCTGAGCACCTCTAGGGTTTTGGGGTATTTAGCATATTTCTAGAATATTTTTGAACATTCTAAGGACAAAAGTGCTGTGTTTTTAGCAGAAACCTGGTGGGTTTCAACTCCCCTTTTATCAAATCTGAAGTATCATCGATCTGTTCCTCCCTCTCCGTGTGCTGTGGGAGATGCAATGTTCGCTGGGGCTCTTGCTGTAGCACAGGTTTCTAAGCCCCAGCTCCTGGCCTCCTATGATTTTATGATAGTTATATATTTAATGTTCTAATTTTTTAATTATTTTTTTTATCTTTAACCCTTCATGCTCCTCATTTGACAAAGAGTTACTCAAGGTGACCCAAAGTAGCCCGGAAACAGGTTCACACACAGTAGCAGTTGACTCCCAGGCTGTGAGGTATGGGTAGAAAGAGGCTCTTTCCAGTATGGCTAGTGGAGCATATGTCCCTTCCTTGCTTTGAGAGTAACCAAGACATGGGAAAAACCAATATGGGCCAGCCAGAGGCTGGAGAAGTCGGGAACAGTTGCCCTTTTCTGCTCGTTGGACTTAACCCAAAGCACCTGGCAAATTGCTTATGATGCTGCAAGGAGCATCTAGATACCTTGAAGATAAGGAAGGGGTCAAATGCTGTAGGAACAACATGCTGTTGGGTTCTCAGGCCAGTTTTGGTATTTGCAGCATGTCAGGGAGGGCAGTAGCACCATGTGCACAGAGCTTTCTGTTCTCAGCTCTGCAGTGCTTGTGGTGGCACAGCGTGGCGGTCGGGGGAGTACCAGGGCTGCCTGAGCTCAGTGAACAATGTACCCTGGATGGCTGTACCAGTGTTTGTTGAACTGTGTTTCAAGTGTGTGGTAACTCATCATGCTTTCAGCATATAGTAGATACTTGAGTTTTGTCCAAATTCGAGCAGATTAAGTCATTTTTGTGTGAAGACCCGAAAAATTCAAAGCTAAAAGTTTTTCTGTATTTTTTATCCATCCCTATTTGGGATAACGTAGATAGTGCTGGCATTTTCACACTGCCACCAGAATTTACTTTACTTGCCTTTATGGCAGCTTGGAGCAAAGAGCTGGAAGGCCTTGATTAGAGATGCAGTCAGATGACATTTCCTCTGTGCACAGAAGCAATTGCTCTTTGACTTGCCACCTTTAGCATCACGGAATTTTGCTATCTTCTTCCTACCTTTTCTCTCTTCTACTTTTTGACATTTAATGGGACTGCAGACCCTTGGAGTCTGAACTTTGCAATGACACTTTTCATTATGCCATTTAAATGGACTCTGTAACCTGGAGCCAGCTGAGGTTCCACAGGCTGGATTCTTGACTCCTTTGTTAGCTTTGATGAATGTAATCTCATTAGTGAAAAGCATTGCCAAATGGAGTAGAATCTACTTAGGGGCATCTTTTAATGGATGCTATCAAGGATGACCAGGCTTAAATACTACTTAATTTCATATTTTTAACGCAGTTTTGCTTAGTGACGGCTCCCACTTACTGACAGATAAAATCCTAATTTCTCTGCTGAATTGGCCATAATGGAGTCCAAGGAATTGACTTCCCTGGGCCATTGCCAGCACTGAGCAGTGCTGATGATGACCTGCAGCCTGCAGGCGTGGGCTGAAGAGCCAGGCAGACAGTGTTTCCTCTGCAGGATTCCTGAGATCAGAATGTTCATCCTTCTTGACTACCAAGAAGGTTACTGCACAAGATGAGCTTGCCTGGCCCTGTTTCTGTAGAAGGGGTCATCAAACAATAAGGAGGTGCTCAAAAAATGTTTTATTCTGAAATAAAGCTCCATGTTTGGGGTGGGAGAGCAAGCAGTAGGTCAGTAATAGACTTGAGGAAATTACTTGAGTAATTTCCTGAGGTCTGGAAATGGAAGAACTAACTGGAAGAGCTTCTTGGTACTTACTTATCTGGTTAATGAGAACAATGATGCCCCCCCTTTTTGTTGCCTGTGCCACTTTCATTGCTGCATGGTCCATTTCTTCCTGCTGCTGGCTTAGTAGGGTGACTTTGTGCCTTTGCCCTACAGGCATCCATCATGACAGGGAGCGTGCACAACCTGGGCCTGGAGGGCAGCAAGCTGCTAGTGGACTCTGTCAACCCATCAGGAATGAGCCCATTGAGGAAAGCAAACCCCAGCTGTGATGATGGACAGACTGAGAGCAGCAGCTCCCCTGCCAAGAAGAATGACAGGAATCGGGACATGAAGAAGATTGAGAAGGAAATGCAGGAAATCATGTCTCCTACCCCCCTCGAGTTTCACAAGGTCTGTGTAGCAGAGGGTTGGGGTGGCTGTGGCACTGTCGTACCTCAACAGTAATAGCTGAAGAAGCTTTGTAACCCTTGTAGAAATTTTCCTTTGTTCAGACGGACTCCCAGAAAATCTTCCCTTTTAAAGCTGCCCCCCAACAAGGTTTGCAGCAAAGGTCTCCAGAGACTCATATTAAGAGGAAGGGACCTCTTCAGAAAAGTAACAGAATTTAGCTACCATGCTTCAGTGGGGTTTAAACCTGTGCTTTGCTGTTTCCCTGTAATATATGAGAATCACAGGTTCTTGTGTTTTGGAGTTCATTGGTGCTTGAGATACAGGTGAGAGAGCTCAAAGTACAGCCCTGTGAAGACCTCTCAGCCCTTTTCTAATGGCATGCTTCCTTCAATAGGCCATTTTCTTATAAAAAATAACTTACAATAACTTGAAAATAACTTATTTCCCCTCCCATTCCACTCCACCCCAGTCCTTCCTAAAGGGGCACACGGGTAGGACTTTGAAGATGGGATACTTGTTTGAATTCAGTACCCAGCTGAACGTAGCCAGTTTAAGCATGGTGCAAGTCAACGTCAGTTAGAAGAAGTAATTAACTGTAGAAGCTGCTGATGCAGAATGCAAGCAGGGAAGGTAGCTGGAGAGGATTCAAAAAATTTGATTGCCTTTTTCTTTCCTAGTGTGAGTTTAGAACAAAACCTGCAGTTATGGTAGCTGGAAAAAGCAACATTTCATGTTTGTTCTGCTCTTGTCCTTCAGGGCATAGCAAATATGTCTTTAAATAAAACTCCTTTGTACCTGAAGGAGGAAATCTGGGTAATTAGGCATGTTACAGGGTGACTCTTCGTTCTGCTGGAGCATCTAGTGTTGGCTGTGTTTAGAGATGAGGTTAAAGCTAGGTGGGCTGCTCCTGTGCGCCCTCCTGTGCACTGTTCTTCCCAAAGACCTCACATCCATGAGGCTCACATAGCCATGAGTGCAGCAAGGGAGTCAGAGACACATGGCAGAGATACATTATTCATGGGAAGCAAAGGGAGATTTTGATGGTGTTGGGGAATCAGTTGGCCCTGGCTCCCAGTGTTATCCCGGGGCAAGATACACTTCCAGTAGTGCACAGCTCCTACTAGGACAAGTGACATGCTCAAGGGAAGGGTGATGAGGTTATCCAGTTCTTGTCCCCAGTATATCAGCACTTATTGATATAATTTTTCTGAAAATAACTCTTGAATAATACGGTGAAGTTTAAATGTTCTTGCAGAGTGATGTATTTAAAATGAGCTGTCTTCACATTTGGCACACTATATTGAAAGTTCTCTGTGGACATGTTGATTTTTCAAGTGCTGTTCTGGCATACACAGAGGGTGCACAGTGTAACTTGGGCCAGTGAAGGTGATGCTCCAATAATGACAGTTGCTTTGTGATTGCTTGGGTGAAATATGGCAGCTCAGTCTGTCTTTCACTGCATGGATTTTCTTCCATATCCAAGGGAGAGGGACTGCCCTGTGGCTGGTTGTATGCCAGTCATCAAAGCATCTGCCCATGATGCGTACCTGAACTGATGCTGTCTGGTAGATAAAGCTCAATCTGTATTAGCTGCCCAGTCTGAAAAAAAATCTACCCAGGAGACCCAGAGAAGAATTGCTGTGGGTCCACACACATTACCTGTGCTACTTCTGTCCTGCAAACCCTGTACGTCTCCTCTTTCATCTGCTCCATTAAAACATGTTCTGTTTCACCCCCTCCAGATGACACTCCACAAAGACCCGGAGAGCGAAGACTTCGGGTTCAGTGTTTCGGATGGCCTGCTAGAGAAAGGTGTCTATGTAAATATGGTCCGTCCGGATGGGCCAGCAGATCAGTGTGGCCTCAAGCCATATGACAGAGTGCTTCAGGTAATAAATGTAAAATGCAGTTCTGGAGGCTGGGATGGAGTGAATGAGTGGCTGAGAGGAAGAGAGAAGTGAGACCCATCCATGGCAGCACTAAGTTTAATGAAAGGTAATAGTTAGCCAACTAGGTGAGCACTTAGGCACCAAGCATGCAATGAGACCCGTGCTCTATTGTGAAAAATCACTAGGCATACCCCTAGGTTACACCTATTCCAGGACACGGCCTGCCTGGCACTGACCTTTTGAGCTTGGGCAGCTCGGAACAACTGGAAAGCTGTGCTGCTTCTCCCCCTCACCCTCAGTCCTTTTCCTATTGTGTAAGAAGGTGATTATTTGAATGAATTAGACTGTATTTAGGAATATATGTTCCTGCGAAACCCCACATGGAGTTAAGTGGTGTTCATGGAGTTCTGTGCATGCCTTTGACAACTAGAAGAGTTTTCTAGGAAACGCATCCTTCAAGCAAAGTGTTTTTCATGGATATTTTTCTTTGAAAGATACTATCTGAAAGAGCTGATGGAGAAATAGAATAAAAACTCCAGTTAAAAGCACAGTCTGTAATAAATGTGACCATATCAGACTACCAGAGGGACAGTAAGAGCATAGTGAGTTTCAGAGATTGGAGAGGAGCTTTATATGGATGAAACAACTATTTTGGGGCAAGTCAAATAGCAACTGAGAGTACAACCCCAGTGGAAAAATTGCCACCATTTGGAAAGGCAGATATTGTGACCATATTAGGAAGCACTCAAGAAGACGTTTAGTTTCACTGATTTCTAGGTGGGGGTTGTTAGCAGTAGGATTAGAGCCAATATATTATGTACATCAGGTAACTGGAGAGCTGGCAGCGCTGTGGGGAACCTTGTTTAAGCTTGTTATGGTCTCTAGCCAGTTGGCTGCTCTACAATTATTCCTTCTCGGCTTCAAATAAAAGATGGTGCAAGAATGAACAAGAAGCTAATTAGGCTCTGGACTGCCTTTCTGCTGAGTGTTGGATGTGTCACTTTCTGCAAGTGCCAAGTGCCCTGGGAGGTGTGCCCGAAACCCTAACCAGAGAGGCATGGAGACTTTCAACAGCCCCTTCCACACACTGCACCTCACAGCTTATGCTGAGGAGAAGACAAGGTGGTTGCCATCCCGTTGATGTATGGAGTTGTGAATGAGGGATTGTAGACCTGGTACAGGCAGCTCCCATCGGGAAGTACAGATTGCTGAGGATGCTTCGCAGTGGTGCTGCTTTATGGGCTTGATGATGTGGCTGAAGGCCAGCGCAGCACTTTGTCCCTGCTGTCACAGACCCCCTCTCTGCCTCTCAGCTGGATGGATAACCAGAGCATCGCATTGCGCTGACAGTGCTTCTGCAGTGGAGCAGCCTGGCTGCTGTAGAGCAAAGGCAGAGCATGCTCCTGGCTTATCCCTCCTTGTCCACATGTGCTCTAGAAGTTGTCCTTAGCTATAACAAGCAGTATTGTGGTCAACAGTGCGGACACCAGCTAGGTTAGGGAGACACTGCTACTGTCGCAGAGCCCAGTTCCGTGGGTCTGTATTCATGCTGGGAAAGGGTTTTGGATGGAAGGGTTGCATGGACTCATCCAGCCCTTAACCCAGAGAAGGAAGCAACACCTGGCCCCAGGGATTATGTTTGCTCCAAAAGTGGGTGGGAAATTCCTTTCTCCCTTCTCTGCTTCCCCTCCCCATGCTGTTTGCCAGCCCCCTCCATCCCAGAGCTGTGATGGCACCAAGCCCAGGTGCTCTGGTAGCTGTAGGCAAGAGAGCTGGGGTGGTTCTTGCAAGTGACCCAGCCTAGAAATGTGCTTGAAGGTCTGCAGTAAAAACACTTTCACTGCTGAATCCTGCAGAAGGAATTTGCAGCCACCTTCTGAGCCCATGTAAAATACATCCAGACTCCTCTGAAATGAAGGATGTAAATGGAGACAGAGCAGAAGCAGAAACTGTTCAGCATAGTCTTCATTTACTGCTGGCTGGTCTGGAAAATGATTGGCAGAAGCCTCAGGGTCTGAGCTGTATTTGTTTTCTAGGTGTTGAATACCCTGTATCACAAAGTTAAGGCCAGTAAAGGCCATGATGGTGAAAAAATAATGAAAAATGGCAACCTTTCTCCCACAGGCTTGAACTGGGTAAATTTTCAGCTTTTTGGTTTTGAGCTCTGAAGAGTTTAATACTTATAATAATGCCCCAGACACCGGGGGTCAGGGTTTGTGCCTGATCCAGACTTTTTTTTTGCCCTTCCTCTGCCAGTTATTGCATTGTTTCTCAGCAAAGCAAGGATGTGCTCAGCCTGGAGGGGTGCCCCTGCTTTGCTCTGCTGTGAACCTGAAAACAGGGACCCCCAAGGGTTGTGTGTTTTCATAGGTGTGGGTTTAGCACCGACCTTGCATTTTCTGACTAACAAATATGGTCTTTCTGTTGTTCCTCCCCATGGCATGTCCTAAATCCATCTCGGCAGGTAAACCGCATCCGAACAAGAGACTTTGACTGCTGTCTGGCTGTTCCCCTGATTGCGGAGGCTGGAGATAAGCTGGACCTGGTGATCAGCAGAAACCCCCTGGCATTGGCTGCCAATGCTCCCTTGGAGGGGAATGGAGAGCTGCCAGGACAGGCAGCCCATGGCACTGAGGACAAGGCGAACATCCAAACGCTCTGAGCAGCGGGAGCAGAGAGGACAGTGCTCAGGGCCTCTGCTGAGCTCTTGTGGTATTTGGGGTGTTTTTCCTGTTTTTTTGCACTGGTATTTGTAAACGCTGTGTGTACCATAACCTTCAAGTGGGGAGGTGGGTCTTCAGTGAACTGTTGTCTGTAGACCGCCAAATGTTGCTGGGAAGGTCATAGCTGGATGTGCATCTCAGGCTGAGCGCAGCCGTGGGGTGGTAGGATGAGCTGCCGACAGGAGGAAGGAGCATCCACAGCCATCCCCCATGGCAGGGCATCCCCCTGCCCCCTGGCCATTGCGGGGTGTGGGGTCCTGCCTCTGACACCCTCCTCGCCCTGAAGGCATGGGCCATCCTATAAACACACGTGGTGCTATTATGTTTCTTGTTTGCTTGGTTGGTAGCAAGACTGAAATGTCTTTTCTGTTCTGCCCAGCCCCATCCTTTAAACACTTCCAATAAATGGATGTCCTCAGCCCCTGGCATTCCTGGTGCAGGGCTGTCAAGAGTCCTGTTTAAACATTTCAAAATGTGCTTCAGAGTGGGTGGATGTGATTCTTGATCAAAAATTGGTATTTGCAGCTGCCTCCTGCCAGCCCCATCCACATTCCCTGCCAGGGCTGGCACCTCATCTCTCCATTGATTCCCATGAGCAATGTGGTGACCTGTGCTGGCGCAGTTCTTACAGAGCAGAAGGCTGAACCCGAGGCTAAAGGCTCTGAATACCTGCCCAGATCCTCAGCCACCTTGCTCATCTGGGCTTTATGGAGGTGCCTGCAAGTCTGGCCTGTACCCACAATCAAACAGCAGACTAGCCATCTTCCCAGGGCTGTCCCTGATATTTTGGACTAATAACCCTGTCAGGCAGTGGCATGAGAAGCCCTTCGTTAGCTGGAGGTTGTGTCCTGTGTCCTGCGTGGTCTGGGCAGTGTGTGTGCCCTTGTGGGTTCGGCTGCTCTCCCCCAGTCTCCCTGCCTTTGCCTGCCTCTGGCCTCTCTGTGGTTTTGCAAGCATGATGCCCCGTGGTCACTCCTCTCCCTCCCAAGAGCCCCCAGCCCTGTGGAGAACAGGGGCTGTGATGTTTGCATCATGTCCTCATCTTCCTGCCATGTTTCACCTATTAGCACTTTATGATAATGTCCGTGTCCCGGTGATGATGGCGTGAGCCTGGCACTGTTTTCCCCGGGAAGGCTCAGGCATGGTGGGGATGAGGAGCTTGCTCAGTTGGAGCCCTGGAGCCCTGGCACCCACCACCCTGGGTCTCTGCTCACCCTTTTGGTTCCTCCATCACCACCTGCATTCTGGTGGTGTGTGTAGGGATTTGGATGGGTCTATGTGACATGTTTGTCGCTTTGCTGAGGCAGAACTTGTCCCCCACCATCCATCCCTGAGCTACTTTGCGACTCTGACCCTCTGCAATAGTGCGATGTGTTAGGTGTCCAGACGTGTCTGGCCCCATCCAGCTATCTGTTGTTGTAGCCATGTTCTCCTGGAGTATGCAATATCCCATTCCATTGCTGCCACAACTAGATAATGTGCCATAATCAATACTGTGGAGCATTGACAGTGCAGCCGGAAGTGTTTTTATATGCAATATTCTGAGCAGTGGAAGCTCATGGGGCTTCTCATAGGTTTTTAATGAAGACTTTTATTAAAGGCTTTAAAAAAAAAAAAAAAAAGGAAGAAAAACTTGGTCCTTGTATCCCTTCCTATGCATTTTGAATGATATGAAGATGAAATGCATTACTTAAATGTGTATTTTTATCCATATATTAGAGTGTATTCCTTGTAAAGTATTTTTATATGCTAATTTTCTTATGTATCTATGAAAGCACAATATTTAAAAGTACAGCATTTCAAAGAATATTTTAGTCCTGTTTTGGACCTATTTGTAAATCTCTGTATTTAAATGGGATTGCAATGACTTTGACTTTTTTTTTTAAATTAAATAAAAGCAAATGAAATGCGTTTGTTTTGGTTTGTGTCTCTGCTGGAGGATGATAGTGAAGCAAGACTCTGCTTCCAGTCCTATTTTAGCTTGCCAGTGGACTGCCAGTTAGGAACATCTTGAAGGACACAGAGGGCTTTGCTGGGTAGCCACTGCTCGTAGGGCTACTGGTGTGGGGCTGGGTTTGTCTCTTGACACCATCCGGCAGTGAGTCTTGAGGTCAGTTGCTTTCCTCCCTTTGAACATGGAGGCAATTTTTCTGTAGGTCTTTGCAGTAAGAGCTGGAGTTGTCTATGCACAATGGTTACAGCATCACTTGCAGTCTCACTTGGTCACACTGGAGATCTTGCTGGGTTGAACCTCGGCTACTTCACGACAAAACAGAAATGCAGGAAAGCATGTGGTGGCCATGGCGTGGCTGTGGCAGCATTTGCAAAGCTATGGTTAGTCCTTAGGGATGGGTTAAGAAACTGCTAGAGAACAATGTGCTGGCAGGAGGTAGCCTGTTCAGTGCTCAGAAACTGCAGCTGTAGCGGGGTGCCCTGAGGAGCCATGGTGTGGTAGCCAAGCCATGCCATCTCTGACACCAGACATACAAACAAACGACTGCCGTGAATCCAGAACATGGTTCATTGTGTCCTTATGCTGAGGATTTCTTCCCTTTGCTCTTACAAAGAGTTTTGGGGATGCTGCTGTGCTCCCAGTGTGCTCTGTGGGTAAGCCCTTAAGGAATCTGCTCACTGTCAAGGAATGGGGTGAGCTGGATTTTGCAGCCCTTCACAGCCAAGTGGGTAATGCAGGCATTTTCAGAGGCTGAGAATGGTATAGAAATGCTCCTGGTTAGACCTAGGGAATCATTGCCATGTAAACAAGCCTTATCTGCCATCTCTGGCTGCCCTCCTGGGGCACAGACTTCAGAACAGGGCCCTTCACACGTTTGGCACTTGCCAAAGCTGCGTGGAGCCAACCCAGGTGCTGGGACAGTGGTGGGTTGAACGAGCACCGTGACGGAGAGGTTTGGGTGTGCAGCAGGTGGAAAGTCAGCATGGTGCTACTCTCCTGGTATGCGCTGCCCAACGCCCGAGTGGGCAGCGTGTCCTCTGCTAATGTCACCTTGTCTTCCACAGGCTTCAGTTGATGGAGCTGGGCACTGCCACAGGCAGGTGACAGCCACCTGTGACAGGTACACGAAGCCCTTTGGCAGCAGCTTGTGGCACTTAGAGGCTTTTAAAATTGTTTATTTTATTTTTAACTTGAGACACGGTCCAGTTGCTGCCAGTGCCGGCAGTGGGCTGCTCAGCCTGGGCACTGCAGGCTTCACCAATGGGAGGAGAAATTCCTGACAAAGTCCTCAAGTTACACCTGGCAAAAAAAAAAAAAGGAAGGGAAAAAAAAAAAAACCAAACCCAAATACCACCACCACCAACCCCCAAACACACCAAACTCAAAGGAAGCCCCACCCAAATAACACAGGTGTGGGACTAATCCCAGGCAGGGGCACTGGCACCTCAGCAGTGATTAGGGCCTGATGCAGGAAAGCTGAGCAGCTTTACATTTCACAAATAGGAGCCACCTAGATGGTGGTGGTGTTCTTTTCTCTTTCCCTACCTAAAATCAGGACTTAAGGAATGGTCTCTCTGGTTTAACCATCTGTACAGATCATTAGTGAGCCTTAAATGACCAGTCCCATGCACCAGGAAAATAACTGGCTTATTATTTATTTCCACCCCCCCCCTTTTCTTTTTCTTCTTAATGGGCTTCTGGTGTTGTTGAACCACACCCTGCCCTCCTTCCTCCCCCCCCTGCCTCCCCCACCCCCTCTTACCCCTGGCAGAATATCATCCATGAAGGTAGAGCTCCACAGCAGTAACTCATCAAGTTGGCCTCATCGACCTGTGGCCCTGTGAAGGGGCCAAGGAAAGCTGGTGACTGCAGCAACAGGCTTGTGAGGACATCAGTGCTCCATTTATCAAGGTAAAAAAAAAAAAGAGGGACAATGATGGGGGGCCAGGGGCTTGGGGGGAGGGGGGGAGCTGCTTTCTCATGGTCTTGTAAAACTGAACCCATGCCCAGCTGCTCTTGATGAAGAGTTGGTTTGGGAAAACAAAGCACCAGTGAAGTAAGGCCAGAGGCTGGGCAAGATTGCAATGATATAGGGTGGGTCCAGCACTGACCCTTTTGCACTCTAGGCAAAAGACATTGCTGAGAGGGGAAAAAAAACCACAACAAAACAACAACACAACACAAAAAACAACCCCACAACAAAACAAACAACAACAAAATGCAACAACCCAAACCACTGACGATGATCAAGGGAGTTTTTAGCTCTTGCTGAGCAGTGCTTAATGTCAAGGCCTTTTTTGCTGCTCACACTGCCCACCAGTGAGTAGGTTGGGGATGCACAAGACACTGGGAGGGGGACACAGCTGGGACAGATGGTGTGTACAGAAACACAGCTGGGGAGGATGGCCATGGCCTGGGGACTGGCTGGGCATAGATTGCTGAGTGGTGACAAAGTCACTTGTTTTATTATTTTTTTTCATAATTTGTTTTTCTTTGGTTTGTTTTTTTTTTTTTTTCCTCTTTGTTGGTTTTATTTGTTTTGTGTGTGTTGTTTTCTTTCCTCCTCTTTTTAATGATTAAACTGTTTGTAGCCCAACCCATGAGTTTTTGTACTTTTACCCTTCCGCTCCCCTCCCCCCCCCCCAGTCCCACTGGTTGAGCGAGCAGCTGTGTGGGACTGGGGTAGCAGGGCTTTATATTTATATATTTATATTTATATATTTATATTTATATATTTATATATATTTTAGTACCAAAAACCTCAGAGCACCACCCCCACAATAAACAACAGGTTTAAAGGAAGAATTTAGCTACTCAAAGACCAAAAAAAGCATCCAAGGGCATAGGTGGTTTATAAAGGAAAGGTTTATTTTTAATTATAAGGTGATTACAAACTCATCTAAAAAAGCAAAGATGACTTAAAAATATCCATATACAGTTCATTTATCTAAAAGGCAAAACAGAAACCGCAAAATACAAACATTTACCATATACACAAAGGCTAGAGTTTTTAGGATTAAATTACACTCCAGGATTTTTTTCAAATACAAATATTCCTGTTTGAAACACACAAAAAAAATGTTTTAAAATGTTTTAAAAATATTTTTTAGTTTTGTTTTTTTTTAAAAAAAAAGTTCAGATGACATATTTTTTTTTCCAGGAGGCCATCCTTGACAGTGGCCTCCTTGCTGTATGTGCTACTCATCACAATACTGTAGTCACAGTTGCTAGAAATTTAAATAATAATAATAATAAAAAAACCACCACTGTTTTTAGCCAAATACATCAAACAAGATGGACCACCTTTTTATAAGTGAAGTCCCTGGCAATGTTATCAGGTAACAATCACAACATTACATTGGAGAAAAACAACATCCTATTGAACAACAAGCACTTCAGAACAGTACTGGGATGCTGCAATGCTGAGAGACCAGTGCTGGCTTCCAGGACAGGAGCAGATGACAAAAGAGCTCAACTTGCCCCTCGGGAGTCTGGGGGTGTATTTTTTTCAGCCTCTCAACATGCCTTTGCCACTGTTCTTTTTTTTTTTTTTTTTTTTTTTTTTTTTTTTAATATTGAGGGAAAAAAAAAAAGGAATCAAACCTTTTTAACAACTCAACTGCAGAAGCAGGTGGTTTTAGACACAGTATGTATCATGCTAACATGTACTACGCTACAGGTCCGAAGCCTTCCCTGCATACGCACGCACACAAAAGCACACATGCACAGCTTCTCAGCATCATCAAGTGTCACCTTTTATGTTGGTGGGTTGTTTTTTTTTTAAAGCTATCTTTTTCCCCCATGATTTTGTTTGGGTTTTGTGGGGCTTTTTTTTGGTTGTTTTTTTTGTGTTGTTTTTGTTTTTTTCTTGAGCTGGGAGACGTTTTCCCTGTGCTGCAAACGGGAAACCGAGCAGTGATGCCCAACTGTGCACTGCAGAGCCAAACCATGGGGGTTTAAAAAAATATCTTTAATTTGCTTTGCCCCTAAAGCTCAGGGCTGCATAAAGCTTGTGGCAATTAAATTCTGACACTTTTCACTGATTATTTCAAATTAGCACCCAGCAGTGAAACAGACAGACAGTGTCTGTGCTGCCATTCAATAGCCCAGCACTGCCCACAGTAACTGGCTCTTTGCCAGTTACAGGGCCTGTCACTAAAGTTTTCCACCTTTGATGGGGATGGGGGAGAGGTTTGATCTATTAATGTTTTCAACTTGCAAAATTTTTATCTTTTATCTCTTTTTGGGGGGGTGGGGAGGCTGAGGCGGGGGAGTTCAAAAGGTATCTGTTGCTGCTTCTGTCCTTGTTGTAGGGCAGAGGTAAATGGGACTCACCAATTCACACTGACAATTGGGGGGAAAACAAAACAAAACACACAAAAAATTACTTTTTTGCATTAATTTTTTTAATAGAAACAAACAAATTCAGATTTTGAATTTATAATTGTTTCAAAATAGAAAAGCATTGTCCATGTACAGGCTTGTTTTGGGAAGGCAGAAAAGAGCCATGATCCGGTGGAGAGTGCAGGGCTGGAATGGCAGTTTTCCAGATGGAGTTAGTGCTGGTTAAGCTGGAAGTCTTTGTTGAGCAAGCTTTCCAGCAAACTCAAATTGACCATTGATACCAATAGAAATTTTTTGTGTCCAAAGTATGGAGCTCGCAGGGCTTCTTTTTGTGCTAGTTCATGGGTTTCTTAGGTGTCGTGTGTTACTGAGGCAACTGAATACTTTCTTTCTCAAGCTTATCTTTGATTACAAGAAATAAACAAGCTAATAGGGTCTGACAGTTCCTGACCTTTGCTCATGCAAATATACAAATACACAACTACACGTCAGTCCTAACCACAAGGCTTTTGAAGCTGATTTTTGGAGAAAACAAGTCCAAGGCAGCTGCCTGAAGCCAACCACACCCAAACTCCCATACCAGGAGCCATGTGGTGCTTTCCAGAAGCCAGAAGACTATTCAAGGCTTCATTGGAGATGCCACAGTCCAGGATTTTGTCATTACTTTCCCTCTTCCACCACCCCCAATTTAGGCCATTTGGACACCCTGGCAGGTTGGCTCTTTGCAGGCAAGTGGTGCCTGTACTTTCTCAGTCCTCATCCTAAACAGCTCTGCAAGACTTAGACAGGATTTGCAGCCTAGGAATGAAGCAATGTCCCCACTTGTGTGTGTGCATATGAGGGTGAAAGATTCCATCTACTAGTCTATTTAAACACAGATTTATTTGTTTACTGAAAGTTAGCAACTTGCATTCAATCTCCTGGAAATGATGTCAGGGTCATCTTTCTTCCAAGTGTATTTGAGCTGCTTAACTAACTTATCCACTCCATTCAATACACAGCTTATTTAACATTTTTATATACATTATGTCTCCATGAGTGATCCTGCAGTGATCACTGGAAGCTAATAATCAGTTATTGAAAAAGTTATTGAAAAACGTTCAAATCCTTCTCCCATGGATAGAGTTTTGCCATTGATGCGACAAGTGGGAGCTTTGAACCCAAGTGTGGCAAGCACAACCTCAACAAAACTGGAAGTCTCCGTAGCAAATAAAAACAGACTGGGAGGAGACTTGGAAAGGGCCTATCGAATGGAAATGTCCATGTGTCTTCAGATCTACTTGACTTCTCTAACGCTGAGACAGAGAAGAGGAACCAGGAGTAATCTGCAGTTGAGAAAGGGGGATGCACACAGGACTGAACACAGCTGCAGAAGATGCTATCCTGATGGTGGCATTAAAGGCTCTGCTGATGGTTGCAGGGTATTTTTGGTGTTACAGCAATTGTAAGGCTGCACCTTTGTTTGTTTGATTGTTTGTTTTCTTTTCCTCCTCTCCCCAAGAATAGCAGTGAAAATCAGTTTTGCTGAGCTCTTTCAGCAGACCATTCCTAACTCCCCTCCAGGAGCTGTGCTGCTGAAGGGTGACCACCAGTGTTGTTCTAGATGGCAAATACAGCTGCTTGGCTTTTGTATTTTCATTTAAAAACACAAGAACAAATCCATTGTGGACCTACTATCTCACACTTTAAAGAGGACTTTTCTAAATGTGTGGATCTGTTTGGACCAGATGAAAAGGAAAACTACGGATAAGAAGGAAAATGAGAACAGTGACAACAATAAAAACCAGTTCTATTTATGAAATCATACTGTTTAAATACCAAAATACCGACTGCCAATAGAGTCCCGTACAATAGATGCCCATTCAGTGAGATCATAACTAGTGACAGGTGAACTGAAAAAGTTTGGAAAATAGAGAAAAATATGAAACAGGTCAGAAAATCTTGTGGGGTAGATGTTCCCCTTTATGTTTCTAGTATCTCTTGATTTAATTTCAGCTGGAAAGAAATCCTGCTGAAAACCTGCTGTTTGCAAGCCCAGAAGAATAATTAATACAAAGGTACATGAAATAAGGTAAGTGTGGGTTTTGCCTTGTTTTATTCTGGTTTTAAAGTCAGGGTTCTGGTTCTAAAGATCTCATGCCAAAACTGCACTAGCTTTTCCCTGCATCCAAACCAGTTCATCTATGACTAGTCACGATAGTTTTAATATAGAGTTCCTCACTTACATAAAACAGGTAAAATACAGCACAAGTGTTTAAACAAGTAAATTAGGGAAAAAAAATCAGTTGCATTTGCAGTCAGAAATAGGTAGAAAACACAGACTTTTAAAAAGAACTTTTTTTTAAAATAAATTTGGCAGAGGATAATGTTGAAATGCAAATTTACCACCAAGAAAAGTTCAGAAATCTGATAACAAAAGTGTTAGGAAAAACCAAAACTGTAAAAATCTGAGTGTGCAAAAAATCCGAGTGTGCTCATTGGAACGCAAACCCCAGATAAACCAAGAATAATTAATAATATTTTTTTTTCTTTTTTTTTTCTTTTTTTTTTTTGGAAGGGAGGGAAGAGGGGAGAGAGGAATTGTTTTCCAGAAACAATAATTTCTTAGCTCTTTGTGAATCCCAGCCCTCCCTTGCAGTCATGCCAAAGAGCAGAGCAGGGCCAGAGGAGGTGACAAAGAGAATGTTTCAGTTGGTTGTTGCATATGTGAGACATTTTCACTTGGTACATGGAAGCAACTGATTTGAATGGCACAGTTTATATTGAAATGGGGCTGGGTTCTAGTTCTCTAGTAGTTGTACTTTGAAAGGTGTAGTATTAGCCCTCTGGTTCTTCACACAAAAACACTCTCCACAATGTGGGAGATGGCTCAATACCCAGCTGACTCGCTGGAGCCAGATCTGATGTAGCCAAACCATTTTTTTTCCCTAACTAAAGTTTGTCTCAGCTCTATAGCACAAAAGCGATGTGCAAACTATATCTCAAACACCATTATATCATAATGTATATATACTGAAAAAAAGAAAAATAAATCAAGCATCAGTGTTTCATCTGCACTCAGAGAAACCATTAATTTAGACCACCCTAACCTGCCAATCCCTCTTCACCCAGGCACATGTGCCTGTTTACTGCAAACACTGATTGTAACTCAAAAATGGGGGTCCAAGCTGAAGTCCACTAAGAGAGTTATCTTTGATTACATGTCCTTGTCTTTGATGCTTAAAGGCTTTGTTAAAAAACAACTCAGCTGTATGCATGCTTCTTAATTTTGGCATATTTGATGACACTCACTGGCCCACTGAATTTCTCCAGCGACCTTTGGATGGCTATTGCCACTAGCCCAGCAGGTGACATTAGGTATTTGCCATCTCCAGCTGTGGAAAAGTTTCATTTGTAGCTCTCATAATACAGCAACCAGAAAAAGAAAACAAAAGCAATTCTGCCATGGCTGGTTTTGTTGCTGCAGCTCAGCTAATGTAAAATTGTGTACAAATTCAAACTACGAGTATTTTGAAAGTTATAGATGCAGCCACTTTTAAAAATTATTTTGGTCCATCTCTTTTAAATCACCCCTTTTCTGTTACAGGAAAACCAACAAGCTAATCAACAAATGTTTGTGCTGCTGCAGCCAGTTAGCCCATGGGACAAAAAAAAAAAACACAAACCAAACCCAAAAATGCTCTGTAGGAATGTTAAGAACTGGATATGTTCCTGTTTAAATGACAAACTCTGCCCTGACAGACTAAGCTGATGGCAGAATAAGCAGATACAAACTCTGCTTTTATTATTTCCTCTAAATACCTTAGGATATCTTAACTGTGGTATAAGAAGAAACAAACCTCTCTCTCTAATACAATGCCCACAAGAAAAAGCTGAATTTCCCCAGAGAACCTGTTCCCAGCACAACCTGCTCAAGTTTTCTTGTTTGTTGGTTTTGTTGTGTTTTTTTAAAATTAAAAAAAAAAAAGAAAAAAAGCTTTTGCCCATGTTTTGGACAATTTTCAGGGAGCCATTCCCCATGGAAACATCCATCTGGCCCCCACGAAGCGGAACCCCCAATCCTACACTCCTTGTAGTGGTTTCTCTTCACTCCCCAGTCCACCCTGAACGGGATGCTATTCCTTCTGACCAAATATGAAACATTTCAAGTGTTATGTGTTCCCTTTGCTTGAACTTAAAATCCCAAAAGCCCTGTTTCTTCAGCAGGCAAGATTCATAAGCCTCATAAATATGTTTGCCACCCTCCACCCCTCCCTAAAAAAAAATAAAAACTATGGTTTACCTCACTGAAGGACACTGGGGGCCCTAGGTCTACTGCTGTTATTTTAGTAACATAGGACAAGGGACTTTTAGTCCTTTTGTCTGTTCCTGCAACAGGAACCTACCCCCTCAAAATAAATAAATAAAGCAAATCCTCGTTACCAAACTTGGCAAAGCATTTATGAGATACACAGATGAAAAGCACCTGTTTGCTGCATGCTGTTACTAGCTACATTAGTATTATTATTAACAAGGTGTCTGTTACAAATACCAGTTACACCAGGTGTAGGTGAGTGGTTCTGTTCCTCCTGTTGGCGATGACCTGGTTTGTGTTCACCTTTGGACAGTCAGAGTCCAAAAGGGATTATTTTATTTTTCTGCCTCAAACCAAAGTCCAATAATTAACACACAAACAAACAAGCAAGTGAATGTCTGAAGCCCTAAGAGGGCAGGTGCTGCTTTGCATCTCTCAGCTACTGGGCACTTGTCCCTGCTGCCCCTTGCAGTCTGCAGAATTCAAGTTTACACCAGTGCCACCACACTAAAATATGTTTTGGGGAAAAACTCAGGAGCAGGTACTCAACCTCCCCACTCACACACAAACAGCAGGCATTTCAGTTAAGTAAAAAAAAAAACCACCGAAAACCACCAACAACGACAACAACAAAACAACAAATAACCCCCTAAAAATTACTAAAAATAACTTTTAAAAAGAGTGAACCATGCCAAGTCCTGCAAATGCCTTCCTAAAGTCCTCCCCTAATCTGTGTGACAGGGTCCCAGTGCTGTGCTTGGGAGGGAGAGACTTTCACACCCAGCTTCTGTGCCTTCCTTGCAGACTCTCTGCTCCACCTGCCCAGCTGTATCTTTCCTCAGGGACTGTGCTAAATGTAACTGTATCCTTTCCCTAATGTGACCCCAAATCCTGTCGTTTACCACAACTGAACCAGAGGGTGGAAATACTACACCTTTGAAAAGTCTCTTGAAACAGCATTTTTTTTTTTTTATAATGATATCTCAACAGAGCTGTGTGTTCTGTAGGTTACCCTGCTCCCAACCACACCAGCACCTAAAATTGCTTTCTGAGACTTGAATATATTGCTGGCAAGACAATCAATTCAAGTGGTAAGGTGTATAATATTTAGAGATAAAGATATATATATTTAAAAAAACCCAATAATAGTAAATTCCTGTAATATGTCTAGTCTGATATGAAAGCTCTCCCTCTACAGAGAGACATCTGCTGTGATTACCTTACAAAATATTAAAAAAAAAAAAAAACACACACAAAAAATAACTTTCTCTGTGAGAAATAAAAATAAATCCTAGTGCAAATATAAAGCTCTGTAAACCTGGTCCTATGAGAATCTATGGTTAGTAAACGGCAGTTAAAGCAGGTTTATCCTCTCACAGAGAGAGCTCACATCATGGTTTCCACAATGATATGAGTTGGCTTGATCAATCCACCATTCGAAGTTCCATTGGGGCAGAAGGGGGTGCCACTCTCTGTTTCTTTGGACCACCGATTCACTTCCTTGGGGGCAGCCACTGCTTTTATCCTCTAAAAGAAAGAAGAAAAGAGAAGGTGAGAAGACCCAAGTGGCTCCTGTGTCTCTGTGTGCAAGGTGGAGGAGGTGGCAATCCAAGGATGGGGATGGTGGCCACCAGAGACGTGCCTCTGCAAGGACACGGGGACATGGCTTTGGAGCACCATGTTTAACTTTTGCTCAGCAGTAGAGCCTGAGTTGGCACAGGGAAGTCATCATGAGAGGGTGTCACCCTGCACGCTGGGCTTTCTGTACTGCAGCTGCTGCTCAGATTACGTGTGTTCTCCTTCCTCTTTTAGAAACAACTCTGCCTTTTAGCCCAGCTGTTCATTGCCAAGTGGCAATTTCTCTCCTACATCTCACTTCACAAAGGAAGAACTAAATGGCATCTGACCAGTGTTTACTCTCTTTCTTTCCTAACATGGTCTTTGAGGAGTGTTTTGGCTACTTTTAGACTTTTCTCTCAATAGACGGTTACAATGTAGGCAGGAAAATGAACACTCATGAAAATGCTCTGGCCACAGCTGAAAAAGACCATTAACACTTGGAGAAAAACAAAAAAAATGTTCTTTTTTTTTTTTTTTTTTTAATTCCATTCTTCCTTTTTCCCTAACCCAAACTGTCCCACTTTCTGCTCCAAGAATACTCTTGAGCTGCATTTAAGACTGGTTCATTAGGCAAAAACCAAAACTAATACGAAACCTTAGAATAGAATTGCTAAGTTTCATGCTCACCCAGTCTCTAAAAGATTCCCACTAGAAGAAAAACAAACCACAGGAACCTGTGCTGAGCTGCAAAGGGCAAGAGGTTGCCTGCAAATCCAAACCTGAGAGAATCTGCACTGTCACATCTGACTCTAAGCCAAAGTTCTCCAAAGATCAGGGCAATCTGGATCCAGTGTTTCATTTTGATTCATTAGGAATTTTAAACCCCACAAAATTAAAAAAGCTAAGCTGGACTTTTATTCAGTCCCCTGGAGTGAAGGCCTGAGAGCCACACAAATTTAATGAGCTCTCAAACAGCTGGGGTTGACCCAGGTCTGTCTGTGTGTCTATCTATTTCTCTCCTTCTCTCTCTCTCTCTCTCTCTTTTTCTCTATTTCTTTCTCTTATTTCCTCAGTAATTTGTAGAAAGGTCCTTCCTTGTCCCCATGAGTTGGAGAAGAGAGATAGGGCACCCAGAAGCACCCCAGTCCTTGAGCAATGATTTGCCAAGCTCAAAACTGCAGAAGTGGGGTGCAAGTAAAATCACCTGGTGTTAGTCTGAGGATAGAAGGCTTCACGTTTGCTCAGTTTCTACTGTTTGCCCAAAGGACAGGTGATCTCTAACAGCCTTTTTTGCACTCACTGCAGGAGAGGAACCTGGCCTTGCCTTAACGGGACAGGGTGGCATTTTTCTGCACAATGTGCTTATTTTGTATAAAACACAGCAAGTTAAAGCTCCCTTTCTCCTCTAGACAGACAACTGGTTGCTCTTACCTCAATGAGTGACCCGTCTGACTGTATGATGCGGATGACCATCACCATAGGGATGCAGATCATGGAGGAAAGGGCAAGAACCCAGCCCAGGCCGATTGCCCAGTCTGGGTATGTGTAGACCTTGTTGTAGGTCAGTGGTTTGTACTTGGCCAAAGAAAAGATGAAGCACCCCTGTGGACGAGAAAGGAACACAAAGTGAGTCACAACAAATTCTGAAGGCAGCAGGGCTCTGGTGCTACCGCTGGCCCTGAGGAAGACAGGCAGGAAAACAGAGCTGAGAGATCCCATATGGAATTTAAATGAACAGAGGAATTCTTTTCTGTTTAAATTCCTGATAGAGCATCTGCATCTGCTTGTAGGTAAAATGTTGCTTGACAGTAGGGTCATCATTGAGCACCAATGATGGTGCTCAACAGCTGCAGCACACTGCCTCTTCTTTTTCAGGGCTCAAATAATTTGTTGTGCATTGCAAGGAGATTACTGGGATGCAGCAAAGGAAATACTTCAAGCTGGGCACCTGCCTCGGACTGCTCAAGTATTCTTATTAAAATGGCCCAGTAGTCTTATCACTTAAAGTAGGGACTGTTCTTTGAAGAGTGAGTTTTCTGTGTCATGAATGCCAACCCTGAGAAAAATCCACTCAAATGTAGCCAACTGTATTTGCCCAGGCACAGCAGAGAGCTGTCACATTAACAGCTAACATTTGAGAAGATGAGGTCTTTGAGGAGTATGTTCAAGCCTCCACTATGTCTTTGCAAATTGGTGTCTGAAAGCAAGAGCCATCATGTGAAGAGAAGAAACAAGAGGTGGCTCAGAGCTGCTGTGTGGAAGACTTGAAAGAGCCTGGGTCAGAACTCACCACGCAAAGAACTGGTGTGATCACAATCCAGCTCCATTTCATCCAGGGACCAGGTCTGTATCCAATCATATCCTCAATGGCATCATAAATATTATCAGCGCCTGTAACAGACAACACAGAATTCAGCATATAAAAAGACAGTGGTATTACAGCTGCTTTCCCAGCCCCCTCAAGGGGTATTTAAAGGGAAGATGAGGGAGTCAGATACATTGTTCAAATGCTTCCCGTGGCTTTGAAGTTCAAGATTATTTTCTCCTTGAGAAGCTCAAAAGTTTGGGGACTCTCTCCCACCCTGCACGCTCCTCATTGCTTAGATGCAGGAGTGCGATGCAGATCCCTCCTGCCCAACTCCTGTCCCCAGACTCTCACTCATCCTGCCAGGGGGATCACCATGGGAACAACACGACAGCAAGCGGTACACCCTGCTTCTGCAGAAATTCAACTGATGCAAAAGGAAGGCTTTGTTTTGCTTTCCTAAGGAGCTGGAGTACATGAAGAATCAGGGAAATGATTTGCTAAGGTGCAGACATTTTCTGGTCTTTCCTTTACTGTCTCAGGCAGCTACAGAGGCTACTGTCAGACCTTAGTACCCAGCATCACCCAAAAATAAAAGGCCAGAATACACTTTTCTGACAGCTTTCTTTTTGTATTTCCTGTTTGGTTGGCTTGCCCCTTGCAGACATTGCAGCTTTTGAAAGGAAATTCTCTGAGAGACAAACAGAAATTTTCACGGCTGGCCAAACTTTCAACTCTCATCTCTAAACTTAACACATGTAAATGCTTAATTGTGCCTTTATTAATTAGCAATGGAAAAATACTCATTTTTGTGTGGAAAAACACCGGAGGCTGGCTTCATCCCAGATGCAAATTTGTCTCCAAGAGGTCAGTGCAAATTTATATTAATGGCATTTGTCTGCTGCTGGGAAGAAGATTCTGGGGCAGACGATGATTAAATGTTTGGCTAGCAAAACTGTCACTGACTCATCAAAAAGGTATCAGATGGAAGGATTCTTACTTACCATAAACCCAGGCTACAGCAATACATTCAAAGAATGCAACCCACAAAAGGCATACACCACTAGCTGCATAGTAGTCAAAGAGTTGAAAAACATACATGCCACCCTGGAAAAGAGACGTGACTGATTAGGATCCAACAGGAAAAAAACCAGCCTGAATTCTTCAGGCCCAGCTCCCAGTAACATCTACTGACATATCTTAATGATTGCTGTCTAACAAGAAGAAATATCAAGCAAGTAGGTAAGGTAAATATTTGCCATTACCTTCCCTGGGGAATATGCATGTTTACTACAGGATGCATTCCAAACAAGACAACGATTAAACAGAATTAAGCCACTTAGTATAATCTACTGAGACACTTAAATCTTTCCTTCTTAAAAGTATTTTAGGCTGGGCATTTATAGAAACAAATGATGTAAAGCAGTAACAGGTCGCCTCCTAACATTAATGCCTCTCAAATACTAGAAATGAAGTTAGTTCATCAGGAGGACCTTAATTTATGAATTGGGTGGAAGGACTTTTTTCATCAGAATAGTTAATATTTTTTTCTTTCTTTCTAAATCTTTTAATTTATACTGTGCTGTTAGGCTCTTTGCTCTCACTGCACTGACCTGTATATACCTGCACTTTCACTTGAAAATCTGTGTTTGTTAGGCATTTCTGTCGCAGGTACTATTTTAATTCCCACAATCGTGCTCTTCCAGCTGTTTTTAAAAATCTGGCTTGGATTTTATTTTGGAGATAAATATCACAACAGTGCAGCCACTGGAACATATTCCCATCTTGTTTACACTAGAATAAATCCAGGGGTATTTAATTGATTCAAATCTATGTAACCAAGATAAACATCTCTCTCTGCATGCACTTGGGTGGCTTCTCAATCTACTACGCTGAAGGTTCCCAATGTGTTTCATAATCTGGAACCAATGTTAATATTCATGTTGATTAGTACCTGAGATGAGATCAAATTTAATGAGGTTTCTTTTCTCTGTTCCTCTGACTGAAAAGGCAGGACTACCTAGCCTCCATTCACAGTGCTTTCAGATCTAGGGATGAAAGATGTTCCAGAGATCTAAAGAGCATTGCTCCTCTGTGTGGTTGATTCTGTGCAATATCATTCATAGCTAAAATTGGTCTAAAAACTGGATAAAAAAGAAGGTAATCTCCAGCACCAGTGCTACTTACCTCAGTCACCATAGTTAGTCCCAGAAGATAGCTAAGGAAACATACTATAGCGATGAAGATTTCCCGTCGGTAACCCTTCCTTAGGAAGGATGGGTGCAGATCAACTAATGACGTGATCTGTCCTTCAACTTCAACAAACTAAAGGGGGAAAAAACAACACAAAAATGTGACTTGAAAATTACCTGCCGCGCATTTTATCTGGGCTCATACTTGGACAAACACTCCACAGTAATACCCTAACTGCTCTCTGGCAAAATGCTGTTCTGAATAGATAAATTGGAAGCTATTCCAGAGGCTGAAGCATGGGCATAGTTTTCATGTTGGAACAAGCTTTCAGAATTGCTGTTCACTTCCTAGCAGCCTTATGAACTACCAAAGAGGCTCTGTAATGCAAACTGCAAGGGTGAAGGAACTTAATTTGATGACAGGAAGGCACTTGTATGGCTTCTATGTTGTAGCTGTCCCAGATGGATGCAAGATGTGTGCTAGGAAAGAGGCAGGCAGAAAACACTCAAAAAAGCCTAAGCTAGGAGAGTACCTCCCAGTCTTTTTTTGATGTGCCAGGAAACCTTACGTATACTAGTTAGGTTAATTCCACAATTGGATATAATTCTACTCTTGGGTTCACTAGTGAGTATTCAGCCAAGGGAAAGCAGACTTTGATGTGAAATAACAGCCCTTCTTGACTAAACTTGTCTTTTCTGAACCTGAGAGCAGAGTACCTCTGACTGAGGCTCTGGGGCACTTCTGCACCAATGATAGAGCTGTTGATACGATTCCCATACAAAGGTCTGGTAAACTATTTGCATGTGTATACCAAAAATGAAGCTCTAAATACATGAGCTAAAATCTTGTTTTATCTAGCTTCAGGATAGCTGTATTTTTACTTACTTGCCATTTGAAAACTATATGTAAGATGTGTAACTTGACTTAACCAAATAATCCAAGCTGGATTTGAACAGCAGTTTGAAGTTAATTGAAAACCAGATGCATTTCACCCATGGGGAAAAGCAACTACTGAACTGCACCCAAACAAATCCAAGGAAAGGATGATTCAGCTACCCTGCACTCTCCATCTGGCAAGGTACGAAAGCACCAAGTTCACCAAAGACATGAGGACACCATGGGGAACCAAGGCTGCCTCTGCAGAAATTATCTTCACTTTAAGTGGATATATCATCTTGTAACTAATGAGTAAGCAAGGGGAGTCTATGAAATAGTGTTATTTCAAGAAAGGCTACTTTTTCCTACCCAGCACCAATTGCCCTGTAAGAACTCTACCCTCTTTGACCATGAGCAGAAGCTTCATTTTGGAAATAGAGATTGTCCTGCAAACACCCCACCAGATTTTGTTGCCTCCTGTCTTGTTACTTCAACTTCTGTGAAACTGGTTTTATTTAAATGCAACCCTTTCCTTTGGGCTGATTTGATCTTAAACTGCTCTGACATTCCAGAAACCTGCTTGACTGCACTACAAAATAACAGAGGGGTGGAGGAGAAAAATTAAGCGCTCCAATTAGTTTTAATCATTCTACGCAGTGAGGAGGTTTTAAAAATTACTAGACAGCCTCCAATTTGCATAAGCACAGGGTTGTTGAACCACAGCATTGGGCACTTTTGCATTTACTTTGGAATGACTGAAAGTTGCTCACTGGAGTTCAAAGATTAAGCCCTAATGTGCAACTTAGGGCAAATGGAATATAAAAAATGTAAGATGTTACATCTGTAACAACTGGGTAAAAATTCATTTACAGATCTCTCCTCACATTTAGGCTAAATGAACATTTCACCCTTACCACCTGGGTTTTGATAACCTCAGTGAGTTTCCATGTGCGTGTGGAAAGCTGCCTGTTGCCCTGAAAACTTCAGCAATTTTGAATGTGTAGTTACTGCATAATCCCTGGTCACCCAGGTCTCCTTTTAAGTGGACTATCTAGAAATTATTTACAGATTCTTTTGCAGTATTTAGTCCAACATTCCTATAAGTAATCACTGGGAAAAATAACCTAACTTCTTGGACTCAACTTTTTGATTTGTTCATTCTTCCTAATCAGTAGGAGTGTGTACTAGTTAGTACAACTCAAACCTCAGATGCTTTCTGGTCTGTTTGAAGGTACTGAATGTGTGCTGATGATGTGAAAGTCAGCATGATCCCACATTGCTCAGCAATGTGCCACATCTAAGCCCAGTGCCACAAAAAAGGCTGTGCCTTTGTCTTCAGACTGTTCATGAAGCCACCCTGGATATACTGTAAGGAACATTTTGTGCTTTTTGTGCCTCACAATGGCTTTGCTTTCCCTTTTTGGCACTTGACAATTATCAAAGCCTCTATTCCTAGCAGTTATTAGTTCTTAGAAAGTGTTAGTGATGGGGTATGCACACTGCAGGTGATCACAATGACACCAAGTCCTCTGTGGAACACATTGCTGTAGTTTTCAATGTTTTTAAAATTATTAAGCTCTTCTTCAAAGTAGGAAAATACCGTACTGTGACCAAAACGGTAGTATTTATGCCGGACTGGGACCAATGTTTAGGTTATGCAGTAGTGCCCTGGTCCTGTGGATTCCATTAACTCCTGATGACAAAGAGCAAACCACATCTTACTATCAACTAAGAGGCTCAACTTCAAAGCGACCCAAGTGAATTCCTGTTAAACAGCATTAGAGGTTTTCTCTTCTTAACTCATGTCTGTAAAAGCAGCTTTTCTCAAGTCAGCAGCACTGAGACAATAAGCCCCACATCTCTTACCCATAATACTAACCTGGCTATCCAGTCCAAGCAACAGAAGCATAATAAAAAAAAGGATTGCCCAAAAGGTGGGCAGTGGCATCATGGACACAGCTTTTGGGTAGGCAATGAAAGCCAGGCCTGGACCTAGAGAAAGAGAAAATAGGAAAGGGGGAAGGGAAGGGAAGAGAAATAGTAAGTACCAGCCCTGGGGTAAAGGTAGCCACACTCAAATGCAGGAATGCCTGGTTCCGTTCAGATAAATCCAAACGCGGCTGGAAATACCAGAAGTGAAACAGTTTGGCTCTTTTATCTGAAATCGAAGCACGCATGACTACAGCAAAACCACAGGCAAACCCCCGAGGCCATTGCTAACAGATCACCAGTTTTAACATCTGTCTCAAACATGCCAATAGTGGAGGTGGGCCTACACCTGCCCTACACAGGGCAGGATTGGGGCAGGGGGAGAAGGGGTGACCCAGGGGAATGGCAGAATCCCATTGCTAGCCCACATGGTCACGATGAAGATGAGGATGATGAAACTCTTTTGCATGCAAGAAAGGGACTCTGCTCCAAAAGTTCCCTGGGATCTTTGCTAATGCAACCACTGCCTCCCTTTCTGTGCAGCCCCTAAACCCAGGATGGCTTTTCTAGAGCAGAGCTGACACTCCAGGAGTCTGCTCCTTTTCTGTAAACCCTCACTGCTGCCCTGAAGTGATCTCCTAGTTATATCAGCTATGGGCCCTGAAAAAAATGTCTTCTGCTGTTAGGAACTGCTGGTGTGCAAAATCTGTGTAAAATGCTGTCACATCATCTGCCCCTATCCAACCTGCCCCAGTGATGCTGAATACGAGCAACATCAGCCTCAAGTGCAGGAGGGATTGCACCAGTCTGGGAGCATCAGTGGGGCTGGGATTAAGTGCCTGGCTTCCCTGCTCTGGAAACCAAAGCCCTGTGAGAAAGGGGGCTCATCACCAAGCTGGGGCTCGTTTGGGCCATGGACCATCTCACTCATACCCACACACCCAGCACACGTGCAGTGCTCTCGCAGGTTGGTCTCCAAAGGGGCTCTCACCTGGATCCAGGTGCTACCAGCTATCACTGCTGAGACCTTTTGTTGAGAGGGAAAGAGCCCTCTCCAAGTGGGAGTCGGGAACACCGGGAAGCCGGCGTTTGCAGCAGGCTCTCAAAGTGGCCGCAGACATTTGGCAAAGCTGACCAAAAAATGTTGAGGGCAGATCTAAACTCAGATTAAACCCAGGAATGCCTGGCTCTTCTGCTTGTTTGTTTTAAGGAGCCTCTAAATCCAGCATTTTCCAGGATTTTGAAGTGGATTCAAGTAATTTTCAACAGGAACTTTTTTAAACTGCTACAGTGTGGGGACAGAAATCTTATTTCTGATCTGTACAGAAAAATCTCTTAAGACTGCTCTTCCTACCTACCTACTACTTTTCCTTTCCAACAAGAAAGATGGAAAAAGAAACAAGAAAAACAGGTAAAAAAAAAATACTACTTTTTTTCAAACTAAAGAAAACTTTAGGTCACTGAAAATATTTTAACAGAAATAAATACAAATTAGTCAACAATTGAGCAACTAATGTTATTTAAAATTAAACACAAACTAGGATTTTATACGACAGAAGATGTCAAATAGTTGGCGAGGACCTCAAATTTTAGGGGGCTTTCCTTTTTTTCCCCCTAATTCAGTGGCTACAGCAGATCCTCCCTGGGGAAAAACTGCTGCCCTGTGGCATCTGCAGCTGATCTGTGCAAGTGATGAGACAGATGTAAAACTGCTCCCCTCAAAAATTGCTGCAATTCTGTATGCTTTGGGCCAGTGAAATTGTCCTTGCACTGTGATACAGTCTCCTACCAAGTGCCCTAAGCCCTGTGCTAACTCTGATTTTCCTTTGAAAATAAGTGTTGAAATATTCCTGGCATCCCCTCGACTGAAAATAAATAATCTAAAAAATGGTATCTAATTTGAAACTGTGTTGCTCTGAAAAGTGAGGTACTTGTGGCTGCTCTGAAGAGCTAATGAAGGTTGCCACAATCCCAGCCCACTCGCTGGCTAGTAGCCAGCAAAGTGCTGTGGCACGGCTGGAGAGCACTGCGGAGGCAGAGCCTGGGCAGGCATTAGGAAACCCAAGGTGCTATAGTTAGTCCTGCTTAATCTGAATTTCTTTGCAAGTGGGATTTCCTTTTTTTGTTAAAAAAAAAAAAGAGGCAAAATCTTGTGCTGTTTTAACGCTGCTATAAATTGCATTAATGGTAATGGTGTTTCTTCCAGCCAAACGGATGCAGAACAGATTAGACAGGACTGGCTATCGCCTTGTTGAGCCTCTGCTGCTTTCCTCTCCATTTAAAAGTATTTCTGAAAAAAACCCAAAACATCCACAAGTGCTATTTATTAAAAATCTGCTTTCAGAGAGGTCTAATTTAACTGTTAAACCTATTAAAGCCAGAGAAGGCAAGCAGCAGAGACCAGTGCTTAAAGCAGTCCCTCACTGACAAGTGTGTCCCAGGCACGTTGCACCAAGGCTGAATTTGGCACAGGTAAAAAATGTGGCCAGGAGATTCTGCTGTCAGCAAATTTGCTGATGTTTTCCTGGCTTGCAGGAGGGCAAACAAGGAAACAAATGGTGTCATGCATAAGGCAGGAGGAATTTAACTTGCTGGGCACAGACAGGGGGGAGCAGGGGGTCTTGGCCTGTTGGACAATGTCCTTTCCCCAGTGCTATGGGCCAAGTTGCAGTGCCTCTGCTCACCTTTTCCCTGACCTGGGGGATCAGTTCTGACCTTGCATCGTAAGAAACCAAAAAAGGCAAGGCCAGAAAAAGAGGCACAAGCACCTGCTGCATGTCTCTGTGCTGAGAAGTCAGCATCAGGGTAGCAGTGACAGCAAGAGCTTCCCCCACGGCCACGTGCAGGTCCTGGGACACTCATGCCAGGGGGACCAAGTGGTCTCCAGTGGCTCTGAGCTTGAACTCTACCAAGAATGGCAGCAAGGAAACTCACAGGAAATAGTTTGGATAATTTTGGTAATATTTACTGTCATGTAAAAATGTCCCTTAAGACTTAGCCAAAGACCAGCCCATGACAGTTGCAACCTCTGGCCATTAGTGACCAGGGCTCAATTTAAAAATAATAAAAAACCTTAAGGAATCAACAACAAAATATGCAAGAGATTGAAAGCCAAGTTTGGGAGCTAAGTAGTGTCCTCATTGTCCCTATAGTAAGCTATAAAATCCCTTCTTTTAAAAAATGGGGTTTGGGCTGTTAAAAACATGGATTGTAAACACTAAGTCCGTTAATTTGTATTTAAACATTACTTAATCCAATGTTACTATAGAATTGTTTAATTCTAAAAATGCCAAGCAACAGGAATATAGCTGCCTGTTTATCAGAGGTTTAATAATAGAATAAATATTGACCAGATAAAAACCTAATGTGGAAATACTTTAAAATGCTACTCCTGGAATTGGTCCACCTACATATTAAAAAAAGGGGGCTATTTATGATTCATTCAATAGGATTACTCCCTTGCTTCCTGTTTTCAAACAAGGCAATCAACCTCCAATCAAAATAAGCATTATGGCCAAGACTGTTAACTAATTGCACTTGTGAGAGGTTTGCCAATTGCAGCCACTCAAAAATCCAGCAGTGACATCAATGTCATTAGTTTTTCATTAGCTCTTGTGAAGTGAGACATTTTTCTTTAAGACTTAACTCCCAGAGCCATGTGATTAGAAAACATACTGACTTCTTTTTAAAAGCACGTTTGCAGAGGAAAGCTTTCCAATACTATGCAGGTGACTTGAAATTGCTCAAAAATCATCAGAAAGAAATGCCAAAAGTGCACTCAGGTGACATTGTTATTACTTGATTCTGATTAGCTTTAAGCCTCATGGCTGTTGAGTCCTGACTCATTATTTTTGAATGCTAATTCCCATCTAATCTGTCTGTTCTGCATGAAAATACATGGTTACACCTGCCCTCGTGGACAAGACATGCACAGAGGCAAAAATGCCATCTGTTGTGCCTGAGATACATTCCCATGCTATGAGGATTTAGCCTTCCTCAGCTACATATGCATAGCTAAAAGTTAATGGGAAGAACACTTCTGAAATCAGGGAGGAACCTAAGTGTACAGCCAGTTTCAAAAAGGACTTCTCATAGTTCTGTCAACTTCATCCTGAAGCTACAGAGGACAAATGCAGGCCTGCAACAGCTAGAGTTCCTGTAGATTAAATGGTCCACAGAACCCAGGAGATGGGCTTCTCCAACTTCTGTTGCCTTTCAGTGAGATTTGGAAACGTTTGTGTGTATGTCCCTTCAAAAGGGATACCCCCACTGCAGTGCTCTGCTGTGGGCAAGCAAAACTAAGCTATTAAAAATACATAACCACTGGCTATTGGCATTTGAATGAAAATAAAGGGAGTTTGAAAAGAAGGATGGAATATATTTTGGAATCGATGACATTCTGGACCCTGGGTAACGGTGTGGTTTTCTTAACTCTAATCTCTACTCAAATGGATTAGCACACTCTAGGAAATGTGTTTGCTGCCCTGTTAATCAAGACAGAGTAAACAATACAACCCCGACTAACCCTCACTGCTCTACATGAAAGCCCAGATCAACACCGTGCTTATTTTTCTGGAGATTATGGGAAATCTTGTTCTGTTTGTATAGCTCAGATGTTAGCTGCTCGAGTCTGCAGAACTTTGCTCACACACTAGGCGGCAGTGCCCACCACCACTGCCACCAACACCATCGTACCTGACTCTGCCACATCAGCAATGTTCACCCCTTGCTCTTGTGCCATGAAGCCCAGGACGGAAAAAATTGCGAAGCCAGACACAAAACTGGTACCACTGTTCAGGCATCCCAGCAGCAAACAGTCCCTAAGTCACACATATGTCATGGAGCAAGTTAATTAAAAAAAAATTAACCCATTGTCCCTACTTTATTTACATAATTTAGCTAAAACACTAAACCCCCTTGGATGGAAACTTGCCTATAGCAGTTGTATTTGTACTTGTTGTAGCTCCCCAGGGAAGTCATTGCTCCTAAGCAGATTGCATATGAGAAGAAGATTTGTGTCCCTGCATCTATCCAGACCTAAAGGGAAAGATGGAAAGACTGTTATTACCAGCATCGTTGCATTGCAGCACCCAATGCAAACACACAGTTCAAACTATGCAAAATCAACAAAATAATTTGCTTCCATTGAGGGTGATAGCTGAAGGGTCAGAGAGGGAGGGAAAGAGAACATCACATTTGCCAGTTTGGCTTTTATAGGAAAAATAAAATTGTTAGCATCCGAGTCCACAAGAGCATCATCTCTATAATAGCTGCTGTATCCCCTCCCCAGAGGTGCTCAGTATTTCTAGTTGCTATGTCATTCAGCTGCTCCTTCCTGTTGGCACAACAGTAAATGTGTTTCATCTCAATAGGAAATGAAAAAGTATTTATATCGTTGCTGATTTCTCTTGTAACTCAGTTAGAACCGACCAACAATCACTAAACTGAGGTTGTGAAAAACTTGAGAAACAGGTTTGTGCATTTTGTTTGTTTGTTTTTTTCTAGCTTTCTGGTTGTTTTTGTATCTGTTCAAATGCAAGACAAAAAGCCATAGGGGTGGGGAGAAAACAAGCAAAATACAATGCACTTTATAAGATATTTATCTGATCTCAGTCTCATGATCCTATTTCCTGATTACATTAAAAAAACATATACAGAGTGAAATAACAGTACAAGTTCAACTTCTCAGTTAGTAAATACGTCGCTAGCTATCAAAATGCATCCATTGCATCCCACCTGTTCCCTTCCTTCTGCTCATGCAAGTCTGCTAACACCAATGGAAACCACCAAGGAATTTGAGCAAGTGAGAATTAAGCCTGCAGACCATTACTGCCTCCCTCCCACCACTGCTTTCCAGCACCCTGCTGCCTGGTGTATCCATGGAAATGATGCTTTTGCCAGACTGTGAAAGGGGGGCCTGGCAGCTCACATGAATCTCTTCTATATTATTGGCTGGTGCTCTGGGCCTAGGGCTAATAGTAGACCATAAAATTTATAAAAGTCCCATAGAAAAAGATTAATTCATAAAATACAATGTCTCCTGTAAGGAAGGTGTCTTGTATAAAGAAGGCAAGACCACAGAATGAACCAAATTTCCACAATGTTTTTTTCAATTACACTTTTCCTACTTCAGTTATTTAGCTGTCATTGGGGTTTCATTTTAACCAAATACTCATTAGAAAGAAAGCAAAGACAGATGTTATTCCCTCACCGTGACCAACACTGGTATTTTCAAAAATCCCTTGTTTTTCTGAGGCTGTACCACTTTTCATGTGGCCACTACTGGCTGAAATGATGCTGGTCTGCTCAAGTGTCACATATTTGCACCCTGTGAGCCCAGACAGGAATCTTTACCTAATCACAGCCTATACAGACAGACTAAGCCTAGCTCCACTAGCCAGGGCTAAGCAATGGTAGCTCCTGTGCCTCAGAAAGTATTTTCACCACCTTTTGCATGGGGTTCCATTCTTCTATTATTTAGTTCACTTTTTTCCCAACCTCCTCCCATGGAGCAGTGGGAGCTAAGTGAAACTGGTACTCACAGTTGTCGCTGCATGTTCCATCTGTGAAGCTCACGTGTCTCTCCTTTGAAACTAAAGACTATCCTCATTAAAAAAAATGCATCTCCCTTACCTTACCCACAAGAAAGCTGAGATTGTATAACGGGACAGAGTCTACAGCCTCAGAGTCCTTTGACACAAAAAAAATACACACGCATACACACACATACATACATATGGAAAGATACACATGACAGTGACCTTCTCAAGCAGATCTCTGGAAAATATAACCCAGCATTAATGTTCATGCTGTATTTGGACCTCTAAAGACCATGGAAAAAAAATAAACTATTGCCATTACATCACCACCATCACCCTTCACCAGCCCCTATTTGTGTAGGAAATGGTCCTGCTCTTGGTTCTGTACCTGTGGGTCAGCTAACCGTGACATATCAGGATAAAGATAAAACTTGATGCCTTCTGCAGCTCCAGGCAGGGTCACACCACGGATGAGCAGAACAAGGAGCATGATGAATGGGAACGTGGCAGTGATGTACACTACCTGGCAATAAAAAAAGAAAAAAAAAGAAAAGGATGTTTAGTCTGTGGCACTTCTTCCAGATCTTCCAGAGACGAAGATAATTTGTTCCATGCTCCCGTGTCTCCATTCCCAGCACTTTGAACACATTAAGCCCTTCAGGTTGGCATCAGCCTCAACAGTGGTAATTTCCAGGCCCATAATTTCATTCTTGCCCTTGCTGCCTATTCAGCATCATCATTATTGGAAACTAAGGCTCTATTCATCCAATTTCAGAATATGTCTTCATTATCTTTAACCTCTATTCCCACTCTCTTTGAATAACAGCCTCCTTCTTCTCTTCTTGTTATCTTCTCATTCATTTGATGAAAGAGCCCTTTGCTTTAATCTCCAATGTGAGGGTTAATTGAGCTTGCATTTGGACAGTTCTATCTTTAGACCCACACTTTTTGACCTCTAACATTTTGTTTTCTTTGCTCATCAGTGCTTTTTCTCTCTCTCTCTCTCTTTTTTTTTTTTTTTTTATGTAACCCCTGTGTTACAGTCAAGAATCACTACTGTCCAAGAAAGGGCATTTTTAATGGAGTCAGATGATCCCCCTAGGTAATTACAGTTTGCTGCCATGAGTTAAAATGTATTTTTGTTTTCCAGAATTTATTTAACTGCAGCAAAGCTCCTGAGATGCACCATTTGTATTCTTAAGTGTGTCATCTGAGAATAATGAGGAGAACTCAAAGCCTGCATTGCCCAACTGATTTCATAAAATGAAATATTTTCATACATGTCCTTTTTAATTCTCTCAGTGAATTTTCTGTATATTTTCCACTGGCAAATAACATATATTACACATTAGCCCAGTTTCACTAAAACCAGAGGGATAAAAGCAGGATTTCTGTGCTATCATTTTTTTTTATATATATATAAGCTGGGGCTATGAAAAATCAATTTTTTAATGGAAAAATACATGCCTTGACATATGTGCAGGAACTGAGTACATGACACTCAGAAAGTGGCCCTTGCTCTACAGGTAAGGATTCTCTCAAAACGCTGGAGGAATTTTTAAGATCGAGCACACTATCCAAAGCATAAGCACAACTATTATTTTTCCTTGTGATTTCATGTTTATTTGTCCAATACACTACCACAAGATTTAAAAACTACGTCTTTTTTTTTTTTTTTTCCTTTTTCCACTCTCCAAAGAGCCATTAACAGGAAAGTGCTATAAACAACCATCTACTAAAGTAAACTAGACTTCTCAAATAATTTAAGTCCTCCATTAGAGTTTACAGTTTACTTTTGTTTGACCCCAAAGTTAATGGAGTCAACCAGAGACTTTCCAAAGGTTTTGTTGGGCTTTGGCTCCAGAGCCACACGAGCTCAGACACTGAGCAGAGGAGGAAACGAATTCCTACAAACTGCCCTGGCTTAGAAATGAGACCATTTTGCTTGATTTCCAAAAAAATGCAAAATCTTTAGAGAACTGATTTGAAGAGACCTGTTTGCAACCTGTTTCCTTCACAAGGGCTTGAAATAGTGCACCGTAGGGAGCCTGGAAAAATCTCTCCATGCTACTGTAACCTTTCCTGAGCAGACATCAGGCTCACCAGAGGTACTGCAGGAATGTGTACTTCCAGTTGTCCACTGTGTTCACCTTTACTATAAAACTTACACAATCACCCCACCAGGTCATATCGATCAGAAGGAACAGAGTAGCAAACATGTTTGTTAACGTGTGTGTGAGAGGTGTGGAAGCTGTTCTTTGGGGCAAAGCTGGCAGGAATCCAGGGTAAGGCACCAGCATGATTTTAATGAGGCTCCATGATAAAAATCACAGAAAGCAAGACAGAAACGACAGTAAAGCAAGTAGTTTAGTCAACACTGGAACTAATGAGCTCTGGCTTCCTACAGAGTTTTGTCTCCTGGTTGATTCTGCAGCATGTAACAAGGTAAAACTGCTAATTGATGCTTTTTCTGCAGTTGAGGCATTGGCAATTGCTCCTTCCTCCTGACTTCTCTGGAGGGATAATAAAGCATGGGTTCACGCTGTGGCTTTTCTCTCAGGTGTGACACTAACAGGGTCACTCCCTTCCACCTGGTTGACAAGAAATATGTGGAAACCTAATATCTTGAGACCTCTTCACCTCTGTTAGATTTATCTGAAGTACTGCCTCAACCAACAGGTATGAAAACTAAGAGACACACACATGCAATGGCTTCCAAAGCCTATTCTCATTAAACTAGGTTTAAAACCAGCACTGTGTGCAAGGGGCAACAACATCATGCTTCATGTTGTTAAGTGATTGGCCAAGATTTGCTGTAATCTGTTTCTTCCACTGGAGTAGGATGAGGTTCAGGAATTATTTAACTGTTATCCTTTAGAGAAAAACAGGATTTTAAAGAGCACACGATGAGCCTAAAGCCACAAACTATCTAGGATCTCTGTTAATGAGAGTGCTTCTAAATGAGTACCTAAGTTTAGTCTTCTGTGTCTACACAGAGCTTTTCTGTAAGCAAGCAGCATTTCAAAAATGCTACACATCCAGCAGTTTCCACTGACTTAAACATATCTACCACAGCTATGTTAACATCCCCCTGCTGCACTGAGAATGAACTTGGCTGGTGTGAGAGCACAGACAGGCAGAGCAGAGCACCACACATCACAGGCCTAAGACCTTCCACGCTCATGACATGCATCAATGGGATGCCCATCCTCAGAGAGACAAAGTGGTACTTGAACCGTGCATGTATCTGCTGCTTGATGCCATTCTAGTAACAACTACTTGACCCACAAGCATTTTGAGCACTGGCAAGGACTTTCCAAAGTCAGTTGAATCTGAGTCCCTCTTTTATTCAGTGCAAAAATACATATTTTTTCAAGGAAATGATGAACAACTTCAGGAACAGCACTACTTAGTATTCCTAACATCTGTTAATGGCAAAAAGGGTAAAAGAGCACTTACTTTCCCAGTGGATTTGACTCCTTTCCAAATGCAGAAGAAACATATCACCCAGACGAGGAGAAGACACAGTGCTAGATCCCACTTGATAATACCAATATCTTCAATTCCTGAGGACAAGCTCAGTACATTGCGCCTGAATATTTGAAAAGAAACAAAACAAGAGATGGAGGAGCTCAGTTGATGCAGAGTCTGGTTGTGATGTCTGAGGGTAAATGATGAGTAAGGTAGCAGATATGCAGGCACATCTCTGCCCTTTGAACACTGCTTCCTAAGCCAGCCTGGCTTATGTGAGCAAAGCTGAGCTTTGCAGCCCTACCTCTTCCCTAGGTTTGTGGGACTCTTTTATTCTATATATTGCACAGCATTTGATTTTAAATTCTTTTTAGCAGCCTGTGACCACCTCAGTATGAGATAAGAAAGCACGCTCAACCACTGTGGCTTCCACATTTGCTCCTTTGAAGATGCAAGACCAGCTCACCCTGGCATTGCCACCAACCCCGGCTTTGAAGCTACATGGCAGCATTGCAGACAACCTCTGCATCATGGATGCTTCCAGCTGGCCTGCATCCATGTGCTTCTCCTCCTTTTCAGTTCATTACCAAGACTGCCACAAGGAGGAAAGGGAAAAAGCAATGCAGGGAACTATCACAGCACGGGGCTTCACAGGGCGAAGGCTGGAGCCACCCTCTGTTCTCCCCCACAGCCCCCACACACAGTCACTGCCCCAGCACCACCACCACCAGGGGCTTGTTTAGCCAACTCTGGAGAGCTGGGAAACTGTATTCTGTCACTTGGGTTAATAAATAAAAAGAAATTCCTAAGCTGGGTCTTAAGGGAGCAACATCCAACCATGAAAACACTCTGTTCCTGAGGGGGAAAATTCATTAAGGCTTCTCTCCTCTGGTAATTGCAATGGGTCATTGTTAAATATTGATTTAAAGCTTTTTTTTTTTTTTTTTACTTGCATGCAAAACACACTGTTCTCACAAACTGAACAGACCTTGTCATACCTGATGCTTACTTCACTTATCAAATATGTATGAAAGAACAAACTGCCTCTTACTGCTCACTTAGCTAAAACTCCTCTGCAAATGAACCTACTAAATTCTGAAGACTTTTTGCAAGGTTTTTTTAAGTCAAGGAGAATTTTGACCTCAATTACAATAGGAAATGCCCTGCCTCCAGACTAGAGAAATGACCTTGCTACCTAACAGATTGTTAATTACATTTGGTTTTCAGACAGCTTTAGAAATCAACCCCTTGCCTTCACCTAAGCTATGGAGAGCCCAAACCACAGCAGGCTGAGGTGCTGGACTGGGGTCAGGCCTACAGGTGTGTGGAGCCAGTACAAGACAAATCACTGTGGCTCTGTTTTCCCCCTGAATTAATTAGTTTTATTTTAGTATTATTATTTTTTTTTTGCTATTCCCATGGAAATGATTGCGAATGAAGCCACTGATGGAAAATTTGCAATTAGTTTTTGGGAAAAAAAAACCAAAACCAAACCTGGATTGACCAGTTTAATAGGGCTCAAACCCTCATCCATCTGTTTTTGTGTCTCTGCCAAATGCACTTGAATTACCTGTGTGAATGTGTTCTCACACCAAATGCTTTATTCTCTCTGAACGTGTGTGCATTTTGTTATGGAAAAGGACTAATGGCACCAGACAGGGTAAGTCTGCCCTAATCAGCACAGCTATTCAACAGTTATGAGAAACCTCTCAGTAATAAATATTTGGCATAAAGTTGCAGTCCTAGTTCACCTGAGCCTAAAGGAACCAAGGAAAAAACCTGCTGTGAGAATACAAAAGAAGAAAATACATTTATAAGAGGATTCAACTTCATCTGCAACCTTCTGTGGCTTTTTTACAAATAAATGGCAACTTTCCAATCTAAGGGGCAGTTCATATTAAAAAGGCAACCTATAGAGCTGGCTCTCAGGAAGCCATGAATAATTAACTGCAAATGTGTTTTAGAATAGGGAACTCTATTAATGCATCAAGCTAAGACTTCTTGGTGTTTTATTAGGGAACTAAAAGCAAATGGTCATCTCACCTAGAGTTTGCCCCAGCAAGCCTTTTGAGCTTTTTTTGCAGGGCACCCCAGTGGGTTCCTGAAAGCCAGATATATTGTTTTTCTACAGTGAGGCAGCAAGTGCAGTTGAGTGATGTGCTGGCTTTCTCTGTCCTGGGTTATCTGGTTTCACAAAGACTGACTACCTCAAGGAATCTGCTCAGAATGACCAGAGGCCTGAGCATTAACATTGTTTTTTGAACTCTAACCCAACATATTTTTGCAGCAGAAGCACTCAACCTGCATTTGTGATACCCTGGAAATTCAAGTTCAGAAAGGAGCATGAGCCAGGCTATGCTGATAGCTCTTCAATTTTGTTACACAACCCACTGCTGCTAGATTCAGCCAAGCCCACTCAACTAACTTCATGCCATCTATGCATGAAGTTGTTACTAACTCTAATTTATAGTCTCGATGCTGTCATTATCTGTCACTCACAGATAATCAATGGGACAACAGGCTGGGGTCGAGTTTGTTGTAAACATGAGTTCTTGAACTTTGTTCATACACCAGCATGTTCTATGGAAATGTAATAGGATCCCTAACTGGCTCTAGAACATAAACAAAAATAAAATGAGGAGAGTTATGCAATCCTTGAAGGATATTCCAGCTTGTTAATCAAGACAATGCAGACAGGACCTTTCATACCAGGAAAGGTGAAGCACCCTTTCATGCTGGATGGACAAGAATAACTAGCACTGAAGCAGCTGTACCAAAACACTATTAGAAGGAGAACACACAACAATTTTTAAAACTCTTAAGTTTGCCCCCAAAGGTAGAGGCAGCTGCCCTAGATTTCGTTTAGTTTTTGTTTTGCTCCCTTTGGGATTACATGCCATTAGCATGTGATGGTCTTTCTTGGGATTTGGACGAATAAAGTCTGCTGATTACCAAATATTTATAAACACTTGGCCAGCACCAGACAATCAGAGGTTTTGTTCAACCACGATTACCCCGTAACACTTCTCCCTTATGTATTAATACATGTGTAAGCCTTTAAGGTTCTGGACTTTAAAATAAAATCTTCAGAAATAAGACCTGAAGCATGTGATACCAAGAGGTAAGTCTCCTGATACAAAGCCAGATTTGCTTAACCCCCTTTTATTGCTGCTCAAACAAGCATGTGATTTGCACAGAACATTCATTGAAATGAACTGAAATGTCAGGCTGTACTATATGTCCAGCCAGGCTGTGGAGGACACGTGTTACTCAGTGTGAAGAGGTTAATGCATCGATGTGGTCAATTACATCTGGGCAGTGTCAGTTCTACAAAGCACTGCTGATGGGGACACTACATAAATGTCACACAATAAAAAATGGGATTGGGTTTCAGAAACCAGATACTCACAAAATCCTAAATTAAATCAGAATTAATTGTGCCACAAAGCAGATGGATGTCTTCAGTTAAAGACTATTTATTGACCTGTCTTTCTATGCAAGCAGCTGGCTGCTTGGCAGCTGGAGTTGTCGGTGATGGCAAAGTACCTGGAAGTTCTTGAAATTATTTTGAATTTCAGAACTATAAAGGATAGTTACATGTTTGGGGAAAAACGAAGTGCTTTCACCATGTAAAAGCTACACTACTTTAATTACAGTCGTGCTGCATGATCTCTGTCCTTACTTCAAGACACCAACAGTGCAGAGTGCAGAGAGATCAGCTATTTTTAATACTTCTGCAAGTGCCATGAGTCCCGAAGGCAGCTCACTCTGCTAAGGGTAGTTTCTCTCATGATGCAACACTGAGCTATGGCCTGTATGTCTGTATTAGTAGGATGACAGAGCCAAACTCCTCCCTAGCACGACTCCAGGGAAGAGTTCAGTTCACGATGTTTAAAACCGTTATTTGAGGACAAAAGTTAAAGTGGCTGCAAAGTGCCAGGAGAGCTCCCTGCATGAGCATCGACCACTGAGCAACCTTTGGTCCAGCCAGGGGAAGAGAGAGGGAAAAGGAAAGCGCTGTGAGGATCAAGGATTTGTCCTCCAGCCTTGGGCAGCTCCAGCCTGACTACACCTGTTAGGTTGTGTCTGCAGGAGGATTTGGTTCAGCTTGCGGGGGAGTTTTGAGGCCAGAAACTTGAAAGATTCACCCTTAATGTGCTCCAATGGAGACATCATTCCCCCAACCTATGGTCAGGCTGCTCTGCCATAAAGCTCTGGTGTCCCCTGAGGTCCTGGAGCCTCCACTCTTTCACAACCTGTTTTCCAGCCCCCAGCCCAATTTTCTTCTGCTACAGTATCTTCAGTCTCCTGAAGTGGATGTGCCACCTGGGGCCACAGGGAGTCAGCCTGGCCCATAAGTCTGTGCCTTACAGGTATGAAAGCTTCTGGAGCAGTTGGAAAATCCCATGGCCACATCAAAAGGCTGCTAAGCTCCTGGCTGCCCCCAGGTACAAGCAAAATTTCTGCACAAAATTGAAGATTAAAACAGTGCTTGGAAGTTCTGGCAGAGTAACTCTATTTCATGGACAGCACTGTGGCCCATGATTCTCAGGCAGACCTTGAGGAGAGCTTTGAACATCCTACCAAGCCAATCACTCATTGGGATTCAAGCTCTTCAGTCCCAAAGTCATTGTGGAAGAACCCAGCAAGTGAGAATTACTTCCTCTTGTACTGCAACTTGCCTCTAAGTTCCCCTAAAATATCCAAAAGTACCACTTAACCTTTTCCAACTCCCTTCATATTTATAAGGGATGAAGCCACCTGGGGAAGTATCTGTTTCTCAACATGGAAATGCAGAGCTCATGGCATGGTGAAAACAACTGCCCTTGCAGCCTGCACCCCAACTCTCACACTGGTCATCTGTGCCTCTTCACAAACTGCTCATCCAAGCTCCAGTCTGCCCTTTGTATTTTGGCTCTTGTGTTACAAATTTTAGCACACTTCATAAGAGTATTTTTTGCAAAACCTAACGCATGCCAAGTATCTTTGGCATGAACATCATTCCTGCTGGGACTATTGGCTGACACTTCTTTTTTAAAAATAGAGAAGTAGGTACAAGTTGATCAGGGACCAAACTGGACTTTAAACATGCTGAAAAAGCCAAGCTGGATCAGAAACTAATTCTACTCTTAATTGCCATCTGAGCAAGCCAAGGAAAAGAAAATTCTTCATAAGCTATTTGTAGATCCTTTGGATTTAAGTTTCCCTACAGATGTCTGCTGCTATGTTTTGATGCCTATATAAACACAGAGATCTGAGGTCATACCCATTCAGAAATCAGCTTATGGGATGTAATTTAAAACTTGAAAAATCCTAGAATCATAGAATGGGTAGGGTTGGAAGGGACCTTAAAGATCATCTAGTTCCCACCCCCTACGTGGGTGGGAACACCTTTCACTAGGCCACCTCTGTCAGTTTAATCAGTGAGGTCAATGCCTTGTATTGTCAGACTAATAAGAGATGTGCAACAGCTTCACAAAATGCACTGCAAGAGCTGATGGCTGGGGAAGAGGCAGAGGCAACCACAATGTTTTGCCACTGTTTCCATTCCACATCCCTGCTGTCAGGGCATCTGAAGTGACTTCTTTCTGTTCTCATGCTGCATTTAGAGAATCCCAACCAAGAAGAAAACAAATTTTCTTCCAATACAGAAGATACACTGGGTTTTTCGGGCTCCCTGTAAGCTCTAGGATGAGTGCACTTACCCATCTGACACCTTGCCCCACTGCCAGGCTGTGTCACGATGGGTGACAACTGGTGGCGAACACCAGTCAAACAACTGACATCCAGTTTTCTTTTCCTATTTAACATTCCCCAAGGGGCTTCCATAAAATCTCAGGTCTGACCTCTGGTATGCCACTGAAGAACCCTGGTGACACCACAAAGAAGGGATACTTACTCCCAAAACTCTGTGACAGGAGAGGTGAAGTTAGTGGCATTCAGTGATATCCAGAGGGTTTTGTTCTTCCTGAGAGTGTCTTCCACGCAGGTCGGCGTGTTCCACTTCTGGTGGCAGTGTGCCCATGGCAGGACGCTCTGGAACGACTGGAACAGGTAGTAGAGTCCCCAGGCCAGGATCACAATGTAGTACACATTCAGAAGGGACACAATCACTATGGAAGCATAACCAATTCCTGGCGAGAGGGGGAGAGAAAAGAAATGCACACAGACGTGACAGCCGCTTCTTGCTAGGATGCCTTGTGATCTCATGGAGCTGGTGCTGTTCCCTCTGCCTTGAGGACTTGTATCCTACTCTACCACACTGTGGGAAGCTCAACTCAACTCAACTTGATCACACAGACCTGCCACCACCTCTGACTAGCAGCGGCCCTCAGGGCTGAGTTTCTGGCTGTGGTTTACTGACACTGGAAGGGAGCTCTGCAGGATATCTACCCAAGTTAATGCTAACCTGGCTACTTCAAGTTTTATTAAAAGGAAGTCAAGGCATCACGCTTTGCTTCTTTGGGAGCTACACCATCTCACATCTTAGGTACCTACTTGGGCAGTATCATTCTCACCACACTGTTCCCTAAGCCAGCTTCCTTGGAGGCAGCTCAGCTGGGCAGCCCCTGCACCACTCACACTTATCGACTGGCTCAGCTCAGCCTATGTGCAAAAAAACCCAAAAACAAACAACAACAAAAAAGACAGTTCTTGAATGAGTTAAAAACAAAAACGCCAAAGCTATCAATGTGAAAGCTGCTGCTTCTGCCCCAATTTCACTTGTGCAAAGGAAGCATGGGATTTGTAGCTGTTACGATTACTTAGATCAATGTTTAACTCTGCTATCAATATTTGATGATAAAAAATGTTCCCTGTTTGTTTTCATAAGCAGGGTCATGGGCAGATAAGGGCAAGTCCTACACAACTTCAGGAGGTGGCTGAATGCTGTTCCAGTGCAGGCTTTGATGAAATGCCACAACTGTCCTCCTGAGTCTGGTATCTTTCTCCCAGCTCAGCAGCAGATTCGTACCATGTCTGAAGTAAGAAGCAGTCACAATTGTTTAAAATACAAAATGAAAGGACTTCAAACATTCCCATTTTCTGAAAATCTTTGTATATAGAATGTTAACTCCCAAAAAGCTCATGAAGTTTGCTATTCAGGAATAAAAGGGAAAAAAGTATATATTTCCTTTAAAAACTTAGAGCAGTCTCTTACAGGAGGATGAAAAGCCCGTGTGGTTCCCTTTAATATCACTCTGATGGCTACCCCAGCACCTTGGATACCTGCCTCATATTTTACAGTTTCAAATCTTATTGCAACAGGATTCTTTACACCAGAGATTATTTTTATGCCAGGTGAAAATAACTGGAGCAAGTGCTATTTATTCTGTACAGCTGCCTTTCACTCAGGATATATAGCTAGTCACATTATTAGAGCTACAATTTCTCTTAATGGATGCCAGGAGACTCTTGCTATTTAAACAAGGAACATTCCTTCCTCCTCTTCCTCCTCCTCAAAAAATAATAATAAAAAAAGCTTCACAAAAATGGGAGGAGGAGAAAGAAAATGGAGCTAAGGCAGCACAGCTACATCAATTTCAGCAGCTTTCTGAGTATTAGGTAGGAGTGTGAGCCATGCTCTTCACTTCTGCCTGGGTTGATGTAAGGGGAGAGAGATGCCTGGAACAGCAACAGCAGCAGAGCTAGTCATGTCAGTATGAAGTGCCCACTCTTTTCAAATGGGATTTGAAGAGTGCCCTTCTATTTAGTGTCATTATTCCAAATGATTCTGCCTGTGCTGTCTGGCTGTAAAGGGTGATCCATACATAAGATAGGCATCCTCGGTGATTTTTCTAACCTGTCCTTCATTTTTTACTGTATTTAACTTCCATAGTGACATTTGTAAAGTTCCTGTGGGCAGTGAGTGATTCTTCATTCACTGGCAAAGGTCCTTGAATAACACCAGACCAACATGCCCATTTGCCAGGACCTGCTCAGTTATGATGAAAGTCCTGTTCCTGAATCCTACCACAAAATGCTGTCCAGGTTTTGGCTTGTATTAGTAACAGAGGGACGACACCAATCAGCTTTCACTTGGCAGGGGGAATTTGTTTTCCAGACCAGAATAATACTATGAAGAAGCTCTCAATAAAACCAAGTAAAAGGCTCTAGCTATCTAAACCAACACTGTCTCTGATACCTGTGAACAAAATATGTGATTGCCTTTTTAAGGCATAATATGCAATTTCTTTCCTGCTTATCGGCAGTTCTGCCAGTTAACAAGATGATAGCATCAGAATCAATACCTTACTTTGTCCTTCAGACTCTCTGACTTCTACCTTTCCAGGAACCAATACCATATCCTCAATTACTACAGCAAATAGCTGAATTAATGGACATGAGGGGAATAGTGTTGCTGCATATGGTTTACAGAGGTGTCTTAAAGCAGTAAAGAACAAGAAGATGTACTAACCAGTGAAAATAGGGCAGATCTTTTCCCAGCATGTAATTCCACCTTCAGAGGTATACTGTCCTAGCACCACCTCCAGGAAAAACACGGGAAGACCTCCCCCAAACAGGAAAATGAAATAAGGTATAAGAAATGCACCTGACGAGAAAATAGAATAGTACAAAACTGAGATGAAGAGAGTGATCTTACACAAGACAGCCAAAAAAGTGTTTACAGACATAAATAAACAAAGAATCATATTTGATACTTGAATGCCAGTACATAATAAACTTATCCTGCAGTATTTTTGCTCATATTAAAACTCTGCAAGTGGAACGAGTGTATGAAGCTGGAAAGAGCATTTTCTTACCTTTTAAAAGTGAAAACCTGCAATAACAATGGGTTTAGGCACACAACAGTTTCACATGGCTCAAAAATATCTTATTCTGAAATCCACCGGTCTGAAATCCTACTGGTCTGTATTAATAGCATGTCTCCTGGTTGAAACTCAGGCTCAGTTGCAGAAGTAAAATAGCAGAAAAACTTCAGCAGCCTAAAATTGTAAATTGCTGTTGTTTTCCCATAACTAAGTTTTAGCAAAAACTATTAATTAGTACAACAACCTCTCCTGAAAAGTGGTGAAGAAGGCAGACAGCAGATGTGTGATTACTCTTCTTAAAAGCTGGATGAAGGCCCTGGGAAAGAGGCAGTGCGAGGCAGGCAGATTCAGTCCCGAGACTGAAGCAGGAGCACTCACCTCCGCCGTTTTTGTAGCAGAGATACGGGAACCGCCAGACGTTGCCCAAGCCGATAAACCCTCCAGCCACCGACAGCAGAAAGTCAATCTTGCTCGCCCACTTCTCCCTCTGGGGTGGCTTTCCTTCTGCCTCATCCTCAGGCCGTGTCCCCGGGCTCTTGCCGGGTGAAGGTTTGAGGATGTCCTTGTGGAAATCTTTCAAGCACTGAAGCTTTTCCTTTGTCGCCATGTTTTTGCTTTCTACATGGAAAAAAGAAAATACACGGGGTTTATCAAATGGTCGTTACTGGTAGAGCTCTCTAAGACTGCTAGAACTGTTTAACTAACCTCAGCTCCATAAAATCAGCTCTCTTAATCAAGCTGAGATATTAAAATACATCTGCTGTTTTCAGTGACCAGGGGAGACACACCACCCCTGGGCTCTGTGGTCACCTCTTTGCAGCCAAAGCAATGTAGGGGACAGAAAAGGTCTGGCACCTCTGCCTACCTGCTGGCTGCAGACAAAAGATGTATGAAGGCTGCACAACTGCACCAGCAGACAGTGTTTCTGAATAAGGGTCTCATGCTGTTTCCGTGCCCATAATAAAGTATAAATCACTGCATCTGATCCCTTCTCAAACATTTAAGGTGAAATACATTTAGTATTCTCACCTTTCCAGATCAAACCCATTCTTCTGTTTCCCAATAACCTGAACCTTCCTGTATCATTTATTGCCTGCCATTTCCCTTCCCTGAAGTATCATAAAGCTTTCAGAATACTATACATTCATAAAAACTAGAATGGAAAGTCATTTGTTCTAATCAGCCTCCAGGAACTGAAAGAATCTTTTCAGTTTATTCCATTTTCATAGCTGCACTGTCTTCCCTTGACATCAATAAAGGGAAAAAAATAAACCTTTATATTCAATTATTGTCTTATGGGCACCTGTGCAATTGAAGAGTTTGCCAAGAATGATGGCTCCTTAGTTATTTCAAGAATCAGTGGCATGAGTCACCTGATGCAAAACCCAGAGCATATTAAATCATAGCTGGTTTTATAATTTACATATACAATTTATGATGTTCAAAAATCATATAGTTTGTGTAAAAATAAAACCAGAAATAATTACCCTAAGAAGTACCTTTTTATCCAGGGTTTCCTAATGAAAACAATTTAGGAATAACTTGTAGCTTTTATGTTAACTCAGTTCTCAGGCATATGAGACCAATTTATTCCCCACGTAACTCAAGAGACTTTGGCTGGATCTGACCAGTTATTTTTGCATAGTGTTTTGATACTGAAAAGCACGTGAAATTTTCATCAGAAGCAGGCAAACCAGTAAGTTTATTCCAGACCACAACCATTCCCTGCTTGTACATGCCATTATGGGTGCACAGTCATAAAAAAATCGTGCTACAGATTATCCCATTTGATAGCTGCAAGCTCCCTTGTGCCTGTTTGCTGGTTTTGATCTCTAACCTGATTTAGCTTGTGGCAGTGACCTGAAACACGAGTTGACATTAGCTCTGCAGGAAGTTTTTAATCTGAACATGATTTTGAGATAGATATGCATCACTGTCCCCGTAAATCTTTCCATCCACTGAGGAAAGTTTCAGAAGGCTAACACACTTTTGCAAACCACAGCAGCTCAGTATTCTCCCCACTGACATCTTGGTGGCCTTTGCATTATAGCTACTGCAACAGCAGTTGCCTATCAGGTCATGATCTAAGGAGAGACTCTAATCTTCACAATGTTAATTGTTATGACTTTCGGTCGTTTTTTTAAAAAAAACAGGCCAGTGCTGACTGCACAGAGGTGATATGAGCAACTGCAATACCTCCTTCTCAACAGCAGAGAGAGCTCATAGAAGGAGAAAGTCCCAAAGTGATGGATCATCACCCCCCACTGTAGGAGTATGGGGGCAGGACATATTCCTCTGAAATACCTTCTATTGATCGCTGGCAGAGACGTGGTATGACATAAAGTACCAACTGAATAAAAAATGGTAGAGCCAGTCTTCAGGCACCTAATTGCTTCAGGGAATTAATTCACAATAGCTAACTCGTGTTTCTAGTATCAGGCATGCATGGAGATTATTGGAGGGACCTACAAGAGGAATTCACAGTAGCCTTAATCTGCCTCGGTCAGCCACATCTCACTCCAAGCCCCAAACAGGTACCACACTGCATCATCCTCTGAAGTCATCTCTTGGGGGAGGAAAACCAAAAATAAGTAGGTGCAACTGCTACGAGGTAGCTGATGTCCTGCTCTCACTGCAACAGCAACTAGGCAGGGAGAAAGCCTGATTTCACTTTCATTTGCTATTTGTGTTGCTTGAATCCCCGTCTTTGATCTTGCAGGAGAATGTCATAACCATCAGGCAACAAGATATTCTGGGCTGAGGAATGGAGGGCATTCAAACTGTCTCCTCTCAAGGAAGCTGTTCTTCACAGAGGGCATGGAAAGAGGTTACTCAATCAACAGAGGATGAAAGTGTGTAAGAGGGTAACTCACACCTGCTGTTTAGGGTACACTGTTGTTTTTCGGACAATTTTTCAGTGAGCTGCTAGGACAGCCATGAACCTGCTTTACATGGCAGAGTGGTATAAACATTTACAGATCCCTGCAGGATTGAAGTTTGAAACAGGAGCTTAACTGCTCTCCATTGGGACTGATACTGGAGATACCACAAATATATATCAAAAACCTGATGGTACCTAGGGACTTAAGCCACCTCTGAAATGAAAAAGTCTTCCAGCATTGCAATTTTTTGCAGTCTACTTTTATCTTGCAGCACAGAGTTTACTTTTCTTCCAGCTCTCACCTTCCTGCCTGTGGATTTACGTTGACCCAGGTGTTACTCAGGTCTACTCAGAATTTGCAAGCTTGACCAATTGACTGTATTCTGTAAATCCTAACACTCCCTGGGGCAAGCAGGTCACCCTGTGGTTTATCCTAATTGCCTGCACACAATAAGTGAAATGTGCCTTTGCAGACTCCAACTTTGTAACTGTGGGACTGCATTTTAAAAAAGGATTTCTAATTTGTCTTAAGACACCCCAAATTAATGGCCATGCTTGAAAACTTAATTACTGAATATAAATTTTGTTTCAGCCTTAGCTGCAGTGTGAAGATGGATGATGGTCTTTCCCTTGGCCCCTAAATAACACATCCTCAAGGTCACACTTCTGGGGTGGCCGTTTCAGCCTGCGGGTGCCAGGAGATGAACCACCACAACTTTGTTGCAAGCCACCAGCTCTCGCTAATGTGGCACCGTTCAATACCTACCCAATGCTTGCACAGAACTGATAACAGCCCAGCTTTTCTGTGTAACTCTTGTCTTGTCTGGCTAAAACCTCAATTGTGTTTTGAGGGTCAGCAGCTGTGGCTGGCAGGCACGTACCGTTGGCCAATACCATAGGAATTGACGCTAAGCGGCCACCTGGGACTGCGGTCCCAGCTCATGTCACGTTCAAGGGATGTTGGATTTATCCCCCTTTGCTGCCAACCATTGGTGTCCACCCAGCCATTCCCAATTACAGGAACTGTCTACAAAGGCTGCAAGGGTGGGGGGTATGGGCGATTCTCCTTGGCGAAGAAAAGCCAAGAAAATCAAGTTTGTTTAGTGAAAGGCATTGTCTTTTTCCTTAATGGGATTGGAGTTTCATTTCCTTTAGTTATGTCCCACTGGGTGAGGTTAAAATGGCTCTTAAGGGAAATAGTCTGACAGAGATGCTGAAACAATATGTTGTCACCGCCCAGGTCAGAACCAGAGAATAATAGGTTATTTTTACTGTATCACTTAGTGGGGATGGTATCTGAGATCTAAGTCCATCTGATTCCCCCAAGGAAATATATTGTAAGAAAATGCTCTTACAACCACATAGTCCAAAAGGAGTGATCCAAGTCTGAGGCATATGTCTGCCTCCCAGAGCCACACATCTGCCTTCCAGGAGCCACATCTGCCTGTGAGAGTACCCCCTCCAGGAAGCTTTGGCTGGCTCCAGGAAGCTCTGGCTTCATCTGCTGAACTTAATACAGATAACTAAAAAGCAGCAGTTAAGCCTGCTGTTTACAGTGTGCCACTAGGCTGAGTCCAGCAAAAAAGCTAGAGCCCGTTCTGAAAGCAAGGGGAGAAAGGATGCAGTTTGGGCCAGGCCAGGATCTGTTCTCATGTACACTGGTATAAATCCTAATTAACTGAGGATGAAGTTATCCATTGTCAAATTGATGCTTCTAAAATGTGGAAAAATAGAACAAGTGAGCAAGCATGGGTGGTTTGTGCTTCTCAAGCATCTGCTCCCTGGTGTGGCCGAGAGCACCTCAAGGCCTCCCCTCCTTCTGCAGGAAAATCACACACCTAGTGCACAAATTCCCTCATGTGAAACTCCCCTGTAATAACCTGAGCTCTCTTGCTGCCCCCTGTGACTGATAAACCTTTGGTGCACAGCTGAAAATACCACAAGATAAGCCATAAGCAGAGCACTTTCACAGCCAGCCTGGCCTGGGCCGTCTACTGTGCTACAGCAATCCTACCTATCTTTGCACGTACAGCCTGCACCACAGATAACCCATACCCTTTAAAAAAAAATACTGGCATTGAAATGTAATCTTGCATAACATGCAAAAAATCAGGGGTACGGGAAGGAGGAGACACTGAGCAGAGGGATCAGACGATGAGATGCAGATGGGGAAGGCTACCAGCACAGACAGGACCTGCTGGTTGGCAGGACAGACACAACTCACATTGCTGCTGAATCACTGACTTTTTTTTGACAGACAACTCACAAATTACACATCTGAACATACATTGTTCAGTTTCTGCTTTGGGATTACAGTAACGATCTGCTTCAAGCTTCTTACAACCTCAGACAAGTGACCAGGTTAACACCTTCCAGGAGGAACCCTGAGGACAAATTAATTGTGGATGCTACCTCACTTAATTATTTTTAAAAATCAAGTCTTCAAAACAGTCATTTCACAAATGCAGATGGAAAGATGAAAATCAAAGTCTGCCTGTACACACAGATATGCATTTGTAAATATTTACACACACTAAAATGCATGTCCTGTCTTGGGCCTGAAGAACAGAAACCACAGCAAAGGAGCTACTTCTTTTTTGGTCAATGCATATGAACTTTGAATAGATATTCAACATACTAAATTGGTGACTAGTATAATAACTGAACATTTGTTTTCTAGATCCTTCTTCCATTACAAAACTAAAAGCAAAGTATTTACTCAGAGTGCCTCTGTCCTTGATGGGAATGTTGCCTAAGGAATGACCATATGGCTCCACTGCTGATTTTATGGATTATTTTTGCAGTGTGATGTGTACCATCACTACATTTGCTTTCAAGGACTCTTTTCAACTAAGTTCAGCCTGCGCAGACTGTATGTCTTGAGCTTCTCAGGGCTCTTTCCTCCCCATCTTTCAAAAGCCATTAAGACAGAAATCTCTTCATCCCATTATAATTAATTTTTCTAACCCTACTTAAGCTCACAACCTCTTTAGACATTACCATCTCTCTTATTTTTCTGCCTTTTTCTTTTTCTTTTTCTTTTTTTCACATTGGAAATCAAAGCCAACCACTCCAAAAAATGAGCTTTCCTAGGTCCGCCAAACTATTTGTGGGTTAGCTCTTTTTAGAATTATTTTATATTCATATTCATGAATATTTCAAAATTAGGTTCCCTGATTGCTGAATCAGAGCAGCTCTTCAACTAAGCAGCTTCCACTCTCATTGAGAGCAGTGGAAAAGCTGCTATTGATTTCAACAGTTGTAGGATCAGGTCCCAAATAAAACTGCATTTATTATGTTTGGCTCATTTCCTAGGATTACTTGGAACTTTGAAAGCTGTAATTCTTGATGTTGACAGCTTTCCCTACCTCCTGGAGCAGTGTGGTTAAGCCAATCAATACATGATTAAAATAAACAGCCCCTTGATCAAACTTACGGCTTTAGTGCAAGTCTTTCTGATCTGCAGAAGAAAAAGCCTTTATGTTTGGCAGCCCTCGAGGCCACACCAGTACCCAAAGAGCACCTGACTTCATTTATCATCCTTAACTCATATCCAAGTTCTTTCTGCTTCATTGAACAAGGTACCTACATTTTCTGAGAAATAATACCACTCCCTTTATTGCACACATTGCCTTTCCTCTGCTTAAAAATGCCTCTAAAAATTCCCTGAACAACATCTCACTATTCTCTTTGTCTTTAATGGATTCCTCTTTTTCTGATTACTTTTCCCTGGGTATGGGTATTTATTTAAACATCTATCCATTTGTCCTATCTTCATTCGCAGCATTCCCTCCAACTTTAGCCCTCTCCATTCTCACTCCTTTACCCTTTCCTTTTCTTTCAATACAACATGTTTTTTGGTCTTCTAAGATTGACTGGAAAATCTGCTCCTGAAATTCTTGGAGCTAAATGCACTCCTTTATAAAGCTATTCTGAAGTCTATTCTGAAAGGAAAGCCCAGGGCTTAATGTAATTTCTTTTTCATCAGTTGTGGTCTAGACAAAAGGTTTCTCTTTTTCTCCACATATTTTTTTCTCACTGGTGTTCCCATTCATGCTCTTCAAATAGGTACCATGTCACAGTGCAGAGTGGTTACAGAATCCTGCATCTTTGCTCAGATTTCAGCACCAGAAAATCTGAAGACACATAATACTCTAGATGCTTATTTTCTTGTGCTTATTTCTGTGAAAGAACAAAGCAGTTACAACTAAACCCAGAATAGGAGGAAATTAAAACCTGCCTTCCCGTTGTGTAGGGTGTAGGAAAGGAGAATTAACATCCACAAATGTCTACAGGTTTCAGAGGGAACATAACCCTGATACTAAACACAGAGGCTGAAGTGAAGATGAGCCCCAGAGGGATGGAGTTTGACTCTAGTTTAGGGCTGCACTGGCCCCCACTGTGGTCAGCAAGGAAAAACATGGGATGCAGCAAAGCAGAGGACTGGCACACTGTGTCACACTGGTTATGACTCCATCCCATGGAAGCCCTTCAGGGGGCACAGCATCTGCTGTATCCCAGGAAGAAACCAAGTGTCCAGCACTGGAGAGCCATGGTCCTCTACTCTGTCCCATCCTCAAAGAAGAAAGCTCAAGTGCGACCCTTGTGAAGAGGACAACAGGGAAGCAGAGAGTGAAAACAAGGGTTGTTGAAGGCAGAGAGAATGAAGGGAAACTGCTCATCTCTAGTACACTGTACGGGTAATTATGTGTGGGAGAACACTTGGTTTTGTCCACGTGAAGCCAACTGCTGACCTAATTTAATGTCTCCGGGTGTGCCAGCTAATGGCCTCCTGAATGTCAATGGGCTGGAAAGAAGCACCAGTTTCCTGCTGCTCCCCCCCCCCCCCCCCCCCCCGAATCCTCCCTCCACTGTACCAGCTCTCCCATGATGATGATAGTGAAAAAACATCAATTCACTGGGTGACACCACCTCTCAAGGCCCTCGCCTTTAAGAAAGGACCCTTAACAAAATGCAGGAGTATATCCAAAGGCCATGGCAAGGGGGTGACCTTCCAAGGGAGATGGGCATTTTTAAAAAAGATTTGATGAGCTTTAGACATCCTTGACTCTTCAACCACCTCGTATCCTGCAGTTACACAACTTTTGACTAAATGAACAAACATTTCCAGATTTTGTTTTTGATTCTGAAGGTCTGCTGCTGAGTGGATTGCAATGCTCTAATAAGTCTTGGTGTCAATAAAACTTGTTCTACTGCCCCAAAGAAGCTACATCAAAATCTGTAAGTGATGCCCCTTGTCTGGCTATAAAAAAGCAAAATACTTAGAACCCACAAAGCTTATGAACTTGAATAGTCAGTGGTGTGCACTGTGACTATTGAATTTTTCACATGCGATGAATAACATATTGATTCTACATGACACATCTGCAAGGCACTTCAAGCACATGTTCGTGTCAGAGAGCAATCTCTGGGCTAGGGTAAGTGAGCAGTGCTCCAGTGTAGAGAAGAGAAAAAAAAAATAAAGGAGCCATTTTGTGAAGCAAATGTACAATAAAATGATTAATTCGTTATTTCAAGAGGTTTTTTTCTTGGGGGTAAATCACTCTCAACTGTTTTTTCAACTGATTATAAATTCAGCCTTGAATGTACTGAGTTTACCAATGGCAGTGTTCAGGGCTTTCCCTTAATTGAAGATTAGTGTACTTTTTCAGTATGCTTTCCAACTAAGTAAAAACCATATATATGTAAAAGATCACATGTTTTTGGAAAAACAAATGCTGCTTTCCATACTCAGTAATGGCTTTGATCAGCTTTGTAACCAGGCTGTTGCCATAACTGCCTAGGCCACCTCCACATAAAGCCAGAGTTGTGTTTTTATTGCTTCTATCCATTCATCCTAATATAAACAATAACTGAGGACAGATTTCTATCCCACCTGTGGCAGCTGTTTAAACATGTCACGCAGTGCCTTCTTCCTAGATCCCAACACCATCGGTGGAGGAAAACAATCCTCTTTCTTTTTCTTTGTTCCTGTGCCCCATCTGCATCACACCTAATTTTTTTTCTAGAATACATTAATGGAAGGTAGAGTTGTGCAACACGGCACCACAGGTGGAAAACTGCCAGCCAACTTGTACCAGGAAAACAGCTATTACATGCTCAGAGTCAGCAGTTAGCCCCATTACAGGCAATAAAGTCTGAGAAGGTTACAAAGCCCTGAGGACAGAGTCATGAGCTCTAAAACCTAATGGTGAGTAAACTACTTTTTATTTCAGTCTTAACTTATCCTTCATGCTGACAGTAATTATCAGCAAAAATATGAGATGTGGTGGAAATGAACTGTAGACTTTTAAGATGTGGAGCTAAAGTGGAGCAACAACCCTCAGCACCGCACCAGGGTACTCGGGGGACTAGGGTGCTCTGCTCTCTGTGCTCACTGGCCTTCAGCCATCACAGATTCCCTAAGCACCCTGAGGTTTAATTTACAATTGTTTTCTTTTCTTCAAGAGAAAAAATAAAATAATAATAAAAAAAACTGGAACAGAAACTTGAAGCATATGAAGTTTCACACAGGAAATTAAATCAAGACTACTGATACGGCAGAGCCAAACCGAGCGCGGGGGTTTCTGCAGAGGATATGCTAAAAAGAGAAGTGGCAAAATTGATGAACCAGCTCACAGTGAGCACAACTCTGCAAAACAGGCCAGTGAACTGTAGACTTTCACACAAACACACAGAAAAAGTGGAGCTGTACACAGACACTATGGTATTTATTTGCTTTCGTGCAGCTGGTGCCAGGTGCTGGCTTGCACGGCTGGACACTGGCATTTTTTGTTTAATCCCAGGACAGACTTGGCTCCGTCTCCAGCTGCAGCTCCATCCTCTGAGCTTCCCTGGCCAGAGTCATCCACTGTGCTCCTGGGGGGCAGTTCAGAAGGAATACCACTATGTCCTACAGACCTCTCAATGGGCATTAGCTGATTAAAAAAACACCAATTTTTTATCACTACCAACCTGTTTTGAAGGTCTGATTTGGAAGCAAAACCTTTGGTACTGATTGCTACACCAACATGCTTTTAAACACCACATGATTCAGGCTGATTCCCATTCAGAGGTATATTTTCAGTTCTCTTTTACCACAGACCTCTGGTATCAGCTTTCATATATGGAAAGCTGCGCTCATTTTTATGTAAAGAGATATGAAAACCAAATAGGGCCAGAACAAATACTTCACTTCTCCAAGGAAACAAACATGAACCACTTTGGTATACCACGGTCTGCAAAGTGCAGAGCACACACCAAGCACAAACAGAACCCTGATCTCACACACTACTTGGAAAAAAGCCCCACCAAATTTACTCTGAAATTGCTGGCTCTGAAGCAAATTTCGTAAGAGTAAGGCTGACTCAAACACAAGAAACTAGTACCTGGAGTCCTACCTTTATACCAATGTCAGTCCCACAGGCTGTGGGCACTTGCTTTTCTGTTGGCTTTTGCAGAAGAGCAAAGCCTCCCCAAATACAGCATGACAATATATGAACAGCCTGAGTATTTTTCTCCATCTCTTATATTTTCAAACAAACGCCAGCTGCTGGTTTTCATTGCAGGTTGATTTTATAGCCCTACCTTGACTACTGTAAACTTAAACTGCTCCTGTTGACCAGTTCAGAGATGCAGTCCATAAAGCTGAACAGTTGAGGATCTTTCTTAGTGCAATTTTATCTAAATGAACATGCTTACACTAGATACCAAAGTGGCACATTAACCTTTAATATCCAAAGTTGTTGTAATTATGACTACAATGGTTTTTCTTTTGTGTGTGTGTGCGAGCACAAAAATAATTACAGGCAGGTGGGAAACTGTTTGCAGTTCCACCATAAATGATGGGTACGTGACAAACAGCTGTGATAGCCATAAAAACAACTCCTTATGTAAACTAATGGTAGAAAGAGAGAGAACTTCCTTTGGTTTACTTTTCTGGATTATTGTAAGGAAGAGACATTCATACATGAGCTACAGGAATTTCTGATCATTTTGCAGAAGCAGAAGCCTGGGTGATTCAAAGTCAGATGCATTGCTTTAAATTCCTCATGTGAATATTACCTGTATTAAATTTGACTTGAAATCTATAGCTTGTGTACTGCAAGAAGAGTGGAGGAGAAGGGACCTTCAGCCCTAGGAAGCAACAGTATCTTCTACTACTATATTCCTTCTACATGGGTCATCATCTTTTTTGCATTTCAAAGAGCAACCCTTTACATCATTTGAGGAGGATCTGTAGCAGGAGAGAGAATTGATGTGGTTACAGAAGATGGAGAACAGCAACCACTAAAAAAACTATATGAAAGCAAGTCTGTCCTGATAAATCTGGAATTTAGAATCCTGCTTTGCATAAAAAGGGACAAAAAAAGCTTTTGGTTGCTCATATTTAGTCTTTTCTCAAACCATTGCAGTAGCCACATTTGTAAACTTTACTTTTGACAGAGCCTGATCTCAAATAAGGTGCTTGCACAAGCAATATACTTCTTGTTGATAAAGGAGAGATATGGAGAAAAATAATCTTATCTTGGCAGACCCGAAAGAGCAACCCTACAAAACTATTCCTGTTTTTCTTTCCCCTAGCAATTAGGAGTTTTGTTTTGTTTTTTTCTCCTATCATAACTAGATCATTGTTGGCAATTCCCTAGTCTGATATGGTGAATCTGAGAGTGGTTTTGCTTTCTTTTGGCACAATTAAAACAATGCTATTCTGACAAAGGACATTTTTTGGCCACCATGTGGGCCAACCCATGAAAAATTTTCTACCCTATAGAGCTTGCAGACACTCTTCTGCACGTCAGAGGCTCTTTGGCAGACAGCTGTGGGGCTGGGAAGGCGTTTAGCTGAGGAGCAGATGCTCTGTGCAGCATTAACTCCCTCACGTGGTTACAGCCACATGAGGAAACCAGCACGTAACGGCAGAGTGAGGGCAGTTGGTGACTCACTAAATCCAAAATACCCCAAAGCTCTCTTCAAGGCTGCTACAGAATGAGATTTGTAACTGAAAGGGAAAAAAATTATCTTTACTTTTAAACTACTTATCCTGATATAATTAAAATCTTCAGCTGATAATTTCAGTTGGCATGTAATGAAGATTTGAAGACTTCAAGTGAAATCTTGGTAAAAATTCCAACTTTTTTCAGAGATACCCAAAATTCACTAATGAATCTCATCTGAGGTTACCATTTCTGTGTTGATTTCAATCTCATGGGAGTAAAACCACTGTAATTTCACTGACCTTCAGAAGGTCACTCTTGTTCTCTGCTGGTATGAATGAGAGTGACTGAATTGGAACAGGTACTGGGTATTAAACAGAACCATAAAACAAATTAGGTTAGATGGGACTTCTGGAGGTCACACATAGCCCAGACTCTCGCTCAAAGAAAGGCCAACATCAAAAATCAGACTAAGTTGCTGATGACCTTATCTGGTCAAGTTCTGAAAACCTCCAAGAGTGGAGAGACTGTAAAGTCACTGAGCAATCCATCCCACTGCTTCACTCCTCTCAGGATTAACATTTTTTTCCTTATAAATAATCTGAACTTCCCTATTGAACAAAGAAAGAAGATGAGGAGGAGAAGGGAGAACAGGATTAACACAAAATGACAATACCAAATGGAAGGCCCAATCTTCATATTCTGTTACTGCACGTGTGCAACGCAAGTAGTTGGAAAGAAAAAGATACAGAAGGTGACAAATGGGTGAGCTCCAGGTTGAGTACAAAATAAGCAACAGTCCCTGGTGGCAGCATATCAGACAATACTCATTTTATTGTCAGAGTAAAACCAGGTTCCTTTAAGGAAACCAAACAAAAGGCCCTACTGAATGTTACAATGCATGCCAAGTAGTTATTACTTTCCACAATGTGTCCTGTGACTCACTGTGCCACAATAAATTGGCATATGGTGCTCATTCAGGGTATGTAACTCACACATTTGCAAGAGCTCTAAAGAGCTAATAGTTACTTGGACTGTAGTTAATTTGGGGCATTTTTAATTTCCCCATGGCAGTGCAATAAATGTCATGCTTGTTATTGTATTATTTTTATTTTTAAAACACAAAAGAATGTTTTTAGTGGCAGGCAAGCATCATTAGTGCCTGAAAACTCTTGTATGCTAGGGGAATCAATTCAGACTACCTCTGGCATGCAAAAGCACATAAATAATTGGTAAATACTACCTGTGGTCTTCTGGGTCCAGATTTGCCTGATGCCAAGAGCAATCAAATCCTTTTTGGCTGCAAAGGACAGGAGGGCACTCAATACCTTGCAGAAGGCACTCAGTACCTGGCAAAAATCAAGCTTTCCATGTGCCAGAACCCCATGAAAGAGCAAACCCTGAAGTGCATATGACAGAAGTGGTTCTCTTTTACAAAGACAGGCAACCTCCCAGAGAGACAGAGCCAGCTCTCCAGAAGGAGCCAAACACTCTCCCTGCCTGGGAAAGGTGCATTTCCTATGCTCAACCTGCCTAAGAAACAGCTCTTATTCAAGGGAAAATAAATAAATAAATAAAAGCACCTATCTTTCAGTGAGTCTGCCCAAGTGCAGAGGTAGACTGGAAATCCAGTTTTTATCATCAATAAGACATCAGAGATGCTTAAAAGCAGGGACTGAGCAGCAGCAGAAGAAACTGTGTGCAATTAAAAGAATATTCATTTCCCATAATCAAGATTAGGCAAATAAGCCCAGGCTACACCATGACTTGTGAGTCACCAAGAGAATGTGGCTTCATAGTGCTAATGGAGCTTTCCATCATCTTGAGATGGTTTAATGGGGAGAGGGGTGTTGGAGGAATCCTACGTAGGATCCCATATAGGCAACATCTACGTCACACTTGAATAATTTTGAAATAAGTCCACTGAAGCCAAGAGTGTTTGTTAATAAAGTGGATCAGTAAACAGAAGCAGCCCACTGGGACTTTATCCATGTAGAACTCGAAGCTACAGCAGAAGAGCCACAGGTTTCAAGGTCAGCAGGAGTCATTCCCAAAAAAGACGGTCTGACTTTGATCCTGTTTATACGACGATCAAGCAATAGAAATGCTGCTGGAATCAGCAAGGCTATGCTGAAGTAAATGAGTTAAAATGTAAGAGCCTGAATTTGGATGTCTTTGCAGCTAATTTAATAGGTATTAAATTTATTAAACTTAGAAGCTTTTAAACTAAGTTTTAATAACTTCTAAGTTATTAAACTTAGCAGGAACAACAGAAACAAACATCTCAATCTACAGGTCTATTGCTCCTTGATCCCCAAGGAAGCAATTCCCTTGGTGATGTTCTGTAATGGCCAAATAAAATGACTGCAAATACAAATATTTTGTTCCTGGGTTTTTGCTATACAAAATGTAAATTTGGACTGTTTTTTCTTCAGTGCTTAGAACAACAGGTTTCAAACGGTGATCAGGGAATGCAGCCATGACCTTCACATGAACGGCAATGGTGAATAACAACCTGCTCTGCCTATATCCTTGTCTTGTTTCTCCTGAACTGTTTAATTGTGTGGAAGACAGTTGAAATTGTGCCTGAGCAAAGGCTGCCAGGGTCTGACCTGTGCTCTTTTATTGTTACTCTGTAGATTCTTTGCTAGTGCTCATAAAATATTCTCCATCTCCTCAGAAATATCTTTGATTCATTACCATATTTGTTGCATCTTGTTTACCTACCTTCCTCTAGAAATGTGCTTGAAAAAGTGCAAAATACATTAAAAAAATAAACAGATCTCTGACCTTCTTCCAATCAGAAGTGATATTAATCTATGTAGAAATGCCAATGTCTTCATTTCACCCAAGATGAAGCCAGCATTTGGGTAATAACCACCTTCTCCTCAATGCAAAGACACTCCTCTCCCGAGGAGGAAATGCTGTCTTTTTCCAGATGCCATACACTCATTCTCTTGTTGGTTAATTCATGGCAGTGCTAGCTAGATTTTCATTATAGGGTATTATTGGTAGCTGCTGTTTTCATGAAGCAGCTGTAATAAACAAGCAAGATTTATGTTGCTTTTTAAATTGCTTGAAATAATTAGTGTTGTTAAATTTAGACTCTGAAAAACCTACTGATTTCTCTATTTTTTTTCATAAATACAGAAGCTACAAAGTGATCTACCATCACCAGTCAGGGTTGGGCCAGAATAGTATCCAAAATGTGGTCTAGATGAGGAAATAAGCTAAGTTCTCCAAACAGCCTTTTAAAAGTAAATGATGGTTGTGCTGAATTGTTTAACCAAGCGCACTGCATGTTACCCTTCACCAACCTAAACTCAGAGGACTTCTTTTTATTCCTATTGTGGTCTATACAGGTGCAAAGAGGCACCCTGGATCTGGATCATGCTGGTAAGCTCAATGGAAAGTACGACCAAAACTGAGAGCCAGGTCCTATTTCTGCAGCGGACTCCCCGGCTTGACGATTTATACTGTATCCAGCTATTATAAAAGCCCTCACCCACGTCAAGTATTCACATGCCAAACTTGGAACTTGTGGTTTGCTCTCATCTCTGCATCATTTATTTTTTCCACTCGTTCCCCCTCAACCACAGCTTCCTGTATTGACAGTCCAGATACTTATTTTAAGTAAGTAAACACGATGCCCTTCCCAACCCACCCTGGCCATTTCACAGCTACTGCTGCATTTCAGAGCCTGATCCAACAATCCTGCTTAATGACAGCATCAAACAAACATCCTCTAAAGAAGTTTATCACTCTCAGGTTGGTTTGTTGTTTTTTTTCCTGTTTGTTTGGCCAGTTTTGTAATTTATCAGCCTTACAATATTTTTCTTGGTGCAGGTACCAATGTCCTGGCAGTCCTAGTGCACCGGGAAAGATAAGATGAAATACTGGGGTCCATGACAGAACTTAGCCTCAGTGGTTTTACAAGAGGGGACTGATGTTGAGCTGACTACAGTCCCAGAAGAAGTGAGGAAAAGATGATCTGCTGTGGGAAAGACCACATTGTGCCACGTATAGGAGACAGATAGCAAGAATATACTAACTGTGTAATGAGAAAAGGTCCAAAATAAAGAAAAGGGGAAGGCTAAACCTGTCAGCTTTTACATTATGAACTTTTATAATCAGAGGAAGGAAAAGTTAAGGAAGGTATGCAAACAAGGATGCTGGAACTGGGAAAAGAGCCTGCAGTAATGTACAGAGAAGAGTTGCAATAGCTATCAAAATATAACATTGTAAGTACTTATTTGCTCTATTTATGATAAAACAATAACAACATCTATGTAAATGATAAAATCCCAGGGCATTGGAATAAATAAATACATAGGCACACTGTCTTAATCCCTGGGTAAAGTAAGTAAGTGGCATGCAACAGGATGGGAATTTAGTGCTAGAAGTGTAAAGTCCTACATCTCAGGAGAGCAGCAACATTGCTTGAGGAACAGTTAGCTGGGAAGCCATGAAACCAAAACCTAAAGGTGATTGCAGGTAAGAGTTTCTCTGTGTGATGCTACTGAGTGATAGAGGAGGTGTCAAAGACTAAGCTAATTCTGGATGTGTGCATACGAAGCAATTATAAGGAAATTTACAGCATAATATTAAGCCGAAACAACCACAGTGGATAAAGCAGGAGATGTTCAAGTCTCCACAGATTAGAAAAAAAGATAGAAAAATTAAAGGAAATACAAATAAGGACAATAAAAATTATCTGAGAGTAAGAGAGCTAAATTAATATGTTCTATAAATGAGAGGACTCCTGGGCTGAGATCCAGCTATAAATACCTCCAAGGTACTGTGTGTAGAGGAAGGTAGTTAATCCAGCTCAAAAGACAGTGGGACAAGAAGCAACTGCTTGAATTTAAGAATGGAAAAAATCAGGATATATAGTAAGAAAAAGTTATTTGAAGAGACACATCTGCCTAACAGGGCAGACTCCCAAAATGGTAGCTGAGGGACACACTGTATACAACTGAAAACAGCCTGAATGAGGAAGGAACCCTGGGAAATGCTGCAGTCCCAGCTCTCTACAGCCCAAAGAGATCACCACAGTCCAACTTATTAATCTTTTACTGTCATTCTTTATGTGTTATCTGAAAGACTGCTCTTTTATTTAAAAAAAAAAAAAGAACAAAACCAAAACACTAATAAAAAAACTCTGCAAAACCAAAAAACCCAGAACACCCAAACCTAACTAAGTACCCACGTAGTGACAACACATGCACGCCAGAGCTCAGAAATGGGGTGTGCAGCACTCTGATGTGCAACACAGGTAAGGACAAACCTCTCTGGCTCACTTGTGGCTCTTCAGTGGTGTGTGCAACACGAGCTTGCTGGGTGCCGGGCAGGACAGTGTCAGCAGGACAAAAATTGCTGACCCAGCTAGCAGATTACTCTGAGTATCTCAACACCAAGGTCAAAGGCTGAAGTGGGAACTACCTCTTGTGATACTCATGGTCTTCCCCAGCCTTGTGTTAAGAGATTCTGCATGGAAGCTTTTCGTGTCACTGCATAATTTAATGTATTTTGATTTATGATTAGCTGAAAACCAGCATTAGCAGTATTTAATAGTTCTCAGGAGCTCTAAAATACACTTGCATTAAGAAAGTAAAATAAAAATCCCCAAACATTTGCAACAGGCCTTACAATTTTCAATGACAAATGGGTATACACAAACGTGAGGAATATAAAACCCAAGTACCATTACACCCCCCCTTAAAAAAATCCCATCCAACTGCACTCACCAATCGGGACTTCTGTCCCCTCCTCAATGTAGATGGGCAGTGGTGATTCCTCCATAGGATGAGGCACTGATGGAAAGTAATGAATTGTGGTAGTATTTGTCGCAAAGTGACTACAATAAGACGGTCCCTCTCTTATCATTACAACTACATATGGCTGGTTACTGTCACAAAGAGTCTTTTCTCAAACTGGTCACTTCCTGTCATGGTGACCAGTCCATGCCACAGTCCTGAGGGGTTAATCCCCACTGAGATTTCACTGCCACAGGAGTCAACCCCCTCTGAACAGGGCCTGGGAGAGGTCCCTGTCCTGGATGCTTCACGATCCTGCCATTTCACTATAGCCTCGCTATTCCCACCCCTGGAGCTTAACACGCTTTTGGAAACTCACACAGCTGAAGAAGCCAAGGGGAGCCAATGCACAGACAGGCACAAATAGAGTTATTGAGTCAAAGTCATATTTCATGCACAGAACCAGAAGAGAGAGGCTCTGATGCTCAAAGCTTGCCACTAGCTGTTGAAAAGCCACAGCAGGTGATGGAAGGCAGCACCGCAAATGGCCTCTGGACCACAAACGTTTCATTATTCATTAATTTTGGAGTACGTGTATTTGACTTAGGAAGCTCCAGATTACTTGTCTGTGATACTGAAATATCCAGACAAAAGCCTTCAGATCTGCACTGCACACTTATTCTGCATTTTCCAGACACCAGACAGGCAGTGCTGTAGGGTCCATCTATTTGGGTTCTTCTCTGTTTGGGAGCTTCTTCCCTGAAAGGTGGTTTTGTTGCACTGTTACCCATTTAAAATCTCTGGGAAGTATGTGCTTCACAGGGTTTTCAAGAGGTTTGAATTTCCTACACTACAGTGAAATAAAATGAGCTACAAATGTTGAAAATGGTCATCTTCAAAATCCTTCTGGAATTCTTTCTTCTCCATTACCTTTTAAAAATGATTATGTACCTTCTCAAGGATACAAACTCTTAAGCTAGCCTCAGTTAGGATTCCAGCTGCAGGGAAGGAGGATTCTTTAATCCTTTGTGGGGTATCCTTCACTTAGTTTTTTGTTTTGTTTTTGATTGGAAAGGTTGTCTTATGACATCCATAAAACCAGCCAAAGAACACTTGTGGTTTAAAGCTATTAAATAAAGCATCTTACAACATTTCTGCTCGCAACACAACCAGAATCAAGAATTTTTTCAACAGATGCTTGACTAGCAACGGGCTTCATATAAACTTCACACTGGTCCTTTGCAGGATGCAAAGGGCTGCCAGTTCCCTGCCTGTACCTAAGCCCACCCCTTGCTCAAATGGAAGATGAAGGAAGCACAGGGGAGAGGAAAAGCAGAACACAGTCGCCTACAGAACTACCATACAAGCCACTAGAAATCATGGTCTACCAGGGCGCCTTGCGCAAGCCACTTTTATCTACAAGCTGAACTAACATTCCAGCTCAACAATAGCAAAAAAACATTTGTTACCACACGGCGTTTTGCTACATATTAACCAGCAGTTGCTACGCAAGCATAATGGAGTGCTGCAATTCTGAGGTATATGTTATTGAACAAAAAAACCAAAACAACAGAAAAGTTGACTTATGGGAAATCAGCCTGAGGTGAGTGCTCGTGGGCTTGCCATGCCACTGGACACAGTACATGCTTGGAAGTTATGCAAAGCAGGTCCTGCATTGGGAACAATGCAGTCGTTTTCCTTGCTAAGCTAGTTTTGCATAAAGGGAACAAGAATCTTCATCTATGCAGCCCCTGAACACATTTAATCAGGTTTATTTACTAGGAAGAAACACCAGAGTAGAGCGTTCTATACTAGACTACTTCCTATACTGCTCAAGAGTTTTCAAATCTGACATCTGCAAGCAAACCAGGTCACTAGATGGTGTGGGAAAAAAAAAAAACAAACCCAAACTGTTTTATTTTTATGACATGCAGCTTTCTTGGTCCACTGAAGAATACTGTACCAGGTTCATCCAGACCGAGCAGTCAGCCTGGAGCCAAATGCTTTCACAAAACATTTGCAACAGTATTCACCAATGGCTGGTGGCATCTAATCTTATTTTAATGGGTATCACCATAGGTTGTAGAGAAGGCCTGAAATACCTACAGGCTATTTGAGGGCAAATACATGTATACACACTCTCTCTTACCCACACAGACACACACACTAGTTAGTACACATGCACGCAAACAAACGGCTCTATTGGCAGAACTTGGATTGTGGAGTATCCAAGGCAGAGAAGCTCACTTTTGTCACAGGGTTTGGGATTCAAGGACTCTGGGGTGCTAAAACAAGCTTTCACTTAGGGTCTCCTCTGCTTTAGGCAAACCACTTGAATATTATCCCTCCAGTATTTACACATCAACTTTACAGGCATGCTGCTTAAATGTCTGCAAAGTGCTTTCCAATGGTTTCTAAATTCTGCAGTGATATGCACAGAAGAACTGCACAGAGAGAGTTAAGATAACAGTTACTGAACACTATTACTGTATAACTACAGCCTATTTCTACATGCTCTATACTTGGTTTCTATGAACAGATGGTAAATGTTCAGTATTTTAACATTTTAATGAGCTTTATAGCCCTTTTGTAATTTCATAAACAAGCATAAATAACACTTACATGAAGAAGAGTCTCTCCTGAAGGGATTTTCTCTTCCTGTTTGGAAAAAAAAAAAAAAAAAAAAAGAGAGAAAGAGAAAAGGCAAAAAAAATATTTTAAAGGAAAAAAAAATAGGTCTAGCAAGATAATCAGACAAGTTTCAATGTTATCATACATAGTGTTTTCTGAATTTTGTCAGTATAAACTTATATTTTGAAGAACATCAAAACACTGAATATAGTACCAATGCCAAAACAGAAGATAATATCTCACTTGTTTCACTCTGTGTATCAAGAGCAAGAAAATTACACTGCAGCAGTGAAATAAAATGCAAATGCCACGTGATCTGAAGCAAAAAAGGAAGAACTTCTAACTACGTTCTAGCTTATTGATAACCCTGTGGCTCAGTGCACGAGTTGCTCTCCTACCTACGGGCAGTCTACCTACCCCAGCACCCAAAAGCAGGGCACTCCTGCTGCATTTTGGCACAGTGTTATAATTTTTCCATGTCAGTCTTCAAGCATCGACTGCATTCAAACCCAGGTCAGACAGCCACAGCAGCGAAGGCGTTCTTTGAGACTGGGACCATTCTGGGTGACAGTGAACCACAACAGGAAACCCAGCAACTGCTAAATTGCACCAGCTTTCCCAACAGCTCATGGGTCTTAACAGCCACCCTCCTGCCACCCTGTGCCACCCCCCAGCCAGTGCAGGAGGCAGGACATGGGTTTGATCCATGCTCTCCTTCCATTAACGTAGCTGGTGGGTTTGGTGGATGCTCTTGGGGCAGGGTTTAGGGTCAGCACTGAGTGGCTTTTTGCTGGTGTAAACAGAGACACATTGAAAAAAAAACAAACAAAAAACCCCAACCAAACAAAAAAACCCAAACAAACAGAGAGACTGACACAAAACCAGAAGATGCTGTAGGACATGAGCTGCAGTTTCAGAGGCACAGATGGGCAGCATGGTAACCTTTCCAATGGCACTTTTAAGGGGGGGGGGAGGCGGGGGGGGGGGGGGCGGTGCACGGACAGTTTCACTCAAATTCTACCACATTATGTTACATCAATAAGCTACACTGAAAGCAATTTAAAGGGTATTGCCTAGAGTTTACATGCCTTGGGATGATGCTCAGCTAGCACAAATCAATTAAACCCATGGCACTACAACAGCTGAGGATTCAAGTAAATAAGCATGTATGGAAGAAATTCAACAAATATTAATTTGCTGCATTTTGGTCCTCATGCATTTCTTCCAAGTGCCAAGGACCTAATCCTGCAAGCAGCCCCCACCCCAGAGTGGCTTCAGAATAAACTGAGTACTGTATAGGATTGCTTTAAAAAACATAACACTGATCCATTCTGGTCAGATAAATTAAGTTAGTGGTGAGATGTCAAAGAAGCCACTAATCCTACTGGGTAATCTATTCATAGCTGCAATTCTTAAATGATCTACAATTTATTAGTATGACCAATAAAATAAACATTACTTGCAAAAGGCTTTAACTGCCATGGCTTTCCCATTCATTTTTATGTGCTGTAATATGGTTAAATTGAAAAGAAACAAATCAGCGTAATCTTTTCAGAGTCATTTACCAGTATAATTAAAAAACTGAGTAGAGCAACACTATAAAGACTCCTCTTACTGGTGGGACCTGGCAACACTACCATAGGGACACCAGGGGAATGTTATCTTATTGCCTGTTGGGGCAAAGCTACAGGGCATTGGAGAAACTAGAAGGGGCAAAATTAAAATAACTGGGGGTTGCTGACGAGTCTTGGGGTTCATTGATGAAAATCCTTAGGGGCCTGGCTGCCCAGAAAACATGGCAGCCTGCTGGAAGGTCTGTATCTGAGAACCTCTTTGGAAACAGCCAGCCCACAGGACTTGGCTAGAAGCTACTAAGATGCAGCTCAGTCTTGGTTAGACAAAGTATCGATTTGGGGAAAACTCATTGAAATATTTGCCACAATTAGCTGTAAGACAAGATACTCCCCAAGGCTCTCCAGACAGATCTGCACTGGGGCCGGGGAGGTTTCCCAAGCAGAGTGCAGCAAGAGCCAGCCAATCGAAAGTGTTTTCATGTTTTTCTGTAACAATGTTGCACATCTTTTCACACGGCATTTCACACGGACTGAGGCTTCCCTCCACAGCCCAAACATTTCATCCCTGGCCTTTAAAAAACCTCCAGGCAACCCACCTAAAAGCTACAAATTAGTGACTATGGACAAAGACTAATATGTCAAATTTTGCTTCTGGTGACAGCAAAGTAAAAAAAAAACAACAAACAAACCACCAACAAATTGGCAGCATTTGAAGCATTCCAAATTTCTACTGGATTCTAGACCAATATCCCTAAACAAACAAATAAAAAAACCCAGGACTTTGATCTAGCACCCCCCAAGCATGCAACCACCTTCTTGGGACTGCTGAATATCACAGAGCCATCTGCAATCTCCCGCTTATTACAACGTGTGGCAGAAAATAACCCTAAAACCGTATAGTAAAAGATGCGGGATAATAAATTGCAGAAAGAAATGGCCTTTTCGCCCCCGGGCCTGCCGGCAGGTGGGGGTCCGGGTCCGCCCCACCCCGGACAGGGCTGGGACCCCAGGGAGAGGGAAAGGTGACTGTCGCCCTCCAGTGGGTGCAGATTCCAAGCAGCCAAACCGGGAGAGAGGTGGGGAGAGGAAGGAACAGAGGTGAGACTCAGGCAAATAAAGAGAAAAAAAAAAACCCAACGATCCAAACATATGCAAAGCAGAGACAGTTGAAGAGGAAACACGAAGATTATATCTCTGAAAGTGCCAAAAATAAAGTTTCCAGTGTCAGTCTAACCAGGGCAACAAAGACATCCTCCTGCCACACTCGTGCTTGGCTCACTGCAGGCAAAGGACAACTGTCACGATGCTGGCTGACTCAACTGCTCACACATTTTGCTTAAAAAAAACCCCAACAACCTTTAGGGGAATCTTTCCACAAAACTGGAGGAAAGGTAGACAACACCAAGAAGCAGTCAGCTTGCCCAAATGCAGACCTAGAGGTAAACACCCAGCTGTCAAAAACCATCAGGGTTTTCACCAAAGCCTCTCCCCTTCAAATTCCACAGCAGCAGGTTTTAACGGGCTGATTTACCCTCAAACCTAAAGCCATAAAAATCTAAACTGGTAGCTACTGTCATCCAAGCCTCAAATTACACAGCCCAACATGTACCCCGATCAGGGCTGCCTCACTTTTTTTTTGCTAGTCCAAAACTCAGAACATTTTGACATGCAAGTGATAAAAAAAAAAAAAAGGCAGTTACCAAAATAGCACTCTCAACGTAACCAGCTCCTCTCGGCACATTTTCTTAATGCCTTTCCCAATACGGTTAAAAAAATGGGAACTAACCAAAAACTCCATCTTTACACCTTGGCACAAGCCGTGCTGGAATACGTGTGGGGTTGTATTTCTTCATGTTTATCCCGATCCTCTCCCACTATATATATATTTTTTTTTTTTCATCAGTGCTTTCCTTTAAATGTGGCTCTTATTAAGCAGCAAAAATCAGCTTTTATAATTTCTAAATACAAAGTTCTGCGACTCTTGGAGCTGCCTAAGGAAAACACAGCTTGCCTTCCATTTCATAAATAACACATACTCCCCACTTTCCTTTGCCTGTGTGAAATAAATTCTCCCATGTTCTTATATGGAAACCTTGCAAGTCCTCCCACATGCCGCCTGTTACAGTATCAGGCAGAAATGGGCATTCATTATCTTAAAGCCAGCGGGTGAATTTGGGATCCAAGATACCCTGAGACGAACCCAGAATTATCGTCCCCTCACACCACGCTGAGCTCGGTAACCTGCCCTGGGCAGTCCCTGCGTTTTTCTTTCAAAAGAATCCCAACTTTGATTTTAGCACACCAAGGATCAACAAAATAAAAGGAAAACGAGGTGGGGGGGAGGTGGGGAAGAAAAGGCAGAAGCAGGCAGCCGTATTACCCACCAGGTAGGCCCATTAGCATCAGATGTAGCATTGCCTGTATCAGCCTCTTCACTTGAGGTTAGCGCACGGCAGCCAGAAAAAATACTGCGGGGAGGGGTGGGAAGGAGAGAGAAAAAGGGCAAATATAGCCGCGGAGAGAAGCGTGCTCCGTAGATGTGCTGGAGGGCGGCCAGCAAGCGGGTAATTGCTGCGAACTGTTATCGCGAAAAAAAGTTAACGCAAGGTTGGGGGGGGGGGTGAGGGGGGAGGTACGAAAATAACCGCTGGGGGAGAAAAACCCCCTAGGAGTGAGGAGACAGCTGGGAAGGAGGGGGACTGAGAAAGAAGAAATAATAAATAAATACATGGGGAGGGGGGGAGAAGGGAAAGCGCGCCCAGCGGCACCCAGAGCCGGGGCGGACAAAGGGAGGACGCCGCTACCGGCCACCCCGGTTCGGTTCGGTTCGGCTCCGCCGGGCGCGGAGCGGCCGCCCTTTGTTCGCCTCGGCCGCGGGGGTCGGTCCGCGCCGGCCCCTCCGCAGCCCCGCCCGCCCAGCCCCGGAGCCTCCGGTACCTGCGTCCGCTGCCCGCGGTGCCTGCGCGCCGCTGCGCCCCTGCGGCGCGTTCGGCGGAGCGGTGCGGCGCGACTAACAGCGCCGAGCGGGAGGAAACGGTAATTTATAAGCGCTTTCTTCCTGACCTCTCGTGTCTGTTGTCTAATGAGGGAGCTTTGAGCATCACCCATCCTGCTGAGTGGAAAAACACCGGCACGGCCTCTTCTTTGCTGGGGAGGGGGGAGCCTAAAGGAAGGGGTGTGGGGGAGGAGGGGCCATGCCGCAGACACGGCGGCGGAGCCCGGGCTGGCAGGCGGCCGCGGGGAGGGGCGGGCGGGTGCGGGGCAGCGGCCACCGCCTCCGGGGGGGCCGCCCAGGGCCGCCCGCCCTCCCCCTCGGAGCCCTCGGGGGGGAGCGGGGCGGCCCCCGAGCCCGACCGGCGGGGACGGCCCCGCGGCTGCCGGGGCGGAGAGGACAGCCGAGCGGCGGCTGCTCCCGCGGCTCTCGGCTCCTCGGGGCTTTTTTCTTCCTTCTTTTTCTTTTTTTTTTTTTCCCCAAATGCCTTTTTTTTTTTTTTTTTTTTTTTAACTATTATTTTTCAGCTTTAGACAAAGAGCACCCTTCTCGCGGACAAAGCATCCCGGCGCTGCCCGGCCCTGGCTTCGCTTCTCCGCGGCCACTTTTCTCCCCTGGAAGGTGGCGAGGGCCCTGACTCCGGACCCGCTGTCGCTCAGCCGGGCTTTTGAGACATTTGGTCCCCGCAGCTGTCTGCAGCTGGAGGAGGAAACACGAGGGAGCGTGGGCTGGCAGGTGCCTGGGAGGGAGAGTGGGATCTCTCGGCTCTTCTCTGACTCCTCCCGAAAAAGCAGTCCCCGGCACCAGCCAGCCCTGCTCACCGCTCGAGGACAAAGTACGGCCGGGGCCATCGGCATCAGAAATGAGCAGGGCAACGTTTTGTCCCGCGTTGGGCTTCACTGCGCCGAAAGCCGGTGCTTTTCTCCTGCAGGGGAGCGGGTATATGCTCCAAATATGCCTTTGCTCTCCTACCCGCATCTGCTCTAGGTCTGGTAATGAAAGGATACAGCAGCATACGGACACGTAGAACCCCTGTTGAAGACTTAGTAAAATCCTCCACACTGCAACCGTTTGCATTGTGGGGGCAGAGCAGCAGGGAAAAGGAGATTTTGAGTCATCTGTGTTTCACGGGAGTCCAGCGCTGCTGCCCTTGCACTGGGAGCAGCAGAGTTGGACCAAAGCAGAGCGAACAGTCCCCACAGCTCTACTCTTCCAGGCTCTCCCAGATACAAGACCCTACCTTCCTACACCACAAACTAGGATGGCAGTCACTGGGTGACACACCTTCGGAGCCCACCACCTAAGCTGCCGGAGAATCAAATTCCATCACAGCAGCCTCCAGAGAGCTCGCTAGGAAAGGCTGACTTCCTTGGCTGGTTCATGCAAAAGCACAGGGAGCTGCACCCCTCCTGCACACTCCTTGCTGGCAGAACAAGATGCCACATCCCGCGTGTCACCGTCACGCAAGCGATTTTCCCTGACGCCAGGGCACTCTGTTTTTTTCCAGGATCGGAGCTGATTTGCAAAGTGAATAGGTTTTTATCTGATAAATAGATAGAGGTATAGGATATATGCAGCTAATTGATGACATATGTCTACTAAACAGCCTGGTTTAAACTAATAACATGATGTAGTGCATGCTGCCACCTACGTCTTCTGATTCAGGTTTCTTATGTACTGCAGCTTCGAATTCGAAGGCATCCTTCCCTGAAGGCAGCTAGCATTCTGTGAGACTCCACCAGGGACCACAAACACAGGCAGTGGCTCTGGCAGCGCTGGGGAATGAAGCAAAACACTTCTCACCAGCACAACCACTTGTTCAGTTGCAGTGAGGATGCCTCGATGCAGATGAGGAACCTGCAGCCACATCAATGAAATGCAAGTAGCGGCTGGAGCCTTGTCTGTGCTAAGGCTCCTGCCAGCACAGCTGTACCACTGACAGCAGTGGAATATTTTGCTCAAGTTCTCTAGAGGAATCAAAGCCTGTATTTTCTGTCTCTGGCTCTCCCTTGTTCTGTTGCTCTTCAGTCATTAAAAGAAAAGTCAGCCACACAAACCACATGGTTGCTCTCTGTGTTCAAAAAAAACCCAAAACAACAAACACCAAAAAAAACCCCAAACAAACAACAAGGCTGGGGTAACAAAAACCAACAGCCAAAGCTGTTTTGAAGCCAGAGGCATGTAAACAGTACCTGGAACAAAGTGGAATAATAATAATATAAGACCTTTTGTGTCATAAATATGTGCAGTGCTGTATGCTGTTTCATTATGAGACAGCACAACTTCTGAGAATGTGCCTGATGAATATTTGGGGAACTCAGCCTCCAGCTGCAGCAGCGTATGGCAGCACTAATGCCTCTGGCTCCTCCAGCCCTCTTATGTAACCAAAATCACAAGTTAGAGCCCAAATTATAAAGCATAAGCATGTGAATAATATTAAGCATATAAATGGTGCCTGAAATTTCAATCCTTTTCCTGTAGGTCTGGTTCTAATCTATTAGTATTTTTTATTTTTGCAGTTCTATTGATTTCAGTGTGCACTGGTGCCATCCATAGCTCAGTCTAGCCTAGCCCCTTAGAAACCCCACCATGAAGGCATTAACCTGAACTGAACTAAGGCCAAAATCACTCCAGTTACAGGTAGGTGTAGTTCAAATGACTCGTATACCAGATCTGGAGCGTTTGCAGTATGAGGATGCTATAGACACAATGACACAGGACACGATGTTCCTGTGGCTGCTTTGCAGACCAAGGCAGAGAATCAGGCTTTTGCACCCCAGCCCAATGCACAGGTTGGAAATCACCTTCCTTTGCCTTTTCACTCTTTCTTAGAGACTATTTTTGCCATTAACATGCTGAGCTGCTTTCTGGAGTTTTAAGGTGTTGGGTGCTGATACAGTGAGTGCCTCTTGTATCTGTTTAATCCAATAACATAACTCTTTTAATCTCCGTGTCTGGGTCACAGGGTTTAAAAAAGACACTGGGCCAAATCCCCAGCTTGGCTACAACGTGTGGAAATCTACCGAGAAGGCACAGAAGTCAGAAGAGGTTTGTTGTATTGGCACCCTGTAAAAGGGATCTCAAGGGGCAGGGATGCGAATGCCTAATTTTGCAGATTGCAGATGGATACATATTAACACAAGTGTCTGGCAGAGTTAGATCAGATTTCTATCAGGTGAAGTGGAGGGAGAAGACAGCAGGATCTGAAATGAGCTCATCAGCAAATTCTCTTTCATTTTAAAATCAAAACGGATTTAATGTTTCTTTTTTTTTTTCTTTCTTTCTTTTTTTTTTTTTTTCCAGGAATAAAAACTTCTTCCTTTTCAATGTGTGGTTGCTAAAGGAAATATGGTATCTCATGACCTCAGTACCAAGACAGGACAAGAATAAGGACAAAGCTTTGCAAGGACTGAGAAAACTTTATAAATAAATATTTTTAAAAGCAAAATTTTTCTAGGCTTAAAGTCCAGCAGAACTCTAGAGGACAAGTAGCATTGTCTGTAAAGTAGAGTATAAGCAAGAATGGCAAAAAGATGCACTGAATAAGTCACACACATTAACAATTCTCCAGTTGTTTCCTATACAAAACTGTATGGGGGCAAGCTTTGGGGTTCCCCCGCATGGCAAAGCATCCTGAGCTTGAAAAAGGGAGGCAGATTTTGAGAGGGATTTGCACATCATGCTGTGACTCTGGATTGCAGATTTTAAGCATTACTAAACTGGGGAATAGAATTGTTGCTATTGCTATTACGTACCAGGGTATCTCACTAATCCACACAATCCACTAAGTTGCTGTAGGTTTTAGTCTATGTTTATTCTAGATGAAATTATGACCTGGACAGTTCATTTTTCTTACTTCAAATAATATCCAAATAAAATATCAAACAGAAGTCAAAACATGCTCTGTGTTTTTGGTACACACCTGATCATGTGAACCTGCCAGCCACGGAACAATGCACCCAGCTCACAAGTCAAACACAAAGACAACAAAAAAGCACAGATCTTCTTAAAAAATAGCCCCATGAGCTTTAAATTCTCTGATTTTAATGCTATGGATGGCCTATCTTGCTTATATTTGAGACTGCCTAACCATTATGGGATTGTCTCCACTGGTCCTTTCCTTATATCAAGCTGATTAGCTATTAACTTGAGGCACTCAGCAAGTCTGAAAGGCTGGAGCGGGTCCTTCTGAACACCAGTTGAGTTTAGAAATGCCTGTTCCTTTACAGGGACTGATTGATAAAGTGAGGGGCAAACCCAGAGGAAACAGCCTTGGGACCAAAGGGGTCATGCTGGCTTTTGGAAAATGTGAAGTATCTCTAGGTAATTGACAGCCAGCTACCTGGAAATAAAAAACTCTTGTATATCCAAGGGCTTTCACCAGGATTTTCAAGAGCTCCTGAGCAATTTAAAGTCCTTGAAAGGAATGCACTATAGAATAAAATATATTGGTATTATTAAAGAATGTTTCAAAACTGAAAGCCAGCCAGTTTCATAAAAAAGAGCTAAAAATCAGTAACAGGTAGTCTGTCTCCTGCTGGATGCTGCATGAACCGTATGTTTTGCATTTTTCAGGTCACTTCCAAGCCCATGTTTTTTTCTTCACTGTTTCTGCTGGGAAAAACAGTATAAGAACTCTGCATAAACGACGTTAAAGTAATCTAATTGAAAAAATAAACAGCATGCTTTCATCTTCAATTCATATCCAGTCATTTGGGATCAAAATTTTTTAAAAAATAATACGAATTCTGAAAGGATTTTGAAGGATGACTGTTTCCCTTTAAGATTAATGATAAACATACTTGTGTGTTCCAGGGAGAATAGATCCAGTGTTATGTAACAGGATAAAGAAACAAAATCCTTTTTCCTTAAATTAAAATAACCAGTATGTGTGTGGATTTTAGTCAATCACTGAAAATTCAGGAAACCCATTTTCTTTCACATTTGCATTCCACATGCTAAAATTGGCATCTTGTAACTTTTAAACAGAATCACAACAATTAAAGACAAAAAGATGTGTTTGTTCTGTTTGACCATGCTTTGCCAATAGAGAATTGTTCCCTGAGGAAAATTCTGCAGCACATGCCCTGTGCAAAAATCCAAATCTATGCTTGAATTTTAATTTTATGTGGCATTAGTAAATCCAGTTATTGCACTTCTCAGTGTTTTTCTTTTTAATCAGCTTACCTAATACGAGATACATGTAACTTATCTCTTTTAATCATTTTTTTTTTTGCCTGAGCTAACTATTACATAACAGTTCTTATCAAACCTTGCCATGCCTGCCTAAATTTGCCACAAAGGGGACAAAATCAACAGGTAGTGAATATTTTTCATGTTGGCATTGTACTTTGTTGGCTCAATCATAGAGAATTTGCAAAAAAAACCCCCAGAAAACAGAAGAGAAGAATTTTTATACCATATAACCTGCATTTTCCACTTCTGTATTTACAAGAGCACTCACACCAATTCTTCTGCATCAGAATTTGATACTTAAAGTTCCTCTTTATCACATGAATTCAATTTTCCAAAAGAAGGCAAATGATACTATTAATAACCAAGATAGAAGCCCTGAAAAGGCTAAGTTTGGATGCAAAGGCTAAGTCTGGATGAAAAAAAAAAAAAAAAAATCATCTTGTTGGATCTAATTCTGGAGACATTATTTGACACAATGCAGAGCAGCTTGAGATTTGCATAGAAAGGCGCTGCTGAGTTAAGGTGATACTCACTCTTGCATGAAAGAAGCATGTATGTGCTTCACTGAGCTACTGGGAGCTTTGTCTGCAGACCAAAGTAAATCCTGCTTATGTTGGCATGTCCTTGCACATGTCCACATGTAATGTTTTCGGTTCTCAAAGTAAAGCTTCAAGTCTGGGCAGCTTAAGTGATGTTCCCTCAGTGGAGGAAGTCCTCTGTTAGCAGTACTTCAGTAGTACAAGATGTGCTTGGAGGCCATGCACATTTTGAACATGCCTTTTTCCCTGCTAAAAGCACACCCACTATGCTGGTTGGAAACCATAGGAGGGTGTAGGCTAGGAGATGGGGAGGAAGTTGTGGCAGACTCACTCTGAAAGCAGTAAAAGGTCAGTAGGGTCTGAGGTTGCTGTGCGGAACCACTTCCATTTCCATTTGCAGCTCGTCACTGAGCTAGGCAGGCTTGGCCTGACCACGTCCCAGGTGACAGTGGGCACCACAGTAGAAAATAGTCCAGAAATCTATGGTGGTGAGCTCACTGATGCAGTCCAGCCCTCTCAACTTACGTGACTGATCCAGACAAGCTGATGGATTAAACTCACCAACAAGGAAGAAGAGTGATGGCTCGAGTGAATTCATACATGCTCATATTTCTTTCTATTTGCTTATGGGTCCCTCTGCTCCCTTCCTTCTCAAAGTGATGGTGAAACACTTATGAAGACTGTTAAAAAAAAGGATTTTGAAGTACCTAGTTTATTCTGACAAATTACATTGGCAGGTGTAGGCAAACAATAAGAGAAAATACTATAAGAAACAAAACCATTCCCAAATGCCTGCTTTTAGTGGTTCAGACAGATAGAGTTTCTAGCTAGGTGAATTAATGCACTGCAAGCAAAGAGAGAAAGGGCATCAAATGTTTGAGCATCCAGAAAAAATAGAAAATGTCAAGTAGACCCTGCAAGCTATCCAGTAACTGCTAATCCAGCTACATGATTTTAATTAACGAAACTGGAAAGCAAAAGTAATATAAACTTAAAAACCCAGTGCTTCAGCCTTCCGGACTCCTAGTCCAAATGCACAACAAATTACTTGCATCTGGTGGCAGGGGAGGCAGAGCTGCTTTGGGAGTCTGGCTCTGAGCAGGCAGAGCCTTGGAGCAGCATCCGCTGCACTACCCACTTCTGGTGGGTCAGAGAGGTCCTGGCACGCCTGCTCTCCTCTGGCACAGCCTGGGCACAAGCACTTCAAGCATCGCCCGCGTGCTCTGAGAAGGACACCACGGCTTTCACCTCCGCGGCAGCACGTCGCTCCGCAGGGCAGAGATGTCACTGAGGAGAGGCCAGAGGCTTGGGTGACCTTGAGCCTCCCAAAGCAGTTACCTTTTCTGGGCCTTTGGCATGCTCTCAAGTGATCTTTCAGCCAGAAAGTCTGCTGCCTAAAATAAATTCAGTAATATTCACTGTGGCATCCCTGCACTTCTCTTTTGGGATACCTGACTCTTATCTCCCAACCTGGGCAGACACAGGTTTTGGAAAGTCGACCCGGGTGCTTCCTGGGCAGTGAGCTCCTGACCTGGCTCAAGGCCAGGGTGACTGACCTAGTGTTGTTGTGAGGAAAGAAAGAATTTTAGGGACTTTTGTTGCCTGCTTCTCTGTGCTAGTGGTGTGTGTATCTGCCATGTTGTTTAGGAGCAGCCTTGACAACGGTATTTTTACAAGGCTTTTCCTCCCCACCTCCTGAAAGAGTGACCCATTTAGGAAGAAGAGAAACTGGAGTGTGGGGGATTTCTTCTTTGACTTTTTTTAAGCCTTCACTGTGAGTCCTGTGGCAGAAGGGACTGGTGGTGAGGGACAGAGCTGTGAGGTGTCACACCCCCAGGAGCTATACAGCTCCAGAGCAAGCGAACACAATTGCTAAGGAAAATAAATGACCAAAAGCCCGTGCACTGCCAGCCTCATGCTGCCTGGCCAATGCACATACAGGCACATTGCACTCCCAGCCTTTGCCTTGAAGGCCCAGCATATCACCACTGAGTCCATCGTTTGTACAAGCCCAGGCAGAAATGAAGAGAGTTGACAGGACTGATCCAACCCAGGATACAACCTGGGATTAAGGAGCAGCCATCGCTTTGTGTTTGGCTCCTGACTAGTTTTAGAAACACGTCTCTTTCCGAAAAATGTGAGTTATTTACTGTTCCTTAAAATGTGACATCTGATCTTCCCTCCACATGTGGTTAATAAAATTTCCTAACAGTTTATTTAAAATGCTTATCTAAGCAAAGTAGCATGTAATCACGAAACTGCATTCACACAAAGCAATACATAACATGAACTTGTAAGGCCTTCCTCAAGCTACCCAGGACTCTTTCAAGTACCTCAGGTCTGTGGGGTGCACAGGAGCCCCTCTGCCCCACAATGGGCCCCACAGCTGTAATGTCAAACACAACACAACTTGGTAATGATAGGACGTCTTTGCCTCCCTAAGACCCATCAACACAGGAGATCACACAGGGATCCTTCCAATCCAGCAACTACACATTAAGCCAGGACTGCCCCTGCAACAGGCCTGTTTTCCCTGCCAGGTGCTCACCCCTGGTCCTGTAAATGAGGGAAGTGAAGCCCTGGACAGGTCCAGCATATGGCCAGGTGGCCATACCCTGCCCAGTAGGCAACAACAGCCCCCGTGCTGCATCCTTGCAGTGAGCAGCTGCCACCTGTCTCTGCCAGCCAGAGGAATCCTGCTTTGTTGTCTCTACATGGGAGTACATGGATGGGAGGAGGGGGGGGGTGGGGAAATGGGCTCAGCACAAAGCACGGGAAGTCCAGCTTTGCACCTTGTACATCTCTTTGATCAATATGATTCAGCTCTGATTTGTATCTTATCACTTGGTGATTATTAAATGGGCCACAAACAGTTAATATTTTGTGCATGGTTGGTCACAGGATGCCTGTAGCACCATGGAATTTTCTCTTTCTCTGTCAGCCAAAGACCTGAAGTTTTCTTATTTTTACTCCTTCATGTTTACCTGTCAGGCTCGTTAATTTCATGGAGGAGAGGTGTGAAAACTTGTCCCCAGGCTCCCACATTTCCTTGGGAATCACATCCCAGAGACTTGTGGAGCAGCCAAAGCAGGTTTTGGGTGCCCTCAGTGCTCACAAAGACACCCTTGGTCTGTGTCACCCTGCAGAAAGTGCCAGCCAGGGGGGAAAAGGGGGCATGGCTGGGGGAGCTGGAAGAGGAGCTGCATGGCCAGGCTGGGTTAAAGCAGTGACGGGGTGTCATCCAGAGCAGTGAGGCCCTGGGATTGCCTGATGACAGAGCTGAATAAATCACTGAGCAGAGGCACATAGTGGAGGGTGTGGTAGACCCTTGGGAGCTTTTCCATCCAATTCCCCTGGAGGTCCTGTGAAGCCATGTAGAGCAGGGTATGGCGTTTATAGAGGCACACCCACTGGTCTGCTCAAGCTCTGGGCTCAGACACCATCTCCAGCCAGAGCAGGGGACACTGCCACATGCCTATTCCACCTGGCTTAGACTCAGGTTTTCCCCTCAAGCTGAATTCATGCCACCCTGGAGCTCTTGGCAGCTGTGCAAAAGCCACTGCCTGAATTTCACTTCCCTACTGAGAGACTGAACTCCCAGTTCTCCCAGTAATATACAGGTTTGCATCCAGGTCACTTTTCTGCTCTTCTCCACCAGCATCACAGCTGTTTCCTCTAAATATGAAGATATTTTATAAGAGCAAAAGCATGAATTATTTCAAACTTGCCTCAGGATGAATTTTCAAGGATATTGCAGAGACTGTTTTCACAAAAAAACAGGAGCTCTTCTCCTGCTGAATTGTTCATGCTACTTTCACAAATGCTAGGAAATAGGCTGGCTTTTTAAAAATGTCAGCAGGAATGGGAATTTGTTTCTATAAATCCTTTGGAAGCTGTTGTTGTTGTTGATGTTGTCTAATCTGACTGAAAGTTCAGTTTGGCAATTTTTATTAGACCTTGCTTTTAGGTGTAGGCAATTAGCTTAACAAAATATGAGATAGGATCTCTGCTGTGTTTGCAATGCCTGCTGCTCTGATTCTTACCTGGTGGGAAATGGCTTTGGAGGAGCACAACCACATCTTTGTAGCTGTTTACATCACACTTCTGACAGATCTCCACCCTACTTTCCCCATTTGTACTCTGTTTTTCATGAATAAAGGTCATGGCATTGGCATCACAAAAAATACTGTAGCTGTAGAAGGAATTCAGCTGTCCCCTCTGGGTTATAAAACAAAACAGAGGACAGGAGAGTAATGCACTGAAATGTTGGCAGGGCAGACAGAAATCAGAGATGGAAGAGAAGCCTAAGACCCATGGAGATCTCAACAGACTTCCAGCATCCCACAAGTCAGCAGTCTCCCTGTCTGTGCAGGGCTGTTGCAGGCTGCACAGTCTCTAATATTTTGCATGATCTGGTTTTAAACATGCCCCAGCTATTAGCAGTGGGTCTGTTGTCTCCCTCCCAGCCTAACAGGTCACACTGCTGGAATTAGTTTGCTAGCAGTCGAAGGGCATTTGCTTTGCATCCATGTCACAGCATTAGTCCAACACCTTCCTGCAACTCTTGCTGAGCCAGGGGATGTGGCTACAAGCCACTTGTCCCCACTTTGGTTTGCTATACAGGGCAGTGCTGTGGTGAAGGCACCTTGGTACCAGGAACTAGTTTAAGTCACTGGTTTGTGTGGAACTCTGACCTGGCTGTATCCCAGCTACACAACACACCTTTGTGGTCAAATTGTATATAGATTAGGGGATAAAGTCCCTGAGTCCCTTGACTCAGCTGTAAAGCCATTTTTCTAATCTTGCATTACATATTAGACTCTCAAGCTCTCTGATGTTTTCTTTTCCATCTGCTGATACTTTCCAGTAAGGTGGTATTTTAATTAGTTGCAATATTCCAGGAGTAATTTCACCACCAGTGCTTGAAGAACCCAAACTCCTAGACCATGTTTTTATGACTCTCTTGGCATATACCAAAATCTTAATTGTTCTCAGAAAGAGGGGGAAACCAGCGGATGTTGCTGCATTATGGTTACAGCCAAAGCCACGTGACAGCCAGGGAGTGAAAGCTGGACAACAAAAGTACTGGGAACATTTTTCTGCAGGAACACTACTCAAACAATCCTCAATTCACAGAATTCAGTAGGAAGTAGATTGGAAAAGAAACTCCAGGTTAGGCAGATCTTGAACTTTCCTTCCTAGGATCACACCAATACAATTGAGTAGTAAGTCACATTCTACAGAAATAGTTGGGGTTTTTATTAGTAACCTGCCTGGATGTGAATTATGTTTTTTTTCTTGGCTAAAGTTTTGTGGAAGATACATTTGAAACAGAGAATCGTCTGAATAACATTGAATACCAATTTTTACACAGCATTTTAGCATAAAGCCAGAAATTACAACTTAATGAGTGCAGAGCTTTCTTGTTGCAAAGCCCCCAGGATTCATGTGGCAATAGCCAGTAATCAGATAATATAGAAGCAATTAATAAAGTATTTAATCATTAGAAAAATTTCCAACACCGGAAGATTTTGCAGATCACCCAGCAGGTTTTGCACATCCTCTGGCATTTGAGATTTTGTCAGTAATGAAAGCAAAATGAATGGTGAATACAAGTATAAGGCTTAAAACAATGTCACACAGGCTCGGTGTGCACAGAAATAGTATTTTAAGGGAGCTGTTGAAATTTAAACAAAATTGCTTGTTTTCTTTACAAAGCAGTCTCCTCTTGATTATTAACACAATTTAAAAAATAAAGTTTTTTAAATGTAAACCCATCACACTCCTATTTTCCTTAGCATTGACTAAGAAGTGGTTGAAGTTACATCCCCATTTAAGGTTTCCACACCTCACAGTACTTTGCATTGTATTTCCTCCATGAAGTTTCATAACTTCTGCTAACCTTGCAGGCCCGGGAGGCCTGCTGAGCACAGCTATGCTCTATAGGAAGTGGTTTTGATGTTGCTGTAGCAACCTTAAATCAGTACTGAGCAAGCAGAGGTGCTTCTCAGTGGAGAAATAACATCAAACTCTTGGCTTACATCCTCATAATTAAGAATGGAGGCAGCAGTTATGATGATGAAGCCTAATACCCTTCAAGGAAATTGCAATTCTGTCTCTTTTATTCCTCCCCTAAGTTTTAATTTCATAACATGTCTACTGGTGCTGCTTATTGCAGTGTACTCTCAATGGCTGTGGAGCTGTTCTTCCCTTAGCTCACACTGTCCCCACAAATGAACTAAAAGTGGATAACAAATGCTTCATGGCTCTGTGATAACATAAAGGGAGAAGTATCTCACCCACTGGAGAATCCAAGTCCTCTTTCACTTTACTCCAAAACTGATTGCATTTTGGGAGAAAGAAATTAATCCTCCTTTTTATTTTCGTGGGGTCTTTGTTTTGGTTTTTTTGGTAGGGTCTTTTGGGGGTTTTGTTTGTTTGGGCTTTTTATGAGTGTTAACTTGAAGCTGCTTTCGTTCACCCTTGTGAAGTATTTGGGAATCATCTGCTGAAAAGTCCTAAAGAGACACAAGGTATCCCTGCTGCTTGGGTTGCAAAGCTAAGGCTCAAGCTATGAAAAAGATAAATGTGCTTAGAACAAAGAGGTTTTGAACACAAAACCAAATGATAACAATGCATGCTGACAAACACTTCATCTGTCTGCTGCCTTTACATTTTTCAAATACACATGGAGGATTGTTGAGGACCTTGGCTACCTTTGTCTGTCACCAAGCCAGGTCTATGTCAGCTTTCTTCAAAACTAGTCCTTGCTACCACTCAGGTATTTCTTGTTGCTGCATTTGTTCCCATTAATCTTTGAATTGTTTCCAGTCTGCAAACATTTTTCTGGTACTGAAAATGAACAGAATCTTTCAGATAGTTGTCTAAGGACATTGAAAGTAATTCTAAAACTCTGCCCTTCATGACTTTTATGTAGCCAACCCATATTTCATACCTTGTTTTAGGCCTACATAAGAAAGGTTTTTCCACCTTTGATGGGGTTTGATTGTTTATTTCCCCTTTGCTTTTGATTTTTTTCCAGTTTTCTGGATAGATTTCACACAGCTTGCCACCACAGCTCTAGTGGACAATAAAAAAATGTATGGGAACTCCTCCAAAGTATGTGTTTGCAAGGAGCGCTATGCCAGGAACATCATTACCAGAGTCCCAGTAACTAATCCAGAACTGATGCCATAACTTTTATGTGTACCAGGGGCACTGAAATCCATGCTGAAATACTTGGCAAGTCTGCCCTTAAATTAGGATATATTCTATTGATATTGGCTACAATCAACCACAACATTCTTTGGTTTTGAGGTAGTATTTCTGAAGGAGGGTTTGTGATGCCAGTTCTTGTCATATGTTTTCCTGTCTCACCCTATCTCCAAGCCCAGCTAATCTGATGATATCCAACTGTCCTAATGAGCTGCATCTACTTCTAGACTGAAGTGTTGACAGCTGCCTGTCCTGTTGCCAACACAAACTTCTGAGACACTATCTCATTCCTGCAAGTATGCAAATTGCTTAGTTTCCAGCCCAAATAGGAGACATAATGATACTTCTTTTCATTGATCCAGGTCTAAAAAAGGTGTGTCAAGCATGCACTCAATCATTTTCTCACGTGCAGTTTGATGCCTCAGCTGTAAATGCGGTTTCTGTCTCCTGGTTACAGAGGAGAAGTCAAGGGCTCATGTCCTTTACAGCAGAGAAACAGTCACACGAGCTGAGGTCAGTGAGAAGGACGTGTTCCTCCAATTAATGTTGGTATGTGTTTGCTTATATTTTTATACATTAGTAATTCTTCCATTCGCTGCTCTTAGATTCAGAGCACATAGCAAGAGCTTCAGCTTGTTCTCATTCAGGTAGGATTTAATGTCCCTAAATCTTCACCAAGACCCAGCCCAACTCCTGCACATGGGAATCAGTTTCTTCCCCACAGATAAGGCCCAAAACTGATGGACCTGAAGGCTCATCAGCCTTTCCTTCCCCTGGACTACAGGTCCAGAGCACCGAAACTGGGTAACAGGTGAGCAGATAAGACTGGGCTCCCAACAAGCCATTAAAAACTAGTCACAGCCTTCTAGAGGGAAAGCTAACTAAAACAGAGACTGAATTTGCAGGAGAAATTTTATCTTGGGTGACTTCATTTTCCACAGGGACAGTATACAACAATCCCTAGACAAAGATGGAGAACAAACAGAAATACTGATCTTGATCCAAATGCAGTCAGAATAAAGAGAAGCAACACCTTCACTGACAGCTGAGCAGGGCAGCTTGTCTCCAGGCAGAAATAATAGCTTAGTGTGTCAAAAGAAAAACCCACATCTACCCTCTGCCCCTTGTAACTTTTATGACTTGCCAGATTCCAGGAATCATGGAAAACACTACTGAGCCAGGGGCCAAGGAGCAGAAAAACCAGAGGAAGCACATCTAGTCCTGGCAGACTCCTGTGGCAGCCCAGGTCACTGTTGAGGCCTCTCCCATGCCAGCCTTTCCCATTGTTTTCACAGCTAAAGGTAGGACCTATTCCTTCAGTTCAGCTTTTCCCCAGTAAGTTCCTCACACACATACATACATGCCAAAACCTCAAAACTCTTACTAAGATCAGGCTGGGAAAGAAGAAAAAGAGAGTTTGTTATTGTTCTAGGGTTTTTCTTTCTTTTTTTTTTTTTATTTTTTTTATCCTTGGGATGTGCTCAAACATTATAATGGTGGAGACCATGTAAGTAGCTAGATTAAAGCAACAGACATAACAGTGGTATTGGACACAGAAATAGCAGCCATTGCCAGTTCCATGGAAAGAGAGGGCAAATGAATCAACATTGATCACAACATCTCAAACAACCAGGCTTGGAAAAGCCTCTTTATTTTAGGAATAATCCACTGAAAGATGCCAGGGCTAGATCTGACCTGCTCTAACTTTTTCTCAGGAGTATAAATGCCATTGAGGAAGAAAAGGATGTTTGAGGATGGATGAATCCAGGAACCTTCTATGCAATCACCTTTTAGTTACTAAACTCTAGGGACAAATACGAGGCTTTGTTTGTTTGGTAGGGCTTATTGTTGTTTTTATTTTAGTTCTGTAGTTTTTCCCAAGCATTTTTTCCAGATGCTTTTCATACTGAATCACAGAATCTTAGGGGTTGGAAGGGACCTCAAAAGACCACCTAGTCCAATCCCCCTGCCAGAGCTGGATCCCCTAGAGCACATCACAGAAGAACGTGTCCAGGTGGGTTTGGAATGTCTCCAGAGAAGGAAACTCCACAACCTCTCTGGGCAGCCTGTCCCAGTGCTCTGTCACTCTCACAGTGAAGAAGTTTTTTCTGATGTTTATGTGGAACCTCCTATATTCCAGTTTGCACCCATTGCCCCCTGTCCTATCACTAGACATCACTGAAAAAAGCCTGGCTCTGTCCTCCTGACATATTTGTAAACATCGATGAGGTCACCCCTCAGTCTCCTCCAAGCTAAAGAGACCCAGCTCCCTCAGCCTTTCCTCATCAGGGAGATGTTCCGCTCCCTTAACCATCTTTCAGGCTCTGTGCTGGACTCTTTCAAGCAGTTCCCTGTCCTTCTTGAACTGAGGGCCCCAGAACTGGACACAGTGTTCCAGATGTGGCCTCACCAAGGCAGAATAGAGGGGGAGGAGAACTTCCCTTGACCTACTAACCACACCCTTTCTAATACACCCCAGGACGCTGCTGGCCTTCTTGGCCATAAGGGCACGTTGCTGGCTCATGCAGCCCCAGGATGTCATACACATTGAATGCAAAAGCAAGAAAAAAATCCAAATAGGTCTGTCTCTCAAAATCTCTTGAGCACAAGATAGTCTCACCACTACAAGACCTCCTCCCCTGTGGCAGCAGATCTGAGTTAGCAAATCTAACACACCATCAAGAGTAAGGGAAGGAAGAATCCAGAAGGAAATAGTAAGCATGTTAACTGAATGTCAGTGCAACTATACAGTAAGTCCTATTCCAGCCTGTGGGGTTGGAAAGGTATTTTTAGTGTCTGGTGTTATTTAGGAAGATGTTTCTGAAGGAACACAGGCTGTGCCATTCTGGGGAAGGAAGAATTGGCTTCTTTCAGATTACTGCAAACTTAATAAAAAAGAAGCTTTCTGCATTTCGTCCCAGCTAGCAGCCAGTCATTGCGACACAATTAGAAAAACTGGAAGCTGGAAGAGGATAAGTTCTCTAATTTGACCCAAGTTCCTTGCATTACAGCTGGTGTGTACAAAATGAGTCTGGGTTCTGTGAAATGCAAGATACTGAATATCTCTCTCTGCCTCAGCAATATTTTGAGCTTTACATCAAGCTGAGTGCTCAAATCCTGGAAGGTGGCATTAGGAAGCCAATCCCTTGGGACAACCTTGGTGTAAAATTCTTTGGGGATACTTGAGTAGACCATGGAAAGGGTTCACTTAATGTGTCACAGAGAGGTGACATTTACTTTCTGTAAGGCACCAAGAAGACCACACATTATAAAACTGTGCCCAACTTTGATTCCCTCAGCAAAAGACAAGTGCTGAACTTTAAATCCAGTCATAACCATGATGCAGTTTTAAGAAGCTTGAGATACTGATTCGAGATGGGGATGGCTAAAACACACATTAAGGGTGAAATGCTGGCACCATGAAAATCAGCAAGAAAATCTCCTAGTGGCTGCATTGAGACTCTATCCATACAGTTTATCCAGACAAAGACAGTATAAACACCAGAGGCTCAATTGTCTCTGAGCTAACAGTGCTCAGTTGTTTAAGCACAGGAAACGGCCCACCCTTTTCCCACCTTTGTACACCCAGGCAGGGGTCAGACACAGTGTAGCTGCCATAAGGGCAAGGCTGATCCAAGCTCATGTCTGGCATAGGGTGATTGAAACAGGGAGATGGAAGAGCTGCTGCCCTGGAGCTCTGTAAATGATTGCAGAGGTGGTCACAAATGGGGCAAATGCATGGTCAAGCTGTGCAAACGCCCTGTACCCAAGCAGATATGCTCCTCTAGTTGTTCTGGAGAAACTGGCTTAAACCACTGCTCAAAGCACAGTTTTCTTTCTTAGAGTGTAAAGAAAATACTCAGGTGATAGAAAGGTTTCAAAAGCTGCCCTTATAAGCAGAAGTCATCTAAGGAAGCAAAAGTACCACTGCCATCAACACAACACATCCCACCTCCTCCCAGTATCTTTTGCCACCACAGCAGGATCCTCAATTAGTTGCTTTTAGTTCAGGATTGAGGTGATTTCATCCTTCTTGTTCATTATCTGAGTAACAAGTACATGCTTCTCTCATTCTTCATATTTGTCTTGATTATTCACTTTCGGTAATGGAACATATAATAGGAGAGGGAAGGTGTGAGTTCACTGCCAGGGAGCTTCTCCGCAGGCAAAATGAAATGCAGGTACAAAAATCAAAAGCCATGATGGAAGAGAAAACTCTCTTTCCATTTTTTCTTAAGAACTCAAGGCAAAATACTTGCCCAGTCCTCTACAGGAGCTCTCCACAGATTAAGCATTGTGAAGCCCTCATCTTGTAAGCAGCATGAGGAGGCCTCAGAGCTGAATTTCCACACTACGTAGACATGTGCACATTTAATCCGGTTGTGCTTTTCTTAATATGCAAAGATCCTAAAGTCAGCTCTGATTCGATTAATCAGTTCCAGCTCAATTTTCAAGCTAAGGGCTCTCAGAAGCAGACTCAAGAGCATCTGGGCAAATTTACCTGCAACCAATCTGCCTCTAGAACATCCTTTGAATACATTTGCATAATTTGTGTTCACAGAGCTACATAAAACATGCCTTGCCAGCTGCTGGCTGGGTCTCTCAGCCTGGCATGTTGCTGTCGCTGCTGACTATCCTCTAAAGCCTCGACAAAATGCTTACAGTCACTTTCCTCTTCTTGATATAAGTGTACCCCTGTATAATGGTGCATAACAAATGCTTGTAATGATGATTTAACCACTGGACAGGCAGTGTGCAGGCAGGGGGCTTGTTGCCCCACATCGCTGGGCAACACCCTTGACCTAATGATAGGATATCTGAGAGCAAGAACGTAGAGCAATCTCTACCACCCAGACTTGGCTTTTCCACTGCAGCACAGTGCCAAATATGATAGTCTCTTTGGTGATCCAGGCACATGCTCATTGAGACAAGTTTGTTTTCAAGAGGTCAGGTAGCAGCTAATGGGTGGTGGGAATCTTTTAGCATTTCCAAAACAGGCAGCATTTGAATGAACAATCTAAAGATGCAAACGTCAGTAGATGTATTGACGATACCCTGTGCTAGAGTCTTCTTGAACTTTGAGTACTTGCTGTTTGGTGCCTAATTATAGTCCCTACTGCAGTTCATTACTTACAGCACATTGGGATCTAGGGATCCCAGTCAGATTCTGAGTCCCTTTGTGCCAGGTGCTACACAAACAGAAATGCCAGCTCTGGTAATCATACAAAGGCCCTGCAAACTCTTACTCACATGGGCTGAACTTTCTGTACAGCTGTAACTTCACTTGGTCCAGTCTGATCTGTGCAGATATGCAATTCTATTGTGTTAAAGTTCATTATCTATTTAACACCTATTGAACTTTCTGCAACTGCTTAAAAGCATAAAGTAAATCATGCGCATAAATGTTTGTAGAATGTGGGGCTTAATAAAGACCAGCAGCAACACAGGCAAAAGAAAGCTTGAGAGAGAGGGAAGATAAAAGTAACCATAAAGGGAACTTGTGATTACACAGACTAGCTACATACATAATTTGTGGGCTTTGCAGTTTGGGAATTCTGTCTGTTTGCTTAATGTAAATGAGCAAGAGAATTTGAAGAATCTCTGCCACCTACTGAAGCTGAGAACTGAAATGTTGTAGGCCTCACCCAGTGCATTTATAAGTCCTTCCTTGCTCAGTAAAACAGTTGGCCAGGTTTTGCACTCTAAGTGAAGAATACAAAACAGCACATTTTCTGCAAGCACTGAGGGCCACTTGCCCACAAAGTGCAAACCCAAATAAACACACTGTCCCCCAAATAATCCTGCACAATGAACATAAGGAGTGAGGACTCCTGAGAAGTTCAGGGTTTTTTTTTTTCTTTCAATATTTGTGAACTCTTTTCTGTGTTACTTGACTAACTCGAAGCAAAAGCCACCTTTGGGAATGTTCTGTATTCAGAGTCTAAATTAGATGTACCCAATTTAGATGCAAGTTCTCACCATGCATCACTTTTAGAACAAGTTTCTTTGTAAGCTGTTGACAGAAAATGTTTATAGTCCTATTATACTCAAGTAAAACATGTGAACTGACTAATGGATGTAATATCTTTTCCTTTGGCTCAGTGGAGTTTATTTCCCTGTTGTGCAAAGTTTTGTCCAGATTTTTAAAAAAAAAGTCATTTTGTCTTGACTCATGCTTTTTATTCTTCGTGGACAGTTTAATAAGCTGAAGTTTGGAGAGCTTGCAGAGTGCGCCTGTTGCATCTGTTTTGTAGTGACATTATTTCCAGGGAACCAGGATTCCTAAAATCAATTATGTTAAAGAGAAATGTGTTGTAACTCCTCTGCTGGGGGAACGCTGAGATAACAACTCACCTTTAACTTACTGACACACTTTGCATTTTGACTACTGAATGCTTGCAACAATCTACACATCGAGTGTCAGCTATTTGTAGCGCCCGGCAAACAGAATAACAAAGGTGAAACTCTGAATGATTTTTTTATCAGCTCTCTGCTGGTCTAAGTTTCATTTAACAAAGAGTTTCTATACTTGCTGAAGGTAAGCATACACTGAAGATAAGCCATAAGCCTGAAAGCTTTGCTGAATTTATACTTGGTTAAGTATGATTTTACGGTTTTTGCTAAATCTGGGCCACAGGTAACAGCTGAGCTGCGATACTGACTGTAACAACCGGGACTCCAGGGAGGGTGTGGATGCTATTTTTGATCCACTTAATTGATTGCTATTCAAGTTTTGTGTCAGTTACAACATGTTACGAAGATACAGAGACTCCACAAGCAGGCTCAAGTTATCTTCTTGATTTAATGACACCTCATTTTCTTACAGGTCTCCAGAGCCCTTTAGATTTTTACCTTGCCCAGTGGCTTTCTTTTCACCCTGGCGTGCCAAGTCTATCTCACTGAACATTGATTTGTGAAAGGAACAAGTCTTCCCTTTACTTAACATGGATCTTGTTTGCTCTTCTTGGCATCAGATCATTATTACGTCTGCAGGGAGGGTTAGCTTTTAACCTGCGTGTTACTGTAATGTGTCTCCAGCAAGACAGAGACATGCCCTGGCAGGACAAGGTGCTGGGAAAGTTCAGGTTGCTGCTGCTAGCTTCCAGCAAAGGAAATTATTTTCCAGCCACCCATGTTGAATTGTCAGTGGCCAGCACAGGAGCCCTTTGTCAAACAAAAGCTACTGGACTATTGATATTTACACACTTAAGACATAGACAAGCCAGACCAGCAAATCAAAGTTTGAAGCTTGAATTCCTTCTGAAGGCTTGATCTTGTTAAGCTTGACATGCCTAAGAAATCTTCCTTCGTGATATTAATCCTATTGATTTGAACACAAACCCAATCCTTTTCCTACTGAAATTCCACCTGAATAGAGCGAGGAGAAGCCAAAACTTGTAGCTTGCACTGCTGAAAGAATATGCTATGAGCAGGCATTATGGGCTTTGGAAGGAACAGAGCATAGTACATGATTAAAAATCACAGGATCATACTCCTAAGCCAAACACAGGGTCCTTAGAAACTTCCCTTGGAAATGAGCAGAGGGAGGCTGCCAAGGCTAAGTCACTGCTATATTGTCACACACCTGTGCAATAACTTTGGTTAGTCTTAGCATGTCTGCCTGTGGACAAACCACACTTTCTGGAGGCTTTTATGACCTTCATGTACAGACCTTGCTCTTTCCAGCAAAAGCAAATCTCAGCTCACGAGGAAAGACATTTAAATTATGATAACTTACTGACACACAGAGTAAGTCTATTTTTTTCAACTCAAACCAGCCAGAATACCCCTATGAAATATTCTTTCTCACACAACATACTGTTTTCTCATTATGTGTGTTGACATTTTTCAGACTGACCTCAGCTAGATATTTTGTTCCGGAGTCCCCATTTAGTAGAACATTGAAACAATAACACTTTGAAGCATGCTCAGTCTCTCTTTTGAAGTCCATTCAGGCTCTGCCCTATGGTCAGCAGGCGCATTCCAGCAATGATGCACGGACCATCTGCTGTGCAACTTTAAATCCCACTGGTCCTATACCTAGAGGTACTAACATGTTGCATAACTTGCACTGAAAAACAGCCTGTCAGTTCAGACAGGGCTTGGATTTATTCCTAAAGTTCTCTTATCCTCCTGCTGGAGGGCCTGCACATGGTAACCTTTGAGTATGGTCCCTAGGTACTACAAATTAATGAGATAAATAATGAGAAATGACATTAAGTTCTTGCACTAAAAACCTTTATTTTCCTTTGCCCATCTACACCCTGGCTGTGTGATTCCCAGAACTCACTGTCTAGCATTCATTTATGTGCCTTCCTATTCCAGACTTTTCACCTAGATGGTGTCTGGTCTAAGTTACCATAAATAGTGGTCCATGGCTTAAGTGTCAGTTGCTGAACAAAGAAAAACCAGGATGGGATAATACGAAGGGTGAGTTTTCCGAGACAATATCAATGATTCAGATGACCAGTGACCATTTACTTGTGCAGGAATCTGGCATAAAAAACGTGACAAATATCTCTGCCAAAATATGTCTTTGTCTATATATTTTATCCATTGTACTTTAATGTTAACTAGTCATTATTAAACTTAACAATGCATTGGCTAAGGTTAATGTATTTCAGACCTAAGCACTCTTGGTCTTATTGATGCTATGTAAACACAGAGGAAGGAGTGGTCCCTGCCCTTGGGAGTTTAAAATCTAAACTTGGACAATACACTTCAAACATATGGTATATCCTGCAGGCTGAATAACCAAACTTCAATCAGCATTAGCCTTAACAATTAATTTATGTTGCACATATGTTCTGCATTTGGGGCATTAGTCCTGATGGGCCCCTTGAAGGAAATGTGAGCATATATACGTGTTGACCTTTTAATGACAACAGAAGGACATGGCAACAAGCAGGAGGAGGCCACTTGAGACCTGTGGGGTGGAGCACGGCATGAGAGTAAACATGGTAGAAGAATGTAAATAGGGTACAAAACAGGGAGATTTGGGAATCTTGTAGCTTAAGCAAAGGACTACAGCCACAGCACAGCAAGTTTGCAAAGCAGTTCTAGCACTAGTTGAGCACCGAAATAAGCAGGCACATTTCCACTTTTGAGTATCTGTCACTTATTTAGATGACTCCTTGGAAACTAAGCTCTCTGGAAAATCTGTCCTCAACAGTGGGTGCTGAGCACTAGACAATCTGGCCTGTTCATTTTCTCAGAATGTGGTTCATCTGTTCTAAGGAACAAGTCCTTCTGGAAATGTGAAGGAAAAAAAAAAAGGCAGAAAGAAGCGTTGGATACAGAAAAGCACACAGGCTGCCTCGTGGGCTAATGATCAAGAAAGGCAGAACAAGCAAAATTTCATAAACCAGATGAGCTCAAATGTCTTGCTACCAGGAACCCTTACAAACATTGCAGCAGTCGAGGAAAGATGGTGGACATGGGTTAAAGCACTGAGTAGGAGTCAGAAGATACGAATTGGCTGATCTGCTTAATTTCCCTGCTCAAAATGATCTTATCTGTCTAAATACAGAAGTTGAACAGGAATATCTGCCCCACTACCCTACAGGAGAAAACTGTAAACATTAGTTAGGGTCAAAATATGGCTTCAGATGGAAGAATCAGCCCATGGAGTTGAGAGGAGATCCTCTGAGGCTTTCTGCCTCCAGAAAACAGAGTTGAAACCAGCATGAAGAGACACCAAGTTGAAGATGATAACGTAGAACATGCTCCCATGTATGCAGAAATACAACCCCAGCTATGGAGGGACATAGATCTCCCATTCATTAGCCATGCCTCAGGATGGAGTATGACATAGCCCTAGTGGTGGCCAGTCCGTCTTTTAGTTAGACCTCCTCAGACCTTGCTGTCACCTCTGATCCCCGTGAACCAAAGCGGTTGCCTTTTGCATAATGCACCTCTCTCTTGGCATCACCTCTGAACTTGTCCTGGTGTCTCCCTGGTGGGATCCTGTAAGAGGATTGGGTGGGCCAGGAGGGAGCAACTCCATTGTTTGAGCACAAAAAGCCACGTTCATTAGTAGGCAGGGATCTTAGAACCAGTCATGGAAAAACTAGAATGGATTTGCCATTAAATCGGATATTCTTGGAGGTTTTCCTCAGCACAACTCCCTCTTTTAAGCTAATAGAAGCAATTGAGAGATCTGTCCACTAATTCCTGAATTCCACTCCCTGCTCTGACTTCAGCTCTGAAGCTAATATAATCCTCTTGGTTCCCAATAATGAGGCCTCAATCTTCCACTGCCATAAATCAGCCTAACTCCTTTCACGTAAGTTAGTGTTGCTCCATTTGAAGATTTGGTTGAGAAATTAGGGCACCATGGGGCAAACTCCTGCAGAAATACCCAGGAAAACCTGGTCCCCAGAGAAATTTACACTCCAAAACAGCAAGACATATATACTTGTGAGCTGTTCTTATTACATTGTAGGCCCATAGAGCCGTTACCTCCTGACAGGACATGTTCCTATGAGATCCAAGCTCACGAGTGATGGATATCTCTCAGGATAATTAACTGTCTTCAGTTGCTGCTGCCAGAGAAGGGAGGGAGCTTTTCAGTGCCCATAGCATAGCAATAGACTAACTCTATGGAGGAGTTGCCAGAGACTTGCTTGGTTCTTGATCCAGTTCAAAGGGGCCAGGTCAGTGGTTGGCAATTACCCAAAATTTGAACTAGATTCCTAGTTCACATCCATTGCCATTTTCTAGTTACATTTTCCCCTCCCCTTGGTAAACAGCAAACATTTTCTTGGAAACAGTCTCATTTCTTATGCCAGTGGCAAAATAAACCCCAGCTCATCATGAATGTGTCCCTTCCAAAGAATTACCACAAAAATGTCTGAAACCCTATAAAGGCTGTTAATGACTCTAAATCTCCATAGGGCTTTTTTTTGTCCCCTTCCTCTTCCCTCTTTTCTCCTTGCTCTGATGAGCTGGTGAGTTGGAAATGGTTTAAAATACCACAATAGCCATGGCAGGACATCAAGAAAGAAAAAGGAACAGGGTTTTGAAATACTTTGTGTAAGGCTCCAAGCACTTGAGTTGGTGCTTAACTGACTGGACTTTACCACACTGCAGTCAGATGATCTCTCTGCAGCTTTGGGAAATAGGAGAAACCCTGGAGAAGGGTGGGGGGGGAAACAGTCTCTGCCACATTGGTCTTTATTGTCTTATGGATTTTATCACAGTATTGTTCTTTATTTCCTGCTATTTATAGGCTCTCATGTTTTGTGCTGCTTTCATGTTTGTATTATCTGCCTTCCCACGACATGCTTCACCCCAGCCCTTGCCTACAGCTGGATCCATAAAGGCCAGAAGAATGGTTTTGAACGATACATCAGGGCTCATCTTCTTTCTCTGGGTGACACGTGCAAACTGCCCTTTTCTGAAGCTCTAAGCGACCCAAGATGGGTGATTTAAACGATGGTGGTTGCTCTGCAAACTCTTGCATAAAGGAGCCAAGGAGTTTGCCACTGGGCTTTTGGGTAGCAAGCAATGACATAATCTGAGAGCCCCAGCCAGTGATGCTGAAGCTGTTTCACCTGAAGTCCATGCTTTACAATGGATTTACAGCATCAGGGCATGACTTGAAAACCACTCCAGAAACTTCACCTGAATTTTAGAACTCATCTTTGTGCAAGGTACTGCAGGGAGAATGTGCTACAGGGCCTATTTTTGTCCTAATTCACTGTGGTTTGGGGATATCATTCCACTGACCTGAACTAGTAAAAGTGAAGTTAATTCTGGTTTGACACAAATGATGAAGTTTGTAAAAGTCAGGTCCATGCCCTAGCAGACTCACTGCCTGAAAGGTGGTTCCAATAGGCTGTAGGCTAGAAATAAAAATAGGAGAGATGCAAAATAATGCTGAAATCACTGAAGTCAGTGGATTAATCCTACCAGTCTCCTTGTATCTCACCCCACAGCAGTTTCCAATAAGCCAAAACACCACCTCCAGGCACAAGACAAAAACCAGGCTGGTGGTTAGATCAGCTGGAACTGAGGGTTCTACCCCCAACAGTCCCCTCCCTGCACTTAGCAAGTGACAGCAGCCCTCTCACATTGATCCACAAATTGCATCACTTTTTCTCCTGTATGGAGCAGCCTGCCTTGGAAGCAATCACAAAGTTCAATAGCAGTAACAGCAGGGAAAAACCCTTCACCTAAACAGAGAGGGAACAGCAACCCCTGCTTTGGGACCCTTTCACAATATGTATCCAGCAGCAGCATCTGCCATGGGCTGCTGGAGAATTAAAAAGAAAATGAAACACTTGCTTAGAGATGGAGCCAGGCTTGGCCAGCTTTTGCTTATGGGATTTTTGGACAAGTTATCCCACTGTTTTACCTGTAAGTGTGTGCAAAAGGGCCACAGGATATAATTCTTCAGTGCTGCAGAGCAGCATAATGCATCTGCTAGTCCATGAGAGTCATTCTGTTTTGCCTCAAATTGTGGCTATTCTGGGAGCATCCTTTGAAAAAAGCAGCAGAATTTTTCTGTAAGCAGCATGAAGTGCAGGTTTCTTATTCAGAGAGTTTGACACAGGTTTCTGTAGTTATCCTTTTTTCCCTATGGCAACCAGATTGAAAGAGGAGACACGATAGAAATAGAAAGCATCTACAATGCAGCAGGCTAGGCAAAGATGAGAAGAGGTGGCAAAGCTCACGTTCATGTTGGCATGTCCCAGGATTCTTTCTAAGGTGGTGCTAAGAAGTAAATTTATGTCAAGCACTGACCATCCTTAAAGCAAATGCCCTGCATCCCAGGCAGAGTCCTGAAATTTGCCATTTAAAATTTTTATTCACCGTTACAGTGAAATCATGCATTTCATCACATGCAAACAATGTGGGAAAAGCTATGTGACAATCCTTTTCCAGGTTGGGAATAAAAAAAAATAAAATTGCCACTAGGATCTCCACAACACTGGAAACCAAAGACCAGACCAACTCTCATCCTGTCTGAGAAACAATTCAAGTGTGAAACCAAAGGTTTCCAGCAGAGACTGCTGCAGAGACTTACAAGATAGCAGCTCTGGAGCAACTGCTGTAACAACATAGCCCCAGGCCTCCCAGAAAGTCCTGAGTGCCTTGGTGTCCATGGGGATCAGCATGGATGGGGGGGATGTCACCTCTCCCAAACCCATCAGCTACATTCTCCTTCTGCCCTTTGTTTCACTTGATGAAAATCTGACTGTTTTCATCTCAGTGTCAGGTAGGAGCCAACTCCTGTTTATCTAATGAGATGTACTTTTCAGTGTGTCATCAGGTGCCCCCTTGGCCACCACCTGAGGTACATGGACAGGTTGCAGTAGTTTTCCAGTCAGACTCTGAAATGGTTATTCACACTTTTATTGTGGCAAGATTAGATTATTGTAATTCTTTATTGGCTGGCTTCCCAAAGCGGGCTCTGCACAAACTCCAGATGGTGTGAAATGTGGTTGGCAGGATTTGAGTTAAGAAACAACAGTATCATCCATTCTGTAAAAACCTCTACCTTGGCAACTGGTTAGATGACAAATTAATTTCAAAACTGGCTTTTTTCTCTCTGTGCACAGCTAACATCAGATTTCTGTCAGCAGTCTTAGGATTCTTTATGGTCTGGAGTGTGTTACCTGGGCTCACACTACCGGTAAATAATTCTGAGAAGTGATTTCAAGAAGGTGAAGGTAGTTTAAACCTGATTACCATCTGCTTGTTGTCCTCTAAAGCCTGTGCAAAAGCTGTGTGGGATATCACAGCTGATACCCTTCGCAAACATTAGACAAAAGTGTCAGGGAGCAATAGGCTTTCCTGCTTTTACTGCACCAAAACTGCAGCCTGAAGGTCTGCCCCCCCACCATGAGCAACTGCCTCCAGGCGTAAGGCAACAAACCAGAGCCCTCCTTTGGGCATAGCTGGGGAGAAATGGGGATGCCAACATGAACTTACAGAGGTAGCCATCTAAATGGAGAACATCCCCAAAGCTCTTCTAAATGGCAGGTGGCTCCTCTCATTCTTTCTAACCCCGGCATGGGCCACAAAGAGGAGACCTGGTCAGTGGCCAGACTCCTTGCTCCTGCTTTCAGCACTGCTGGGCCTCATCAGAAAACACAGACTCCTGGGACGTGTTCCTATGTGCCATCTTTCACTTGTGTAAACAGTGGCTGCACAAACAATTGATTGGATAATAACTGACATCATACAGACCAGTACAAATAAAACCTTCCGGTGTTTTGGGCTTTTGTCTTTTTAGAACTTTCTTCTTCTGGAAGAGCATGATACGAAAGGTGTATTCCTTCATCTGCCATTTGTTTTTATACTGAGCCCAAGAGTTACAACCTTTCCTGATTTAGCTCACACTGGCTAAATTCCTACAGGGCTTTCATACAAGGGAAAAGTCTTGGGTGGGCTGTAATAGGAGTCTAGTAAAGAATGATCATTTGGCTTCTTTTTATTAACTGCTATTTACAAAGCAGTATGTGATTTGCTGCAGAAGAGGGAGAAAGGCTGGGGCCAGCTTTTGCTGTGCAGTGGAATGGCATGGCAAACACAGTGTGCTCTGAGCTGTTTACCTTCCCTGTCACTTCTGCAGGGAACCTGTGACCTGCCACTCATGGATGTGGATACAAAAGCTCACGCTGTTTTGGTTGGGTATTTTTTTTTTTTTTTTGTTAGTGCAAGACAGCTGACACAGACTGCTTGCTTTGGGAAAACAACCAAACCCTTTTGTTTTGCATGAAGGGAGTGAAAAACCCCTGTATATAAAGATTGCACTGACTCTGCAAACATTTACTGCATAAGGAAGAGAGAGTGACAGTCAGTGTGACCCCAGAGCTGACTGCCATTTTAAACCTAAAGTACCATCATGATTTTAGAAATTCTAAAGCCTAAGGAAGCTGTTGAGGACACAAATTATTTCCCTCTACAGATAAAAATACATTATTAAGAAAAAGAGCAGTGTGAGAAAAAAGGCAAAATGGGGATGGCTTACCTGAAAATAATGAGAATTTGGAATTCAGATAAAATGAGACACAGGTTGGTCTCTGGTCCCTTGAGCTTAGCTTATCTGCACTTGCTATGGGATTATGAAGCATAGAAGGACCTTCTCTATCAATTTTAGACACCCACCATGTCATGCTGGATCAGACATCTGGCCATCCTAACAGAAGAGAGCTGTAGGAATGGTTTCAGGGCTACTGTGGCTGGTACCACCCTAAGAACAGCTTCCAGGGCAGGAGTTATCACAATCTAAACCCCACACTTTAATATAGACCTGCCTCAGTGCTGCCTCAAACATGATGCTGCCTACATGAGGTGCTGACACACACTCATCAGTTGCAGGTATCCATTCACCCCATTCTCAGGTTTCCCCAAATTAAGAGACCACTCAGCTGCTGAGTGAAGGTTCTAGCCCATCTCCCACTGGTACTGAGGGTAGAACTTTAATTTCAATCTGGTATGAAAATGCAACTAATTTTACAAAAGATCTTTTAGTTTTCCAACATCTCATTTTAAAGGCAAATTTTATCAGTATTTGTTCAGCTGAATCACTTCACCAGTGGGTGGGCGTGAGGTGCCTGAATCTAGACATATCTTAAAAGCTCGTAATCATCTAAGGCACCTGCAAGGGGCTGGCAGGTAAAATGCAAGATCTCAGGACACACACATCCTCTTTTAGGGGCAGAGGGAGCTCACATGGGACACATGGAGTATCTTCCAGTGACAGATGCATATGGGTAGGCAACTCAGCTGCCTCCTTTTTGAATCAACCTAATGTTTGCAGAGAATCTCCTCTCAGCTTCTCTTGCTGCTGAGAACTGAGCCACAAATGCCGTTTGTGTACTTCAGGAAGCTGTCCAACAGGAGTGCTAGGAAAGGTAATGCCTGTTTATTTTACACAGAAGATCACAGACAGCCTCCTTGTATCTTTGCACATATATCTTATTCTAGTAGGAGGTCGCTATAAATGTCTCCATGACTCCAGCTATCATGGCCTTGAGCAACCTAAGCCATGATTTGCTCAAGTCTCCATGCACCCAAACATCAATCCATTCAGCACATACATATAATGGTGACAATCACCTCAGGGGCCACGTGATAGGCTAGAGAATCAGATGGCAAACCTCAGCCCACTGTGTGTCACATAGCCCACCATCCCAAATGTGTGCCATTTCAAGCCAAGTTCTTTGCCAGATGAAAGGAAGGCTCTCTTCATCAGATAAACCACACAGTAAGTGCTGTGACCCTCAGCTGTGAACATTAATTCTCAATATGCCAGGTGGCTTAAGCTGTAAGCATGTAATCTTCTGTTGCTGTGTAGCTTTCAGGCATCCTTCCATATTCTTAATTCTCCTGATAAATTTGGAGAGATTTGTTTCCAAAGAACACATTAGCTAGCAATTCATAACACAAAATGTCACACATAATGAACTCTATCTACCTGACTACAGACAAGAGTGAAAGAACTCAGATATCCCTAGAGAGCCACTTTTAAACAGCTGGGGGAAGCACATTAAAAAGTTGCATGCTATTCTCTGTATATACCAACACTGTCACCATAAGTGGAAATGACTACTCAAACCTCAGGTTCTTTGCAAACCTAGCTGAAGAGTGAGTAGAAAAAGAAATAGATCATGAGCATTCATACAGAGCCTTTAATTAGAGGCAGGAATGTGGCTCTCTGAATAGCAAGGCCTTATCTTCATGTGGTGCAAATCAACACAGCTCCCTTATGGAATTACATCAGTTTGTGCCAACGAGGATTCAGTCCAGGTATGCATAAAGGATGTCTGCCTTTACCATGGAAACACAACACCTAAGCAAGACCACACGAGCAGCTTAACAGCAACTGTATTAATACTTGACAGGGCAGGAAAGAAAAAGGAAAACAATTGCTCTAATTGAAACTATGGGGGGTGTGTAAGGAGGGCAGAACGCACAGTAATTACTTGATGTGGAGTTGAGCCAGAACACCAACACTAACTCCTGCTCTATGGGACTGTGAAGGAGCCTAAATAGAATTTTGGTTTTCCATCTTTGGCTAAAACAGTTGTTTACACAGAATCAGAGAACTGTGTAAAAAAACATGGTGCATGCTCAGGTCTGAGGAATGAAGTGGGGCTGCAAGCTGAGGAGCTGAATTTCCATGCACACTCACACCAAATGGCAAAGAGATGGGTGCTCCCTGGGAGAAATGTTTCCTGCATGGAGAGGAGATCTGTGCATGGCAACAGCTTTGTCCAGCTATGGAAAGGGAACTCCAGGTTACCTCAAATGAAATCAAGGCTCTGTTTATATGAGCATTAACATGAACCTTCTGAATATACTCAGGCTAGAGGTGCTACCAGCTCCCTCTCCCACAGCTCTGCACCTCCACCTTGCTCACCTCCCTGCAGTCCACTTGGCACATGCCCACCCCTATATCTTCCTTACAGCCATCAGCAGCAGCCCTGTCCTTGCTCACCACCATGTCCTCTCTACAGCCCCTGCAAAGAGAGGCAAACTTGTACAGAAAGCTGTCCAGGAACCAGTTCCTAGAAGGGTCCCTTCCATTACCGTGGTAGATCGTCAGGCATGGGACACATGAGAAGCATGAAAAAAATGGTTAATAACAATAGTGTCAGTTGAGAAGCAGCTATAGTATTTATGGGAGAGACTAGATGAAGTTCTGGAGGAATAAAGCTTATCTGAGGCAAAGCTGATGGGCAATGGCTTGCTTGGCAATACCCATTTGTGGTCCAACAAGCATGTCTTAGTCATACAAGAAGAACAACTTCAAGTATCTGTCCCATCATCAGTCATTTCTTCAGCAAGCAGTGACTGCAGCCAGCTGCCAAGCCAGGGTGACAGGGCTGCAGGTCCTGCACGCTCCCAGCACGCACGTCTGAACCTGTGACCTGTAGGTTCTGCAGACCATCACAAATTCCCTGAGACATACAGTTCCTCAGCTCCTTGCAGGTTGTTTTTAGTTGGACAAACTCAAATGGCTGCCACAAAAGCTTAATCTCTTTCCAGCCACACTCATGCTGTGTGTCAATAGGAAAAAGTCCCATGAATACACTTGATAATTACAGAGCCGTGGCTGTAGCAAAGAACAAAGTATAATGCAGGCTTGAATACTCAGGAAATTGACTGCTGATATGTTTCCATTCATTGTTTTGTTCTCTGTTCTCAATGTTATATTAAAATCTCCTACTAAGAATGAGCTTTCTTGTTTAATGGAACTTGTCAGTAAAAGGAAATCTGCTCGATCTGTTTGATCTATTCTTTAAAATGATATTAATTGCAAATTTAGCACACGTCCCGATATTAGTTAGCAAATCATTTGAAAACTAAAGTTGCTATTTTTCAAACTTCATTTGTTACTTGCAAAAAAACCCACGGCCCATCACTTTCTAACTCTTAGGCATTCACCATCCCTTTGCTCTGACTATTCAGTCCTGGCTATTCATTAGATACGTTGATCAATCCCTCCAGTCACCTGACACTGTTTTCCTGAGTCCATTAGTGAAAAGTGATAGTAATGAAAAGCAGAGAGTAAACATGGTGTGAATCTCTGGTCATGAGAAAATTCATGAAACTTTGCAGTTTGTGAGCATTTCCATTAAATTCTGACAACCCTATCAACTTATCCAAGTGTGACCTCCTATCTCCAGGAAATCATGCTCAGTGCTTCTGTCTGCCTCTCCATGAATAGAACTAGCTGTCTATTTTGATTCTATGTGGCTTGTAATTAAATACTGAATTTGCATGCTTGCTATTCATCCTGATTCCCAGCATGTGCACTCAATAACAAATCTCAGCTCTGGCTCTGAAGCTGATGTACAGCTCAATCTGGATTTTAAAGTCCTACAGTTTAATGATGTTTAAATTGGAAGGTTTCACTTGGTTCCTTGCAGACATAAACCAACCATTTAGAAAAATCAGTTTGGACTCTTCGTAAGCCTGTAGGATGACTGCAATTTGCTGGTTCTGAATCTTCAGCAAAAATGTGCAAAAATCGGCTGCAGTGGATGGCTCAGAGAAACAATATTTCTTTGTGAATGTCTTTCTGCTTCCAACTATATCAGAATTATGGAAGAAAGGGGAAACAGCTGATTCCAGGGTTCATATAATTAGATACAATACACTTTATCATCATCAGAACTCAATGTTTTTCTTTAGGTAATCTTAAAGATTGGGGGAAGCCACTGTTCATGTCAGCATGATTACAAGTACCATCACTTTTAGGAATCTGACTCTACAGACAGAAGTTGTGTTGTGAACCCCCTTCCTCAAGAGGCAGTAGCACCAGCACTGCACATAGACCCTAAGCACCCTCCCTCTGTGTCAACAACTGTGTCAGGAGATGCCTCCCTGCTCTGGTGACAACAGGGAGGAGCTTCTGCTTGTGCTCATTCCTGTAATTTGCTTCACCTTGGCCCTACTAAAAATATTTTCCTAGTGCTGCCCACCTCTGTCAGTCCTGCAACACTGTTTGCTGACACAGAACAGTCAACTGCAGAATACAGGCAGCAAGACCCGCCTGCAAAGGTGCCTTAATGATGGGACACGCCTCAACCACGACCATTCATGCTGTCAGGGCAGCTTGGGCTCCCTGCCTTCATGCACCATCCTCCTCTGCTCCATCTCCCCAGCTCCTAATTCAGGCAGCTCAAGTCACAGAGAATTCCTCTAAAATAAAACAATTCCTCCCCAGCCCCGACCCTTTCTTATAACAAGGGCAGAATTGTTCCAAACAACCCAAGGGAAGAAATCCAAATAGGAGGTGACCTCCTTCCAGCTCTCACTACAGGGGGGCGAGGTGTAGCCCCCTCCTCAAGCTCCCAGGGTCACTCCAGCACCTTTGTCTCACTCCCTGCCGGAGTGAGGTCCTCCCACGCATCTCGTGTTTTCCCATGGCCCATGAAGAGCCCTCTGTTCCCCCGTGAGAGTCATGCCCACGGGCTGTGGGTTGGTGACATCAGCCCCTCTGCGGCACTCAGCACGCTGGCTGGCCCTGGGCATTTGTTTGGAGCTTTGTGCCGAGGAAAAGAGCTGGGACTGTTGGTCGGGAAGGGCGAGGAGCTGAGGGTGCGGCTCGGCACAGGCCGGCAGCTCCAGCAAGGGATCTGTTGTGGGGGATGCCATCTGGAGAGCCAGAAGAGGAGCAGCCACAGCAGCCCCGGTTTACACTCCCACTGGCAAGCAATCCCTTTCCCAGCATCACCGGATGGGTGCCACATGCTACAGCCTTGCTGGCTGTGCCAGCCACCCTGGGACACGGGACATGCTGCAAACACCTTGTTATTTGGTGGTGTTGGCACTTCACCTGGGACCAAGACAGAGAGGGTGTGGCTGTTTTTTAAGATTGCTTCAAGACTACAGTAAGAGCTCTTTACGGGCATAAAATTGCCATTCTGCAATACTGGCAAATCATTCCCTTTTCCAGGAAAGCCGATTTGCAGTACCTCAAGGAAGTTATCCCTCCGTTGTTGCAAGCTACACCAGCAGCAGTGAAGTCCTGTGTCTCTGACCAGAGTCTACTACAGGTATTTTGGTCAAAGGATTGACTGGCTTTATTACCTTGATGGATGCAGAGTCAGCTGAAAAGCGCTGAGCCGTGCAAACACAACGTTGCCACTCCAGTGATAAAGAGGGGAGGGTGCCCATGCCAGGAGAGAGGATGGGAGACGGAAGGATGGAGGAGATAATGGTGACTTGGGGAGACTGCTCCAGGTCTGGGCTTGCCGTTTTGAGGAGATAGACACCCCACGTGCTTCGAGCTAGACCACTTCCCTTCATGGCAAGAGCAGCCAGCCTGGATTGCCAGGGCTTTGCTATAAGCAAAGTATGTAAAGAAGCACTTTTGTTTTTGCTAGTGCTGATGGAGATTAGAGCTGTTTCAAAGTGGTTTGCTCACCTATGGCCTTCATTTAAGCTACACCAGCAAAGCCCTCTCCATGTCTAATGAAGAAGGGTGCTGGGTGAGCTTCCCCACTTTAACATTGCTTTAAAATGTCAATTATGCAGTTACAGAGAGGCACAAAGTAAACTTCTCCCTTCCAGTGCAAGAACAGTTCTGCTTTTGCTCTAAATCATTGATCTAAGCTCACTATTTTGGGCCTGTTTGAGGATTACACTACAACTCTGACCTACAGTTCTGCTTTAGATTTGACAGAACCTCCCTGAAAACATCAAAAAAGTTATGAGATTCCAGCACAAGAGATGGGAAACACTTAATGGCTACTATTGCTTTCAGAGGTCTTTTAAATCTGTTAGACTTCAGTATCCTGCACCTAAATCTTCCCTCAGTTTGTCCTCCAACCCTAGCAAAGACACAGTCTGCAGCCAAACAACATCCTTTTTTTCACCCCCCCTTCTGGAGGCACAGCAGCTGTTCTGTTTTTCTGCTGAATGCAGCAATGTTTTACCAGCTCCATTTTACTGATTTGCAGATTTTGGTGGCAACGCTGTCACAGAATTCCCACCATCAGCCCCTGCCAGTGTTTCCCTCCTGCCACACAACACTTGTGCCTTTCAGCTGGGCCAATGCAGTGGTTCCCAGGGGCCACGCTGAGCTGGGAACTGATGGAATTTAAATAACTTGCAAAAAGAAAAAAACAAGCAAACAAAAAAAAAACCCAACAACAAAAAAAACCCACAACAACAAACCCAAACAAATAAAAAAGGAACAAAACAAAATCCTTCTTATTTGACAAGGCATTTTGATCATGGGTTTTAACCCCTATCAGTCCCTCATGCAGGAGGGTCATACGAGGAGTTATTTGGGCACAACTGGGAAAGGGCTGAGCTGAAGCAAAATGATGGGAAAAAAATCTGGCATGGGAATAGCTCAGGGTATTTCCCCTAAAGCTTCCTTGTCCTCAGACTATTGCCAGAGTTTCTTATCTTGGACTGACATTATCCACGAGATCACCACAACTTTCCAGTAAACAGCCAATTCACTTGACAATTTATACATCATCACACATCCCCCGCATACCACAGAATTAGCTCTACAGACTCCTTTAGGGCCTTAAAAGGATCCTTAGGTTTCAGTTTTCATTTTTAAATGAATACAAGCATTCAACCAAGCTGTAGACTATTAATGCAAGACACCACTTCAGTGACAAACAAAATATTTTCCTAATAATTCACTCAATTGTCCCATTCATGGACCTGCGCCTTTGGAATGGGACATGTTTTGGGATTCCAAATAACACAAATAATAACAACAATAAAAACAGCACATTCCGTTTCACTGAATGAAACAGTGATATACCAAAGGGCTCGTGATACATTATCACTGTCTGTGCAGGAGTGTGGGTGTGAAGCAGGAGGCTGCAAGAAGAGACAGATAGAACAGCTCCTACAAACGACGTTTTTTCCCCAGTGCTGCTATTTGCCGTTTGCTCAAGAAGAGCAGCAAATATATTAACACCCGCATGAAAAATGAGCTGAGGTAATTCCATCTATGAGCATGTGATTAGTCCCACTGCACAAATGTTTTCCCTCTAGGTCTTTATCTGAATCTCACTCAGACTGACTCACGCTGCAGCCCCGTACGTCACTACTACCAGGCAGTGTCAGACTGTTATTTGTTTCCTTTTGGAACGGGATGTTCTATAATAGCTCCAACTCCCACTTGACAGTTTATGAAATTGCAGTTCTTTCACATACCTTCTTTGTTCATGAGCAGCAAGGAATTTTCAGTTTGTTTCTAAGGTGCTAAAACAGGAGCAGAGAGTGGCCTGAGCCAAGGGATGCCTCACCCAAACCTCTGACGGGAAGTGTCTTTTCATAGAATGGAGGTGAGATGATTCTCAGTGCACTGCAGGGTTTGTTCTTCAGGAAGACAAATGAGGCACAGTGCAGAACTGTTGCTTCTAGGGTTGCTCCTTGAAGTACAGACAACATCTCATTCATAAGGCTGCTTCTCCCCCAGCCAGGGAGAGACTGTCACAAAAACAGAAGCTGAGGCTCTGGACGTGCTGGTGGAGCCATGCAAGGAGAACCAGCTGTGTTGCAGAGTGCCTCATCAATGATGCCCAAATATGCAACACTCGCTTTTCAGCACTGGCTAGTTTGATCCTCTGCTCCTAAAATGCTAATATCCATCTGTGTCTTAGTCTTAATCAGGATTGTGCTTCAGAAGTGAGTCCCTGACTTACTGTGCTTCAGTTCATACCCTGGCAGTTTCAGAGCTCAGTCTATAGAATTAAGCTAGTTCTAGTCTCTAGGTTAACAATCCCAAGTGTCAACAGCCTAGTCCTCAGCACCAGCTGGTTTGTTCTGCTGGTTGGGTGCTCCTGTTACACCAAACTGCCACCTACTACTGCTTGCTACTTGCATTTTGGAGCCAAAAGTCCTGGAGCTGTTGGATCCCAGCACACAATCGCAGAAGGGGGAACTTGATGTGGTTCCAGCAGTGCAGCAGAAGGGCAGAGGCTACAGCTCCCCAGGGATCCCTCCCCACATAAAGACCAAGTTCACCAGGATACACTGGTAAAGATGCCAAGTTTCCTGCTGGGAGCATCCTGACAGGCATCTAATACTAAAGGACAGAACCAAGGGAGTGGAAAGCAAAAGAACAAAAGGGTCCAAAAGATGATGGCATTTCTCCTGCTTACTTTTGGGATGCTGCTATGATTTAAGGGAAGCTAAAATAGATTTGTCTTCAAACTGGGTGTGCAGTGACATGGATGCAGAATGCAACATTCCCTGCTCCAACTGCTGCTCCTCTGTTTATCAAAGAGCTTTAACTGAGTGGCAATCTTGAATTACTTCCTACAGGTGCAGCCATTTTTAACATGGAGGTCAATGCCGGCTTCAAGTGTGGTAAAACCACTATTCCTAGCATTCTTCAGAGAAAACCCATCACTTATTATCTGCTGCTTGGAATAAATGGGAAGCTTAAAGATGATCTGGAGGGGATTTGGAAAAGCGAGGATTATATTTGCAAACTGTGCATAGCCTCTGAGAAACAGAAAAGCTCCTGAGGTTAGTTCTCTGCGAGATGATATCCTAAGAGTCTCTGAAAAGATTTATTCTGACCTCCTGGACCTTTGTCCAATGTACATTCATTGAAGTTAAATAAATAAACATTAACAAACCCAAAGCTCCAAACCTTCCACTGTCTTGCATTGAGCCAAGACCTTAAGAATTAAGACGCATTTATATTTCCTTTGACATAAAGCTCAAGCACAGCTCAGCCCATCCAAATTGTTGAGTGAAAAGACCTTCATGGCTGCACTACCTTGCATGCAGCTGCCTGAGAAATCTTTAGAAACCACTGCAAATGCAGATCATGGCAGCCTGGTGTTCTCTGCTTGCTGCAGACACCTTCAGATGCAGCACAGGCTGAGAAAAGCAGTCACTGACCCAGCCCTGATTTATCTTCATGACAGCCTTCAGGAATCCTCCTGGTGCTGTCTGGCCAGCTAAAGGTAACACTGCACTGCAGAAACAGCTTTGCTCAGGCTCCCGGTGCCAGCCCTCAAGTTTGGCAGCTGTCAGGACAAAAGACAATCTACAAATGCAAGTCACAATAATCTCACAGGCATCACCTCTATCTTTACCTGGACTTACCTGGATTGACGTGGAGGGCAGTGTTTCTCTTGACATTCAAAACAAACGGGTGCACTAAAGAATATGAGGCTTCTTGTACACAGGGTATTGTTCTGGATTTCGTATTTCTTCAGGGTTGTCTTGGCAACCAAGGGGCTTTGCCGCTAGAGGTGTGTGGAACGCTGGGCAACGGAAAGCAAAACGGCTCCCACTTGTTTCATTCCATCACCCTGTTAAACCAGGCTCTTTATCAACCTGCTGGGATGTTATTAGCATGATGTGTGTCAGGACAGGCAGCACTAATCAGCACTGACTCCTCCGCTCCCCCCCCCAGACACTGTGGTTTTGAAAACAGCAAAAAATTGTATCTTTCATTGGAAATTCATGTTCATCCAGACATGCTGACCTGCTCTGTTCACTATCTCCCTTCAGTTACCTCATTCAGGTGTAGATCCCTGGAAGGCAATGGAGCCCATTATGGGTGGTTTTAAGCAAAACTTGTTTGGGGTTGGTTGTTTTTTTTAAGCTTCAATAATGGAAATTAAAAGTTCCTTCTGTGAAATCAATGGAGTTACTGTGGACTGATTCCAATATCATAGAGTTCACCAATTTGTCCCAATATAAACAAGTCTTCCCTAAGTGAAAATGATAGATGCTGGACAGCTAAGGCTACACCTGGTCAGAAAGAGAGTGGAAATGCCCCACTTGCCCTTCTGGCTCAGCTCCTTCCACACACAACCGACCTTTATTTCCTGCAGATGAGGTCCAGGAATTATTCTGGAAAGTTTTAAAAGCATTTTTGGAGGCATTTATATTAATGTCATCTGCCTTTATTTTTACTTACTGAAGGCATTAAAAAAATTAACCCAAGCAGCTGTTCAGATTCCTCTATTTTTTTAATGTAGAAAAGGGAAAAAGAAGGCTTCACAGCTGTGCCAGTAAAACACAAGCCAGGTGGCCTCCCTAAGGCAAAGTTTGTATGAAATCTATAAGATAATGTTTGTATTATCTGAGTTATTGTATTTCTTTTTTTTACTACTTTGCTCTTGTGGATTTCTGAAGAGGTATTTGCAACTCATTTCTTATCTTCATCCTCTTCCCTCAGTGTCTGAGCTGTACTGTAACTCAACACAGATATTACAGTAATTCAGCCATCAAGGATGAAAATTGCCCTTTCAGCACAATCCCTTCTGAACCTACTTTGAGGACTTGAATGGGATTTATGGCTGGATAAGGAGCAATTTTACAGATCTGGCCTTCCCACAGGGAGAAACTCTGGCCATGGAATCAAACATCTCCCTAGGGATGTGCAAGGCCTGCCCACAAAACGCTGGTGGAGGGAAATTGTGTAACTAAGTCACCTGAGATGCATGGTTTTGTTTCAGTTCCTTGACAAGGTAGCTGGATCATCCTTGAGCAGAGGCTAATGACTCACAGTTACACAATAGTCTGCAAGAACAGTTGTTTTGTATTCCAGTGTGTGAAACTTTGGGGATTTGTAAGCTGCTAGCGAAATTCTCAGCCAGGTGAGTGCTGAAATCTAGATCACCAGGTGGATTTACACCACAGTTGCCTCACTCTTGTCATCTCAGGGCATATCCTTACCAACAAAGGCTCATGAACTTTCTCTACTGAGGTCTGGAATTCCTCAACCAGTCTCCCATCCTGCATGGAAAAAATTTTAGCCTTCAAAACTCTGGTGCTCCTTCTGTGCACTCGCTATCACAGTCTCATCATGAGATGCTTCCAGCCACCTTGTCCAAGCCCTGTGCTTCATGGCATCACACTCCACCTGTGCTCTAGGCTATCACACCATAGTCCAAATCCTAAGCCCTGTCCAGCTACTCAGGGTTCATCTGCTAAGTCCTGTCTATTTAAGCCCTTCTAAAAGTACATTTCTGTTCCTATAAGGGAGCTTGCTGATTAATGGATATGTTTTCCAATGATTTCTTATTGATATTTTCTTCCCTGACTTCTGTCCTTGGATTATGAACTCTGTAGAACAAAAGTGAAAGCTCAAATGTGTCTGAAAATCACCAGCCACAACACAGGTGTTACAGCAAATGATATTCATAATAAGAACAGCAATGACAATTGTAGTAATAGTTAAACCATTTGTTGCTCTTATTATTTATCTTCTGTTTCTAAAAATTTTGACAAAAACAAGCTCCGGTTTCTGAGCCGAAAGAAACATTTTCAGGTGACAGAGTAAAATCAGAGTTATCAAGGTTGGTAAAAGGCTTCAAGATCATCAAAGTCAACTGTCCATCCTACAGCTCCTAACCACTAAACCATCTCCCAAAACACCACACCCACAAGAAGAGAAAAAACAGCTTTATATTATTGCAAACGTATATAGAGCTACTTACTATTGGATAGTGATTATCTATTAAATTATTTTGCTGAACTTTCTAATTTTCAAAGATAGGATTCAGCTTACAGGATAATGGTAGCATATAGTTAAATAATTTAAATTTGTTTATATGCCAGTAGGATTTTATTTATTAATTTTTTTTTATCAAGAAAGAAAATATGTAAAAACATCTGTATGTGAGAAGGACCATCTTCCAGAAATAAACACAGTGGAATCATCACTGAGTGTAAAGGAGAAATTCATTCTCAGGTTTTTTTCATATTTAGTAGCTGGATGCAATTCCCTCTGTATGTACTAACCTATGTTACTACAATTCCAGAGTGATATATATTTATTTGGAGTCTAACAAGATCATGAATCAGGAAATAGCATTACACTTCATATTATGTATTTATTTATTGTGTTAGGATGAAATTTACCTGGATCCAAAGAATAAAATTAGGCTGTTACAGCCCTTGGTTTCATATAAGTTATTTTCCTCTCCATGCCTATGCCCTGTGGACAGAAATTTATTTCACTAGTACTGAATTGGAATTCTCCCCTTCTTTCATTGCCTCCAGGTATGATTTCTATACCTTCCTTCTTGCTTCCAATATTCTATCCATTACTGCAATGACTGAACACATGAAATATAATACCAACAATCAGAGTGCAAGAAAGTCAGATGTAAGAAAGTTTTTGTTCCTATTTAATCCTTTTGTAATTAAAGAAATCCTTCTCAGTAATTTGATGTCTTCAGTGACATTATTATACTTCCAAACTTAACCTTTCAGTTGTATTTTAGGGGCTGTTTGGCCATCAGAAAGGAGGACTATTTTGCAGAGTTTATAGGATGCAGATTTGGAAGATCTCAGGTCTTCTCTGCACTGAGCAATGAAAAATGACTTTAAATGGGATGTGTACTAATAAATGTAATTATGAAAGTGGAAAATTACATCACAGAATATAAGACCTCAATGTATTGAATAGTACAACAGTCATTATCTTTAATAATAGTAAAAATATCAGTAAAAAACATCGAGAACTTTAAGTGTCCAAACATGTTCCAATTGGTGTATTTGATAACTTTGCAAGAACTTAAGTCGTAAAGACTTGGAGCCTCCATGAGGTTAGATAGTATTTGCACACAAAATGCAGGAGAGAAGTTAAATGAACAAATGGCAAACTTATCTCACATAGAAGAGTTATAAAATCATTAAGCCAGTAAAAGTTTATTCAATTATTTGGCTAAGACCCAGCAAGGATTTCACAACACTATCAGCAGAGTGTTGAAATACTAAAAAAAAAAAACAAACCAAAAACCAACCTCAACCTGGCAACCAAATGCTCAGTTTCAGAGAAGCACTCTCATTTAAGAAACACTGAAGTGTTAGTTAGATAAGGAGCTGTTTATCAGCACATTTGTAGTGTATGGTCTTCCTGGAATCAAGGTCCATGCAAGTTTTTCACATACACCAACATTATCTCTGTGTTTTGTGATTTCTCCTCACTCAAGCACCAGGAACACAGGAAAAGTGTAAGTAACAAGCATATAGAGTTATGAAGAGATGTAATGTATAAATAATATTGATATTCACTTAGTGATTTGAGCTAAGAAAGAGAGCACCAGAGTGTCGTGACTTAGCCACCAGTAGCTTCTATCACTTTCTTGTGCACAGAGAAAAAAAAAATCTGGATAGGAACATGTCAAAGCAGGAGCCCAAGCAAAGTTAGCCCATGCAACTGCTGGTACAATAGGAAACGGTATCTGAAAGCTACGAAATAAAACAAAGTCAAGGCATAACTTATATAAAGACAGTGAAATACATGCTCTGGATAACCAGTAAACCCCTGGTGTAATTGTATAAATCACACAGCCTCCTTTAAACCAGAATGTTTCTGAATTTCTGCTCCTGTTACATCATCTTTTAGGAATACTCTGGCCATCTAGGAAATAGTTCACCTTTCCTTCCAGCACACACAGAAGTTTAAAATCAACATAAATGTAAATACTTGCTGATGCCAAACACTTCATTTACCAAGAAGAGAGGATGCATTTTGTATTGAGATTACATTATGGTCAAGATTATTTTTTTTATTTTCTCTGGCAATTCTTTAACAAAAACACCTCCTGATAATAAAACGTGCAACTCACAGGTTTTGTGTGTTCAGGAAAACTTCTCTCAACAGTTGGTTTCCCAGTGTTCATACAAAACAAGCTGCACTGTAACCTGCTTTTAATCTAACTGCCAGATACTATAGAGGTAATGCCTTGTGAGATGGCACCACGTTCTTTTAAGATGGAGCTACCCAGTGATAAAGATCCTATGGAAAACCAGAGCTATTTAACAAAACCAAACAATGAATATCCCCCAAATTCTCTTACAAGAAAGGAAAAACTTTGCCATCATAATGTAAGGCAAGCACCATCCAGTAAGAGCTCAAGCCTCCAGAGGTGCATCACAGCATGAATTACATTATAAGGTCACTTGGTGCAACTGCACAGATTGACTGATGACAAACATGCCTCCAACTTCTGTATCCAGGTCTGCTCTCCTGCTTAGTAAAAGAAATCACCCCCATAAGAAAGAAATTATTTTATATATCCACATTTGCATATGTAGATTTATCAACATTCAAAATCATCTACTTTATATTCAGTTATTATTTCTGGGAACCAACCAGGCATCATCAAAAAACAAATCCCAGAAGAAATAAGAGGGAATAGACTAATAGATGGGATAACTGACAAATGGTGAAGAAATAATAGGAAAATATTTGTGACTATGTTTGATCATTACCAGAGAGATCTTCCCTTGCATCCAATTTTAGTTACTTTTCAAAATAGTCATGTGACTATAAGTTTGCTCATGGCTGCTACTTTCCAAAAAAAAGTCTGTGCCAGATTCAGCCCCAGAAAGCAAGTGAGCAGAAATATCACACTGTTTGAGTCTTGTTGAATCTGACTATGATAAAACTTCTTCATTCTCCTTCCAACAACCAAATGATATTTTTCTGAGTCAAAAGAAGTTTCTAAGGCTTAAGTCAGTAAGTGTGACTGAGCTGACCAATCCCACCATGTGAACACAGACTCATCACCACTAAGTGATGTCAAAAAATAACCACATTAGAAAAACCAAAAGCTTAAAATTTGATCAGCACAGACCAAAAAACTTCAGCTTCTACACAAGCAATTTGTCACAAGAAAAAATACTCAACTTAACAAGGAAATTCTTTTGCTGAAAATCACATGCTAAGTTATACGATTACATTTCTGATGTTCCCCTGCTCTTCTTCCTGAGTTTCTAAGAAATATTTCCAGAACTTGCTGGTTCAGTTCCCTCTTTCAGAGGCTTGACATTCAGAGGTCCAACATCAAAGCTGCATTATTATAAATACTTCAGCTATAACATTTCTAAGGAAATTAGACCGAGGATCATCATCTCCTGCTGACTCTTACCTAAATTTTAAAATCACTAGTGTGGGAGAAGGTACTAAGGTAAAAAAAAAACTTTTGTTATTTTATTAAAATCAAAATAGGAAAATTTAAAAAAAGCCTGGGAAGCGAAGTCAGGGAACAGCAAGACAAGAGATGATGAAAACCAGCACTACATTGACGACTCTGGAAAATCCTACGTCAAAGTACATGACAAATTTTGTTTTGGTACAACAAGATGATAAACAGCACACTTGGGTTGTGCAGACTTTTAAAAAGTACTTTTAAATCTTTCTCATTTACCCTTACATTTGAGTAACAGCCCATTCCTGAGCTTGCAGTCGTGCAAATTGTCCCCATGCACACATGAAGTTACATCAGCTTCCGGATTTCTTTTTGAGCACAGACATCACCCCTGAACATTTACCTTCTATCCTTCGAATTTATCACATAATATCTAGTATTTAAATATCAGCTACTATCTAGAAATGAGTACAGTTTTGACAGGACTGAGGTATTTCATGACCTTGCAGAAGCACATGCAATGAATCAGTGGAAGCACATGTGAGAGGTGCTTTGTCACCCTCTTGCACTCAGCGCTGCTTTACAGAATGACATAGTATCAAAGATAATATCCAACCTTGAAACAAGCGAATCACAGCCTGACTAATACAGAACATTAAAGCCAAAACTAATTTTCCCTGCATCCCCAGAGAGTTGTAACCAACTCTGTCGAAAATACTGAAAGAAATGTTGCAGTATCTTGTGTGGAGCCCAGTTGCAAATCAGTAGTGGTGTAAGGTTTGCCTGGAGTTCAAACTCAGCCCTCTGCATTGTTCTGAGAGCTCACCATTAAAAGAAGAATAACTATTAGCAATAAAAAGGCCAAAAGGATGAGCAACTGAGAGCCTAGTCAGAAAATCTGCAAGGGGTCTCATAAGTATATAGTAAACATCCTCCCTGATGGATTCCCCAGAGTAGAAGAATTCTGCATTACCCACAAACCACATTTTTTATCAACTGTTTCTTTCTGTCTGGATACAAAGCAGCAAAGTAGAGTGTTTAACATACAACTTGTAAAATTCAACAATTAAAATAAAGAAAACCAACCAAGATTAGAGCTGATCAGCAAAATCATATCCCACTTCACATCGTTTCCTTTTATTCTTATGATTCACCAATGAACCAGCAAATGAGACTGACAGCACTGGGGATTTGGATGCACAAATTGAAATTAAGCAGTGTGAGCTTGAAGCACGTCACCACTACAGGCAACTGCTGTGGGTTTTGCCACCTGATGTGTTTGTAAGGGATTAAGGTGTTTGCTGTTGACAGGCACCCTGGTGCCCTAAGTTTTGAAGAATGAGGTAGGTCCTGGTAATTTTTGTTGGCTCAGGTCCCTCCTGTATGGGCCATGTATGACCAAGAGTAACTTCTCATGAAGAACACAGCAGAAAATCAAGCCTGCTCTGCCAAAAAGCCCTCGGGAAACAGGGGGGCATATCCCTACCTTCAAGTGAGTGGCCAGTGGGAATGCATCTTGGAGTTATTCAGCTGCAGGCAAAAGGCATAAGGTCTCTTCTAAGGTAGAGTCTGAAAACAAAATTACAGAGGGTATGACTGGTAAATACAAAAATGGAAGACAGAAGAAACATACCAAAAGAATATGCACAGACAGAATGGGAATTTCATTCTGTTACCAACTGCATTCACACATAAGAGGACACATACATATAGGATTCTGTTTCTCCTCCTGTCATTCAGCCCTGGGAGGTGAAACAGCTGATGTTCTAGACTACAGGTGTCCATCCTTTTTCTAGCTAGTCAGATACCAGTACAGGGACCCCATAAGCACCACATTAGGTTAGGGTTCATCATGTTAAAATACTATGTTCTAGAAGTAAAATGAGATAATCTTTGAGAAAAGGGAAAGAAAAGGTTTAGCTAAGAGAAAAAAATATGGCATAAAATACAAAGAACACCAAAGAAAAAGCAGTGACAACAAACAATCTCTTCAGTCAAAGAAAGGGTAAAATCTTGGCCTTACTAAAGTCAGTGGGATGTTTGCCAGAGAGCTGTAGACAGCTTGTTTTATCCAGGATTTTTAATTAGCCATGAAATGATTCAATGGCAAGTGGGCTGCTTTAAGAAGTAAAAAAATCATAGAATAGCTCCAGCATGCCTCTCCCTGCCCCACCCACCCCTTGGGAGGTACAGATCATACACAGTTTTTTTTTTTATGGGAGACTTGACTGGTATTTCATTGAACCCAAGTTGAAATTGGTCATTTCCCAGGCCTTACCTCCTTCCCCAGTTTGGGAACGAAGATAGGAAACACCTGCCCATGACAGCACAGACACAGAAAACAGCAAAAGTCCTGTGCCAGTAGAAAGCACACCAGAAACTTGGCCTCTCTATTACAGACATGGTCTAGCTGATGGTGGGCAGTATATACGAAAAAAAAAGGCACTGCATTCTTTCAGTTGATGTGCATTTTAATTATTCTGGAGTGACATGACCATAAACAAATAAGGGACCTTGCCACCTTAAGGCATAAGTCACGTTCTTAAAAGCTCCACAACACAGACGATCTATTCACACCACACACTTCTCTTATTCTGCTTTTCTCAGTCTTCTTCTGCTTTTCCCTCTCCAAAGGACGTTGGTTTCTATGGAAACCAAGCACGTCATTGCAATGGACAGAACTTGGTGCCATGGCCAAGTGCAGATAGAAAAGGCATTTTCAAGAAGCATTTTGCAGCTTCTCACAGGAGCCGAGGAAGGCGCCGGGCGACGATCCCGCGCACGTGTGTGCACATGTGTGTGTGTGGGCGCCCGCCCTCCTGCTCCCCACGCGACGGGCGCACACGCGGTGCCACCAGCTTCCTGGGACAGCAGGCAGCAGAAGGCTCAGCAGAATCCCTCCCATCCTATTCTGCTTTCACATAGCTGAAAATTACTTTGACGGCTGAATAGCTTCTTTGTTTATAACTCGCTCTCCACTGACTCTGCTGCATTATGTATCTTTGCAAAGAGATTACTTTGTCAAGAACTGAACATATATGGTCTGAGCATGAACAATTCAGCATGATGAACTGCATTCATTTTACATGACACAGGAGGCTGCAGTCCTGCTGCCTTTCATGTGTCTGCTTTTCTCTGCGGGTTTTGCTTCACTGATCGTAAGCGCTTTTTAATTTTCTTGGAGCCTTTGGGGTTATCTTCTTTACACTTTCCTAGACAGATGCAGAGACTTTTCAGTATGTCAAATCTCAATATGTTGTATCTTACCCTAAATGTTTCACAGAACCAAGTTTTTGGCTGCCGTAACAGGAGAGCATCATTATCCAGTTAGTTAATTACCCACTTGCAAACGTCCTATTCCTGCCCTGAATTGCTACAGTGTTGTTAGTATTTAAATTATCAGCACCCCAGCAAAGGCTTTGGAAATGGATCACACTATACGGAACACCATATGGAGCATACACAGCTTCTTCCCTTGTCCACTCATCCCCCCCCTAAAACCAATCAGATCTCTGTCTATGTGACTTCAGTACAGCTGCACGTGAGCCAGTCCCTTCTCTCTTCAAAGCCTTACCAAAAATATGAAAGCAAAACCAGCTTGCACAGCATTTTTGGCACTACCAGAGCCTTGCTCTGTGTACTGAACAAGCTTTGCAGGCTACCACCTTTAATGGCAACTCAAGGCACTTTTCTCTGGTTTCTCCTGTCTTTTGCCTCTCTCCCTTTCTCAATTTTTAAAATAAACACTACTAATTCTGTTGGTTAGATTATATGGTTCAGTATGAAGATGAGTAAGAACATCAATCACCCTGACAGCAAAATTCCTATTGACTTTGTAGTGGGCATTACATTGATTTTTTGTGAGTTGAAGACTGAGAGCTTTACTTTGAGACATCACTGGAAGCTTTCCTTGTGTGGGGGACAGAGCTGGGCCTTGAAGCATCTTGAAGTTCAACAGGTTTTGCTTAGCCCATAAACTGGCAGAACTCCAACTTACACTGTGCCCTGCTTTTTGCACTCAATGGTATTTTACCACTTCTGAAAATACCAACCTTCTCTAAGAACTGAGGGGAAGTTTGTCAGACAGACAAACCCCTTCTTATCTCTTAGTCATAACCACGATCCACTTTAGATGATTTAAAGAGCTTCGTACATATTTACCTTTAAAAAAAAAAAAAGGAGACAAGAAAAAGACTTATTTGCAAATCACTGTTTGAAAACAGAAGCTGCAGAAAGATTCTTCACAACCTTATTTGCTCCCACTCGTACTCCTAATGCACACATATTTCACAAGAGTTGGCACACTCTGTGCTGATTTGTTGAATGTATTTTTTTTTAAATTCGCCATCCCCGTGGAAGTTTTTTGTACCAGAAACTAGTGTCTTGACTGATTAATTCCTTATCTTTCACCCCTTCAGCAAACAGACTGTTGTCTATCCCTGACTACTGACCGTTTACCATCAGGTAAATGCTGAAAGGCCACACAGGCGGGTCAGAAACAATTATTCTCGTTGTACTGGCAATTTTCAGATTTAGCAAGAAGTCATGAGATCTTCAGAGAGTCAGTAAATTTCCACAGACTGTTTCCTGTTCTTCACCCCCCCTTGTGGCAAACCTGGCTGAACCACCAAACATGTCTCAATCGGTCTGTGACCTGCTCTGCTGCAGGAGACCTCAGAAAAACCCCAGGCCAGCAAACACGAGACGTATCGGGTTATAGTTGGTGCCAATAAAGGCAGCAACGATTTGCACCATCACTGATTGTGTGCATTGGTGGGAGAGGGTTGAAGCCAATTGGACGACATGCACCAAAAGCCTTGTGCAAAAAAGGAGCATGAGAGAGAAAAAAGGATAGTTTCACTTTGCAGAGGAGATGTACATGATTTCCAAGAGCAGAGGTCCTTGATACAGGGGAAAAATGAGAAGTAGAGAAGAGGAAGGAAGGTGCATCATTAACATGTAGCATGATCTTTGTGGAGTAAATAATGCAAAGTTGCATATGCCTCGTATTTTCCTTCAAGGAGAGCTCCATATTGTTAATATTTTAGATTGTGGAATGCCATATTCATATCTCATCATTGTTATGCTACTGACATGTAGAAATCTGAATATAGGTTTTCAAAAACATCTAAAATCCCTGCCTCTGGCTCTAGTCTTGGTTGTTTCCTACCAGTGTATGAACATGAGTATCCTTTCACACTGAAAGAGTTAACAACAAGCTAAATATGTCCTACCTAGAAAAGCATCCATAGGTCATTGAGTGCCAGCCTGCAACCATATAAGAAAGTGTGAGACCTTATTAAAGGCCACTTTTCAAAAAGGCACCTTAAATTTTGGGCCCTGACAAGGGGTCAGTGCATAAGTGCATTTTGACTAAAGGCATGTAACTCAGATTAGGTACCAACATTTGGAGAAAACCAAACATTTTGAGCATGATATCAGCCAAGAAGTGGCAAATAAAATTGAGAATAATGTTTTGCAATTTAAGGAAGCAAGTAACAACACAGCAGAATCAGGCAGCTCCAACCATCAGTGAAAGGATGAATTTACTCCATTGGGTGTAGGGCCTTTTTGTATTTTTTCTCTGGGACTGTATAAGGTATGTGAGACTGAACTCCAGGCTCATGCCTCTTCTGGCTCCCCACAGGCTCAGATGGTTGACCTGCATCAAGCTCCTCATGGGTATAAGAATACATTTACCCAGAAAAGAGATCATGTATGTTCTGGTTTCTAGAAAGACAACCAAAAATGGAAGGGCTGATACTCTTAGCAGATGGATATTTCCTTGTTCAGAGTACTTTCAGCCTTTCATACTTAGTGGAAAAGTGGGCATGGTGGGGGCAGAGCCACAGGCCCAGCTCTCAGTGTCTGTACACTGACAGATATAAAGGTGATGGGCATGTCAGACTACTATGGATCAAAGCATTTAAGACTGCATCTGCAGAGTGGAATAACTTAAGGAAGCCTATTGCAAATGGATTTGTTATCAGTGACACATTTTTCACAAGGATAGGCAAGCTTTCTGTGGATCTCAGCCACATAGTTTCTAAAAGAAACTTTGGAAATCCTAAACCAGAAAGAATCATCTCAAAGAAACTTCAATGTGGCTTCCTTTGATTAAAAGTGACAGGGATAGGTGCAAGAACTTCCTCCTTCTCTTGTCTCTAAGACAGGCAGTGGGATTTTGCACAACTGCAACAGCCTGGTCCAGCCATCCACAGGGAGTTTGAAGCTCTCCCTTAGCAGAGCCAAAATCCACCTGAAAAAGAAGGAATGGGAAAGGAATCCCTGACAGATGCTGCCCTAGCCTGAAAGCTATGAGGCTTCTCCAGTCCTCCTCTGTAAACAGGAATTGCCTTTGGACCCATAAAGGCACGCACCATACCATTCTGGAATGGTGTTAATCTCTCTGTCACAGAGGTCAAAGCAAGCTTTCTATTATGAGCTCTGTGAAACACACCTCCTTCCCAGCCACTCACTTGCAGGGAACTAAATCCAGTCAGCCAAAACGGTCTGTGTGTAACAGGACACCAGAGCAGCCACTTAAGGCAACACGAGTGAGGTATTTTAGAGCTGAGAGACCTCTGAGCTGGAAGCTGAGCCCTCAGTGAGGTAATACCAGTTCAGTGCCACAGTCAGGGAAGCAGAAGAGACAGTTTTCACTTTGCTTCCTTGCAAAGGACAATGGTCTACTCTCAGACAATACCAGCTAGAGAGGCCACTGCCTCACCTCCTGCCCAAGGCCCAAGCAGGGCCTTGCTATGGTGCTCCCCAGCAGCAACAGCACCCCTTATCTGCTTCTGCCATGCTTTCATCTTCCCTGGTACCTTCACCACAGTTCTTTTTTATCCATCTCTGTAGCCCTTGTGGCTGCTAGAGCACAGGTGAGATTGGGCCAAGCTTGTGGTTACAAATGACAGCTTCTCAGAGTCACATTGGCTGGAGCAACAATTGACATATCCCAAGGCACAAACACTGTTACCTTGGGTGTGGTAATCTGAGGGTTAGCTGAGGACCCTCAGCTTCACTTCTGTGTGTTTTCCTAGGGGTCCAGAGTGCACACTGGCTTCGCTGATAAACTTATCAGCAGCAGAGTGAAACATCCGTTTCATTTTACTGCTTACACAGAGTCTATTTCTCCAGTTGGTAAAATCAGATTGAGTGAACAGGGTGACCCTGTGTTTTCTTCCATCCCCCACAAACATTGCTCCTAGCAGTGTGTGCTACATGTCAGAAGACAAGGGAGAGATGCTGTGTCAGGGGCCAACCTTCCCCCATCCCTATCCTGGATGTCTTCACCTCCACATTGGAGGTCTTCTAATCCCAGATATCATTCCCAGCCCCAACCCAACCCCTAGAGATGAGGAAAGGCTGTGGCACAGTATGTGGATGCCGATTACATCTCCAAACAGGAGGAACACACAATTGGTGGGATCCGCCTGCTTTCTAGCCCCTTTGTGCTCAGGGGCAGAAATACAAATAAGCCTCAATGTCTTTTTCCTGCTTATATGAACCAAGATCCGTTTTTCAATAGCAGGCCCTGCCAGATAGTATTCTCTTTTCTTGGTATTTATTTTTTGTAAGGGAAAGCCTTTCACTGGCTCCCATGACACTCCCCTCCAGCACTTGGGAGATGCGATGGGGCAACGGGTAGAGCTGTGGTTCAGCGATGTTCCTACACCTGCTGCAAGCTGCTGTTGCCATGCCCACCCCACATTGCCTGTGCACAGGCAGCCCAGGGCACAGCAGGCTGCTACAGGGTTGGAACTTTTGCAGATAGATTAGTCCCAGAACTCTCTAAAGAAGGATTTGGTTGAAACTTTGTTCCATAACCATGGGACAGGTGATGATGTCCCTGTGCATTCTCAGTGCTCATCTGCTCTCATCCAGCCCATTTGCTTGGGTTGCCTCAGGACTGTAAACTTGGAGTGAGTTTTCCTCCTAAATCGATTACATCACACAACCCTTGCTAATAGCTCGTGATGTTTCAGAAGGACCACAGAGACAGAAGCAGGTAGGAATGGCAACAATCCTCCCAACAAGCCCAGGCACCCACTGGCAGCAGCCGCACCCACCCTTCGCCCACTCAGCGTGTAACATCATGCACCGCGGGAAGCAGCAGCCCAGAGCCCGTCTAAAGCAACACACACAGGACATGAACAATTACCTTTCCTCTGCTTAGTCTCACCAAAATGGATATTTTAAAAACTGTTCTTTTTGAAAAAAACGCTAAGTGACAAATCCAGCCCTGTGCACAACCAACAGAGAAGGGCCCCACAGACAGCTCACAGAGTGAAGACTCAGGTTTGAACTTTATTATCTTATTGCACTTGGAGAATTCCCCGGGTATTTTCCTGGATATTTTCTAGGTTACTTCCTTATTGCTTTCTGGGTAAACTAGGTCAAAATGCTTGTCTTATCTAAGCCTCATTTGTCAGTATACAAAATTAAGGTGATGGGACAAGTTGTCCTCTGCTTTTTATGTGTGGAATTCAACCTAAGAGAAAGGTCATGGAACATCCCTCTCCTTCAGTAGAGCTAGGAAGGTCTTTGAAATCCTGAAATTCACAGCAGCTGAGAAGTGCTGCATGTCACTACAGACAGCTCAAGAGGAGCATATCTGAAATGTAGACAACTAGACTGATTTGAAAAGGTGTGCTTGTGCTGGGTAGCTTCTTGTGCCAAGAATGGGAGGGAAGAAAATAAAAAGAGATGCACTACCTATAACTGTTTTTTATTGACCAGCCTGCCAACTAAAGTTGGAATACTTTTATGGATCACAGTATCTGAAATCTCAAGAAGCACTATAGGAACAAAGAGATTGCACCACCCACTGTGCTGCATCCCCAGTTTGGCAGCTCCCTCCTGAGATACTGCAGTACATTCCAGGCTGGTTGGGTACTGCTCTACACACACAGTTTGTTCATTCCCCTGTGCTGACCTTCTCAATTAAAAGCTGAGCATTTAAAACCACTGTAACTTTTGGAGGTCCTGCAGCATGAATAGTGGGATCTGATAAAGGGAAAGCTACGGTGAACAGACATTGCAGACAGATGTAGAGGTTGTCATATGTGTGACTCTGAATCAGTACATGTGGCCATCAGGTTACCTTTATCAAAAAAGGGCAGTCTGCAGCCCCATGAAGAGGAATTATGAAGTTTTTTTGAAGGAGGTAGGCATTTTTTGAAAAGATGCCTGCCAGCAACCATGTTTTACTGCATTGTTAACATGTAGGGTAAAATATACTGGATAACAGCATCTGAAGAAGTGAAGCTGTTCTTTGGAGTCTCTATATTTCAGTGTCTGCATTAAATATGGAAAAAAACCTGAATGAATTTCAGTGTATGTTCCACTGCATCAGCACTCATACTTTCTGTAGCTTCCCACCATTTCTCATATAATAACATCCAGCAACAGGGACAGATTTTCTTACTTGAGTGACCCCCTACACTCCTTTAGTGTTTCAGGATTTGGAGGTAATTTTGATGTCAGGTCTTTAAAAATGTATCCACAGTCTTTTCAGGGACAAATTTAGAGTTGTAACTTAGCTAGATCACTACATGGAGACAAAGGAGGAAAGCTGTTGTCATTGCAGTGATTGTTGTTTCCTACAGCATCCTTTGGCTGCCTTCCACTCTCTAACTGCCCCTTGCCTGGCTCCCTACTCTCAGTTGTCCCACTTGGAACAATTTATTTTTATCTTGAACTATTTATCTTTATTATATCTTATGTTTCATGGCCCTGCATGGACTATCACCATTTTTTTTATGGTATCTTCACAAGTCATAATAATGACTTATATAGCTAGGCTTGCTACACAGGTTCAATAGTGCAAGCCCTTCGAAACACATTCCTCAAGTCCACTTTTCATCCCATTATCAAATTGGTACTGAATAAAGGCCAAGTGGAAAATCCCAGTATGAAATGCACTCCTGATGCTGACACATAACAGCTGTGTTCAGAATAGGTTTGGTAAGAGACCTTACTGAATGCTGGACTATGGGAATTGTTTGTGTCTAGTCTAGTTTGAATGATTTCTGGGATCTCAGGGTCCAAGTCTCACATTTTTCCCAGGTAAACATTTTAGAGGACTTATATATTAACAATATGTCATTAGCCAGAATCAGAACTAGTTCTGTTTAGGCAGTTACCTTGGACAGAAAAAAAAACATTCAGCCAGCAACTCCGAGACACAACCTGGTTCCAGGCCTTTAAATGATGAACAGTTGCTTCACCAACTATAGCTATTATTGAAGCTGAGGCTGGGGATTCAGGATTACAAAACTACTTGAAGATATTAGGCAGGTCCTTCACTGCCTGTTGAGAAATAAAACCAACCAAAACACAACAGCTAATTTTTGAGAGTTTTAAAGCTTCTTTGCTTGCTATAGTAGAATAAAAGAGTCACAGTGATGGTTGATAGTGACCTTCAGCCACACCAGGTCCTTTAGCACACATGTGCCTTGTGCTGCACAAAACAGGGCCTACAGATGCCTGTGCCCAGGAGCACCCCTGCCCGTAAGATCCCCAGAGGGGTTTTGCAAACTCCTCATATGAACTGTTGGATTAAATTACATTTAGCTTGAGCCATCAGCAGCTCATCAGTTGACCTCTCGCCCTGCTTCTCAATAACTAGGAGCATCTGACATAAAGAAAGCCCTTAGAGAAGGCACAGGGAAAGAAATAACCATGCTAATTAAGCTACACAAAGTGCCTTGCAGGAGAGTGCTCCATTCCAAGCACACCCTGACATTTCTGACCCGTTACAAGCAGTGGCAGAAACATTTCAGGAATTTAACGTCGAGCGTTTAATTGAGACATAGAGGAAAAGAAATCAGTAGAATTTACAATTGATTTCTCCCTTACAGCTAAAACATGTTAGCTTGGAAGACTTAGTAAATATTCTTAGCCACTAATGTGTCTTTATTTTGATTGTACAGGAGGTAAATAATCTTCATAAACGTGGTACAAAACCACAGTGGTCTGGCATATTTATGATGAATTCTTGGCTTGTAGTGCAAATGTAAATGCAAAAGTACATACCCTGATTAACACTTAAATACCAGTTTTTCTAATTTATGTCCATAATTTGAACTTAAGGACACAGAGGAATGCTTTGAATTTTACATATGATAAACATTTATTTCTGAGAGTGGACCTGTAAAACTGCAGTCTATTTCATAATACACTAAGCACCTTTCACATCCAAAACACCTAACTTCTACAGTATCCTCATAGGAAACATTGATTTATCCATTTTAAAAACATGAATAAACTGAGGCCTGAAAAAAGCAAATTAATCACCAGGGTCAAAATGTATGTTAGATACAGAGCTGGGGAGAGAAACAGAAATCCTGACTCAGATTCCTAGTTGTCTGCTCAACCAGGTTGATGGTATTCCTTTCTTTGTCTACATTTAGGAAGAGATTTTCTGGATGTCCCATTCAATAAAAGGAATTGAATGGAAGATAACTCTGCTTCCTAGGATGGTTTGGAGCCCCCAAGAAAAATTTCTTCATAAAAATGTGTGAACTGTTACCTAATTTGGGTAATATTTTCACAAGCAGACAAAATTCAAGCCTCCTATATTGTAAAAGTAGTTCTCCTTTTTAATTTACTCTATAATCTGCTACCTGGCATCTGTGGCTTCATCCAGATTCACATCACTGGAAAGAACCTGCTAGAATGCCCCTTTTTATAGCTATAAAGATGAGCTCAAAGCACATCTCAGGCTCTGAATATTTAGGAATTTTGGTTTAGCTCATACTTATGACAGATGTCAAACTGGGATAGCCTTTTAATACTACAGCATATTAAATTAATTGCTTGTGATTAATACAGGAAGATCAGAACTAATAAAAGTCCTTTCCATCCAGGTGGCTTTATTCAGTGTCTGGAACAAGACATGACTATTTGGACTGAGTCTCTCTAGACACATTTCTCAGTTTTTCCTGCTAGTGGAAGCAGAGAACTGGATGTGCTGTCTCCTAACACTCTTGTTTGTGCCTCCAGCTATGTTTAATCCGTGCATCAGTGCTGCAGCTTGCTACTACTACTAGCTGAAAGTGTGATGAACCTGAGAAGAATGGGAATAAATAGAGCCTACAGTTACGACATTTTCTGCCTCTGATCTCCTAACCAGAGCAGTATCCTGCAGAGACAGAAATCTAGATCCCACTGAATGGGAGAAAGTTGACTGGAAAAGGCAGCAGCATCCCTTTGATGGCAGAGCCAAGGGAGAAAACCATCTAACTCTCCCTTTGCAAAGTTTCCACTGGACCAGAAACAAAAGTAGCATTCAGTTTGGTTACACTTGAGACTGGTTTTTCAAATACTTATCTGGAATTCCTATTTTTTTCTCACATTCTGGAAGCTGCATGATGTGCCCTCGTGCCTTCACTCTTCTCCTGTGGCCATGCAGCCTGGCTTGGGGAAATCTGTGCTCTGACTCGTGCTGCTCTGCATTTCCTGATGGCCTCATGTGCTAGTTTAAGCTGCCTAATAGGGCAAAAAGCTATTTGCACGTTAAATATTATAGCAAACAGGAAATAATACAGTTCTGTTGTTTTATTTACATACAGAGCAATGTAACTGGCTCTCCACTTCTCAGTCTTGTGCTGTTAATAAAGTCCATGTGAGGAATATACAAATTTACATCATGTACAGAACCTGTCAACATAACTAGTCTCTAGCTAGAATATTTTCCATGCTGTGTATCTCCATATAGCCCATCTTTCTGAGACATGTGACCCAGAAATGTGTCATCAGGACACATGTAGTCACCAGACTGATGAAAGGTATTCAAGGGAAACAGAAACAACAATACTCCTTCTTTCAACCTTTGCCCAGCTTGTTGCCACTGCTCTCTGAAAAAGTTAGAGACATAAAAAGAGATGTCATCATCCCAAACTTGGCCCTGGTTTTACCTTTCATACGACAGGCTTCTTTGTAATGCCATATTGTTCCAGAGATTATGAAGAAAAAGGAACTAAAAATCCACAGATGTCATTTTTTAAAAGCAAATTATCACTCCCACGCAATGGCTGAAAGGCAAACTCGTACCTTAAGACTTGCAACTGGCATCACTGACATTTTTCATTGTCCAATCAAAATCGTGAAAATAAAAATAAACAGAATCCACAAAGAGAGAAATGCCCTGGATTTTAACATTCTTGCACAATTCATAACCAAAGCTGTGGTCAGCAACACGGAGAGAGAAAGATGTTTGGTTGTAAGTCATGAGTTTGAGCAGTCTCACTGGCCTCTTGTGGAAACGTTCCAAATTAAATGGATGTCCAAATTAGAAACATTCAGACTAAAGATGAGGCATCACAAATAAGCTCTTTTGTCTAGAATAAATAGAACTAAAACAGTCAAATACTCAGGAAGATAACCGATGCAACATTGTTCCCTTGGGCACCTTCATTAGCAATTAACCCAGGGTGTTTTAAATGCCTAAAACAATGAAACTGGTGGACAAGCTATTCTAGTACTCCAGGCACGAACTGTCCTCCTAATCTCTGCTCACCAGGTCTCCCCACAGCCATGTCCTTTTGATGTCTGACATCTTCCTCCCACCCTCCAGCTGGTGACTCACTATTTAATCAGTGCAGCCATCAGGATATTCATGTACCAAATCAGAGCAACCCTTGATCTTGCTGCCATGACCTCTGCTGTGCCTGTTCCCAATTTTATTACTTTCCCTCATTGTGCCAAATCTAAACTCAGACTGTCAGCACTTTAGGGCACAGATCCCACCACACACGGCATGAAGCGTCCCTCTCAGTTTCTACACAGCTTATGTAAAAAAACCCCCACATCTTAACTGCCCAAAGGGACAAAAGAAGGTCTGACTATGGTTCTCAGGCCTGATTAGGTTTGAAATCAGGGATAGAAATTCCACTGGCATCAACAGTGCAGGATCAGGCAGAAAGGGACTGATCCCAAAGGTATTCCTTAAAGTCTCTTGAAGGGTCTCTGTCTTCTGTAGGATGAGGAATTTCACCTCACAAATTGAAGTCCTAAAGCAAACAAACAATTTTAACAAGAACAGTGAAACTCCTCCAGCAACACTTGTTAGAAAGTCACGGCATTAAGGACCCTTGAGATTTAGAGGTCACTAGAGGTTATTTTATCATTCTCTCTGTATCTTCTTCACAAGAAAAATAAAGAAGATGGAAAATAAAAGTTGAGATTGTTACAGCAGACGAATATCTCTACTTATAGAAAGATAAGCCTTTTCCCCTGAATTCAAGTAATCTTCAAAACATGGCTATGACCTGCATTGCCATGCACTCTACACGTCTGTATAGTCTCTCCACTTCCATGTCAATATTACCCTTGTAAAGCACGTTTTTTGGATAAAATGTCATATAGCTCAGCTGATCTTAAGATCACCTCCAAGTCCAGTTACTAGTTAGAATGAGGAAGGGAGGTGAGAATGAGTGTAAGTGGGAGGACTTTTCTTTATGTCAGATTGACACTGGATACTTTAACAAAACAAAACAGTAAAATAATGTCTTGGACATGATTTGTTTGATTATCCATACATGGATTGTCTGTACCATGGATTGATCTGCTCCATCTTGCCTCAGCTGCACCACAGCCAGGACACAGACTCACACCTGCTGACAGTTTCCTGGTACCTAAGTTTATTCCTGTACTCTAAAGAGATGCACCTACTATATTTTTTAAAAATGAACAAACTGAGTAGTCACTGTCTCCCTGGCACATGTTTTGTATTAGCTGTGGGTAATCTGCCCCCTCCCTCTCCTTCTTCATTATCTGGATAACCAGCTGCAGATCTCTGGAGGAGCAGTTTTGGTAGGCATCACAGGAATGTATATGAAAGAAGGAGCTCAATCATGCTAATATTTTCATTACAAAACCAGAAAGTTGCTGCCTTCTAAACACCTGCATTTCAGATCCTTTCCTGCATCCAGTAACCAAGGCTGACACTTCTACACAGGTCAGGCTCCCTCCTCCACAGAGCTCATCAGCCCAAGCTCTGTCTGGAGGAAATCCACACTGCCATGGATTTAGATGAAGCTTAATCATACAGAAAAACAGCAGCCTGTAGAAAAACAGGCAATGGGCAGCAGTGACCTCTAGTTCTCTTTGCAAATGTCCTGTTGCAAAGGTGCTCTATTTGTATTTCTGTTGAGAAGCAATAGAAGGGCTCCAAGGTGCTAAGGCACTGTTTGGGCTTTACAGCAACCGGAGCTCCTTGCTCAGTGGGGTGGAGCTCTGAGCCTCAGGCTAAAAAAACTGGCTGGTCACTATCCAGACTGCAAGGATTTCAAAACATTTGGTACCCGTGGGCCAGACCTACCCATTTGCAACACGTTACTTTCTCCCGGTGCCATTTACTCCCTTCCAAAAATGCCACAACTACTTTTACTGAGATGTAGCTCAGCTTTGCTCTCTGAAGGGAAAACACACAGGACTTTTGGACAGTATCTGACATGATTCTGTTCACAGCTTCCAAACTCCCCTTTAACCATAGCCCAGGAATTCAGTGAATGGATAAATCACTCTGAACTTCACAAATACCTTCTTCATGCTGCATCCATAGGTATCTAGAGAAAGAGAGCACACACACATCAGGATGCAGGATATGACTCAGATCTACCTAGGAAGAGTCAAATGAGGCACCAGAAACATTGCAGACCTGAGGAATTAACCTGTTTCTTTGGACCTGAACAGCAACCTTAGCCCATGCAGGCAAGATTAACAACAAATGCATATTTTTGCATTATTTATCCAAAACCAAACATAACATATTATTCCAGGGCATCTCTTCTCAGCTATGCTGTATTCTATGGGAGATACAAGAAGTAAGGCTTATAGTTGTTTGGGAATAACAAGAGGTACAGAGTTTGTAAAAAACACATCCAAGCATTATTAGCTAAGAATAGACCCTTCCTTTCCTAGATTCTACTTTTCTGATTCTGATAAAGCTGTTCCCTCTGTAACAGTTATTAACCCCAAGATTTGCTTGTTTACTTACCTATTAACAGCCAGATATACAAGGGGGTGTACTTTTCTTTCTACTGGGTACAGGTGCTGTGAGCTACCAAAGAGAACCCCCTGTCTCAGCTATCACACATTCAGTTCAGGACTGTGACTTCTCTGAAATATCTAGTGATATAAATTCCTGGAACAAAAAGGGAAGGAGCCTTATGCCATACGTGTGGGAGCATGGCTACACAGAGATAATACATGTCAGCTTCAGGAGACTGGTAACAGCAAAGTTTTTTTCATTGCTTTTATCACCTACATGTCTATATATGGGGTATTACTGGAAATCATGTGACTTCCAGAAATTCAGCTTCCCTTGTTTGTAAACACATGTAAGAATTTCACTTTCTGATTGCTGGAAAAATGAGGTAAACTTTTGCTTTACAGAAAAATTGTGTTCCTGAACATAATTTCCTTGATTTATGCTAATCTTATAAAACTGCAATATTCAGCTATAACCTTCTTTTCAAAAGCTTGGACGCAGTGGCATGAAGGTATGAGATTTCATGAATTCTGTTACTCATTATGACATTGTAATCAACAAAAAAATACCTACATGAAATTATAATAATTAACTGCACTTGGCTGCATTTTCTCTGAGAGTTTCTGCATGTTCAGAGTGTGGGAGTACTGACTCACTCTTTATGAGGAGAACACAGTATAAATTCTGTTAATTATTTGTGCTGAGGACTGATATCTACAATTCATTTATTATTTGAGGATTACAAGGCTCTAGCAATTTTTCAGTTAATATGGCAGCTGGCTATGATACAGACACCCTGTAAGATCTTGAGAAACCATTTTTCAGATTGGGTGGGAATACTTTAAATATACTTTTGTTCAACATTTTTTGGTATTTCTTCTTTAAATGTACTCGCTTGTCAAATGAAACAATCTCAGCAAGTCCAGCAGGACAAAAAGCAAGGCTCAGTTGCAGCTGGAGTTCAGAAATAGATATGCAGTACCAAAAATATTGTGTATTATTAAAGGTTTATTTGAAGAAGAAGTGCAGGACTGGAAGTTACTTTCCTGCCATATTTCAATCCCCTGTTATTAAAAGTCATCTCAGAACTAGCTAACAGTTTGTTAATTAGTGGTCACTATTAAATAAAATTAGAAACAAGGGAATAACAATGCAACAGAAACCATGACACACTTTAGACCCCTCCCAGACAACCTCACAAATGGTCTCTGTGTTGAGAACACTGCCCATGCCTGGATCTGCTCTGAGTCTCCTCAGTTCCACCACTGAACCAGCAGCAGCAGAAAAATCTGTATGTAGCAGTAGGTGTTCGTATAAACTAAGAAAATATGGCAATAAGCAGGGAGGAGGAAAGGGAGATGAGGGAAGCAACAAATGAGATGACACAAATTACATCAAGCTTAATAGAACTTGTCAAGGCCTTATCTTGCTGTAGATCAGCTGCTGTACTTAGCTGAGCTACTCCACCTCTCTGATAAACTAGAATTAATCCCTCTTAACTTCAGTGCCATTTGCATCCAGAGTTGTGTGTCTCTCTGGCTGTCTCTAGGATATACAGTAGGAAACTAATGGAAAGCACCTGATAGAATCAGTCAGATAAGATGGCTGATGTTCTCTCTACAGCCCAATACTTATTACAAAACAATATTTTGGGCTGAGATGACTCAGAAATCAGCATCAGCTTGCCGACTTGGAAGGCCCTAGGATGTTTGCTTCAAATAGTATCTTGGTAACAATTTTATATGTCACATTCACATACACAAATCCATACATAATGAGATTAAAGGTCACAGCTCCTTAGGAGAAGCCCTATTCATACTGAAATACAAAAAGAGTCTGCTGTCTACAAACAGAAAACTTATAATCCAAAGGGAATTAAGGAAGTGAATTGATCTGTTTCTACAGCTCTGCTCCATAATAGCCTGTAGCAAGAAGAGCCCCATAATAATTTTTTCATGCTTATTATCTGGCATTTTTATCATGCCTGGCTTTCAACTGGGATCATTATGTTTTGGAGAAAGGACTTATTCTGAAGACTCACCTATCAAAAAATCTATGAGTTTTTTTATGTCTAGGAGCTCCATTAGGACAGGAATGAGCTATTGCATTATGTATCAACAACTGACACGTGAACCTTGAGATGATCATAGGTAGTATCAAGGAAAAGAAACAAACAGTTCTACTAACAGAAATACATTAGAGATTAAGCATAGCTAAAGAGACGGACTGGGTCAGCTATAGGGCTACATTCATACTTTAGTAAAAACCAACAGTCCATTGAGTCATGGCACAAGCTGGCCTGTAAGATACCCCTAAGACCTTTTCTTTACCTTGCCTGATCACTAGTTGCATGTGAAAACTACAACTATTTCAAGCATCATTATTAGATCTGTACTTTTTTCCCACAGGTTATTTTGCAGAATGAAAAAAAGGTATTTGGGGAAGTGTCTGGGAAATTAAAATCATGTTTCAATGTGAAAAACCAGTCTGCCTAAAAGGATATATTCAGAAACCCCTGATTTAGAGTTAAGCATGTTTCAATGGATTACAAATAACCTTAAGGGCAGCTCCAGAATTAAAAGTATGAAAGGTTTTATTATGAAAATAAACCCTCAAATTTCTGAAACAAAACAAAGGCTTGGTTTAAGCTCTGAAAAAAACCCTGTGGAGAACGGTCCAGACTGGGTCACCAGAATTAGAGAAAATCACTGGTTCTGCACAAATCTGGACATACTTGAAGCACACCTGTGAGTTTAAGCATGAACAATCTCTATGGTTTCATTACAATTATTTCTACACTTTAGATATGCACATAACACAAGGGGTTGAACATTATGATCTTCCAAGATCCCTTCCAACCCCTAATTATTCCGTGATAAAAGCCTCAATTAAGTCTTACCTATAAATTCAGTTTGGAGCATCCTGCAAAGTCAGACACCATCAAAAGCAAAGTTCCCAAGGACCTTCACAGAGAGGACTGAAGATTAAGCACCACTATTAGCTGCTATTTGAAGCTGTACAGGCTTGGCATATGGTCACATCATCATAAGGCAGCTCACAAAGTCTTTACCTTGCTGCAAACAAGCAGCAGTAGAGAGTTTCCTTGCTCACAAGTCTCTAGGTCCACCCCGGTGATAGATTTAATGTTCAAGAAACCCTACCTCTACTTGCTCTCAGGTTCTTGCTCACAACAGTCTCCTGGCTTCCACTCTCTCTAGTACCTATTTAGTTCCTATAACATCAATCAGGATAACCAGGCAACCTGGTTCCACCTTGTGCTGTGGCCTAGTACCTCCAGCATTGTCTCATGGCACCTTGCCCAGAGCTGGAACGGGACCAGTCTCTCCATTTTTGAGCCTGAACGACAGCACATGGGAGACCCACTGGCTGCAAAAACCATCCTGTCCACAAATACCTCTCAACACTATTAAACAAACACCACACAATAGTTTTGACTTTACCTCTATGTTGTGCTTTGCACGTAGCCACAGCTTGGTATTGCACCACACAGACCTAATGTTTGTTTTTTGACAATGGTCTGTGTTGGCTTATCAACCTCTGGGCCTCATTTCCCACTCCTGACTCAAACTTGTGCTATTGCTATACTTGCTCCTAATTGCCCAAGATCTAACTGCTTTCCTTCTCTATACCCTGGGATGGCATATAGGGTGCTGTGGACATTGTTCAAGATACGTATCTCATGGTGCTGATGTTCCTCTTGTACTGACATCACTTTGGTATTATAAAAGCCCACCTGATTTGTCAGTGATGCTTATTTTTTTGTGATTTCCAGAGGACAATTCAGAAGGTTTCCATAAACCTTAAAAGCTAGGCTTCCAGGAGGCCTTCCCAGCATGGAAATTTTGACAGTAATCCAATGCTCATGAGGGGATTCTGCAGGGCTTTGAGAAATAGGGCTCCCATCAGCAACTAAGGCACTGCAAGTCCCTAGGCTGGCCTGAACACTGACATCACTGACAACTGCTTATTACTGCTGCCACAAAATATCTCCAATAATCATTTTTTAACCACCTTTACTAAACGTTCCTAAAACCTAGTGTTTTTTTAATAATGATGAGGTTCAAAATTAGTGCAAGCAACCCTAATTTCCTAGTCAGCTTGTACTTTTCATTATGAATACTCTAAAGAAAACCACCAGAGTCCCAAATAACAGTAGTTTTCTCTTAAGGCAAATAAATTCAGGGCCTAGCCTTGGTAGCTTTTGAAACACAAGGACAGTAAAGGAGGCCATTTGGAGACTCACTCTGAGACAACCCACTTATTTCTGGGTCCATATTAGCTGCACAGACCTTACTCTGGCCAGACTAATTCCATCAAAACCTAGGTTATCTTCCACACTGAGGTACCTGGCTCAGCACTGGCGGCTTTTCACAGAGGAGTGCAAGCACATCTTGCTTGCAATGGGAGAGGCATTTGACTTTCCAAGTTAGACTCTAAGACTTCACAACAACCTTAAAAATCCTCCATCTCTTCCCATCAAGACTGCTGATTTTTTTTTTTTTGCTTGACAGATCCTGTTTCCCACAGACCTGTCTCTCCTCTCCTTCTCCTTGTCCCACATCCATCCCTCCAGAGCTTTCCTTGCTCCCATCTCCCTAATCATCTTGGGATCGTTTCCAGAGATCTACTTTTAAAAATACAGCAGCATGTTATAAACAGGCCAGGCTTGTCAGCTTTAAAACTCACTCAAGTTACTGTTTCTGAGGCAGGAGCAGGGAAAAAGGATATTACAAGGGGACCCCCTGGATGTGACCACTTATCTCTCTACATCAGCAGTTCCCAAGCTTTTCAGCTTGCAGCCTCATTTCCAAGCTTGTGACCTCTCTTCCATCAGTGTGCCTTGGGGCTGTGACCCTAACTTTGGAAACATCTCATCTGGATCAGTCAAAAGTGACACATCAAGAATAATGATCTAGTCAGTGCCATGTTTGTTTCTGCTCCTGAGTGGCATGATTACCTCGAATTTCAGGTTAAAACTTGTCTCTTTGCTTGTTTTTAAGTCTGGAAAGAATTTCTGGGTGTCACTCAGCCAGCAGATAGTGAACTCTGTAACTTTTGACTGTTCTGGTAGAGACAATTATATCCCAACTGACCTGGTATGGCACTGAGCCCATGGTTGCAGAGTTCAGCTGTGCCTGGATGAAGCAGAAATGTTGCTTCTCTGCAGAAACTGGAAAAGTCATTGTTTTCTCCATTTGCATGTCATGATCATTCACATACAATTGTTACTAAACCCAAATCATTCCTTACACAGTATCATGGTTTCCTCTACCACACGGTGCATCCTCACTGCCTCACATGCACACGCAATTGTACAAACTCTAGTAACCACTTTTCCCCAGATCAGTTTGTCTTTCTCTTTACAGTCACTGAAAATGTGTGGTTAGTGAAAAGTTTAATGTTCAGATTTCTAACTCTGCTTTGACATCTTTGCTCACTGGTAAAAGAAGAAAGTGGGGGGAGGAACAGCAAAGTGGTTTGAAGAGGCCTTGAAAACACTACAAAAAATGCTGAACTTTCATAACATTTGCAGTTCAGATGTGCTACAGCTAGTCCTGCTTTGGAATTTCCCTGGAATTAAAATAACTGAAAATTTTTCAACTACATTTTTTCCACATCATATTCCTGCTCAGCCTGTGTGTCTCTGTAGAGGTGGTTCCACTACCGCATTAAAGGCCAGTTCCTTTAGCTTTGCTGCCCACAATCTCTCTCACCTGGTACACTCTTGTTCTAATTCTAAAGCAGTTGTTTGACTTCCTATTTGACCTCCCTGTATTTCATTGTTACTGTTTTTCAATTTAAACAGCCCAGAGATATCTGCCTAGACATACCAGGCTGGAATTTGGGGAATGTAAAGTGGAAACTTAGCAGTAGTGACAACACCTGGAAGCAGCCAACCCTCATACCTGCCTTTGGAAAACACAGAAAATAAAACTTGAGTCCAAGGGGAACCAGTTAATATGAGTGTGTTAAAGGATCCACCACCATCCATGCAGTTCAGGGGATCAAGTTACTGAAGGAGACAGAGAGGAGAAAGACATTTGGGGTCTATGGCTTGGCACCACTCAGGCATGCGTAAGCACACGAGGCAATTGGATAAAACTCCTTTTTGCAATTATTCAGGTTCCATATGAGATTTAAGCATCTAACTTTGGTTGTGGCCAATAACAGAGAGTAGGTGGGAAACGCTTCAGCATGAAAGACAACCAATGAAGCCAACATCAGGGCTTCTCCTTCCTTCAAATACAAGGGCAGAGCCCCACAGCCTGGCAATGCTGGCCAGCAAAGGAAGAAAACGAAGTTATGCTTTGTTAAAACAAAACTTGGTGAGCACCAGAGCACATCACCAGCAAGGAGAAATTCCTGCTTGAGTCTGTAATGACTTGCATGAGACAATCACTTGTTTGCTACTGCACAGCACTCTCAGAAGTGTTACTGATCCCTACTGAATCGCAAATGGTTCTCTTTCTTCCTGTCTTTTGTTGACACACTGTGCCTTTAAAAGTGCACCAAAGGTCAGGTTTGTCTTCCACCTTCTCTTGTGCCTTTAAGAAATGGAGAACTGGTGGAGATGTCAAAGCAACCAGGCTTGAGAAGCTGGTGTGGTTATTCCCACACAGTTGAGCAAACTCTGAAAAATCTCTGCCCAAGACATCTCTAATTTCAGCCAGGAGGGTTCAGACAGACAGGAGTTTTCAGGGTTGTGGGGAGTTGTCTGTGATTGAATTTTGCCTTTAAAATAGAAACATAGCTACTTGGATTTGCTTCAACTAGGATGGAATTAAAAATTTAGCTCGAGACGATCTAGCACTGGACAGATCCCAAATCTGCAATCTTGCAGTTTCTAACCTCACAGTTAGAAAACACGTGTCTTCATGAATAATGTTCTACATAAAGGAAAAACTATGCTATTAAATGAAAAAGAGATACCAAAATCAAAATGCTATTTTCCACCCTAGTCATGCACATTAAAGAACTGGTAGTCCCCAACTCCACATAGACGAGATGGAATTTAGTTTAAAAAAAACCACCGAACAAAAACACATAGACAAAGCATTTTGACTGATAGAGATAAAATTTCCTTTTGAATAAAATGCCCATGATCAAAGGTTTATGGCTGAAAACCTAATTGCATCATAGCTGTTGTAGCTATGTGGCTTCTGAATAATGAGGTTAGACTCCCATTTGATTTATCAAATGCAGGAGGGTTCTTGTTTCAGTGGTGTATGGAAGCACACTTTGAAGTGCATATCTAATATCTGGATGAAGTTCTCACATACAGGTGCAATGCTTGTAAAACATCCAAGAAAATATAAAGAGGCATTTAAGGAAAGTCTCCTCCAGCTTAGAACAGAAGTTCCTCTCTTAAAGATTACAAGCCCAGTCAGCTGTTATTCAAGCTTTTACTGCTGATCCAAAGAAACCAAACAGCACATAGATGTGTTAGAAGGTGGTAGATTCTAACTCTTCAAAAATCGATTCAGGATTATTTTTTCTAAAGGTCATATGCTTTATTAATCCAATAGAATATGGCACTGGCAAATATTTTTTAGAAAAGGTGGATGTCAAAGGATAAGCAAGTGGAGTTCAGCTAGATCCCTGTATTAGCTTTCAAAGATGTATAATCATAGTGGTTCATGTCATTCAATGGCCACGTCTCTCCTACCAGTGCCAGCAGCCAAGACTGCAACAGACAACTTCAATGAATGTAGACTTCAGGGTATCAGAACCCTACTCTAAATTAGTATAATTTTGAGGGAGGGAAAAGTTGGGAAGGTATGTGAAAGATGAAAACGTGTATGAGAAAAGAGAAACCTTGTGAGAATTCACAGAGCAGCCACAAAACAAGGGACAAAGAGAAAGTCTAAAGCAAACTCTGCTCACCAGTCTGACAGGCCTCCCAGAGGAGAGTTGAGCTGACAAGCCTTGATAAGGTTCCCACTACCTAGGACTCTACACAAAATGATGCTAAGGGACCCATTCTGCTCAATTTATTACAGAAAAGATAATAATTCTTGCTCCTTTTGCTCATGTATCAGTTCTGAATTTGTGTCCATTAACCACAAACTACATAGAAGGGAAAAAGCAGCTGGTGAAAGAATCTTGCAAAGCGTCAAGGGGATTTACTAAAAATCTGTAATTCTGAGTAAGAATAGCTGACAGAAAGTTCATAGGGCCTCTGTGTGCTCCTGTACCTGTCAAAGATCTAGATAAAGTAAGATTTTTATTTGTGAAACGGAAAAATACCTGTAGCCCTTGAATGAAGAGGTTTAACTTTGAAAAAACAACAAAGACATAAAAGCAATAACTGACCACAGTTTGTTACTTCTTGCCCTTCATTGGCATTCAATCCTTAAACCAGCCCAGGAAAGACATGGAAAATGAGTGCAACTGGGCATCAACATGAGAGCAGTGAGTCTCACTCCACCAATGCTCAAAGTAAGAAGCTTAACTGTATTACATGACTGTAAGATTGCATGTGAGACACCAAATTTTCCATCCCAAAGATAGAAACATTTTACTCACATCAGGAAAATGACTGCGGTCCTACAAATTTGGAGGCTGATGAAATTAAGACAACTTCCTTTGAAGGTGCTGAAAGACACAAATGCCAAAGCAAGACCAGGGAACCTGAAACTAGTAGTGCACAAGACTATCATGAATCAACAGAACAGCCCAGTGTTGCTGGGGTCAAGCAGTCAGGGGAAAAAAAAGAGCCACAGGGCATGGGTATTTCAACCTGTGTGTGAACACATCTACCATCAACATAGCATTATCTGTGTGTCATGCACAAAAGCAGACCCTATTTCTGTGCACTACCCTTGAGGAATGCTGCAATATTGCCTTATGACATGATACTCACAAGATGGGCAGTTCTCTAAATCAAGTGCTTTCCAATGACAGATAGTCTTTCAGACTTGCTTTTCTTAGTGGATGCTTTTTCAAATAGCTGGCTGTCCAGTGACTTGGAGTCACATGCTTGTGCCATTGATCATTCAGAAAGTACTTCAGAAATGCTTTGGGAAAATCCTCAGACCTGCATAGCTAAATAACAGAGTTAAGCCAGTCACAGAAACTCCCTTCTCTGCTGGGAGCAAGTAGAAGACAGGGGGGGATGTTTCCACAGGCAGCACCAGAGCTAAGGCTAAGGAGTGAAAGGTGCTCACCTGTTTGAAATCCAGGGCTATTGCTAGTAAACAGAAGAGCCAAAATAAATGGTCAGTGGATTGCCACATGTAAAGATATTTACACAATGAGGGTGCTGAACTGGAAGAGAGTGCTGGAATTATATTTGGTCAGCTCCTATTTTTTCAAAAACTGCATCTCTGCAAATGAGACAACAGAGACAAGTCAGGGGACACAGACTGACCACACAGACAGGGACAGATGCAACTAGAACTAAACCCAAGAGGGTGGCAGAGACTGCAAGGTAGGATCAGTCACCATTTGGGAAGAGCAGCAGGGGATCCCCTGGCTAGTGCCTGATAATCATAAACAAAGCTCACAGCACCGGGATCCCAATGAGCTGCACTGACATCACCTCTAGAACTTGTGCTTTACTAATTCCCAGTGTCACTGATCTGGGACCATTTGTGTATCCACAGAATGGCAGTTCCTTACTCTCAGCTATCCTAATTGCATATACCTGGTAAGGACAGGAAGGGGGGCACAGCAGCTTTAGAGGGACAAAGACATTTTTGGATCCTTGCATGTCCCTTCCTTTTCTCTGATATGAACTAAAGCACCTAGAACTAGATGTACTCTGTTTCTTAGTGCCCACAGTGGGCCCCACTGTGGTGTATCTCAGCATGGCCCATTTGCACTGCCCCCATGCAGTGTTTCATGAGCCAAAAGGAATATATGAAGTGGGTTGTTCTTGACTCTCCTGCCCCCTTTCTACAGCCTTTGAGAGCTGCCAGGACAGCATATGAGAGCCTAATTACAAGCAGGAGTCAAGTCTTGCTCTAAGAGTGACTAAGAAGTTTGTTAAAGTGGCTGGTAAAGGTGACTGGAAAGTCTGATGTGTGCAAGTGCAAAGCCTACAGCACAAACTGTCCCCAGAAGGAAAGCACATGCCTTCAGATATATCCAAGAACATCACAGACCTCGAGAAAATAATCCAAAAGATACCAGGCGTGCACTAGTACGAATGAAAGCTGTTCCACTGAATCCTGCAAATTGCCACAGAACTAAACCCCAAAAAGCTTCAGGTCTGACCACGTGGCCATCTGCCCTGTTCCTCCAAGGCCCAGCAGCTTTCGTCTCCTCCACCTCCAGCAGCAGTGCACATGTGGCCTGACCCACTCTCTTCAGTGTACCTGGTGGAATTTAGACAATTGAGGCACCCGGCATTCAGGCCTCAAAACTGCACTGAAGTTATAGCGTACAGAGAAATGGTGCAAACAGCCCTTCTGCTTGCTGTCCAAACATAAGAGGGGATGCAACAGAGTGCAGAGCATTCTAATGCATAACCAGAAGCTGCTGTAAAACTCCTTGTGGAAGCAGGAGATCTATTTTATTTTCACAAATTTGCTAAGTAAGGTTAATATCCTGGCATTGACCCTGCCTTGCACACCCTTAGTAATACTGCCATGCTTCGTCCTGTTAAGATTTTACATTAGAACAGACAACAAATGGTCAATGACCCCTTATAAACAGGTACTTTTCTTCTTCTCCCCCTCCCTATGGCCCCCACCCTGTTGTTGCAGGGAAGATACTGCTCCAGCCAGAGAACTTGTTTCCAGTGTCATCCTGTAACCACCTTATGCCTAAAGAAAAAGGGACTGATCAACCATTGTGGGCTTCATCCTGGCAGTTGAATAGCCTGAGTGAATATCATCACAAATCACTTGCTTGCTGACAGTCATCTTACCCTCAGAAGGAGCCAAATAACAACCATTTCTAAATTCTTATGTACATCCCTTTACAGCAGCTCAGTTATGGAGAATGTAGACCTGCTTTCCAGCTAGCACAATAATTAAGCCATTCCTCATTTAAGTGTGAATTCCTCTGCTTTGGTATTAGTCTCAAATAATAGTCCCAGAAATTGATACATAATCTCCAACTAAAATGAAGATTAAGCTGAGGCTGCCAACTCCGTTATTCCTCAAAACAGCTTTAAAGTCCCCAGATTCTGATCTTTGTGTGAACCTGAATATACAGGATTAAATTTAAAAGCCACCACTTTAAACTGGTGTTTCTCACTAGCCCCAGCGTAGCCATAAAAATCAGAATCTATCCTTAATATCCCTGCACACTGGTACTGTGCAGAACGAGCTCCAGACTATTTATAGCTCATGCTATATATACACACTGCAGCTTCCAAAAGCATATTTTATCTTTTGGGAGGACAATGCTTTCAGAAATGCAATAAAAGGCAAAGTTTTATTTAAAAAAAAAAAAATCTGCTCAAACCCTTAACCTGGAAGACTGGCCCCATGCTGCCAATCAGATAATAAGCTTAATTCTTACATCACACTTTATTTGTAGCTCACTGTGTAGTTAATGGTTGCAGCTTATCTAACAGGAGAAATGTGAAACCAGAGTTTTAGAACAATAGAAACAAGGCTGTCACCAGCAGGCTGCCAATGAATCATGTTCCTGCAGTCAAGTTCTCCCAGAAGGTCATTTGTAACAGAAATACACCTCTGCCTGGAGCTGGCAAAATGCTGAAAAGTATTTCTCAGTTTTACCCTAATAAAATATTCAGCAGATTAGTTACCAGAAAAACTTCACCTGATTGTATTTTTAAGTTCTGTTGATTCCAAGACTTAATAGCAAAGGTTACCAAATGAAACGCTTGCTTATGTGTCTGGGATTCTAGAGGTGGTTTTCCTTTAACCCTAAATTCAAGGTATCTAAAAAACAAGCTTCTACAAACTTTAAGACAAAAGCTATTTACTGTTCTCTTTCACATTTAAAAAAAAAAAATACGTATTTTTAAGCACTAAGCAACTTTCTTCTGTACCATTCAGAACTGAAACCCTGAAACCACTGAAAGACAGTGAGCTCTGTAAAAAGGATTTGCCAAGAAACAGAAAGCAGCACTGACACTTTCTCTTTCGTGTTCAGATACGCAGAAAAAGAACAACAAAGCATTAAAAAACCCCCCAATAATCAGGTACTACGTGTGTCATAAATATGGAATCTGGTTTAGCCCATACATAACTGCTCAGTCTGCAACCTAAAGAGAAAAATAATCTGCTGCTGCACTTGCAAAAAAGCCCCAGATTTTCTGCAAGAAGGAAAAGAACAGATGAGGGGGAACTATTCTTTTAAGACGAGTATCGTTGGCACAAACAGCTGGCAGTTGGTGGCATATTATTTATATGTGCAGTTGCTCGTGTTTTTTAACAGATAAGAAAGCAGTATCTCATTTGCAATTCAGGTGAGGAACACGAGTGGCTCTACAGCACCACTGGCCCCTGGGCCGTGTTTCTTATCATATCAGAAACATCTGTCATGGTGCAAATGAATTAATTATAAAAGCACATCAAATATGCAGTTTCAGGATGAGGCTGCAGTCTGCAAAGGAACCAGAAAACCAGCCTCCCCCTGTAGAGCTGGGATGGTCTGTCCCATATTCACCAGTTGGGAGAAGGGCAAGCACTGGGAGGGGTAAGAAAGAAACCTTGGAATTGTCATGATTATAAATTATCCCTTTTCCAGAAGCCAACTGTGCCTGAGAAAGGGCTTGCTCATGAGGGTCTAGAGGTTCACACGTAGGGTGTGCAGACACTCTGGAAAATTATTATCACATCACTCCAGTGAGTCCTTCACTCTTCTGGGCTGCAGACAGACCTGACTGTAATCCCAGCCTTTGTAGTCCAGAGGACAGAACAAAACACCAATATGCTGGGGTAGAAAAAATAGGTGGGGAGGTGGCCAATGGGGGGTTAATCAAAAGTACACTTGTGGGGCCTCTATGTTCAGAGATGGAAATTAATCCATTGTAAGGGCAGCTGACAACGAGATGATAGGAGCTTCCATTTCCAGGGAAGGCAAGATGTGTCTTTGATCCACACTGAGATGAAAACCAGGATGCATTGGAAACTGCTCATGCACCCATGTTCGTCCCTGCTTAAATGCTGCACCTGGCATAAATTTAGAACACCAGGGTTTGTAAAATGGGCCATGTTTGTCTCTGTGGTGTTCTCCAGGGCTGGGTCTAATGCCCCTGTGAGTATGACAATGTTTTTGTACTCCTTTCTAGCAGGAACAAAGACAGCTCAAGGTGACTTCAAAATCCCTTTATGCCTAGAAATGCCAGTGTAGCTCTTGAAGCAGGCGGCTGGACTAGGATAGCTGAGAGTGGTCACACTGAGTGACCACTTTCCTGCTATGCCTTCGGGTTTTTACTAAAAAATCCAAGATGAAAATGGCTCCATCTTTTGCCCTTGATGAGAAACCCCTCTGAACTTCAGCTGATGCACAGGGAAAAACTACAGACAGCTCCTGGACTGAAATGTTACTTCTATAGTCCATGCACAACACCACCTTTTCTGTCCCACTAAAGACTGCTTCAGTGACCCTTTTTGGCTGCTACTGCTGCAATTGTGTGGATGAAATGTGAAATATCCTCTTTTTCCCCCAAGGAGTGTTAAAACCAGGTATGCAGCTTAAGAAAAATAGAGGAAAATACTTATTTTAACTTTGCTTATAATCATAAAACATTCTTAAACATGCATACATCAGCAGAAACAGGGGGCAAGGGCTCCCATTCTAAACCAAACAGAAACATGCACTTTGAGCTCTCATATGAAATGGCAGTAAAAGCCCAACCCAATAATTATTTTCCTTGATTTTCAGCCAGACAAGGCACAAGACAAATAAGTCATCAAGGACAAATAAAAGGAGGTTCATTCATCGTAGTCAGGGCTGGAATCTTTAATGGTCACCAAATGAACTAAGATAACTAAGTAACCATTGTAAATATTAATCTTTAAAGGAAAACAATACTCCCAACAACAGGAAGCCAGATAAGACATTGGATGTTGCCATCAGTGTTATGGAGTCTCTCTAACTTCCTTATTTTTTTCTTATGCCTGTAGAGGGATCAGGAAGGGGAACATATGGTATCTCTCAAAGGAAGTAAATTAATATTATTAATAGCTAAGTGGGAGAGGTGAAACAGTGATTGTTCGTGGTGGTTGTTATTGTGATTTTGTTGGGGGGGGGGAAGCCTGCCTGCTACTGAGTTTAAGCACTCAAGCCAAATTCAAAATCTTGTATTTATAAACAGAGATCTGATAACAGTTGCCTAAGCATCCATGATGCTTTGCCAGCGCACGCACATCAAGCTGATATAAAGGGACTGTGTCCTGGGGTTTGTCCCAGGAGTTAGCTAACACAAAGGAGAACCTACAGCCTAGGTCCCTATTCCTGAGCAACTCCTTCTATGGACCCTCACATTCATCTTTGCATTAATTTAGTATGAACAGAAGTAACAAGGATGGTTCAACCTTCTGAGGAACAAAAGCTGTCCTGTGGCATCCACTGAGGCAGCTGATCAAGGGGTCATTGAGGAAGTGCATTCTCACAGGCAGTGGTCCCTGATGTGGGACACCTTGTTTTGAAAGCAGTGCAGCAGTGTGGTGTCAGAATTATTTTGTGGAACGTGATGATAAAGTGCTGTAACAGGATGGATTGAATTGGTGACCTGGAAGAGTCCTTCAGAGCACTGGGATCACTTGCAATTTCTCTCCACTAAGAGGAGGATTTACCTTTAAGTCTCTGCTTTCATCTCCCTCCAAAATACTTACAAGATAGTATTTATTTACTCTAAACAACATTGGCACTTACAGAATATATGCTATAAGCCATGGCTACTCAAAAGAATGGGACTCTGATTCAGCCTCAACTCAGAGCACCTGAAGCATAAAATGCATTCCTCATTTCTTCAGGAGATCCTGTACTTCCTACTTCCTTCTCAATCTTGAAAGCCTGAGGAAATTCCTAACTGGCCTGACAGAAGATAGACTTCATGACACCTTTCATGCTGAGACAATCTGCAAAATAAATTTGGCAAACCTTACTAAAAATGATAGGACTTGATTAAAATCACCCAGTGAGCTCAGAAGATAAGGAAGTTTCATAGAAGTTGCTTAATAAGCTCTTTAGAAAGAAACGAGTGGATTTTGATACAATGAACTGGATCTTAACAAAAATTAAGTAGCCTAGTAAGAAAACCTCATGCTTCAGAGCACATGGTGATTGCTTTATAGAGACAAAGGAATTCCCTCTGCCCTTGAAAGCTTCTACTTCAACTGCAAGTTGACAGCTGGATTTGGGTTTCTAGGGCTAAACAACTTGAATATCTTAGGACAATACAGAGTTTAGTTAAATTTAGACAGGTGCAACTTCTCTGTAAGGAAACCATTGCCCTACCATATAACTCTACTCGGACAACTCAGGAAACTCTGGTTGAGCTTGTGTCTTAAAGCTGGTCCAAAATACCTCTTCCTGGGTGATGATGGAATATTTTGTTTCTTAAGAAACTCATCACGTTGACCAAGAAGTTCATGAAAGGCTGACAGAGCTGTGCATTGTTTGCTGGCAATGTGAAGTTAAATGACAATGATAAATTGTTCTCTGTGCTGAAGCCCGGGTGGTTTATAATGTTGTGAAGTTTTCCACACTGCCAATTTTAGGGCCCTTTAGTATTTCAAGTTATGTAAACTTATAATAAAACTGTTCCTCCTTGGCTCTGAAGAATGGGACTTTCTGCTCAATCAGGACAGGGCTGAATTCCAGACACAAAAGAAAGGATTATTTCATGATGGCTTAGGAGAGAATGTTTCCAAAACATCTAAAGCGGTATGAGACAGATGTTTAGCCAGGACAGTTCTACAATCAGGTGAGACACTATGTCAAAGAAAGTAAATGGGTCAAACCACTCTTTAGTAACTGAAATACCTTCTCAGAAAGGTTAACAAATCTACAGATCTTCATAATCTTAGCTACAACTGACATCACCCTGATAATTACATCTCATCACACTGTGGTGACACATTCACTTCTTGTTTTCTATCCCCACCTTCCATCCATGTCAGGCACCAAGTGTGTTTTTTTGGTGGTGGCAGATGAAAATGATTCTACTCTAAAACCATCACAACCTCAAAAAGAAAAACAATTTCCAGTGTGCTTTCCAGGGAATTACAATGCCAACTCCAAAGGCTGAGAGATTTCAAGACAGGTAAGGTCCTGTGTTACCCCAGTATCAGTGGGGTCTTGGAGGGTGCGAGTCTGTGGCAGCTGAAGAACATGACAGCACTAGGCCACGCAAAGGACAAACACACAGCCCCTGCACAAAGCTATTGCTCTTGTGACCCATTTTCTATCCTTATCTTGTAATTAATCACACTCTGCAAGAGCTTCATGGAAGGAGTGAGTTGTCTGGGGGTGGCTGTGATTACTCAGTTGTAGCTTGGACTCTTCACCCAGACAGGGGAGTATGGGGAAATATGGCACACCCTCCCTCCACACTCACCCCCCTTGGACCTTGGGGCAGGGTGCAGAAGCCATCTCTCTTCCTTTCCCCGTGGCACATGAGAGTGAAGGGCAGACTGGGCTTCTGTCCTGCTCTTGACCTCAGTAGCAGCACCGGGAACGAGACGTCAGGTGACAGTAACAAGTTATTTGTGGTAAAGCTCAGCAACTTGATTACTAATCTCTGGAAACACGGGGGAAGCTAAGGAAGGGTTTTGACCCTGTGGTGCACCTCAGCTGGCATGGGCCCACACTGCCTCCCAGGGCCACCCCAGGGAAGCATGCCTGCAGGGCACTCTGCCCCTCACCCCAAGTCTGGGCATGCCTTTAACTGCCACAGGACAATTTATAGGACAAATATTGAGGATAATTAAGGATAATCTCTGCTTTAGGTGTCTTGCAGAGAAGGTCAGGTACTCTCTTTCCTTGTCAGATGTGATGAAACTAGGCAGCTACCATTAATAGCAGGTACTTGTTTTCTCAGAACAATAATAAAACCCCCTGCCTAGAACCTAAGGGTTTCCTAGATTTAATCTTCTCAAAAATCAAACACGATCATTATAGTGAGTTCTGCCTCTGAAGAGCTTTACCAGTGAATTGCATTACTAGCACCAATCTCCTGTTGATATATGTATTCTTTATTGTACCCACACTAGCAAATACAGAGAGGTGCTATAATATTTATGTCCTGAGTGGAGACAATAACATCCTTTCAAATAACTTGGCAGGTCAGGGTGGATTAGATAGTCACATGGAAGCAAAAGAGGAATCTGCCCCAGCAACTTCTGCTTTTTTTTAATTTTTTTGTGGTCTGCTGATTTCATCATATTTGGTCATAAGATGTTTTCAATATTCACTTATTATCATGACAAGCTTCTTTCTAAATAGCCTTTGGGTAACAGACATTTGCATTGCTGGCAAGGTGGAGAAGCTGGGACAAACCAATTCTGGCTCCAGGAAGATCACACTACTCCCTGCCCACGGGGACTTGAGAGGGCATGTGCTGCCTGTGGATGTGACAGCTGACAAAGGAGGAGGTGTGGTATCATGGTGTGTTCCAGCCTCTGGTTTCACAATCTTTGTGCTCCTAAAAGCCCATTTTCCAAGAAATCAGAGCAAAAGCAGGTCCTATCCCTGTGAAGAAAGGATATTCCTTGGAAACATCTGTATTGTGCCACCAGAGATAGTGTGGTCAAGACTGTGCTTAGGCAAGAGACAAGTTCAATGATTTCCATGTGGCGACACAGACACAGAGATCACTGTTACAATCCAGACATCTACAGTGCTCCTGGCCTAGCAATCCCCTTCATCGTGCCTTCACGCGTCTGTTTTTACATCTAGGCCTGTTGCTGCAGTACTTCAGCAACACTTATATCAGCCTAACTATATTTTAATTAAGCTTATAGGATGGAGAACAGCATTTGTTCCTGAAGGCTGCATAGAGAAACTGAGCTTTTAGAAATAACCATGCCCACAAAATTATGAAAACAGGAACTGAAAGAGGCCTTTCCGTGCAGTCTAAGTAACTGCAGTTCTACACACTCCATACCACTAAACAAACGCACGTTATTTTATCTCTGTACTGCTCTATGCTTTCATGATCCGTTGAAAGCTGAAAGATAAACAAGAGTCCCCTGAAATGATCTGTCTACACCAGATTAAAGATAGGCAAGGGAAAAACCCCTGCAATGTTAGGCCAGTCAAACTGTCCACAGCTACAAGAAACTTCTCCCCAAAGTAGACTCACCTCACTTATCCTCTTCTTGTGACAGTTCAGCTCAGACTAGCTCTAGGTTCCCTTATTGTATGTTTTCATTAAGCCCCAGACAGCTTTATAAATGAATGTACCAATACAAGCACCATAGTCTGGCCACTTCTGGGATTACAGATTAAATGGGCTATTGATCCAGCCTGGCACCTGTCACCTTCCCCAGTGACCTTACAAACCAGTACAGACAGAGCCAAGGAGAAATGGCATCCAGCTCCAAACTCCTCTTCACCTGGGGCAAAGGAGGAGGGAAGGAGCCTGGGTCTCTGGTTTAGTCCTCTAGCAAAGTTCAGCTCAGGGATGCACAGGCCCTGGAGTGTACATAGGCAGAGCAAAGCAAGCAGTTAAGGGGTAAGCTCACCATCAAGCTACATACAGCATCTAGCCATCACAGAAGAGTGGCACTGTCACCATTTGTGATAACTGTCTCTGCTTTGGGATGCTTGCTCAGCTCTAGCTCAGCTGATCTTATCACCCATGACCAAGTTCACCGGGTGGTGGGTTCACAAGGAGGCTCCTACAATGAACAGCATCTCACAAGTAAAGCTCAAAGAGCAAAGCTAATTTGCTGCATACCAGTCACCAGGTTTGTTGTCTTTGTTTTGGTGGATGGTGGGGCTCCCTTGAGCTGGAGATGATGCAACTACATAATGCTAGCCAAGACCTCCAATCAAAGCCTCCCCAGCATTACATTAAAAGCCTCTACAATTAATTTCATATTTTGCTGGCTCCCAACAGAGTGCAATTACAGGGCAGGAAGCTGGCACTACTTTTCAACTCAAGGACATGAATCTGAAGCTTGCCAAATTTACAGTCCAACTTTTTAAATTCAACTTGATGAGCACTCAGCCTTTTCACCAAATGTACCTCATGGAGTAGATGCTTGTGTTCAACAGGCTGCTGTACCAGACTCACCTCCATTCTGTACCTCACTTGTATCACTATGTGACTGCAACCTAAATCTGCAAGTAAAAAGGTGGAGAAAGAAATGGGACAGGGTGTCAGAGCTCATCAGGAGTCCAATTCAGCTTTACAATGGATTCTGTATTCAGACAAGAAAAGGCACTAGAACTAGGGAGCAAAAGAGTAGGGCTAATTTACTTTTAAACAATAGTATTACTCAAGAGCTTCTGACTTGCAGTTAGCCCTTTTGTTTGGCCAGCAATATTTATACATTTTCCCAGCACATATGCAGACCTTTTGACTACTAGACCTTAAAAGAACTACTTATAAAAATATAGATACCATCATACTACTTTACAGACTGAAAAACACAGGCTTGAGAAAAGCATCAGGTAGCTTGTCCAGAATTCCATCATAGCAGAGCCCAGAATCACACCTACATCTCTCCATTCTCTAACTAATGCCCAACTGTCTGCATAATTTTTGGTCTGGCTCTGCTGAAATCTTTTGTTGTGACAAGAATCTAAATGTTTTATATCACTTTTGACTCGTAAACTATGAGACACATTAGCAGGATGTACAACTATAAGCAACACAACCAAATGTGAAGTTTTCTCAAAGCAGAGTGAAAATGTTTCAGTTTTAAAAACTGTAAAGATGAGGTGGGCTCACGTGATCAGAAAGAAAAAAGCACTTTGTATTCAAGGTAAGAAAACACCCAGCTTGATAATGGATGCCAAGTCTGACTTTTGCTCCTCAGCCCATATCCATGATGAACTAGATTAAGTACTTTGTATTGCACCTCTTCCTCACAGGGCACTAAATGTAGCTAATAGGCTAATGCCAGTGACAAAGCACACTCAGAGAAGTCAGTCATGCTCATAGAAGTCAGTCAAGTGGCTAAGCCTGCAAAACCCACATGTACCTTCTTGAAAGCACTACTGGAAAATTTGGCTCCTGCCATATTTTACTGCTATGATTTCTAAACTGGGGCAAAGAGCTGAATATCCAGTCAACATCAATGCAAAATGAATGCTGACTGTATTTTCTGAAGTCCTTAGAAATTAATCTAGAATACCAGCCAAGAGGAATGGTTCAATCTGTAATACAAACACGTACTTAAATGGTAACTTCATACCCTTAATCACAGATTGATAGGGACAGTGCAGCACTTACAGCAGCCTCCAAATGCATCAGGTGCAATACAGCCCTATGGCAGGAATGTGTTCTTACCACAAGTGTCTTACACACAAAGCTGCATTAGGCTTGGTGCTCCTTGAATTTGAAACTGTGTTGGAGCCCTGCTTATTCATCCACAACAAGAAAGTCAGACTGATCTCTGTTATTCTATCCTGAGCCTAGCTTAACTTAATTAACTACCAGAACAGGGTCACACTCTTAAGTTTGTACTTTCACATCCCTTAGTAACTTTGAATCATCCTAGCTGTCAATGCACTGACATTTATGGTCTTCTACTATCACTCTTCTGTTTATGTTCAAAGTTCATTCATTGCTTTCTTCCACGAGGGCTCTGTAACACATTCTCTACCCTAGTACCTCCTACCACCTTCTTCTTGCTCAAACCATAAAAAGTTTCTATTGGTCACCAAGAAGAGGTAGTTTCCATGGAAACTCTGAAGAACAGGCCAAGTTAACGAGGCATAAAATGAAGACAGTGTCCTCAAGCTCACCCATTTTGAAAATCTAGGTCAGCAATGTTTGCTTAAAACATTCCACTCTAAACCCATGTTCACTTGACTGTTATGCATGTAATAAAAAGAGAGGCTCTAGCATACCCCAAACTTAGTATGTTTAATAAAATACTATATGTCAGCGTGAACTAACCATTCTTACAATTTCTCCCAGCTTGTTTCCCCTGTTCCTTTTCCTTGGACAACCAATGGGCATTTCATGTTATCATGCAGTTACTTACCTTCACCAAACATTTACTCTGACCATCATAATCTGTCCTTTCAGGTAGTGTTCAAGTAACTTGCTATGACCTCATTGAGGGCAAGAGGTTATTAGCTATGTCATCTGTTATAATCTCATTTAGAGGATACAGAGAAATGAAAGGACTGTGCACATGAAAGTCAAATTCAATCACAACTTTAGCAACACACAGGCAGAAGCCCAGGAATGAAACTAGTGCTGAAATTCTGAAATTGGGTTTGATAACAGCTGATCCTGACTGATGTCAGTCACCAGCTACAAGCAGCAAATGTTGATTTGTTAAAGTGTAACGGACCATGCTATGGTAAATTAACTAAATGCATTTAGTGAGAATCATAGTTCCTCTCAGGAGAAGAATCAGCCATACCAAGTGTTAGTGCTAAAATATGCTATCAAGTATGTAAGGTTATAGAAGGCTGCCTCAAGTAAACTGCTGTGAAATAACACTGATTTGCTGGCTATTTCCTCTGCTAATTGAAAGCAGATGTAATCAGTTGCAGTCAAATACCTTTTGAAGTGTAACTTTCTCACTACCAAAGATGCCCAAGTTGTCAGGTATGTATTGGTCTGATCTCCACTATTTCTCGCTAGAATTTACACTGCCTGGTGGCCTTTAGTGCTTTGGCTGACTGACTGATGACCTCTTCCCATGTAAAGGTAAGGTCCTGTATAAAGAGGTAGTTTGCTTTGTGTGTCCACAGCTGATGGTGACAGGCAGGAAGCAAAGGTTAAGGAAATACCTGTAACCTTGTGACTTCCACAGAAAGCAAGGTGCACATGATGACAGCTTACAAAAACAATCTGCTGCCCTAGTAAAACCTATTGCAAGCCATACTAAGTTCCTTGTGTTATTAAATATCAAATCTGTAATAAATCAAACATTTTTCTGGCCAATCTCTTTGTCCCTGCCTAAATCCCTACATAACGTGTTGGTTTAAGAATGACATGTAACCAGCCAACTTATCTGAAGCAGAACAGCAGTCCCCAGAAACACTTTGGAGTAATCCAATTACACTAATTAAAAGAATTATTTCCACTTAGCTTGCTACTGAACTGCTTGCTTGGCACATCTAGAGTCAGCACACACAAAGGTCAGGTGCAGCCACTCTAAAATCTGGGGAGGACAAAACAGGAGTGCTGCAGGATACAAGTCTCTAGATGCTGGTAGTGGTTTGGTTTTGTTCAAGTACGTAAGTTAAAAACAGGCAAGTGAAGATACTTGACTTTTGTCTTGCCTACACACCTCATGCTCCCCCCAGCTCTTACTCCAATCCTCAGTTGTGCTGCAAACTGAATTCCCAGCCTGGGAAGTTTTCTCCAACAGTAAGTTAGGAAACAAGACGTGATGAAACCTTATAATTTCTCTGCAAATGGGTACTTTGTGCTGATTCTAGAATAAGAATCATAAGGTAGACAGCTTGCTCTCTAAATTTGCAACTGAACCTTCTGCTACTCATGCCTACATCTTTTGCAGAAACTCTGAAGAAAAAAGTGATCCATTTTAGAAAAAAACAAACATAACTGTCAAACTTACTTTCTATTTTTCAGTCAGCTGAAAGGAAAGTTGCCTTCAACTCACTCCACGTTGCCCCTATAGCTTTATCTCCATCACTTTACAATTTCCTGGCATGTCCATCTGCTGCCAAATTTTTCCCTTGATCCAATCACAAAATAAAAAAATCCTCTGCTTCCCTCTCTTGAACCTCTAACAAGCCACAGTAGATTTCTTCACTACTGCCTTCTTATGAAGTAGCACTAAAGCAAGTCCTTAGTCATTCCTACTGGACATACAAAACAGCCTAATTCAAGATTCCTGTATCAGCACCATAGACCTCTGATAATAGCTTGAATAATTCCCCTAACTGGCTACCTCAGCAAGCTCCTAGGTATTTCAAAGGGCCACCACCAGCATTCCTCTACCCCACAAAAGACAGCAAACCATTGTTTCTCTTTTGCTAACCCAGGACCATGAGATTGCTGTCTCATTGCCTGCATTTGGCCAAAGCAGGTGAAAGCAAAACTAGAGCTTTGCATTTCCCAGAGCAACGGTGACTTCGGTATAGCAGACACTCCTGTAAATGAAACTGGTGGCTACAAGAGCTGGAGCATCAGCATTTTTCTCACATGACCTCATGCTCTTCCTCCCTGCTCTTATCTATATCCAAAGGACAAGGCCCCAGTGTGCAATATTTCCCTTTGTCCTGGATTTTTATATTCAACTGGCATCTGAGTCTTTATGCTGTGCTTGTGGGACAACCTCACGTGCCTTGCAATGACCACAGTGTTATCTGCCAGAGTGTGTGTCTTCATTCAGAAAATATATGCCCACACTTTCAGATGAAAACCAGATGAGTGTGGGTTAGCTACTGTTTTAACTCTTGGGTGAAGTTAAAGAAGTTAAGCAAATAAAGTAATATAGTCATCAGCTCTCTGGCTGTTGTGATGGGGAGAAAAAAAAATTAGCCTGTTCAGTAGATCAATAAATCAACTGATCTGGGAAGAACATAAATAATGGGACATATGCCAAGCACATGTGGATAGAAGGCACAGAGTAATCCATCTCCAAATGACACCTGCTGATTTGCTGAACATATTTTATATGCCTTGTAATCTATTGATTGCTGTGGAATTGGATGAAAACACCCATCTTTTAGCACTGGCAGCAGCATGGCCAGGGCCCAAAAGATGAAAATATACAAAAAATTCCAGTTAAGAATCTTTTAGGTTCCATCTCTTCTGTGATTCACATTCAGAGGATTTCTGGCACATTCATTTACGTTGCCTCCAGAACCTCTGGGTTACCTTTAATTGAAGCTCATGCTTCGATGACATACTGCATTCCATCATTCAGATGTGCTGCTACTTCCATCCCAGGAACACAGCTAGTTTGGATTATTCCAGGGAGATTGAGAGATGTTAATCCATTCTTATGTTACATGTTGGCTGGGCTCCTCACACTCTTTGTTGACAGCTTTAACAGGCTGGGCCATGAATTTTTTGCAGCTCAATCCAAATTTATCTGCAGAAGATGCCACCTGAGACTAAACATTCTTGTATCATTTTGCCTGGCTTTAGAGCCCATCAAAGCTCTCCCCAGGAAGGAAGTGTATTGATATTAACAATTTCTCTGTTAACACTTATTGCTGTTCATCCTCTGAACAGGCAAACATGGCTCCAGGCTCATCCTTTCCCTTTGCTCCTGGTGGACTGATTTCATGATCTGAATGAGAGCAGAGAGCATACTAATTAAATTCCGACATTGAACCTAAAGCAGGAGGTGCTGCAAACACCAGGGAATGCAGGGAAAACACAATTTTAAAAGAGTTTGTAAACCAAGGGACTAAGTGGGAAAATTGTGAGAATGCAAACAGAAATGTTTGGGAAAAGAGGAATAATATGACAGGTAGTTTCATAGCAGATTCACTGCAAAATGTTAATGTTGAATGGACCGTAGAAAGTAAATCAGATTAGAGCTTGGAATAGAAAACAGCATTAATGAAAAAAACACTTGCCTAAAGAAACTGGACATTGCCTTGATCAGAGGCAGGACACATCTCTACATTCAGTTCACTCTCAGGATGCTACAGGCCAGAAATACAGCCAAAAAGCCAAAGGGTGAGAGGAAAACCAAAAGTGATTTATATTTATTATTATATTATGAATATATTTATATATATAAGGATAGATATAAAAGGCTAAATGTGAGCAGCATAGCCAGATAGAAAGAGGAAGAGTAGAAAGGCTGGCAAGAACTTGCTAAGAAAACTACCATGGAGGAGGGGAAATTTCAAAAGCTCAGGGGGCTCAGCTGAAGCGTTTCACAAGACACTAGAAATCCAACAGATTGATGGGGAATGATAATAACAGATCAATTGGTATATCTGAAAAAACAAACAAGCTTTCAAGTGAGTCCTTCAACTCTGAAGCAGAAGCCACCAGCTTCGCACAGAGGCTAGAGATGCTGCTCCAAGCTGACATTAATGCTCAAAAATTCCACCTTTTTGACAGGCCTATATTTATTTTCTTTTGTCAGGCAACTTTCTGCTCACTTCAAGGCCTAAGCAGCATCACACTTTCTTTTGCACAGGCTTTCCTCTTCCCCCTCTTCCAAAAGGGCAAATCACTGAAGAATAGAGTACAGAATCTGCTGTTCCTGTCCAACAGCTGAAGATAGGAAAAGCCAAACAGGAGAAGGTTGTTGTATTATGGGATGTAGATTAGGGGGGAAAACCAGCATACTTTATCAGGTCATGCAAGTTGAATAGGAAGGAACTGGCTCATGATACTTAACATGCTGCTTGTCCCTGAATGCCTTGCAAATATTAACTAATCCTCACAAAACTCTTGAGAGAGGTTACTATAAACCATTTAAACATAAACAAGCAAACAATGAGAGTGTCCAGAACTTGCCTGTGTGCTTTGTTACTGATTCAGAAAGTAGTTGTTCACTCAAATACATCTTCTAACACTCTCCATGCAGTCCATCTGGCTTCAGTGTCAGCAGAAAACATGACCAGCATCATGTTGAATGCTCAAGCTTCACCCAACTCTGTCAGACAAGCTGGGACCTAGATTTGAAAGGAAACCTGTCCCGGGATTATGGGAAGAGTGCAGTTTTAAAGGACTGGGATGAGAATCTAAGAAAAAGACTGGCCATTTCAGCTGAGCTTTGGAAATTCTGGGGTTGGTCCAGGTGTGACAGTAAAATTTGGGTGTGGGGCATTCACGTTCACACAGACACCAAAGAAATGCTCCACCTAGAGAATTCTCACCACCAAGACTGCCAGGCTAAAAGCCATTTTCCCATGAAAGATGTATCTTCCTTGTGTGTCTAATCGAGGAATTTAATGTAGCACTTCACTAGATTTACACCCTTGTGTTCTGTTTCCTCAGCTTTATTGAATTTCCCTGCTTACTAAGAAATGAATTTCCACTCCTTATTTAAACTGGTTAGTACAGAGAAATGGCTTTTGTCTTCCTTTTTGATAGAAGAGGCTTTCATTGGCAACAAGAACCTGGCCAGATTTATCCTGTTTTCCTGCCCAACCTATGAGACTGAAGCAAAGTGGCAACAGAAGTTTAGCCTCCCACCCTGTGACATCCAGTGTCTCATGGCTAGGAGTAAAGTGGAGCAGCTGTGAGAGTGGGGATGGTCCAGTGCAGCAGAACTAAGGGAGTCCTTATTCAGCTGAGAGAAAACAAAAACATTACCTATACTTTTAGCTGACAATTCAAAAATTTGAAAAGAAGTCAACTTAGCAAGGGAAATGATTGTTCAAAGCATGGGAGGCTGCATCTAGCAATTTTATATTAGGATGGGATACAGGATTCCAAGGTCTTTTCCCAGCCTTGCCACCAGCCTCCTGCATAAGTGCAGGCTAGCAATCACTCAACATTTTTCCCTAAATTTATTCTTCTTTATAATAGTTACCGTACTGAAATGCATGACTCCATAGAGGATGTGTTCCTACAACTCATTTTGTGGGGTGCAATGAACAAGCTGCTTTGACATCATAGGCTGAATAGTGAATGAATTGCTCCATGTCTTAGTTCTCCACTGACATAAAAAGTATTTTCATGTGCTTTGAGATCTTGGATGGGAAAGAGACAAACTCAAAAGTGCTACTCTTCTATTGAGAGGAAGAACCAGGTTAATTTCTACCTTTTGCTTCCCCACTCCATTGGGACTGGCATGAAAACACAAAGATGACAGGTTGGGACCCCATTCTGTTAAGATTTAAATTTAGCAAGGAACTGGAAAATTACTGGGAGCCTTACGCCTAACCTCTGCCTACGTTAGAAGAAAATATGCGTAGTACTTGTCCTGTAGCTAAATTTGAGTGAATTATCAAACAACAGGCCAATAAAAGAGCTGTCCAATGCAAACCTTATCTGCCCCTAGATGCACGTATCTGCTTATAATAGCCTTTGTTAGTTAAACAAAACAAAATCTTTGTTGCTAAGAAGTTAATATTGTTTAAGATTCACTGGCTAACACACAGAACAATTTCCTGATTTCCCCCAAACACATTCCTTTTATACTCAGTTTCTTCCCTTTTATACTCTCAGTTTCTTCCTTTTTTTTTTTCTTTCTTTCATTGCAACTTGGCTAAGGCTGAAGTTTTCTTAAGGTGAACTTGCTTGCAAGGTGATCTGAATTTTGAGGCAGGCAGACATTTCAGTTGATACAGTGAAAGGTAAACAGGCGTTCAGGTAAGAGCAAACAATTTGAAGAGCAGAATATAACTAAAGTAATTCCTCAAGCACTAAATAGGAGCCTATTTGCTCTGTCTCCTACCAGCTCTCCTTTTTATGGATATTTCCTTAACCTGCTTGTAGCCTTTTAAACCTGTGTTGCCAGTGCCCAAGATTCCTTCATCCAAACAGTGAGTAACTGTGGAATAAAACTAATCCTAGTGTTCCAATGCCTCTAAGAATGAACACCCTGAGATGCTTTCTGTGATGTATTTTTTTTTAATTTGTTCATTTCTAGTGCTGGGATAGTGCATGACACAAATAATCACATAGAAATGAAAATTAAAAGAAACACTTTATTTCCAGATGTAAAACACCTCCCTGGCAGAAGGATATCACTCTGCTACAGGAGCAGAGTGCTGCTAATGTCCATCTGGTGATAGCAAAGCTGCATTTCATACCAATCTGCTAAAACCATCCCACCCTCTGCCTACGTTTCCATGCCCTGCAGCCTTATAAAGTCTACCATTAAAAATACACTTCTGGCAGGATAATCTTACCTGTTCTGGAGGTTTCTGCCCACAGAACTTTGCCCACCGGCGTGGTTACCACTTGATAGCTCTGACTGATGTAGTGTGCACCAGCAGAAATCCAGAGAGGCAACTGGTTTGCGAGCCATGACAGCCCTCCAGGATCACTGGCTGCAGCTATCTTGCAGAAAGCTCTGCAGGGCAAATGAGGTCATGGCAAACTCTGTGCGGCTGTGACTAGACATCCTGAGCATCTCCACACCTGGATGCAGCCATATTTACAAAACCCAAGGGCAACTTTTTGCTTTCACAAAGACAGCATTGATAAGCATCACTTTTGTGGTTCCCTACCACAGGTAAACATCTCAAACATTTGGTTTTCACTGTTTATCAATTATTCTAGTATAAGGATGAATGAAAAATATTTGACAGTCTGAAAAATGAAGTCTTTCATTTTACATAGAATACAGAATTGGAGGCTGCATGATCTAGGGATCAGCCTGAGAGTCCATGACAGACCTGTAAAGGGTTCAATTCCAGCAGGCCTGGCTGTCAGAAATCAGTAAAGTCATGAACAGTCCTTGTAGCCACACAAACAGCAAACTCCTCTTCAGCAAGTGCAAGGGGATGGAAAGCCAACTGAAACCTGTGACCTGTGCACAAATCCACTCTGAATTTCTGCTGGCACCAAGTAGGAATCATTATGAGGATAATGTTCAGACTTCAACATGTAACACAGCCAAGTGGTGACAGGTAAAGTGTCTCTGCACTGCATGCATTTGACACCATCTGCTAACTCTTCAAGGCAGAAAGGTATGAGATATGCTCCAGCACAGTAGAAATGACTGTCAAAATTAAAATATGATCATTAGATGTGTTGACTGAATTTGTCTTGCAAAAGAACTTTAAAGTCTGGCTGTCTGGGAGCTCCTGAAATAGCATTTCCCAGAGATTCACAAAAAACCCCTGCAATAAAGTAGCCAGTAGAAATGCATCGTTGCCCCATACCGGGCAGAATTGGAATTTTCTCTGCCCGTCTAGTGACTCATCCTGGCTAAGGTGCTAAGGATCTGCAGCTTCGTCCACTGTGAAATCACACACAGCTGTGATACACAGTACAGACCAATTGCAAGGCTCCCACACGACCTTGAATTTTTAAAGTGTACCAACAGTAAGAAAGCCACAATTCATGGGTGAATTTTAGAGCTAGATGGAAGAATCTGTTCCTTTTGAGACCAAGGAAGAACAGTCAACAAAATCAGATTAAGTATAGAGAAGTAAATTTATGCCAAGATCAAAAAGATTATCTCATCTCAGAAATACCTCCCTACCCCTTCACAGTTAAATACAATCACAGAGCAGAACACAACCAAAAAGATTCAAAGCATCCATAAAAACAAACAAAATCCATGCCCTAGGTCTAAACTGTGGAAGGACTATCCCCTCCTGCCTTCAAAACATTTTGTAATCTGCATTCCTGATTGATTGGGATATCCTTTTCCAAAGCTGCAGAGGACTCACACTCTCTGGAACCAGAAACCAAGATAAATCTCCCGCTTGCTGATCCAGCAGCTTTCACAGGATTATAGAAATACATATCACATGCACACAATTAAAAGCTTACAATGACAGGACTCTGGATGGCACAGAAAACCCAACCCCACAAAGATCAAAAAGGGACAGTGGGTGACCAGTGACAGACAGACATGACTGGTGCCACATCACTGTAAGGAACAGCTCTGCATTGGTGCTTGGGGCAGAGGGAACGGCCAAGCAGGATCAGATAGGAGGTTTCAAATTCAGTCCTGGGTGGTACGTGCTGCCATGAACTCACATCCCAAACCCAGACCAGGCGGCTTCCTTTACAAATCCTTTCCTGCCTTGCCTCACCTGAGGCTGCACTTGCCCACCTCTGCTCTGCAAGCAGGTTCCTCTGCCACGGACCTTTTCACGCACATCTAGTCTAGCTCTGCAGTAGCCCCCAGAAGTTTCTGCTTTCCTCCACCTCAGCTTGTATAAGCTATTACCTACCTACTACTTGAGATTATACACAGCAACTTAATTGGGAAAACAGAAACAAAGAGTTTGGGGATTATTTCCCTCCCTCCCCTCTTTGTTTGGTTTGCTGGAAAGACTTCTTCCCAAACATTTGTAAATAGTGCCTGGAGTTACATTCCAAGTTCCAGCAGTAAACACTAAACTAGCTAATATATATATAAAAGGATCCCTGTTCTTCCAGTGTATCCAGGCAACCTTGCAATACAAAGTTACAGCACAGCTATTTGTTCAAAAAAGTGTTTTCACAGATATTTCCTCTTTCCCCCACCCCCCCTCGACTTTTTCCACTAGGCACTACTTTCATATTTATCATCTGGAGATTCTGTTCCCTTTTTAAAATCTTTATAACAACTCCTTTGAAGAGCAGAAAAGCATGGACACACAGTTTATAACAGTTTGATTTAGTTTATGAAGAAGGAAAGAAAAAGAGCAAAGGTTTCACAGGAGCACCTGAACAGAACACCTTTGTAACATGCTGTGGTAACTCTGGAAACAAGATGATTTCCAAATGCTATGGAAAAACAATGATGTAGGAAGCCAGAAACATTTACACAAACACTAAAGCAAGCTGAAAAGGTGGGTTACTGTATCCTACCCAACACTAGCTGAAGTTCTCAGAACAAAACATGTTCCATCAGAGAACACAGGTCAGGCTGAAGTAAAAATGTATCTGAAGGAAAATACATTTTTTTAATTAAATTTTCCAAATGAGGGAGCTTTGGAATAAAGAGAATGTCTCAATAAGAAGTGTTTTTCATTTCAACATATCAGTTCAAAATGAAAACAGTTACATATTGGGCACCTTTATTTTGCTAGGCAACGTTGATATATTCTGTTTCTTATTTTAAGACCTCTTCAGAATATATTTTTTCTAGGTTATGGTTAAAAATTTCAACTTTTGCAACCTATTCTGATTATAAACAATTTGTCCCAAAACTGAAGTTTTCTGCTGGGCTGAAGAAGTCCCTTTGCTGATCATTCCCTCCCTTAAGTGCCATTATTTTCTCATTAAGTGCTCCACAGTACATAGTTGACATTTTAAAATCAGCTTAACAGTCAATTAAATACTGCTAATTTAAAAAAATATATATATGGTAACATTGTTTTCACAGCCTTTGGGATGGGGGGAGGGGGAGAAATAAGGAAAAAGCTCTGAGATGCAGTGACAGGTTTTGACAATAGCATTCTCATGCCACTTTTTGCAAAGCAGCACTAGTATTTTCCAGATACCTTCGGTGTCACTCACTGTTTAGCTTGCTGAACACATGAAGTTCTGAAATCAACTCTTACTTCCTTTATGGAAGCAAAACCTACTTCCTAAACGATAGTTTTTACCTTTACAGTATCTGCAGATCTAGGGTCATGTAGATGAACCAGGAAAACCAGCCTGACACAAGGAAGAGCTGGAGGTGAATTTGTCACATTTATTAAGTACAGAGTAGTGAACACATCTCAATAATACAGAATGAACTTCCAGTGCCTTTTCCAGGCAACTTAACTTTTCCAGCAAAGTGTCTTTTTCAGAGTGTTTTGTTCCTCAGTTTACCAAAAAGGAAGCAATGGGTGCAAGGGCAGATGCTGATTTATTTAGTAAGCACAGACTCTTATTGGGCAAGTTGCTTTTCCTGAAGTTGTTTATGGTGAGAGCTGACTTTGAGAAGCTGAGGTCAGCAAGGGAATACAATTTATGGTTTGGCCTCAGAGTTGCTGTGTAATTTGTCTTCCAAGTCCTGGAGTCCAGAGGAAACTATCTTCATAGTCACAGCAATTTTCCTCACCTCAGTACTAAATCTTGACTTGCTCTTGAACAGGTCATCATCCCAGATGATTACCTGCTGCTTGAGTCCACAGGGTGATATGTAAACAAAGGCAGCAGGTAAGACCCACTACAAATTATCCTCATTTTGTAGAATTCCTTAATTCTAGCAGCTTCACTAAGGAGTCTGGTGAACTCCACTAAGATCAATGGAACTGGTGAAAAATACCAGTAAATCAGTGATTTTCAATTGTCAGTGGTACCTCAGAAAAACTAACCCTGTCGTCTTTGATGCTACATTATCACTAATTCCAATGATAACACAAGAACATCACTGATTTCTTAAGTGGTGCAGCTAATAGCAATAGCTGCACCTATGATGCACCTAGATGCTGTTACAACCCATCAATTTTCAGGGCCCCAATTACAGAAATGATAACATGCTTAAAAAAAGCAAGAAGAACAAACCTTAGTCATGCATAGTTCCTATTTTCCCATTATTTCCCAATTAAAAAATAATGGAACTCAAATAAAGCAAAGCATTTCTAACTAATACGTTTCCAGAAGTCTCTGAAAGGTGTCAATGGCTGTTCAGCCACTGCAACATGTTCTCTATTCAATTGCTTCCATACAACAAGAGAAACAGAGGCTGAAAGGAACAATGTTTTAATGGTTATAAAACACAAGACTCAGCCAGGAAGTCAACAGCCCTGTTCATGCTTCCGGTGCAAATTCTGTGTAGTACTTTCTCTTTGTTTTCATTTTTGTAGGGTTTTTTTTTTCTTTTAAACAAAATTAGTCATACCAAACAAACTAGCCAGAATGGAAGGGAAACAGTTCAAAAGGTGTTTTTAAATTGCTTTTCCATCTCATCTGTAGAGCACAACAGAAACTAGAGAATCACAGAATCTTTGGGGTTGGAAGGGACCTCAAAAGATCATCTAGTCCGACCCCCCTGCCAGAGCAGGGTCACCCAGAGCACATCACACAGGTGGGTTTGGAATGTCTCCAGAGAAGGAGATTCCACCACCTCTCTGGGCAGCCCGTTCCAGACTCTACACTTGCCCTTGTTCTATTTCATTAAATTTCTCCCTGTGCAGCACTCATTGAATGGCAGCACAGCCTTCTGGTGTGACACCAAACTGGGAGGAGTGGCTGACATCAGCAAACTTGCTGGCAGTGCACTCTGTTCTCTGCCAGGTTGTTGATGAATATATGGAATAGTACAGGTCCCAGAACCTGTACTATTCCCCTGAGGGACTCCACTAGACACAGGCCTCCAACTAGACTCTGTCCCACTGACCACAACTCTGTCCTCTTTCCTTCAACCAGTTCACAATCCACTATCCAATCATCCAGACCACACTTCCTCAGTTTAGCTGCAAGGCTGCTGTATAGTATTACTTGCAGCAACAAAGCTGGGTGAGTACAGACCTCAGGATGGTAAGCAATATTGGTTTTACTGGTGATGGGTTTGTCTTGATACAATAAGGGCTGAAACATTTGCTACCTTCCTTCTAATGTAAGGTAGTTGCTCAAGTTTTGGACACACACAACATCACCTCCCTTAAGCTTTGTGTAAACAAATGCCTTGGCAGGAATTCACATTTCTGGATTACCTCTATACATAAATATGACTTCATTTCCTTAAAAGCAAAAAGCAGCTAGATGGGAGTTGGGGCTTGTTTGGTCATTAACTCTGCCTTCCCCCCCCCCCAATCACCACCAAAAAGTTGGATACAAACAGAAATGTAATTCAGACACAGCCAAAATACTAGTTTGGAGGGACAAGCTTTTCTAAAAAGGAATGGAGATTCATCACCAAAGAAAGGTGTGGTTCTGCTGTGGAACATGATGCTCTTCCAGTTATCTGAACCCAGCAAGTGTTACTGTCCCACAGCCTAGGAGTTCCAGTGCATTACCCAGATGGGCAAGGGAGGGCAGACCCACCCTACAGGCTCCAGGTATCATTCCTCCAATCCACACAGGCAAGCACTTCAGTACCTAAAAACCTTTCACAACAGCCACACCAGGTACTATTCCAGAGCCAAGTGTCTCCCCATTCTCCAGCACTTCTTTCCAGAGACAACTTGGCCTGGTTTCTGAAAACAGGATCTGGTCTTCAAGCAAGGACTAGTTCCAAAGCTCCATGAAATAATGGATGACCTTCCAAATTTTTGGGCCATACTTACCACTCAAGGCCAACTATAAATGAAATCCTAAAACCACAGAAAAGCCCCTCGTCTAACAAGAGTAAAGGGTGGGAAAGGTGATCTAGAGTTTTTTGCACAGGGACTGACTCCTTCACTCCAATTCTTACAACTGATGCTGATAAGATACTCCTAGGAGAGTATCAGCATGTTAGACTCCCAGAGCAACAAGTTTTCCCAGTCATGGAAAACCAACTGCTGCTATTGTAGGATGGTGGTGAAATCAAAGCCCCCCAACTCCTGAAAGTCAAGACTAAAATGCAGACAACTTGTAAATCAAGGAGACAAACCCAAGGGGCAACCACTTAAAACAGTTGGACCAGATCCACAGTGTGACTTGGATACCACCATGCCAATTTATACCATGTGAGGGATCCATCGTGCATATTTTGAAGCAGCAAAATTTGACTAGATTAGGCTGCCCTCAATCACGAAAACGTTCTCTTTAGGGAATGGCTGTCACCCAACAGAGAATTAGCAGAGCACAGCCATTGTTAGCAGGAGAAGAGAGGCCAAATGCTCTTCTGGCCAGCCCCTCAGGAAGGGCTGTAAAGTCAGAAGTGAGAAAGAAGTCTCTTAGCTAACTCTACTGGCACTCCAGCAGGTCTCCAACAGGTTTCAGACCTACTTTTCCTCTGGACAGAACTGTGTATGTTCCTTCAAAATACATACTTGGCAGATGGAAAAAAAAACTTGGAGAAGCAGCAAGAGATTCAGAGAACTGAAACACAGACTAGGCACTGCCTTGGCACACTCAGCCACCAATCTGGAACTAACTTATCTGATAGAAAAGTGTAATTGCTGTCATCAGCAATCCTCATTATACACTTTAACTGCCCCACACTACCACATATTGCATATTCCTTCCTTTCATGTACAAAGTAGCTAGCAGGTGAGCACTCACCCAGCTTTTCCCATGTGAAATAACAGCATGATTCCCCCCCCAGCAACCAGTTCCTTTCCACCAAATCTGGTCTTCATATTTCTCAGGTGTACACAATATACACCCTCAACAGAGGCACAAGCCTTTTCCACCCTCCCCTATTAAAAACTATGTAGGATCCAGCAATGTTGTCTGACAAGGCAAATGTATGAGACCAAGAGACATCTCACCAACTGCAGAGCAGTCTGGATGAAATTCATCCAAAACACAACATTGTTGCCTTCATTTGGATTATGCAAAGAATAAATTAGGCCTGGAAACCAAATTGATCCATCTGGATATAAGCTAATATCAGCAATTAGAGCTGGTATGCACTACTGAAGTTGCTGGTATCTCTTTCTTTGGTTCTTTGCTGCCCAACAGTCTAGTTCAGTTCATCACTGTATTAAAAAAAATGAAGCTTGAATTCCTAGGAATATTTTATCTTGCTCAAAATATCACATTCCAACCCTGTGGCAAACCTGGACAGAGTCTAGAAAAAGGCAATAGAAATGTGAGACAGATTCCTGCACAAAAAGGCATGAAGGAAAGGCCTACACAGTTCAAGGTGAAGACAAATCCCAGGGGACATGACAGAGCTATACAGACAATAGTATAAGGGAAGCTGGCAGTGCCATGTGCCCATGGGAGAAGCAAGAACAATCGAAGTCTTTACTTATAACACAAGCATTTAACTGCAGTAAAAAATAAAATTATCTTCCTCTTCTCCAAAACCACAAGTTAGACACATAGATAATAATTCTGAAGAAAGCAAAAAATGCTGGAAAAAGTTCTAAAGGACGGTAAGTTTCAGCACTTTAGGCTCTTTTAATATGATTTTGAAAGAAAAATCCACCTTTAACCTGGTGGTTCTATTATCATCTGCAGTATTTCTTGGGTCTGTCTCAAAAAACTTCTGCTTTGGAGATGGGTTTTCTGGTCACTACCCTGTCTTGTTTAGGACTTCCCAAGCTACACACCCGTGCTTCACTGCTTGGATGTAAAGGGAAGGTGAGCCACAAATTCAGTAATACAAAATCTACAGTTAAATCCAATTCAGGCATAATCTGAGCTGAGTCCAACTGAAGAACACTTTAACTAAAGTCCTCAGTGAAGCCAATATGTCTGTTGACTTTACTGAGAAACAGGGCTCTATACCCTCTCCTCACCACCGTTGTTCAGACAGGATTTATGCCTTCCTGAAGCCTCCTTAGTCCTAGGAGAACTGCTCGTTTGTGTCAGTAAACTTAGTAGTTTGCATTAGTTTGGGACATCAGTACGGGATATTTGGATAGCACTGACATGAAGTGATTTATGGCAGGTTTCAAATGATGACAATATTTCTGAATACTTCAGCTTCTGTTTCCAGAACTTTTGCCTCAAGTGGTAAAGCTCTCTTTTCATACCATTTATGCTGGTGCTGTTTAAAGACATCATGACACCACCCTCTAGCAAGAGCAGAGGCCAAGGATCCTACTATCATTAGGAAGGTGCACCTAGTCTGTTTCATTAATATTGATCCAGTACATATCAAGGTCTTAAAACATCTTCAGCAATTTAGGACTAAGGTTTGAGTGACCATCATCTCCTTATGACTAAGTAAGGAAAATACTTTGGAGAGATACTTAGAAGGGATCAATTTCCAGCAGAATTTAACAGTTCTGTGCTTGTCCCCCTGGGATTCCTTTTTCTGCTTAGCATAAACAAGAGCATGGAGAGGACAGATGTCCAACTCATGCTGTGCACACACTGGAGGAACAAAACATAAGTGTTTGAAAAGCTTAGCTTCTACTCCAGTAGAGCCACATCACCTGATGTGGTTAATAGGATTCACAATTTTTTTGGAGGAGTCAAGAGTTGCCAAGGCCTTATACTTTAGCAGCATTGTACCTTCTGACTGCTGAAATTCAGCTTGCCTGGCACTTTTCAATACCTGTAAGCCACCAAATCCTTCATGTTTTCCCTTCCTTCTGACCACTACAGAGCCTGGGAGGGTCTGTGCATACATGGGCATGTAAGTGCACCTGTGTGTGCCAGCTGGAGGGAACCAATGTCCCAGCAAGACAGTTACTATAAAGCCACTGGTGTCAGAACTGGGTACTGCTGGCGTCATCACTGATGCTCTCAGCTAAAAGTGTATTCCATGAAAAAGAAAGTTCAAAGTGGGTTGTGATCTAAAAAAAAAAAAAAACCTAGGAAGTACCATTCTCTGGCAATTACTAAGGGTTCCCCCCAACCCCCGGAGTATGTTTGACAGAGCTGACTGCATGGTGTATGGTTTCTTCCCCAAACACTACACTGAATACAGGAGCAGGAAAAGGTGAATTAGGAGCTAATTGTCACTTGATGAGGCCTTTGCAACAAAGGTCTGGTTTAAGAGCACCAACTGCCTTAAGGTCATTTCTTACAAGTAGAGCATCTTCAAAGAAGCTGGTGCACCACTCAGGATGTGTCTGCATTTGGGAGAACATCTGTCAGCTGGCCAGAGAAACGGGGAAACGCAAAGTAAAACTTAAGTGAACTTGTTTCCTCTACCAGTGGACTCTTTCAGCCAGGTCAGGCACAGCTGTAGAAAAGAGATATATACTTTTGGTGTTGCTATCCTTCTCTGCCAGTCCCACACGCATACAACATACCTCCCTCCAGGTATTTCTGAAGATTAATTAAAGAGAGGGAGCCTTCATCTGATTTGGCTTTTCTGAAAGTGTTCACATAGGGAACTCTCTCCAAATGCAACCCTGACCTCAGCTTTCTCTGTATGACTGATCTATAGACCCTGACATGAAAACAGCCTTCATCAGGGAGCTGTCCTTTTGGAGAAAGGACCCAATGGAATGAGTATATTTTTACCTCAAACACTTTGTAAAGCTGTTACATACAGTACAGTCTATTCTCTTCCATTCCATATGTATAAATAGTTTGCTCCTCATCTAGGGGTCAGTTGAGCTTGTATCTCAGTGCCTGCTCCAGACTCCACAGCTCACTCACTGTGTCTGCTTGTGTCTATCAACTGCTATAGGTACATGAGCTTCTGCTGTCATACGTGATTCAAATCCTGACACCACAAATCCACCAAGGAGCCTCCAAGACACCTTTAAAATCTAAAAAGCATGTGCTTTCCTAAAAATCCCACCTGTAAAACCTCATACCTCAGATGCTGTGAAAAAATCCTGAGTTGGCCTACGGCAAAAACCTCAGTGAAGGGGACAACAGCTGGAGACCTGGTTGGCTTCTGTTCCTATTTCAGCCAGTAATTTTGTGGCCTAGAGCATATTACAGGATGTGAGAAAGCAGAAGTCATCCCTGGGCTTCCCATTTTAGGGCCAGGGCTTGATTCCAGCTTTCCAGCGTGTGTGTGTGTGTGTGTGTACTTGGTATAACACAGCCAAGGTCCTGCTGCAAACCTAGCCCTTCTGGAACCAACCAACAGTAAATATTGAAGTATCTTCCTTGACTTTCTAGTCTTTTGCATTTATGGGTGCCAACGTGAGAACTTTTTTATTTAGTGCACACCTTTCATCTCCTAAAGACCAGTATCCCTGCCAAGGTAGAATCTATAAGTCCTGCAATTTGAGAGGTATGAAGTCTAATTCCTGGTCTAAAAGATTTAAAGACCTTTATTTTATCAGGTAAGACAAAAGGCTTCCTGGCTGGTGGATGTCCCACTCACCCCAGCCTTTTACTGAGATTGAGAAAACCTGTACCAAGGAGCTGGTCCAAGGGTGATGCTAGCTTAGAAATGGAGGAACTTCTATGGCATCCTGCAGTGTTTATCTTCCCTCTAAACCCTGCACAGTATTTATCTGCTCTCCAGAGCTTTGTGCAGTCTGGCTTTAAATGCCTCAAGCATTGAAGGTCCTTGAATTCAGACAGAGCAGCCAGCCATTAGGAAACTCTTTGCCAAAAGCCAGTTTACATATTGCTTTTTGCCTTATTTTTATCATCTTGCTGCTCTTGTTCAAATTGTTTATCCCTCAAGGATTTTTTTAATGTTCTTTTTTCTCTCCTCATAGTGGGACTTGGTTTCCCAGTGACTACTGGACCTCAGCTTAGGATTGGGAAACTTAACAGAAAAAAAAAAAATCACCCAATAATGTTTTACAGTTAATAGTAAAACTTCTAATGCTTAATTTTAGTCATTCTTAAAAAAAAAATGTGCAAGAAACGATCTTTCCAAACCTCTGGCCAAGTCTGGTGGCCAGATTTATTTATACATGATCCTAAAATCCTGAAATCATAATAGTTCCAGGAAAAGAGAAAAAAGGAAAAGAAATGCACTTTCTGGGATCTCTGGTTGGTTAAGTCCACATCTATTTCTGCTCAATATCCCAAGCCAGTTTCAGCTCTCTGACCACCATCATTCTCCATTTATTAGACTTGTTTATGTAATTTCTAAAATTAGAGAGGAACTATATTTTTGTTACATTAGAACATGAGCTTTTCTTAAAGACTGGGATGTTAAGGAAAGAAGCCACTAGGGGAAAAGGCAGGAAAAAGCTAAGAACATTTCCTTCAGCCAGCTTCTAAAACACTCTGTGCATTTCCTCTCCACATGAGTTGGAGAACAGTTTTGGAAAACTGTTGTTTCTCACACACTTTCATCTCATGGTTGGTTTCAAAGATAAGTACTCTCAGCTGCATGAAGCAGAATAAGAATCTGCTATATGCAGTTATTATTCTTTTCTTGATCTATAAGAAACTGGAGTGCTGACATATTGCCCCTTTTGTCCATTCAGCCCCATTCCTGTCACAGCCTGCTGGCTTTGTGCTGGGCTGCCCACATCTCACCTGTAGGACTTCCCTCCAGATACAAGGCTGGCAGGCAGCACGTCCCTACCATTTGCTCTTGCAGAAGGGTCCTGAAGACTTTGTAGTTACAGCCAAGTCATCCTGCTCTCTTCAGCGACATGGACACTGTTAGCAGCTCAGAATCTACAGCACTAAAATCCATTGGTACCAAAATTGCTTCCTTTTTCCACTCGTCTATTCACTGGACTCAGACTACCTGTAATTATGTTTGCTTTAAATCTAAGCAGAAGTGAGTATTTCACACACTCTCTTCTACCAAAGTACTCCGTGTTTAGGAATGTACATGACAGTTTCCCTCTTAAGGATTTTTAAGAGCTTTGAAAACAATTAATCTTCATCATTCCTGAAGCTGGTAAATGTTAGAACATCTTCTTCCAGGACGTGCCAGCTGAGGTTCATCAACTGATTATACATTTCCCCAATGCAGGTGAGAAAGCCATCCAGACTGAATGTAGAGCCTTATTTCTGCAAGCCATAAGGCACTTAGGAACAGCCCCACTTTGCTCCCTGCCTCTCTCCCAGCAGGGCTCAATGAAAAATATAGTCTTATCTTTCCTGACCTCGTCTCCCTCACATCTGTAGACACCACAAATTATACCTATCAACATTTGGAAATAAAAATTACTCCTATTTCAGAAACAAACATGTTCTTTTCCTGATGACTGTTCCCTTGGGGCTGTCACTGATGTCCCCCCTGCTGTGCTTTATGTGGAAGTGGGAGTTTTGGCCATGTTAGACACCAGCTGCCACATCCTGAGCCTTTGCTTGTGCAGAACAGGCCCCTGCCATTGCATCAAGAGAAAGCAAGGCACTAAATAGCATTCACAAGAGCATCTGAATTTAGCCCTGAATGAGTGCCATACATAAGACCTGAATATGAATGGACTAACCTCAAGGAAAACTCATGTGTTAAACTCAGGTATGTTTCCCAGAATAAACATGAACTCACAGGTCTTCCAGCAGGTCAGATCAGGTATCCATGTAATGCTAACAGGTGGCACTAAGATTAATTGCCTTGCTCCTTAAACACATATCTGATAAGAAACCACACCACCTTATACAACCCTAGGAACCAAAATAAAATGCCAGCAGTGTGTTCTGAATGCTGTACTTACAGACAGGAGGTGTAAAAATGCACCACTAGCACTGGCCAAAATTACTTGCTGACTCCACAGATCACTTTTCTGTATAACACCGGCTTTCACACCCTTCATTCTATCCCCACCTACTCAAGAGTCCTGAACTGCATGATGGGGGCACAGCAGAGTCTGGGTGAAACAGCTTTACTCCAGTGTACAATAGCTCTTTCTTCTCATCTAGGTAATTCATCCTATCTTCCACTTAAAGCACCTCCAGGACCCTGCAAGTGCACACGTGCAAGAAAGGGATCTGCCATGAAATCTGCAGGCACAGCATTTACCAGGTGGAACACAAACAATTGGCAGACAACAGTAGAGACCTTTATTTGTCTTCTGGAGAAGTACCTTCTGCATGCCAGCAGAAGGGCATGTAGTTGATCTAAGTTTGCCAGGTCAGTTTTTAGCACAAGCTGCTCCCACATCCCTCCTCCTCTCCTGTTGAACGTGTTTTCCCTTCCTGGCATGCAGCAGCCTTGAGAGGAAAGTTACTGTGCCCAGGAAGGGCTTGGCACTGCACTCATGTACATTGACAGTGTGTTTTCTTCCCTGGCATCTGGCCACACACAAATCCCCTTTGAGTCACTCCCAGTGAGAAAGCCAACACCACCGTTCTGCTCTGCTGGAACAGTAAGGCTGAGAGAGCAAACAGAAAAGGAGCTGCCTGTCAGAAGGGGCCAGGGATGAGCTGACGTCTGGAGGCATTGGAGGCAAGGGGAGGGAATTCCTGTAAAAGCAGTGTAACACTGATAAGGGGAAGAAAAAAGGTAGTAAAGGATTCTGGAAAGTAGTAAAGGATGCTGAAAAAATATACTTGGCAGAGCAGATGATGCACACTTCTGTCAGGGACCTGCAGCAAAAGCCAAGCCTCACAGGCCAGATTCTCACTTTCTACTTTTATTATTTTTATTGCCATCATATTTCTCCCATACATCAGGGCCAGTTTTGCCCTGCCCTGTACAGATGTGGCAGATGCCATCTTGGCAAGTACCAGGGTTGAAGCAGGGACCAGAGCAATAAAAGCAGGATTCTCTGCAGCTTGAGATGGAAAGCCAGGCCAGCCAGCTGGAAGCTATAACAGACCAATATCCTCTACAGATCGGGCACAGATGTGGACATGTAACCGCAGGCCAGTGTGTTACACAAACATCACGGGGACAAACCACACCTCAAATACTTACAGCCTAAAAAGGCAACAGAGCAAGAATGGGACAAGCAAAAGATTGCTAAGGTGAGAAAAGAGTCTCTAGTTTTCTCAAGAGAACAATATCAGAGGATAGAAGTTAATCTAAATCTCTTTATTGCTAGAGAAGAGTCATATTCACAACACTGCACTTTTGTGTTTGTGCATGCAGGATCTAGAAATGGAGTGGAACCTGAGGTGACATTTTCTCAGTAACACAATTTCCCCTTGGGCTGCTTGGCCAGAGTTATTGAAGTTCTTAGTTACTTTCCACTGAAATGAAGCAGGTAGGGGTAAGTCAGAGGCTTGCTTAACCAAAGGTAATCCATCTTCTGTCTTGGAAAAAAAGCAGAACAAGTGTCACCAAGACTCCATTCAAACACTTCAAAGGCTAAGTCCTCTCAGAAACCTTTAGATGCAGCCTCTAGGACATGTCTCTGAAGGCAGAAACATGGCAGCACACAGGAGTCATAGGTCACTGTGTGAAACCACCTCACCTCGAGCCAGAAACTAATCACAGGAGCGTCTCAGGTACATTTGGGACCATTTACAGATTCACCAGCTAGCAATTCCTTTATGACCTTTCCTCACAGCAAATATATAAAAAGAAAATATATAATCATGTAACTGATTACACTTACTGCATACTTGAAAGCAATCCTATGCCCCAGGCTGCTAAAAGCTAGGTTGAAGAGCTGATTTCTGTTTTCAAAGCCCTCTCTGACCAAGTAGTAATTAGAGGCTAACAGTAATTCCTTGCCTATGCCTGTAAGCCATTTTTTTCATACCCTCCTCCAATTCCTGTAGTCCCCAAAGTTGTCTAGCAGCCCCAGTTGCTCTTCTTTCTCTAAAGATGCCTTGTTTCTCCCTCATCCTACTCCAGAAACTTCCAAGCTGCTACTTCTGCATATCACCAATATTTGATGAGTGCTGGATGTGTCAGCATTAGCACACTAACATTCTTCTGAGATGAAGGGCAGTGGCATTGATACTACAGCATCAAGACATACTATAACACGAGGAACAGCTGTCTGAGGATCATCACAACTTGCTACAGAACTTATACTATCAAGTAGTTGCTTGATAAACAGGTAACATCTGAGGTGTGTGAAACCATAGCTGTACTCAAACATGGCAAAATCTGGACACATTCCTCTTCCCTTTCAGATACTTTAAATCTAAAGGTGCCTTACTTCCAAGACTTAAAATACACTCTGAAACTTTGGGTTTGAACAGATGTAGCTGGTCAAAGTTATTGCATTTAAGATGGAGGAAAAACTGCTAGCATATTATAACCTTGCAAGGAGAAAAGGCAGAGAAACTAACCTGTTTCCATAACTGCTGTGTTGTGTGCAATACACCAAAGAACACAGAATCTGTACACCAAGCTACATCCCATTTCATACACAACAGACAAGGATGCTCATAAGATTAAGTATAACTTAGTGGTTTCAGGCAGATACTCCAGTTCACACAATTGAGAAGCAACAATAGTGGGACAAGTAAAATAAGACCAGACATTGAAGAACTTCAAACTCCCCAGAACAGCAAAGGACACTAAACCTTTACCACGTGGCACCCACCATGGAATGGGATGGATAAATAAAGCCAAGTTAAAATGGAGATCTCACACAAGGCATAAACCCAGCAGAGCTCAGCCTCTCCCAAGGTCAGGTCTCATACTGGAAAGTTTCCAAAGCAATCAGCCTCATCCTGTCTTCTGCCACTATCCTATGACAAGAACATCTCCCTTGTGCACACTCATGTTCATGTTTAAATGCATCTGTACAGCACAAGTGTGCAGCACCAGCTTGCTCAGGATCCTCACAACCAGTTTAACAGTTGCACCCACAGAAATTCTTCTGGAAGGGGAAAGAAGTAGATAGATTGCAGCACTCACCAAACAAGGATTAACAAAACTAACTTGTTACATAGTGTGAGAGGAAAGCACACCTCTGGTGCATAGTATGAGGCTTCACAGCACTTCAAATTCTACTAAGAGCCTTCTATACTCGAGCTACATAAAGGAACTGTCAGTTGCTCCTAGAAGCAGAGATGGGGTGCACAAAGGTGAAGTTGGAGTTACTTCCAAATCTTATGCCTGAGGACCCTCACTTGAGTTCTTCACTCAAGTATTTTCTTGGCTTCCCCTCCTTCCACCAGCACACACAAACTAGCTTTTACTACCTTTTATGATTGCTCTAGGACAAAGCCTTTGGTTTTTCCAAAACATGCCTTCAGACTTGAGATATGTACATGCACAAATGCGTATCTATACATAACTGCCTACACGTGTGCACATACACACTACTCAGGACCAGTCCTGTGGAGTCAGTGCAGAAACACTACCAGAGTCAAGTTAGTGCTTCTGCAAAGCCCAAACCATGGACTGGGGCACATTTGTAGCTGGGATGAATCAGCACAGAGGATCTAACACAAAGTGCCTCTTTGTTCTCATTTAAAAAAAAAAAAAAAAAAGGGGGGGGGGGGGGAACTGAAACCAAACAACCAAGTTAAAGTTCTTAGGAAAAAAAGGACACACTTGTTTCATGCAATGGCAGCCACCTCATGCTAACAGCAGTACCAGGTGCTGGAGTGATTTTGTTCCCCTTGAACTTATCCTTGAACTTATCATTGCATGTGTCATCTGAGACTGTTGAAGCTGACAGGTCACTTAAAATCAATGCTCATGGATTACGTTCACGGGGAGCTTTAAAATATTTTCTAATTATTTTTGCTTCCACTCCAGCAAGCATTGTTAATCAAGATCTATTTCCAAAACACCCTATATTGTAGCATGCTATACCCCACAGGAGATGCACCAGTTGGGTTGGACACCTTCCAGCTCAAACTGTCAGGTGACCAAGTTACTCTCATTCTTAGAAAAAAGCATTCTTTATATTCAGGGAACTTACTTTTTTTTCTTTATTTACACAAAAGCCAAAGGGGAGTGCATGGCTGTGGAGAAGTCAAGCATTCTTGCTTGATCTCACATTTTGATGTCCATCCAACACCAGGGTTATAGCTAAGATTTTTCTTCATTTACTTCTTGTTTTCTTTCCCAGGTTATTTCTTTGTCCTGGACAGAAAGACCCAGCCTGCACTCTGCCCATGTGTACATGATGAGATGCTACACTCAGCCCCTTCCTCTGAGTGCAGCAGAGCAAACTGGAAGCAATTTTGCAGCTCCAAAGTCTTGGGATCCAGGTCTGTAAGTCTTGCATGAATTGTTGGGCTTGGCTAGCACCATGTGGTTCATGGCAGTTCCTGTCTGCAGAGATTTCACACTCCTGGTTTTCCTCTGCTTTGTATTCCTCCTTTTTTTACATCCAAAGCTTAGTATGGGGGAAACACAAATACAACACAGAACAAACCTCAATACTTCAAACACAGTTAACCTGAAAGAATCCCAGCTAGTGTAAAAATCAGAACAGGTTTTAAAGTATTAAGGTTTGTAGACAAAGTGATCCTTTTTCTCTTTGGAAGGTTTCTGAGCTTCAGAATCCTTTTCATGAGCTCCCTAATTTAGAACTGATAAAACAGTTATGCAGGTTTCATTGTCTTGAAGTTTTGTCTTCAACCATGTTAAGAAATGTTTTGAAAAAAGCTTTACTATACATAGTACTTCACATGAGAATTGTCATCAATGTGAGAGACTGTATATGAATACATTAAAAGTACTAATAAAACAATTTTCAGTAAGAATGGCACAAGATTAATTTGCTCCAAGGTGTCCCAAATTTTTTTTTTTTAAAAAAAAACACTTTATTTTCTAAGCCTCCAAATTGCTTTCACCAAAATAAGAACCTTCAAAATAAATCTTTCCTGAGAAGACTTGAAAAATTTATATTAAGAATCTGAAAACCCCTGAGTTTCCTTTAAAAGAAAAGAAAAGAAAAAAGTAGTAATATTTCTGTTAACTAACCCATCAAGAGGCAGCTCTGAATCTGATGAAAATAGGTCCAAGACTCTACTAAGTGTATTCTTAGGTCTGGATTCTTCCAAAGCTCAGTTTTCCCTCCATATTTTCCTGATCACCAAAGGAGGTGCAGAGATCCACTGCTCACCAAAAAAATTCACATTGTGATCCCAAAGATGAACTGTTCCAATCTGGTGTGTTTGTTCAGTTTTACAACTATTTTTATTGATTTAAAGAGTGTTTTCACACTGCCTCTCCTCCCAGGCATGTTTAAACGAGCAGCAGTGTGCAGTGCCAGAACTCAACAGAAACTTGTTCTATAGACAAGTAAACAAAATACCCGATGGCTTTAGCTGCCCACACCACAAAGGGATTTTGAACAAGTCACTTCAAATTATGTTTGTGTCTCAGGACACAAAGCTGAGTTGGTTTAGAGCTCTTTGGCTATGTTTTGGGTTGTGGGCTGTTTTTTTTCTTATTGTTTTGTGTTTTAAGCCATTGGCTGGCCCAAACTCCCCAAAGATGTGGTCTATTCATTCTGTTCCAGCTTAAAGACTCAAACTGGACTTGATTGCAGTAAGAATTGCATGGTATGTAATGTGGTTATAATTTAGCCTGAAAACACAGGGAGTTGTCTCTACCATGTATGGCTTGTGTGCCCTGTGACTTCAGGCTAGACCAGCCAGCCATCTGAACACCAGACTAAATAGACTGGTTTTGATAGGCCTTAATTAACCACACCACTGGTCGGAGAGCTGGGCTGCAGCAGAGGAAGCAGGAGTCGCAGCTCTCTGCGTGATGATCTGTCCAGTCACACTGGAGTCAGGTTAAAAAAGAAAACTTGGAAAGAAAAACAGCAGCTTTCCCTGAGAGCCAAGGTTAGTCTTTGCCATAAGTCTGTTGGCAGTGGCATGGAGTGACATACCACCTCCTCCCGTGCAGAGCTGGGGCCAGCCCACAGGAAGCGGCCGCCTCCGCAGCAGGACTGGGCAGCTGGCTCCTGCTGCCATGTTTATCCATCCCTGGGACACTCCAGCAGTAAATTTCCTGTTGTGTGACAGTGCAGGCAGGAGGGAGGAGGGCAACCCACACGTGGCTCTAGCAGAGATCACAGCTTTGTCAGCAAGAGCTGAAAATACCAGCTGGCTGGCACTGCTATGGAGATGCAGCCTCTCTGTGTTGCCCTTTCCTCCACAACCACCTTTCCCTGAGTCACACATTAGTACAAGGGACTCCACCCTATTCATCTATAAACTCTTCCTGGAAGACTAGCACATCTTGACCTGGGACCAACTATTTCCACCACCACTGGCATTTCTCCTTGATGGTCATCGATGTTAGAATAATCATCTCAAAGTTCCTCTTCTTAAAAATAGGTTATGAGTCTTAAAATTCCTCTGTCATAGTCCACTGTCTTCTGCATCACCAGCACCACAGACAGCATGAAGCAGTCACAGGCCATAGTGCATTCCTGCAAGGAACATCACTGTACCCTTCACAGCAGTAGCCTGCAAGATTCTTCTCACCATTCAGTTCTACTAACCCAGCACAAGAGCTGACAGGATACTTCATTTTGCTACCCACCAGCCCACCTGATGAACTAACTCTACATTCACAAATGTTATTCACTCAGCTGCTGCTGAATCCACTCTAGAACAGTGATTGAAATCTCAGCTCCACATTGGAACATGCTGGCAGGGAGGGAGGTGAAACTATAACAAACTGTATCTAGCTCTCCAGCCCAACTATTGGCATCACCATGATAGGCTACTGCGAACACCTCCCTACTGCTTCTATCAACCTTTCTGCTAGCAGGCACTGCCTATATTTTATGCTGAAGCAAACAAGCCTGTTCCAAACCAGGAGGACCTTTACCCCACATCCCCCATACTACTTTATTTTTTTTCCTCAGTTCTCACTTCTACCGCCTGCAGGAATATTTACTGTTTTGACATCAACTTGCATCAAGAGCCAGGAGGCATCTGGCAGCATTTCATCAGTGACAGACAACACATCCTTCTCATCTGGTCCCTATTTTGTGAAACCCAACTCTTGCAGACCAGCACAAGTTCTGCATTTGGAGAGTAAGTGCCACATTAGATGGGAACATTACGATCTTGTGCTGAGTAAGATTTTGGCATCTCCTCACTTTCATGGTTAAGAACTGTTGACATCATAACACAAAACCTCAAGCTGAGGTTCATGTTATTATGCTGTGGAAGAGAATTGCATGGTGTAGGAAGTTTCCAATACAAACAACAACATCATTTTGAGCCATGGTCATACTATGTTCCATATTTGCAGTATGGGCTTGGGTAGATTTTGATACATGACAGCATGTCCATCAAAACCCACTGCACTGTGTGCAGCAGGGATAGAGGGGGCTCACATTAAGTGCACTGGATCCAGGGTCTGATGGCAAAGTCTTGAGTGTCATGGAGCTAAGATGATAGAGGAAAAATCAACACAGCACCATGACAGAGCAGCTGAGCAAACATGAGAACAGAGATGGCTGGCAAATAGAGTCACTGAAGGACAGCATTTCAGTGGCCTTTCCCTGCACACTGGCAAGGGTTTTTTTGCATTTTTCAAGCAGCACCAAAACATTTATTTTTTTTTTAGAAGGTATTACCACTTCTAATACTTGCATTATGGCCAAAGCAAACAATATACTTGGCTCCTTCCTAAGGTGTTTGCACTTCATCACTGCACTGACAGTCTTCATAGGGACTGGCTTTTTGTTGTGGAGCTATTCTAGGGAACTCAGTATTTTGGTGACTAACAGTTGCTGCACAGACATTTTTTTACTGAAGGGTTGCTCATGAGTAGCTCATTGAAAAAAAAAGCAGGTGAGTTATATTTTTAAGGGTGGTGAAAGTATTTTGAATTCTCAAGCTCTAATAATAAGCCACACTAAGAGCAGTTTGAATATGAGCATCAGGTATTTATTTTCAGAGACCACAGTTACTTAGGTGTGTCGCTTTTATTCCAGCCAACAGATAAAAAAGCAATGTATTTGAAGCCTAATCAACCTACATCTCTCTAAATGTAAGCAGTACACTGACATGGAATGCCAAATTTGAGACCGTTTGTAAACAGTTTCATTTAAAACCCCCTAACTAGTCTTAAAACTCTTCCCCATCTGTTTAAAAGTGTAGAACTTACTTGGGTTTAGTGAGGGGAGTTGCATAGTTCTCAAGTTTCAAATCTTGCAAATACTTTTACTGAGGTGTTTTACTTCCACCTGGAAATAACCACAGCTGGGCAAATAGCTAAGTTTTCAGTCCAGTGCAAAACTGAAAAATCCAGGAAATGCAGTTTGCATGGACTCAACATCTTATTTTTTATATATAGAAGATGTTTAATGATTTTTTCATAGCCAAAAATCTGACTCCTTCAAAAGTTTTCTCTTCAGGTTATTTAACCCTACTGAAAGCTTTCTGGATTTTTTTTCAGACAGTGAGGGGGTGAGGGGGGGTAGATAGCAGGAAAGAGGGCCTGTTTGTTCTTTTTTCTAAATGGAGATCAACTCATCATTGAATTTCAAATATCTCAAGATGTGTCAGTATTTCTGTAACATTTTCTTCTGAAAACACTATTTAGACTTAGTAATGTAATGGCACATTCAGCAGAAAATTTGTGAGCAGCTACCTGAAAACTTCAGACAGAGCTGAACAGAGACTTTCCTATTTCCTGGAAGACAGCCCCCCCAACAAAAAAACCCCCAAAAACCACAAACCCACACCTAACCCAAAAGCTCAGAATTTTAACATATTGAATGTGCATGTTACACCTTTACAAACTTGAAGCCTAAGGACTTAGAGAATCAAGCTACATGTGAATCCAATCTGTAGATTAATTGACATTCAAGCACCTCTCAGTACAGACATTCCCAGATAATTACTGCATCCATGGTGTCACTTGAGATGTCTGTGAAAAAAATAAATCCCACCCTGATGAAAGAAAACAGTACAGCTTCTCTTCATGAGTTTCATGCAAATAAAAGCAGAAAACCAACATTTTTTTTCACATGCCAGCCATTTGAAAGCATCTGTTTGCACTGTGAAAATGGTGCCATTCTGCAGGCAACAAACGCCCCCAGGTTTTTGCCATCCATCATCTTTTCTCTTGTGATACTTCAGTTAACCACCAAAGCAGCAACTTTCTAACTTCACAACTCTGCACTTCACTATAGTAGAAACCCCTGGATCAAAGGTCTAAACAGACCATACACACCATCTGCCACATACAGTTACAGAACATTTTTCATGCAATTAGCAGTGCATACTGCATTATCCCACTTGCTCGCGAGTCCCAGTAACTTCATGTGCAAATTAAGCACATAACTGCACTAAACCTGCATTGTACTGCTCTCTGCAGAGAAAAGAGTGCTTCACAAAGCTTAGGACATGGTGAAAGTGAAGGAATTGAGTTGTTGAGCCTACTGGGAGGCCTTCTTCCACCTTGACCACCATGCATGTCTTAAAAAGTGACCTGAGCATACCTCTGTTTTACCACTACAACCAAAGCTTGCCAGTCCCCTGCTGTCACTCCCTAGGAAGCAGGTAGAGAAGACCTCAACCAAGCCACCTGCCTACATCTCATAGTCTAGCAAACAAGACACTCACCAGAGGAAAAAGAGCAGCAACACAGGAGCCTGATGACTTCTTTCTCAGAAATACCTACAGCAAAGGAAGCAGCTCTACCCTTCTGCCACACCATCCTGTCAGCACACCTGAACTTTAGCTTTCAAGGTTCCCTTCATCCCTGGCCAATCTGCTGAGGCTCCCAATAGGTGACAATTAGTGCCAGTTATGATTCTATGATCTGATGTGCTGACATACAGCCCCACAGAAACTGGACTCTGCCCAACATTTTTATTTCCACAGGCCATTAAAGACCTGTCAAATAATGTCCACCTATAACTTCTCTATCATATCCCATGTAAGTTCCAAGTTGGTGATAAAATGTGAAAGTCTCAAGGCACTTGCAGTCACCCAGGCATCTAGAACAAGGAACCATCTAATCCACAGTGCTGCCTGTCCATTGGCCAAAAGGATTTTACAGCCAAAGATAAACACACCTTTCTAATTATCAACCCACTAGTGTCAAAGGCAGGCAGTCTTCTCTCCTGCTTTACACTATGAAGAAAGAGCTGGTGGTTCTTCAGGAAAGAGGTCAAAATCCAGCTGCCACCACCTACTGAAACAGATTGATCACCTTCAATTCTGGCAGAAATCTCCCTATCAACAGCATGTACACATGGCTTTCCATCCCTTGAATATCATTCTGCCCCAGAAGAGTCTTTCAGGCAGAGCGTTACTGTCATTTTAGTGTTAATATTCATAAACTGAAAAAAACCTGCAGTCATTTGACAGTGATAAAATGCCTTTTAGATCACTGATTTCAGCAGCAATTTTTTTTGCCAGCAAAATTCTAGTAAACACTGTAGCTTTGAAGGTACAACATCTTAAGTAACAAGCTCTCTTCACCTCCCACAGATACATTTTTTTTCATTTTTGTTTACACCCAGCCCTCTTTCTCCTTTCCATTTCCACATCTTTTCTTCCTCTCTCTTCTTCCATTCCCACTCTTTACTATTCATACAAATGATAGGTATGTATATATCCTGCAACATGCTGATTGACCAAGACCTGTTCTCAGAGCACACATTAAGAGTGAAATTATCACCAAAAATACACCCTGCAACCTCTCTCCCTTTAAACCATTACTAATTCTGCCCTATTCCCTTTACTTCTCATCTCCCCACCTCTGCTACACGTAATGGGTGTTCCTCATGTGGGTGGTTATAGTAGTGGCTGGGCCAGAGCCCCTCACTGAGCTTGGAGATGACAGCCTGTTATGTGTTTATTATTTATGTCCTGTAAAACGCAACGTGCAGCATTACATGTGAGAGACCCTGTAAACAAGCTGAGGGCCAGTTGCTTTATAGAGCATGGAAAGTTTCTTTTTCTTGGAACAGACAGGTCAGCTTGGAAGGAAGTCAACCCTCAAGGTCTTTCTCCCTCTTTGGGGCTCATCTGAAACACCAGCTCTCACAGAGAGCGCTGCCCAGGAGTTAGAAAAGCCAAACAAACAAACAGATCAGTGTAAGGCACAGCCTCAGCTGCTGCAATGCTTCCATTTCTTGACTGGCCAGGCACTCAGAGGTGGGGTCGTGTCATCAGACCACTAGTATTTCCTCAGCTGAGAGGGTCAGCAGTCTGGAGATTTCTGCTAATGAGATGCACAGCTGGGACTGGCAAGCAGCAGTTGTCCCAGCAGGGTTAATATATGCCTGTGAGCCTCTCCTGACAGAGTTGGGAAATCAAGGAGAGAAAACCTGAGAACTGTTCCAGAATTAGATCAGGTGGCTCCAAGCCAGCTTCCCAGCACTGGGTGCCCAGAGGACAGGGGGAGAGGCTCAGATGCAAGTTTCACACTGACAGGCAGGTCCAGCACCCATGATGGTGAAGAGAAAAGTTCATTTGCTCCCTTTTCCAGCTCACCTCTTGCATCAGCTGAGACTACTCTTTCTGCTTTGTTTCCCCTCCTATACCCAGCAGTCACTCAAAAGAATGACACTTATGAAAAGTGTCCAGATGCTTCAGCTGTTTCTATTCTGCCTGGCATGAGGTGATTATCTGAGTCAGCTGGCTGTGCTCTGTCAGGTCTTCCACAGCCAGCATCCTGCCTCTCAAAAACACCAACTTAATTTTGGAAACAACAGTCCTGACTTCAGTGCTCCTGATGAGAAGCAGAAAAACACACTCAGCTTAATCCCAACTGCAGAAAAGGATCCAGAGAAGGGAAGATGCCTGAATAGGGAAAAAAAAAATACTAGCTCCTGCTCACTTAAAAACATTTTATGTAGTTGTTATGTGAGGAAGACCAAAGCCTTTTGCCAAACACATTGTCTTGGCATAATTATTCCTCTCTCTGCTTCCCTCTGCCAAGCTAACCTCCCTCTGAATCAGGCCATAAGGAAGGACTAGAGCCAGCCAGGACTTCTATGCATCTTGGCTCAACATAGTGCAAGTGTAAGCTGTGTCAGGCAGTACTGCAGCAGCAGAAACATGTTACTGAATGCTATGGGAATATTAATAAGAGATGAACACTAACATCTGTCACAAAAGATCCTTCAGAACCACAAAAAGAAAGGAAGACTAGAACAAACTAATCTGTTGTTCAGGGCAGTACTCTTCTGTTCCAGAGGGAAAAAAGGTAGCCCAAGCTAAGCATCACAGTGGTCATTTGAAGTGACTACTAAGGCCAAGACTTACCAAATTCATTTAACTTTGCTCCCACTGACATTAAGAGTGAGACAGATTTCAGCGAAAATGGATATGATTCAATAAGAAGCACTTTTGAAATGCGTGCTTTTATATCCCAAGCCAAATAGCAATTTAAAAAAAACAACAAACAAAGCAAACCAAGTCCAAAACTCATTTCCCTGTCACAGGGTTAATTCTATCTTTTTCATGCCTTACCAGCACTTCTCCAATTGTCTTTAGAGTTTTGTAATGCTGGAGGCTCCACACACTCCCATACAATCTGTCCCAGGAGTTCTGTGCCTTAAAGTCCCATCAAAACCTCTCCTCCAGCAACATACACCCATTCCTTCTTGTCCAGTTTGCCACAAAACACAGCTTATTTCCTCCCTTTTCACAGGGATTTCAGTAGGAATGTTTTCTTAGGATGTAAAGGCTAAGATCAGTGGACACTAAAGCAATTATGTGCAGCAACGTGATGTCACATTAACAAGCCCTAGGAAAGGAATAAAATACAAACAGCAATAAATTAAAACCCAAACAACAGACAACACCTTTGATGTTCACAGATAGGAAAGCTGCTGTAGTAAACCAGTAAGAAACAATTTTTAGAGGCCTCACCTCATCAACAACACCCAAGTTTCTAGGCAATTAGTCTTTTTTACTTACTAGAGACATATAGCCAGGTAGCAGGCTCTGTTCAGACTCTGAAACATCTTTCTAAGACATGGCTTTTAGTTACCTCTTTTCTAATAAATATTAACAAAGATAAACCATAGCAAATTCTCGATATCACTCACCCTTCACAACACAGCCACATCTTCTTATTTAGTCGTGTATCTGCCTTCAAGCCAACTCTACAAATGAAAAACTCACAGCCTTAGAAGAAGAATCAAAAGCTTTCCTGGGCAGGGCCTTTTAGAGCTGCACCTCATCAGGTTAATGAGGCTACCCAGGTGTCTGTCTCCTGAGTTGATTAAGTGTGCTCTGACCTTTCCCCAGAAGTACAGTGTGGACTGCAGAGGTGGATTTCAGTATACCTCTTCATCCCCAACTAAATATTCTGCGGGCCTATGAGGTTTACAATTACTCCTGAAACCAGAAGGAGCAGCTATGCTATTTCCAGTTTTGGTGTGGATCTTCTGGTGGAAAAGCATTGTGTCTTTCTAACCCTTGAAACCCTGGCTTTAACGCTGAATCAGCTGTGAGCTCTTATTCAGATCTGAATCCTAGTTGTTTGTAGTTTTCTAATTAGTATTATCACCTGTCTTTAACTGGCATTTGAAACAGATGTTGTCTGTCATGGATTGTGGCTCCTGCTTTGTACTTTCATCAGTCAGGAGCACCTGCCCTGTATTACCTAGGGAAAAATCAGGAAGAAATTTAGACCTTTTAGTCTAAGCATGGTGCTGGGGATGAAGTACCACAATGCTCTTCAGTGTGTTCTGTTAAGGCACCATCTTCATCTTCTCTATATTGAAAATAAAGCCACTGCCTTCAGTTATCCATCCCTGCAGGGGATGGAGGAGGAATCGTGTTTGTGCAGTGCTTTGTAATCCCGTGTTTTTAAGAATTATCTGCTGGCACCACAGTCAGAAGCCGTAAGTCATTCAACAGCCTCTGACTAGGAAATTAGATTCTACTGACATCCCTGGGAATGTTCACTCTGGCTTGAAGCTGTTCTTATTTAGGTATCATCATGAGTGTGTCTTGTAGCCAGTATTGTTTTGTGGCCAATACTATTGCTATAGCTCTATAAATCTGCAGACACTCCGCAGCGGGAGTGCAGTGCCAAAAAAATGCAGAGTTCCCTGCTCTGTTTCTAGTTTGGAAACACACCCTGGAGCAATCCAGCTAGACAGAAGGGGCATACTGAACACCTGAGAAAGCCACTCAATAACTGAAGAGGGATTTCTGCATGTCTCTCAATTGAAATTATTTTTCCTGCTCAAATGTGTGAATGAGTGAATAACAAACAGGGGTGTCTGTGTTCTCAAGCCTTTCTTTTCTCCCTTGCCAATACCAGCTACCAGTCTTACTTCATGTTATGAAGAGGGTAGCAGCATGGTGGGAGACTGCTTACTGCAGGAAAAGCAACCCCTTTACAGACAAGAACAGGAGAAAAAAGAACATCAATCCAGGCTGATGGGGCCAAAGGGGACTTTGCACTGCTGCAAGAGCTACCTCCCCATCTGTGCAACTGCAGCTGAGAGCTGGGAACCCTGGGGATGCTCTTTCTTGGCACCCTCCTAGGTTCTGCTTCTGCTTATGTGCATGAGAGAAGCTCTGGCTTCAGCTGCTCTCCTGCCTCTTTCCAAAATCCTGCAGTCTTGACAGGAAGGGAGGTGCTTTAGCAAGGGGAACTCAAATTTATTCAGTGCAATTCAGCCTGCTAAGGAGGACAGCTCTAGCAGAGCAGGTGGTAGCACTACAGTGATAGGAATACCTATAATAACTCCAATAGCTTTACAGCAATAATCAGTATTATGCAAAAAAAACCCATAACGTGGCACCTCCTAGGCCTGGCCTGTCCACTAACCAGTGCTGGCTCCCACAGCAGCCACTGCACCCACTTGCTGGTCCAGCTCCAGTATAGCTACCAGGTGAAGAAGTTTGTGCCTGTCATAACCTGCCACCACCCTGTCTTCTACAGCACATCATCCACTAGGCAGGATGTCATTCCTTCCCCAGGTGAAGTATTAACTGTCCACTGGATCATGGCAGTCCTGTCCTTGGAGGTGCTACCTGCTTGAGAAGATGGAAAGGGAAGAGGATGGAAAGTTGCCAGAGCTGTACTGCCACCAACTCTCCATGTCATGTGCTGTAGCCATGGGATTTTGCCCTTTGGCTGGCTCTTAAATGACTTCTCAGCTGGAGTGGGCTACTGTCTGGCCTTGCAGCTCACAGCACAGGAGGGAATCTGAAGAAAGCGGCTGTTACACTGCTGAGATGGGGACAGTGGGTTGTTATTATTTATATTGTGGTGCTGCCTAATATGTTCTGGGTGCTTTCCAAAGGCAGAGAGAAACATGGTCCCTGCCCTAGAGAGTCATGTATAATTGAAAGAGCAGTCAGTGCATTATCCAAGCTGTGGGCTCTACGAACAAGCCATTCCTCCCATTCAGAGAATTGTTTGAGGCTGAAGGGATTGCTGGGGACCATGCAGACCACCCCAAATCCTGCCACAGACTGGGATTTATTTAATCTTCCCAGAGTGATGGCTGGAAGCTTAGAAGAGATTCCATAGAGTCCCTTGATAGTTTGTTCCAATTGCTGTAACTCCTGGAATTACATTTTTTTTTTGCCCCCTAATATTTATACTAAATGTTCCCTGCTGCAGCCTCAAGCCATAGCAGCATTTTCTGTCATTTTGCTAATGAGACTAGTTGATGTGTGCTGTCCCTCAGAACATCCCTTAATGTAACTGAGCACAGCCAGCCTGTCTCCTTCATGGTACAAACCAGCCCAGGGCTCCCAGCATTTCCTCACAGGCCACAGCACTTTTGTGGGTCAGTGCACAGCTCCAGTCAGCTTGCCTGTCTTCATCTCAGCTTGTACAAATGAACATTAAACACAGGAATCTCTTTCTCCCCCTTTCTTAATACATACCACATGGCCAATGCTCTCAATGCCTCCAGCATTCAGGCTCTCTGAGCTCTTTGCAAACCATCGTTCAGGAGGCTTCACAACCATTGACACAATGTAGGACTCTTTAGTTGTAATTGAATTCTTTTGTTACAGAAGCAGAGAGATTAAGTGGGGTTTCATAAGGTGTTTCAGCAAAACAGTGGCAGAACTAAATCTTGGATCCAGAACTGCTGTGTGTGAATCTTTAGGCAACACTCCCTCCATTCTGTTGCACACATTTCTATACATAAAGCTAAAGAAACATACAATGTGATGTTCTGCTCACATAGTTCTGGCAAATCAAACTCACAAAGCCAAATATCTCTGAAACAGATTCATGTGGTTATTCATGAACCGGGAATCAACATTTTCTTTAAACGTCTCCTTTTCTCTTGTATATAACTGTTAAAAGCATATATGTTGTGGTCTCACCTGTGAAAAGCAGATCAATTCTTTATTGCAAGTCTTCCTAGGCAAAGCCTCTCAGAACCATTTTCTAATCTCTAGTGTCCCAGCTGAAGCCCCTAGCTAAGAAACTCAATTTCTGGAAGCACTGTGCATCTATGCAAAGTCTTTTATTGGTGTCTGGGCACCAAGAATCCTAATCTCCTCTGAAAAATTGGTCATCATTAGCAAAAAACTAGTTAAAGTGTGCAGCAGTGGCCTGAGTGCTCTGCTCTGGATACAGCTACACAACTGTGTTTGTCCAGGAGGAGTCCAGGACAGAATTCTGTTGCATAAGGTTATTCTCTCTGAATTTGCTCTCTGAAATGTGTGCATGGGTTTCATCAACGTTCTGCCCTTGCCACAGTGTGTAGCTCTCCTACAAAAAAGTATTTGCTTTTGTCAATTTTACCTGTCTTCTCTTGGAGTCCTGAATCACACCTTAGGCAAGCTTATAGGCACTTAAGCAGGAATAATCAGTTACTTTAATTGACCATTAGGCTTAAATATCTAGGAAGAACAGTCAATTAATAATCAAGATCTAGAGGATATTCCCTCCATTTATTTCCAGAGCCTGCCTTGAAATTCCTCATGCATTTGAGGCTTACAGAGTAGCCTAATGGTTAGAGAAGTGTAATTTGTATCATGAAGCCTGATATTTCTTCTTAGCTCAGTACATTTCATACTGCACTTTGCTGAGCACCTGAGATTAGTCTCATTCTGGTCTTGCTGTTCTCCAGCTACAGAAGCATTTGAACATACCACAAGGCTGCTGAGAGCCTTTGCCAGCTTCTGTGCACATCAACATTTGGATATCTAAGTGTTTATACTGTGCAATGTTTCATAAAGAAAATTAGACCTCAGCAAATAATCCCAAATAACTGGGATGACCTGAAAGAGACTGGAAGCCTTTAAAGGGGAGCAGGAAGCTGTCTTGAGACCAGCCACAATGATAACCATGGCCATCATGATGACACTGATCAAAGGACAAATGGAACAAGCAAATACAGGAACCCGCTGAATATCCACTCTGAGGACTTGGAGATAAGGAACTGCACTGCCTGTGTGTCCTGGTTTGAGTCAGGAGAGAACTAATTTTCTTTTTAGTGATTTTACTTTTCAGTTAAGCCCCTTCTATGTAGCTGCAGTTGCTGAAATTAACAGCATGTTTTTCAGTCGGTGTCTGCCCTTTGGGACTGATAACCCTCCATAATTACCGTTACAGAGAGAGAATGATCTGTGGAACCAAGGGCACTGTTTGGTTCTGAAAAACATCTTATGCTCCAGAATGGGAAGAGAGTAAGGGGATCACACCTGACACCCTGCTTTGGGGAGGAGCAGACCAAAGTTAACCAAACCTGGTATCCCATCCCATACACATCATACTGGATATAAATTTGAGGGATCAGGAGGGACTTGCTCTCTCTTTGTCCATGGCCAGCATCCTGGGAGGACTCTGTCCATTTACCTGCCTTAGATCCTGTTCCCTGTGTTCCTGTACCCCAGCGTTCCTGCATCCCAGCTCCCATCTGCCACTGACTCCAGGAGTTGAGTCCAGGATTTTCAGGGCCTGCCCTGCAGCCTCAGTGGTGATGTGAGCATTACTGGGTGGGAAGAGCCTGATAGTGCTTTTGTATATATTTGTATATACTTGTATAGATTTAATTACTTTTAATATCTACTGTCTCATTAAAGCTGTGTAGTTTAGTTTCCAACCCAGTAGTCTCTCTCCCTCATTCCCTCTCTTTTCCTTATAAGGGGAGGGATGGGGGTTAGCAGAGAGAATCTGTCCTTTGTTAATTGCCAGCCCAACATTAAACTGTGACACTGTGGAGCCCTGCAAGGACCATATGAGTTACAACATGGCAGGACTCTCAAAATGCCGAAGAAAATCAGACAGGTTGTGTAGTCAGTGCAACCAGCAGCACCAGTGCAAGCAAAGTGCACTTTGGAAGAGGAAAGGATGACGGGGTTTCGGTATCCCCAGGACCAAGACGCTGCAGCTGCCTCACTGGCATTTGCTCTGGGTTAAAACTGACAGCTGCAAAAACATTCCATGAACTTGCTGTTCTTTGTGGGCTTTGTCACTCAAAGTCAGTGTTTGGCTAAACTCAGAGGAAATCGCAGTCTCTGTTCCCAGCACATGGAACAAAATGAAAAGCCACAGCTAGAGCAGCTGCTTCCTTCAGCATCCCTGACCCCTCAGGTGGAGACCAAAGCAAGTTGCTTCTCCTGTTAAACTCACTGGCTCAGAGGACAGCACTTACACATACTATTAATTCTTAGTAGGGAGGAGAACCTCCTGGGGGACATCATGTAAAATTGGTGGAAAGCAAAAAACCCATAAAAGCGAGGTTTCAGTTTTTGTTCTGCACAAGCACGAAATAAGATGTGTAAATCTCTTTGCGGAGGAAAGACCCTGTCCCAGGTGGGTGTTTTCATGGCTGGGCAGAGACCCAAGATGCTGGAGCTTTTCCAGATCAGGCTGTAGCATTACTCTTTCAGTTTCTCATGAGGAAGATGGTGGTTCAAAGTGGTTCAAAGCATGGAGCGCCCACCCTGCTGTGGTGTCCAGTGCTGGGGGCTCTTCTCTCTTCCCCTTTAGCTTGCAAATGAGAAACTTTCCCAACACAATGTTGGCTGAAACTCCCCTGGGAGAGTTGGTGGAAGAATGTTGACAAATACTTAATGTATGACTGGGCAAAGATGGAAAATGAAGACAGAGGTGTTCTGATAGGAGCATATTTACAAAGAGCATTGGTTGTCTCAAGTACTTCCAGATCAAATTATAAAGCAAGGTTAAACTGCTTCCTTTATGTTAGGTGACTACTCACTGAGGGCAGCAGGTTTAGAAGTGAGCCTTCAGTTCAATCAAGTTCTTGTTCAGCTGCATAGAGCAGCTTTAGTGGGTTAACCCATCCTTAGCGGGTTATCTGAGAGCATGCAAACAAATTGGAATAAAATGGGAATGAAACCCAGATTCCCTGTGTCCCAGGGCTCTTTCTGTTTACCAGATTGTCATTCCTTGCAGATATGTTGCACGTGACTCATATCTACAATGTCAGAAATTAATCAACACACCCCAGTAAATGAAGGAATGTTTCCAGACTTGCTGTGACCTAAAGTTCTTCAGAAGTTCAGTGTCCCTAGGAGGAGAGGCAAGGATGGACAATATGGACAACTGGACAGGAACAGTCTTCATGCACCAGAGAAATCTTTTCAGAAAATTATGAAATGTCATCTCAGAAACAGATTATTTACTCCTACTAATAGTCTCTCCAGAACTAAACTCTTATGAAAGCTTGAAAACTCTCTAATTTCTGGGCTAAACATTTTTTCAGCAAAATATACCCATATTTTTGGCCAGTTCATGCTGTTCTGTTTCTGTGCCAAAATTCATCTTCAACACCCTGGTTCTGTGTGCCAGAACAACTCTATCACCTCTTCGCCTTGTATTCTTAGGCATAATAAGAAGAGGTTATTTTAACCTTTTAAATTATAGCTTCTTTACAAGGACTAGCCTAATAGACCACTTCATTCCCATTTCATTTCCTATTTCTCCTCTGCATTGACATTTTTTCTCAGTTTTGTGTTGTCAGCAGGTTTCACTGGGATACTTTTAAACATCTTTTTCGTGAAGCTTTTAAGATAGGCAGCAAACTTTTCTTTGAAGAATTGTACTGGTAACTTCCCTTCATCCTTTTTTAACATAACCCTCTGTTAACTCCCCTCTAGTCTGTGCCTTTTCTGTTTTTCAACTGTTAATGTAATCCTCAGCTTCTCCATCTCTCCTAAAAATTCCCCATCATGACCTTATACCTTTATTGTTTCACTGAAGTCTAGACAGATGGGATCTATCACATCTCCTTTGTCTAGATCAATGATCTTATCAAAAAAAACCATGAGGCTAGTCAGGAATGATTTATCCTTGATAAACACTTGTGTTTTATCCCATTTTTCCATTACTTCCTTGACTTTAATTATTGTTTCCTTCCAAATTATTCCCATAGCCCTGTACTCTATTGTGGTCTGCCTGATAGGTTTAGAATTTTTCAGGTTACTTCCTCCCTCCATCTCAAGTGTAGATACTACAGTTTCTATTTTCTAATTGTATAGCACTGCCTTGATGGATTAATTGCAATATTTTCTAACAAACTTGCAATTTCATGTACCAGGTCTCAACACTTGAGAGTTAAGATTATTTGGTTTCCCAGCACAGGTTGTTTAAGCACCCTGCATTTTTTCCACATTCAGTATCTTTAAAAGATACTTATTACAAGTTTAGGTCATCCCTGGGCTCTAAGTCCCAGAGACCCCAGTCACATCTCATGCACATGTAAATTGTGTCAGGAATTAAATGTATATAATTTAAAAAAAGATGGGGTACACCCACGATTTTCTGCATCACATTATTGTTACAGTGTCTACACATCTCTGACTCCCCTCCTTAGCTGCCACCCTTGCCTTTTCCTCCTCCTTTCTGCCTTTAAAATAAGAAAGGCCAAAAACCTTTTTGTTTCCAACAAACTTCCTTTGCTGCTCATGTGTGCTTAGCTCGGAAACAACTTATATCAAGAGAGAATAGAAAACTCCCAGAGCAACCAGGAGACGCTAATTCTGATTATCCACTCAAAAAGGAAAGAAATATCCTGGCTGCTGGTGATGCCTTCCCAGATTGCCTCTGAACTGTCTATAGGCAGCTGAAGCCAGTGTAATATTAGAAGACTATTTGGTTTAGCTGTATGTGTAGTAACATCCAGAAAGGATGCTGAAGTGAGACATGCAAATCATAGAGATAAGCTCAATCTCCCTGATTTAATTCCAGCTACAGGCTCTTTGAGAACACCCTGTCCCTTTCCCTACTTAGAAACCTCTGCTCAGCTCAGATGGGTTTGTTGCCAGATGTCTCTACAGGCAAGATTGCTTGTTAACCTCATTCTAATAATAAATATGAACACTGTTTTCACAATACCTTTCAGCATGGGAATTCAAAGTGTTTTAAATACATTGAGCATTTTAACAGCAACGAAGAACATATTTTGTAAGTTTTGTTTTAACCTTGTAAGAGTAGATGAAAAATAACACTGGGAATAGTATAAATGTAATGGGATAGTTTTGCCTTTTCATTGGTTAAGGCCAGGTTGGATGACGCTTTGTGAAACCTGGTGTAGTGGGAGGTGTCTCTGCTCAGAGCAGGGAGGTTGGAACCTGATGATCTTTAAGGTCCCTTCCAACCTTAACCAATCTATGACTCTATGAGTCTATGATCTTAGGAAAAACCTCATCTTTAATAACCTTTTCAAGCTCATGGTGATGCTATTGAGATCCCCCTCAGCCAACAAAGATGGCTCCCAGAGAGCAGTTCATATAAATGTGGTCTGTGCAACCATCAAACAGCATGTCTCCATCAAAACAAGGGATAGCATTCCCTTGGACTCGATGATAGTAGTTTCATTGCTTTCCCTCTAGGTTTTATTTAACATACAGTGAATCCATTAAATTGGTGTTTCACTCTGACTTCAGCCACCCTCAACATCCTTGAAGGATGTACAGAAGGCTTGACTTTTTCAGGTTTTCCTTACTCCAAAGAAAATGTGATGGGAGTGCCTCAGGATGCTCATGGTCTTCCTAAGAACTTGTGCTGCCTGTGACAATAGGTTGCCTGGGTGCTGCCAACAGCAGTACTGCTCCTTCTCCAAAGGAGTGCATCTGGAGCTGAGCCATCCATGGGAGTAAGTGCTCCTTTGCAAAGCATCTGCGCTTAGTATGCTCTGGAATGTACTAAAAAAAGACAGACTTTTTTTCCAAGCAAGGTGTGCTGGCTCAAATCAACCAGACAACTTCTTTCTACTGGAGAGCAATGTGTATCCATGATACTAGAAGCCTTTCACACTGCTCCAGCACTTTGGAAACATGACAAGTTACACCCTGTGCACCACAGGAAGTGGTATCAGTGAACTGCCTTTCCTGCAGAAGGGAAGAAGGTCAGAGCCCTAACCCATGCTATCTGCTACAGGACTCCCAGATCTGCTTGGGCTCCTGGGAGTGTGAAAGTTCTGGGAGCCCCATTTCAGTGTGGCAGAGCTACCTGGGAGCTGCAGACCCTCAGTGCCTATCCAGCTTTCTGACAGTCATATTAGCAACTAGGCACAGATCAGGGGAATCTAGCCTGTATTTCAGAGAATTTATTCATTTACATGAAACAGAGCTTGTTTACAGTGAATCCTTCCTTTCTAAGGAAGAAAACATTTTGTCAGAGAACTCCCAGCAAACTCTACCCATGATTCACTTTCTACATTTCAGCAGCTCCAATGCCCTCTCCCACCTCTGTACAAGCTCTTTAATAACCTCTGCAAAGGCCCCCTCAGGGCTTGCTGTCCTTGCTGCAGTTCAGTAGCACTGGAGAACACAGCACCCATGGAGAGGGGGCATGCTCTGAAGTTTGGTTGTGGTTTAGCTTCTCTAGCTCATTCGCTCACTTTTTTTCAGCATTTAAAGCAAAGCCTCAAAACATTATTTTCTTTTCCTTCCCCCTCCAGAAGTACACTGGCATGACTGGTCTGCTCTTCTCTGAGATAGCAAATTGGCTGGAGACCTCAGAAGTTGAGAAGTGTTGGCAGCTGCCACCATTTTGTCACAATATTCTAAAAAATCTACTGCTTTTCATATAGCTCTGGCAACCAGAGTGATGTGATAAATACAAATTTTCACTTTCTTTTACTTTAGTTCCCTTGTGGCAATAGGGAAAAGAAGCAATAATTGAATGCCAAAAATGAAAGAAAAAAGAGAATGAAATCCAGGTTCTGAGCCTACTAGTCTAAAATAGGGCCTGCAATGGTCTCAAAGACAGGAACTTCTTACACAATTTGTGCAAATAAGCAGATAGAGAGGGACAGAGATTCTGTTGGTTCTCTCCGAGGCGAAGCTGTGGCAAGATTCAACCCATATTAGACGTGAGAGAATTTGCACTGATGCTCAATCATGGGTGCAAATCCACCAGGCTCTGTTAGTTCTTGTGCTTGTGGAAACACGTTTTCCATTTCATTATTTTCAGTTCAGTCTTCCCGTGTTAAGGAAGGCAGATTCTCAATGTTTTAAACAGAGTCAGCAGCAGGGACAGTGAGAGCTCACTTGCTTTTTATCATGGTAGATCGCTCAGTTCTTTAATAAGCAAAGATTTTTGTTCAGCTATTTATAAGATGCTTAACAAAGGGAGATGTTAATACAAACAGAAAATACAAACTGAAGATAACTCACTTTCTCTCTCAGGGCTTGTGGTTTTCCCTACCTGCAGGTTCTCTGTCTGTCCTCAGCCATTCAGGAAATGTAAGGTAGGCAGGGCATGTGCTGCTAAAATATACTTAGAAAATAAAAAAGTGCAATAGAATTTTGGCTTCTTTTTGCTCCATAAAGAAGAAAAGGGAGAAGTGTTTGGAGCTGTTTTTTTCTTCAACACCATTCTATGGAAATATACACCAGCCCTGTGGCACTTGGCAGAGTAGACCCCCTGCTTTAAACTAGGCAAAGGTTTGGTGCTGTGTGTTTTGCCCTTTGAGTGAGGGAAAACACGATGGGAGCAAAAAAGAGTGCTGGTGTTTTCCATTTCTTACATTAATCCTCTCAGCCTGAGGAGTTATCATTATCATTCAAATAAAATGATAACAAACCCAGCCATCTGCTTAAAAAGCACAGGCTGGTCATAAATCCACTGGGTGCCTTTGATTTAAAAGAGAGGAAAATGCTTCGAAGCAAAGAGGCTCTTATGCAATGCCAGCACCCTCCCTTGGAGTGCTGAAACCTTTAATCACCTAAGGAGGGGGAGATGCACCGAGGCTGGGGAGCCCCGTGTCAATATTATTCCTCTTACATAACATCCTGCTTTATTTGCTGATTGAAAGGGCTTTTTTTTTTCCCGTAACTGAACTTGTCCCTCAGATGCCAAAAGAGCTTAGTGGTAAATTGCAACCCTCCCCAGAAGAAAAGCAAACCTCACCCACAAGCAAAAATAAAATACCATCACAGATTGAGATTTGCTATCTAAAAATAAAAAATCATTAACAACAAATAATCCAGCAAAGAAGGTACAGTGAGAAATGGGCACCTGGCTGACACAGAGAATGAGGGCTAGCCTGGCAGGACAGAAGGACAGAGCTCCCTTCTCTCTCCCACAAACCTGAATAATCTGCTACATACTTTCTTTACCCTCCTGCAGGGAAAATGTTTTATTGATGAGGCCTCTCCTAGGCTTGTGATTACCTCCCCTTAAGGCTGAGTGAGATTTGAAGTTGGTCAGCTTGACATCATGTCTAGACAGTCTTTTTTGTTGGCAAACACTGAGTGCACCTGAGAACAGACCAGTGAGTCCCATAATGTGCAAAACGGGGCAGAAGGAACCTTTAGGGGCATGTTGGACACAATGAAGAAACTGCACGGAGATGCTCACCTATGTGCATGTTGTCTTCCATGGGTGCAAACACAGCCCTGCTCACGCCTGCCCAGGTACCCAGATTTGCATAGTTTGACATCATGAAAGCACCATCTGTGTTTCCTGCGAGCACAGACGCAAGCACCAAAGCTGCCCGTGATGCACGCACAGACCCGTAGTGCCAGCCAGCAGCTGCCCGGTCACCTCCCTCACGGTGCTCAGTGGCAAGGTGACTTGCCCTGTGTGAGGGCACGCTGTGTGGTGGCACCACATGGCACATCCAGCTCTTGGCCATGTGCTTGTCCCATCAGTAGCTGAACTACTTGGGAAATGCCCCTGCAGTTTACAACCTGATGCTTTAAGGCAAACAAACTCAGGCCCAGTTTTTCTTAAACCACAGCTGCTTTGGCCTAGCTTTCCAAAGCTGTGAGGGGATGGCACCATGTCTGCCATCCAGTGGAGACTACAGTCCCTTTACTATAGCAGATCCCTGGGGTCAGTGATGCACATATGCAGGTGCCCTCTCACTGTACACACTTGCATGCAAACAACCGCATATTTGCACATGAGAACAGTCCTAACATCTCTTGCCCTGCCCTCTTCCAGGGTAAGTGCACTTACAAGCACCAGCACTTGGTTCATCTGCCCAGCATGAAGAGTCTCTCTTTGGTTTCAATTCACTGACATTCATGTGCAAAAGGAAAGGGTGGAAATCTTGAGATTCCCCCAGGACAGCTAGGCGCTACGATTGCCCTTGTCATCTTTCAGGCTCACATGATAAAGCTGCTGTCTGCAGACCAGGTCCACGCCAACTGAATTGTTGTCTAGGCCAACCAACACCCACAGGGCCCAATCCCTTTTGTGCTCTCCCTCTTTGAACTGGGTAGAAATCATCTCAGTGAAAACTGCTGGTATTTTTAGGCCAGAGAAGAGCTGCTTGAATGGCCCATGGCTGGTTCCCTGCTTCCCCCTTGGGAACAGGGCATGCAGAAGAAAGCAGGGAGGAAAAGGCATGGTCACAGCAAGCTGTTTTGCAGCCATCCTCAGCTGCCTGGGTACCACAGAGAGCCTGCAGGCAGTTTATTCCAGAAATAACATAGGTCTGAAGAAACTCTACATAAAGGAGGAGTTCAAAGGTTACTCAGAGCCACCTTTGCTAAGAAGTGGGACCAAAGACCTAAGAACAGCTTCCCTCTGGCCTTAGTTAGCAGCTGGCTGAGTCAGCTGAACATCCATCATGCAGCAAAACGTGATAATTGTCTTGATCTGTGCTCCCCAAACTTGCCAACTGTGGCCAATGCCCACTGTTAGCAAATCTGACCCTCATTATCCGCTCTCCACCCTCGTCTTTCCGAGGCGCCGAGCACTGCAGTGTGCAATTAAGCACCCGCCATCAAGTTGCTCCGAGGCTGATTTGTCATCGCCAGCATTTGTTTGGGAATGTTTGTTGGGAAGCACATGGTGGCAGGGTCAGTGGATGTTGTTGAGGTTTTTTCTCTTGTGCCTGGGGGCCAGAGAGCTTTGTGCATTTCTCAGTATGTTAAACTCAATTAAAAAAAAAAATTAAAAAAACCCCCAACATCAGGATAACTTAAAGCAGATGTGAACACAACAAGCCTGAGACCCTTCTGAGCACAAACACGGCCATTTCATTGCAATTCCAAAAGGCTTTTCTGGCAAGCCTCCCCTCCATGTCCTACATTCTTTCATTCCAAGGAAGACAAACAATTCAGACTGGAGCAGCAAGGCACGTTTTTAAAATAAACAGGTTCCCTCCAATAATTTTTGCTGTTGTGTCATCCCAATACATGCATTCCTCTCTTAAAGTATCTTCTGGGATGATCTAAATGAGAATTTGTGTGACACCTTTCATTTAAGGTGTTCAAAGCACCTCATTCAGAGCCTCTTCATATCACAACACAGCATCTTCGTGACCTGAAGATACAGAGAGAAACTGTGGGATTTGTGGATACTAAAACCAAAAGTCCTGTGGAGCCTTTCACTGTTGGAAGAGGAACAGAGTTGAAATATGAAAGGGACTAATTGCTGGTGACATGGGGTTCAGTTCTCTGAGAACCAAGTTGCTTGGTTGTTAGTGCTCATCAGCACCAGGACTGTGGTTTTTAAGAACAGATAAAACCTGTTTTACCTTACAGGTATTTCAATGGCACAAACACAAGCCCATTTCTGGACAGAAGCACTGTCTGTAATAAATGACCTGGTTCAATTGTTACTTTGATTATCATCTCTGTAATTTCTACCTGTGTCCCTCAGTCCAGCAGCTGCCTTGCCTGCCTGCCTTCCTTCCTTCCTTCCTTCCTTCCTTCCTTCCTTCCTTCCTTCCTTCCTTCCTTCCTTCCTTCCTTCCTTCCTTCCTTCCTTCCTTCCTTCCTTCCTTCCTTCCTTCCTTCCTTCCTTCCTTCCTTCCTTCCGTTTAGCATCTAAGTTTCATGCTTACATTGCCAGCTACTTTTGACTCTGGCTTTGACTTCTCTGACTAATATCTGGACCCCCCTCCTGTTCATGAGCTCTGTAGCTTCACATTGCTCTATCTGTCTCTTGATGGGGAAAAACTGCCAAGTCTGGGAGGATTTTATTGGTTCCAAGTTTTGTTTCATTATCTATTTTCCATAGTCTTTTCCATGTGAAGGAACAGCTTCATTAAGGAGACGGGTGCGGACAATTCCAAAACCTACACCTGAGATTTAAGACTGTTTATCCTGCACCTTCCACATACCAGGAAACAAAACCAAGGTAGACCCAGCTTATAACTCTAGCCTTCTACCCAGGGAAAGCAGAAAACCAGCAGTAGCAATCTCCATTTCAAATCAAGATCACTCAGAAATACTTTGAGCTGCCCTGTGCAAGCAACTTGAAGGATTTCTTATGCCTTTTAGTTGAATGGCATTTAGATTAATAAAATAGATCTTAAAGAAGTAATAGTAGTGGTACTAAATATAATAGGAGATAGTAAATAATAAATAGTAGATAATAAAATTGATTGTTTCACACAAAATAAATAAAGAGGGATTAAAAAAAGAGGGAATGTCTTCTGCAAAGTGAGCACAGATCGTCTCCCTGCTACAACAGCTTCATCACAGGTTTCAAAGCTGGACTAAGTGCTGTTCACTTAGTGGGACACAGGTACAGATGTGATGGTTGATGTAATTGAAGCCTGGTGACTCTAGTGGAAGAGGTGAAGCAAGAGATGGCCTTCATAGCAAACCTCTTACAGGAGGTGGGTTGTTGCATCCTCTAAGAAGAAACATCTGCTTCACTCTACTAATAGGATTTTTATATTCCTCATGAGCTTAACACGGGAAACTATGTACAAAAAATAAATTGATCATTCCAAATCATGATCATGAAAAATCTTTAAATCTCCCAAATCCCTCTAAATCCCTTTACAGGATTCTGTACTTCTCACAGTAAGTTTCTTTGGTTAATTCTGCCACTGAGTTAAGGTACCCAGAGGAGAAATAAAAAAGCTGTGCTTGAAAAACATTTTTCTTTGACTGCTGGACTTCACAGGACCTGAAAAACCAAGGGGCAAGCACCCCACATCAAGGACAGCTGCATAAACTTCCTGAGCACAAGAAATTAATCATAATAAAAGGCTTTTAAATTTTTTTTAATACAGTTAGGTACCAAAGATAAAACGGTTATTTCCCAGAATTGTTCCTGTTTGGCACAGCTCCTGATTGCTTAGATGAGGAACTTTTATTATTGAGCTTTCTGTAACCTCTACCCTCAAAATCTGGGGAATGTCTTACATGGAAAATACAGAATGCACTAAAATTGCAAGCATTCCTGGTTTTTGCATTCCCTCCTACCAATATTTCTTCCTCCCCTTCAGAAACTCACCCCAGGGCCATGCAGGCAGCAGTCACTGAAGGCTGCTTCCAAGCTAACTTTTGGCTACTAGAAGCAGTTCTGAAAGTCGAATGAGACTGAATTGAGCAAAGTAAATCACTATATAAACCTACCCATGTTTGCTTCTTCTGGCATAAGATGATAAATTGTGTGCTAAAGGGTTTCAGGGTTTTCCCGTATTGATTGATGTTTCAGACATCTCTGCCTTCAGTGCTCAAAGGCTGTTTGCTGCCAACTCGTTATGTGTTCCTTTTTAGATGGTTCTACAACACAAAACCATGGTTTCTCTCTGCTGCATGAACCGATAGGAAATGAGAGCTCAGTGCTTATTGTCTGGAGCCAGCTTCATAAAGTGGCTTGGGAATGACTTCTTAAACCTGAGCAGAGTAGTGTCCAGTCACAAACCAGGCTCCAGTTGAAGCTGGTGAGCAGGAGGTAGGAGGAGGCAGAGGACAGATGACCTCCTGCTGTCTAAATACAGTATGAACACAAACACTGCAGTCACTTTACACCTTTGTTCACCCTGAATCTTTAAGCAATGGGGAAATGAAACTAAACTGAGAATCTCACAGAACCAAGTCCTACCCTGTTCAGGCTGGGGCGTGAGGGCAGAGGATGAGCAGCACAGCTGGGACCTCATCAGATGACATTGGAGCATACATCACAGCAGCTGCTCCTGAGGCAGGAGGGATGGGGAAGCTGCCTCCATCTGCCAGAGCTGTATCTAGTTCCATGCTGTAATTGCATTAGTATTATTTCATCACATACAGTGATTTTAACTGCTAGCTCATCCCATAGGCTCTGTGGGCAGAAAATACAATTTAGGGACACACTTGATCTGTAATAGACTTCAACATCAAAAACAAACATAAAGCTAATAAGTGCAAGAAAGGAAACTGATATTTGGAGATGGAGGAAGAATTGTGGCTCAGTTCTACAAGGCATTCACTCAGAGGAATAGGCCCTGTGAAATTTTCATGCAAGTGTGGAGGCTTTTCAGCAATTTCAGCTAAATCCTTCAGGCTTGTGCACACAGAGAGGTTAATTTGGTTTCAAGCAGTATGGATTAAAAGTAGAAAATTATTCCTGATTGATTCCCTGTGTGGTCACTTCTATTTTGGAATAAAAATATCTTACTTTGAACCAATGCAACTCATGCCAACCTGGTTTAAGTCTATTAACTCAGTCTTTTCTAACTAACTGTGCTCATAGAGACAATTGTTAAGGAACTGTCAGGAATTTCTTCACAGGCAGTCAGACCTTTACTAGGTCAGAAAAAAGACCTGAAATGTGGTATATCTACTAGATCAGACTCAGATATCCATTATATCATGAACAAGTTCAGGATAATTCTGTTTTCTTCCCCAAGCCAACTTTTATCTAATGTAGTGTAACCACCATAGGAATCCGACCACTGAATTTAGAGGAAGTTTTTCCAAGAACTGAAAGAAAAAAACATTATCAGACCTTCAGCAATGATTCAAGGGGACTAATTTGATGCTTTAATTCTATCTAACTAGTTTAAAAATTTGCATTTTGGAAAGGAAGTTTCAGAGGAGGGAAGGCATTGCAAGTCCTGAGTTGCTTGTTATTCATTTATTTAGCTAGAATTTGTGTTTAATCTGCTCCAACAATCAATTAAATGTTTTATGATTTTTTTCTGATGCAGATGCAAACAGTGAGAAATCCAAGCAATTCAACAGTCAGAAGACTGAGAGTGCAGAGATACCTTGATTGCTGAAGAACCAGCTGAGGAGAACCCTAGAGCTTCTCCAAAGACAGCCAAAGCTGGAAGATACCAACAAACTACTTGTGAGATCAGGGGGTGCTCTGGAGCCTAAAAGCAGAGATATCTAGCAACTCACCACTGGGCTACAGAGCATCTACCTTCTGCTCAGGAAGAAAGCCAGCATGGGCAAATCTATGTTTCTATAAACTATAAATAAACCAGCCACATCCAAAAGGCAGCATAGTAACTCAAAGGAAAATTATCTAGGATGGAATATCTGGTCATGTGGCAACACATTCAGACAAACTCCAGCAAAACCTCTCCCTCCTCCTGCCCCGCAGACAGAATTTTCACCCACCAAACTCACATTGTCCTCTCACCACAAACTCTTTCCACCATCAAGCCAAAACCATGTCACGTCCAGACTGAGCTCAGAAGGGCTAATCTAAAAACTATCTTTATAAATCTCTGGGTAGTGGATGAAGAAAGGAAGAATTAATTACCTGAATGAAAAAAAAAAGTGAGCAGCAATATGGGAATCTTAAAAGGCTGGAAGTTTTAGCCCATAGCATCTTTCAGTTTTCTGCTGTCACTCCAAGACTGGCTTGCTGTCCTCTCCTACAAGACTTTGGGCTTGTTAATAATATACATTTATGTACAGATTTCTCAGATCAGGGAGATTAGACAAATAGGTAGATGGAGCAATCTGATTTAAAAAAAAGAAAAAAAGAGATCACTGGGCAGAGGACACTGTATAAACATCAGTCACTTCAGTCACTGTTATTTACTATTTGTGAAGCATAGCAGGGTACACAGAATAGGGCAAGAGGAGGCCCATCACTGGGCTGCAAATGGACAGAGATGCCAAGCTATAAATATGCTGATATATTTTTACATTTGTTGTGGCAAAGTCAGGATGGTTGTTGTGATGCTGGGACATGGCTGGGCTGTTTTCTAATTATAATTAGATTCTGTTACTTTTCCAGTGTCATTATCAGAGGCACAGTCACGTGTGTTCGCTTTTAAATGCTACTGGCTCTACTAATTATTCTGGGCACAGGGGAACTCCACAGGCAGAAGGGAAATAATTCCAGTCCCGGGAGCGCCTCCTTCTGCTGTCAGCTGGTGAGTACCATTCTCTGGTATCATCACAATCCACAGCAGGGATATGCTGGAAGATGCTGTGACTGATTTTCTGATGCCAATCAGGGGGTGCTGTGGGGCTCCCTGCAGGTGCTCTTGCCTTGCCCTTGCTACTTGCCCTTATGTGCTGGTGCCCTCATGTCTGTAGGCGTTTTAGCACCTGTGGATTCAGAGGCAGGATTTGAAATCAAATGTACTGGAACATTTTCAGAATCCAAAAATAAATGACACCTGTCATTATAAAATGACTTGCTGAAGCAGCCACGCCTGAACGTCGTCAGAGCACCTGATGCTGAAAAGGCTTTTTGTTGTCACTTGTTGTACCCTTGCTCTGCATTCCACGAATGCCACTGCGGGAGCCTTCCCAAACAAGTTACAAGGAGCTGTGCCCAGGAAAACCAGGACCCGAGGATTTGTGGGTAAAGCTGATGTGGAGAAAGATTCTAGCTGAAAGCACTAGAGGACTTACAGGAGCAGTTCCTCAACTACAAATCCACAGGAAAGTGGAATTAAATGATTGGACTTGACAGCTAGGGAGAATTACACTGTCTCTGTTTAATCTTCCTTGTAGGATATCACAGCCAAGGCAAGGGGAGGAAGCAGCCTACCACAGTAATACAACATTTGAGGACCTTTTTTGTTCTTTTTGGAATTATATGCTACCAAGAGCATTTCTGACACTAAGCAAATAGTAGGAAGAAAAGTGAGATGGTTCTATACAAATATACGAATGCTCCTGGAAGACTTGGCCATACAGCCTTAATTGCTGGTCTGTCTGATCAGGTTTGATCAATGCTCAAGCCTTGGAACTTGATTGACACCAAGCTAGGAGATTCCAGATTCTGCATCTGAGCCATTTCCAGGATGCGTCCCGCCCTGTGCAATGACCTCTGGTACTGCAATATAAAGGCTTGTGGTCCATCAGACCCTGCAAACATCACTGTATTAACAGAGATACAGTTTTAGGGCTTATGTATTCCTTTATGCTTGTATCTGAATGAATTGTTGGAGCTTCAGAGGGAAAAAAACTTTCAAGATTATCCATGGTGTTGCTTTTACCAGGCTGTTCTTTACATGGTCTGTCCATGTCTGAAAGGAAGAACTGACTGACCTGATTGACCTCTATGTCCAGAAAGCAAGGTATTGGTGCCCAGAGTATGTCTTCTTTTGCTTAGCATCAAGCCCTGAGTTCTATTTCATTTTTATCAAAAGCTGTTTCCCTTCCTGATTATTATTTCTTGAATTTGTAGATTGTTTTGAAGTCACCTTTTAATCATCTTGTAGAGCTAGGCCATGTATACTTAGCTCTATTCACCTTTCTTTATTTAGCTGCTATACTGCCAGGCAAGATGCTCCCATCAGATTGCTCTTCACCTTCCCTGCTCAGCCTGAACACCAGTTATCCTCAATCCAAGGGACCAATCACCTCTGTAGCCTGGGCTACTCCACAGGTGGGTGCAGGACAGGGCAATGGAGGAGAGCATTTCACCCCACTTTACACCTTGGAAATGTAGGGGTACAATCTAAAAGAATCCTTTTTGCTTTGAAGAACACTTTATTCATCCTCCAAAAGAGGAAGGCTAATTGGCTGGCTGCTCTGACAGTATTTTCTCTTGGGATAAGAAGTTGCAGTCCTTCAGCATTCTGAACTTTTTAATCCTGGTGCCAAATGCATTTCTCTGAATTAATATTGGTGGAATGAAAAGGCTTTCTTCTTTGCTTCAATCTTCTCTCCCAGGATAAATCTTTTTGGAATTTGCTTTATATATTGTGCTTTTGAATGTTCTTTTAAATGTTAAAAAATGACTGTGTGAGAATGTCGCCTTCTCATTAGCAAAATTTACTACATATTTTCCTCCATTGTTACCAGTACAGTTCCAGCAGTGTTAACAATGGGAACCCTAGAGCAAATGGTCTGGCACCAGCACTTGTCATCTCAGTATGGCTGGTCAAAAATGTGTTTGAAAAGTGGTTTTGTGTTTTTTAAATGTGCTTGTTTTGAGTAAGCATTTCCAAATGAATTTCATTTTAATAAAAATCTAACTTTTTGTTAGATTTTATTCAGGAAGATAGTGGAGGTTTTGTGCTTTTTTTTAGGAAAATCTATGGTGGTGACTAAAAGAAAGGGATTACCCCAGTACCTGCCTTTCTCTTGACTGGGGGAAGGAAGTTAACAAAAAAAGGCCAGGAGGGTATGATTTTCATCATCAGAATGACATTAAGCAGTGCTTTTTAAATTCAAAATTTCTAATAAAATGGAAAAAAACCCCAAATATAAACCTTCTGATGTCTTTAAAAAATTTATTCTAGTGTGTATCCCTTCTCTTTGTAGCACAGATCAGTGTCAGTATAATACAGCCCATTGTGACAACAATGTGCAAGTTTTCAGATTTCCATGAAGCTTTCAACACCACAGGTACAGAAACCTGAGCTAGATTCAGCAACGGTAGGAAATGCTTAGTGTTTCTAGCACTGGTTGGAAGTGTAGCAGCAAAACCCTCTGGTGAAAGCTCTGTGGGATTCAGAAATGGTTCTCTCTGATATTAAAACTTGATAAGCTACAAAAGCTGCTTCCATTCATTGGAAAATACTACTACTTTTTTTCCCTTTTGCAATTACTTGGTCTCCTTTGTTAACACAAATCTTTGCTGTAACTAAAATACAGAAAAAGCAAATGCTCTGAAATCCTTTATCTGTGCCTTCCTATAGCCATGGAAACAGCATTTTTCCTTCCCAGGGCAAGGCCAGTTGGATTTGTTGTGGGTTTTTTCTTGCAATCTGTCACAAAGTCTATTTGCTTCCTGTGAATATACAAATCAAGATCCTGGACTGAAGCATTTTTGTTTCCACTCAGACCAAAGGTCACACCTGGGCACGACCTGAACTTGACCAGCCTTCCTCAGTGAACTCTTTTTTATGCTGTTCTCATAATGAATTTAAGTCCTCAGCTGTTATTACTTCTGCAAACCTACTGCTTCCTTCCTGGTGTTAGACTAGGATTCAGAGGACCCAGTTAATACTCACAGCTCTATCCAATTTAAGGAGAGGATCTGGAGTTCAATTAAGTCGCTTACTGGCTGATTCTGAACCTGAGCTGGGACCAAATTGTGTTAGGACCTTCCACTGGGTCAGACCAAAATAACCCGAGATATCTCAGCACACCTGAACAAAAGCCTCCCACCTCCTCCCATTTAATGCTCTACATTCCCAGGGGTCCAGTGGAAATGCTTGCATTTGTATAAGAATTTACTCACTGGCAATGCAGCTTCTTTTATTTGATGCTGGCATAAAGTGATACTATTAATAGTTTGTGATCTACTGCACCTTTCATCTGAGGATCTCTCTCAAAGCATTTTAGGAGGCTGAATCAGTTTTCAAAACACTCCTGTGTAATACTATCCCTATTTTACTGGAAGGAAAACTAAGGCGGTGGGAGGCAATTTTCCCAAGGGTTCATTGGTAGAGTCAGAAATAGAGCCCTGGACTCATGCTCCAAATATAGCCTACATTCTCATCCCATGTCTGAAAACTGAATGCAGGAGTTCCCCCTTTCAACACCAAACACACCTTCTGCCTGGTGGTTTGTGCTTCCGAAACGGCTGCCTGTTGCCATGGGAACTGCAGTTCAGATGGCTGGACCAGATTTACTTCAATTACATCAATGCAAATCATGAACAAATTCATTGAAATTAATGGAGCTACTCCAGATTTCCATGAGGAAGGATACGGAGTAGAATCAGTCCATCTGGATTTGGTATAAGAAGGTGGCAATCTCTTGAGAGTGGGAAAAAAATTCTTTGATCCTCACAGGGCGGAAACGATGAAGGGTAATTTGCAGCAAAGGTATAGAAAACAAATCCAAACCTTGACTTTACACAGGGTGACCTGATATTCTCAGATCTACTTCTGAACATCACCAGTAGAAGCTCCTAGGGTTCCCAAACAAGTGTACTGCTTCCTCCTTGTACTGAGAAAAAAACCAGATTCATGCTCTGCTGTGAGAATAAGGGATGGTGAAGAATGGAGTAAAAGATCTTATAGGAAGTGGAAAAGACCAGTTTGTGCTGCTGTTTGCAGGAAAGGTCTCACATGGATGAGGGAGCTGGTAGTGAGTCCCCAGGTTGCCTCCCTGTGGCCTCTTCCTGGAGGGGAAGGGAATGCTTGATGGAACAGGAATCCGAATAGATTCCTGTTCCTTTGGTGCCTGCCACAACATCATGAGAATCTGAATTGCTGCTGACCAGGGAAATGGAAGAAATGTGGGAGGCAAGATGTGAAACCTAGAGACCTCTTCTAGCAATAGGAACCATCACCCCATAGCTTCCTCATTACTTTGTAGCAGGTCTCCAGGCCAGAAAGCAAAAGTCAGGCTGGCACAGCCAGTGTCCCCTCCCAGTCATGCACCGCTTGGTGTGCGCTGGGAAATGGAGGTTGTCCCTGGGAGAGGAAGGGCACGGTACACTACAGGGAAGGGGCATCTCAAAGGCTTGGAAATCGATCACCCTGCGCTTGTGCTAATGCATGAAGTCTAATTTGAGATGAACTGCTCCTATGATACTGGAAAGCAAGCCATCCTGCTTCCCCGGATGAGTAAACAGCTACTGTTTCATACAGTTCCCAAAGATACTGGAAACACCCTCCTATAAAGCTCAGTCTTTCACACTAGCAGAGAATATGCTGTTAATCTTGCTGGACTTCAAACACTTTAATCTACAATTATTTAGCTTCATTAATTAATACTGAAACTTCCCCAAGGCACCAGCCATGCAGATTAGATCCTTGCTGGCCACGCAAGAGAAACCCTTTGGATCAGGTAGATTCAGTACTCAAAGAAGGTGTTATCACTGTGTCAAAACTGATGCGGATTCTCTGAGTGGAGACTACTGAATATCCAAACAAGAGATGGGAAGCCTAAGAGCAGCAAGGTTTGGCACCATCTGCTGTTCCTTACAGAAAAAAAAAAATGCAGAACTTTCTGATCTATTTAGACATTTACACTGCAAAAGCTGTTCTGATCTCGGGTCAAGGGGCACCTGGCAGTGACACTGGACAGTGGTAGGACTCAGCACCCAATTTAGAGGACTGCAGCCACTGTCCCAGGGGGACACTGCAACATCACCTTTGCATAGGTCTAAGATGCAGCAAAGATTTACTCTGAAAAGCAGAGCTGATCAGACTAAACATTGTGGCCTAATAGCACGGTGACTCTGCTAAAAGTCCCAAAGCTGGATCTGAGTCACGCATGTTCAGCCAGGCCAAGTTTTGGATACATATTTCAAAAGCCTCAGTATTTCTTGCAAAACAAACATTACTCTTTTGCCCACCTCGAAGTAAGAGGTCAATGATCTGATTCGGTATCTAATCACATGTTAAAACTTGGCTTTGTCCCATCATTGTATCATAAGCTTGACATGAGGTTCAAGCCTTTAAAGATATCCCTTCTTACATGTGGACTTGAGGTTCATACAGAATCACAGAATTTTTTTGAGTTGGAAGGTTCAGGCTGAGGGTCCAAGGTGAGCTCTTTCCACACCTGCTGCTAGAACTGCTACCAAGCAAAATATGATTGGAGATAATACAGAAATTGAATTTCTATGTTTCAAATATTTCCAGTTTCTTAGCTCCATTTCTTGGGAAGATATGAATCCAAATTTTCTCTCTTTTTTTTTTTTTTTTTTTTTTAAGAAACATTTTTCCAACTCAAAATATTGGGGAAATGCTTGAAAAAGCAACATAAAATTGATTTGTCATAAGACTAATAACAAATTGTGCTCTTAAAAACAAATTAGTGGATTTTATGTCCATTTAATTGTATGTGTGAAGGCCCAATGAATAAGATTCAATTACTGGACGTTAGTAATACTACAGATGCCACTGGTATGAGACAGCAATATCTATTCATGGAGGATAAGGGCAACAAGCCAACTTCTTCCCTTAAGTTAGACCACATTAGTCTCCTGCACAATCCCCAAGAAGATTTGTAATAGCAGAAAGGAGGCTCTCCACTGACTGTAGAAACTATTACCATACATTTTTACATACATGATTACCATAATTTGAAGGAGTAAAATGTTTACAAGGAAAGGCAAAAATTCTCAAAATTTGAGTTGGCTGCTCTTTGTTAAAAGTTCAGAAATTAAGCAGCTGCATTAATACTGAAGCCATACATTGTGAACAGCTTCTTGAAGAAAGTAAAATTATTTCTAGGTCTGATAGAAACATCAATGAATGAATATTTCCACTTCCAGATGATCCAAATATGCTCATTTTCTCAGAAATCTTGGAAGGAATGTTTGAGAAAGACAGTCACAAGCTTCCAGAATTAGCTACTGTTCCACAGAGTGTTTTAGAGACATAACTCTGCTGTACACTACAGGCAGTAGCTCTAGACATTGCAAGTCTTCTGTATCTAAGAATGGCAAAGAAAATCCTTTAGATCTTTGTTTTATCAATACTTATTGGAAATGGAAGTATATCATGGCACAAGGCAGAGTAACAGGTAACATCCAAGCTACAGTTTTTCTCATTTTGTCCTGCCAAGCATCTCTGGCCATGAACTTACACCAGAATACTGACAGACAACTGGGCTTTTTCCCCCGTCCTGCATGGCTGCCTGTGGAAGCTGGTAACCAATGCAATCATACCATCCATTGGACTGAAATTATAAAAGGAGCTTTGCAAAGTCAGAAAGTATCAGAACACATTGCTATGAAGCCTCCATGCAAAGGCCTTATACCAGAAACTTCACCATACAGCTTGCTTTTGCTGGATTTTCCCTGTGGGTTTTTTTTCAGTTACTGTTCATTGCCATTTTTCAGACTATGTGACTCTGTTCCCAGGGGCAGAGATCAGTTACAGTAACACCCTGAGCTCAAAAAGAGGGAAGCTGAAAACTGTGTTAACTAAATATAGATACAGTTTGGTTTGCAGAAATAAACTTTACCTGTAAAAGTCAAAAGCACATAGCACACTGTGATATGGAAGTCCTTGATTACCACCCCTCAGTAATGGGACAGATTAACAAAGAAAAAACACCCACAGACAAAACAAGTTCTAATTACAAAATTGTGTCAAAAGCAAAGAGCCATAAAAAGGGAGCAGCAGTAAATTATCTCAGATGCTGCATGAAAACAAAAAAAAAAGTTTGGTTATGATGTTCTCTAGCATGGCCTTCACTTGCTAGAGTTATTGATTTGCCTGTTTTGCATGGCTTTTTTGGCTCTGAGACTCAAAGTTCTGGATAAAGTCAAAAACCAGCCTGTCCTTTTCCCATGGTCCCAACACACAAACTGCCTCCACCTGAAGAATGGCCGTGCCCTGTAGCCAGGCCATGCAATGGAGAACCATGCAGAGATCCCTCAGCCAGCTGAGACCAGACAGGCCAGGCCCACACTGTGGTTTAGCATGGGCAGAGCTACATCAGGTCCATCCAGACATGCCATTATCTCCTTAGAAGAGAGTCTCTCATAGTGAGAAATCAGGTTCAGATGAATGAAATTCAGTCTGACCCGGGTGAATAAAGGGAGAGGAATTAATGCTGTGGAACAGGGATACTTTGATAAATTCCATGTGCATTTCCAGTGAGGCCAAATTTTGAACTAATACATTAGTCTCCACAAGCCTCTGTTTTCCCATATAAGAAACCAGGGTATAAAATGCTCACTTTCTTCAGAGAGAGGCCACATGGGTAAACCCTCTAACATTCCCAATAGGGACCAATTGCCAAAAGCTGTAAAACATGTAAGAGATTCATTCCCATTCCACAAGCATTTTGTCTTTATTCTAAATGAAACCTAAAATTAATGGCCAAAAAATTGGGGAGTTCAAAATCTCAGTGACGAAAATTACGTCAAAACATAACGCTAATGTCACACAACAGCTCCTCCCCACACCCTTCCCCTGGTGCAGAACCTGACCTACTTGATACATATTCCTGCACTAAGGCCCCAGTGCTAAGTATCTTAGACCCCTCAAATCGCATTCCAGACTTATAATTGCAAAGCAGCTGTCAGCCCTGAGCCCTGCCACCGAACCTCCCCATCTGTTCAGCCCAGCTAGCATTACAGCAGAGGACAGCATGAAGGCTGAAACTGTATCATATGTGAAGACAGAACCTGCACTGCCCACAGGGCCAGATGAGATCACTTGCACTTTCATGGTCTTGAAATCTTTCAGGCTTTAGAAGAGTAGTGGGCAGAGGCTGATCAGAAGAGAGAAGGGACACAGGCAGAAGGATCAAATTCTGCAACATGACTCTGGCAGCTGAGTCAAAAAGACAGACAACCTTAGCTTCACTGGGCAGGAGATGTTTGACTTCTGGCAGGGCTGAGAATAACTTGAGAGCCCCTTAGAGGAAAACCTGATACTGTGACTTTCACCAAACCCTCCCCCTCCACATCTTTTGCTATTAACCCTTTCTGTAGTGGTTGATTTTACGTAGTCTTAAGTCATCTGACCTGAAATGAATACCTTGAGCAAAAGCCCTTCCTGAGTTTGTGTGCTACTGCTTACACAGTGTGTTGATGGGGAAGAACCTGTCCCTGAGTCAAACTAAATAGTGGACCCTGTCCTGTAGTCTGTACTACTAACATCAGCAAAGCTACAGATAAAAGCTAATCATTCTTCAATTGCAAGAACAACTATGGAAGTGTAAAGGAAGGATTTAAAGGTATGGCATCAGCTGATTTGCACTAATTCAGTTTCAGGGGAATATACCATATTTTTTTCTGGGAGCTGGAAGTTCTCTGACTTGTTATCTTGTCAGCATGTAGACTGAGAACAAGCAGGGGATACAATAAACATCTCCTGAGTCCCATGACTTTCAGATCCTCCCTAACCCCTAGCCCTAAGCCACTATGAGTGGTCAGCAGGTGCTAAGAAGATGAGAGGAACAAAGCATGATGCCATTTTCCCCCTGTTGAAACAGAAGAGCTGCTGCCCTCCCAGTACCATCCATGCCAACAGTTCAGGCAGCTCTGTGCTTAGCTCCAGTGGTCCTCATGCTGACAGATGTTCATGCTCATGGCTACCATGGTCACTTTCTCTACCCTGCCTTCCCAGCTAAACTCTCCTCTTTTAACCCTGCTGCTTGTGTCTCCAGGTGGATCTAAGATCCCCAGTTGCTCTCAGAGTAAGGAAAATGTTCCCAGTCGATCTTCCTGAGGAGTTTCTGCAGTTTGGGACCCACCCATGAGACACCCAAACCCATAACACAAGTGGCATCTCACTGACCGGAGCTCCTCGTTGCATGCTCAGCACAGCCAGGATGCTCAGCACAGCCAGGATGCTCCATGACCCGCTGTGGCAGCAGCGCCTGGGGCCCAAGCCTGCTCGCCTGAGTCCATGTGAGATCGCACGTTGCCAGAGGAGCTGCTCTGCCGAGCGCGCGTGCCTGCTTGTGTGTGCACACAGCCCTGCATGTGTGCCCGTGCCCGCCAGCACCAGGCTCCCACATGGCAGCAGATTGGAGGCAGAAGCTGATGTCTCACAAATTCATTTTCTGGCAGAGCAGAGATGGGGGAAGGGACAAGCACTCTTTGTCAGCCCACGCGTTACACGGAGTCCCAGCCCGGAGAGGCCAAAAGTCTGAAAGGCACAGAAGGCGTGTGCTGCCGCAGCAGCTCTGCCCTCGCTCCCCTGGACCAGCTGGCGCGAGGGCAGCTGTGAGTTCAGCAGCTGGGGCAGAAGGGATGGTGACGCACGGTGCTATATCTGGAGATCTGCTTTATCATTTTCTGTATTAACCTCTGAACCTTTGGGTTCTGAGGGACAGATCCTGAGCTCTGGGCATGCCCTCCCTGCATAGCCCTACAGACACTGGTACAGCTACTGGTGATGGTTCTCATCAAGAGCTGGCTTCGGAGATTGCTGACCAGCAAACATGGATACGTGTCACCACTGCCACCAAGTGCAGAGCACAGGTTACCCAAGTGCACTGCCCCAGAGAGTCCTACTTTGGATGCAGAGTCTGGAGCCACATGATCAGAGACATCAGCCAGGACTTTCTGTCTGGAGTAAAGCAAACTGTCTCCACAATTTACCTGCAGTACTAAGGCTGCAGTTTGGTATTTACATCACTCTGGTATGTGTTGCCACCCTGCCTAAACATTGGCATATTCAGAAGCTTTTGCAACCTATCCAGAAAAAATATCCCCCACAATAAGATGATGCTGCCTTCCTGAAACCTCCATGTGAAGAAGGGCCAACATTTCCCAGGCTACTGGTGGAATCCCACTTCTGACTCAGGGTATGTCTAATCTCAGACTGCTGGAAGGCTGGAGGACATAATGGGCAAAGGGTCATGCTGCACCTTTCTGGATCTTCTGTCTCCACCATTGGCTAAGACTAGTGACAGGATACAGAGCAACACAGATTTTTAGCCTGGCCCAGAAATTCTGTTCTTGTAGCAAATGAAGAGATATATTTTATTGCCTGGATAACCTTTGATTCCACACATGCCTCCCTATTTCAAAGTGGTAATTAGGAGCGAAGCTGAAAGGGCAACATGTCCTTTACTCTAGATCTCCAGCCAAGTCCAGAGGCACAGGTTCCACTCACAGACAAGCAGGAATGCTCACGCGGACACTTAGGATATCAAAGGATTTGAGCAGCAACGCAGGTAGCAACACATGACAAATCTTTATCATAAGATGTGGTTTGCTAGCACGTGTGGACTGGCATCTCCAAAACATGTTAGGAAAAACCAAGCACCATGTCGGAAACAGTTGCACTGAATCATTCTGACTCATAGTTTTGGGTACAGCTCTTGGGTGTCTCTCATCTCAGTCACACTTATCATGGAACAAAGAGCAAGGCCAGCTTTAAAGGACACACAGCTTAGGTTACTGAATATGCAGAATGGCAGCCTGGACTGTACTGCTCAAACAGAGCCACAAAAAGCTTGTACAGGCCAGGCTGGACAGTTGGAGAAAGATAGATCTCATGTCCCATGATTTAGTTTGAGAACTAACACCAGATGGCACTTTCTGCCATCAAAAATCAGGGCACAGGGCCCAACTGGACTCTGCCCAAAGCAGCATGATTGTCACATTTTGTGACATTCAGTGGACTATGTCAGACCACCATAAACTTGTAACTCAGAACCACTTAATAAGCTCCTTCCCCAATGATTTATGAGGGGTCAGCCCTTGTTCTGAACATCCATATGGTCTGTCTGTAGCAACCTAAGGTAGATACTGTTTGCATTATCTATTGTGCATTCGGTCTCCCCTGTAAAGGCATGTGTAGTCCTCTCACTAGGGAAAATATAACCGAGGAGAAGGCAGCTTGAAATTTTCACCTATCAACAAGTCATGACACAGCCCAGTCTCCAACCGCCTGTTCCTGGCTTGCCAACACACAAATAGGAAATATCTTTCTGTCTTCTTCAATTGGATTTCAGCTCATACGAACTGTCTGTTTTGTGGGGGTTTTTTTCACGTAATGACAAGTCCTTTTCGGAACATTTCAAGGTCCTTATAAGGCCTTACTACCTTAATGTCAGAGATGGCATCTTTCCTAAATACCAGTAGTACTAATTTTCACCAATATAAAAGACAGTTTTAAATTGCTCTCTGTACGACATTGAAACTGGCAGTTCTATAATGAACTCTGGATTCTGCAATCAGATTGAGTGTTCAATAAATATCAAGAGCAACCTGCTTATGCCAGAGCAAGATTTCAGAATTTTGTATTTTGAATATCAAAAATACATTTTCTTTCCAGCTCCTAGAAAAGAAAGGATAGAAGAAGAAGCCTGGGACTGACCTACTTTTCTTGCCAAATCAGTCCATTATTGAGCCAAAAGTATTCTATCAAACTTCTTATTGTTCTTAGCAAAGCAATGCCATTTCTATGAATTCAGAATGATTTGTGAAAAGCAACCTCTTGTTTTGTGACCTGCAAATTTCTACACAAGTCTTTCAAACAGTTCCAGAGCTCCCAAACTTAGGAAATTGCCCCTGTGAGACAATTTCTGTAATCTCCTTGATCTTTCCCACTTATTAAAGTGACAGTGCTTATTACTGCAGAATACAAACTTGCCAAATGTCAAGGATTTTTTCTATGGCCCCCTTAGTATTTGATAGTTTTTCTAATCCTCAGCTTCTAAATTCAGATGATAAACTGATAATTTCATAGAATCATAGGATGGCTTGGGTTGGAAGGGACCTTTAAGATAATCTAGTTCTAACCCTCTGCATGGGCAGGGACACCTCCCACTAGACCAGGTTGCTCAAAGCCCCATCCAGCCTGGCCTTGAACTCTGCCAGGGAGGGGGCAGCCATAACTTCCCTGGGCAACCTGTTCTGGTGTCTCATCACCCTCATGCTGAAGAATTTCTTCTTAATGCCTAACCTAAATCTCCCCTCTTCTAGCTTAAAACCATTACCCCTTGTCCTATCACTACACACTCTGGTAATAAGCTGCTCCCCAGCTTTCCTGCAGCCCCTTCAGATACTGGAAGGTGCTATGAGGTCTCCTCAGAGCCTTCTCTTCTCCAGGCTGAACAGCCCTGACTCCCTCAGCCTGTCCCCAGAGCAGAGGTGCTCCAGCCCTTTGACCATCTTCATGGCCTCCTCTGGACTTGCTCCAAGAGGTCTATGTCCTTCCTGTGCTGAGGGCTCCAGAACTGGACACCATCCTTCAGGTGAGGTCTCACGAGTGCAGAGCAGAGGGGCAGAATACCTCCCTTCATCTGCTGGCCATGCTGCTTTTGATGCAGCCCTGGACATGGCTGGCTTTCTGGACTGCAACTGCACATTGTTGCTTTGTTTTAAAAAGAAAGAAAATATTTTAGCTCCCTTATTTGCAAAGAGCAGCTTCAAGTCATGAACCCTGGAGGCTATGCCACCAGACAATAATAATAAAAAAAAAAGTACCAACTTATTATTACTTTTAAAATGTAAATGCAAAACTCAGGATTTTCTGGAGTCTTATGCATGATTCTCTGAGTGCTGGGAGTTGGGGGTCAATGAAATAAGCTCATTCCCAAACAATGCATTGAGAAATAAGTTGTTTTTACCCTTCTCAAATTAACTCATTTCTCAGTTCAAGTGTAACTGTTCACAGGAAGCAATTGCTATTCTGGAGAGATGACAGGGTCTGAGGGAGCAGTGCCTGGGCAAAAGTCTCCTCTTACATCTGTCTGGGAGAGCACACTCTCCACATCCTATCACCATTGCAGCTACTCTTGGCCTGTCATATCAAGTTTGATCCTCAACCTGTGATTATATTTTTCCACCTACAGATGCCAGTGACTGAGTCACTTGGAGATCTGAATAGAAATCATGAGTGATCTTCTTGATAGTAAGGAGGAAGGACTCAGGACAGTCCCCCTTATAGCTAGGAGATACTCAACAATATGATGTTCAGATAAAGATGAGAAAGAGGAAATGGGATTGGAAGTAGGATCACTTGAGAAGGTGTCCATGTCTCTGGAGAAAAGAACCTCATAAGACCTTAGCCTTGACTCTGGCCCCAGAAATGCACATCCACAACAAGCTACACATAGCTAGATGTCTCACAAAGATCACCAGCTCTAAAAAATTGTAACACTCTTAAAAAAAATAAACACTTTTTTTTTTGCAAAACCTTTCCAACCTGAAGCGTTTCTTGGCTGTCTTGTATATTACTCATTTTTTTTGAGGGAAATTTTTCATTCTCCCTTCCCATGTCTAAGCAGTCAGCAAACATCTGACTGCTTCACTACATAGATCCCCTTTCTGGATCCTGCTCCAGTCTTGATTAACCCACACATGCATTGTTGGAACAAAGAATGCTCCTGGCATCCATAGCCTTTGACTTCAGAAGTTTGTTTAGCAGCTGATGTCCTTGCATATATGCACAGGTAACACAGAAAAGTCCTAAAAGTAGCTGGATTTTGCTGCAAGAGAAGCAGAGGTGAAGCAGAGCAGAAGCAGAGGGCTGTCAAATGACACGTACAAATAATAGGATGTGGATTCAGTATGCAGCATCTTTACAAGAACTAAGTTGTTTTTTTGTTTTTGTTTTGTTTTGTTTTGTTTTCTTGTGACTTTTAAACCAGCCCACAGAGAGCACAGCCCCTTTTAAAATCCCAGCAGGAACTTCCAGAAAATTAATGGGCTTGTTGAGGCCAGGTCCCAGCTTCACAGACTCCTGAAGCAAAATCGTGCTCTGTGTAGGCTGTCAGATGCAATACACAACAAACTCAAATGTTCAGAATTTACCAGGAACTCAGGACAAATCTGTAGAAATCAAAACTGTCCCAATTAATTGGGATGTCTGCCAACTCTAACATCACATGTTCAGACAAAGAGTGCAGTACAGAATACACTTCTGATGGCCAGATTTCTTAGCAAATGGTTTAGCATAAAGAAGAAAACCCTTCTGTCCTCTTCACTATTTACAGCCTACATATAGGCTATAGAAAGCTCTCCAGATCTGCTTGGATAGACAAAAGCAAACTCACATCCCATCATGGGCGTTTGTGCAACCCAGTCTCTAGGATCCTGGAGGAACACAGAGCTCCCAGGAGTCCTCTTAAACAGGCTGAAAATAAACAGCTAAGTCTGAGAGGAATCCTTGTGTAGAGTTACCCTAGCATTAGCTAGGGCAAATGCTAACACCTTACTTTTGTCCTGAGACATTTGTGAGTAGCTACTGAACCCAACAGAAGCCTCAGCTGTGCGCTGGAGACAAAACTGGTTTGATTTTTTTCAGCTCAGTATTCCAATTTCTGTGCCAGAGCATTTCCAAAACACCATTTTCCATTAAGTTTTCCAGATTACAATATTTCCATAAATGAAGGCATGGCTCAGAGAAAGCCCGGAGGGATTATAAAGAACATCTTTTATATCCTTTACAGGCCACAAAACTCTGGTTAATGCCAAGGAGGATGTGCTGCATACACCCACAGGTCTGCATCATGGACCTGAAGAAAGACAGGCAAGTTGGTGCTGCACACATCTACGCTGACTGCCAAATTTTCAGGCATGTGTGCACAAACACTCCTTTTACACTTCCAAGAGTGCAGAGCTCCCAGGTCTCCTGGCTCAGACAGTGCAGCCCTATCAGAACTCCATTCCTGCATCCGTTCACTTTTCCGTGGATTTGCCTGCATGCGAAAACAAATTACAAGACCAGGCTTCCAACAAGAACCTGCAGTGGGTGTCTTAGGGCAAAGAAAAATGTCCTGGTTCTCCATCCTAATTGCACACTTGTGCTCTCTGAAAAGAGCAGCCAGGTGGCAGCTCCATCATGCTGATTGCTCTGCACTTCTTTATTTTCCTCCCCTTTTTCTGCAAACACATAATTTACTCTGCTTGAAGGAGCCTATCGAGTGCCTAGCTGTCTGCAACAAGCTCCTTCTGGGAGCAGCTGGACTGGTACACACTGAATGGAGAGGCAGCCCACCTCCCTTCAGAAGAGGCAAAGGAAGGGTACTGGCAGGAGACAGGGAATTCAGGCATGCTCTGTGCAGCAGTGGCACCCGTCCGTCCCACCTCCTCCTCCCAGCACTGCTTGAACATTCTGTGCTGCTGCTGGCTGCCCAGGATGTCACCATGAATAAGTATAACTGTCAGATTAAATCACTGCCTGGGTGGGATCTGCTGAGCCTACGACACACATTCTGGGCACCTAAGTCAGGCCAGGGAATCTGTCCAAGACAGAAATCTAACTGGAGCTGCTTCACATGGCAAATCAGCTTTGGTGCTAGAGGATGAAAGTATGTCCTGCCTTGTGTCAAGAGTGCTAGAGGGGGCAAGAGGAGGAGACATACAGACTCCCTTCATGGCTAATGCACTTGTAGAGTAACTATTTAAATACCCAGAGGCCCAGAGCACAAGGATGAAGTGACGACTATTGCTGACAAAGCAGAGCTTTGTGTGGTGGGAGCACAGAGAGCTTGTGGTCTCTAAGCAGTGATGGTCAGAGGGACAGCAAAGGTTTATTGCTGGCACCCAACACCCAGAAAGGACTTGGCTTTATCTCAAAGCCTCACCCAGTGACCATCCACACTGCAAGTTCTAGCTGCTGAGGAGAAAGGCATGAATTACTTCACCCCACCTAAGTCCTCACAGCTGCTGGCACTGTGATGGTGCCACCCATTAATTCTCTAGCCTAGTCTAGGCTCAGAGCTTATTCTTCAAAATTGTCCTTCCATGGATTACTACTGGGCCCACAGTACAGAAAGTGGAGACATTTATGTGCTTGCCTAACAGCTTCTGGAAGGTCTGGCCCTACTTGTCTGCACTGCTCTGTGTCCACCACGAATCCATTTGACCAATGGTTCACCAGTACTGCTCAACCCATGATGCTCCCCAGATATTTCAGAATATCTTAGGAAAAAAAAAAAAAAAAAAAAAAAAAGCAGAGTGGTAAAAACCATACCTATTGAGAGAATAAGGAAAGGGAAATCATATATGGACATCTTCCCTCTCATTTGCAGATTGCTTCATATGAAAACACAAGCAAACTTATCCTGTGCCTGCAGTTTCAGCTACAGCTATGTCACCACCATTTCTAAGTGTGCTAATGTCTGTAACATTTTATGTTGAGCTCTTTTCCTCCCACTTTAAATATTTCTCCTGTCACTAACGGTTTGTGAAAACCACGGTGTTCTGGAAGCTGTGTTTCTTAGATACATCTGCCACCTGCCTGTGAGTGGAATGCTGATTTCTGATGAGTATATACTGCCATGCCATACCTTTGCATGGCAAAAGAGGAGGCCTGCTTACCCTTGCTGTGACCTTTGGTGACCCTGGCACCAGGCCAAAGAGCCATCTCTGAGTGGCTTCATTCATGCCTTACTGTTTAATCAGGCAAAGCAGCAGTAGTTTAAACAAACTTGCCTTGAATGTGCTCACTGAATGAATAGTAATGACCATAACACTTTATGCTAATAGTCTTTCACCCAGTGCAATGCCAGTGCTTCATAAGGAGGGGGGGGGAGGGGGAATTATTTGTCTTTATTTTTATGAAGACAAGTGTGGAAAAAGTGAACTATAATAAGGTGAAACACTTCTGCACAAGTGTTTCTTTGGCACAAACAATGGCACAGATCCCAGCAGGAAACACTGCCAGTCTCTGGCACTAACCACTACACGTTAGTCTCCAAGCTGACAAAAAATGGATGCTCTCAGACCTAACCTCAAAGTGTGCTGCTGTCTTAGTGAATCTCAACGCAGCCACTGTTCTCTCACTGTCACTGAAATAAAGAGTACAAACAGTACTGCTGCTGTGGCTGTTAGCCTTATCAAAGACCATAAGACCCTTAATTAGGACAACTGAAAGGCTGACTGACCTTTAGTGCTCCTTAGCATCCCACAGGAAAGATCGTACCACTAAGAAGCTTCTCTGTGCTCCCCAAAAACCACCTAAGAACCCACCTGCTCCCAGGACTAAGGTCCTGCTCTGACTGTTGGTGGCTCTCAGAGGTGAGAAGTGACACATATCTCTGTGTATTAGCCATGCTTCCCTGCTTTCTCTGGATTTAGTTCACATTTGAAGTTGTTGGGTTTCTGTGGGCCAAGCCAAGCAGCATGCTGCTTTTTGAGAAAGGAAGGAATGGGGAAGATGATGTTTGGAAATACTAAGAGGGCAACAACAAAATAAAGAGGGAGTTCTGAACACAGAAGGTAAAACTGGCATTTAAAGGAGGGAGAGCGACAGACACAAAGAGAAACTGAACACAGATGGCCACATCTGCATTAGGCACAGCACAGACCTCAGGCTGGGCTTTGCCAAGCCTTCAGAGCAAAAGCCCAATTAAAATGAAAGGCAGAAGGCTGCTGCCTTCAGCAGAACACTGTTCCCTCCTTATGAGATCACTCAACACGCGCCTGATGCTGTCACTGACCCTACATTGTCCCGACAAAGTCATTCTCTATGACACCCTGCAGAGGAACAGTCATTTGTAGCAGGCTGGGGGGTGGAGGGAAAATGATGGGGCAGGGGAAATATTGGACCCCACAGTGGGAGGCATGAGTAACAACCAGACAACCCAAAGCATCCGACCTCAAAGAGCTGTGCACAGGGGACACTGGGACTGCAACTCTTGCTAGGTTTACAAAAAGGAATGTAAGCCTAATTTGTGGCAGTGGAAAGCCACTAGGGATTTAGGGAAATTAGTAAAAAGAGATGTTGCTGTGTTACTTTATAGGAACTTGACATGATGTTCAAATGCCGTCTGTTGGGAGTCTGGATTATTTTATTATTATTTTTAATAACTCCCGAGGGTTTTCTTTTGCAAAGGAACTCAAGCTGAGATGGTGGGTTTGTATGTTCACTATTCATTTGGAGGGAGAATTGTTTGATGGATGCGGAATTTTATGTTTCTTTTGCAATGAGAATTGCTGGAATGTTTTGTGGCCCAGATCTGTGTTCTCATTTTCACCACGCAGTTATGTAAGTCTCTGAAATAATAAAATAATGCTGACTTTTTAAAGGAAAAAAAGAAAAGGGAAAAAAAAGGTTGCATGTGCTCTCAGTGTGATGGCCTGCGTGTGGTATTCAGTGAACAGCAGAAGTCTGATCTGTATGGTCAATTCTGGTGGGTCTCTGACATCCATCAAGATTCTTTGTTCTACCGCTGGGAAATGAGAAGGAATCTGTGCTTCAGAAGCACATAGGATTACTGGATTTGTGTGTGTGCTCCAGACTGTATAGATGTGAATTAACATCAAAGTGTAGATCTCTCATTGCTCTGATGTGTGTATTTTGGGCAAATGAGAAATGGGACATAAGCAGCACTGAGAGGATCAGGTAATTTCTGCTGTTCACCTGATTTCCCTTGTGTACGTTCATTTCCTTTTTTCAACCCGAGGATATTTTATGGTACAGAGGAATGGTAATTTCATTTAAGATTAAATGAAATACTAACTTGTCATCTAGTCCAAAGCACTTAATCATGCACAGCACAACTGATTTCTTCATCTCCCAAAGTTCCCTGACATGCAGGTGTCTATTTAATCTCTGCTCTCCTGTTATGATGATTCCACAACTTCCCTATGCATCTTGATCCACAGATAAAGTGACCTACATGCAGCTTTGCCTAATGTTTAGTTGAAGTTACCTTTCTACAGCCTAAGTTGATTTCACTTCTGTTCCCTCTTAAATGACTAACAGGTATAATTGATGCTTCATTTGCTTTTCTCAGTAGTAACAGAAGTTTGCATAAACTGTTTCTCAAAATAATGTCTGGTAATCTGATGGGCTAAGTAAGTATTAAAATAAAGAGCAATAAAATTCAACAGATTAACATTAATGCACTGCAAAGACTGGGAAATCAAACAACAGAGAATTAGGAATTCTACAGGGACTAAATTCTGTTTCTGCCCTTTTTTGAATGCAAATTCAGAGTGACTCCATTAAATACAAAGAGATTTGGGGTGAAGATATGCCAAGCTGAGAATGTGAATTACAGTCCCAACTGTTGTACAAAAATAAAGAGATTATTTTTCTATGAATCTTTGTTCCTTCAGAGAGCTTCAACTGACTGTAGCTGGTCTGTTACTCAGTTAAATGAGTGTCAGTACACCCATGTAACAGAGGTGCACCAATCTACAGAAGGGATTTGGGAAATAAGTTTGTGAAGTCTCTGTAGTTTCTCCACATAAAATGACCCTTTGTGTAAACAAGACCCAGTGGCTCACAGTACACGGGAGGAAAATCTCTCAGGGTTCTCACATAAAGTATCCACCAAATACATCCCTGGGGAAATCAGATTTGCTGCTGCTTTCCCATACACAAGAAGAAAGAATCATCCAAAGCTGATCAAAGCAAGAATAAGCTGCTGCTGCTCCAAGACCTTGGGAGGATACAACTAAAACCAAGGCATGTATAATAATAAGGGGTTCTGCTTTTATGTTGCTTCCAACCATGCTGTGAACATCCCCAACATCCTTTGCCAACATGGCTGTGATGAAATGCAACAGATAAGATTTCCTCTGCCCTTTTAAGAGAAAGTTTGAACACCCAGGGAGCTCTGCTGGAAGATAATGGGACACAGGCTGTCCATTTTCTCCAAAGGATCAAGATTAATGATAGGCAGATGATTAATTAAAACAAAGAAAAATCCATTGAATTGTTACAAGATTTTTATAAATCGGTTTTTCCACCTTCACGATCTAGAAAATCTGAAAAGATCCATTCTCAGAAGTAATTAAGATCACAATCTGGTCCCTATCTTCAGGTTTCATCAATTCTCATTCCAAATCTGCTTGCACACAAATACTGGGAAACTGTTACATTGTAAATCAGTCAGCTACCCTGCAAGACACGAACTGAAGCCTCTCCTCTTATTAGTAGAATGAACTGAGTCATTGCCGTGACTACATACTTCTTGATATTATTTACTTCTTCTGCTGATCCTCACAGAAAAAAATCAAACACAGTGCCCTCCTTACATTTCACATCAACATATACTGAGAAGCAGAGATAGACACAAACTGATTTTTGTATCTGAACATCCTTCCAGTGTTGGACCTGTCCTTATGCTTTGCAGCACACATCTTCCTGAGTCACAGGAGCAACGTGAGACACAATTTGTCTTGGAAATGCTGATTTCTTCCTTTCAGACAAATAGCTCTTTCTGGACTCTGAACAATGATTCTATATTTTTCTTGTGAACACTTGGAAGAGGGGCATTATGTTTGCCAAGAATATGGCTAATTTTATATAGAAATTCATGAGAAATGAGAAGTACTTTAGGTCTCTCTCTAGAGTGACAGGGGAAAGAACTGGTGAGTAAACAGATTGTGATGAAGAACTTTGCTGCAGTCAGAGAGAACAATCATGTTTTGGTGAATACAGTGGGACTACACAGAGATTTCCTTTCAGAAAAGGTTGTACTTTGACTAGCAAGTCAATAAACCTTTAGATTATTATCCTATTGGTAGCTGCTGTCTTAATATAACAAGGACCACAAAATTTTCAGACAGCTTCTTACAGTCATATTATGGAAAGCATTGCTTATAAACTATATAAAATGTGTCTTTAAGAGCATATTCTCAAAACACATAACCAAATCAGTCCACTCATTCACATTTCCTGTTCCCACCTATCTATGGTATTTGTTGGGTGCTGATGAGCTTGGCAGTTTTCTGCTATTTCTATATACATGATACATAGGGAACACCTCAGAATGTTCAGTTGTCTCACCATAACCTCATCTGCTAATGATGTTACTTAATGCTATCTTCCAAGTATTTGTGCTTACAGGACTCAAGGTGAATCACTTGCCTGGAAATTTCCCTTCTCTTCTTGAAATGGGAATCTTGTTTTGGTGCACTCTTATGCTGGGATAGTTTGGCTGGAACTATGAAATTTAGATTTGAATGCAAATGTCAACTAGTTTATGAGCTGTTGAAATCCCCAGGTTTGCAGACAGCCAGGATGTCTTGAGCTCAAATTTCCCTAAACCGTGATTATGTTTGGACACAAGGAGAGTAACAGACTTGTGTAATACAGCATGAGCTGTTGAAAGAAATTGGGATCAAGCATGCCCCACTGGGCCTGCTACAACTGTACCTAGAGGAAGTGAATAAGAGAAAACAATTTCCCTGACATGATGCTTGTTCCTGTACCCTCCATTTGGACTGTTTTGTGCCGAGCTTTGAAGAGCAATACAGATCAGTAGTAACCTCAGAGCAGTAGGTGTGAATTCTCTGAAATGATCCATACGTTCCCCATCACTGAGGCAGACAATGGGGGGTGGGCAGGCCGGAGAAGGAAAAGGAGACAATGTTGAGTCCTGTAGCTGATCCTCAGAAGAGGAGGCATCCCAGAGGCCTGGTGAGATCACTGAATGCTAAAAATCCCTTACATTCCTTTGGGAGCCCAAACAGAGCTTCCACTGCTTAATGAACAGGAAAGGTTGGGTATCTTTGCTGCCTCAAATGAAAGCTTACTGACGTTGGTCTGTTCTGTGGCTATTGTTTGAGTCCTCTTTCCATCAAATAATTTTCTCATCTTAATCTAATGACCTTATTCAGCCTAAAAGTGGTACTGCAATTCATTTCTCATAGAATCTCACACCCAAACAGTATTGTTACCAGTCTCTGTGGACTTACACTGAAATAATTTTTCCATGTAGAGTGACATTGCTGTTTCTCCCTGCAGACTTGCATTAAAACCATTCTCCTGTTATATCTCAATATTATAGTGCTGTTGGTCTCCACAGACTAGCTCTCTTTGGAATAACTTTCCACAGAATTTCATATTTTAAATGCCATAATCAACAAGCTTAGACTAGCACAAAGTTGTTCCCCCCTAAAATTTCACATTCAAACAGCATCACTTCAGTTCCCTCCAGACTTGCATTACAATCCATTTACCATTCTATTGGCCTTAGAGAGGAGATATTTTAGTTGTTGGTGTTACATTAATATGGAAGGCAATTTACAATTCTATGACTAGAAATTGCAGTTCAGAAGCTTGTGCCATTTATGAGTGTCAGTCCAATCGGACAAAATACTGACCCTTACAAAACAACATTCATAATACGATAGGACATAGCTAACACAGTAGAGCTGCAGCTTCACAGATAGCATAGAAATTCCAGGCTGTTAACTTCTCAGGATCTAATTTTTATCATTATGGAACTTGCCCTCTTTTTAATGTTGTTATTCTTTCAGCTTCACTAAAATCCTTTCCTTTATCATGAAGTCTTTGATCCCTCACTCTTCTCTCTCCCGTGCAATATACAATTTGTACTTTCTCCCTTTCTACCACTACTGTTTTCCATATATCTACTGGAATGTAATTTTAAAGGCACTTGCTGATGGCCTTCTTGTTTTCCTCTTTGGCCTCTTGCCTTTCAAATGGAAAGCTCAAATGAACTGCCTATCCTACAGTACAATCCATTCCCATCTGCCAAAATTAATATGACATCAGTTAAAAACCAGGAACCTCAAGATCTGCTTGTTTGCTTTGTGTTTATTTCATCCCCTCTTCAATCTCCTGTTATCTGAACTACTGAGGAGATTTAATTTGTAGATTTTTCTATGCAAACTGGGACTTACAAACACGTATTTTTATGAAAGTCATGTGAAAGTAAAAAATCACATGACTTAACATGTTGTGGCTTTAAGAACAACATTAAATATCTTGAAAAGTGCCACCTGAGGACATAATGAGAAGTGACTATGCAGGGACCTAAGTGGCATGGTTACAAAGTTTCCACTTGTTTCATCCATGAAAGTATTGGGCTCTCTTCAATATTGCTACCTCTTGTCTGAAAACCCATGAAACTCCAGATTTAATAATCTTGTCCTAGTAAAAAAGCCTCAGATTCCTGGAAAGTAGCATGGACTTGTTTGAGGCTCAAAACCTGAAAATCTATGTTGGAGGGATAAAAAGTCTGATAAAACCTCCTCGTCTTTCCTAGATTGAACAGATTTCTGTCTAGCGGAATAAAATACTTCAGCTGCATCATCCAGCATGTATTTCAGTATGTTACCATGCCCTTAAGGCTAATGTCCTTTTGAGTATATCTGGACTGAAAAATGTTCAGTTGACACAGCTGTGCAGCTACTACAAGAGGTTGTCCTGTACCAAGCACATGTCCTGAAATTATGCAACTATTTGACACAGGGTTTCAGTCATCCTGTTATTATGTAAATTTGTAAGGGTGCTGTTTGGGTCCATACTCAAACTCCTTTCTATTTTAACAGGATGCCCTCAGATCTATGGCACTGACCTCTTATACTGAAACTACCGATGCAACATTGTTGTGTGTTGGCAAGAGATCCAGATTCCAGAGGGCAATGATGCACTTTGGCAATGGGGTTCATTTTCAGCCAGAAGCTCTGGATCAGGGTCAGGGTCTCACTATACCTGGCACTCCACAAAGAGGGAGTAAAGCAAAGACTTTGCCTCAAAGAGCTTACTCTTCGTAAGAGTTCAAAAGCAAGCTTCAAAAGTCAAGGCTAGAGGCTAAGAGAAGGAAAACATCGATGATTAGAGAGTTCCACCTGCCCAGTGCTCTGTGTGCCCACAAAGAACAAAGAAAACACAAATTCAGCCCTTGTTCTGCTGGCATCAGGCCTAGAACTTGTCCCTGGGTCATCCAAGTTAGATATCCCAACTATTATTTTTTGGATCAGTTTCTGACCTCATTTTTCTATTTGAGAATTTCCATTTTGCCTAACTAATTGAATACCAATTGGGCCAAAACTAGTGAGCAAACGTGCTTACAAGTGAAACTGCTGATTTACAGCCTGGTAGTAGAATGCCAAGCTGAAGTCCCTTGTGCTGATTAGACAGAGTTGGATTTTAACCCAGGCTTCTGCTGCAGGTGAGTTCTGTAGCAACTTTGCTAGGGCTGACTTCACATCTGCTCCAGCTGATTCTTGACACAGCAGCATTTTTGGAAGAAAAGTGTATTGTCAGAAAGCTCCTGATGAGCTCCTTAATGATACGCCTGCATAGCTGGAAGTGCTAGCTACTATCCGTCTTAATGGCTCTGAGTAATGTCATAGTATCTCCAAATGCTGCTCAACTTAGCATCATTAATTGGTTCCTTTATCTCAGGCATCACAGCAAGAGCACAGCTTTGGCTTTAATGTTGACAAATTAAGCCAGATCTTATTTTTTAAAGCAAGGTAATGAGCATAATGCCTCTAGTGACCTCTCCAAAAACTCATATTGATTAAACACTTAAGAGGATGAAAAACTTAAACATTATAATATGCAGATGAATATATTAGCTAACAGTACCTGAAAATATTCACGGGAAGTCCTAGGGAATTTGAATTAATAGGAGATGCAAAGCATGTGAAAAAAAAAAACAAACAACTCTCTCTATGTCACTATGTCACTTTGAGCATCCAAAAACCACAAACTGCATATAAACTTGGCAAGTACTTCAAGGGGCACAATCACCATAAATCTGGGATAACTCTCTAGTCTATTCAAAATGATTTTTTAAAGTACTATTCTGCTGATGATGTCTTTGTTTTATTTCATCCGGCTCAGACCATTCTAAACTGGCTATGTTTGTCTTTTGTTTACAGAAAGCGTCTCAAAGCCATAAGTCTCTGAAAGTCATCAGGATTATTATTACTGTGGAGACATAGCTCAAATGTGGATAGGCTGAGTATACAAGTGTAAACTGCAAATGATGCCCATGCATCCCTTAGTAGCTACAGGATTTGTTTCTCACATTTGCACTTCCCTGGAAAACCATTCAGATTTATACCTTGTTCCTCAGTTATTACAATGGGTGAGAGTGTGGCCATAACATTGTCTTCACCCTTCCCCTAAACAGATGTGCAATTTTTTGTCCTTGAAATACTACAAACTAACCCCCCAAATCCATCCAAAACAGATTTAAAAAAAAACAAAAACAAGCAACCAAAACAAACAAAAAATACCCAAACCCACTTAGCTCTGGAAGCTAAACACCACACTCAAACTCTTTCCTGCAGCATATTTCCAGGTGACATATTACACTGGGAATACAGTTTAAGATAAAAACAGGCACAGACAGAACATGACAGAACACTGTAGTGTCAGTTGTACACTCCAAATTCTGCAGTTGATGGCTTTGGGAGGATATTAGAAAGCATCAGAGTGACAAGCAATACATTGAGAATGAATTACAATTTCAGGGTTGTTTATAGCCATGGAGAAAATGAAACATCAAAAGTGCCACATGAGTTGCACTCAAGAATCAGCTTAGAAGAAGAGATGCTGTTTGCCTGTAAAATAAAAGCACGTGCACCTTGGATTGCCCTTAAAAGTACTTAACTGTAGCATGTATAATACCTACCACTCAAGAGCTGAGTCTATCAGCAGCAGAGGAAGAACATTAGGTGCTTTCTCTTCTTTATTAAGAGTTTATAAACAGTTTTATAAAGCTTTCTGATCTTTAACAACAGGAATATTCTTTTTTAAAATACAGAAATGAGTGTGCAAAGAGATTTATTAATTATTCAAGTCCTTCCTCTGCTTGTGGATGAATGGTTTAGTTTAAATACTAGTGATTTTTTCTGATATGAAACACATTTAAAAACTGGAGCACAGATGGGGTCCTACCCACTAGCAGTTCACTGTTGTATCTCACTCAGTGTCGTATCTTATAATCAAATGGAGCAATGTAGGAGATGTAATGTATATTACAGAACACTTGGATGCTTCAGAACAGACAAGTGAAGAAGATAAGAGGGCAGCAGTATCTTACAAATGGCTACAGAATATACACAGTAAAAGCATACACTATCTCCCCTGTCTAAAGAGAAAAAAGGTTCATACCCTTTATACAGTGTTGCAAGAGGGTTACAAGTACCTTAGGGCAGCTGGTACTGTCCCTGCAGGAGCCTGTGTACTGAGGCAATAGAAAAAATTGCATGATGAAAACAAGGGATATATCTGGAGACAGCAGAAAGCAATTTGAGCAGATACTTGGTAAAGAAAATGATTCCCAGGACTGATTGCCCCTCATTGGGAGTGCTACCATTGTACTCCGTGAGAATAGAATTAGCCCTGAATGCTTTGCACCAATGAAAAGGAGATGTAATCTCCTCTAGCACAAAATGTAGCACTGGGACTTTTTTATTGACAAACCAAGAGTCAGTCAGCACAGTTAAATGGAGAAGGTGTTAAATAAAGGGTCAGGAACCCCTCCATCTTACTCAACTTTGTGAAGTGGTTGAAGATCAGCGAGTGGGAAGTGGTTGTTCCAGGTACGATCTATGGGGGATAAGAGGAATCTTGAACAGGAACATGACAGCATGTCTGAAATGGCATGCTTTAAACACTTTTACAGAGGGACATTCTCGACTCTTATTTAACCTATGAAGTACTGAAAATTACACTGCTTTTGTCTTTAGCTAGTATTTCCCTAGAATTAAGTCATTATCAATGTTATCATATAAAGAAGAGTAGCAGGATCCAATGCTTTGAGACAACACACTTACGATGCAGGAGTCACGGACTAACATCAGGGAGTGCAACTCCAGGACAAAGATTGTGTTTGAAGTCAATATTTTGTTAAGATCACATGAAATGGTGTAGGTAGAGACAACAAAATCACCATTCCTGGAGTTTAAATCAGTTTAAAGCAATATTTACATGAAATTTTTCTGCCAACTGCTGGCAAACAGCGTTGGAAACAAGCAGTAATTTAGGAGAATACTCCACTTGGTGCCTGAAATCTTTCTCCTGCCCAAGGCCTCTGTTGTCCACTGCTACTATCTAAAACAAAACAAGAAAAAAAGGCAAAAATCCAAAAGCAGCTATTCACAGGGAAAACCAGGAGGCATTCTGTTCTGTTCTTTTGTTAGTCATTATTGAAATCTTACATCAATCATAAATCAAGCTGGAAAAAAGATTTTTTTTCTCCCCTCTTAAGATAAATCTGAGTCACAAAATTAATTCCTAGATTCATTTATATACCTCCAATTTTCACAAATTTTGAGCTGGTCAGAAAAAGTTTGTTTACTTCCAAATATGTACCAAAGGTAGCCCTAAGTGTCAGATTTGAGCTCAAAAAGGAGTATGAATTTTTCTTTAATTTGAAGAAAATTTTACTTGAATCTACTGTTACTTTTAACTACTTTGAAGTAAAAAATTACAGTATCTGTTTTCTGAAAAAGAAAAATATTTGACCTGGTAACTTAAAATAAATCACTAAGTACATTTTCAAAAATTATTGACAGAAGAAAGTGTTACATAAAGGCATAAAACTAAGCTGATCATAATCACCTCTATGTAGACTAAAAAGTTCCAGGCCTACAGGGTCTGTCATAGAGCTATGAAATTTTAAAGTGCCAGATGAAAAAGAGGCATATTTGAGAAATATGAGAAAGTGGTTTGGACATTTGTTCAATTTGTTATTGGTAATTTGTTAGTTCTGTTTTGAGGAGAGTATCTTCTAGGAAAGTGCAGCCATCTCTACATCAGAACTTCAAGTCATTTCTCAGACAAATCCATATCAAAGAAAGAAGGTATTGAAAACTTGGGTTCCTGGGGACCAACAGAGCTGTCAATGCTGCAAGCCTCACATGGCCTGCAGAATTGTTTCCTGGCCAAATCAGATTGAGCTGGACACCAGTCCATCACAATAATAAAACTGGTAGAAACAAATGGTAGATTTCTAGGTCTTAAATCGTTGCGATCTGGTTTTCCCAATTCCCCATTTTATGCTACTGTATTTTGTCTCTGATTTGTCTTTCTTCAGCCTCAGCAATTGACTTGCTATATCCAGTGCTAGAAGCCGGTGGGATATAAACACTCTAGCATGTTTCCACAGGATGGACAAATGATCTGAAGTTAAAGATCTGATGAAGCGTCAAGATGTGTGGTCTGCAACCCACCTATGAATTAATACTGCTGGCAGAGTTTCTCATGGAAGTTGTTCCTCACCAGTTTTCATTTCATTTTCCTAAAACCAAGATTAAAAATCAAATGCTGGACAAATAATTAACTCTGAAAATCGACTGTGCAACTTTTGGATCATTTCACTCTTAGCATCTGTAAAGATTCTGCAGACCAAGCAAGGCTTCAAAGACACTCCTCCAATTCCAATGCCTTGAAAATAAACCCCATTGCTGCCCGGGTGGAACCAACCATAACTTAATAAGCAGCATTGTAAAGGAGGAATTCTATCCAATTACCCCTATGCTGCTTTGGCTTTTAAAGAAATAACAAGACAAAGGGGGAAAAAATGTGTTTGCTTTTACCAAGCTCTGATTCTGCCCAGAAATCAGTTAAGTGGGAAGATGCCACGCTGACAGACCCCCTTTACAAGACAGAGCTGCACTTTAACTGAACACAGCTCCTGACTAATTTTGGTTTCCTTGCAGTTGGTCTCTACTTTATATCTGAAAACCAATCTCAGAACTCATCATCACCTACACATATTTACACACACCCTCAAAATTAAGATAGGCTCAGCTTTCAATAACCTTTACCCACAGATACACTGTGTTCATTTTCACAGCTAATATTCTCACCATCAGATTAGTGTTACTTCAGACTGGAGAGTGACATTTTCTGTTTCTCTAGCAAATACTGCACAGGTAAGAGCACTGCCAGTTACCTCATCTTCCTGCCATCTCTGCTGATTTTGATCTCGATTGGATTGCTCTAATTGACTAATATTCTTATTATCTTAGGAAAACACTTTAACTGTGGCACCTATTCCATGAATTTCACTACAGTTACTGTTGCCAGCAATACAATACACACAAACAGTGCCTTTACAGGTGCACTCAAAGTTCAGACTAGTCATGAATTACAGCTATGAATGGGAGTTAGGTAGAACATTCCTTTCTAAGTACTTAGAGGTTGGCAATCAAGGCTTCATTTAGTAACAAAAGTATTAAGCCTGGAGGATTTGGCACTAAAATGGAGCTTCTTTCTGAGGCAGAGATGATTTTACTGAAAAATTTTATAATTGTACTTATTATAAGCAAGGGCTGGTAGCATCAATTATTACAAAGATTGCTTGACATTTCCCATTCATTATAAAATCTTTTCAACTTCACCAACCTTTACTCATCCAGGCTGAAATTTTCCATGCTGTGTGACTCCCTTAGAATGATTTATTTATTTAATGGGAAGTTTTAGTCAGAACAGCCTGCTTTTTCCAAGAATGAAACTGGAGAAAAATACACTGTTTTGGCCATGTTAAGAAAAAATCTGGAAATCTCTACACTTCAGAAAAGATCCTGAAGGAGAAAACAGAGTTTTCATCATGCACGTCTTGTGCTGCTCCTGTGAAACTCTGAAGCTGTGTTTCAAAGTCTCTAATCAATATTTCTTGGAGGGGAAAGTATCTGCAATACTAGGCAAAAGTTTGTAAAAAAAAATTTAAAAATAGTCCATTTTCATCTCCATTCCCCAGCAGCACCTACATGGGAAAGGTACACATGCGTGTGCCAGCCCACTTTTACCTCTAAGCTGAGCATGAAGCATTTAGGATAATGTTGTTGGAGCTGTTTTATTTTTCTGCAGTCTCTCATTCTCACCTGTTTGAGATACAACCCAGAATTAAAGGGCAGGGAAAGGTCCACAAATCCTTTGTGCTTTTAATGACCACCCTGCTGCCAAGCCAGTAATACTGATGGTGAAACCGTTCTGATGCAGAAGGAGAAAAGCACAGGACTGCTGGGAAGGGAAAGAAGCTGCTTGAACCAGAGTTTGGTGAGGCAAGGAGTAGAAGATGGGCAAAAATGAAGCACAGGGCTTTTTAGGTGTAAGAACTGGGGATGGTGGGAGGAAGATGATGAAGCAGCTTTCAGGACCAGAATTCTAGAAATGCACTGATTTGGGCTTAAAAGCACCTAGCAGAGATGAAAAGCTAGGGCCGTTACACCGAGTAACATCAGCCTAGTGAGGACAATGTCCTTCAGGTCCCTCTGTGGTCAATGGGGAAAGCACTTGGCCTACTGGATTGTTGGTCACAATGACCTAACTAAGCTCCAAATTTGAATTGCCTTCTGGAGAAATCTTTCTCACCAGGGAAATAAGCTTCTAGACAGTAAAGTTAAACTTGTGAAAGAGAAGCTGTGACAAAGGCGAGAGATTATTCATTGCCAGAGTCCAGCTGGAGAGAGGGGTTTGGGAATTCTTCTGGGAGTAGGGGAACTGAGTCTCTTCTCCATCTGTTTATCAGTCCAGGCTCCCTAAAGATGTATAAATGCTGCTCCTGCAGAACTGGATTCTAGCCCACCTTCCACCACAGCCTTTGTATTTATTGCTAAATAAAACAATTCATTTACATTTCTTCAGCTTGTCAGTCATCCTTCTAAGGACTCTACAGAAGACCTTAGAGTGTGATCTGCAAAACTGCTGAGCATTCACTGCTAGAACTGAAGGTAGTAGAAACTGTGTTTTGAACCTATGAAATATTTTGCAGTGCTGTGAACTCAGAAAAAAAAAAAATTAAAAAACAAGTCCCAGGCACTGAAAAACCTTTGGCAAGGTTTTCTCTTCATCCTCATATCTCAGTTTGCCATCTGTCCAAGTAGGGGTGCAGTATCCCCTCACTTCATTGAGGTGTTGTGAAAACAGATTATTTCATGTCTATGAAGCACTCAGATGCAATAACAATCACTGCAGAAGGAAAGCTCCCAAGGAAATTAATAATTCTGTATTCAGAGCAGGCTTTGAATAGTGTGCAGTAAATAAGCCATGGGGTACACGCTGAACAATGAAGATAAAAGAAAATATTAAATAACTGCTCATTAAGTGAGCAGTATCCATTCTGCACTTTAAACAGAGCAAAGATTTAATAGTATGTGAGCTTGTGATTAAGGACAATGCCACCATAATGCATAGGGAACAAAGGCTATAGTGAATGTGTAGCAACAACTTAAATTCTTGCCTTTCCCAAGTTTTGAGTATTTGACTTGGCCACTTCATGAGAATGCCAAATTCCCCTAATTTAGCTCTGCACAAAAAGGGACATAGATCAATAAAGATTAGAGAGGGGGATGGGTTCCAGAACTGGCTCAACACAAAGACCAAGGGTGTCTGGATTCAGTTTATATAAGAGAAGAAAGCTGACCACAGATTTTTATCTGGATCCAGATGTCCTCAAATTTCAGAGCTAATAAAGATTTTGTTTTGCTTTGGCACCCACTCTACTGTGACTCTCCCTAATTTAGGAGAGTTTTTCTATGGATCTTTTAATTACCTTGACTATCAAATATTAATCCTGCCATTAAATTATATTTATTCTCGGTGAGTATAGAGAGTTTAGTTTAGCAGCAGCATCAAAGAAGAGTGAGATAGATATACGTGTTCCTAAGCAACTTGGTGAATCCAGGGCAGAACAGGTATTTTTCACTGTGAGACTTCAGTCAAAGGATCGGGCAGAGGAGATACTACATCAGGAGTAGAGAACAGGACAAGGTCAGGATGGAGCAGCAATGGATGTAGCCATGCTGGAACAGGAAACCTCTGAAGCCTTGCAGGCATTCTCATGTCATACCTCCTAGAGCTCTCCAGCCACATTGAAACAGCGGACAAGAGGAAACCCAACAAAAAGCAATGCCACAGAGAAGGGCACAGGAGTTTCATAAGGAAAGTATATTTGAGCCTTGTCTTGACTAACACATCAAGATACTCCATGGCATAAACTGCCATGAAACTGCCCATGGGAAATATGGGAAAAGCAGAGACTCAAAGAGGTGGGAAATCACAAGGTACAGGTAGAAGGTTCCACTTCCAAGGCAGACAAATCATAGAGCTGGACCTGCTATTTCAGCCTGGAGCATCTCCCTGACATTTACTTCATTACCATGTGAAGCCATACACAATCAACAGACCATCTGCCATCTAACAAAGCATTTATATTTGTGTCCTCCTGGAGCCTATATGCTTTTAAGCTTTCAGCTACATAAACAAGAGAACATGCATGCAGGTTGCTGTGCACTGGGAGTTATTACAGTGGTAAGAACATACTGCATTCAGACATAGAATCACACCAGCCTACAGATACATGCTCCTGAAGGACTGCTTTTACAAAGTTTTTACTCATAAAATTTAAATAAAACAAAGTGAATGTAAAATTACTTTTTATACAGTAATTTATAACAAATGCCTTGAAAAGAGGCTGGAAACAAGAAGGATCGACTTCAACATTTTCCGTGCTGTAGAATAAATAACTTTGCTTTATGATAGTTGAAAGCCTTTGCTTTTATCCAGTGTTAAGTGTCAAAAAAGTATATGGATGTTTGGTCCTAAGTCCTGATACAAAGGTTAGAAACTTCTGATTCACTTGTTTTGTTTTATTCACCATTACATAAAACCTTCACTATCTGTCCAGAAATTATAGAAACAGCATGTCAGATGAAAAAGGTATTGACATAATGGAGAAAAAAGCAAAATCAATTCTAATCTACTGTTCTCCCCACTAGACTGGCAGCCAGAAACTTCAATATTCTAATTCTGGTCCCATATAAGAACACAGACAATACTCCTTTCTAATAACTGGGATGCCACATCTGCTTAAGACCTAATTCTTGCTCCCACAAGGAAAATTTGTATTTTCAAAACTACAGACATTTCATGCTGGCCTTTGAGCCACCTGAAAGTAATAATTCCATTATAAATGTGCACAGGAGTGTAAAGAACTCAGCTGTTAAACAGCCATGCACCTTGAACTGCTACTGCAGGAATCACTGCCAAGTAGATGCAAAGTAGAAATTCAGTCCTCTTCTAAGAGAGCTTTCCATGGGAATCCTGAATCCTGTTTGTAATCCCAGACCAATCAGCTAGCACATTTGTAGCACCTCTCCGAGTGTCTTTTCATTCTCAGCATCTGCCTGTGCAGTTATACAGCAAAACATCAGACAAAGCGTCTCAAATACAGAAGTCCTGCTTTTGCTCCCAATGTCACAAGCAAAGCAGCCAAGGCTGCAGGAGGACCAGGCACAGGCCTTCTCCAGTAACTTGGTACAACACCGTCATCTAGTGGAGCCAGGAGCAGGGAGCCCGCTGAGCTCTTCCACTGCCACACAGCTACAGCGCCTAGTGGGAAGGGTCAAGAGTAGCCACCCACCTCTAACTAAATATCTGCTTGCTGCCTCTCACTTATACACCGTCGTGAACATCAAAGGAGAATTCCATGCTGTTCATTCTTTTTTATTCTCATCCTCCTCATAAACTCATTTTGAAAAGGGTATTAGAAAGAGACAGGTTTACTTCTGCCTTAACTGGAAGGTTCTTCAGAGCATCTGCTGGAGATCTGTGATTCAACATGTTTAAGCACAAATACTTTCAAATGCTGGGATGTTAGCAGATTATGAGTAGACAGCAAGCTTTGCTGGGCAGAGCAGTCCTGTTCATACAAAATGCTGCAGAAATAAAATCTGATTTTGTATAGAGATGTTCACTGCGAGACCTGAGAATATTTTCAAAGTTTTAAGCAGGTCTGTCTTCTCCCCAGATGGCAAAGAGGAATACCAACACCCACTTAGGGGTGGTGAAATCATGTTGCTAGGATCCAACGCCAGGTTCTTTAGAAGATTTGTTGTTTAACAACACATCCAAGTTCATCTCTTCAGCTTTCCAGTACGAATAGCCCACTTGAAAAACTTTAAAACACACCTTCAGATGGCTCATTTCCCACAAGCCAGTTGAACATTATGAAGAAGTTGGTTCTTGCTATGGTTGAAAGATATGTGTGCAGGTGTTTTATGGGGGCAAACTGAAATACAAAAGCAGTGCACATCAGAGCTTAGCAATGGATAACTGACTTGCTAAAAAAGGGGTACTGTTAGTAGAATGGGTTCAACTCCCTCCTTCTGTGTAGCTACAGTGAAGAGAGCAATATCTAGCTTTGCACTAATCTACAAACCTCATTATCTACACATCACGACTACTGGGACAATTAACTGCCCAGGATTGTCTCAACTGAAGAAAACAAATATCATACTATTTATCAGAATTAAAAAGTTACTTTTTCCTCTAAATACATAATCTAGTTTTCAAATGCCAGTTTTATTACCTTGATTTCTCAAACCAATTTAAAGCAGAAACTATTTCAGAAGAAACATCACAAAAATACAGCTTGCTCCCAGAATTAAGGTTTCTCCTGTAAGCTTTACATAGCTTGTTTTAACAATGGAAGCTTAAGAGAATTTTGTGTTCTTTCCTCCCCTGCTTTTACCCCAGGGAAGGGCAGCATTGCTAATAAAACCTACAAAGATCAACCCTAAAAATAAATATCTGCTGTTGGTCTAGACAGCTTTGGCTCTTGAAGGAATTTGATCTCAGTGGTAATTACACTTCACTTTCGATCCATATATGAGTTCAGTACTGGCAAGATGTGTCAGACTTTTATCTTTCTATCCTTCCCTGATCCATCCATCAACATTTACAAAGCATTCATCATAGCAAAAACAGTGCTGGAGATTTAAGCTCGTTGTTTATTCACACAGTAAGCAGCACAGGTAACAACAGTGGAAGCTGCTTCTTTATGTTACCCTGCTATCATTCTTGCACCATGCCCAGAGAGAACCAATTTAAGGGTGAAAAAGCAACCCTTTTATTCATCAGCTTATAAGTTTGCCTACTAAATTCTTTCCAGGTCTCTCAGGGAAGGCAGAATGTACATACAAATATCTAATAAAAGATATAATCTCTCTCTGAGTGCCTAGCTAGCTTCCATTCTATCCTTAAACCATCATGACTTCAACACGGCTATTACATTACTAATAAGTAGTCTGGGAGGTATCAATTTTACAAGAGAGTACTTGTCTGATGATAACACCACCAGAATCTGGTGAACACTGTTTAAGCACAAGAAAGAAAACACAAGTCCTTTACCACTCATCTCTCCTACTCTTGGGACTGCTTATATGTTTATCTTCTGGCCCTGGAGAATCCGCACAGCAGCTTCCTTGGTGGTGAACACATTTTTATTCTTTCAACTTTACAAAACCCTGTCCTGAAGCTCCTGGTTCTTGGTGCTAAAATAGCTTAGCAATGGCTCTTCCAGAATGAGACAGGGGAGAGTTATTTCATTATGACTGGATTTTCTACTTTGATCACAATACTATCCTAAGTTCACTTTACTAGCTTCTCATTAGCCAGCTGCCAGAAGATAAGGATTTTTTTTTTATACTTAAATTGTTCTTTTCTCATAGATTTTCTAGATATTTCCACCAACACTACTGTAAAAACAATTGAAAATGGGGTAAAACAATCTAAGTCTAAATCCCTCCTTTGCCTCTCCACAAAACTGGATTCTTCTCTTTCATGGTAAAGATTTTCATTAATTTCACTTCAAGGAAAGAATTTCAAGGGAGGAATAGAATTACTCATTTGCCTGCTGTTCTTGGCAGGCAGGGACATGCACAGAGCAAAGCCACAGGTCCTGATATTGTGTTCAAATTAGAGAAAAAAAGAGAGAGAAACAAAGGCATTGCTGTTTCTGTTAAAGAGGAATGAGTAATGGATATTTTGTGGGTCACACCAACCTGTACGGACACTGAGTTATTCTTTGAATCCTGAGATCTTCAGGAGGTCACTTGTTTCTTAAGCATCCATTTACAGTAGACTTAGAAAACATATAGCTCTGGATAAAGTTGATCTCAATTCTCCCACTCACTATTGAAGATTGGTTGCAATCATGTCACGATTGCTTGTCTAGTTTCAGGCTCAAATTGTGAGGCTTTATATCAACATAAGGCACTACAGGTAAAACACCTCTAAAGTTGTTTCAAAGAGGGAAGAGAATGTTTTCAGCCTCCAGAAGAATATATCTTTGGGAAAAACCTGAACCTGAGGTGGTCCACTGTCTTCAGTGGATCTATGACAATTCACATCAGTAGCCCCTTACCTTTAGTTTCCATTTTTGTTTCAGTGCTCCCTGTTGAATTAAAGACAGACTGAAAACAGGAACACAATGTGTTGCAGCAGAGTGCCTAACTCAATGGAATCTGTCTCAGTTTGGGTTTTCAAGCACTACCAGAATACACACAAAAATAATTAACAAAAATTAACATGTTTAGCAGCCTTCTGACTAGACCTGAACATCATGGCTGTCTAGATCAGAGAAAGTGACAGCCTACGGACTGTATCTGACCTATGGGATGAGTCTGTCCCACTCCCAAATGATTTTGCACCACAAAGTCTCTGGCTGAGGATCAGAGGTAGATGTAGCTGTGGGAGCTGCAGCAGTTATCATTCCCATCTGTTTACAGCATTTTTATGCCAGAGTTCATTGGTCTTACAATGAGAAGGACTGAAGGTATATGTAGTCCTATTCAGTTATCATGTGATATAGCTTGTTTTATTCATGTAAACTAAAATTAGCTGCAGTCTTTGCTAGTATGTTAGACTGGGAACTGTGATAGCTCAAGAAAAGAAAAGGGGTAAGACAGAGGAGAAGGCAGGGATATGTCTTCTGATGACAGCCAAACCTGCCTGTGACTGTAAACCTCTTCCTTAATATCACACCGTTTAGAAGCCCTTCAAAAGCGCTATATTATTTGGCCAAAACCTTGACTTTCTGTGTCTAGATAATCCTAATTCTGGTTCACAATTTCTTCACTGGTGCCTTAAGTAAATCACTTCCTAGCCATACTTCAACTTTGCAGGTCAAAACTGCTCATTGCCAAAGCATTTAGGAGAGAACTACAAGGGAGCCATTGTTTGTTAGTCGGCATTCATTTGCTCCTCAATTTTAGAAATCTCCAAGGGATCCATAACTGCAGTGAATCTCCATTCCCTCTGAAATTTTGTCATTGATTCAGGGGAGCCAGAATTTTACATGTAGAGTTGGTAGCAGCTACAGACCAGCCCTTCTTGAGAATTCAGCCCTAGGCATGCTGAGACAGGAATTTTGGAGTTTAGGCAGGGTTGCGTGGCTGTGAATAAAATACAAGGAGGATTAATAATGGTATAAGCCACATTATTAGAGTCTGAAATCAAAAGTTTCCAAGAACCTGGAACACACATGAGAATGTAAGAACAATCATGCTGAACCAGCTGACAGCTCCCTTTAGCCCAGTACTTTGTTTTCAGAAGTTAAGGTAAAGAGTATAAGAAACAGGGTGTGCATAGAAATTCTTCCCAAGGGACATCCTCCTGCTTTCCACTAATCAACAGTTTAAGACTGAGTGATCACATCAAAACTATTGTGTTTAACAGTCACAAATGGATCTACACTCCATAAATTACCATAGCTCCTTTTTAACAGACTCCTGACCACCATACCATCTCATGGCAGGAAGTTTCTAAATCTGAGTTGCACAAAAAAGTGCTTCCCTACTACTAGCTGTAAACACAAAATCAGTCAGTGGCATCCAGCTACTGGCCAGAGCAATGCTCATTCCTGCACTAACATCCTGGGTAATTATAGGACACCTTAGACTATTTAAATCTTAATGATTAAACACAACCTTGAAAGAAAAAGTGTTTTCAAGAGGAGGCAATGTTTGGCAACATCCAAACTGCCTCCTCTAGCAATATTCCCTACCCACTGTCTAGACTGATGATATTCAGATAGGAATCTGAATCCTGATCACTACATTGGAATCTTAAGCATGTAGATAATCACACATTGCTAGCCAGAATACCTTTCTCTGCTACATGTCACTGCTTTTAGAGCAATGGGACAGCATGCTGCAAAAAAATAGATTAAAGTCCTGTAACAGATAGAGGAGGAAAAAAAAAAAGCTTATTTTGCCTTCTGCACACAATGATCTCTGTCTCCCCACCAGAGCTGTTACATCTCAAGGACATAAGCCAAAAGATGGCTGCACAAGCTGTGTTCACTTCTGTGGCTGCCTAAAGCAACCCAGGGGATAAACAACAGCCATTCCAGCTCATAATAAGAAAACTATCTAAGTGCATTGCTCATTGGTGGCATTTCCAGTGGAGTGCAAAGTGTCACAGGATAAAACAAAGAAAAGCAGAACCTTCTGCAAACAGAGATTTGGGCATCTGCATAGCTTGCAGGGGTACTTCACATTCAGCATCTGTCTCTGAAGGTGAAACTTTCTATACTAGATACTTAAGGAACAATTACACACAAATAAATTGGCTCTATTAAGTCAACAGAGTCCAAAACATATGGGGACAAGCCAGTGGACTTCTTTTTTTCCAGAAATAAGCTGATTCTATCATGGAACTCGTCTTAATATTTGCTGACACTGTAATTAAGAGTTAAAGCTGCAGAAAAATGTGAGGTTTGCTAAAACACAATAGATATCTTTTATCCATACAATATATGGCACTGAAATATTCACTGTTCTGGGAAGATAATTAATCAGTGCTCTCTTGCTGAAGTTCTTGTAATTGTCTGTGATGGGCTGTGTTAGGGGGGGGATTATTGAGTTTTAACATGGAACAAGAGCAGGCACCATGGGGAATATTTACATGAATAAAGATTGCATGATCAAGATCTTTGATCTGGGAATTGCTATTCTGTAATCATCTGTAAAGCTCCAGGAGTGTCTCTGGCACTGTATATCTAATAATAAATGATTAGCAATAAAACATGTAATTAAATCTTCACTTCGAACATTTTTTTCATAATTCTTGCCTCAGATTTAAGTTCCCACATCAGACATATTAGGTCCTCATAATATTATTAAAGTTCCTACACTTCAGCTTTTAAAATTCCCCTAGGGATCTATTGTTTCTTTGTTTAATGTGTTTATGAGCCAAAGGCTCCATTAAATACAATAGGGAAACTCCCAGACCTTTAAAAACTTTGCCAGCAGGGACATTTCTTAGGAAATAAGACCATTTTTGTCATTCCATCGTGTAACTATTGGAAAGTCTATTGATCAGAGAAGTTCCAGGAGAAAAACAGGAAAAATTCTCCCCCTGCCTCGATCATCAAGTTAACAAGGCCACAAGGCCAGCCTGGGCAAAACTGCTGCACACACAGTTTTCCTTCCTCCATTGTATCTGATCATTCACACAATCCTATATGAAGGATATTTGGCATTACGATTGCTCTTTATGCCTCATCACCTTTGTAGATGCTTTCTGGGAGGATGAGGAAAACACAAAGCCTCCTTGTGTTTCCTTGGTCTGGAAGATCAGATTAGTAGATCTCCATTCATCTAAACCCAACCTGTACATTGTCTCCTACAGATTTGAATGGAAAATTACATCTGAGACAGGATATTTTGCCAAAAACAGTAGAAATTAACTATCAAGAACTGACATTTAAAGGTGAAGTCCTATCCACCTTCAAAGATACTTGTTAACAAACATGGAGAGACACTCTAGAGACAGGAGAGATCAATGAAGCCACTGTCAGTATGCTGAAGAAGCTGGAGTCTACCAGAGAGAAATTTAATGGCCTGAAACCTTGTTGAAAATTATTTGACATTGCACTCTGTAACTCAGATAACCAGTGAATTCTGTTTTATTTTAGAGAGGTTATCTTGTCTAGTTGCAAGGTTATCTCAACTGCTTGCGTCATTTCTCTAAAAAGTAAAACTAATTCAGAATTTAAGTCTCCTTGGTGAATCCACAGAGGATAAGCTGGGGTGCTGTGGTTTACCAATTGAGCCTCAAAATTCAAAGAAGCCAGAATGGGGAGTTCACACTTGTGTAAAAGTGCACCCAAGGGATATGCAGGGTTACTGTGTAAAAGCCTGTGTCTAAAGTGAGAATGCCTGGCATCAATCTGAGCGACATCACGCCAGTAAAGACAGTTCATCCACAGTTGAGTTGGTGGTTTCTCAACATAGAAAAGCTTAGAATGAGAGTTACGTGTGAGCCATGGGTGAAATGGAAATTCCTGTGGCTTCCACTAATGCATTTTAAGTGACTCCCACTTAGGGTCAGATAATTACAAGTTCTATTTTGTTAAACAGTTAAAAAAACAAACAATCCCTATCAGGCTGGAAAGTTCCACATTCCAGTGAACATGAGGGATGGTGAATATAGCCTGTGGGCCAAACACAGCCCATGCAAATCTTCACACTGTTGAAGCTTTAATCTTCAGCACCCGGAGGTACAGCCCACAGAGACTAGAGGATCTCAACATGCAGTGCTCCATCTTGCTCCAACCTAACACGTATCACATGCTAGGGCCTGTACCTTCTGTGAGCTGTACTGTACACCACCACCGAGGAGGCTCTCAGTTTGCCCTGTCTTTAAGTGCTCAGGGGTGGGGAGCTTAGCTTGGATTTCAAGAGGATGAGACTTAGGTGCAACTTATCTAGCCAGCACAGTTCCCACAGGGCTGCTTCTTGTTCAGAAGTTAGTGATTGACAGTGTATATATTCACCCATCAGTTTGCTGATTCTTGATGATGTGCATTCCCATGTAATGTATGTCCTATGCTGATATTTACAAGTCACTAAAAACATAAACCAAGTACATTTCCCTCCTACCTCACCAAAATCCAATGATACACAGCCAAAATCATACAGAAATTGAGTATATGCTTGGTTGTAAAGATGTCTGAAAAGACAGCAAGGGACAATGCCATGCAAAGTTTCACATAAACAAGGGAATATGCACAGTAGATAATTTATATCATATGACCCAGGGTTAAACATCAAGGACTGTTACAAAAATGAAGCTTGTATAAATGTAATTGTAGCTGTATCTCTAATATCTTTACAGGACTTCATGATATAACTATTAAATAGAACTTGTAGCATAACCTACCTTCCCGGACTGCCAGTGGAAATTAATTAGCAATATATAACAAATAATATAACACATACTGTATCTTACCATTAAAAATGTTACAGAAAAGCTCTCAATACACCAGTGAAACCGCTAAGAACAGACTGAAATGCAGAGACAAAGAATTTCCATGCCAAAAGTTTTAATGAAGTCAGTTTACTGGCTAGTGTAGCAGCACAGCTAGCAGTACAAAAGCCCTTATGCAAGTACCAGTTGTGCTCATGACACCCAAATTATTTAGCAGCTGTAACAGAATAAGAAAGGACTAGAATAAATTATAATTTCCCATTTCCAAATTTTGGACCAAATTTGAGGATCACATCTCATTTCTTAGCCTAGCACTGTCTTTTGAATTACCTTTTGTTGACTTGAACTTTGCTGCAGTATGATCAACCACTATCAGCTCTCTGTAGAAAAAGAGATGGAGTAATTCAGGATAGAATCATTTTTTTCAAGACTCAGAAGTATATTTTAACCTTCTTAATATTGAAACCAGAAAGAAACCTTAGCACTGAAACTTGTTTTCTATTAATATTACTCACTAATATTTGCAGTATGTATTGAAGGAAACTAAATTTCATCCTGTGGGTTCAATTTGATTCCCCCTCCAATACCTTTGTTATTGTTATGTTATGCTATGTTATCAGTTTAACAGTGGAAACCATGATCCATGTACTCGTGTCCAGCCTGCATTACTGGGCTCATGGATTTATGAGACCCTTTACAGAGGACAGCAATGTATCCTATTTGCAGTTCTACCACAGTCCCAGCATGCAGTCTTAAACAAAATGTTTAATTGCAATATCCTGCTTTCTTTTCTTCAGATGAAAGAAATTAGATGAGAATTTATAGCCTTCTTTGTAAATGCTCTCAGATTTATGAATTAAGCATTCCTCCTTCCCTTCCTATTGCATTCTTGCAATGGCTTTCTGTCTGAAACAAAGGATGTTGGGTTAGAATGGTAACTAATAAGCAAACTAAAAAGAAAAAGAACCCAGCCCGAGGTCAGCATAACCTGCAGTAACTGCTTCTGCTGGTCTGAGACACACACCAAGGATTAGTAGTCACCCTATACAACTCCCTAGAGTTTTCCCCAGTGGGGGGTGAGGAGGGGGAAAGGTAAGACAAAGCCTCTTGTCCCAAGCTCACTGCTCAAAGGACACAAAATACCAAGTTCATTCCTAACTTATAAATAATATTTATTTGAAGAAAAGTCTGTGAAGGAATCCTACAGAAAGTAACCCTGATGTCTCTGGATGCTGTTACTACATGTAGAAATTCCAGATTTCCCCAGAAATTCCTAGTCCTTAGAAGCAGAAAGTGTTCTCATTAGTTTCTCACAATTATCCGGCCCATAAACACAAGAGCCAGACTGAAGGGAACAGTTATGCAAAAGGGCCCTGTGCAAGAGAAAAAAACTGCTCAGGGCAAATTGGCTGCTTACATCATATATTTTCATGCTCTGTTTACAAATACTCCGTATAGGAATCTCAGTTTTGTTGTATAAGATGTGGGTGAATAACTTCTCATAAAGTAAAAAAAACAACTTCTTGAATATTCTTCTCAAATTTCAGTCAGACTTAGTCTTTTAAATGTCATCTGTTTAGCTGAGAGCGTTTTGTGTTTATTTTTTTGTTGTTTGTTTTTCAATGTCTATGCCTTTAATAAACTAAGTATGATGAGTGGGGACACCTTCAATATACTCCCTAGGAATTCTTTTTTGAGATCACAATTCACCACATTCAGTTCTTCTGAACACTCATATATTCCTGCTTCATGTCAGTACTATCAAGCTAAAGCAGGGACTCAAACCTTCATTCTTCACTGGGGGGTCTCTGATGTTACTTTAAGCTGTAGCTTAATAAACATTTTTCCTCAATTGCAGTGCTGGCTTAGGGCAGCTCCTGTTCTCTGAACTGAACAGAGAACTCATTCAGGTTGAAGCAGATTTTTTTCTACCTGTGTCAGTTCCCCAAGCTGCTCAGACACTGCCAACAATTCCTGCTTAGGTCCCAAAAGCACCTTTATCAGCAAGCACTGGATATCTTTCAAAACATTGGAAATTTTCCCTCATCCATCACACAGACTTGCATGTAACAGCCAGACATGCAGAAGAGAACTCAAGCAGTGCTGTAACAGTGGGTTTCAAGAGTGGAAGCACAACATTAGATTTCCTCCAAGACTAGAATATCCCTGAGAAGGGGATTTGCCTCAAGATAGAAGAAGAAAATACTACAAAAACTGTATAACACATCTATGGACATTGAAATTTCTGTAGTCAGACACAAAATTAAGTTTTCAAACATTTTTTTATATTTTTTGCACTCAGAACTCAGCATGCAAAAGATATTCAGCCATTATTTAACTCTCACCAGAAATAAAAATCCTAGGGGTTAATAACTAACATTAGCACAACACAACTGCTAATACCACAGGCAAAGCTTTCATTTAACAAAAAAACAAGTGGGTGGATGATTAGTTCAAAGGATGCTCTGCTACTCACCTTTCCTTCAGCACAATGAGAGGATATCCTAGGATAGAAACACCTTGAACAGAAAAGAAATGCTCGAGAGATGTACCTACATGTTTTGAACAGCTACAAGTTAAATCCTTCCTTACATGGCTGCATTCTCTGTGGAACAGCTGATGAGAAAAGGTGGTTTTGATGAAGTCATGTCCATCTTTGAGATCTCTACAGAAGCTTCATCAACAGACAGATGTTTGTGTTCACTGACACTTAAGACAATTGGGTGTTTTTTTTCCTTTTAAAAATCCTAATTACTAGTTAGAGGAGAACAGCAGAGCACTGAAAAAAACTAAGTCACAATAAAGAACATCCTGGAGTAAGTTCTTGAAGATGACAACTTAAGTAGCTATGGGCTTCAAAAGAAGGAAAATGCAAGGGAGATTTGGTCAGTGTTTTTCTTTATATCTTAAAAGTTACTTTTTTGTGATGAAACGGGTCACTTTTATTGAATCAGATGTACAGCTTACATCCTTTTCAAAAAAAAAATCAAGATTATAGGAGACAAAACTGTACTGAAAGAATAGAGATAGCAGAAGAGAAGCTGTATCAAGAACAAGCAGATCTCTCTTGTAAGTATGATGATACTCCTATTTCTGTGATTGTCTTCTCTGCACAGCTGTGCCAATCAAAGAACAGTGCTCACCTCTTTTCAGAGCTGTGACTCAAACCTGGTACCAGAAAGATAAGATGGAGAAATGCCTGTCCAGGAAGTTTCATACCAGAGATATCAGAGCCCTTCACAAGGATGAAATCTTGAAACCTTTCTGTGGGACAGCAACACCAAAATAAAATCCAGAGGAAAACAGCAGTAATGGAAAACTACACAGTAAGCTTCATATTCAATACTTGAAACATCACATGTAAAGTATTTCTCCTTAACCCAAGACACAGTGCATGAGAGTGGAAAAAAAAACCACCACAGTGTAGACATCACACTGCCTCAAAAGAGAGAAAAAAATGCTGTGACAGGTGGCCTTAGGGCTAAGTACAAAGGACAGAGATCTCCTGTGTAACCCACAGGATGATGTGACTCTGGAAGCTGCACATATACAGCAATACTGGGTTTAGGTTGGTTTTCAGGGAATGAAGGCAGGAAAAAAAAAGGTCTACAGGCTTAACATTTAATCATGAGGAAAATCTCCATTAGCTGGTACTGAGGTTAGAACCTGTGCTTTAAGGATAGGACAGCATTAATAGAGAAAGAACTCTGAATATTTTAATTGCAACAATAGGCAGCAGGAACAATCAGAAGGTCTGGTATAAAAAAAATTAAGAGTTGTGTTCAATTTAACTATATTGTGTTCTTCTGGGCTTTGGATCTCTTGCCATTTATAAGCAGCACCTCAGTCAACAAGAATTTAGCTTGGAGGAATGCATTATAAATGTTGAACAAATCAAATTAGCTCTCAGATTTTATCTGTTGATATCTCATTTCTTCCTCAGACTTCTGCTAACCACTGGAATGCAACATCTGGGCAGTGGGGGAGGCAACTGTTTTACTAAAACCTACTAAAGATAGATGCTACAGAACAAATGACAACATGCTGCTTTACCACAGCACCTACTGCACAGTAATGCCAGTAACAGTCACCTACTGCAAAAAAGGTAATTACCTAGCCTGGGTCACCCTTACAGAATGAAAAGCTAACTTAACCAGAGCAATTATACACTAAGGATGAGTGACAAAGTAAGCCATCTATTGCAGAGGTTATTTAAAGAAATCAAGATTTGGAGCACCATTTACTTGTCTGGTTATTTTTTTTCCTGGCACTGAAATTTGAAGGCTCTGGAAGAATCCAGTGGTGCATTCAGTTCTGACAGCCATAGGCTTTGCACTTCATTTTGGACATATTTTCACTTTAAATTTCTCTGCAATTTCTATAGATCAGATTTGGAAAGGGATCATGTGACTTCCTCAAAATTTTACCCAGTATTTGACACCGATTAGTGTTCAGGGGCAGGCTGTAGTGACATCCACATTTGATGTAATGATTTACATAAAACTAGAGGGTTTTGCAGCCTCCATACCAACAAAGATTATAAGCTTTCTGTGCAACAGCTGAGTGCTGTGAGAAAGAAACAGGTCTCAGGCACTTCTGTGGAGTCTAAAATTGTTCCACTATTGCAGCAGAGTTTATGGAACTTCCACGTGTCAGTTTAAAGACACTGGTGAAAGTTCCTTGCTCAAATCATCCAGAAACAGGCTGGACAAGATGGTAGATCATCTACAGCAGAGAGCAACAATTTACTCTCATGGGCTTTGGGTGACATGAACCAAGAAACAACAGATCAAAGAGCACCATGTTTATCCATCACAGCTGCATAAAGCATAAGGTCTTTACCAGACAATTAATTAAAAAAAACCTGTTTCTAAAAACCTAAAGCAACTTTCATTGTTAGAACCAAAGCAAAACTGGATATCTTTTTTTTCTCTAAATGTATAAAACAGATCAGGCTTCTTGAAATTTCTGGAGCTATCCCAGTTTTCAAGAACCTTTTATGTTGCCACATGAACACTATCTTCACAAATAAAATTTATCTTTTCCATTTAAGGTTTATGCTATCACTTACTTCCAGAATATAAAAATATGTAAGACTAAGGAATACTCTACATGCTCTGGATCAAGTAACAACCTTCTAATTCTCAAAATGTGTTTACACTGGACTATTCTGATCTCTTCCAAAAATTACTGTATGCACCTTAAATAAATATTCATTCTCAGCATGCACCATACAAAGTAAAACATTGCTAAAACCCCCCTTCACAATCAGTCATTACCCAAAGCTTCCAAAGGCTTATGCAGTGTTTTCTGCAACAGTTTGTCCACTCACACAGACAGTCAGCATCATGCCCAGTCTCTTGCTGTTGCAGGCAGTCACATCATAAACTGATCAAATGCCATTGTAAAACTAAATAGGCTTTTTGGCCTAAGTTTCCAAAATTTGGGAGTGGGCCTCTCTTCCATTCAAACTAATTTGGGTAACAATGAAAAAATCCACTCATAAACAGGGTTTCTGACTACATCTTTTTCCGTCAGTGGTTCTTGCTTTCCGCTCCAACCCACATCTTCTATTCTCTTCCTTCCACCCATTCTTTCACCCCCCCACCCCCCCAAAAAAAAAAAAAAGGCTGGCTTGGACACTGTGCTCCAATTTTCTGTAGAACTTTCTATTTTTCTTTCCCATTCTTTTTGTTTAGTATTTGAAAGCAGCTTCCTGTTTAGAAACATGGGACTCCTACACCCTTAGTAATGATGTATTCAGCCCATCAATGATCTTGGCATGAATGTCTTAAACCTTAAGCCTGATGGGATTTTCTGTACATGTCATCATCAGTCCAAAAAACAATGCACGTTTGTCATCTTGCACTGAAACAGCTCCCTTCTCAGTGCTACAGTTCTAATAAGAATTCTAAGGGCTTACAAGCTTCCTTCTCTTAAATATTTCAAGTTATAGATTTCCAATGCCTACAGAACAAGAACAGAAGCACCAAGAGGAGAGAGTGTTGTTGCAGAACTCCCAGCATCATCAATACTGTTCTTCTTTTCCAACTCTTAAGTCCCTGCAGCAGTCTGCCATTGCTCACACTTCTCAAGTCTTTCTATAACCTATTATCCAAATCCTGAGCTTGTCCTGTGCTCAAGAGTAGGAATGAAGTACAGTGTCATCTCTGCAACTTTAAAAAAAAACATTACCCCAAAACACTACATGACTTAGAACAAAATTCTGTCATGTTCAAATACATAAGCTGGATCATAATCTGTTTCTACATGCTCAGGAAGGCAGCAGTGTTGGTGAATTGACATAAATGGAAATATTTGTCACTTTGGGAATCCAATGTACATACACTCTAAGTGCTGTTCCCCCTGCTGAATTTTAACTGCAGTGAAGCCCTCCTGTGAAGTTATTGGACAGTCATACAACAAGCACTTGAATCAGTGGGTGCAGAAGCAGCCTTCTATACCACACAATGTGCTGTTCTTCTCCAAGCAGTGCCTGTGGAGTAAAGTGGTTAACCACAGTTTATTCTATACAGCATAATTCTTCAGCTACTGGTACTAGCAAAGCTGCTAGTCTGGAGTTCATAGATTTTAAAGTCTGACAAAACAAGGCACACAGACTGTTTTACTTTAACTCTTTTGGGGGCTTGGTCTGTGCCTACATAAACATCAAAACATATTTTGATCTTTACTTATGGGTGAGCAGCACAGTTAATTTAAAACTGTCAGCAAGTGCCATCCTAATTAAAAACAAATGACTAATTGTACAACTACAGGGCCTGTTGACACAGGCTACATACATCAGTCAGGCAAAGCCAGCCCAGCTGGCATTTGAAGCCATGCAGCCCCATCTAGCGTCCTACAAGTGTGAGATTCAAAAATCAATGTACAGTGAGTCCACACAAGAATTTCAGTCAACTGACACTCACAAAAGCAGTAAGACACCAGTGGTCCAACTATACCAGCACTGCTGAAAAAGGGAATTGCATAATAAATATCCTGTTAAAGAAGAACTGCTGAGAGTCAAATATTTGCAGACAAAACAGGAATTCTTCAAAGACAATAAATTGAGAAATCACTCTACTACCTACCAAAAAGGCAAACTTTAAAGGATAAAAACTACCAGAAGGCTACTAGGAAGGCAGCTACTACTATCTATAAAAAAGATACTAGAAATTAACAGGCAACATTCAGGAAGATGAGTAATATTAAAAATTCTGGCAGGCTAAAAATGCAAGGCATTTGAAAAGGCATTTGAGAAATCTTGAGCAATTATTTGAGAAAAATTAACCATGAATTATTTTTCAAACACATCAGGAGCAGGAATCTTGACAGAGGGTTGGTATAGCCAACATATTATCAAAAAATAGAAAGAAAAGTGAAAAAAAAAGATACAAGACTGCAGAAAAGCTTTTTCAAGGTATTCTTTTTAATCCACACTCATCATGGAGGAGCTTAGATTGGCTCCCACTCTGGAAAGCTTGTTGCAAATTGGAGGGTCTGTACAAGATTCTACTGGATGTTTCATGGTCATTAACAATAACCAATCTTTATAATCAGACAGTAAATAACCAAGAGATCTATTAGACAATAGTTGAGCTAGCAACCACCATGCATAATCTTTCATTTAAAACTTCTAAAGAAGCAGAAGGCGATAAATGAGAAACCTTTGAAGAGTTCTACAGGGATTCAGGTGAGCTATGTAGAAGAGCTGTGTCAGGGGAGGTGTCCTCTTTCAACTGTGCTGGTACTCTGTAATACAGAATTACTGGACATACAGATAGATAAATGTGTTATGCTGGCAAATATGGCTCAAGTAAAGGAAATTGAGACCTCTCATCTGTTATGATTCTCAGAGAACCTAACAGGTGTTATTAACAGATATTAGTCCTAAAATATATCAAGGCAGAAGTTCCTGATGTACCAACATTTTTTGTATCATGTCAGTCCTCCAGTTCAAAAATCATCCAGTACAAAAAGAAATAGGGCAGGCTTTCATAGAAATGTTTGCATAGAAAATCTGTTTGCAACCTGGAAATAAGAAAACTGAAGGACAATTAGGACTAGAGAAGACTGAAAGGTACATGTATACTCTATCTCTGGATACCACCAAGCCAACACTACACACATGAAATTGACAGGCAGCAAGTTCAAAGCCAAGCCCAAACCAGCAGTATTTCTTCAGAGAATACATGCTCAGCCTGTAACATACTGTGACAATACATAGCAAGGGACTTACCAGACTCAAAAAGGAAGTCGACTAATTAAAGGAAGATAAATTCCTCAGGTTCTGTGAAACATACCCTCTCCCTGTTCCTAGATGTGGGAACTGAAGAACTATCACTGTGTTCACCTATTCTTACTCACCCCCTAAACATTTATACTGACTTCCTAGAGGAGTTGAAAGTTAGATAATACTAAGAAGTATTTCGGTGCAATCATTCTCGAACTCTTCCAGAACAGTTGCAGCATCACTAGCTTTCTTCCAACATCAAAGGTTGTGTACACAGGGAACAGGAGCTGATGGGAGCCAACTCTTGCAGGGACAGCATGACAGGAATGGATCCAACAGGAATCATGGAAGATATTTGTCATCTCATGGCCAGACCAACTTGAAGCAAGGATGTTACACTGAGGGAAGTCTGCTACAAAAGCACTACACATACCTTTATTCAAATGTTACAGTAGTAAGTTGTACAGATGTCACCTTCTCCAGTTGCATACAAGGGACCCAAATATGCAAACAGCATCATACAATCATATACAGGTTTAAGATAACAAATTCTTGTGTACACACAAGTGAAGCTATTTGTCCTTTCTAGAATCAAGTGCAAGGAATATGGTAGTAAGTCTCCACATAATTAAAAATTTAAGACTGTAATTGCTATTAATACACTAATTCTCAGCAATAGTGTCACATTTCAGTCAGCTATCACTCCTATTTTTTCAATCCATCCCAAAGCTTGAGAACAACTGAGTACAGATGCCACCTATAAGCCAGAGCAGATTTGGAATCAGTCGCTGCTTTCCTTATTCATCTTCCAAGCATATATATATCTTACTGCCAAAAGAGTTAGTATTCCTTTAAGATGAATCTGGCTTGAAGCTCACCAGGGCATTCCACACCACTGTCACATAAGTTAAGAAGACTAACTATAAGAGAAAGTGCCAGAGTAAGCTGCTTTTGTTAACGTCACAGAGCATGCTTAAAAACATAGATAAATTAAGTTTATGAAGTCAAGCTCTGTAGGAAGTGGCATAGTGTAGAGCTACATCTTATGTGCCTTTCAAACATATGTTATAAAACATTTTAATAAGTTCTTCCCCTCCCCCCATACAATAATGAGAATAAATTGCAAACAAGGTAGGGCTGACAAAGTCTGTATTAAAAAAAGCTTTGTTCAGGGTTCTAGTGTACCTTCACTACAGATACCTAATGAGCATCTTAAGCATTCAGCAGAATTTAATGAACTGAAACAGGCACCAGACAGTGGGAAATGGAGGCACGCAGCAGGCAACTTAACAGAATGCAAGGCAACAAACTTGGTCTCTACTTCTGCCTTGCAAGTCACAGCTCTGTTAACAAAGCCACAAGAAAGGCATCTGAAAACATTGTAAAGAAGCCCATCTTCTTTACTTATCCTAAGTAGAAGATGGGTGTGTAAACATACACTATTTAGCTGCTACAAGGATGTGCATCAAGAATTTGAACACAGAAAAGCCATAAATTATAGCATAGTAGATTCATGTAGTATTGCTCTCCCAAACATCTATCTGCCAAACATGGGTATTAGTAAGGACAGAATTAACACAACATACACAAAAGTTACTATTGCCTCAGAAAGTGAGGGTACATACTGCAACTTAATATAGCACTGGCTCTATACAAGATCAAGCTCTATACAAGATCATAAGAATGTGTTCAACAAAAACATGACAAGTCAAATCTGAAAGATAAACCAAATTTATTTGAAACAAAAAATTAAGACAGCACTATTGTCAGGATGAAGATTCTTTTACTGATGTGACAAGACAGCCAATTTACAAGAGTTACATCAATTCTGAGAAAATCAGGTTGAGTTTACACTGCTTCAATTGACTACATGTACCTTCTGCAAGACAAACCGGTTCTCCTTCCCTCCCCTTCCCAAAAGAGTTGACAAAAACACCCTATAAAAAACACGTCCAGAATTTTGAGACACATGATTGAAATGTGAACCAATGTCCAAAAGCCTGAAACTTTCCAACAGGGTTAAATCCTTCACTGCTTCAACCAACCCTCAATGGGGGAGCTACAAGCACAACGCCGTCACCTCTGACAAACAGCATCGGAATATTCCTTTTGGTAGACTATGGAGAAGGAAAAAAAGTTTACATTTACAAAAGCATAGTTTACAAAACATGCCTGCTAAGCATATGAGCAAATTCAAGCATAACAAAGCACCAGAAACAACTCAAGAAATACCAAAACACTCAGAAAACAACAACAACATAAGCTCAGACATACAACCTTCTGGCTTGCTGAAGAGATCGACACAACTAACACCACATTTTTGGAGATCCCTTGTACTTTCCTAACACTTGGCCCAAAACTTTTTTTGGATCTTGGTTCAAAAAGTAGCCAGCAATAAACTACTTTAACAACACAATACAGTTTAGGTTTTAAAAAGTTTTCTATGGGGATAAACACACTGAAGTCCTTACTTTATAAATTTCTTCATAGGTTTCTTCATCAATCTCTATTGTAGTTACAGTTTCTTCCACATCACCCAAAATCATATTTAAGTGCTGATCATATGCCTGTAAGAATGAACTTAGTTTATTACTTCTTTAAAAATTTAAACACAAGCTCACTAAAATGAAAATTATAGCAAGACTTTCAGACATATAGTTTAACATGATTTTGACCAAAAATCTGCCACTAGTATCAGTTATAGTTATGATTTCAAACACAAATGCCAACAAATCAGTAGCCTGCAGCATTAAGAAAAAAAGGGAAGCCATTTTCATTCACTGAAATGCTCTTCCAGGAAATAACTCTGAAGCTTTCAGTAAGGACAGATGCAAGAACTCAGAGATAGAGACATTTCATTAACACAAAACCAGCTACACGTTGTCTGCTGCCAGTCCAGCCTCCTGGAATTGACTGCCTGAAGTTAACTTAATAATATGAAAAGCTATAATTCATACAATGCAACCAAAACTCAGTATTTTAGAAGTCTCATTCTTAATTCAGCCTTAAAGACACCTCAGGCTACATCACAAGAGGAGGCCTGCAGAATTACTGCTTATTTCACAGACACAGAAATAGAAAAAACCAGTAGAATTAATTGCTTGATATCATCCAGGAGACAGAAAAAACTAAATACACCTCTTAAATCTCTAGAGAGGCATTTAATAGCAAACAGAGTACTGAACAAATTAGATTTTTCCAGTGATCACATTACACTTCTGATAAGAGAAAGGGTTCTGCCCTTGTTACAAAGATGACTTTTAACCTACCTTGTCAACCATTTGCACACTTTTAACTGTGAGATACAACAACTTGTGTTTTTAAGCTAATTTTTTAAACAATTTATGGCATATTACAGGTAAGTCTGTGTAATACACTATTGTAAATGAAAAAAGGCTGCCCAGGGCTTAGCATGGTAGTGTTCTGAAAGTTTTACTTACATGTAGCCTGCCTCTAAGCTCTCTGTCATTCCTCATTTTGACATAGATTCGCTCATCTAGACTGAGTCTGATGAGATCGAGTGGCTCCTCTACAGTATTTGTTGTTTGTTGCTAAAAAATAAAATTTAAAAAGTTATTTGTACAGAAGCAGCATGTGAACTTCTCCATTCCTCAGTATTCGTGAGACACAGAAAACAGGTAAGAACATAGATGCTAATACACAAATAATTCCTTCACATCCTGCTGAACCCGAGTGCAGCTCATATTACCACTCTACAGATAATTCACCAACCTTAGCAAAATTCACTAAAAGCCTTCAGTTTAGTTTGCTGCAAATCACACCTCATGCATACTGTTACATAAATGGCACTCCTTACCAGCAGCCATTGTCTGTACTGCAGCAGAAAGCCTCATCTGCACAAACCAGCCAGGAGATGGACCAGCTCCACACCTGTGCCTTTAAATCACGGCCAGAAAAAAACCACACGCCGACACTTTTAGCAGCACACTCAGCTGGGTCACACACTGCCCCAAAGGCCCACCACTCCTTGAGGCCTCGCCCAACAACACAGCAGGCGCGCCAGGCCCCAGTGCAGCTTAGAAAACTGAATGCACATCGGGCTAAGATCTATTTTTTTGGGGTGATAACGCTAAGATACAGCTAAGATGTGCGAGCATCTCTGTGCACATCCCGCAGCGCGCTACTTCAGTGAGGCAGAGCTAAGAGAACCTTCCTCAGCAGCTTTCCTCTGGTTTCCCCCTCCGGCGGTTCCGGAGGGAAACGGGCCTGAAGCGAGCCCTGCCCACGCTCCCGACACACTCAGCGGCAGCACAGGGACCGAGGCCCTCGGTGGGGTTTCTTCATCTCACACAGAAACCGGCCCCTCGCGGGGGCTGCGCCTCAGGAACGCTGCCCAAGCGGGGGGCTCTGCCCGGCCTCAGCAGCCAAAAGCCGCCTCTACCCTGAGGCCCTCCAGCCGCGGAGCTTTCCTCAGGCCCGCGGAGGGAAAGCGGGAAGCGCCGGCAGGAGGGGAGGGGAAGCAGGGGAAGAAGCTTGGGCGCTGCCTCCCTCCCCTGAAAGAAGCGAAGAGGCACTCACCTGGTCAACCTCATCCGCCATCTTTCAAACCGCCTCCCGCGCTCTCCCGCGAGACTTTATGGCCCTTCCCCGGGGCGGGGCGGGGCCGGGCCCGTCCGCCGGGCAGCGCCATGGCCAGAAAGCGGAGGGGAGCGGCCCGGCCCGCGGCGGCCACGAAGAGGCGGTCCGGGGGGCTGGGGACACCGCGGGGCGAGCTGGAAGGGGAGCCGGAGGAGGGTGAGTGCGGGAGGCAGGGAGGCCGGCGTGGGCCGGGTGCTGCGCCATCGCCGGGGCTTGCGAGCGCTGCAGGCCGCCCGCGTGTGGCGGGAGGCGGCGGGGAGCGGCGGTGTCGGCTCACCCCGAGGTGGTGTTCCTGACCGTCGTGCGGGTGGAACGTCATCCTTCAGCATCTCTTCCCCTCTTCTGTCCCGCGCAGGTGATTTTGAAGAGGAAAAGGTCAGTGTAAAGAAAAATGGCTCGAAAGTTCCGACTAGAGAGGAGGAAGAGGATGGTGTTACTGGGGTTTCCGACCCAGCAAATGAGCCTTCAAAACAGAAAGGGGCAAAATCACTAATAAAAGAAAATAAAAAAAATACTAGAAATAAAAGGAATCGTAACAACGAAGAAATGTGCAGGTAAGCTTACTTACCATTCAAGCCTGTATGACCTTTCTCTTCATGTTTCTTCAAATTTTTGTTTAGGGCTCGGTGCTGCAGGTGTGCGTGTCAGCAGTTTAGTTTTGGTTGTCAGTTCAATGTAGTACATTGTGTCACACAGCTGAACAGAAGTACTGCCTTACTCATTGCAGAGTCACTTCTGAGAGAGATTGTCTGTATGGGAAACAAATATGTGAGCCTTTTCAAATTCGATGTTTTAAATATAACATTTTATTTCATTTGTCAATTTTTAAGTGAAACTAGGAAGACATTACAGAATCCAGCATTAATAGAAACTTTGGCCTGAGATTTGGGTTTAAAATGATGAGCAGAAATCTTTATAAACATATCATTCTCTGTTGGTTTTTGGAATATAATATCAGCACGGTTGACCATTGCTATAACAAATTAATACAAAGAAATTAAACTGACTGATCTCATTTTACTGGCCAGCCAGAGCCTTGGGTATTAGTGTAGTGAAACGGAAACAGTGTCAATTTCAGTACACTTTGAAGGTTCATTAAGAACAAATGATTCAGCAAACCAATACTCCAAGGAGTCATTCATACAAGCTCTTCTAAAGAATGGAGCCTTTTGTAATTTCAAGCATCTTCCTTCCTAGACATCCTTGCAGAACCAGACCCTAAGGAGGCACTGAAGAAGTGTTGTTCAAGTGAGCCCATGGTTATTTAGGGCAAAGACAGTTGGCTTTACAGAGGAGGTATCTGTGGTTTAACTGTCAAATACTTAATCTGCTCTTACTGATGCAGAGGTCATGCTTCATTTATTTCCCTATTTTATTTTGTTCTTTCTCTATTTTCCTTAACTAAACAAGCACCTACACTTCCTGATACTAAAGACATTTTGATAATTTGAACAGTGACCCGCTGATGCCCCCTCAGAAGGAGTTGAAGAAAGAATCTCCTGTTAAAAAAGAATCTCTCCCTCAGAAGGAGATAAAGTTGAAGAAAGAATCTCCTGTTAAAAAAGAGATGGATGAAGACAACGATGATGATAATGAAAGTGAAGATGAATGGGAGGATGTAGAAGGTAACGATTGCACGCGTATTTGTTTTAAGGAGTAAATATTCTTAACATTTTTTTTTGCAATTTGATTTTTGAACCATTACTCATTTAGATTCAGTTAAATGTATATACTCTCTATCCCTGAAATATGTTCCATGTCCAAATCTGTATCTTTCAAAGCTCCTATCTTAAAAGGCTTTTAGAATGGTTCCAAAGTAGAAAAATAAACAGACAACTACTGAACTGACAGTAGTGCCTTGAATTTGACTCTTTGTTGGCTTACATTAATATTATGCTGCCACATCTCAGCTGTTTGTGTTGTCTAATGGTGAACAGCTGAGAATGCGTCAGTTTGAAGGTTCAGGACTGTGACTTCCTAGTACAGGAGAGTGGAGATGAAAACAACTGAGCTGTTTGATTAGGTGGCCATCAATAAACTGTGATAAGAATCATGATTATCATAATCTTAATATTTTGCTGCTACAGATGCATGCCTTCTGTAGTGAGCAGTTGCCAGTTTCTTTCTTTGCTACTCTACAAATACTCTTCAAGTCACATCTGCTTCATTAACCTTTCTTCTGATGGAGTTTGCCTGTGACAGTCACTTTTCATTAGACTGTGCTGAGCTGATTACTCAACAGCAGGTGACTGATATCTCACAGTTACTGGAAATAACTTGAGCACACACAGTGATATGGAAGATCCAGGAGCTGGTAGTTACTGAGGTTGTTCTCTTTGTAGGTTTTTTGAACACTTGAGAAAGATTAGGTAGGTTCTTATCCCATTGAGGTATCTATTCCATGTCTACTTGCCATTTAGTCGTATTTTATTTTTTCCAGAACTCCAGGAACCTGCCACAGTTAAGTTAGAAGAAACTGCTTCTCTTCAAGCAGTGGTGCTGCCAAGCAATCCTGTTGAGATAGAGATTGAAACCCCAGAACAGCTGAAGAAAAGAGAAAGGAGGTAAGAACAGGAAAGGCAGTGGAGGGCTGTTAAAGGGTGAAGTTAAAAATACACTATGTCTTGACTCTCACTAACTTGTTGTGTTCTGGATAGAAATTCCCACTTTGTGCAGGCTGTTGAGTTGGAATGATGCAAAGTTATGGGATGGAGAACAGTTTACACACTGACAGTTTTACCAGAAATCTGCTGTGGATGTTGGTGGCAATGGAAGCTTTTGAGCTTCTGTGAAAATCAAGTGTGTAACTTCATTGTGCTTTAATATCTACATTTCCAAACCAAGAGCAGTAGTAGCTCTCTTCAAGGAGAGTTGTGAGTGAATGACATTGTTGTACTGTAAACATCTGAAGAGCTCAGGTGGAAGCCTCTGTGTGCCCATACCTGAGGTGTGCATAGGTGGAACAAATGAATGTCCTTGGCAGCTGGGGGCATTATACATTATACCAAGGAGAGCTTTCTTTGTGTGGCAGCTGGAAGGCTGATGATATCTCAGGCTGCTATGGGGTGGGCACAGTTCTGGGCCAGCCCTTAATAACAAAGCAACCAGGATATCTGTTGTCTCTAAGTTGGAAGACTACATCAATGAAGAGAAAATCATTTTTCAGGAATCTGAATGGAATGTTAGCAGTAATCTCGAAGTCAAACAATTCAGACAGTAAATTGTAAGATTAGTATGGAGCTGTCCAAAGATGTCTGGTAGGAAAACTGTAGGCACATAAAGTTAGGCAGAATTAAGGCTGTCTGAATACAGTCCAGCTTTCTGAACTTCAGTGCGTGGAGTTCACAGTTTATTAGTCATCTACAGCCTGCATGCCTGTTCACATAGCCACAAACTAAACCTTTGTTAAGTGTGCGCAGAAGATTCCCTGGGATGGATTGTCTTTTTGAGCTGATCCAGTTCAGGAATCTATAAAAACAGGTCCATACAAAATCTACAACATCCATTTCTTTTGTAATCTTACACAGAGAAAAAAGGAAGGCTGAGTTTGAGATCTATCTCCGGAGAATGATGAAACGTTTTAGCAAGGAGGTTCGTGAGGACACACATAAGGTATTAGTCACAGAGAAACTTGGCAGAGAAAAAATTGGGCATAAAGATGTCTGAACTGATTCTTAATGAAGAATAAACTCATTTTGATAAAATAATTTGGGGCATGTCTAGAAGTGGAAAAATCAAAAGGCTGTAGTCCAAATGCTCATGAAACGTCTCTTGAACTGTAAGTTAGAAACATCAGTGACTGCATTAGTAAAATTCTAATTCAAAGCAGATATGACTAGGTTGTATATTTCTCTCTTGAGTATGTATCTGCTCATTCTGGTGGGGTTAAACTTTCAGTCACGTAGAGCAGGAGATGCTGACAGGGCCTTCAAGGCTTTACTGTCTTCTGATGGTGATCTGAAGATAGCCCTGTATCCACCCTGCATATGCCTGAGAGGCTTAATTGTTGCCTGTCTCTGTTAAAGGGAGAAGTAAAGACAATAGTTCAAGCAAAGAAAATCTCTTGTGAACTCATAGTAGAAACTTTCTTCTCTTAGGTTCACCTCTTGTGTTTATTAGCAAATGGTTTCTATAGGAACAGGATCTGCAGCCAGCCAGAACTTCATGCCATTGGTCTATCTGTCATCCCCACCCACTTCACTAAAGTGCCTGCTGACCACGTGGACCTTCTCTACCTTTCCAACTTGGTGAAATGGTAAAACTCTCAAAATCATTCTCTCACATAGAATGTTAGAGCCAGGGTTCAGGGAGAGGGGTAAATGTAATTACCAATTTTCAGTGATTATTCTGGTTTTAAATACAGGGTTGGGAGACTGTCCTTTTTACAGAAGGAAAGGATAAACTATGAAGTTCAAGGATACAGTCACAAACAGTGGACAATAAGTCAGTGTCTCCTGTTTCAGGTTTGTGGGAACCTTCACTGTCAATGATGAGCTTTCCACTGAAAAAGGAGAGTCCCTTCAGTCGACCTTGGAGAGGCGCTTTGCCATCTATGCTGCACGAGATGATGAGGAGTTAGTTCATGTAAGTGACTGGGAAGTACAGGGTTGGTTGCCAAGCTAGGATGCTAGACCAGTGCTGCAGTGCTGTCAGCTCATACACAAAGTGGTGTTTGAGAGATGGATTTGGAGAAAAATTGGTGACTTAGATGATTCTTTGGCTTTTTGTTGTATTTTTATCTGGAGTCTGTGATTAAATTACTGAGTTTGAACTGTGCCTAACTGGAGCCTCTAGTTGTGGTTGGTGTTGCTGTGCACTCCATGTTCTGCTGTGGATAACTCTATGTACAGCTTTGGCTTCTTTAGGTTGCTTTAGCAGTGTAGATCAAAGAAAACCAGCTTAATAGGTTTCTTCTGAAATACTAATTGAAGTGAGGAAGTGATTTGGCTTACTTGCAGCCAGGGAAACTCTTTACAGATCTTTAGTTAGAAGGTTGGTTTGTTACTATGAGTCACCACCAAAGGCCAAAGGAGTTGAGCCTTGACTTAGAGCAGCCCGAGGCAAAGGCTTAAAAAGGACTTCAACTCTTCAGTCATTTTTTGGTGGAGTTGGATTAAGGGAACAAGTGGAGTCAGTTGCTTCAAGTCACAGATTTTGTAAAACAGCTGAGGTTGGGGAAACACAGGAGATCAAAGTGACACAGGGCATTTGAAAGAGCAGAAACCAGCTGCTGCTTTGCAGGTGCATGGCTTGCAGCTCTGCCCTTTTGCTAATAAAGTGGGATGCTGCTGCTTCTCTGCTGCAAAGCAGGACGCGGTTGTTGTGGTGGCTTTGCAACCGTGCAGAGATTTCACCTCCTGGGACAGGAGGAAAAGACGAAGCAAGCCATGCTTGCACAGCTTCAGTCAAGTTCCATGCAGGAAGGCAGTTGCCATTCAGCCACTAGCCACTTGTTTGTGACTGTCATGATATACTTTGGATGGTTGGTGTTTCTGCTGGGTTCAGCTGATGTGGTTGGCTTTGGCCACCTTTGGGAAGTAGGATTTAGGTCATCTTACTCAGTTTTCCTCAAGAATGAGAGAATGATTGGGTAGATGGGATTCTGCTCCAGCAGAATGGTTCATTTAGCCTCTTTAGGAGTTGGCTCTTCATCTGTGAGTAACAGCAGTACCCCTGTCACAGCAGTAACATAAATAAAAGCCAGAGAAGACTGAGGTGCTTTAATACTATAGTAACCAGTTTATCTACACATCTGTGTCAGTGTGTACAGCACTAGGTAAATGTAGGAATGAAAATTATTTGTAACAGGCCTGACCATGAAAGAGTTCCAATAGGGTTTTTTATATTATATACCATGGAAAAAGATTAAACATGCTTTACTTTTTCTTTTGCAGATATTTTTAATTATTCTGCGAGCATTACAGCTGCTGTGTCGCCTCGTGCTGTCTTTTCAGCCTCTTCCTCTCAAGGAAACAGGAGCAAAGGTAGTTTTTGTTGAGTGTGGGAAGGAATAGATCACTGGATTAGAGAGCAAGATTGAAAAAAAAATTCTAGCTGCTGCAGCTTAAAGTTAATAACTTACTGCATGAACTATGGTGATAGAATGTTCTGTCAGTAGTGCAGAAGACACAAACCCTTCATTTTTAGGTTTTCCTTTAAAAAGAACCCACACATTTTGTGTTTTTCAACAAAAAAGTCTAATGCTTCAGGGGCTTTAAATGTCTTTAAAATTTAGACAGCAAACACTTGCTGCTTGAGTACACTTCTCTTCTGCCATTTGCCTGAAGTTTTCAAGTGCCTAAGACATGCAGATTGACCATGCCTGCCAACCTTTGATCTGCATGCACCTCGTGCTGATTGCAGTCTTTTTTTTTTTTTAACATATTCTTAGCCACGGTGATAAGTGACCTCATCTGTTCCTTTGCAGGGAAAAAGCTCATCCAAGAGGCAGTCTCTCAGTGCTGCTTCCGAGGGGCAGGAGAGCTCAGCTGTAATGCCCAAAGCTGAGGCAAAAAAATGCCCCTGCAAAAAAGCCAAGCAGGATGAGAAATCCTCAGAGAGAGAAAAAGACAACAAGGAGCCAAAGAAACCCAAAACTGCTCAGACCAAAAGGTTGTGCAAGTCAAAGTTAACTACAGGCAGCCAAGAACAAAAAGAATCGGGTAATGAGGAGAGCAGTTTAGCAGAAAAAGATGTTCTGGTCAGACCCAAGAATGATCGCCGGCGGCGAGTGGCCTCCAAAGTGTCTTATAAAGAAGAGAGTGAAAGTGATGAGGGCAGTGCCTCGGACTTTGAGATTTCAGAGGAGGAGAGTGATCTCTCTGATGAGGATTTTGTACCTGTCTCTAAAAGGCGGAAGAGCTCACTGGACTCCCAGAATTCAAAGGTAACAGCTACAAAAAGCCCCAGAATTGAGGCTTCGGAATCAAGGCTGTCTAAAAATTCATATGGAGCTGAGCCTAGGCCAGCAAAAAGTGCAGCTTCAGCCTTGCCTCATGCACAGAGAAAGAGAAACAAAATAATTTCTAGTGATGAAGATGATGGACAGCAGGAGGTAAGGAAAGCGATGGGCACAGACCAGTGGCTGGAAGTTTTCCTTGAACATGAGGAAAATTGGGTGTGTGTAGACTGTGTTCATGGCAGCGTTGGCCAGCCCCAGCTGTGCTTCAGGAATGCCACGAAGCCACTTTCCTACATTGTGGGATTTGACAATGATGGGAGTGTCAGGGATGTGACACAAAGATATGACCCAGTGTGGATGACTGCAACAAGGAAGAGCCGCGTGGACCGTGAGTGGTGGGAAGACACACTTCAGCCATATAAAAGTCCCTATGTGGAAAGAGACATGAAAGAGGAAAATGAGGTAAATGGAAACAGGTTATTCAGGACAATTAGTCCAAGAGTCCAGTCCTTTGGTTCTCATTCAGGCAAAAATCATTAGGAATCTGCATGAGGAAGGAAGTTTGGATTTGAGCTTGAAATGATCATATTGAGCATGTTTTAAAATCTGGATAGCAAAAATACTGGACAGTCCAGGCTGGCAACTGACTGTGGTTTCTGTACAGTGTAGCATTACTCTGCTTGGAGAGAGTCTTCAAAATACATAGATCTGGGTACACATCTAAGTACCTATCTCCAACAAGAATGCTTTGTTGGCTCATCTGATTAAGTTTCTGGTGTTTTTTTTTTCCTCTGATCCATACTACAGTAATTCTTACTTTCTTACAAAGGGTAGTGCAAGAGAGTAGGGATAACACTCTTCTTTGTATAATTCCTACAGTTTCAGGTCAAGCTTCAAGATCAACCTCTACCAACAGCAATTGGGGAGTACAAAAACCACCCTCTTTATGCACTGAAGAGACACCTCTTGAAATATCAGGCCATTTATCCTGAGTCAGCTGCTATCCTAGGGTACTGCAGGGGGGAGGCTGTCTACTCCAGGTGAGTGGTGCACCTTGTTATGTGAGAGTGTGATCTTTGTAACAAATTGAAGAACTAATTTGTGTGAAGAGCATGGTGGTATCAGCAGTAGTCTCAGACCATGTGCATAGATAGAGTGAGGCATTTAGCTGCTCAGACAGCATTTGCTTATCACTTAGATACAGCTTTTTTACCATTCCTAACATGAATAATAGTTTGGAATTCTCTTATGGAGACACCTCAGAACTCTTACGGTTGCTTCTTTCTGGCCTTTTTAGAGACTGTGTACACACACTGCACTCTAAGGACACTTGGCTGAAGCAAGCTCGGGTGGTGAGGATTGGAGAAGTGCCTTACAAAGTAAGAGGGTTTGATTTCATCCTGTGCAACCTGTCTGCTCTGAAGTTCAAGCTCAGTTCTGTTTTGTTTTTTGCCTTCTCTCTGGCAGCAGGTGTAGATTTCTCCCTTGCTTGCATGGCTTGTGACAGCTGCATCATGAATCTGTTCCCCTACTATGCCTATAGTTCCTATATATTCTACCCCAAACCCAATTATTTCTTTATCCCACATGAACAGTATTTAGCAGAACTGCACCCTTTTCATCTTTTTCAAATGCATCCTAGTGTTTTATATGATCTGCAGGCTCTGGCTCCCTGTTGCACACCAGTGCTGTGGATTATCATTTATAACCAACAGGTACTGAAGCTAGGAAGTACGACATTTCTTGTCTTCCAGAGCCTTCTCTTTTGATGTCCTAGGAAAGTCTGAAATGACTGGCATCTTCTTACTGTGGTATTATAGGCTTGGTTGTTGTATTTGCACAGATGGTGAAAGGCTTTTCCAACCAGGCCAGGAAGGCACGCCTTGCAGAGCCCGCAAACCGGGACAAGGAGGACCTGGCTCTGTATGGTCGCTGGCAGACAGAGGAGTATCAGCCACCTGTAGCAGTGGATGGAAAGGTAACTAGGGAGGCAGAGGACTGGTGTTAAAGGATGTGTTTTGTATGGAGCTGAGGACTTTGTTTTTCCAGAAGTTGCATGTTTCAGAGGTGACATCAGTAATAACATCTGGATTCAGGATTAAAAGTTCTGAGGTAACTGTACCCAGGAGGAAATGGTCAAAACTTCACTGAGGACTTGGTTTCCTGTGTACAAGTAATGGGTGCTAGCAATGCAGACTGCTAACTATGATTTTGTTAATGTCATTTTCCCAGTCCATGTTTGTTTTGCTAATTCTCTGCATTACAGCCTAAGTAACAAGGCTTGGGCAGAGAACATAGCTAGGAGATAACCATGCAGCTAAAATGTAGGATTGTGCCTTGTAATGTGGATATTAATTCAATACTGGAGTGGAATGTAGCAGGTCAGGAGGAAGGCAAGAGTCCCTGACTTGCAGTAGGGATTTTCACCTCTTCAGAGAGCAGGAGGGCCACCATTTCTCTATTTTTTGCAATAACAGGTTCCTCGGAACGAATATGGAAACGTCTATCTCTTCCTGCCATCCATGTTACCCATTGGCTGTGTGCAGCTGAGACTCCCAAATCTGAACAGATTGGCACGGAAGCTGGACATTGACTGTGCTCAAGCCATCACTGGCTTTGATTTTCATGGTGGCTACTCACACCCAGTGTATGTGAAACTTTCTTGTAGCTTACAGATTTTGATGTCCTGCAGAAGCTGTTAAGAAGTTGTATACCCTGTGTTAAGGAGTACATGTGATGAGTTACCCACTTAGATCCTATGAAACAGACAGTTCTGTCAAGATTCAGTAGTTTTTGGTGTGGCTGGGTCAGCAGGCATTTGCTCCCTTTCTTTTTTCTTCTAGTAGATGACAGAGGATTATGTTCTCCTTCCTAGTACTGATGGCTACGTTGTCTGTGAGGAGTACAAAGAGATCCTCATTGCTGCCTGGGAGAATGAGCAAGCAGAAATAGAAAAGAAGGAGAAGGAGGTGAGAATTATTTTTGCAGCTTCCTTATTGTTACATTCATTAAGTAAATTTCTTTGGAACTGTGGACAGTCAAACAAGGGTAGGATGCGTAAGCAACAAAGATGGAGCTCCATGATTGTGAGGAGGTAGTTGCATCTCCCAAATGCTCCATTTTGGGCTTGCTGTACAGACTGCAGTGAGATGTGATACAAGTGTGTGGTGGTGTCTGACAGAGTGCATACTCTAGAATAGTTTTCCGTGGCTGCCAGGAAACAAAATGAGGAATACACATATGAGGCTGAAGTTTTGGAGGTGGTTCTGGTGTAATTTACGCAGTAATGGTGCACATTAGAAAGTGACAGTAATTCATGTATTTAGCAGATAATTGGACACGAGTACATTTTACTCTTGAGAGAGTAAAATGGCCTATAATCTTTGAATGAGACATACTGAAGTTGGTGTGGTTTTTAATGGCAGTTCAGCATCTTCAAACTTCCATTTTCTGAGGGTAGAAATACATTGAAACTGACAATATAACATTTTTCTCTTTTCAATAACAATCCCACACAGAAGCGTGAGAAAAGAGCTCAGGGGAATTGGAAGCTGCTGACAAAAGGACTTCTCATCAGAGAGAGACTGAAGCAACGCTACTCCATCAAAGTATTCTGCATTTCTATAAGTCATTTCTTTTTCAGGATGGTATTTTTCTGCTAAGATACTTTTTTCCATAATTTCCAAGGTGTTATGTGTTATGTCTAGCAATAGAGTGTAGAATTTCCAAAGTGTAGCTGCTCAGAAATCTTTCTCTTTCCTGTTGTTAGCATGTGACTAGCAACTAGTTAAAAAAACACCACCAGAAATTCATTGTGGTCATGTCCAGGAAAGATTCATTATTGTTTAACAAGAGATAGTTTTTCTCAAAGCATCACTTTTTTGGTATTATTTTCTGGTTTGACATACCCTATCCTAGATTTATTCCTCCAAGACACGCAAGGAGCTAACAGGGTGAGAGGGGGCTGCTTTTTTGTTACGAGGTCAGATATTTTCATTCTTAATCTTTCCCCATTGAGACAGGTGAAAGGCATGATCTATTTAAAGCATGTTTATTTTCATTCTTCCACAGCCAAAAATGTTTTGCTTGTGTTGAAAGAATGCTTGACATCCAGGAATAGAAACACAGTACTTTGGGTGAGAAGCTCAGACCAGAGCAGGCAATTTTTGTAGTGTCATTAAGTGTCACTGTGGCAGAAGACAAGCCCTTTCAGAAAGGGGTAGTTACCAGCGATTTCTACAGCAACTTTCTGATTTTCACACCTGTTTTTTCCAGACTGAGCCGTCAGCACCTGAGTCAGAGAAAGGAGCTGGATTCTCTTCTGATGAAGGAGGTCCAAGTTCAGAGACTGCAGTGGGGAACATGGCCATTTTTTGGCCCCAAAATCGCCAGTTAGAGAAAAAAAAAGAAGAGAAGACAACCAGAAAGAGCAAGCGAGAAAAGAAAGAAGAAGCAGCACAGTTGTTCCCTTTTGAGAAACTGTGATGGGAACAAGTGTTTCTTTGTCATTTTCCAGATGCAAGAACCCTAGTGACACCAGAAGTATCACTTGCCAGTTAAGGACGTAGTCTCCCTGTGCACTGGTGTTTCTGAGCTATCAAGGACCAGCCTAATTCAGTATCGAGTTTCTTTTGCTGTCACAGGTAATTAGGTTCATGCTTTTCTCCTTGGGCTTAGGAGAAGCAGATGTGCAGTTGTACCTTCTGAGAAGATCACTTTGAGCTGTTGAGATTTTTTGCTCTCTTTTGCATCATTCAGCATTAGAAATTCTGTTTTCTGAGGCATTCCTTTCATTAGCACTGTATTTTCCCATTTTCATCCTTTCCATTTTTTCTGCATGCCCAGAACTAAAGCATGAGGCTGCTATTTCACAGTCTGTGGTGAGCTGGCCAAGGTACTACTGACACCTTTGATTCATACTTTATCCAAATCAGTAAGACTTAGAACTTGACCTCACCACTATCTCATCATCACAGAAGGGAAAACACTTCCTCTAAGGTGTAAAGAACACAATCAAGCTGGGGAGGAATCTGAAAATGCACTTTAAAGAATACCTGCCTTTTTGAAAACTTAAATTTTGGCTTTTCAGCCTATAACCTTCCTTTACTTTCAGAAATCCTGTGCATTAGAAGGGAGAAGCCGTGTCCTCATTTCAAACTTAAGTTTAAATATGTCTTCTTAAGTCATTTGAACGTATTTCTATTTGTTTTGTTTTACTCAAGACCATGTGGATATGTTCTGGAGCAAAAACATGTAAAACTGTCTGTCAGAAGCAAAACTCATTGCAACCAGAGAGCTCTTGTAAATGTTATCCTGTAGCTAAACAATTTAAAAGCTGTTAAGAGAGGAATGTTAAATCTACACAAGCTTTTCATGCAGTTCTGTTATAGAAATGCTGATCTGTCTTTTGCAGTGTTTTTATAACTAAATTACACTGACGCTGTCTCTTCAAAAATAAAGGGGAATACAGTCTAGTCATTGCTGGACATTGTTACAGAGGAAAGACTGAAATGCTAGAAAGTGGCTTATGTTTAATCCTGGTCAGATTAAAAAAATATATCTATTTTTGTACTGCATTTATAGAACAAAATAAAGTATGAAAGAATAATGTTCTGTGTTAAACCTCCCCTCCTTCTGGCACATTCCTCTGTAAGCAGCTCTGGAAGAGCTCTCATGCAAGGATAAGGACACATCATGGTATTTCCAGAAGTCACAAATTGGATCCCAGGATGTCCTCTTGTTTTAAAGTTAATGGTATTCATGTTGAGTTTTTAGCTTTTGTCACCAAATTCTACATTTTTCAAAAAGCAACCTAAGTTAGATGTTTGAAGAACAGACATGGCCTGTATATAAGGCTTCAAGAAAAATTCTCCATCTTAGATGAACTTGTAACACTGTAGTGGGAACAGCAGCTGCAGTTCCTCCTGTGTTAGTCACTGTGCAGATAGGCAGGATACGCCCTCAGATGAGCATTTTGAATGTGAGGGCCCATGTCCAGCTCCTGCTGGGACTGGGAATTTTCTGTCTTCTTAAAATGGGAGCTGGTACCAGCTGTACCAAAGCAACTCAGTACTTCCTAATTTGGGACACTCAACACATACACAAAGTTGAGTCTAGGCACTATTTATAGTCGGTGGGAAAAAGAGACAATAACATCTTCAGAGAGCAGGATCCTATTCTGCTCTGTAGGGAACCAGCTCTAACCTAAGCATGCAAAAGATGAAAGAGTAAATATGCTTTAGTGGAGACAAAAGCAGAAGGGAAGATGAACAGATCAGGTACATATTCTGTCAAGATTTCAGTATGGAAGCAAGAGAAATACAGCTTCAGTCCTTCCTATGGAAAAGTTTGTGTACCTGCAATGAAAGCAAGCCTTGGCTCCACCAGCACGCCTGGCCTGGGAAACACGAAGCTCCTGTCTGGGAGAAGAGCCTTACTTTATTGTGCACCATTCCTGTGCACACTAGTGTGTCTGACAAAAGTATTTTAAGCTGTTGAATGCAAAAGTCAAACTTTCCATCTCATCCAGTCAGATTGAACCATCTTATTTTTCAAATAATCTTAAAGAGGCAAGGACATTAACTATTACTTCAGTAACGGAGTAAAACCACAGCAGGCTGGAATCGCCCTTTCATCCCATAACAAGTATATAGACCAGATAGCAGCTATGCTGGTATTAGGAATTTGCTTCCCAAAATGGGGAAGTATTTGCATGCTAAACAAACCCCAACTGCACCTTTATCTCAACCAGCAATAGAAAACTATTTCACGTGGAACTACAAACTGAACATGAAACATGCACTCAATGCTTAAAGGTAATAAAAAAGCCCACAGACCAACCTTTTGAAAACTGTACTTTATTAAATATACAAAAGCTCAGCACTTCTGTAGAAAATTGTATTTTCATCTCTAATACAGTAATGCTGGTTAGTTTCCTGCAGTACTGGTAAAATAGCAGTCCAACACTTTTTCTCAGTGGGGTGCAATTCTTAATGGATGCAGCAAAAGCTGGTGTTGGGGGCAGCAGGAAGATCACCCAGCATTGCCAACACACGTCGGCTGCGCACGCGAGACCACGAGCACTTCCTATAACCTCTGGCTCACTGCTGCCTTTACCAGCAGAAACGAGCCAGGAGACTGAATTCACAATGTTCAAATACTAGAAGAATTACGGCTAATTCTAATAAAGTAATTACCACTTCTTAAAAAATGTATTCATTATAACTCAGTTCTCTCTTTCAGTACCAAGTGTAGCTAACGTTTGCTCGTACGTACATTCAAGTGAAGTTCCTTTGTTACAAGGGAACACATTTCTCCTGATGGTCCTAACTGGATTTCACAAAGACATTATTTTTTAACTGAATCATGAATACTTACAGGAAAAACAACATATTGTAGTGTAGGGGCACATCTGGAAGCCAGACTAGCTAGGTGGAGAGAGACTTAAAAACAGAGCAAGCTAGTCTCTAATCTCAAGTACTGGTTACAGCATAAATATGTAAACATGAGCCATCACAACACTACAAGAAGACATTCCTCTAACAAAGCTCAAAATTTAGGCTACTAAAATATATGAAATCTATCAGGCAAAACTGGTTTCATTACTTGAACTTCATTGAGTGCGTTCATTGTCCTCACAGAGTGAAACTCAAAGTGACAGTATACACAGAAAAAAAAAATCCCAAATATTTCCAAGAATACATATTCAATTATAGAAGTTGATTTTGTTTCAAGGCAACAGGTTTCATTTTAAACCTCCCAGTTTCCCCCTAAACGCAATTTGAGGTTAAATTTCTGAAATTGTACAGTCCACGCTACCATTTTGGATGCTTAACCAAGAACAACTTCAGAGCCTTCCAAAAAGCTGAGGGAAATCCATGCTTTCTAAAAAATCTGTCCTACCTCAGAGCACTGCTAACCTGGCCACTCATTATTTCAAGTTACTTTGAAAATCCTCAGTCCAAAAGCATATATTTATAAAGGTTTTGTATGAAATTTGACTAAGGTGTGTTTTCCCTTTTGAACACATACACTTCCAAATGCCAAAGAAGTGTATACGATAGATGCCTGTGCATGTAAGAAAAGGCAGCAGAGACAGGATTTGTCAGACACATATTTCCTATGGATACCTAATCACTGCCCATATGCTGAAGGTGGCACTTATTCCATATTACACAAGGTGTCCCAGCTGGCACTGAGGACTTGCCAGTTTTTGAACTGGGGAATTAATAACTGGTAAGAGGTACAAATCTGCTTGTTCACTCAATTACAAGGACTACAGACACTCCAAAATGCTTCTTTCCCCAATGTCAATGCCACTGACTTCCCACAAACAGCATCCTATAGTCATATTTTCCATAGATAACATGTATCAACAACCACATCCAGATGCCCTCTCCAACTCGTGGTGCACATTGCTGAACTGTGATAGGCTGGAAGCATGCCGCAGTGCCTGGGACAGAAATGCACTTGAGAAGTTTCTGACAAGGACTCAACACAAAACCTCACCACCTCCTTCTCACTGCTGCTTCTTTGGTGGAACACGAGATCTTGCAACCACAATGGGAACGACAGAGAGCAACCCGATGAGCAAAGCCCAGAGAGGGCGGTAGAAGAGCCAGCCAATGGAGATGGTCAGCAGGGACAGTGAGCTGGCTACACAGAAGGCAAATGCTTTTAATCCAATGTTAACCAGGTCTCTGACCACAGGAAACCAGTCCACTGCAGAAAGAATGAAACAAGGAATAAAGTAGTTGACAAGATGACTGTTTAAAAAGAAGTCTTATTCACACCTAGGATTTGCACACTAAATATTGCAATCCAAAGGCAGACTCAAATTATTTATCAAGAGCACTGGATGAGGCATTTCAGCAAAGTATCCTCAAGGCTTTTGATAATTAAGCGACAACTAAATATAAGGCAATGGTATCCTGATCTCTTTAGACAGGAAGTAATCAAAAATTAAGTCTAAAGTCTTGTCCAAGGCTTAAGAGGCAGAGATAGCCTTGCAGCTATGGAATAAATCTAGGGCAACTGATACAATATGCTAGCACAAAAACTAATTTCTGGCAACAATACATCTTGCAGCAACATGTATGTAGATAAATATATATAAAAAAATGTTCACAGCTACAAAGCAGATGACAGCTTTGATGTCTGAAGTTCATACAAGTTTGAGGCACTGTCCTGCTTTTCTGTAAGTTTTTATTCCAGCATTTTTCTACTTTAAAAGGATAAATGAAAGGTTTCCTTGCTGTTTGTTCACTGCAATGTACAACAACCAAACACAAAGGCATGTTACTATCCAACTACTAATTAAGACCTGTTGGGGGGAAGACTGGTGGTGTAGAAAGCAGCACCTTGAGTTAGACTTGAAAGAATCAGCCCGTGTGCTTCAGCTTCCGAGTTTAGTAATAAGCACTGGGCTGGGATCTTCTGAGACTGGCAATAGATATTTGCATATTTTCTTTTAATGTTCACAAAGCAGCTATCCAGTTCTGGGATCCTGTTCACCTGCAATTGCCTACAGTAACTTTCAGATCAAATTCAATCCGAGTTCAAACCAAATTCCTCATGACCTCAACATTAATTAAATGCATATGGGAGCAAGAAAAGATCTCTCTAGGGATTATGATCCTATTTCTAAGTACTTTTTACACTTCCGTAAAAAAAAACAAACAACAAAAACTTACCCAAAGTGTGAAAGATTCGGGTCATTAGGCTGATGCCCACAAACATGGACAGCCAGCCTGCTGCACGGAGGGCCCAGGTCTTCATGGTGTTACTCTCATGCTCTTTCTGAAACACCTCCTGAAAGCAAACACCATTACATGCAGCCTGTTTCCCAGTTTCTTTTGGGATCCTCTTGATTCCAGTGTATTATGAGCAAATGAGACCCAAAAGCAGTTTAGGAGTACAAGTTCTCTTCTATAAGACACACTGCAGCTCATTCTGCAGGGCCTTTTATGCAGTACTGCAGCACACGACATGAGATTCCAAAGTGCAGCACAAGGGAAACCAGCATTTCTCTAAACTAAGACAGCCAGCCAAGCACCATTCAACACACTGTAGCAACTGGCAGAAAGCACACAGGTTTTTGCTGCAAATGGATACATTCAACATTACTGTGGAAAACAAGACATAATTAAGTAAATGTAATTAAAGGAGGAATGATCTGACTTCACTATGTTTGGAGGAAGAGGAAAAGGCAACACTACACACTGATGGCCGAAGAACAGGTACATGAAAGAAAGTGAGCAGCATTCAGGGGAAAAAAAAGATTAAAGCTATGTGTAGATTTTGCAAAGTAAAGCATCTATTTGCAAGAATTCTGAGTGAGAGTTTTTTCAGAATGGGTTGTGTCCCCCTCTGGCTCCATAAAACAGACACATGAAGAGGGCTAAGAGATAACAAAGCACTTAATGGGAAAAGATGTGTATGACTGATTGATTACTTGTACATACAAGTACTCTACAAATTACTCATTTGTAGTGAGTTAATTTCCAATGAACTGAAATTCAATCTAATGAAGATTCAGAGCTCACAGCAGAGAGCTAATTCTACTGCTACTCTGTTTCAACTCAAAACAAAGGCCTTTTTAACTGCTTTTAGGAGCTCCTTTAAATTCTAGACACCTGGGATTTTTGCAGCAGGGCATGAAAAAATCATTAATGAAAATAAACTTACTAAAAGGAATAAATGAATCATCAAATTGCTGGAGCATGTAGGATTTATTGGAGTATAATGCTCTGCCTGAAGGTTCTTTCCCAGCCAGAAGAGCAATAAACATTTCAAACAAGCCTAAACTCCTGTTCTTAGAAGCTGAAGAAAGGACTACTCTTACAGTTTAATTAAAGCCTAATTTTTACAATTTTTATATACAACCTTTCCAAAAGTGTGTGCTTGCTTATGTAAATGGAAAACTACCAAAGAGCAAATAAAAACAAAATGAGAAGGTACAGAAACAGCCTCTAAAGCAAGGGGTGTTCAGCAGTCACAAGCCACACAAGGGGATTTTAAAATAAAAATAATAATAAAAAAAATATATATACACACACACACTTAGCTTCTTTTTAAAAATAAACCAAAACCCATCAGGAATAACTCTAGCCAAATTGTGTCCTGCTATTGGGTGAAGGACAGAATTTTGCTGCAACACAAAGAACATGCAGAAACCTGGAAGGCAAACACAGGATATCACACATGGTCCCAGAAAAAGGAGAGAGAACAGCCAAAGCTTACCATCCACTACCTCCTCCTCCACAGCAGATCTGAAGGAGAATGACAGCTTATTTCCCTGCTGCTTCTGCACTACCATCTCCAGTTTTAACCCTCCACTAGTACAGTGTGATCTCTCACCTCCACAGAGAGATCTCCAAGGTAGAGAATCTGCAGGACATCTCCAGATTTGGTGTGATATGGAACCAGTTGATCACCTCGCTGACGAGCAATCACAGTCACCTTGGAAGAAAGGGAAAAAGGATTTACTGGTTACTGAGTTGGGAACAGAGTCTGCAAAACAAAGAAACAGCTAAAGACTCACCTTATCAGCAGAGCCCAAATGGGGGTCATCTCCACTCAGACCTGCATAGAAGAATGAGACACGAAGGTCGCCTACCTACAAACAAGAGAATACTGGAAGTCAAGAAATATTTATTTACTAAGGAAAAACAACTCTGCATGGGAACACCTTTTATGTATCAACACTTTCTGAATGTTTATGTCAAGCAAAAGGATATCCAGAAAGATTTCCAAGCTGTTCCTGTACTTCCTTCAGGCCGGATAGCCAAAATAGGGTAACTCAAATGCTGTTCTGCAGTACCCACTCTGATTTAGCTGAAGGAGCACATGAACACCAATGAGCTCCTACGTTCATCCCTTGTCATTTCAATCTTTTGGCAGATGAGGGCAGGCAGCACAAGCTGACAACAAGCTATTTCAATGTACTCTGTTCAGTAGAGCAAGACACAGGTAGAACCCAGCACTATCCCATGTCTTTCCATTTAAAAGCACAGCAGACTCAAGAAAATGGAAGACAAAGCTTGCAGGATCAGAAGCTCCCTGCAAGTGAAGCACTCTTGCTGAAGGACTGTATTAAGGTTCTCATCCTAAGTGATGGTCTGCACTCTAATTTCTACATATTTAAATAAAAATGGGACACACCCCAACTTTCTTTTTCACATAACAGTAATCACTGCCTGGGTTTATCTTTCTCATCTTACTTCTGGACGCCTGGGGTTATCGCTGTGGTAAAAGTAATCTCCTCCTCGGGTGACATCAGCATGTGGATCCTCCAGGTTTGACAAACTCAACTGCTTGAAGTCATCAATTTTCTCCACAAGACCTAAGCAGAATAAAGAATCAAGCTCAGGTCCAGTGTCTAACTTGGAACAGTCGATTTGCTGGCTGGCTTCCTGATCAACACCTGAAATGACTGCCATTGTGGAAAGCACCAAAGTCTGCTGCTGCTGCACCAGCAGGCACAGAGCCAGTACAAAACAGTCCTTACCCTTGGAGAGAACAAAGCTGCCAACCTGGACGACAGGTGAAACTGCAGTGAAAGACTCCACAGCCATGGCACTGGGGAACAGAGAGAGTTCCCAGTTAGTCTCAGAATTACAACCAAACTCTTGGAACTACATAACGTACAGGAAAATAACGGAAGGTGGACAGGATTATAAACATGCTCAAGTGACCTGCAGATGAGTTGTAGAAAACCACATATATCACACTAATTGCTGTTTAGCTTTGTGTGTTACACAAGTAGAACATCTGTGTTTAGATAAAACATAGGCCTGTAATAGAGTTAGAGACACTCTATCAAACATACTGGAGATTGTTGTCCTGCCATGAGTTAGATCAAAGCACCGTGGTAAACTCAATCCTGGAAATACAGATGGAAACAGCAGGTTCAATGATCCTCTAGCAAGGACTGAACTCATCTGTGTCCCCACCTGTGTGCCTCTTCCCGGGTGCTGCTTTGGGGATCCCCAGGCTGATGAGGTAACAAAAATAAATTTCCTCCTGGCATTTCATCTGTGGTTTTGTGGTTGTTCCTGCATCCTGCCTGTGCCAGCTCACACAAGCACATAAAAGGTGCTGTGTCAAACCTCAGGAGAAACTCGGGGCTAAATGGCTGTCATGCTGTGAAAACAAATCTATCAAGAAACTGTGTCCAGACTTCACAGTGCTGGAGCCATTAAAATAAATTAAGACAAGATATGACTGTCTGATCCCCTGGCCTGACCTTCCATTCACTAGAATTTCACTAGTTTTTTCTGTACCAAACTTATAATGGGTTGAAACAAAGTTCAACCCTTTGGAAGCTGTTCAGTGGTGATACAGAGGTTCTAGTGACAATGAATCAACTACGTTCCTAGATTAATTCCTGCAACATTTAACTATGCTCATAAGTGCACTTTATTTCTCACCTGAATTGATTTAGCGTCCGCTGTCAACTGCTACAACTTATCTGCCAAATTAAGAAACCTAGATCATAAACCTTCTCCATATAAAGGTACTTCTATATCATGTCCAAGTTAATTAAATCCCAAACTCAAGAATGCTTACAGACTTCATTCTCATAAGTAGTAGTCCTGGAATCTCCTTGGCACTAAAGAACAGATTCTGTTTTCACAAATGCCTAAGTTGCACGAAAAGGTAAGATGGATGGAGGGAGGAAGGCATATTGTACACACTTAAAATAGAGTCTCATCAATGCTAGGAATGAATTCTAAAGTTCAGCATGTCTGTATACACTGTGTTGTCTCAGGAAAGGATCCACCACAGTATGCTCAGTCTCCATGGTTTGTACCAACGCAACTCAGATGAAAAGTTCTCAGCCACAGCACTTTTTAAGTTATGTACTACAATAGCACTAAATCAAACATGTTTCTTGCTCTCAAGTGGAGATTTGCATTTACTGGAGAAGGCTTGGAGAATTTTCATTAACAAAATTTGCATGGAGAGGAGATAAAGCAGGTATGTTATCTGTGCATCCTTTTGTCTATTATCTCTCATCTAAACTAGTCTGCTAGCTGAGACTTATAATAAAAAAACACATAGATCCTTGCTCTCCCTCCTGAAGCAGTACTTCCAAATAAAGGACACTGTATTTGCATAGGCTCACAAAACCAAAACAAAGTTCTGGAGATTTTGCAAATTTCAAAGTTTTGTTGAAATCCTGTTCCTACTATCTCTCTGGCTCTACTTTTCACTCACACATTGTGGTTTTTGCCAGATGGCATCCTGCATCCTAAGGAACCCAGCAGGTGCTGTGAGAATGACACAAAAGCTAAAACTTAGCATTAAAAATGGCATGCTGTTGTGTAACTACAATGCTGCAGATGAGAGATACAAGAAACAAATTATTTCTGGGTGATTGCCACAAATAAGCCTGTGAGCTCATCCATGCTAGCTTAGAAAGCAGCAAGTGGTATGACAAGCTCATGGGATGGCTGCTATGCTAGCCCTGTACTTGGAATAGAGAAACGAATTAGTAATAGACTGCACTAACAGACAACAGAAGTCAGAAAGGAACCCATTCAAGTTCTCCTACATGAAGACCACATGGTCCAGAGATAATATAATAACAGCCTGACATCCAGCCATTACTAATGCATAACTTAATTCTAGTTCCACCAGGCAGCTTTGGACTGATCTTCAGTTTCTCTGTGCCTTAGTTCTCCCAAATACCAAAGACCAAGGTTCCATCTACTTCACTGCATCACAAAGATGAGTCCATTAGCCTCCCTCTTTGCTCATGTTCGGTCAGAATCTAGAGTGACTGTGCTAGATGGTAAATTACCTGGGGTTTTTGTGTCCAATTTCTCGATCAAAGTTTCTGCTGTTCACAATTTCTGATTTCCATTCCGTATCTAAAGAAAAGCATATGAAGGTTGAGAAGAAAACATGAAAAACTGCACCTCAGATTTTAGTTACAAAAGACACGTCTCAATCAATTAATCAGTTCTAAGTTACACTTCTAGCAATACTGTTTACATCAAGGTATGTATGTGATAGTCTGTACTGATACTTCAATTCATCCTTCTGGCATATTAATAAGGAATGGCAGGATTTAGGAAAAAAAAAATGGATTTCAAGGATAAAATTGTATCTGAACTTTGCACAGTGGGGGATTTGCTGTTGGCATCTTCCATGACCAGGCTTTGATTCCTCACTCCACTCTTTGGGAATAATCTGGTTTTGTGAGGAAAGGCTGCAAGCTTTGCTGGAACTAGCAGATTTCATTGCACTCAGGGAACAGATAGAAATGGTATCTGTATGTACCACTGTCAAAAACGCATAATGCTGCCTTTGTTCTGGCCACAGCAGCCTTCTTGAATCTCCAGAACAGACTCCAGTAGATTCCTTGTAACTCCTACAAAACTAGAGTCCCTTTTTTGAGCAGCTTCTATATTAAATATAGCTTGCTCTACTTCCATGAAGGAGAGGATCTGGAGTGAAGTTGTGCTTGGGAAAGGGTGAGAGCAAATATGTTTACTCAACACCTGAATCAGTAATCAAATATCTATTTTAATTGACAATAAATGAAGTTAATTTTCCCCGAGTCTGGTTAGCCCACAATGGTAAAATTGGTAAGCAATCTCTATCTTTATTTCAACCTACAGGTGCTCTCATTCCTCTTCTTCCAAATCTCTTCATTAGTCCCACCGAGGGAGAGTAAGCAAGCACCTGTGAGGGCCCTTGGCTGCCAGTCAAAGCTCACCCACCACATCCAGTGATAGACACTTTCACTGGACAGAATCCATCAGTCTTGAGAGGTCAGTTGTTTTTTGTTGGTGTTTTAAATGGCACTGTGTTTTGTTCCCTGCTACTATAAGTCTGTTTTTCACAGCTCACAACCATCAGCTTCACTCCTTATGCATCTGCCTGCTGCAGATGCTTCATGGAGCTGGGGTGCTTTTATGATCACACCCAGAAACTGCTGCACACCCACGTTTCACATCCATGTGCTTTAATCAGAGATAAATAACACACAGAGACTAATCTCCAGATATATACGATGACTCACAGTATTTTTCTGCCAGAATAATGCTCCTGCCAAAATAGCATTTGGCAAAAGCCACAGAGCACATCAGAAGGTGTTGGTGGTTTTCATTAGCTGGTATCAACACGTAAACAGACTCTCAACTGGCTGTCTTACAGACTGGAGCTACACTGTTCTTCCTTGTCTATTTTCTTCTGCTCATACCTGACAATGTCCAGTTATTCCAATTCTGAAAAGTAATCTCAGGTGTAGCTTTTAACACACTGCCACCTCTGCCCATCTCCTGAGGACCTTATCTCTGGAGCATCCTATCCTTGGATGCTGCTCTGAACCTTTGGCAGTTCTAAGACAAGACTTAGATTCTTCTGTAGTAGTTGTTAACAGCAAACCTGCTTTCACCTCAGTTATGCCAAGAAAAGGAGGCCCTGACATTTGTTTAGGAAACAGAATTTTTGCTTATTTCTTCACATTCCTTTGCTTCCTTTACCAACAAGAAAATACAGGATTTACAACAAAAATCAAAACACACACATGAAAGCCCAAAGTCACATGCATAAAAGAAAAGGGACTTTCTGTTGATCAACTTACTGTATGAATACTTTGTCTCTTTCTTAATCTCACCATTCTCTTCATATTCCCTGCAGAGAAAAGAGGTGGGATGAGAACCAAAACAGTACACGCACACCCTTGCTCAGGGCAGAATACACTTAACAAATGAAATGCACAGACAGCTCACTGGCAACACAAACATATCTTTACAAGTCAACTAACTCTTCTCTGAAGTACCTCTTCTGAAGACACAGATTCTCTGTAAAAGGAGAAAACTACACATGATGCTAAAAAGCCACAACCCTTTTATTCCCATGTTGCCAACAAGGTGTTGGCTAGATTGATGTAGAACATCAAGTATTAAAGATAGTGACACAAGCTGAGCTAAATCAGCAAGTCTCTTACAGATGCTGTACCACAAGCATGTTAAAACTGAGAAGTTATTTTTCACACCTTCACAATCTCTGACTTTTTTTTTTTCAGACACAAAAGACATTTGGAATGTCAGACTTACATAACAGCTAATAACTTTTATACTACTGTCAGGGGAATTATTATGATTAACAGAAACATTTTCCCTCTTGTGTTTGCAACTATTAGCAGAGTAGCTAACATCTCATTACAGTTTTGTAAATTCCCTTGAAAAGATACCTAGACTACAATATTGCCTATTATAAAGTATTCTGAGTGTCTCTCAAGCAACTAAAATTTGCACTTTACTTTGGCAGTTACAGATTAATGTTGGCTTTTGATTATTAAGGATAAGGGTAGCAGAGTCTATTAAAAATAAAGAAATTGTGTCTTGGTTTAATGAAGTGCTTTAATTCACACACCTATGAAGTACCAAAGAAATTAAGAGATTTAAGAGATTGCCAAAAGTCTCAAGTGTCCACAAGTCTGAGCAAATAATCTGCTTTCTACATTAAATTGGATATAACTGGTTTTTTTCAGTTGCTTTGAAATATTCTAATGTATGTCAGGCTGTAGGTATCAACAAACTAGTTTTTGGGTCAATGGGCTTATGAGAATTTACTCTATAATTCCTAATAGAAATTGTTGGGTTCACCTACTTTTCTAACAAAAGTCAAAACCCCTTTGGGAAATCTAAAAAAACCCCAACCAAGCTGCAGCAGGGAGGCCAAAAAACATTATATGAAGTTATACAAAATGAGGAAGTGGAAGCACTTGATAAAAGGCCTTGGCTGTTATTCAAATGTTGTCAGATGCAAATTCTGCAGCAGTGACCATCTACAAGACCTGACATCTCCAAGGAAATTAAAATGACTCTAAAAAAACCCAAGAGCTCTAGAATTCTCCTACCTTAAGGAGCTGGTTTTTTTTCTTTGGGGGTAGTGATAGGAAAGAAAAATTGGGCTCTTGTCAATGCAACAGCTTTATGAATAAATTACTTTATGAATAGATTACTTTCACTTACTTGGACTCTTCATATTCTACCCACTGATACATTTCCACATTACGTTTAAGTTTGACAGCGTGGATGGAGAGCCCATAGCTGGGATCAAACAAAGGCTATTTAAAAAATAAGGAAAACACAAGTCAGTATAAAAGCTATACCTCACAGACTCTAACACTATACTTTTGGTATCAAACCCATGTACACACTTGACCGTACATAGCTAGCATTATGTCACACACAGTTGACTATAGTATAAAAGTTACAAAAGATAAAAAAGAGCATCTCTTTGTATCTTTGATCAACCTGACCTAAAGAATCTCCATCAAAAATGATTGTCACAGTGAAGAATAAACCAGAACTGCTAGGTAATGGCACACAGGCTTAAGTGTTTGTCCTGGTTTAATCCAGCTGGCAACTAAGTACCACACAGCCACTCGCTCACTGTCCCCCTGCCTCAGTGGGATGGGGAAGAAAACTGGGCAAGAAAAAAAAAAAATAGTAAAACTCTTGGGTTGAGGTAAAGACAATTTAAAAGGACAGAAAATGAAATGAAAATAATAATTATTATAAAAGAGTATATGAAAAAAGTGATGCACAATGCAACTGCTCACCAGCAACTGACCAATGCCCAGCCAGTCCCTGAGCAGCTGGCTTCCCCCTTGGCCAGATCCCCCAGTTTAACTGCTCAGCATGTTGTTCTATGGTATGGAATATCCCTCTGGCACCCTGGGTCAGTTGTCCAGGCTGTGGCCCCTCCCAGCTTCTTGTGTGCCCCCATCTCCTCACTGGCAGGGTAATATGAGAAGCTGAAGTCATTGACTTGGTGTAATTCTAAATGTTATTCTAAATCCAAAAGACACTATTGTATCAGCTAGTAGGAGGAAAGTTAACTCTATCCCAGATGAAACTAGGAGTGTTTAAACCAGGGGAGATTTTATTTTGCTGGAAGGTACTGTGCTGTCTGTGCTGTGTACGTGCTTCTGCAATGCACAGGAAATGTCATCACTACTGAAAAGTCAGAACATGCAGAGCCTCTGTACTGCAAGAGCCTGAAGACTTTACAGTATCATGAACACACAACAGGTTCCCTCTACAAAGGGGAACTAAAATTATCCACCAAAGGCAGAGGAAAGGTAAACACAGCCAGAAGCAGCATATTGCCTGGGAGTAGGGAGACCAAAGCTGTACAGTATTTCCCGGATTCCAGGCCAAGAACAAAAATTTGGGTGGTAGCTGGCAATGCTTACAGAAAAGGAGAAAAGCTACAGGTCCTCTCCCTGGATATCAAACATAATTTCAACTGACAAAACCTTTTCCTTCCCTCTAAGCTTGAAATAGTCATATCTTCAATATACTATTTAATTTACCTTATGTGTACTCAGAGCACCAGCTAAGTGCACCAATCTCCCTTCATTCTGCTGAGACACACTGTGGATACTATCAAGAGGGATGACAAGAGAAAGTCCCTCATCAAGAGACTGGGCTGTTCTTAGAGCTCGTCCCTGCAATCAAGAAATGCAAAATTAAGTTGTGGAGAATCAATGGCACAGCAGTATTTTGTGAAAAAGGTTAGCAGACAAGTGATTTGAAGACCTCAAGGAATGCTTGTGTATTCAGCCTCAAGGCATATTCTCTTGAACAACCATGTACTTCTGCACTCCCTCCCCCTGTGTTTGACACAGTTTGGGCAGTACTTCTTACTCATGCAGCAGGACCATTAACGTTGAGTAAGCTCCTCAAATACACATAGATTATTCCTGCAAGGGTCCAAAGATATTGCTCTTCATCTCATCTTGTACATTGCTCAGGAATAGCTGAAAAAATTATGCCAGTTATGGTCCTTTTCCACAGACCTATAAAACTACTTGGCAGAAGTTTTCCCTACTTTACCATCATGTTATGGTGTGCTTCAACTCTCATCACACATTGCCACTATCTATACCACACTCAGTTCTACAGAAAGACTATCTATGGCTCAGTGATTTTACTCTGCTGGTAGAACACAAAGATAAGGTCTTCTTCTCATGCATGAAATAATACAGCTTTAACATGATCATTTTAGTAAGCCTATAAATGCAAATTAGTTGAATGTCACCTCAGCTGTGACTTTTTAAAACTGTGTGTAACACTGGTAGTATTTCACTTACTTCATTGGTAAAAAGAAGATAGAAAGACAGAAGAAATGTCACAAGTCCCATCAGCATGCCTCCAGAAGTCTCACTGAGCCTCTCCAGGAACCCTGGCTTGGACTCGCTTGTGATTTTAACATGTTCTCTTCTGCTGCCAGTTTCAGAGAACTGTTGGAGATAAACCAAAAATGCAATATTGGTGTGAAAGGGGAAGGCAGTCTGCTTAAAAATAAGCATTTTAGCTTTGTTAATACTGCTGCTCTACAGAGCAGCACCTCTTGCCTTGCACCAAAACTTTCTCACGCGTATTAAATGCCTCATCACACTTTTGACACCAGAAATAAGTCAGGAAATAAAACTCAAGCCTAATGGAAAAGAACAATTTCTATTACAGCGGTTTCACACGCTCCCTCACGCCTTCTTCAGCCCGTCTCTAGGTTCCCTCCTTGCTGTCCACACCCTGTATTCAGGCCACGGCAAATTGAGTAACACCAGAATTCCAGACCAGCTAAAACACAGCTATAAATAACGCGCTGCGTTTTACCTCACCGCGGAAAAGTGCCTGCATACTTCCAAATCATTGCAACAAGAAGAGACAGTTTACAACAAAATTGCTATTGCTGCCCTAGCCCACGCCACATTAAAGCACAAAAGCCCAAGGGCTTATCTACACCAGCACTCCTGGGGGGGGGAATAGGCAAGAAGTAACTTCAGATTCGCACACGCAGCCAAGGGAGGAGGTGAGGCTCCTCTGGCTCATCTAGAGATGCCGGGCGGGATGTGGCAGCGGCCCCTCCGCCGCACCGGGCGCTGCCCAGGGCCTCCCGCCTCGGACAGGCCGCCGTGCCGAGCGGCCGGAGCGGGAAAGGACCGGCCCGAGGGACCGCCACAAGCAGCGCGGAGCAACAGCAGCACCGGCCGGAACAGCACTTACGTTCCTCGACATCTTGAGCTTCCTGCCCTCCCCGGGTAGCACCGCGGAGAAGCCGCAGAAGAAGCCGGAGCCGCCCCGCACCGGGACCGGCCGCGCCCGCCTCCTCAGGGCTCCCCGGGCCGTCCCGCCCGGGGCTCCGCAATGCCTGCCGGGACATGTAGTCCGCTCGGGGCGCGGGGCATGCTGGGAGATGTAGTCTTAGCGCCGGGGCCGGCGGGGCTGGCGGCTCCTTCCCTGCGCCAGCTCCGACCGCCTCCGGCAGGAGGCGCGTCAGCGGCGCCGGCGGGCAGGGAAGGTGCTTCCGGAGGCTGGAGGTCACCGCGTGCAGCAGCGCCCGCTGCCCCTTGCTGCGGCGGGGACGGAGGAGGAGCGGAGAGGGCGGGGGGGTCACGTCTGCACGCGTGCTGCAGGGAAAGGCACCGGAGGGCTCCGCCATGTCCTACTGCAGGCAAGAAGGTGCGCCCGCGTGTCCTCGCAGTGTCACACCGCCGCGGGCTGAGCGGGCTGGTCCTGAGGGCGAGGCGGGCCGGCTGCCTGCTCGCCCCTGCCCGCGGAGGGAGGGCGCGGCCTGAGGGGAGGAGAGGCGGGAAGATCGCCCGCGGGCCGCGCCGTGAGGGCTGCCTCGCCTGCCGCTCCCGCCCGGCTCCTGGCCCTGGGCGGCAGCCGCCGCGGGCCGGCTGGCCGTGAGGCGGGACGGGCCGGCCTGGGCTGTGCGGGACGCGCGTCCCGGCAGCGGGAGGCGGAGGGTGCGGTGAGGAAATGCCGCCCTGCAGCGGGTTCTGCTGCCGTCCCCGCGGAGCGGCCGGCGCTCGCTGTGGAGGGGCTGCAGCGTGCGGGCCCAGCGCTGCCCTCCCTTAGGGCTTTCGGTTCTGTCAGCTCCGCGTAAGCGGCCAGGGCTGTAGGGTTTTGTCCTTTTTTCTTAAGGGAGACACCGTAGATGGGCGAGCTTTGTGTTTCTGTGTCTGTACAAGGTGTTAGGTTGCATGGGTTGTATCGATACGGCTCGAGCCCTTCATACTCCAGGGTTAATCTTTCCCCCCACACACACACTCCCTATAACTAATGTAAAGCGACTAAATGTGAAGCTTCAAGCTGGAAAGAAAGCGTGACGTTCTGTAGTTCTCGATGCCATTTAGAAGTTACAAAATCTTCGGCACACTGGACGCTGATCTTCAGCCGAGATGAGGTAGTCGTAACCTACGGACCTCATTGCTTTATGTTTTTAATTCATTTATTTTAAAAACATCGTGGATCTTTGCAAGATCTGCAAGTTGTCTCACGGCATCCTACCAAATAACAGGTACAGAGGTTAGAGTTTGTGTGTTTCTCTTATGTAAGAAATGACTGGGTATGCTACCATGTAAAGTTTGCTGGACTACAGTGCTGAGTTGACAGAAAACTTTCCCGTTGTTAAAAGGTTTGGATTTGTCAGTTTCTCAGCGATGTTTAAATTCATAGTGGTTACTGAGTGAAGTAAGGGAAGTTACTGAACGTCTGCTGCTTGAGGTCACACTAGGGGCAAGAAGATACTAATTTCTAATATGCTGAGTCACTATGGTGGCCTTTATGAATTTGGAGATTAAAAGGAAGTTCTTGGGGAACTTAAATTATTTTTTTTTCCACGCAAAGAGTACTCATTTGTGTGTTCAGAAGAGTTTGAGCTAGCTGTTCTTTTATGCATGTGTCTTCTTCTTGGAGTGTTTTTTTTATAGTTTTAGAAAACTTAAGAACTTTAGAACCACTATAGAAAAGCTGTTAGAAAACTCTATTCAGATTTCCAGCCAAGGCTCCCCCCACCCCGCTAGAGAACTTCTTTGTTAAATCAAGAGTAGCACAGGAGCAGGAGATATGTACGGTCTGTTGTTTTCTGTCCTCGGCCATGTTCACAGCACCTTTCAGTATAGTTGATTCTGCACTGTTAAGGTGCTCTTTAGTATTTAATTCAGGTAATTACTGTGTAACATATTACACCACTGTTTAATGAAGAGTACTGTTATTAATAAGTATCCTATTGAACTTTCCTGTAACCTAGTTTTTCGTTCACTTTTCCTTTTTTTGTCTAACCCCATCATCTGGTATAGTCCTTGTAATGGAGTTCGAGCTTGTTTTGAAACAGCTTTTCAGCTTCACAGTTCAATGAACTGTACTGTGATCTGCAGCCATTACAGTAGGTTGCTGTGAAAATTGGAACTGTAGAAGAGCAGAATTTCAGTTGTGTATGTGTTCCTCTGAACTAACAACTGTTTAAATTGAAGATGATTGATAAGTACAACAGAATTCATTTGCTATTAGCATTAATGCATCGTGTTGAATATCTCATTACCTTGTGGTGTTCATCAGCTTTGTAAGCAAGTCCTTAAGTCTCAGTTTTCTCTGAACTGATTCTTTTTGTCTCCTGTATGGTAGGAAAAGACAGAATTATATTTGCGACCAAGGAGGACCATGAGACACCAAGCAGTGCTGAGCTGGTTGCAGATGACCCAGATGACCCTTACGAAGAACACGGTCAGTAGTAAGCAGAAGAATGGAAGTAAGGAGTGACAGATCACATACATTGTATTCTAGTAATCTTAAAAAAAAAACAACAACACAAGAACAGCAGAAAATGAACCTTATATAAAGTAGGAACAAATAATTAATTCATTTGTAAAGACTAAGAATAGTAGTTATTCAGTATATAAGCACCCAAATTCTTAGCAGTTTTAACTCCCAAATAAGGAGCTCGCAAATGACACACTTTCCTTGTAGTGTTGTTTTTTTTTTCCTCCACATTTTTTGGTGATCTTTTAAAGTGGCCTGTTCAAAAACAAATCTCAGCTGAGATTGAAGTAAATGCTTCACCCTTTTTTGAAATTTTGTTTGAAAGTTATGCAAGTGGCTTCGTGGCCTTTAGAGGGCAGTGTTTAAGCACATTTTAGCAGCTGGAGGAAGCAGGTTGCTTTGTTAGCTGGGATGGTATGGAGTTTAATTTGAACCATATCTTCCTATATCATTAAAATAACTTTTATCATACATAGATTTGTGTTTAAGTTGTTTTCCATTTAGCTGCCAATCTTGGCTTCTTTACAACTGTCTGCAGTCAGAAGATGGATCTAAATGTTTTGCTTGCCAGCAGTGATGGGTCCCTTCAGTTTTGTAATGACCCAAATGAGAATAATGAGAGAATATACAAACTGCATAGGGCACAGCTTCAGTGTCATGTGCAGTGATCAGTGGATGTGTTTTTTTTTTCTTTCTGTAAGAACTTGTGCACACTGGCTATTTTGGTTCTGCCCTGGCTTTTTGAGTATAAGACAGAGTTTGTGATTGAGGTTAATCTTAAAACCTTCAAACTAGGATGAAAAGAAAAAAGTTTTTTCGCCCTGCTCTCCCTCAGGCCTTTGGTGTCTTATTTCAGAAAAGTGTTTAAGCTGCAGTTTAGTATCTGTCAGGAATTCTTCTACATATTATTTTCAGGTAGGTTGTTTTGCTGGATAAGACCCAATGGCCAAACTGCCTGTTTGGTAGAACAAATCTATGCTTTGGGATTTATCATCATCTTCACCATGGGAATGATGTTTCAGCCCCTGAAGATTTCAAACAGAAACACCTACAGGAAATAAAATATGTGGCAGTTAACAGGATAGAAGATGGAACCTACAAATGATCCATGTAAAGTAGTTCATCCTTAGATGGAAAACAGTGCCTGAGAAGGGCTGTTTTTAAGAGTATTTACTCCTGTCACTATGTTATGTGAAACTGAAACACAATCAGTATTTAACTCCTGTCTCAGGCAAATTTAAAATCCATTATTGGTCTGTTAAGTGAATAGTTAATAGTCTTTAGTGATCACATAGTGGAGTTAAGTTCCCTATTCCTTTCCTGTGGCCTATGGCTTTCTGTTGCTTTGAAAAGCTGGAGACTGCTTGCAAAATAAAGCAAAGAAACACACTTTTTTCTAGATATTGCATCTGAAGAACACACAACCCCTTGGAGATTTTAACATCTGCTGAACTGTTAGGTCACCCTGTCTGGTATACAGCTACACAAAGTGGCTTGCTGTTTAGCTAAGTAAATCCGTGCATGCAGTCTATGGTGATGTTACATGTGATTGCTTAAAGTTCACCTGTCTTTCCCCTTATAGTTCATAGTCTTTGGTGATAATGGAATATTCTTTTAGTAAAAGGGGTCCATCTAGCAACAGCATATGAATGCTTATTGATCCTATAACTAAGGATCTGTTTTTGACACTGGATTTTAAGAGGAAATGGAAGGTTGCCCATCTTAGATCTAGCATAATAGAGAAACAAACTACAAAGACTTGGAATGGGAACACTTAAAGCAACTCTCTTGGTATTTCTAGAGAAGAGGTTTTCTTCCTTCTGTCTCACACCTCATACCTCTGTCCCAAATTCTTCTTCTTCTGGTTGTACATGTACCACAAGTACATAGTCTTGTGCTAGAAATTTGAGTAATAAACTAGCCAAATGTAAGAGCCACTTGCTCCTTGCTTAAATGCCGTGTCTGTTGATTCCTCTTATATGTATTTTACTGGATATGGAAAAGCCATGCTGAGGAGGAGAGGTGGTGGGTTTTTTTTCCCTAGGAATCCTGTATTGACAGCATATTAGATTACCTGCTTCCTAAACTATAGAAAAGGGAAGAAAACAGCCAGAAGCTGGGTATGCCAGGGACACCCTACAGTGGAAATGTTTGTCTGTGTGATTCAAAATGAGAAACTGTTTAAATTCTGTTAATAACTTTGGGTTGAGTGATTTTTTTTTTGTTTTGATTTGGGTTTTGGGGTTTTTTTTGTGTGGATTTTTTTTTTGTTTGTTGATTTTTATTATTTTTCCTTAGCACATGGTAAGTTACTGCCATGTTTTAAGGCTTCTCTGAAAACTTCTCACTTCAACGATCTTGGGCTACAGTCCATCAGATCAAAACAGAAACAATTGACATCACAGAATGTAGCTGCATCTAATGGGAGTGAAATTTGTGGGCAGGAAGATGTATGGGCAAAATATTTTGAATATGTTGAAGTGCAGAAGCTCTGGCTTGTGTGGTTTTTATTTAAAAGAAAATTGGAAAGGGCTTTGTACATAAAGTTATATGCAGGCTTTTCTAATTTAGCTTCTGCTTTGAATAGAAGATTTGGTTTCCAGTGTTCATCTCTGTGGCATAATTAACTATAATGCCTCTTTTCATCTTTTCTGCTACGCTATACACAGACCAGTCATATCTGGGAAAGAATAGATTTTTTTTTTTAATATAGGTATGCCATAATCTGTATTGTTTTCTAATGCAGCTGAAACTTGTCTTTGAATGTTTTTGTAGGGACCATCTTCAAACTTAAGATGAACATGTAGTTTGGTATTTTTTGATAATTCTTTTTTTGCTTCAGATATTAACAGACGTTAATTTTTGAGAAGTCTGCTTTATTCAGTAGATCACTTGGGGAAGACTTATGCTCAATTTGTCTTGGGAGAAAATAAATGTGTATAGTATTTTTTATTTCTATCAATTATAAGGTTTTGGTAGGTGAAATGTTAATGGTTCACTTCAAGCCAAAACACTGAAAGGAATGAAGCCATGTGAAGTGCGAAGGCAGACAAATCAGGGTAGGTTCAAGCTAGCATTTCATATTACAGCATATCTCAGAGTTAGCTGTGTGTGCCTTTTAACAGCTGTGACTGATGGAAACAAATTACAAATTCACTTGCACCAGTTTTGAAATAGTATTCCCACAGTAAAGCTTATTTCTGGTCTTATGTGTTACAGATGGAATGATTTAAATGGGAAAGATCTCTAGTTTTCATTGAGATCTTTGCTCCCATCAGTTAGAATAATTTCTTATTAGGCTTAGATGAAAAAGGCAATGGTGAGTGTTATGTATGAAAAGTCATTTTTGCACTACAGCTGCAATAGGAGAGTTTGCTCAAAGTACTTATGAAGTTGCACCTCAGAAAGTGTTTGTTGCTGTCCTGTTCCTTCTCTGTTTCTCCAGACTTGTTCCTGTCATCTTATTTTAGAGACAGTGTTGAAATGCTTTCCACAAAGGACAGATGAAGAAAAAAACCCAGTTCTTTTAAGAAAGAACTTGATGAATGATCAGATATACAGAACTGTTTTTGTGGATGATGATGTCCCTTTCAATGCTGCTTCCAAGGTGTCTGTCATCTTGCATTATGAATCACTGGCAGATAAACTTGTCCTTGGAATATTTGTTGTACAACAAGGAAAAAACTTTTATCAGAACAACAGTAGGACTTCATCACAGCAAGTACAAAGACAAGGGCTGACATAAATACAAGATGAGCCTCAAGTAGATTATCAAGTAGATTATCACCCACTGGATCCATGAGGTTCAGGCTGCGTTAGAAAGAAGTTTAAATACAATTAATTAAAATTAGTAATCCTGTCTATTGCAGACTTGCAATTCAGGGAGAGTGATGGATGAAGTCTGTTTCCGTTTTAATTGTGTTCTAAGCCAGCTGATACATTTACTCATTGAGTTGTGCATCCTGCAGTAATTATCAGCAAGAAAATGCCCTCTTCATCTGTTTTGTTTGGGTTTTTTTAAAGCCTGTTTTCTGTTCAAATAACATCTAAAACTGATGCTATTTCAGTGATTGAATAGGTCAAGTTAATGCTCATGTGATAGCATTAAGTTAAAATGTATTGTTTGTGAGCTAACTCCTACATTGATGTTAAAATTTGCATACTTACAAGGCAGTTCTGGATCTAAAAGGAACAATTCAAGATAATTATTTTGCAGGTAATTTTGTAGCTGTAGTGTCTTCAGGGGTATTCCAGAACTCTTAATATATTTTTTCTTTTTGAAATATCAGAAAAATGACTGTTTAAAATGACCAGTTGATGTTAGTGAGAAGGAATATAAGACTTCAGAACCTAGCTTACAAAAGCAAGCCATATTTTTTCTGCGCTGTATGATCAACACCTTTCTGCTTTATGTCATCCTTGGCAATAAGGAATTTGGCATCAGCCATCCATTTCCTTGTCCCAGGAGTTCTGCTTTTCCTCCAGGCAGCTAGAGATGCACTGTATGATGCACTGTACTAGATATATCTTCATAGTACAGTGATTTTTGCAATAGTTGAGGCAACTTTCTTGCTGAATAAAGCATGATCGGTGAAAAAGGAGAGGATTACTGTAGTTGACTAAATCATGCTAAGGAGACATTTTCTGTAAAGGAAAGGAAACTGATCAACACTGAGATTTGACTGGATCAGTGTAATTTTCTGCTGCATTGACTGACAGCACATCATTGATGAATTGCAAATCAGGGTAAATTTCTCCTTTCATTCCTTTCAATATAGCAAGAAACATGATAGAAACATATTCATCGTATGGGCCTGTTGTCCAAGGAGTGGGAGTGAAACGTACATCTGGAACACTTACCTTTTCTTCTCTTTTGTTTGTTCAGGCTTGATATTGCCCAATGGAGATATCAATTGGAATTGCCCATGTCTGGGTGGAATGGCTAGTGGTCCCTGTGGGGAACAGTTCAAGTCAGCTTTTTCTTGTTTCCACTATAGTACAGAAGAAATAAAGGGATCAGACTGTGTGGACCAATTCCGTGCCATGCAGGAATGCATGCAGAAATACCCAGATCTTTACCCTCAAGAGGATGAAAATGAAGAAAAAGAGAAGTCAAGCAAAGATTTGGAAGCTACTCCTATGGAGGCTCCTGTTGCCAAAGAGGAGAATGGATCTAGCTAATGAAGATGCAAGGAGGCTGTTGTCTCCATTTCTCATTTTCAGAGACATGGACGTGTGTCTGTCTTTTGAGTCTCAACAAATGTTTCACCATTGTTCTATACACTGTATCATAGTAAATAATTTATTGCTGAAGGAGAAATCTCGTTGCAACCGCTTTGCAAATAAGTACTACAAAAGGAATGAGTATATGTATGTACTGTGCAACCTGTCAGACACAGTTAATACTTTAACAGCTGTTTTTTACCCTCAAGTTCTCCTTGAGTTTTGACTTGAATAATGCCTTTAAATGTCTATCTCTTTCAACTAAAATTCCAGTAGCACACCAGGTCTGTCTTCATTTCAGTGTGTTCTGATCAATAGTTGCTCTTCTTTAATGTATTCTGTTCTATTAATAGATTTTGCATTAAATGTTTGTTTTTCCTTAAAGATTTTTTTGTCAGAGTGAATGCAGGACATTGAAAATGGCCTAAATCTAGAATCTGTAAAATAATTTCAAATTGTCTGATTTGATTATGGCTGAATTGTAATACCAGCATCAGGTAAGGAGTGCCAGGAGAGTGTTGAGATAGGTATCTCCTTTGATGTCACTTGCTTGTTGTGATGGCTTTTGCATTTTTAAAAATGGTTAAAAATGTGTGCAACCATTGATTGAGGTGAATGCAAAGAACGTTGATCACTGGCTTTATTTTTGCTCTGAAACCACGGTTTTTGGATTACTTTTATTTAGTGCCTGCTCCTTCAGTATATAGACAGGCTCTTGTGAAATGCTTTGAGAGTACAATGAAAATGTTACCTGGTGTCATGATGTCAAAACAGATACTGTGACTTAACTGTGTATTAAAAAGCAAATACTTTTTACCTTAAATATAAGCTTCTGGTTCTGTGTCGTGTTTTCTTGTTAACACTGATTACCTTGAGACACTCCACTGCTTTGAATCAGTTTGTGGATTATGAAGATCAGTTTCTCCAGCTTGTCAGATTTTTATTCTTGTCTGGTTCCCTTCTCCCCAGCCCTAGGCAGGAAGGCATAAAAACTTATGGCATTTTCAGAAGCTGTAGTAGACTTTGGATCATGAACAAGCACTACAAAGACCTGAACAGCTATTAAAATATTTGAAAATTATAAGTGCAAATAATTTAATAAGCAATTCACTATAGTTTAATACCTGTAGATAAGGGAATGCTACATTTATCTTTACTAGCCAAATGTAGGCAGTGAGAGTCATATTGCAAAACCAATTGTACCTGTGACTGCAGAAACTACTGATTGCAGGGTTGTGGGTGTTTGTTTTTTTAGCTCTGCTTATGTGTTTGGTAACTTAACCAAAGCATAAAAAGTTGTAGTGGCAATAATGCAGCCCAGTAAGTCTAGTAATGTTTAAACACTTGCTTGTCTCTGTGTGTAGCAATCTTGCATGCGCAGCAACATTGTTTCCATGTAATGTTTTGCTGTCTTGTTGTTTGTGTTATTTCAGTGTTAGTGATGATGCTCTGAATGTTTGAGAGGAACTTCTGTTAAATCTTAGTGTGTTTGAACTGTTTGTATTTCAGAACAGGCAATGAAGTGGCCAAGAACAACTCAATTCTGAGGGCCTGGATAGCAGCTGCTCTCAGCATCTCTGTGCATTTAAAAGAAAAAGTGACAGAGCTTCTCAATGTGACTCTTTCACAGTAGGAAGACAAATGCCAAGTTAACCTGAGTAAATGGGCACAAAAGCAGCAGTGATAAACCTTGGCACTTAGACATTTGGACCATGAAAATGAAATCTTAGGTAATCAGATAAACACTGGGCCCAAATAAATTAAAAAAAAAAAAAAAATCACAGGCACCCAAGCTTTTGGTTGTTCAAATGGAAATCCAGTGCATTATTTGTGAAGAAGCAAGAGCTGTTTGTGAAGGGGTGCTCTGTTCTAAGAACACTTTGCCTCCTATTTTTTTTCTGCTGTGCTTTTCTTTCCCACATTGCCTTGATATTCTGCAGGTTTTGGATTTATCTTCTGTACCAGTTTTTACAGCATCTGTGTACAAAAACATGCAAGAATCCTGGTCCTACAGTAGCTAGGGACCTGAACCCAATACTAACAGAGGGAACTTGCAGCATATAATCTAACAGATCTCAAGGTGTGTTTAGGATGGAGTTGTTTCTTTCTAACTCTGCTGTGGCTTGGTAACCTGTTGTGCTAAATTCAATATAAATATGGAATATATGTAAGGGCCTTACCTCAGAAGCTGAAAACCACTATGTAAAGTATTTTGAAAAAGGAAGTCGTGACTCTAATCCTAATAGGTTTTTTTTGAAATTATCACTTTCTTTTCTTCCTGTCCTTTTCAGATTAGAAACTAGCTTAACTGTCATCACTTCACTGCATTTGTATTCTGGATGATCCCTTAAAAATGGAAGTAATGTAAGTGGAAGTAACTCAGACTAAAAAAAAAAAAAATCTGGAAGAAATTCTTTACCATGAGGTTAGTAAGGTGCTGGAATAGGTTGCCCAGGGAGTTTGTTGATGCCCTCTCCCTGGAGGCCAGGTTTGATGAGGCTTTGTGCAACCTGGTCTAGTGTGAGGTGTCCCTGCAGGAGGGGTTGGAACCTGATGATCTTTAAGGTCCCTTCCAAACTTAACCATTCTATGATTCTATTGTTTCCTGCTAAGGAATTTGTGTTTTGGCACATTAGGAGAAGCAAAATGCATTCAGACTTCCTTCTGGATTTTAAGTTTGTGACAACCATGTCGTGTAGGTTGCACTTCAGAGAGGTTAAGAATTAGAAGATAGATAAACAATAAATATTTATTGCCAGTTTCTTGGATCCATGGAAGTAAAGAAGCTTTTCAGTGTAGACTGAGCAGCTGATTTTGATGATGCAATTTTAGGGTCAAGTTGTCTTTCTTGATCTTTATATATCCCTTGAAAGTATTACAGAATCTACATGGAGACTTCCATCTTTAGTAACAGACTTGTTTTTAATTCCAGATAAATGGGGAAAAATAATTGTCTGGAATTATTTTTTTTTTTTTCTATGAAAATCAATGCAGTTGTCTATGTCTAGATAAAGTAACTCCTTTTTTCTGTTACATTTCCCAGCATTGTTTTGTTTACATGATTTTCCTATTATATCTGCATGTTCCCATTTGAAATAAAAAGAGGTTGTGTTAGTGTAAAATGATGATAAAATCATCCCTGGCAATATGTGGCAAGCTTGTGAAATGAGTTGCATTTTCATTGTCTGTATGTTGCTGTCTTGATCTAATGTATTTCTTGTTTTCTGCATAAATAATGTCTTGGTTCTCTTTCTGCCACCATGAGCTGCTGATTCTGGGGGGGCAGTAGTAGACTCAAATATTTTATGGAGTAATTTTGTAATTATTTTATTCATGGCGTATCTGATGCTTTTGTATGTCAAGTCAAAAGAAGCCATTAGTGGGAAGCAGGAAAGCCTTCATTATGAAATAATTGCTCTTTTTTATATGCCTTTTAGTTGGTCTCTGTCATGTAAAAAGGGACTTGCTGAGTATGACTGAATGTTTATTAAGAGTTTATCTAAAAGGAACTCTTCACAAGGCATGAAGCACTTCTAGATGTAATAGAATGTTTTTAACACAAATTGCTTACCCTGAACAGTTATGTGTGGCTATAACAGCATTTGAATTTTATCCACTTTATTTTTAGAAGAAAGAGGGGTGGGTTTAGTTGTATTTTTCTTACAGACTTTTATCATTGCTCCTAAAATGCTGCCTTGTACAATATCACTATGTAATACTTCAGCTTTCCAGTTTTAATCATTCTTCAGTTGTTGCACACCCTTGTATTACTCAGGTTCCTGCAGTGGTGAAACAAGCCATAGTTTGAAGGTGGGACTGGACTGTTACAAATTTGCTGGAACCCCTGCATGATGCAGGCCACAAATTCGTATGTAACTTGTGATAACTTGCTTGTTAGACTGGGGTTGTTCTTGCAATCAACTTAAAATTATTCAGTGGAGCAAGTATCATCTCCTGATGATGATAAAGATAGCCAATAAAACTTGTCTCTTACAGGTGAATGTTTAATATAAAATATAGTTGACTACTGAAAAGTTGTTACAATCAGGTAAAAATGCATTTTCAGGATGTGTTTAAAATTACTCAGGGTTTTTTTCTGCTTTTCTCTGCAGCACTGCCTCCCTGCATTTCAAAGACCTAACTTCAACTTCTGTTTAGTAACTTTCCTAGAAATGACCTTGCTTCGGGTGCAAAAATGACCTTTTTTTCTTTCTTCCCTGCAACAGGAATGATGTAAGCAGCAGTGTCTAGAGGGAGATGTTTATCTTAGATTTTATTCTAAGGATCATTAGGTCTGGGGATCTGGCAGGGCTGTGTTGGAAGCAAGATCTATATCCTATGCAGTTCTTGCTGAGAATGTCCTTGTTAAACCCTACAGCAATGTCTCTTGTTAATCTAGTTCACTTAATCTGATCACAAGTCAATGGATCTCTTTGAGGAAAGTTGTTACTTAAATAGGCAGAACCTACTTTCTCATTCCTAGGGAAGAAAATAGGATATTAGATGCTTTTTAGACTCTTGTTTTATTTCTCATTAAAATTTGAACAGTATTATCTTCCATGTACCTGTCATGCATTTCTGTTTTCATGCCTTGCATCAACTCTTTGTAAAGGAGCAGTTTTATGGCCTGTTAAATATTGGTAAAACTTCATGTGTATATTTCTTAGGAGAATTAAGCACCTGCAAGTGCCTACATGGAAGATTTTGCAGGATTGGGTTTTGATCAGTTGTTGAATTAACATGCATTTTACACAAGTTAACTGTACCTGGTTTATGTTTCTAATTTGTGAATGTTCTTATACCATATGTACTTCCTTTGTAGGCTGCTTAGTGGGAAAATAACGTTTCATGCTTGTCTTATTAGCCAAATGCTTTTCTCTAATTGCCTGACTCTGCTAACACCCTTGAAGCAAGAGCCTGATGCCTGAAATGTTTGTGGTTTATTAAATAAAAAGAAATTAATGTGCATATGGTTTGAGAATTGCATGGTTTAAAATTTTAAAAATAGATCCCAAACCTCACATCAGTATAAATGTCTGAGTATTTTTACTTGAAGTTTTAAGTACAAAAAAAAAAAAACAACAACACATAACACACTTAACTTTTCCAGGTCTGTGGGACTTGAGGGAGCACATCGTGTCAACTGTAGCAATTCAAGGAAAGCTTACATCAAGCAGCATGGAAAAATTATGAGAGGGGGTAAATGCTAGAGAAAACACTCCTTCTAGCAGTAAGCCACTCTCAGGAGAGCAGTGCTCAAAGCTTTGAGTATGGGTGCCTTTTCTTTCATAGCTGCTTGCCAAGCATAGGAGCTGGAAAAGCATGAGTAGCATTATCTCAGTACATTGGAGTTAGGGCTCAGCACTCTCAATGGCCATCTAATGAACTACTTTGATGCTTTAAGGGTCCATGTTGCCAGAATGATCCTGTATTCATGGATAAATGTGCTGCACAGCTGTTACAGAGTTTGCTGCTATCTGTGTAAAGTTATTTGTGCTTCTCCAAACTATCACCTGCCTGTCAAAAATTTTCCACAGCTTTCCAGACTTCATGTGGGTAAAGGCTTTTATTTCATCCTTCTTCAGGATTTCCAAGTGATACATAATTGCTACTGTTTTGGTATGTGGTTGGTGCTGCTTGTGAGGCATTTTGTCTGTTTGGGTGCTGTAGTGTTGTTCATGTGGCCATTTTAAAGACAGGTCCCATGTTAGACATACTAAAAAGCTGTCCAGCCATTTCTGTATTGGGCAAGTGCAGCCCTTTTTCCATGTTAATATTTGTATTACTGTGCCACCTGAGACACACTCGAGAGGATGACAAGGTATGTGATATTGTACACAAACCTACAAAACAACTCTTTCAGTACAGGAATACCATACCTTCTATGGCAGTTCTCTTGATTTACTGTGTATGACCTTGTTTGCTTGTTCTGAGGAATATGTAACAGCTTCTACTAGGAAGACAGTTGTCATCTTGTACTGTCTGATGCTCATTGTCATTTCAGGTATTGGTACAGAAGAAAATAACTTTTCCTTTCCAAAGACTCATAGTGATCCATTTAAACTTTCTCATCTCTTTAATCAAAAGCTGTTTCAACTTCATCTGTACCATTCACTTCTATTAGATAATTCTTTTCAGACAGGCTACCTGGCTTATAGCACTGCAGAACAGTGAGATTGCACATGGCAGCCCTGTGTGAGTGGAACTTGATTTTATTTTTCTACTCTGTGAACTCGGATACCTGATTAGCAGAATTGGTGACACCAATAAAGACAGCTTGCAGTATTAACTCATGCTAAAGTGGAATGTGAGAGTTTGCTTTAACACTGTTCTGCGTATGAACCAAAATGGAATATGATCATAATTAAATATGATCCCCTGAAGGTTAAATGGCCTGTGTTGAAAAGTGTGTTCCTTAACTTAATTCTAAACCTACACTTGATGTTCATTTATTCTGAGAGGCCCTTTGAGAACAGACTAAATTCATGTACACGTCTTTATTTACATTGATACTTGAAAGAGAACTAGTCAGTTTCTTTGTTGTGAGACATTTCTGGAGACAGTAAGGAAAGCAGTTTCCATGCTCTTTGATTTCTGTAAGCTGACATTTCAAATTAAGCCAAATTCCTTGATTAAAAGGTGTTTTATTGCATTAATTAAATGGCCTGTTGGGGATGCCACATTGTTGGATACCACTTTAGGTGACAACAAATAAATAATGCAGTGAAAGAGGGAAAGCAATGGCAATGGAGGAGGGGAGACTTTCTGAAAAGGGAGGAGGAGGAAACACTGTTTATGCACTGTTAGGAGAAAAGTAGGGCTTTTATTTTGTAAATATCTTGCCTGTCATCCATTTCCAAATGAGCTGAGGATTTTTCTGCTGTTGAACCAATGTGAAGTTAAATGGAAAACAGCAACAAATAGAATGAAAGAAGCTGGTTTTTCAGGTTCCCAGTGATACAGAGAGCAAATCAATGGCCTAAGTTCTAGACTGGGACTTCCATCCTTCTGTGTTAGCATTAGGTTTCTCTAAATAGTCCATATGCAAGTCAGACATTACGAAATGAAGATATCTGCTCCTTCCTGAGACCATTAAAAGTGTATAGACATGGACTAGAAGTAGCCTGTGTGCCTGCTTTTTTCTCTGTAACCCCCTGAAAGAATAGACTGACTAATTGCAATTTCTCCTTTATTCGATGAGGGTATGTGCTCCAACCAGCTTCATTTGATCTTGAGTCCTTAAACAGGAGACACAGTTCTGAAACTACTATTTCCTCAAAATACTGTGTTAGGCAGTGATTTAAATTGCTACCTCTTAATTACTATAGGGTAGGGTAAAATTGATTTAGAAAGACTGCTTTGCAGAATGGAACTATTTTTACATAGTGTGCAGATGTTACCACTCCTGTGCTTCTGTGGAGGGAAAAATAATGCCCAGGCACAATGGGAGGGAATCCTTGCTTCAGTATCTTGACCTGAAGTGTGACCAAGAGAAATGAAGCAGAATGAGAATGCTAAGTGCAGTCAAATGCCAGTGGTCTTGAACACAGTTTGAATAGCCAGGTTGTTCTCACAGTAACTATAGTTACCCCGTTTAACACACAGTCCAGCCAATCCATTTGCTTACTCCTGCTTCTGCCTTGTAGCTTTTGTGGTCTTACAATCTCAACATTAAAGCAGCTACTAATTCCTCACATGTTTGGGCTCTTTCCTAGCATAAGGCTTTTGAGTGGTAATCACTGTGAAACCTTTGTGCTGTTACAGACTGAACTACTACAGCAAAGACAAAATTACCTTGGAGAGCAGGGTTTGGATTTAGAATCAAGTTTGAGCCAAGGTTCTTTCTGCAGCAGACCTCAGCACTGATGCTAGCAACCTATGGCTATAAAGAACCTTATCCCAAGATGTCATATATTAGTTTTTTTTCTGTTCAGCAGTGGGATAATGTGGCCTTCTTGAAAGCAGCTCCCTGTATTGGCATAATTGCAGTCTGATGTTATATCAATATGAGCTCTTTTAAATCAGTGTTGACATGCTTGTTTAGTATTATGCTGCTTGTAAAGCTGGAAGAACCTGCTGCCTGTTAGTGGTCACTTATAAAGAAAACTACACATGCATGAATGCATGATGTAAGCAGCTTACATATTAATACCAGGATCTCACCTGAAGTATGGAAAAACTAATCCATATCTTTAGTTTTGCCTTGTAAAATTATTTTCTGGCTGCATGGCATCAGGCTCAAAACTGACTTGAAACCTACATATGATGCACCAGTTAATTTTGTATGATAAGGCAGTGCATTTTTTTTTTTTTTAAAGTAGTCATGTCCCAAGTTTCCTGTCTAAGCACATGGAAGGAGAAAGGATGGTAAGTCCGCTTTCATCGCTTCAGCAAGGAGCATGTTGAATGGGAATGCATGAACTAACTACACCTTCACTTCAGTATTACTAAAGGCAAAGTTCAGTACTGTAACTTCTGAAGCAGAAATTATTTGCACCCAGTTCGAAGAATGTCTGAAACTTGTTTTCCCAAATATGCTTTCCAGGGTTTCACCAGGCTGTTCATATTCACAAGGAGTCTGCTGGTCCTAGAGTCCTCCTGGCCTGCTATAAGATAGTCAGTACCTAGTTAAAAACAAAGAGAACAAAACAAACAAACAGAAAAAAAAAAAAAAAGATAAAAACTTCAGTCAACAAGTTGATGAAAACAGAACTAAAAAACTAAATGCAAATTTTCTGTATTTCATAAGCATCTGACATGTACCATCTTAGCCAGCTTCATCCTCTTTATGCATGTGCCATCTTATATATAAACATACTTTCATGTGCCTATTGTCAGTGCTGACTCCTGGACACATGGGTTCAGTGTTCTCAGATGATTATGCTCAGGAACTGCAACTACACATTGATTTAGCTCCAGGAGCCTTCCAGTTTACACATTCAACTCCTTGTGCAGACAGCCAGGTTTGAGTCTGATCTTCAGCTATTCTGACTCCATGTGTGTCAGTTGCCTTACCCCTGGCTTGTATGGGAGAGTAGCAGAATTTGATCTGAACAGATGTGGAAGGTGGTATTATATATGAAAACAGTAAGCTAGACTTTCTAGATGATAACCTTAAGGCACATCCATAGCAAGTTATGTGTGAGGTTTTGCACACAGATCTGTAGGGGTCTGGTGGCAGCTACTTATGCCTTTGTCCCCTCCTGCCACTATTGCCCTCCTTCTTGATAGTTGTGTGCTGGAAAGCAACTGCTAATGCAGTGATGGGCACCTGTCCATAGGTATGATTTATAACAATAGATAATGGCAAAACACATGTATTTCTAGCGTCTACATTTCTGAGCTATATGTCTTTAGTCCTGTGTTTGTAAAGAGGTCAAAAGTAGAGTTAGAGAGGTGCAAAGGAGAAGGAGGTCCTGCAATATTTTCCCTCATTTATTATCCACGTGGGATCAGATACACTCTCATTGTATTTAAGCAACATGCTTTATTCATAGCTGATTCAGAGCTCCCACAGTTTCACAGGTAGCACTGACAAATACTTAATTATGCATGACTGTGCCAGTGGAGTTTGAGGAAAACATCTTATTCATTTGGACTACATTAAGCCAAAAATGTTATGTGCAAATTCAAGAAGTACCCCCCCAAAAGAGAGTTCTGAGTCCAAATTACACTTCAGTGCACACTGAGATGCAGCCTTTCACTTGTTACAGATAACAGAAGACAAAATGTGTTTCTGAGACAGCACCACTCATTTTGTCATAACAGGAAAAATTCGTAGAGAGTTTGATTTGACACAGTCTTTCCAAAAACAGCTGTCTCATTTATGTGGCTAATCTCAGCTGCAAACTTGTCTGAAATGTTAGATCAAATCTTACATTTGAAGTGAAGCACAAGGAATTCCTTTCCTTTTGTCTATCAGGTGCTGCTTTTAGAGTGATGGCAAGTCAGCACTTTCTGTGCTGTAAGGCTGAATAGTGAATATAGTTTAGTGAAGGAATTGGAAGTGTTAGATTTACAGTTGGACTCTATGGTCTTAAAGGTCTTTTCCAACCTAAATGATTCTCTGATTCTACCTGAAAAAAAATAGAGTCCAGGCTCAAATTTGTAAATTCCAAGATTTACATAGAGATTTCAGCTGTTGTTCAAGTAAACATATTCATCTCTATGGTCCACTAAGTTGGAAAAACAGCAATAGGGAATGTTGAATTGAGGAATGTATCTGCTCAGCCACTGGCAACATTACTCAGCACTAGTGTGGAGCTTTGCAGTCTACAGTGTGATGTTTCTGCCTGCAGCAGAGCTGGGGTTGCTGCTTTCCACTACCCTGCTTCTCCACTGCACTGCTGCATGGAGATGTCTGTAATTAAAAATTAACAAACATGGCTCATTCTGATAGAATGTGATTAGGAGGCAAACCTAGAGACCTATCCTAAATTGGTTTAAAAAAGAGGAGCTTTTTTTTTTTTTTTCCTTAAAAAATATTTTTAATGATTTAACATTTTCTTGTCTTAGTTTGAAATTAAATTAATTTGGTTTTATGCTTTCACCCGTGACTGGTTTCCAATGGGCTGCAATTGACAGCTTGAGGCTCTGATGGAACAAACCATTACATTCACTAGAATTTACAGTAGAAGAAAGAAGGAGAATTTAATTTCATTATTTGAAACCATTACAAAGAGAAGTTCAGTTCCTCCCAATTTCCAAAATTTTCTGAAAAATTTCTAGTTTTTTTTCAAAAAAGAAGTACAGGGTGATGTGAGAATACAGAGTGAGAAAGAAAACTCTTTGAACATAAAAATACAGGGATTTTTCTTACAAACTTGCTTCTAGTCACAAATATTCTGGAAGATCAAATAAAGTCACAGAAAATAAAACATTTCCAGGATGTTTGGGCTTTTTGGTAAAACCTTGTTCTCTGGTAAGCAAATGCTTTTTACTGCAGCTGTCTATTGACTCCCTCTTTGGTGTGGATGAACCAAAGGACTCTGTCCTGAAAAAACTGATGGGAAGTGTTGAGTAGCCACAGCTAATGTTCATAATGAATTGTCACCGCTGTTTACAGGGGAACAAAAATACCCAGTAAGCATTTTGTCCTTACCTGGATTGAGAATGGGACAAGTACATCCCCTGTTGGTCCAAGATTCTGGGTAAATGCTTCTGTTGCTTCGAGCAATTTTCACTTTGCCTGCTTTCAGAACCTTCTTCACCTTCACAACAACTTCTGCGTGGGTCCCTTTGTCATGAGCTGATAGGATTCTTGCTTTTATCACTGCCAGAAAACATATCAAAATAGACAACTACAATTAATTTTGGTTGATGTTGCTAAAAGTTAGAATATTAACACCTTGAAAGAAGATATGAAAAAAACGCTGCAGTTGTACAGAAGGTGCATACCAGTGCTTATCCACTTCAGTCAGTTCTAAATATGGAGAAGAAAAACTAGATTTTTCTATTGAAGTAGTTAACTGATCTTTTCACCCTGTTGTTTAGCAACTCTTTTTAATGGCATGATGTCAAATGCTTGGAAATCATAGGAAAGCACTTGTACGTATACATGAGAAGGGTGGAAAAAACAGATCATCAGCTAACAGTCTGGTTTTAAGTGTACTAGTTCTAGGCTTTATATTTTACAGTTTGAAAACTTCTGTTTAGCTTTTACACTGGCCTCTCAACATTTTTGTCCTGTGGGAAGGGACTGTCTGCTCTACAGGAAGGAAGTCAGGAAGTTTCCCACCAGACTGCAGCCATGTCACACGGCTAAAATTCCATGATTGCAAAACAAACCAAAAAAGGCATTTTTGTTTTGTGGCCCAACATCTGGTTGCCATGATAAATTTCTGTTCCTTTAATTTAAAAAGATCCCATAACTTTTTGGCAGAGTAGTCTCATCTGGATTGGCTCCACATGCAGGCTTTGTTGTGTCATGACACAAGCACATCAAACCTTTGGATCCCAGAACTTTCCTTTCTTCCTTCAAGTAATGGCATGAACCAGGTGTTCATTAACTACATTATTAAATACATTCTTGGTAAACAAACATGGCCATTTGAACCTGCATAATGAGGGCAAAAACAATGACAGTTTAGATGCAAGGTTTATATCATTTGTTCTTGATGTAGAAGCCAGCCATTCTACTGAGTTACAATTCCAGCCTTCCTGCTGCTGTAAAGAGGGAAACTGACTGGGTGGAAAAGAGAACCACAGAGCCTTGCATGAAAAATGCTATTAAATTCTGACCAGAAGTTGGACATGTCATGAGACAAAAAAAGGCAGAAGAAATCTTATCTCTTATTTAATGACTTAGCCATTCCTGTCATTTTTCATAGCTATCAGCTAATAGAGTGCATAGAGAGAACATTGTGAAATGATGTCATACCTTGAGGGCACGTCACCCACTTACCATAAGCATATTTCATTTGGCAGAAGTCAGTGACACTTCCAAGCACCTTTTCTTTGCACACACACTTTTCTAGCAGGGGAACCGCAGAATACAAAGGGTTGAAGAAGGGCCAGGACATGAGAGAGAAAAGAAAAGCAAGTTAGATTCAGTTATAAAGTTATATATATACATAGTTTCCATAATCTGGATGGATCTAAAGAGTAAGTTTGAGAGTGAGCTCAGTTATTTGCAAACCTGTTTCTTGTTAGATGATACAATAATTGTTTTTAAGTCTGATCAGTACTGTCAAGCGAAATGCAGCCCTCATGTGGCCTGTTGTGCAGTTAATAAACTGATACCAATAAAGTGATTTGTAAGAATCAGATCCAGGTGTAAAACTTGTAAATGATAATATCTTCGTTTGATCCCATAAGCTAAGAAATGTTGATCCTTGCTGCTATTAAGGTAATATCCCTCTCAGAAAAGTAAAAATATGCAATAGGTTCCACTGTAATCTCTAGGTCTTACAAAACCATTGATGCTGATAGGTGCTGACCTTCATACGTGGCAAGCAGAACTGAGGCCTGTTTAAATATTAAAGGCTCCACCTCATTCTATAAGCCTGTTTTGTAACTTTAGCTAGATACAGTATACTTAACTTTCTCTCCTGAGCTGTTACATAGTGAGGACTATTTTACTCTTAAAATCACTTGCGTTCCACCCAGAGGTGACATATTTCAATGACATCTGAAGTGACATTTTTACAAATAGCATTTGAAATACTGAACATCAGCTGAGTGCTTGAGAAGGAGCTGTGTAAAATCACAAGCATCATGACTATAATTACAGCAACAAAAGGAGAGTGTTTTTTCCACACAATCTTATTGATGAATTACCAGTTTTCAAACCCGAAGTTGGATAGTACAATTGGTTTGGAAAACAACAGTGTGAGTGGAATGATAACCTATATAGTTCAGATTAGCAAATGTTGCCAGCAGGTGGGGGACAGACAAGCTAGAGATGAGTGGGGGGAATCAAGTCAGGGTGGAGAAAAGAAAGAATTGGCACTCAGTGAAGTTTCTGAATGTTCCCAGACTCTACATGGTACCTGGGTGCCTCAGTGCAGAAAATCCCTGCTCATGGTCATTCCATTTCCACTCCTCCTCACTCTCGTTGGTTGGCAGTTGCACAAGGTCAGGGATTCGTCCCCCAATGGGGATGTTAAAGAATGGCTCATTGTCATAGCTGGAGGGACACACAAAACAGAAGACTTGGTTAGGACACGAGATGGCTGGGAAGCAGGTGATTGTAGCATGTAACAAAAGAGCTTGCTTTCTTCAGTCTGGGAGTGCCTATAAGAGCAAGACTTCATGCTATATAGAGAGATCACAGGATCTAGATTTTTACTTAGGCCTTACTACTTTTAACCATTTTTTTGAAAGTAAATAGCTATTGGGCCTTTTTTGCTTTGTTTGTTTGTTTTTACTGAATTAAGTAACTTTAAGTTAGTGACCACTTGCTGAAAACACTAGGAGCTGAAGACACCTGCAGGACCCATAAAACTGCAGTCATGCAGCATACCTCAGAGTTTCTGTGCTGATGAATGCATGTTTGGGGTACAGACAGATGCCTGCCCTCTAGAAACAAGAGGGAAACCTTATAATTCATTTTACCCTGGGCACAGATGAGAAGCAAGCTCCCCAGCCTCTTCCATCTATTTCCAAGGCAGACAGATGTATTTAAAGATGCTGTACATGTTTCTATGGGTTTGTGGAGCTGCTTATTATCACTGCAAAAAGTCATCATTTCAAGATTGCCTTGAATAATACAATGCACTTGTGTGCCAGCCACCAAATGGTATCCAAGAAACATTTTATGATGTACAGCCGCCTCTTCAAATGATTGTGCACCCGCCAGCATCCTCCAATTACTGTAACTGCTGCAGTATATCAGTTAAAGTCCATTTCATTTCACAGCATCCCATCTCAAAGTGTACCCAAAAAGGAGGGCTTCTTTACCCAGTGAAACAGATTCCAGTATGCTGGTCGCAGTCTCTGGCACAGTCACAAGGGCGACAGCCGTTTTCTCCAAAACCCCAGTAGCCCATGAGACATCTGTCACAGCTGGGACCTGCCACACCTGGCTTGCAGTAGCAGAATCCAGTCTTGGGGTGGCATCGCCAGCTTCTGCTGAAAGTTGCATTGGCTGAACCCATCGGCTGGCAGGAGCAAGCTATGGAGATACATGAAGAGGTGACAGATTATGTGCCCAGGGTTCATGTGGTTAAGTAACACTTTTGCGAGGCTGATAAACTTATACCCTCTGCCTTATGCTTAGTAGTTTTAAGTCAGAACTGGTAAGCAATGCATGGTTAGCCTACATTTGCCATGTTGGTTTATGTTTCATGTTAACTCATTAAGCAGGGCAAAACAAGTACAACTGGGAGCCACGTATGCATGAAAGTCAGTTCTTCCCTACTAGCCAATTCTTGACGATGCAGGGGTTTGAAGTGGTGGCAGGAAGCCTGCATTATGTATTTATTTTTAAAAGGGCTTCCAGGTGATTTAAACCGTTTTGTAAAAAGATTTAGGAGCATGGATGAGGTAAAAAAATGATAGTTGCTGCCTGTGTTGTCTTCTTTGTGAACATAGAGATCACAAAACTACCATTTTCTCTGGGTCAGATGTGGCTTATACAGGTAGTTCAGGTGACCTGAAACATCTTTTCAATTTTTGTCTCCATAGAGTCCACAAATTTCCATCAGTGCCAGTTCTAAGGAGCACATGTCACCATGCAGTACTGTCTATGAGTAAGGAAGCTGAGTGAGCCAGCATCATGCCCAGGTGGCCAAGAAAGCCAACAGCATCCTTGCTTGTATCAGAAATAGTGTGGCCAGCAGGACTAGGGCAGTGATTGTCCCCCTATACTTGGCACTGGTGAGGCTGCACCTCAAATGCTGTGTTCAGTTTTGGGCCCCTCATGACAAAAAGGACATTGAGGGGCTGGAGCATGTCCAGAGAAGGACAACTAAACTGTTGAAGGTTCTAGAGCACAAGTCTTACAAGGAGTGGCTGAGGGAGCTGGGGTTGTTTAGCCTGGAGAAAAAGAGGCTAAGGGGAGACCTTCTCGCTCTCTACAACTGCCTGAAAGGAGGTTGGAGTTGCTGGTCTCTTCTTCCAAGTAACAAGTGACAGGAAAAGAAGGAATGGCCTTGAGTTGCACCAGGGGAAATTTAGATTGGATATTGGGAGAAATTTTTTCACTGAAAGAGTTTCAGACATTGGAACAGGCTGCCCATGGAGGTGATGGAGGCACTGCCCCTGGAGCTGTTTAAATGGTGTGTAGATGTGGTGCTAAGGGACATGGTTTAATGGTGAAATTGGCAGTTCTGGGTTAATGGTTGGACTTGATGATCTTACAGGTCTTTTGCAACCAAAATGATTCTATGATGAATTATTTTTTTTTTTTTGGTACAAATACATGAACAGATTTGTTATAAGGAAGACAAACAGAACGAGAGAAGAGCTCACCAGATGTATTTTACATGTAGCTGGAAACGAGCAAATAGAAGAAACTCAGATCTTTCTAATGCTATTACCAGTTTGGCAGCAGCCTGGCAACTCAAGGCAACTTGACAGTAAAACAGATAGTTACAGCTCCTGTGGGCAACTCTCTCTTCACAGACAGTAACTTGTCATAATCCTACACCACCAGTTAATTCCCAAGGTGACAGCATCAGGGAGTGAGGTGGAAAGTAATATACAGTGGTGCAAAACCAACACAGTTGACTCCTCTCCATCAGGGCAGAGGCTAGCTGAGATGGTCAAGCCTTCTGCCAACAGCTCTGCAGAAGTAAATTGTAACCAATAAACATACCCACTCTTTTCTGCTATTTAAACAATTTTGATTAAAATGAGAACTGAGCTGAACTCCAGGCCTTCATATTTCAGCTCCTTTTTACTATTAACAAAGCAGTGTGCCCTGGATTTTGCTTGTAGCAGGGACTGAAAAGGAAATGCATCACTATTTCATCCCTCTGGAAGAGAGCAGAAATAAAAATCTTGTGGCTAAGACTGGCTTTAACAAAGATTTTCAGTTAAATGTTGGACACCCAAGGTGTTTAGATAGCTTGGATCAGGGGCCAGCCTTTTGGATGCTTATCTGAACCAAACACTATCTCCAAGCTTTTGAAGTTTGCCCATCATTGCTTCTAATCAAACTACTTTTCTTCATGAGCTCACAGATAAGAGACCAAATGAACACACTGACTCCACACATCATTTTCCAAGGGGAAGGAGCCAGTATATGACTATAAAGAGTGTTAAGTGCAGCAGGGACAGATTCACTTTCATCTGCAACCTCGTATTTGATAGTCAAGATAAGAAAATATCTTTTGAAAACGCAAGATAAAGGGTGAGAAATTTTCTTTAAAGGGAATTTCTCTTATGATCTGCTTACTACATAGTTATTTTTTCACCATGCTCTGTGTTCTTTATGCCAATATTTTTAATAATATTATTACACTCTGCTGTAGACAGATCTTAGTCAGTTGTTTTCAAGGGACACTAGCACAATAGCCTAAGGACAGAAAATAAGCGTGCTGTCATGGGCAATGTACCCAACACAATAAGCTGGTTGGCGGATGGCAGCAGGCTTGCCTGTTTGCCACAAAGCAGTCTTGACTTTGGGAGCAAACCCAGGGATTTTGCTGTCAGTTCTGGAGAGCAGGTGTAACAATGACATGTTCATTAGCACAGACTGTTTCGAGGATAGTTACTGATTTATTGCTGCTCAACCTGACTGATTTTTGCCTAGATTTTTACAGAGCTAACTACAGCACTCTAAAAGAGGGAACATCTTAGTTCCATCCATCATAGAGAAAAATGGATGTCTCAGATTGGGGAATAAGGAGGGGAAATGTATGCTACCTTTATGGCAGCCACAAGAAGAGGTTGCCAACATCTGGGTTGGCTTGAATCCAGATTTATGATTTTATGGTAATATTTCTGTATGTAGAAATATTTCTGTATGTAGTATGTGGAGTTTTAGATAAAAAATTCCTTAAATTTCTGCAACTTCTGGGTCCATTTTTATTCCCATATTAGTTCCAGTTTTCAAGTTTCATCAGTTAGGGTCATACAACCATTAGACTACCAACTGAGACTAGACCCAATGCAAGAAGATCAAACCTTCTCCCATCCTATCCCTAAGGGAAAGTAGTACAGATCAGTGACTGGCAGCATTGGCAGAAGCTGATGAGGAAACAGGGGAAAAAAAAGTGATTTGTGGGTTTGTTGTTTTTTTTGTTTGTTTGTTTTTTTCCATTTTGGGGTGTTCAGGAAAACTGATGTTCCCAAATGAACTGTGGGGCATATTCCCCAATTAGAAACTGGGACAGCTTCTAGTGGGTCAGAAAGCAAGCTGTATCAATAAATGCTCAACACTCTCAGATGAGTTATACAAGTGGCTTGCAAACACTTTACTCAGTCTGTGTTTATTTAGCATTTCAGCTTGGGTGTGTACATTGTCTGGCTTCCAGAGTATTATGGCCAAAATCCCAGTTGTGCATCTAAGGTAACTCCCAAAATAAGAGCCCACTTGTCACATGCTGAAGGGGCAGCTGTTGATGACTGGGTTTGATCTGTTTAATAGTACCACAGATTTGCAGATAAACCTCACCATTAAGGAAAGATAAAGCAAGTTTCCAAAACCTCACCCTTCTACATTTCCCAATACTTGACAACACAGCATCTTTCCCTGCTGATTTTTACTTCTTTTCTCCTGGCAAACCCTAGTTTTCTCTCCATCCGCCTCCCTAACTAACAAAACACCAGCCAACATGACAATGGCCTTGTTTGTTAAAGGCATCATCAATTATGTTGGGGACAGTGTGCAGACAGTTCTGGTTAAGAGATGGCTGGTTTATTTGTGTTCTCTCTTGACAGAAGTGTAATGAAAAATTTCATCATTGTACTTTAGGATTGGCTATCAGTTACAAAGTGCCACAAAGCATCCTCTTGCCTTTTAGTCTCACTCTTATGCTCAGTTTATTTTGTCAGAAACTACTGTAAAAAGGAGGAGACAAGGAATAATGAAAATGAATAATTCATACAGCAGACTCCACTCAAGTCCTCAATACATTTATCTGCCCTCAGCACAGCTGTCTTTCCTGTGTAATTAGACACAGATGTAAAATGTAATATTGGCTCTAACAATATGGTTCAAACTTAAAGAAAAATAGCAACTGCTCCAAGTAATTCAGTGGACTTTGAGGTATCTTGCCTTCAATTTCTGTCTAATAATACAACATAAGATATGGCTATGAGCAGACTGGCTATTTGATGAAAAACAGGCAAAATGAAAAAAGGAAACAAGGCCTTTTGAATCTGAAATATATACATGTGCATCTTTGGAGCATATGACCAAATCAGGGCAATTTTTAAAGCATATCAGATGTTGGGATTGACTCAGGCAATCATGTTTCTTAAATGAAGGAAATAAGATAGACAGCTGTGTGTGTGGTCAGGGCTGATTAAGTCAGACTTTGAACCAAGATGTGATCAGGCTTTTGTGATACTACAATTAAAAAGTTCACTCCCTCTGCTCAGAAGTAAAAGGATGAGAAGCAGAGCTTTTCTGTGTGTGTGTGTGCATGTGCATCTGGGCACATTTTAATTTTCAACCCTTGTGCTTAGAGCAAAAAGGCTTGTTTTCCTGGAGACCTTTTTTAATGGGTCTACGTGCCTGCTTTATTTTTTAAGCTAAGCAAGGGTGAGTACAAAAGATGGTGCCATTTCAGAAGGATCCCTTAAGCCTCTGAATAAGCCACAGGAAAGAGCCAAGGATACAGGAGCTTTTCTAACCATTGGTTAGGAAACGATTAGGCTTCCGAGTCAAAGCTCCCATACAAGTCTATATCCAAACTACTTAATCCTGTGTTGTCACCCCCAATAACAGGCAGGTGTGTGCCTTGCTCTGGGGCTCTTTTAATGCCTTCCTTTTTTAATGTAGATCTAAGCAGTGTCAAAACAAGCACATGACCTGGCTCTCATTCATCCCCAGCTGCTAGGAACAGGAGAAACAAAGATTCAGGACACAGGCAAAAAGACACAAATTCACACTTGCATGTCAAATTTCAACTTTTTTTTTTTAAGGGAATGTCTTTACAGTCTCACATTAGAGGGTCAGCAAAGGGTGGTTTGGGTAGTGCCAGGATATCCAATTGTTATCCAACTTTTGGGGTTTTTTTCTTAGCAGTGATTAAGAGAGAATGCTGCTTATTATTATGACTAATGTTTTAAGACTCTCTCTGGGCCTGGGCAATGTCCTGTTAACTTTCTGGCAGCCTGAGGGGGATGTCACAGCTGAACCTAGACTTTGCTCTGGATGGCAGAACACTCTTCAAGCGTGCTTTCTCAAAGGGATTAGCACAGCATTTCATTCAGCTTTTTCATCAGATTTCCTTTCCCAGCTCAGTATCTACTGTACACAAGGGGCAAGTTTTGATCTCCCATTGAGGTGTTTGTTTTTTTTTTTCTCTGAGTTGAAAATAGGAAGCTGAGGACTAGGTTACTCTCACCAAAATCATCCATTCAGTCCACTGCTTGCAGATTATTACAACTTTTCAGCACTTGCCCAGTGGGTGGGTTTTTCGTTTAGTGTTGTCAGTTTTGCACTGCTTTCTTGGTTATCTCAAAGTGAGATGATGCCTTGGAATTTAAATCCTCACAAGCATGCTAATCTGGAAGTGGCTGCTCTTCAATTTACGATCAGCAGGCTGAGGTATGAGAGAAATGTACCTGGTAGTCTAATTGTCTTATTTCTTACGTATTAGCAATGCTCAAAAGAGTAACTTTTTCTTGTCTTTAGGGTCACAAAATCTGAATAATTTATTCAGACCAAACCAGATTCATGTTAATAGCAATACAAATTAAACAAACTGAAAGGATGGACTAGAAGAGGGCCTCTGTCTTGCGTCCAGCATGAGGCCTTTCAGTTTAATATCAGCTCTAGGCAAAAGGAGCTGAAGATGGTTCTGGAGGTGAAATCTTCCCTCTATCAGACAGTCTGTTCTAACCAAAACAGCTATGCCTGTCTGTGCTGGTGCTGCTGACACTGATAATAACCAAAGTAGTGAAATATTCCCTGAAAATTCTCTGCAGAGGTGCAGCATAACATGAAATTCACACACACTGCCTGCAAAGCACATGGCTAAGTGTTTGGGAAATCAGTTCTTTCACCATAAAAACCCACTAATCTATTAAAGTAATTTGTCAAATGTAGTTGTGATCAGTCTTCTCACCTTAAATAAAAGGCACAGACTAACCACCCCCTCTCAGGCTTCTCTTAACTCTGTAGCTATTTCTGCAGCATCCCTTCTGTTTCCATGTGGCTACAAACATCATGCACACACCAATCTGCTCTCAAAGCTGAGGCTCTCTAGAGTGAGCTGCAATAGCTTTATATCTTGGTATGGCAAGCATTCCTGCGTGCCTTCACATGCCTGGGAAACATCCCATTGACTTGAATCATGCACAGACAGGGTCTGTTTGCAATAATGCCAAATCAAACCCGTTAGATATATCTCACCCAACAGAAACTCTAGGTGATCCGGAATACTACAAGTCAAGGAAAAGAAATAGATATCATCTATAGGGCAATTCAGCTCATCTATCTCAGACATCTATGTTAGACTGCAATAAATTATCCCCACTGTTTCTGCACTGACTGTTCAGGGAGCCCTGAGAAAACTAGCCATCTGGATGTTGTATAAGCAGGATGGCAGCTATCTGGGCCTGAGCGTGCAAGTCAGTGTGGAAACAATTGCATTTGGGGGCCTTCTTGCTGGCAGCAGCATGTTCCCAGGTGAAAAGAACATTGTTGTGCTTGATTGGCAGGATAGGAATAAAGCTCTTTCAACAAGGTAAATTTCTGAACAGCTACTCTTTTGGTATGCAGAGTATTGGCAGGAGGTACTGAGAGGCCTGTAACCCAACCAGACAAAAGAGGCAGAGGTAGAGTCAAGGTTTGATTTCATACAGGCAGACTGTTCTAGGGTTTCCACACAGATAGGCTGTATTTTCAAACAATGTTTTCCCCCTTTGCTGCTCTCCAGTGCTCCTTGACCTGGGCGGTTATCTAGTATTACACATGATGTTGGTTACTGCACCATCACCCTGCTGTTTAATACAAGAGTTCATACATAGATTCTTTCAGGTACTGTGAGATCAAAAACTATCTCCTGGCACAATTAATTATCTTAACAATATTTCACTGTAGCAAACCTGCTCAGAGTAGAAGCAGGAATAGAAAGAGGTCACCAGGGAACACAGGGTGAGTTAGATAAGCTCACCCTCAGCCCAGCCTGCTGGTAGTGTTCTCTGATGAAGGTTATGAAACTGAAAATGGGGGGTGAAAGCTGTCTGTGCTGGCACTAAGATCCAGTGGAAAGAATACAAAAGAGCAGAACTGTAGGTTGTGTTGCAAACAAAGTTTAAACAATATCACAGGCCATACAGCTCTAGAGAGAGGACTGTTTGTAACCCAAGTTTTTAAGAGGAATCTTGAAGACCAAAGGATGAGGAAAGCTTCAAAAGCACATGATACCAAAGAGATGACAGACGGTGAAGTTCTCTGTGCTGGGATCTGATCTCTGAGCTATGGGGAAGGAAAACTGTCGAAAGGGGAAAATGAAATTATGTATATTGTTGGAAATAGCAACCTCCCAGATAGATGCCAGATGGAATCAGATGTGTGAAGCCTGGCAGGATACTTAGGAAATGTTTACACTAAGGGAAATTTGGGCTATATTCCAGACTGGATGGGTGCAAACTACCTTGTTCCAGAGGCTGTACACCCACATTAGTGCCTCTGTGACTGAATTTCTTCCTGACACATCCTGCTGAAGTGTTAATGAGCTATTGGGCAGAGCACCCCATAATACAGCTGTATAATCCAGAGATAACTCTGAGTGAGCTCTGATGTATTTGTTCCCAAGTGGATATGCATGTTCTCATGCTTCCTACACCTCCTACAGCCATTATTATATACATTTATGTGCACAGATGTTGCACAATCAAATGGAATTTAACACTAGTGTACACATAGGTGCAGTCTTGAGAAATGCAGAAAAAACCCAGCTAATTAAAATGTGCCTCAAGAAAAAACGAACTATGTTATTTTGAATGCAAACACAAGAAAATGTATCTTTCCTCAGAATGCAGAGCATTTGGAGAACTGAAGCAGCTATAGCAGAACAACCGTGTGATACCGGGGGAGAAATAGACACAGAAAATCAGGAAGGTGACCTTTGATCATGAAACTGTAGTTTAGGAACAGGATGCAAAGAAAGGATACTAATACTCATTAGCTACTTTTATAGGAGCCACTTATTCCTTTCATTTAATAATTATTTTAATGATTATTCTACCATTTGTCTTCACCTGATGTAACAAGTCACTTACGTTTGCAGACCTCAGGAGAAGACATGGGCTTCCCTTGGTCTCGGTAATACCCCGGTTTGCACCTCTGACACCGATGTCCCTCCGTGTTGTGCTTGCAGTTGTCACAGACTCCACCACTGCTCTTTCCTGATGCCAGCCAGACACTCAGGTCAAAATGGCAGCTGTCAGCATGGTTGTGACAGCGACACTCTGGTGGGAAATGGGAGAATGCATTTCAGGCTTATGTAATAGACACAACAGTGTTACTCAAATGGTCTCGTTTTCCTACCACAAACCATAGAGGAAACATCTGAAACACATTTTGTCTGCCCGAAATCCCTGGTTTTCATAAGAAACTAGAAATTGCAACAGAGTGAGAGTCCAAACAGGGTCTGGTAAGCTTGGGTGGCTGTGAGCTGTGTGGTGTCCTTACAGGGAGCCAAACCAACCTGACAGTATCATAAGCCTTGCACAAAACTGAAGGATACTAGAACACCTAAGGGGATGTAGGTGCATGAAGAACAGATTTCTGCCTTGTAAAGTCCACTTTCCAATAGCCCAAATGGGTCAGCTGCAGTGAAACAACACACATGCTGAAGTTTTCCATCAATGACCAGCAACTTTTCCTCAGTTTCTATAAATCAGTGCAATTAGTTTCTGTAAATTAGTGTAAATCCACAAAATTCTTTGTTAGGGAACTTTGCCTGCTGGCAGGGTTGGTGTTCATCCGGAAAGCCTGGATCAGTAAACTCCCTCTCACTTACTTCTGCATTCATTTGGTGCCCCTGTTTTCCCATCTCCTGGCTTCCAAGGCTGATCATTGTATAGGGGTGCACATTTTTCACAGTGGTCCCCTGCTGTGTTGTGTCTACATACACACTTCCCATAGACCTGTCAGGAAAAAGAGAACACATTCAAATAGCTACAAGCAAGAACATAGTGGAGCACCCACCAGCCTCACAAGAAGGTGGGACTTCTGCACAGCTCCCACGTAGCTGCCTGGCACTTTTAGGAAACCCACAGAGCTTGGAGCTGAAATAGATGGTTTCACCTCTTCACAGAGTCACTAGTGATGTAGATTGTCCCTCTATCTTCCAGTTTAAACATATGTGGCAAAAAATTATTTTTAACTCTCCAACTGGCTATTTTACTACTACATTGATGAACAGCCTCTAGACTATTTAAATTGGGTAAGCTACCACAGCTTCTTTTGATTTACAAGTTTAGGGCAAGAGCATGCAATGAGCCTGAGCAGGTAGTCACCTCCAGGCAACACCAAATTGCCTAGCAGAGTTGTGCCACAGGAGAACATGGCCTAGCAGAGGGTGTTGTACCCTGTCTTATCTGACATTAACAGTGCTCCAGAAATGTGATTAACTATAGGTCAATAAAATCACCAGTAATTACTAAATTATAAATTGTTAGAAGAATGACAAAGTAATCCTGGACCTCCTAGCACAGTTATAAATGTGGCACCAATATTAAACCTGAAAAAAATACCCCAAATATACCTGCAGAAAACCAACCCAAACCACATATTCCCTGAGGAATGCACTGATGTTTGAAGAGACACAGGTTCAGTGGGCACCAACCTACATAGGAATGTTCAAGGGATAGGTTAGCAAAAAAGTCCAGTAAATTTTTGGCTGCATAACTAAGAGCACTGTTACTCCAGGTGGATAGGAAATTGTACCTGAAGTACTGTAGTCAGTTTTGGACATCTTTTTACCAGATAAATGAGAAACTGGAAGATGTTCAACAAAAATGAATGAGAGCTGGCATGACTGAAGAATGGGGCTGATCTACAAGCATTAAGCATATAAACCCATCTAAGCTAGGAAACAACAGTTCACAAAATATTTGAAGGGGAAAAAAAAAAGGCACAAAAAGTCTCAACTAAAACTAGCTGAATAGTAGAATTATCTCTGTGGCTATTTGCTTGGAAAATTACTTGAAAATAGAGCTTGCTTCCTCTGTACTTAGCTGTCTTCACTGGAACACAAAAACGAATGTCAATAACAGGAATATTCTAATATATGTCAGTTTTGGAATCAAGTGTTCACACCAGAAAACTGAACTTGGAAACTGAGCTGGTCCAGCCTTCAAATGGAAAATTACTAATGAAACTGGTTTGTTGTCAAGTCACCTCATACACCAAGAATAATAGTCAGTTCCATTATGGATTATAATTCACTGCACTAGATTCTGTAGTATTGAGCTACATCAAATAAGTGCTTTAAAGGAGGCTTTTTGTTGCCTTTGGTTTTTTTGGGGGTTGGGTTTCTTTCTTTGAAATTAAGAAAAGGAATTCCAGTACCTGTTTGGAGTGTCTCACAGAAAGGATGCCCTGAGAAATCCTTTGAGAAAATATCCAGCTATGGAGTAGGAGAAAGGGAAAGGCTGGACCATAGGTCCCATTGTACACCCATCACAAGAGAAGCTGCTCATTAGTGATATTTCATATGCAAGATGACCCTTGTAGTAGAGGAGGAAATGTACAGAAGTGAGGGACTGGACCCCTCTCCCTCCGTGCACTGTTGAGGATGCCAAGATCTGTAACATCACTGTCACAGCTCTAGCCCACTGCACGTTCCACAGAAAGCAGAGGCTGAGATTTCATTTTGACTGGGGTGTGAATTGAATCTAATCCTTTAATCTCACCACTAATGTGAGTTTTGTTTCTCCACAGTCTTTCCTGAAAGTCAGGCTCTCCCTTTGCAGTCCCTCCTCCCCCATCTCATGTAGCAGGTAGCTTGGGATCAAGAGACCAACGTTCAAAAGAGCAGTTGCATGAATGCTCTCCCCTGCCCCCAAACCCAGCTCCCTGCAGCAATTTGCTCTCCGCTCCCCTGGTTTCTAATCCTCCCAGACCAGATATGTCATGTAGCTCACGGAGGGGACAGGCTGCAGCTGATGCCGTTGCCCCTCTCTGGCCAGCTGGCAGATTTGCTGCTGCACAGAGCGGTTGGCTGCCTCCTCATGGAAGACTGAGCACAGACTTCAGGGTATGCATTTCTGTCAGAGCTCAGCACCAGTAAACCTCAGGAGGATACAGCATGTGGCACCTTATGTGATGCTTCTCCAGACCTTTGTACAAGAAAGGCATCCATGTTCAAAGCCCTAAAGCAGATGACAAATTACAGAGGCAAAGATCACAATAAGCAACAGCGTCAAGCTTCTCCCTGTTTGGGTCGGGCTCTTCAGCTTTATAAATTCCCCCTGTGGACACACTGACTGCTTTTCAGAAGCCATAGAACAGAGAAAATAACCAGGAGAGAGGAAGATAACAAACTTGACCAAGAACCATAGATTTTGATGTCCCCAAACTTTAGGCTGTCTGAATTTTACAGCTCATTCCAAAATGGAGCCAATACAAAACCTTGGATTCAGTAACTTCCTAAGAAAATGCTGCTGTATTTCAATGTGCAATTTGTAAGTTGGCCCAGGGGGTTTTTTAGACAAATATATAAAAAACTGTGCATTCATTATATATATATAAATAAATATACATTAAAGAAATGCTATGATTGTACAGTTGAGAAAGAGCAGAATTAAACCATGCAACCTTGTTTCAACCTTGAATGACATGATCAAATATTCATTATTCCACAGGACCCTGTGCTTACAGTACACAGCACAGATGGTGTGAACACTCGTGAACAATTATTCAGAAAGTAAATAGGAAAATTCAGTGAGAAAAGGAGAGTCCAGTTCTTTGGAGATAAGTAGATGTGTTAGCTTGCTCACTGGTTTGTTGCAAACTGCAGTTTGTGGAGGCTACCTAGGAATGGCATGTTGTGAGTAGGATAGAGGCATAAAGGAAGCTTCCTGCCTGCCATCTCTGCTACTGAACAGTTTACCAAATATATGTGGAAAGATGACTGGCTTAGACAAAAGGGTTGGAAAGCCAAGCAGCCAACAGGCAGGAGAGCCACCAAGCAGGCAGAAATAAACAGTGGAGCTGACATTAAACTTCTTAGAAAGTGTTATGTCTGAGAACTAACTTATTTTTATAGAGATTTAAGAACAAAGAAAAGAGAATTGAAGGCTATTGGGACAAAGGTAAAAGATAAAGTAAGTCTACCATGTGTTGTCTGTGGATGGGTAGCTCATGGAAGATTTTTTCATGGAAAGTAATCTCAGACAGTATTCATAAGTGAAAAGAGCTAAGGAGGAGAGTGCATCATGAAGTACAGAAAGGAGTTAGGTAGGAGAAGAGAGCAGAGAAAAACAGATAAAGTAGGACACAGTCAAGGTGATTCATGGATATAAGTGGCCATTGCAGGAGCACTGGTTAGAGCAGGAGAAATTGAGCTGGGGGAGAGACCTGTTACACTTAAGTATGAGGTGAATAAAGGTAAGGGAGCTGGCTGCAAGTAACAAGACAATTTTTTTCTGTTAGAGAGGAAGAGATAGCAGAGGCAGGCAGAGACCAAAGTACAGGAAGGAAAAAGAAAGAAATACTGGAAGCTGTCAGATAAAATAGGAAATGGGATATCTACTTAGGGAAGAGAGAACATGAGAGTTGCACTCAACACCAACACAAAGAAAGCAAGCATGTCCCTGACCTGTCATTCACTGCTGAAGTCTACTCTCTCCCAAAAGTGGGTCCAAAAAACTGGAAAATTGTGCTCTCTACCAAATGCAAAACCTGAGGACACACTGGAACACAATTATCCTGTGAAGGCAGAGAACACAGTCAGAGAAGTAAAGATTATGGGGAACTACACTGATATTTTTCTATGCATTAGAAATCAGGGGCAGAGTTATGAGGAGATAATGGTAACTGTCAGGGAGCAGCAAGGAGCAGTTGCTCTTCAAGGGTTGAAGAACTATAAGCTGAGTATTACCTCAGCCCAGACTGTGCCCTTACTGAGACAGGCACCACCCTGAGCACAGTGGGCAGACCAAGGAGGGTACCACAGTCCTTTGACAGCTTGAAACAACAGGAGGATGGACCAGGGACAATTCAGGAGCCACAATAGACAGGCCCAGAAACAAACTCACAACATGCATTCAAATTCCATCCAGGAGGCAGGACGAGAAATAAGCTACAGCACATATGAGGGAGCCCACCAGCAGGGAAGCCACATACAGCAGAAGCCTAAAGTCCATCCAAGAGGCAGGCAGGCACATCTACAGCACAGCTCAAACAGGGCTGAGCTTAAATGGAGGCCTCTGGCCAATGGTCAGAGAGCATGGGTAGGAGTCCCAGGTGGGGCTGGTCAGAGCTGTTAAAGTCCTTTTATTGCTTTCTGGACCCTCATAATAGTACTTTGATTGCCACTAGATTGGTGTCATTGGAAGCTTTAAGATATCTGACTACTAGGAGGGATCTGAAGGAAAAAAACCAACAATAAATCTTCTTTCTAGATTTGGAGCTGGCAATACAGGTGGAGGGAGATTGAAAGCAAGGTGTGAGGAGCAGAGGCTTATATGAGAGTCATGCCATCAATTAGGAATCCTAGCCAGCTTTCAGCTAAAGCCCAATTAGTTTATGACACAGATTAATAGGAATACATATAAATGCACTGGTACAGCAGGAGAAAGATTGAGACCCAGGAGATTTCTGTCTCACATCTCTTGTATTTCACTTTATCCTCTATGTCCAACCTGTGACACTGCATCACTTTACGTGTACTGATCCTTAGATACAAAAGCATTTAGGCCTGTATGGGCCTTTCCACAGTGCTCTTGCTGCAGTAAGTGCTTCAGAAACATGATGGAATTTATTTCTATGACACCTCCCTTCATCTTCTCCTCATTACTGTGATAACTTTAATTGTCTCCAAGGACCTTTCCTGTCTATTGGACCATCATTGTATTGAGAGTTCAGTTGCTCTGACAAAATATTTTGAAACTGGATGGTACCTTCCAAAGTTGTTGTGGGAAATGGATCAGGGAAATAGATGCACTGGCAGACAGGCAAACTGTGTGATCATATAAACCTCCCTGTTTCATAAAACTAGTCTAAAGCACTGTGTGCATAACCTGTAATAGTTTGTATTCTTGCAGTTCTGCTTTCTGACTGTGTTCTGCCAGGGTTCCTGATGTCACTAATGCATGCTACGAGCCTTGAAAGATGAAAACTGCTGCTTTAAATACTGATATTCTGGCTACATCAAGCTTCCAGTTTGCTAATAAACTTTTGCAAAGTGTAGAAGTTTATATGCTGGCATATTTGCAGTTACAGGATATTATTAGTCCAGGAAAGGAACAAAAATATGATGCTATACTCTCAATCACCGTCATATTGGCTTTAATGGCCACTTGAAAGCCGGGTCTGTGTTTATGTTTCAGTATAGCAGCTGTGTTCTCAGGCTGTGCTTTCATGAGGTAAAGTCTTTGGGGGCAATCTCAATTTGAGACATTTCTGCTTTCCTTACTACTTCTTTCTATGCTATCACATTCTGCATCCTGCCCTGAGATGTGTAAATTGGGCTTTGAAACAAACCACGTTAAAAAAAAAATTAAAACTGCTTTTTTTTTCTCCTTGGCACTAGTATATTTAATCTGGATTAATTCCCTCATCTGCCTCACAGTACAGTCATGCTGCTACAAGTCTCATATGGCTGCCAAAGGCTTTGATTTGTGTATCTACCACCTGAGCAGCTTTGAATCAAGACATAGAGGAGGTTATTGCTTCATGGATTTCAGTACCAGGATGATCAGCTCCAGTCATTTAGCTTGATCTACTATACTGAGACGTGAGTTTAATCCAGTAGTTCCTGATGATTTATGGCAGAGTATAGAACCGTACCCTGTTTTCATACAACTGTTCCAAGAAATTACATGATACTTAATAACCTTTGACTTCACAAAGTTTCTTCACCTGAGTTCTGATCCACAGCCAAGAGAGGGAGTGAAAAATTTCCATCTGATTGTCTTGCAATTTTTTTGATTTTTTAAACTCTGTTCAGCTTCATATAATACCTGAAGCCTCTTGCTTTCTCTCTGCCTATTTAGTTTCTTACACCTTTTGTCCTTTCAGCATGTGATACCTTTGTTGCTCTTTTTCCTAGGCTATTCTCAGTCTATTTTGGAGCTTTTTTCCTAATGAATGAAGGTTAAATTTGGAAGCCTTCCAGAACTGAGCAACTGCTGCTGATTCGGAGAAAATGTTTGTCTTTGGGCTCTGTATTCACTTTGTGATGTTGCCAGAGAAATTTTGGATACAGCAGTTTGCAATGACATCAGAGGCTAGTCCCTTACCTGCTGTGAGTAAAAGGACTCTTTTCTAGGTCATTTTGAGTGGTTACACACAAAACAGGGTCTGTTATTCTGCTTTGTTTCTCTTACAGTTCAAAAGGGCTCTGTTGCCTCTCCAAAGGAAGAGATGTATCCATGCAGATTTATAATAAATCCTTCACCATCAGGTCCTGGGTAGAGCACATGTGTTAAGAAGCCAAATTAAAATTTTCCTTCAGCTTAAGAGGCCAAATTAAAATTTCCTCCAGCTTTTTCAAATTCACAAAGACCTAAAGGAATGGGTGGCTTGGGAGTAACTCCCAGAGTACAGTGCCTGCTATGGGTTTATTGACAGTTAAAATTCCTGCTCTAAACAGGAGTGGAAAAACCCATCATTTTCCTACGTCACTTGCTGGTTTCTGGCAAAAGTGTAAGTGTCTAACAACTAGTACACATATGGGTGTTTTCTGAGGGAAATGAATTTCTGGCTCATACTTGGTCACTTTGGTAAATTAGGTCTGAGGGAACTTGGCAGAGATAAGAAGAGCTGGGACAGCTGGGGCAAGGCCACCTGAGCCCATACAAGTTTTGATCTCCAAGAAAATCCACAATTTAGTTGTGCACAGCAAGAAAAGGATTCTAAATACCTAAAGGGTACAAAGCTAAACCTTCCAGCACAGTGGGTGAAGCAAGGCAAGGACATGCATGTAGGATTTCATAACTTTTGCACTAGGTAATATGAAACTCGTTTATAATCCTGTGCAAAATTTCTCCAGATTTTGTGTGCACCTGTTACCCAAGTATAAAATTACAAACTCCATGTACCCAGAAATTATTGGGAGGTTTATTTGGGATGAGTGAACTGGCTGAAAGGCCTTGAAAAGCCTTGGTAAAAGACTGAAAACTTTTGTTCTAGTAACACGTAGGTGAGCTGAGGACAACACAACACAGCAGTCTGTTCAGTCCCAAGGGAGCTTAAAATTGGGGCTTAATGTATGAGACCAACACAGCAGCTTCTGTGATTGTCACATACAGCATCTTCCTAGTGCTGGTGGCTGAGTCAGATTCCACTTAGAGGGTCAGAGCTGTAGGTATTGCATGGAGCTTAAACGAAACCTCAGAAATCTGCTGTAAAATGGCACATCAGAGAGGGTATTGAGAGCAAGTGGTGGCTGATAGCTGTGAGGTGATCAATTATTTCTCTCTCTGGCATTCATACACAGAACTCAAGGCATACTTTACCAGCCCTGAAATGTATCTACTTTTGTTTCCAATAAAGTGTTCCTACTAGCAGGGCTATTATGGCTCTTGCATAGAGATGAAAGTAGCAGAGAACATCTATTAAGTGATTAAAACAAGAAAAAAACACGATTAATGACAGCAATTAAGCAATAACATTAAAATGCATTAAAATAGCTCACCCATAGCCATTACTTTTAAGAAAAGCTGTGTTTAAAGGATAATTATGTGACATAGAAAATTGTTTGCCAGCCCATCCCACAAAATAAGAGACAGTTTCCTACAAGTAAGATGAGTGTCTCCATGGGAAGATCTACACAGAGTCCTGGTTCAGGAAAGCATGTGTTTAAACACCATTCCTGAATAGGCATGTTTTTCTGATTTGGACTTCAGTAGCAGGAAAAGACATTTCCACAACAATAATAAAATATATGAAAAACTTGTTGACTTTATAATTGCAGAATTCCTGCTGACTGGAACATTATATGGATCATACCATCAAAACTGTGGTTATTCACTAAACCATAGACACTCACAACTTCATGTTGATGGTATGAATGCCAGATGCTCTGGCTGAAAACCACAGGTTCTCAGTAGAGCTCATGGAGAACCTGTGTGGATATTAAGTTGAACACACGGATTGTGATCAGAAGGTAGAAACACTGCCCACACGCCCTGTGTGCAACAAGCAATTTAAAGATGCAGTATGCCAGGGTGTATTGTCAGGGTACACCAAAGCAGCCCAGTTAGTCATCTTTCATAAAATAAAGTAGCACTCACAGATTAATTAAATTTGAGAGCTCAACAGAAGTCAGGGTTTGTGCCTTCCAAAAGGGAGAGTGTCAGCCAGTGCAAGTGGATGAGGCTGCAGAGCAGCACAAAAATTCTCCTGCTCAGTGCTAAGTTGAAAGGCAGGGGGTGGGAAGAACTTGCTGCTAAAATCCCTAGGAATGGTTCCTAGAACTGTTTTAGAACTAACATTTCCTGAACGTTACCTGAATGCCAGTTCAGAACTGGGTGAACTACTGCTTACACGTATCCCTGATATTCCAGCTGAAATGGCTGTAATGCAAAGTGGTGCTGATTCTGTTGGGTGGGGTGTTTAACACAACTTCCTTGTCTTAAAATATGAGTCTAGTGTTCAAGAGCCAGTGTAATCAGAAATGTTCACAAACACTATGGAGAGGAACCCAGATGACAGAGCCTAAATCAGTACTGAACAGGACTCTGAAACCTTTAAGATCTTTTCATCTGAACTATTACTGCAAGTTTGCAGTAACTGGCAATTCTAGGAGATATCTGATGTAGCCTCTGAGTTGGAACCATAAGAAACTGTTAGAATTAATACATTTTTTGAAAGGAGACATCTCAGACACCAATCCAGAAGTATGCTTGAATTTGGAGGATACAACTTATAAAACTACTATGTGCCATATTTTTTGCTTGGATTAAAATTTTTAACAACTCAGAAGGATGGGGGTGTTGATTTTGGGGTTTGCCAAGAACCAGCTCATAGTAGTAATGGAGGCATTACATGATGTGCATTTGAGTATTTGATATTTGTGTGTTCCTCACAGTCACTCTGAAACAGCAAGAGAAGCATGGGATATATAGTAAAACCCTTCCTTAGATTTATGTAGGTAATCTTCAGTTAAGGTTTCTGGTGACTTTCACAACAATGAGATAAAATAGGAACTTCTGGATGTGACCTACAAGAAAAGTCTGAATATCTGTAATTAAGTAATTGAGTACTTAACTGTAATTTAGAGTCACAGTTTTGAAACTCATCTTGTCCTAGGAAACTAGGATCTCACTAAAACTATCCACTAAAATTATAGAGAACCTTTCCATGATGCTCCCCTGTCAGCTGCTTTATCATCTCTGAACATAATTATCTGAAACTTTCTCATCCACCTGCATGTTTACACAAGGATTTCTGTGAAATGCTTTGGTCCTCTGGGAGAAGCAAAGGTGTCAGCAACACCCCTTCCTTTTCATGTAGTTAATGTAATTAATTACTACCTTCTCCTCTTTAATTTGTATGATCTTCTATGTTTTCAGATCATTATGGGCAGAGGTGAAATCCATATTCAGTTTTATTTTTTGGAAAAAAAAAAACAGCACAGGAATCTATTTCTAGAATTTATTCTGACACGATCCAGAAGTTGGTTTGTTGCTTGTTTGGGTTTTCTTAACATTCTTGATGCTACTCAGATAGTTGATGTACACAGGGTGATTTTGCTTAAAAACCCCTACTCTTTGAGTTGCCAACTACAACAGTGAGCACCTCCTGCATCTCTGCATGCTGGACATCATACAGACTGGCACAGCTTGGATCAGATAATGTGAAAACCCAGCTGGGATTATCAGTAGAACTGCACAAGGTATTTGAAGAGGAGGTAGTATTTGCAAGGGATACAGCAGCCAAGTCACCTAGAAAACTGCTGTAGAAAAACAAGTTTTACCTTATGTAACCTCTATTATGCCAAACAAGGAATCTTACTTAGCACCAGATACTGCTCTCTTTGAAGTAAGTGGAAACCTTTCCATTTGGTTCATTGTGAAGGATCAGACCCACAGGGAGTCTAGTTTTTCTCTGTAAACAGGATGAAGAAGCAAAAGAAACATCCGAGGCAACTTGTAAGAATTTCCTGGCAGTGTAGGCACCAATAATTAACAAGTAAAAAAACCCTAATGTTTTGTACAAAAACATATTAATCCACATTTGTGTTTCTCTGTCCACACTTTCTTCTCATGGACTAGAAAGATAATTGTGAAATGTTTGGCAAACAGAAGGGACTTTGGTCTCATTTCTGTGTTCTGTCAATGTGCACTTTCTGCTTTGTAAACTTTGCTCTGGAAGCACTCCTGGGCTCATCTAAAATGTGTCATCAAAGCAGGTCCTAAACCTGACAGCTCTTACCAAGCTTCTTGGAGCTTAATAGAGAAATACTTTACTGCAGAGCAACATATAACTTTATATATCCTGCAACAGATAGGACATGATAAGGTTCCATCGCATCCAGTGGTAGAAGACTGGATGTATTCAGGTGGCCAGGTTCTGGTGGTTGCTTTCCTTTTAATGGCATATGAATGCCCTCTGTTTAAAAGAAAATGCCTCTCTGTAGTTTCTGTGGAAAAAACCAATCTCAATAAGAGAGGACAAAGGAGTTACTTTAAGAGTTTGAATAATAGAAGCCATGAAATTCAGAAAGGAGAGTTTTGTCCTTAGCTATCATAAGAAGCTATTTAAGTTGGGTATGACACTTCTGTGCCTCTTTTGTTTTGTTTTGTTTGTTTGTTGTTTTGTTTTGTTTTGTTTAAGGAAAGGAAATAGAAAACAAGAAAACTTCACTGTCAGTAGCAACAAACCCCAAAGTCAAGATACGTTTGTCCAGAAGTTTCTTGCCTACTGCTTACATCACCCGTCTTTGTTTCTCAAAGTTTTTGTTCTGTCTGATATGACATTCTCTGTAGTTAATAAGAGAAGTGTAATCTAGATAAATTGTGTTGAGGTGGGTACTACTGGTTTGCTGCCAAAATAAGAAGTCAAAGGACATTTCAGTTGGATCCCACAGATGCCTACTTTGAACCTTGTTGTACTCAGTATTTTCACAAGTGTCTTAGGACCAGAAAGAATATGAATGAAGCTATCTAGGATTCCAAGTTATGAGGAAAGATGTACCATTTGTAGGTTGGGTTTAGAATTTGCAATTTTCTTGTATCCATTTTTTTGACTGACACTGGTGTCTGTGACATGACTTCTCATAGAGCTGCACTGCTTATTGGCAGCCTCAGTGGAGAAGCCAGAAGCTGAATAGGTTGTCATGACTGAAATGACAGATCCACAGAGAAATTCATTATTGACAGATCATCTAATACTCATAGATCATCTAAGTCCCTCCAAAATGATGTTGGAAATTGTTCGTTCAAAAGTGTAGAGAAATTTGCTTTAATTTTCTCCATTATTTAGCCTCCACAGAGTACGAGTCTAGCAGTGTTAGAAGTATTACAAATGGAACAGATTTATTTCAAGAGTAAGAGCAGACTTACAACTTAGCACAATTATGTCACTTCCAAGACCTAAGTGCAGGATGATCTCAGTTTTTGGGCTTATCCCATGGCAAACCATTACAGTTGTTTTCTACACTTACTTTTGTTTTTGTTAGCTACAAAAAAATAAATAGATTGTAGGAGGACTCTGAACTCTCAAGAAACTGAAGTTCCTACTATTAAAACCTTTCTGTGTTTTTCCAGCATTTTATTTAACTACTTGACAGCAGCCCAGGAAACATGAAGAAGCTCTGCCTTCATGCTGTGGTATCACCCACATTAGCCACATTAAAACTGTGTCTCTTGAGACTTTTTTTGCCCATGTGTTCATTAAAAATTAGATGCAGTCAGTGGAATGAATCAGATTATTTCTGGACATGCAGTACTTGTTTCTAACATCCCTTTTCCTTATCTTGATTTAATCACCATGTGACTGAAAGTAGAGCACTTTCCCAGGCTCTGCACAGAAATTGCAGGATGACAAAGATTTTTGTAGCAAGGTATTTTGGCTGATATGAGATGTATTAATTGGTGTTCATCACCACCTTTTCCTTCTGCATGAAGGCAAGGAGAGTATCATATTGTAAGACTCAAAGTTATACACTTACATAAGCTCCCTCATGCTACCTATGTAAACCAAATCCTGAGATCTCTACCTATGTGAACTCTCCCTTCACCACTATGGTATCATTATTACTAAGTGATAGATAAAATGTAAGAGGATCCAGGAACCTGATTCTTCAAGGAGTGGATTTTCATTCTGTGTTTGAATGAGCTAAGAAGTAATGACTAAAGAACAGAAAAGTGGAGCAAAATAGCATCATCATCTTTACTCCAGATTTGTATGACCTGGGATTAGAATTTTAAATTTTGACCACCTGTGGTTTCACACTTCCCTGGTTAGTAAAAAAAAAAACACCCCAAAATTAAGGAAGGACACGGTAAGACCCTTCCAATCATATCTGCAGAATGATAACCAACTGCTCTCCATGATCACTGAGGGAGGGCAGACAAGAAGGAATCACCTTAATTTGCAGCACAGAATATTTAGGCAGGCACTAAAGAAGAGCTTTCAAAATGCCCAAATGGGAACAAGTTCTGAGTGTTACTATTGAATCTCCTGTGGCAGAGATTTCCAGAACCCTGTTCAACAAGCATTCACTAGCAAATGGCTTAAATATGCCTGATCATACCTTTATGCAAGGATGCAGAACAGGTCACTTTTATGGTCTTTTCCAGCCCTCACATAGGGTTCTAGAGGTAGATACAGCTTTTCTTACTTCTCTAACTGTTGTATTTGAATCCCTGCAAAAACTTGTTATTATCTGTGCCTGTGCAAATGATGTGATGCATCCACCCTCCTGTCTCCTGGGACATGAGTCACTCATGAAGTGCATTTCATCAAAACTATTTCACCTTCTGCCCCATGAAGTCACTGATGGCACGAGAAGATTCTATTCCCATGTGACTAGTGGGGGGGAAAAAAAGCCAGTCATAGTTTACAATGGTTATGCCAGTAATGTACACAATATTGTGTTTTCTTACTCTGATGGGCAGTGTTTATTCTTCTACCAGCTGTATTCATTTAGCATGTTATTCATCTATTTGGTTTCACTATGTGTCTGTTTAACAGCTTGCAATAGGGAGGACACACTCTTCAAACAGCTTTTCTCCACACAGTTAGTTATTAAACGAGTCTATATTTATAGTTGACTAAACCTGATTATATCACCTAGTGCTAGAATAGTATAACTGAATCTTAGATTTATAGCACAGATGGAACTGATTCAGAAATTATTTTTAAAATATTGTGAAACTCATACAGTCCTAATTATCTTACAATATCTACTCTGAACCTAGGCAACTTGAAAAGAAGAGAATCAATACACATTCCAAAAGAAAATAAACTGAAATGTAAGTGTACCATATATCTAAAGGGACAGAAAGTAGCTGAAGATTTATTTCTTGAGTCTATTATGTCAGAGAGCACCAGGGACTAAACTTCTAAGGGTTGTTTTGGTTTTCAAAACCCATTACAGAGACAAACAGCTTTTTGGAACCAGTGGAGCCATTGACTAGTTTAAAGTGGCTTGAATTTTGTGATGTGTGTGTTTAGATGATACCTGGATGTTTGGTTAGCATCATTTCCCTCTGACTGTGATTACAGTTTTTCTGTGTAATGCTTGCAGCTACAAGGCTTGGCTTTTAACAAAAAAATAGGTTCCAACTTATATTAAGATGAATGGATAAAAGAGCAGAAATTATTTTCACACCCTGAACACTGCTGTCTATGTGTCTATATAGTGAAAGTAACAAAAACAGAAAGCTGAAAACCTAAAAGTAAGGGCTGAAACCCTCAGAATGACAGAACTGCTCAGATCTGATAAACTCAGAAAATCTGAGATTCAAGATCAGATGCTGAAATTCTGGTCAGGGCAGCCTTTGCATTAAAAAGATGAGTTGAGTTATTTGCAGTTGTATAGGTAGGAGGTTTAATTCACTATATTTGGGGTTGTGTCTCTATTCCAGCGACAAAGCCCCTTCACAATTTATAGGTATTTGAGGCCCAGAGTTTTTGGAAGGACCTGTCTCTAGCAATGGAATTAATACACATGGAGTTGCAGCAAGGGTTATAAGAAAATGGTTTGTTTCACTACTGTGAATTGACTGCTTAGGGAGGCTTGGACAGGATCATACACCAAATGTACAGGTAGGCTGAGGAAGCACAAGCAGGTAACAAGTTTAGTAAATTAGTGAGTGTCTAGAACTCACCATGTTCTCGATGACTCCTGTCCTGTTGGCAAGCTCACATTCCTCTGCATGCCCATTGCAAAAGCAGCTGCCCCGGATGATCAGGTCATAAATAGCATAGTGGGCAAATCTCTGAGGCTTCTCTACCAATCCTGAACCATGGCATGGACATTCCTGTCTTTTTAACAAAAGGAGGCGGAGGTTGGTGAGTTTCAGGAGATCTTGAGCCTCAGGACTATAGGGGTCTTCGATCTTGTTAGCCGGACTTAAGGCACGATAAATCACCTGAAAGAGAGAAGATAAACTTCCAGGAATAGATAAAGGACCCTGTATCCTCAGCAAACTTCCCAAGGTAATGTTCAGGAAAACGTAATAGTTCCTGTTTAGAAGACTCTTCATAAACAGTTGTGGGGCTGTGACTGATCAAAGAACATCACAGCTGAGTTTCCACCAGCTGGCCAAGCCACAGCAAGTGACTATGTACCTGCTTTCATCCTGTCTCAGATGTAAGATAGGAAATGCCTTAGTTTAAACATCTCTCCCTGGCTTTACTATGCCCAGTCACTTGTTGCAGTTCTGCCAGTATGTGGTACCTTGTCAAGCACTGGTTACTTCCTTGTGTTTCTGAGCCAAGTGACAACAGCACCACTCAGAGAAACCCAAGGTATATTGGCATAAATGCTGTATTAATGCCGTCCAAATTTCTCAGAGCATTTTAGGAGCATGGCTTTAGCATGAATTCTAGAGTCAGGTAAACTCAGGCATAAGGGCATCTATAGAACAGTGGAAACTATGTTTGGACTTTTGGCTTGGTCACTTCAGCTATGTGCTAGAAAACATAGCTTGGCTTTAGGTGAGTGATCACTGAGAGAACCTTGTCTTCCAGGGGTTCTGCCTGTCAGCCAGGCAGTTTCTTCTTTGGGAAAAGAGAAGTAGTTCCACTGCAGTGAGCTCACAGGACTAAAGGCACTTTGTTCCTCCTGTCTGACTGTGGGTTGTTACCCTTGCCACAGCTTTTATGTTATTTGGTAGTTCTGCAGAGCAGCAGCAGTTTGGTTTTGAGTATCACAGTTCTAATTTTGTGTTTAACAGCGGCTAAAGGGAATAAAGGTATTTTAGCTCATGCACTGCTCTACCCTTCTGTATCTCTCAGGCTGTGTGTTTCTGCTGCTTTTGGGAGAAGGTGACAATGGAAGGCTTCCCCGCAGTCCATGCCTGTGAACTAGAAGCTGGTTGCATTTGATCCCAGGCTCAGATGTCCTCTATGGATATGTTAACTCTAATTTGAGAGATGTTTCTCCTCTGGTTGAGTTTTCCCGTCATGGCAGAGGGACTTCCCTTCAGGGTTCTTTGGTCCTGCTTTTTAAGTGGTGACAATGTCTGTCTGGCTAACTCTGTTAGCAGAGGGAAACCTTTGTTTCCATAGGGATTCCTTCCTTCTCTCTCTCTCTCTCTCTCTTTTTCTTTTTTTAATGTCTTTCTAGTGAACAAACCAATTTAAATACTTGCAGCATGTAAAATACTTTTGCTCCTTCTTGCTTACAGGAGCCAGAAAATTGCTTGTGATACATACCTGGAAGGTAATTCGGTTGTATTTTAATGGTACATGAGGAGGTTGGGCTCCCTGTGGGTTTATTGTTTTGCAAATATTTTAATTTCTGGCCTTGTATCACTTGAGCTACTTTGGCATTTTACATAACCTATTAGAACACTGAACATTACTAGTGAGTAGAGATATCAATAGCTTGGATGTTCCCTAGGGATTGTGGAATCCTTTTAAGAAAAAACAGTATTCCATTCCAGCTGAAGTACAAGAGTTTGCTTGTATGATTAATTCATGACACATTTCAGTCTGGAATAAGCTCAGTGGTCAGACTGGATTTGTTTGTCCTTATCTCTACCAAGGCAAGACTTGTTAAGTGTTAAAGATCTGATTTGGGTGACATAGCACTAGTGAAGTCTTTTGGGACTGGCATTCATATGTTCTTGGATTCCAGAACCACTAGGAATTAGGCTTCCTTAACTTTGTAAAAACCAGAGATATTGAGGATTTACTTAAACAAAGACATTTGGTACCAGCAGAGTTAGAGCAGGTATTTTGTGCCAATGTCAGTAAGTTTAGGTTAAGCTGCATTTTGCACAGAGGTGATACAATTTTATTTGGTATTTAAATAATTTTAGTACCATTATTTCATATATTCCTGGAAATACAACTGGAAAATGAAATCTTTCTCTCTCTTCTGGAGGACACATTCTCCTTGAAATACTGGTGGTTACAACCCTTGAGCACAAGGAATAGTGTAATGTAATCACTGTATCTTGGTTACTTTTTAATATTTGATTGGATGCTTCTTCTCACATTAAAGAGCCAGTCATCTGAGCTTCCTTAATATATGTGTTGCCCAACTGTCAAGAGCAGTATGTTACAATCCAGAAGTTATACTTATTAGTCCACTATGTGTATTGACTAAAATAATTGTAGAGTGGGATGAATTTTTAAAACGGATCTGAGATCTCACCTTACATGCCCTGAATAATGTTATCATAATGGCATAAATTACCTTAAAAAACACCTAAACCAAACAACTAAATTTTCTTCTGTACTAAATATATGTAATTATAGTTTAAATTGATGTATTTGGGTTTTTGTTTCCCTAAGATAAAAATAAAGGAGACAGATTGGTGGTGGTTGTATGTACGTGTTGGTGATTTTGTATGGTACAGGGAAGAATTTTTATTCTGTAAAAAAGGAAGAGCTGTCACTGTGACCAAGTTACAGAGTTGGAAATGTGACTATTTGTTCAAAGCCCCAGCACAACAATTCAGTATAACATTCAGCAAGTAACTTAAGCCTTGCACTGTTCTGGATTGCCAGTGAATCCAGTAACAACAGAAGCCTGTTTATGTCCTGCTTACTTGTATATAAGATACAGGTATTCAAGTACTTCACGGATGGGAGGAAGATTAATAAATTTGTATCTGTAAAATTCTCTGAGAATCCCTAGAGATGGATGTTCAATACAGACAATTTTAATACTATGTAAAAGGAAGAATTTAATTATCTCATCCATTTCTGCACAAATGTTTTAAAGATCTCCTGAAGTCATGAGCCATGGGAAGAAACACTTGGCCTTTTCTTTTTTGGTTTTTAACTCACAAGCTTTGTGTTTCTGAAACCTATGAACTAGATTCCTTCTATATAGATAGACATCAGACTTCTGCCTTTTGCAGAAAGGCAGAAATGTGATTCTTTTTCCGTTTCCCAGAGATATTATGCAAATTTGCAATTCCCTGTTATATTAATGTAAAAGACATGAGGAGTGTGTAATGAGAAAGAACTGTGTTCTTATAATGAAGATGCAAGCTCTGAAAAGATCTACCCATGATGTTCACTATAAAGCTATTTCTCATCTAATTTAATCTCTATCTGGTATCAAGCTCTGTGGAAGCTCTGTTCTCTGCTTTAACAGACTACTCTGAAATCTCCCAGTCATTTCTCTTAACATCAGTGTGCAGCTTCCAAAAAAGCAGCCTATGCACAGCTGCACAAGGAAACCTGCTGGTGATTGTCTGCTAAAGGACACCCTGGAAATCTTGCAGCTTACATTGAACTCTGTGGAAGGTGAGGGTATTCAGCACCTCTGTAGTCTCAATCCTTTGTGGAAATACATCCTAATATCCTGAGTTTCCCTCATAATCAGAAGCTGCCAGCTGGAGCTGAATGCTGAGTAGGACATTCATGCTTATCTGCATATCTGCCACCAAGCGCATATTTGTCATTCTCATTTTCAAAAGCCAATCAGCTGCGCCTCAAAAAGATGGTCACTACTCTGTCCTCTCCTGACCTTCCTAAGAGCAAGGAAGTTTGGAGAATACTGTAAGTGTGCAAAGCTAGGAAAGGTAGCTCCTGTTAGAGGACAGGTTTTGCTGCACACAAGTTGGCACAGCTGCACGGGGGGTGATGTTTTATCGCCAATCAAGAGATCATCTTCATTCTAGAGACAGTGTCTCAGATTTTTGATTTCTTGCCATATGTTTTGCTTCTCCATTCTTGATGCAGATAATTCTGTTTTCTTAACTTGATCTTCCAGCCAGTATTAGTCAGAAACAATGTGGACACAACAAAGGTTCCCCCTTGCAAGCTCATAGCCTAAGGTCAAGGAATATGAGTCATGATTGGAGGGCAGTGCCAATGCATGGTCTCCTACAAAAGAAGATCCTTCTGCAGAACAAGAATTTGATATTACAAATCATCCCTAAACTATGTTGATCATGTTGCACACAATCAGGTTAATGAGATCAGAAATGTCTGTGTGCTTATATTAGGCCCATCAGAAGGAAGCTGCAATAAAAACTCTCATCAGTCCTAAATCCTCTTCATTAAGAGGTTTTCATGTGAGTTGATTTTGTTCTTAAAGGAATAGTAAACAATTGTCTCAGAATTTTCCCTATCCAGTGGCAAATCTAATCTGATTTATTTGATGGAGCCCCTTGACTAAAATGAATTCTTCCATCTGGTGGTACAATAGACTTTACTAAGAAACAGTCTTTTTCCTGTTTTGAAATACAGTTCGGAGCTCAAAGAAAGTCTTGCTGTTCTCTTAGCTATTAGAAGACCCTTTCTGATGATTCAAGGAATAGTGGTTTTTAGTCAAGATATACTGGTTTTCTGGCCTAATGGAGAATATTCTAAGGTTTTAGAAGCTTAATTGGTGCATTTGATTTTTGAAATTTCTTTGATCTGGGTAAACTCAGCTACTACCGAGACAGGAGCATCTTGAATGCATTCTGTGTTTTCCAAAAGAGGAAAGGTCAATGTCCCTTCAATTTGCATTTGCTTTGAGGTTATTCCAGTAATCTAGTCAGTGTGGTATTAATATTAATATTTAAGAATTGCTGCCAATATGATGAAGAGGAAAGACTGTACAACTGAAGTTAGAAGCAGACAAATATGAAGAGTCTTGCAAACTTCTTCTCTTCCACAAACAAAATTACTTCTGTAGGTTCAGGTTATCTGCAGATGTAAATCTCTGCATCTGTGTGGAAAGGCAAAGTTTATGGGAGAAGCAGTGTCTTCTATCCAGCCAGGTATTGCAGTTGCAGTACTAAATCTAGATGATTGGGCACAAAAACCTTCAGCTTACAGGGAAAGGATAAAATTACATAATCACAGAATCACAGAATCTTAGGGGTTGGAAGGGACCTTGAAAGGCTATCTAGTCCAACCCCCCTGCCAAAGCAGGGTCACCTAGAGCACATCACACAGAAACGTGTCCAGGTGGGTTTTGAATGTCTCCAGTGAAGGAGACTCCACAGCCTCTCTGGGCAGCCTATTCCAGTGCTCTGTCACTCTCATAGTGAAGAAGTTTTTTCTGATGTTTATGTGGAAGCTCCTATGTTCCAGTTTGCACCCGTTGCCCTTTGTCCTATCACTAGACATCATTGAATTCATTCCATTTCATATATCACCACCTTATGTCGGGATGTGAGAACATCTAGTGACAACGAGCAGTGTCCTTTTTAATTGTGAGGAATGGTATTTGCTCTGAAGTAGCAAAGTGCAGCATGAGGAGTTCTGTGATGCAGACAGTCTGACTGGGAACCGGACTGAGAATGACGAGACTCATTTCGCTCTGTCTGCTGAATTGTCAGGAAAAGTTAAACCAACCCATCACTGTCAGTGTCAACTGATGTCAACCAAGCTGTGTACTCATGAGAGAGCATCCATTTCTTCAAAGTGGAGCCAATTACATGTCTGGGTCTTGGCTGAAATCTAAGACATGAACAGATTTAGCTAAGTGTATAGTCTCACCATCACAGTGAAGTGTGGACAACTGTAGAGCAAACAGTTAAGTATTCTTTTGCCTGGAGCTTGAAAATTAAAACAATAAATCTCTTACATTCACAGCATTTAGACAAGATTTTTTTCACATTTGAGATGTGAAAAAAAAGTCATGGCTGCAACTCCACTAAGGTTTTATCAAACAGGGTGAGAAGAAAAAACAATTTGCTATCTGCTCCTTTGTATGCTTAGGAAATGCAGAAGCAATTCTCAGAAAAAACCCCCAACCCCTACCATGTCTTTCTGGTTCGTTTATAAGGTTCCATGTCTCTGAAATGGCTCATTACAAACCAGGTCAGAGTAGGACACTGGGTGACCTCCTGAAGTTCACTTGCCAGGGATGGGAATGCTGGACTGGTCTCATGTCAGTTCAAATTCCCTTCAGAGACAAATCCTTGAGCCCCTTAATTCTTCCTCCAGGGAAGCAGGGCCTGGCAGCGTTATCTGCTTGTTTACGCTGCTGGTGTTAACTGCTTCCTCTCAACTTGCCTCTGCATTTTATCTCCTCTACAGTTCAAGTTAAATGAAATGCTGAACAGACGGTCCTAATCATAACATTTGGGCTCTTACCTTCACTAGTGACTAATCCCTCCTGGAATCCTTTCCAGCTGGAAGTCAGAATAACCCAGGCATCGTGCAAGAGGCCAGTCCTGATGACTGTTGGACAATTTGCTGCAGTGCAAGACCCTGCCCTTGCATCTTAGCTACCAGGAATTCAACCTTGTGATGTGCTGAGCATGTTTCTTTTCAGTCACCCCACTACCAATGAGATCAGACCTTTAAGAAGTCGTTGAAGCCTCAGTGGTGACCTCTTGAATTATTGATGTTGCCAGTTAATGAGGTGCGTGTGTGTGGAGGATCCTCCTTTGTTTATCAAAAGGTCTGGCACGAATACAGTAAAAGAAAACCCTGAGAAAAGACAGTAAAAAATGTAAGTCCTTGGAACAGGATCACATACATTCCACAGAGAACCCTGCCCCTGGCCTGGTTTGGTGTCTGTGCACAAGTGATCCCCCTCTGCCATAACTCTTGCCCAGAGAGTCCCTGTAGCTGGAGAAAGGCAGCAAAGATCTTCAGTGCCAGTGCAGAGGAAAAGGCCTTCCATAGGGTTTACTGTGGCTTCTGACTGAATAACCTGGTGGCTTTTAAAGCAGAGAGCACTGCATCCCATCACACCATGTCTTGATCTGGCATTCACAGAGTGCGGTTAGAGCAGTGATTAAAAGTCTTTTAGCCACAAAGCGAGTCCACTCATCTTTGACAAAAGGCACTGCTGGGGACTTCTGTCCCTAAAGAGGTCACCACAGGATACAAAATGGAGAATGAACAGGTCTTCTGCACAAGGCACACTTAACATGTTGCCATAGAAACCAGTTACTTAATTCAGGCATACATAATACTTCCAGCCCCCAGTGAATTCCAGTAATAGGTTTATTATATCACACTTCATTGGTGTCATCTGTCACACAGACACTCACATAAATGAACCAGCTTTGGATTCAAAACTCCCTTCCACTTGCTGGACCCAACAGGGGAATGGTCTCCTTTTGGGTCTGGTGGTTATAAGCAGGTCAGTGTTTGTGGAGGACCCTGCTTTGCATGCTAATGTCTTCCTTTCATGCACATTTCATCTTCGATGGAGGAGAACATTTGTTTTCATTTCCTGATATTCCAGTTTATTAAAAACGTGCTCTTAATCTCTCAGATCCTTGAGTTCATGTGCTGTCAGGATGCAGGTTGAAACATTTTGGTTGCTGTTTTCCCCAGACGATCTTTGAACTTGTAAGTCACACTAATGTCTGATGCAATATTGTGGTAATTTATATTAGCTGCTTGGAAGGCTCATTTTAGCCTCCGTAACTATCTAGTGCAGAGTTTTTAAATTGGAAAAGCAGATGGAAGGACAAGTAGGCAATAAAGTTCTTAGCTGATGCATAAGACTTCCTGCAAGCATTGCATGTAGATGCACTTACACAGGATGAACAGACCATAAAAAGGTGGGATTGGTTTTAGTTCATGATGTCATGCTGGAGGTTGGCACACTGAAACTGATGAGCACAGCAGCAACTGCTTTCCCTTCAGAATAGTTAAGAATGTTCAGCCTTAAGGGTAGGATAAAGATTAGAAGCAGAAGCAAAAAATATTAAATTGTTTTCCATTTATTATATAAATTGTATACATAATTTCTTAGTGATAGAAGTCAACAGACAAAACACAGGGTACTTAACAGGACAGTCAGGACTGAAGACATGCTAGTGGAGGATTTTCACTGAGAAGTGCTTATAATAATAGAAAGTTAGGTGTTGGTTTTGTGGTGCTTCATGTAAATCACATGATGTGTAGGTAAGTGGCAGTGAATAAATTGCTCTGCCCCCTAAACCAGAAATTATCAAGAGAACAAGTTTATAGGCAGAAGAATGAAGATGTGGGACCTACAATCTCAGATAGATTCTAGCTGCAGAGCTGCTCTGAACAGGAGTAAGAGATTTAGTAAATGCTGGAGTAAAAGAGAGCTGTGAAAGAGACATTAGGAAGTCATCTTGCATTTCAACAGGACTTGTTCCCCAATGCATGACACTTTCTGTCTCAGCTGTACCTTATCTGAGATGCAATGGAGGTTTGTGACCCTGTCAGGAGTGAAAGATAAGGGATAATCTATAAGAGACGAGGGATACACCTTAACTTACTGATACATTGTGTTCTGTTGTGACACTCTTACATTGGTCACCCAAATGTCTTTTGATTTCGTTCTAGTGTCCTAAAAGCTTCCCTTCTGCCAAATACCCTGTCATGCTCCCAGGAAAAGGCTCTTTCAGTGCTCTTGGAAGGCCACCAGAGTGTGGTGACTCAGAGACATGTATCTCAGTTTATAGAGGCATGTAAGTTCCTGCAGCTCTACCTCCTTCTCCTTTCACACCTACAGTCTCAGTTCTGGAAGCCAGTTGACCTGAAATTTTGCTTCATGATGTGTCCCATATGGGTTTTTAATCCCATACCTCCTCAGTAGTTAAAAATGGCATTTATCTCAGAGCATTCATTAACATTTAAGTGGAAACTGTTTTGATAATTTCAGAAATTTTGTCAGTTTGTGATGTGAGCTCCTCAGCCACTCAAGGCTTAGCCAGAACCAGTAATTGGACAGGTCAGCATGGAGGTGAAAAAGAAGCAGAGAACACTGTGAAAAGTAGTGGTGGGGATTCAATCAGCTTCCTTCCAAGTCAGTTGTGATTCAGTGCTTGAGGGGATGCCTTGATGACATTTGTGACATTTTTAAAGTAAGGTGTAAAATTGCAGTTCTGAGATGTGTGGGCAAAGCCCCTCTGAGACTTGTAGTAAGAGCAGCAGCATCACTCAAGCAAATCTGATTAGGTATCACTTTAAATAACTACACTGTGCCTTCCTTTATTTTCATTCACAAAAGAATCTGCTGTGTCACATTGCTGACCTAAAAACCTGATGCTTTTGCACCCTTGCCATAGTGGCATTTCATGGATTGATTAAGAGCTCTCTGTAAAGTCTGTCCAGAATTTCAGAATCCTCTTGGGTTAATATGTGCTGGAAAACAGTATTTGTCTTGTTCTCTGTTAAGTTGCTGTACAGATTCCTGTGTGCTGCTTTAAAGCTTCAGCTCTCCATCCTGTGGAGGAAATGACCTCTGTATGTATTCAATTTTCTGTAACAGCTCATGAAAGTGTTTGGGAGCTGTAAGTGTATGACTTGCAAATATACGTTTGTTCTTACTATTACTGTTGTTTTATAACATCTATAACCACAGCATAGATTGATTTATCACACACACACTCATTTTGGTGTAGTTGTTGCCTAAGTTGACAGAATCAGTTTGACACTTGTAATCACAAAGGCTTGTGTTGGATGAATGTTTTGTTATTTGATTTTCTGACATCAACTTCTCAGATTTGTTGTAGCAGCAACACATGGTCTTCATGATATTCCCCAAGGTTAAGTAAGCACAAAAGGCATCAGAGTGCAGGGCAACAGGGGATACTGTACTACAGAAGGAATAGTTGTTTTACATTTAAGGTCAAGGCTTTTGCCTCAGACCCTGTATTCTGTTCCTTACTCAACCAGAGTTGTCCTGTTTTACCACAAAGCACTTCACCTTTCTGTGCTGCTCTTTCCCCATCTGTGAAGCAGCAATAAGACCTTCGTATATGTGCTAAAGATCATTAAATGGATCTTGCAAAGTACTTCCAGATTTTTGATTGGAAGGCACACAAGAGTGGAAGACTATATTAGTTGCCCAGATTCTATACTGACGTGGCAAATCATAATCTCTCTATTGAAGACATTTGGATTTGTTTTATTTCATTGTATCATGATAACTGACCAGCAGAATTACTGCTCCAGGAACAAGACAGTTTAATAGTCAGACGATCTGCTCCAGGTTTCTAATATGCAGAGATGTTTCCCAGCCTGATGCACAAGGATGAACTCAGTCTCGCCTTACTGCTGTTTCCCTGTGTCAGGTACAGCACACTAGTTTCTTTTTTCTCAAGTGCATTTTGAAGTGCACTGCTGAAACCACTGTGTTTTTTTGAAGCCTATCTGGACCATCCACCTCACACCGAGCTTAAACTGTAGAAAAGTATTACTGCCAAAACTGCATGATCTCTTCCAGACAGGGAAACCAAGAGGATTGTGGCTTCTCTAAGAGAGAGGAGGAAGCAAAAGAACTCCAGCCTCTGTTGTGACTGTACGAATGTCTTATAATCTCCCTTCATGCCTTTATGCCATCTCTATTAAACAATGCCAATGATATTTAACGTCCTTCCCATCCAAACCATTTCAAAATCAATGAATGAGAAGGGTTATAACTAAACTAAGTATCTGATTGCTACAGTGATCAATGTTGCTCTTGTCAGAGGAATTTATCAGAGCAATTATACATTTATTTTAAAAGAAAGCCTTTTGCAGATGTTTATTCATACATCAGAATATTCATACCAAGAGAGGGCCCGTTCTCACTGCTGAATATTTGAAACCTGGCTGCTCACTTCAACTTCCTATTTCTAAATTGTTTCATTTCTGGAGCCTATGGCTTGATGCAATCAGAGAGGTCACCCCTAGCAGGAAAAGTATGTGAAACTTAGAAGGATGTATTTAAAAGTCATCCATCTTATATGGAGAAGAAGACCGTGCAGTTCATGTCATGCTAAAATAGGAAAACAGTTTGGATAAATCAATCTACAAATGTGTATTTCTCTACAGCTGCTTCGTCAGATTTCTAGTTCAGTTATTGGCATCTGTGATGTAAAACTAGGCAATGTTCATCTTATCCTCTGCAACTCTCATAAAAGAAATTTGTTAAAGTATTTCCATTCATTTTCACTGATACATAATGTCTCTTCTTTCCCTTTATTTCCTTACACAAAGCCTTTGGGGAGGTGCTACCTCCCTTGATTTATGTGCACAATATCTCTGAGCACATACTCTGGTATGCAGCCAGTCTTCAGCTCTTTGACATCAAACTTAGTTCAAAGCTCAGTTAGTGCTTACCTCTCCTCTGGTGCAGGGCACTGCATCTGAATACCTGGAAGTGCACATGGAGCCCTCCTCAATGAGATCATCCTGGAGCCCAAAAGTCGCTGTACAGTTGACAGAGAAATACTTGTAGGGCCTCCAAGTCTGCCCATAGTCCTGGGATCTTTCCAACACCATGGCAGCTGGGCGAGGTGACTTGAACACAGCAATGACATGGGTCAGGTAGAATTCTGTTTCAAAGTCCAGTCTGATTTCTTCCCTGTGTACCCCTTGGGCAGACTGCCACCAGGAGATGGGATTTGCAAAGAAATCGTCTGTCATGTCAGCAGGGAGATGGGAGTTATCAGGCTGGTTGGCATTGCATTTGGTGCAGCGAGGCTGCCCACAGCCAGGGGAGACCTGATGGAGGAGATTCTGGTCTGGGTAGAAGCAGTACAGTTCTGTACTGTTCTGGCCACACGTGGTGAGAGTGACTGGTATCCTCCCTCTTGCAAGGTTTCCCACTGGAGGGTTGCAAGAGCGGCCGTTGCAGCGGAAGGATCGTAGCCTCGTGGGCTCTGAAAGACAGACAAAAGAAACACAACTGAGTAGAATTTCTCAAAGAGTTCTCAGGCTGTAACACAGGTGACCATGCAAATGTTTGGAGTCCTCATCTGGGGGCTGATATCCAAGAGGACTCCTACGGAGGGCTAATTCATGTTTTCACACAGAGTTTGGAGGGAGTTTCTCAATAAATCTAGTCCCTGGTTTTGGTGCCTAACTCAGCAGCTGAGGTACTGAGGCTGCTTATGGTGCCTAAATTTTTGTTGAAAGTGCAGGTGTGTAGGTCAGTTGAATTTGATGTTTAACCACAGAAAGCTTGTTTTCTTTCTTTCACTCCAGTAAAGCTCTGTTTTGGAGTACTGAATCTATCCAATGCATTTCTTTTCATAAAATAAATTCATACATTTTCTTTCATCAGAAAGTGAAATCAAAGTGGACTAAACACTGCAGACAGATTAAGAAAAGAGATTATTCCTGCCCAACAAATTACAGACACTACTTACACATACGAACACATGAAGAAAGCATGTATTTCTATAATTGTGCATTACTGGCATAATTTTGAGGGGTGTTGAGTTTCTACTGCTCCTATTGAGATCAGCTGGAGTTGTTAATACTTATAAAGTGAAAATCAAATGTTTCTTTCATTTCAATACCTTAACATGAATGTAGGTGACTATATTCTGTTTGCCAAGTTTGCACAAACTGGCAAATTTTGGGTATGTTCAATGTATTTCAATGTATTTTCAATGTATATATCTACTTATTTCTAAATTAAGAAAAGATAGGGATACCTACAAAGTTTTAATGTTCTTTGGGAATCACTAGTGTCTTGTGACACTAGAGTTAAAGGTCATTCCAAAACCTTTTTACCATACTGGAGAAAACTGTTTTTTTAATGGCATACAATGTCCTCTTTGCAATTTAACAGTCTAGAAGGAGTTAAAGTCTGACCTTGTCAGGTCATAAATCCAAGCCAAGAGGTCACAAGTCAGATGACTGGGTGTAAGTCCTACAGGAAATGACCCTTCCAATGAAACATAGGATGACCATAAACCCTGGGTAGACTAGGAGCAGTTCAAAGGTCTGCTCTTAGTTCAACATTCTAGGGAAAATTTTAAAATCCTGACCCAGTTTATATTCAGTGTTTCTGCAGGCAAAATCAGTTTTAAAATCAAATTAGTTCAGATAAAAGACTCTCTAATTCAACCTTATAAAAATATTCAAATCATAAATTTAGTTGGATGGAACTGCTGTCCCTCTCTCCAAAATAAATGTTTAAGATGAAAAAACGTGTCCAGCATGCATGGTTTTGCCTCTGGGTGGCTTCTGTCCTTAATTCCTTAGTAATGTCTCTGCATAGGCCAGAAGAGAAAGGCCAGAGATGGACATTGTTTTGGAAAACACCTCATGTGTTTTGCTTCTTAGGATAAGAACACAAATCAAAGTTGCTGTGAGTTCACTGAATCCCACTGTGCAATGGTGAGTGCCATTTCAGCTTAGATACAGCATAATGTAGACTTAATCATCACATAGCAAGGAAACAGGTCATCCAAAAAGGCTCTTGACCACTTTTAGAAACAGCTGAAAGCCACATTTGAAGGAACTTGGACTTACTGTGTGTTTGTCTTACAGACATTGTTAGCAGCAGCCTCAAGGAAAGAGGGATTGTCTGGGGACATAGTAGGTTTCCTCCTGGTGCAGATTTTGTTCCACCAGTGGCTTGAATGGGCTGGCTAAGAGTTTTTTTAGTATCCCAGCAAAGTCGTAGGAGACTGGCAGAGAGTAGAGGGCAGTGCCTGAACTACGTGTCATCTAATAGTTTCTGGATGAAAGGAATGAAAGCTGTGATCCCTCAGTCCCATCACCCTCCCTGGGCCAGCACAGAGATGAATTTTAATGAGAGAAGAGGAGTTAAAGAAGTCATCTGGAGAGGAGAGAAGATGGAGATATTTGGCTCTATCATTTCTGTTCTTTGTTCCTCAGCTTCAACTGAGCAGGTGATTCTTAGCACTACTGGAGATCTTCCACCAAGTCCTCACAACATCCTGACTGCTTGATGATCATTTCAATGTATTTTCTTTCTGATTAGGAACTTCTTATTCCATCTGAGTACAGCTACAAGGAAACACCAGGAACTTCACAGATTTTATCTGGAAAATTCCTTGCAATCTCTCTGAGTGTTTTTGTCTTGAGAAAGGACTCAGGTTTCCACAAAAGTTGTTTAGACCTCCCTCCTTTTTGCAGAGCATCTGAAATTGCAGTTTTTTATCTGCTCTGTAGGGTGAATTTCACTGAGTCACACTGAATTCTTGCAATGGAGATAAATCTATCCTTGCAGGTCAGCAAAAACATAATGTGCTACAACTGCATGCCTCAAAAATGTTTTTTGCAAGTAGCATTTAGGTTTGTGTTAATGTCCAAGCACTTCGGTAGAAATTACTGGAAATAGGGAAAACAGAACAATTTCTGTGTGTAAAGTAGATTGGATATCAAGTGATCTTGCTCAGTGCTGCAGAAAGGGGTCATCTTTGCCTCCAGAGAATTGAAGTGGTACCAGCCTTACAACTGAGCTTTGAATAAGCATTAGCTCTGACCAAGAGTCAGGTTACTTAGTCTTGATTAAGAATGGGTCCATGTTACAGATGCTATTAGATTATGGATACATACACCATGTAATTGAAAGAAAGTCCATCTCTGTTGATGGATCACACCACTGAAGCTTTCATAGAAGAAACAGGATGCTGGAGTTCTATATTTAAGGAGATACACAGGAGAAGGTTTGCAGACAAGGATGTAAGAAAGTAGAAAAGGAAACATTTTTTGAAGGGAATGCTTGCTTTTTATATTTCTCATAAATGGGGTTTTAGTTTTGTATTGAGTTTTTCAGCTGTTTTTATCGGAACCTGGAAAAGGAAGAGAAACCCTGTTGTTCTCCTGAGCACAGTCACCAGGAGGTTTATCTGCTCTGCCTGCTAACGCAGCAACATCAATAAACAGTTCCTGCCTGAACTGCAGTGTCATTAGGAAAATGGGAGAAGAACAAAGTGCAAATTAGCAAAAGGGAGTTTAAGAGAAGGAGAGAGGTTGGAAAACAAAATCTGCAGTCTGTTAAAAGCTTTGCATTTAAAGAAATCAATTGGCAGAACATTGCTTGGCCACAAGGCCAGGACAGCCTGTCCATCACTCACTGATTCTGTGGTAACAAGATGAAATGTTGAATCTAGGTGGTGAGGGGGGACCACTGCAGAGGAGAAACAGCAGCCAGGCAAACAAACAATTTATCCCAACTGCCAGGAGGGCTCGTTGAATAATTTATAAACAACTAAACAGTTTGACTGTGCCTGGGCACTGCATGTTATTGAAGTTGATGAGCTTTTACTCCATGGAGGATGGCTTGGCTCCATAAATGGTATGATTGATTTATTTGTTTGTCTTCTGGTCCCTCCCTGTGTCACAAAGTGGCAGGTCAATGGCACATGCCCAGTATGTGTTATAACAATGGTGTTACCCAATGATTAGGGAATCATAAAGTTCAAGAGAGGTCATACTATCAATATTCCTGGGACACCATTTCAAACAGACACCTTTTACTTCAGAGCCTTGTAATGTGGCAGAGCACTGTAGACATTAATTAAAAGGAGGCTGAATTTCTTTTAGGGTGGTTTTTCACCCTCCCTTGGACACCTGACAGAAGAAAGGTCATATGGCAACTCAGTCAAAGCCTGCTGATGCGACTGGAAAGATGCCTAGTATTTTCTGAGCGATTTGAATTGGAATTTTCATTTCTTTTCCATATGCAAATTTAGGGTTTTGTGTGTTCAAGTCTCCTACAGTGAGACAGGAGAGCAAATTACAGCTCTGAGCAACATGTAAACCAACCTTTGGACATCTCCTGCTATACTTTTGATGGAACAGTTTCAGCATGTATGCCCAGTCTGGATGTAATTGTTCTATATCTGTTTGACTTTTTTCTTAATAATCCAAAGCTTTAAAATGTTCTTTTAATGTTCTTTTAAATGTTCTTTTAAAGCTAACCATCCTGGGGACATGAGTTGTTCCAGTTTTTCTCTAGCAAACCTAGAGCTTTACCTCTTAATGCTTATAACATCTTGGTTTGTCTGGAGCCAACATGCAATAAGTTTGGCAAATCTTCATCCATTCATGAGCAGCCCAATTTATTTCTGCATTAAAACAGCCCTCACAACTGGATCTAATGAGCCAGCCTTCATAAATAGCCCAGAGGTGAAGTTCTGAATATGCTACGAAACAAAGCTGCCTCCATGTCCTGAGGCATGGATGGAAGAATAAGATTCCACATCTGGGAAATATTCCATTGTGACCAGTTGGAGTCTGCCAGCCTGCATCCCTCCTGGAACAAGGGTGGGCTCCAACACCTACAGCTTCATTGGCAGATGAGCTGAATAACCCCAGACCAGAGGAAACTGAACCCTGCTGATAATCACATCCTGCAATTGATTTCAAGCTTGGTGCTAGAACTGGCCATTTTTTGCCCCACCACGCCCTCTTTTGGAAGGCTGCCACCAGGAGGAGAGCTGGCCCAGGCACTGCACCCTGGGGGGCTGCTCCCCTGGGGACTGCTGGGCTGGCTGGGGCTGAAGCGAGAGCCCAAGCTGTTGTCAGTGCCATTAACTGTGCCAATACACAAGAGTTTTCAAACCAGAGTTTATTTGAGGGGAATAATGCCCTGCACCTGCACCAGACTAGGGGAAGGATTACCCAAGTGGTCTAGATGATCCTTGAGGTCCCTTCCAACCTGGCATTCTGTGATTCTGTGATCTCACAATGTACAACCTAGGTGACTCCTCCAGCCTGATCACTAAGGTTTGTTTTTTTTTTTTCCCCTTGGCATTATGTGTGAGGATCTATTGTCAACCCTGTCTTCTCTGCACAGAGATGGCAGAAGGCAAAGATTGTACTCCCCACAAATACTGTACTCCATGTACACCCCACATCAATTTGTTTCATTTCTGACCAGGAGGGACCAACTAAAGGGTTGAAAAGAGAGTTTACTGTGTAGGATAATAAAGTATGTAAAAAACATACTTCCCTGTAAACCTCTCTGCTCAGGAAAAGGCTGAGACTTCCAAATAATTTTACACAGACTGTCTAAACACTGACTGGACTAACCTCAGCCTGAGCAGTACTGCCTGGCTGTGACAGGACCTGTAAGGATTCAAGGTTAATTCAAGATATTCTTATATTGCTCCTTAAAAAAATATAATTAAAAAAGAAATTAAAAATGAACAGGTAACCTTTGTGCTTCACAGGCTGATGGTTGTTGCACCCTTTTGACCAAGCAAGCAGCATTTAGTTATTTGAAGTCACCTTGAATCCTTAGCATCATCACCTTCAATATCCAATTATTTTGCTGTTATTCACTATGTCCTACAGCGTGTGGTTTGCTTCACACAGAGCACACTCCATCCCCTCAGAGTCACTTTCCAAACAGTCACCTGTGGGCTGCATTTCCTTGAAGATTTATTTTCACTTTGTGAGTTGGATGCTCAGCAAATTTCGGCTAGTTTGTAACAGGCTGCTTTTCACAACAGCATCAGCACCTTTATGAGACATCTCTGGAACCTGTCTGTGTTAACATATGTCTCTATAGGGACAGTCCTAGCCTGGGAAAGTAGTGAGTGCCCACAACCAGACACTAAGAGCACTAAGGTGCCCTGTCCTCCTTCCATGTGGCAATAGCCAGCCTTTTCCTCAGTCAGGTCACTGAGTAATATGACAGGATTGTAAATTCATAAGCTCCTCTCAGTTTTTAAGAAAACAAAACCTCTTGCAGTTATGGAGATCTGATGTCTGTGCTATCAGAAAGGTTCTAGCTGGGGAATAATCTGAGCTGAAGCCACCTGATCTGCCTGTGACTTCACTGGAGCCTGCAGGGTGGCTGAACACTTCAATCGCTCTCCGATCCCTGCAGGTAAGAGTGTTGTTCCTGTCCTGATGCTGTGAGCACACCAGTGAAATTTAAACCACTGGCAAGCTTTCCTGAACAGAAAGAGAGATCCCAAGCCAGTATCTCAAACAAAAAGTCACCAAGGATGTATTGTTGTTTTATCAATACTTATTTTTATTTTCCTGACTTGATCTGCATATTTAATCTCTTCACCTTAAATATGTATTAAACCACAGCAAGAAGAAAACAATGTAATGCTTTGCCTCCTTTCCCTTAAGGAATTTGTCTCCATCACAATCCAAGTATTTTTAGGACCCTATGTAAACATCATTACACCTGTATCGTTCCTGTATATATTTATTTGTACATCCGTATATACACACAAAACTAATCAACTTCTTCTGTCCTAAATCATTTTCCTTCTAATACTGATTTTATCTTTTACACTTCATGTGAGCTGTTAAGTCAGGGAATACACCGAATGAATGGATTGTCTTGGATAAACAGTAATTCCTACACAGCATCTCTGACTTCTAATGATGAAAAATGGAGTTAATAGAGAATGATTCAGAGTGATGCTGTACCCAAAGATGTTGTCATTTCACTCTTGCCCTGCCTAGGAAGGTAGTGTTTCACCTCAAAACAAACATCCAGCATATCTCAGTCCATCTACCTCTTTCTTCCTGTCTTAATTTTCTTTCATTCACAAAAATAATACACTATCTTCTATTAAGGATGTATGAAACTGTACATCCTCTTATAAGTCTTTGGAAGGAGACTGAGCTATGAAGCTGTATATTTCAGGGAATAAGAAGCATTTGTATACATTGACTAACCCAGATTCCTTATAAAAATCCAATCTGAAATAAAGTTGTCAAAGTACTATATTATTATTATTATTAATATTAATATTAATATTAATATCAAACAGACCCTTTTCTTTCTTTCCCTTTTCTCCTTGATAAACTTAGGATAAATTTTTTAATGAACCACAATAAGGATTTATTTTGCTTACCTGCTTCTGCATGACCAGAAAGAAAATATTCCAAGAAGAAAATCAGCATAATGCCTTTATGCTGCATGGCTGTCTGTAAAATATCTGTCCTCAGTGAAGCAAAAAAGAGCTGCTGCAGTAATCTACAGGTTTGGTGCTTGCATGGCTTTTCTGTATTTCCTTTCTTTCTTTCTTTCTGCTCACCTTCCTCTCAGTGTAGGGGTCAAAGCTGCTGCCTCATTCTTCTTCTCGTTTGGGTCCAGAGGTGGGTGGTTTGGTTGGGTTTTTTTGTTTGTTTGGGGGTTGATTTTTTAATTTTTTTTTTTTTTTTTCAGGACTCGGATGCCTTCTGGGTGTCAGCCGTACATTGCTTCCAATAAATAAATAAATAACGAGGGATTTCTGCCTCTTTCCCCCTCTCCATGCAGCGGGCCGGGGACGCTCACATCCCTGACGCAGCCCCTCGAACGCACCAGCGAGGGCTGATGCGAGGCGAGGAGCTCCCGGCGGTCCGGTCCTTTGCGGTTGTTCGGATGCTATTTCGAAACTTTCATTTCTGCTCCTCGCCTTTCGTGAAGCTTCCTTTTTGGCTTTGCCTGGATCCTTCCTGGCCACCTTCCCGACCCCCCGCCCCTCCCGCAGCCTGCGAGGTGGGCTCCGGGCCGCCCAGCCCGGCTTTGTTCGGGCTGCCCCGGTACCTTCCTTCCCTTCGCTCCCTGCAGCGCAGGGGCATAAGAAGAGCAGAGTTGGCGTTTCCTCCTTGAGAGATGATGAGAAGCAAGTGCGTTCTTGGCTCTTCCCTCTCTTTTTTTTTTTTTTTATTTTATTTTATTAATTTCGGTTTCTTTTTTTTTTTTAATTTGATTTCCCTCCTCCCTCCGCTGTCACGGCAGCCACTTCTCCCCCACCTCCAAGGGATTTGCTTCGCACAGCGAGCGCCAGGGGATAAGAGTAAATAACAAACCCAGGGCCAGCTCTCCGGTGCCGGTGCCTGGGAAATCCCTTTCTTGGCTCCGTCAGGACCGCGGATCCCGGCCGGACCGGGGAGGGGCGGGAGGGCAGGCGCGGGCAGGGGCTGTGCCCCCGGGGTGGGGGTGCCGTGCCCAGAGAGGGGTGGGGGGAAGGGGAGAGGGAAGGATCCTGCCTCCCTCCTGCCACAGCAGGGCTCAGGCCTGGGGGTGTCCTGTCCTCCCGAGGGCTGGTTTGTTATCTTCAAGTTTTGCCTCTGCCTCCCTGTCAGCCTCTAGCACATCCCTAACCGGGCAGCCGTCCTCTCTGGTCCTGTCCGGCTGCAAAGGGGATTGTTACAACATAGGAACTTCTTCCCGGTCTTTAGATGTGCCTTTTTTTTTCTTTTTTAGGGAGGAGGAGGAGGATGGGTGGGTCCCGCACCTCCTGCTCGGCCGGGCTGGTCCTCGTCGCGCTCAGATGCAGGCGTTGTTTTCCAGCCGCATCTTCTCCTCCGGGAGCCGGTGCGTGTTTGTGTGCGTGCGCGTTTATCTGTGCGCGTGTTTATGTGTGCGAGTGTGTTTGTGTGCGTCTGTGTGTGCCCTCCCGCTGCCTGCTGTCCCCTCCTGTCCCCGCTGTCCCTGCAGCACCCTCTGCCAGCCCGCCCAGCACATGACACCTGCCCTGCAGGGGGGCACTGCCCGGCCCCCCGAGGACACAGCCCCAGACCCACAAGGCAGCCCCAGGGTGCGGGAAGGAGAGGGATGGCTTCGGGGTCTGGTCGGTGTTCAAACGGGTACATGCATAATCATAATCACAGAAAGGAATTTCTCCCCAAGAAAGCTGAACTGCATAAATTAATAATTTAAGACAACACCCTCACCAGTCCCTTTTAGCAGGCTCTGCTGACCCGTGTTCATTATCGTATCTGCGAAGCTTATTCTAAAAAAGGAAAAACTAACTTAACAAAATAAACCCCAGTCATCAGTATGACAACATACTCTGCTCCTAATCTGCTGAAGTCTCTTTAAATGCAGGGTGTATGTAGTCAGTCCAAGAAATAGAGCTGTAGTAAGAATAAAGGCTTGCAAGATGATGGACACATCACAGAAACTCACTATAAACAGCAGCAGTCAACTGTCACTTAAAGAGCACTACGTATTTGCAGAGTTATCTTTTGAGGAAACAGAACTTTAAATTTTCACAGGCAGGAAAAAAAAAAAAAATCTTAGCTGTCAACAAAAGAAGTAAATTGTGCCTGATCTTGTCCAGAATGGCAGACATGAGCTGGGACAAGACAGGCAGCCAGGGGACTTGTGACTTCCCAGAGAAGCTGGGCTGTCTGCTGTGGCACCGCTGACACACCTGCCTGCCCCTGCCAGCACTGGGCATCACCCTGAAGTCGATCTGCTCAGGTAACTCCAACACAAAGCTCCCAGGGACCCAGAGAGGCTCCAGCATGCAGCAATAAGGGGGTGAATGTGCTCAGCCCTAGAAATCATTTTAACTCAGGGGGTGAGTTCTGCCTTCCCCTGCCCCCAGCCCCCACATCCTCCCCAGCTTCATTCTCTCTTCCTTTGGCTTTCACAGCAATATGATGCCATAAAGTTCTGCTTGATGTCACAGAGAGAAGCAGGTCTGATGTGATTTCAAATGTAGATGAGGTTATTCTTGTGCCCTTGTGTGTGCAGGATCAGACCTTAAGAGGGATTTGGAGAAATGTGGGTCATACGAGGAAGAATAAGGAGTTATTTATTTCTCTTTGGGGTGTTTATGTAAGGCAGGGTTATGTAGCTAGGTTCTGGGGTAGAATTTTCTGACTTCACCCTTAACTTTGTTTTGGCGTGTTTTAAATAAGAAAACCCAATTGAAAAATTTTAAAATACGAAGGAGCTTTTTCCTCTCATTTTTGTCCTTGCCTTTTGTTTGAAAACAGCTAAAATACTGTATAATTACAAAACAAATTCCTCCTGCCATAAATGACAGTTAGTATCCTTCAGAGGGTTTGACTCTGCTGTGTGCTCAGCTCTCCTGGGATGTTCTGAGTTCTTTCAACTCAAGCATCTTCAGTGGGAGCTGGGGATGTGCAGTATGTCCTAGAGCTAAAGCCAATGTGACATTAATGAGATGCTGTCATTTAATAATAGTTCTTTGCTGTCATTGCTTGTTGCTTGCTCCCATTGTAGGAAAATGCAGTATTTTTTCAGTTCCCAAGTTTAAGGCTCATTCCTAACTGAATTGTTTCTCCCAGTTAATTTCACCAGGCTTAAACTGTGGCACTTGTGAAAATTCCTTGGCCATGAGTTGTATTTCCCTGGATGTAATAAAGGTCAAGAACCTCCAGTATAGTTAAAACAACAACTCAAAAGGGAGAGCAAAGTTCATGTTGCACTCAAGTGGAGAGTCAAAGTTAAGTATACTCATTTACTCATGATGTCTGGATGGCAGATACCGGCAGACTTTCTAGCTGTTGTTGACCTTAAAATTGACTTAGAAGTGAAAGCCTTAATTCTTTGTCCCAGTTATGGCCTGTCTTCAGAAAGCCACGACCAGTGCTAATGAGTACATTTCCAGTTTCATACTAACAAAACCCATTCATGCCTGTGAGCTCAGAGGAGCTAACACATAAGGGGGGAATTTTCCTGTTATCATTGACAACCACTGTTGTCTAGGAGACAAATCGATGAGCTCTGAGGAACAGCCCATACCTAGAGGTGTCAAACAGAGAATGCCCATCTCAGTTGAACGATATGTAAGAAAAGTGACATGAATAACAATGATTCATTTGAATAACTTTCTAAACTATAGAAATGTAAATGCACAATCCTTGAGGTCTCAAGCAAGGTTCATGCAGCAGACCATGACTCTCACTAGGACATTGGGGGAATCAGATGATTTAGAAAGTGACTGCGTTTGCTCTGGTGGCTTAGCACAGCACCAGTTGACAAAGCATCAAGAGAATAAACAGCAAAACTGTGAATCATTCATTTTGGGGGAGGAGGGAAGAGCCAATGGCATGGCACAGCATGGGGAGGTGTGTCACCTGTGCTGCCTCCCCTCTCTGCTTTACTGGCCTGTTTGCAAAAGCCAGAGGACAGGCTGTCCTCTTCAGATCACCCCGCAGTGGTGGTACATCTCAATAGCCTGTCTACACTCTTCATTCCCTGTTTCTTGTACCTCTCCAGTTTGTCTCGCCTTTCCTCCTTGTATTTCTTCAGCAGCTATGACCAGCCTGAAGGAAATCTGTCGTGGCCTTCCTCTGTACCCTTTGCCTGAAAATAGGGGTCGGAGGAAAGGAATACCCCACGCGCCTGTGAGAACCCCTAATCTCACTGCTCAGGAGAAAAAGGTACCGGGGTTTTGCAGGACCTCACTGCTCTTACTTTCAGATAAATGCAGCTTGGGGCAGCAGACCTGATTACCTCAAATGCTTTTCTGAATGTGTGCCTGATCTTGGGACAACTTTATCTCCCTGGTATTTTCATTTTGGTGAATAATGGCACAAAATACTGGCAGCTCTTCTGCTTGCTTGCTTGCTTCCTTCCCCAGAGATAGGCAGATCAGTACGAGGGAGATTTGCTGCACAACAGCTTCTGACTTTAACTGGCTAAACAAGAGGCATGAGACTTCAATGCTGTCAATCCAGCATTGTTCCTTGGAGATGAAATTATGAATGCTGTTGCAAAAACATTGCATATGTATGGGAGTTAAAGTTAACCCCTCAAACACAATAAACATCAAATGTGGTTATTCAACATCATGGTGCAAGCTCTACATCTGTGTATTTGCATAAAAGATCCAAAGATAATTTATTTTAATCAGTAGTCTGAGCATCCTGGAATTTAGGCAAGTTTGTAGGGAATTGAGTTAATTATTAGTCTTTGGTTGTGTAATTCTTTTCCTGTCTTTTTGTTTGAATAATCTGCTCAAACAGTAAAGTAATCATTGCATTGCTTCATGTTAGAGATTTTTAAAAAATCATAATCAGAAAACAATGCTCAATGGGTGGAAATTCTTAGGAATTTGTGTGGCAGAGGTTAAGGTGAGTTCCTTAGTTTGAAAGTCTGTGCTTCGTGGCTTATAACATCACAACATGGCATTCTGGTCAGAGCATAGAAGTCCTTTCCCCACTAACACGTTGCACACAACTTCCCGAGTTTGTGGGAGCTGCCCACTGGCATCAGCAGCCAGATTCTTCTGAAGTCCGTTTTCACAAGCAGAGGAGGGTCTAGGCAAAAGGTAGAAAGAGGAACAGCTGTGAGATATCCAAATGAGATATGCCTTCCTGTCAGGAGCATTAGTGGCTGAGTTATCCTCTCTGTGCCTGGGACTGTGCAGACACAGGGAAGTGTGACTACTAGGTCTGCAGAAGGAGGCTGTGGTGATGGCTGGGAAGATAGAGAAGAAAGAGAGAGCTTAACTGCATGGTAGAACATTGCCAATCATCCCCATTTCATTCCTTGCCTCTGCTAACCCACTTTTCCCCAGGAGAAGTCTGTTATATCATGGAAGAGTCCATGTTGCAGGAGAGGAGATGGTATCTCTCAAAAGGATGCCAAAACTTACTCCCCAGCTGGGATGGAATGGTGATAACCAAGTCCTCACTCCTTATGTAGAAACTGGAATGGTTTTCTGTGTCCTTTCTGTGTTGCAGGGAGAAGGCAGTAGACTGATTTTCTGGTCCCAGTCTGCTGTCTAACATTCTACCCTCATCTCTCCTTCTTATCTATCACATCTGATAAGAAGTCAAGTTAGTTTGGTTTTTTATTAGACTGTTAAAGTTTTTGAAAGGTTCCTTTCTGATTTATTTTACTCTTACTTACCACCTTAAACTTTTAACAGTGTTGTAGGCTCAACTGGTACTTATTTTTTATCTGAAAAGTCAAATCTTTTTTTTGTTGCTGCTCAGAAAAGCATGCAGACAGACAACACTATATAACGTTGTCTGTCTACAAGGTGGTTTTTAAGCCTTGAGACAGGCTTCCAGATTTTGTTGGCAGTGTGTAGTGCTGAGCATATTGTGAAGCTTGTCTTTATGTATGACACTTAAATTCTAACTGAAGTAGTCAGGGGAAGCTTTGACAGAAGTGAAGTTTGTAGAATGAATCATAGAATCATAGAATGATTAAGGTTGGAAGGGACATTACAGACCATCAGGTTCGAACCTCCCTGCCAGGAGCAGGGACACCTCCCACCAGACCAGGCTGCACAAGCCTCATCCAACCTGCCCTTGAACACCTCCAGGGAGAGGGCTTTCACAGCCTCCCTAGGCAACCAATTCCAGCATCTTGCTACCCTCATGGCGAAGAAATTCTTCCTGATTTCTAACTTAAATCTACTCTTTTTCAGTTTAAAACCATTACCTCTTGCCCTATCACTGCCCTCTCTGGTGAAAAACCCCTCCCCATCTTTTCTGTAGCCCCTTCAATTATGGAAGGTGCTATAAGGTCTCCCTGGAGCCTTCTCTTCTCCAGGCTGAACAGCCCCACCTTCCTCAGCCTGTCTTCACAGAAGAGGTGCTCCAGCCCTTTGATCATCTTCGTGGCCCTTCTCTGGATCCCCTCCAACAGCTCCATGTCTTTCCTGTGCTGAGTTAATAATGCTCTGCTCATTTCCTCAGGATTTGTCCATTTCTTCATATGCCTTCATCCCAATATAAACCCTTTCTACAATAAGAAACCTTAGAACTGGCAATGTTTTATTTTCTTGGGTCTCCTTTTGTGGCTATAGAAAACCTTTAAGTGAGATTTATAAAGTTCTGTGTGTTTTGGGGCTTGCCAACTCAGAATCACAGAATGGTTTGGGTTGGAAGGAACCTTAAAGATCATCTCATTCCATCCCCTGCCATGGGTAGGGACATGAGGTATAGAATTCTTCCTCTCATACCAGCTTCAATCTTCTTGGGTAAATCAAGCCATTTCTCAGAACTGATTCTGTTTATGTTTCCTGAGTTCCCTTCCTTCAGCATTCTTTGCCTGAGGCCTGAAACAGCCACATCCTCTCTCTCCCTCCACAGCTCAGGAAACCTTAGCCTTCTGTTTCTCAGCATCTGTATCTTAATGTAAATATGCTACAAAGAAATTATCCCTAAAAATCTTACACATGGTGAGTCCCTTGCAGAACAAGGATGTTATATGCTCAGCACTCAAGAACATTCCAGGAAAGCTGGTGCAGCTTGGGAAGAAGGTGCACTTCTCAGTGCTGCTCTGAATCAGAAAAAACATGCTATTTCTTCAACCCTGCAGCAGTTGCCTTATTTTTACAGCCAAGTCATGTTACAGTCTTCCTGTTACCCCAGCACGATTATCTGTTACCTGAAGGCAGTTATCATTTGTGTTTCTGCAATAGAGCCCTTGGGGCACTAATGGACCTTAATGACCCTGATGAGCCTCACCTGAAATCTCCACCCACACCCTCTGCCCACAGATTTATGGGCTCCATTTAAGCTCAGGTTGTGTTTGTTACAGTATGTTTGTGTGCCCAGCCAGGGACCACACTGATCTGGTTTCCAGCCTGAGGGCTAACTTGCCACTATGGGCATTCTTGGTGGTTTCTGGGCTGCATCTCTCTGTTGTAGCTACCGTCAAACTTGGTCCTGACTTGTGTTCCTGGCTTGACTCAAGACCTGCACTTTGCCATGACCTGAACTCCTGATGGAACCTGGCTGCCATCCCTGGGCTGCCCTGCTCACCTCCCTCAGGTACTATGAGGCTGGACCCTGGCTGCTGAGCTGCCTGTCCTGCTGGCTGTGTCACTCTCTTTGACTCCCTAACCTTAATGGAGCAGCTGGGCATAGTTGTTTGTGGTGTCCTAGTATGGAGAGCTGAAAACCAGAGCCTGTGGAGTTTCACCTGAAGCTCTTGTTGAGCTTTCTGGAGTAGAAGCAGGACATTTCATCTTGTTAGTTGTTTTGCACATCCAGAAATGTGGCTGCTTTTAAAAGTTTATATATGGATTGGGAAGGCCAACCTTCTGGCTCCTGTTTTGGACCATCTAGATAATAAAGGGCTAGGTTAAACCTCCACAGCCCATGGGGCATTTATAGCAATGACCAGCCAGAAACTGCTGTGTTTACTTCCCAGCTGAACTGATCTAAACTGTGATCTATTAGGAAGGCTAATACATGGAACAACACTCTTGCTTTTCCAGTTGCTGTTTAGAGAATAGCGTCACAAAAGATTCTGGGCCTGGGTATCATCAGGCAGAAAGTGGGAGGTGAGCAACACCTCCACTGGGAAAAGCAGAGCTAAGAAATTAAACAGTTGTGGAGTTAAGCTAGTCACTTGCCCAGGGAGACTGCAAATCTTAGTGTGAGTGTGAGACCTTTAACCTGGAAGTCCTGATGATCTTGTCAGTAAAGGGAAATAAATGCTATTCCTTCTGAAGAGGCACTGGCTCTTCAAAAAAACACTAATTAACAAAGAGGCTGGTATACTCAATTTCTCAAGAGAATCCTACAACAAAGATATTTACATTGGAGCAGGATTTATTGGGTTCTTTTGACTACCTTTTGTTGGCATTGAGAAGTCTTCACCTTGATTAAATAGCAGCAGGGTTATGTTTTGCTGTATAAACACCAGAAAATACAAAAAGACAACCCTACTAGTGACTAGAGCTTAAACACAAGAAAAGAATGTTAGATCCACCTGGCAGGTCTCAGGAAGCTTTTGCTTCTGATGCTGGCCTTGCACTGAGCTGAACTGAATCAGCAACTCAGCAAATTCACAGTAGGTTTTTCAAAGCAAGTTCAGGAATGTAAGTGCAATTGATTTTGTTATTTTAAGACATGAGTGAACTCTGGACCTGGTTTTTTAGAGGTGTTGAACATATGCAGGTTAAGCTTTGTCAGTGAGAGCTATAAACAGGAAGAACATCTAAATACCAAATGCACTGTGTCTAATATTCAGAATGCAATATGTCAATTCTAAGTAAAATCAGTCCTACTTAAAGGTCAGAATAATACTTTGTGGTGCTTTAATGAAATGTAAGGAATAATGCCTTTGTATTGCCTTTCCTCAAAAGCATCATGATCAGCTTATTTGAATTTGCTCTTGAGTGCCTTTCTCAGGTTATTCAGTTTATGGCTTACTAATGAATATGCAAAATTCTCCCCCATGCACATGGCAATTGCCCTTTCATAAAGCAGCCAGGCTCCATCTGAGCAATTTTAGAGCCCCAGCTCTCCTATTGAGAGACTGTTATAGAATCTCTTCTATTTAAATTATTTTAATTTCAAGACTACATTTTATTTTTCTTTTTTTAATGGCTAATTCACAGCTATTTACTCCTCTTCCAGCATTTCCCTGGAGCTCCTTCTATTTTGACAATTATCCTGCAGTGAGACAGCAATCAAATGTCACCTTTGTTCAGTTAAGCTAAATGAGCCACAGTCATAGTTCTCTTTTATAGGATCAGTTGGCTATTGTCTGTGCAACCAAGGCATCATTTCCACCCTTCATGTAACACGCAAGTTCATGTTTCATTAATGTTTGCATCATAAAAATTCAGGCTTCTGCTAATGTGTAACATTAACAGGATAGAGGCTTAGTCTAAGTGAATTTATTTCAAAAACCAAACAGATTTTTTTTTTTGCTTGTATTTTTAGGATGAAGAAAAATATTAGCCCATCAGTTTAATTATAATACAAAAATAGATGGATCAAAGACTGATTCTTGCCAGACTGGAAGCAAAATGGTCATCCTGATAGTTCTCTACAGTTCTCATAGGCAGCCAAAATACCAAATGTAGTAATATTTTCGCCTTGATTTTGTTGTTGCAATGGGTGGGGGTGATTTTATTCTTTCTTTAGAAATTTTGTGGAGGAAGAACAGTGTGATGGCTGTTTGCCTCAGAGAATGACTTTGAAAATCCCTGCATATTTTTGTCTTGTTGTGGATGCAGCTGGGACTTTTATGTTTATTAATAACATGTCCTTGAAAAATGACTGCTTACCTAACTGAAGAAGAATAAGGTGGTATTTGAGCATGAATTTGCGTGTGCTCATCTGGTAAATAGATTTCCCCTCCTTGTCATTCTCTGTGTGGAGTTTTACTGGTCTGATCCTCAGCAGGTGTAAATCAGGATAGCTTCACTGATCTGAAAGGGTCTGGCTGTATGGCCCTTCAGCAGCAACTGTGGCAACAAAAATCTCTCTTAGTATGTGGCATTTCTAGATTTGGAGATATTGTTCTTTCAGTCCGCTCTAAGGTATGTGAGACCCACTAGCTCAGATGAGAGGGCTGGAGAGCTCTAGCCATAAGAGACAGACCATAGTCACATTGGATGAGAAGGTTTATTACTGAGCTAAGGACTTTATGGAGCTTTTCAATACTTCTTACCAGGATTAAGGTTGATGATACCTAGACATCTAGGTTCCAGATGCCTTTGTTCTTGATACCTATTTCCTGTACTACTCTTTAACTTCCTCCAGAAAACACTTGCTTCCATAACCCCTTGAGGTGCTGATGGCAGGTGTCACAAACATGGAGTGTCCTTGCTATACTCAGCCCTCTCCAGAACTGGGCTTCCCTGGTGGTTTTGCAGACTTACCAGATTTGGATACAAATTTGATCCCTTTCTATCATTTCTACAGACACTAAAAATCAGCATAAAGATATGAAATTTCATATGATTTGTGAATCTTCAACTAAAAGTAATTTGCATAGTGTCACCATTTGTCAGGGAACTTACAAGATCTGTCAGGACATTTGCATGAAATTGGCTTTTTAAAGATCACAAAATCTTTATTCTCATGATGGTTTTAATCAAATGGGACACGGAATACAGAGACATGATTTAACAGACTGTTACTAAAGATAGTGATTTATTTATGGCTTCTTTCATCCAAAAGGACATACTGTACTTTTCAAACCATGGGTAATGTCTTTGAAGGCAATAGGGAGTATAAGTCACGCAGTATCACATGCAGAATTTAATTCAGTGCCTAGTAATCACTTTAGCTAATTTGAAAGTGATACATGTAACATCAATTAAATTATGTAAACCACCACCCTCTGCAATACATTAGGATGCTCAATGTAATGAATCTTCAATAAAACTTAGTCCAAGAACATCTTCATCTGGAAGTATGTCACATAACTCGGGGCTAGGGTTCCTTTTTTTCTATGGAAAGTACAGTAGTGTCTTTGGTATCTTTAGGAATTCAGGGTCTCAATCTAAAGATTTCTGAACAATATTTTCCTTGGTAGTTCAGTGCCCCCTAGCACTGTGAAACGGAATATGTCCATGTCTGATATTGACAGGATTGAGCAAAATTTAGCAAATCTCCAAGGTCTCTCTGTGTAGATTTGGAGGTTGGGGCAGAAAGGGGAGGGTTACCTGTGTACAGCCATTGGCTCTACAAGAAAAGATGCAGGTGGAAGCACTTCAAGAGGAAAACAGGAGCTCCCTGTGGTGTGAGCTTGGCCTTTTAAATGATATCGTCCTTGTGATAGGTCAGGCAGGCTTCCAGCTGAGCCTGATTAATGTCCAGGGCCACACCTTCATTTTCCTTTTATCTCAATATTTGTCTCTTCTGGCTGTTTTGGCAGCTGGCTTTGCGCAATGCCTTGAGGTACTTCCCACCTGACATACAAAAGAAGCTGGCACTGGAATTTGCTGAAGAGCTCAGGCTGTATGGCCATATCTACATGTACAGGTTCTTTCCTGCCATTGAGATGAGGTAAGGACTGCATGGTTCTCATTGTATTTGGTTGCCATTTGCTTATCAGCTTTCACCTGTGAAACTGACCTTTAAATAGTGGCATTACTGGGCCCTAATTTATGGTCGTGTCATAACACAATAATGAAGTGCATCATCTAAATAAATTGGATCTTCAGTGTGTCATTAGCAGTGGTTACATTTCCAGCAAGGGGTACTGCACATTTTGTGATGCTCTTCTGTAAATCTGTGTAACTGTGATCATTCATCCCCCAGCTTTCATCCTCTGTCCTCATTCTGTCCTCATGAGAGTCCCATGGGACTAGCTGGCTGGCACCCTTTGGATAGTCTGTGGCAGGGCCAGGACAGCCTTGCTGCTGGAAAGCTCACCACCACCACTCAACACAAGGAAAAGGTGGTGCAAAGTTGTGTGCTTGGTAATGCCAACTTTACTGTACACAGAGATCCCAAATGCTCTGCCCTGTGGCCAGTCTTAGCTTCTAGGGGCCAGTCATTACTCAGACAAATGTGTTTGCAATCTGGACAGGAAACTTGCTGCTAGTCCTGAGATGCTGCAAGTCAAGTCTCAACTGAACCAAGATATAAGGTCATATAAGTGGATGGTTTGAGACCTGCTGCAAGTGGTTGGCTGTTTCCCAGTCCCACAGAGAAGGCTTTCTATGCTTAAAAGCAATACTGTATATTTTTTCATTATTACAGCCTGTATCTGACACTGGTTTGTAATGTGCTGTGCCTGTTGATTTTGGAGCATCACTTCATTCTAGGGCTATGTATGAAGCAGAACAGGTTTGGAGAGGGCTTCCAGGGGCTAGCTGCTTGCTTTTTCTTTTTACACTGATTGATTTTTTTTTTTTTTTTTGCATCCAGCAGGGGCCTGGGTAGTGTCTATACAGAAATCTGAATAAAGCAAGTGACAAGAAAGCACTTTGATTTCCACAGACATCTATATTTCTGTGCTGTCCACAGCAGTCTCGGGTCAGTCCTTGCAGGATTCAGCTAAGGGGAGGGCAACTGAAAGAGTGTCTGAAAGCTATTGCAGGGCTGGACTTGAGAGGACCTTGGTCCTGATCTACAGATATGTGCTTCTCCCAGGCAGGCTTGGATGAGATGGTCCACCAGTTTGTTTCCATCACTGACATCAGTGACTCTTTTACAACTTAAAATATATTTTTGTGACCATTTCACTGATCACTCTCTCTAATAGACTCTTACTGTCTCAGATCAAGAAAATGCCTTTTGTTCTTTGTGGTTTGGTAGTATTTGATTTCTGTTCTGTATGTTCCAGGCAGCACAGTCTGACTTGGTTCTGTTCTATCATCTTTCCATACCAGCTCATACTCAGCTGATATCTGAACTTGGGGTTTCTTATGTTCTGAGCAATATTATGTGCAAATACCTCCTCCTGATGAATTGCTACCATTCCACAGAAATCCTGTTGTTATATCACATCAAGCTTAGAAAAGAAGAATGCACTGATTTTAAAAGTATTGTGGAAAAATTCAAATACTTTCCCTCCTGATTTGGCATAAACTACTAGGCATTTGTTTTAGTATCTTGATGTGAAAAGCTAGGATAAAGTGTATATTATGATGGGAGGAGTCCATGTGCTAGATCTGTAGAACATACATACCAGATCTTGGCTCATGAGCTGGTCAGTGGATGTCTGATTTTATTTTGTAGTTGGCATCTTTTGCCTAACCTTTTCAGTGTAACTGGCTTCCCTGTACAAAGCAAGTCTCCAGCCCCTGAAGATCTACAGACCAATCAAAAGATAGTTTAGACATTAGGTCAAATGATTGTATCTACTTTCAGGAATTGTCAGCATCTGTAATATTTTCTTGCTTACAGAAAGGGAAAGAGCAAAACTCTTGATCTTTTTGGTATCATTACCTTACTGGCCTCAGCACAACTGTACTAAGACCTGTGCAAACACAGCAAAGGATCTGTCCCTGCCCTGAAGAGCTGCAGTACAAATCTAGGACTAGAACTTTTAGAGCAATTTAATATAACAAACAAGTGGTGGAGAAGATAACAATGAGATGATTGCAGCAGTTGGCACTGGAGCGTGCTAGTGCTAGGAAACCTGACTCAGAATACCTTTCTGAGGGTTTCCCACACTTCACCTCTCAACTTTCTGGATGAAATGCATCCTAATAAATAAAAAGACCCATATTTCTCTTAACTAGTTCACTATTTGAGAGCTTTTTTGGGACTGAAATTGAAACTGGGTGTTTTTGCTTAGATACAATCTTAAACAAGGACTGGTTGCCTGAAGGCAGCTTCCACTGCTGTAGTTTTCCTTGGCTTTGCAGGACTTAGTTGCCTGGCCCCTGGCAACTGTGTTACAGAGGCCAGTTCCAGCATCCTAAAAATAAACCAGTTAAACAGCAGTAAGAGCTCTTGGCTGCCATATTTATAACCAATTGTGATTAACTGATTCAGCAAATGATAAGCTGAAGACAGTTTGTTCCTTTGCTTAGATCTGGTAACAGAGCCTGATTTGCCCATTAAGGTACGTATGTAATTTCAGATCTCCAGTTTCTCCTTATTTTTCCTTCCCTCCTGAATAAATGCCTGCAACTCAAATGAATGTGTTGGCATGCAGGAATATTTCTGTGGGGTATGTTGTTGTGGCTATTCTAGTGAGTTCTAAACCTTTTTGACAACCATTTCAGAGCATACCCCATAGGAGACTATCCTTGCAAGACCAAATCAGCAGCTGCCATTATGTTGATGATCATGAATAATCTGGATCCCTCAGTGGCCCAGGTAAGGTACAGAGAAGATAAGGAAGCTGGATTCATGGGGCAGCAGCAAATCTACAAGTTACTTTCTATTTATGCTGTCAGAGAAAAAATGAATTTAGTCACATAGGTGAAATTAATCCTTATGAGATGATCATCTTTCCATGGAATAAGATTTTAGTTGTTTATCAGCCTTGTGCTGGTTTTGTGCTCCAAGGTACCTTTCAGGCCCTGTACATGTAGGGCTGGCTGCTGTGTGTTAGCCAAGCAGGCCAACCTCTGCAGTGCCGAGGCAGGCTCCTTGTGGGGTGCTGTGCTAGGATGCCCATTGCTGTGAGGCTGAGCCTGCAAGGGACTAAACATGATGCTTTACTTTTCTTGATTCCTGGGGTTTGAGGTCTTTGTATCAAGTTATTTAGTTTCCTGCTGTGTGCAGTTGTTAATCCAGCACAGTGACCTTACAGACCCCTGAGGGCTTCTACAGCACCAACAAGGCTCACTCCAGCTCCCACTCTATGCAGGAGCTTGGCTGATGCCTGTGAGATGACTAGAGTTCAGCTCCCAGGGCTTTGCTTCTACAGCATGTGTTGAAAAATTAGTGCTGATGCTTCCTGTGACTTGGAAAGCTCATCCCTCGAGGGCAGAGTTACTAGATGGTTAAGGACCAAAGTCCATCCTTACAAACCCTACCCAGTGTAATGCACCTTTTTTGGAAATGGTGGAGGAGAAGCCAAGTAACTGTGCCCTGCTGGTCATAGAAACTTCCAGCTTTAAGTGCCAGCAAGAACCAGGCTATAAGCTGAGGAAGTCCTGGTCTAAGGGAGTTTCCTGGGATGTCTGTTAGAGAAGCTGCAATCCAGGAGTCACTTTGTAGCATTCTGCATCCAAAACACCATTGCAGCCATAACAAGCACCTCATTTAGAAAGAGAATTGCCTTTTTATTCTTAAATTATCACTTTTATTATTATATTCTCTGATTTCAAGAAACTTAGAGTGTTGATGCAATAAGCTATAGAAAATGTTATTGCTGAGATTAAAAAAATAGCTTGGAGATACAGTGAAATGTTTAAAAAAAGTGCTTGCCTTATTGTTTAATTGTCTTTTTCAGTTTCCTCAGGAGCTTGTCACTTATGGAGGGAATGGGCAGGTCTTCAGCAACTGGGCACAGGTAGGAAGGAAACTGCTGCTTTTGCAGCTTGTTTCACAAAATCAGTTTCACCCTCGCCCACGCACATTCTGCTTAGGCAGTTTTGATAATTCTTGGCAGTCTCAAAATACTCCAAAACATCCTGTCTGGCTGGAGGAATGCTCAGTTGTGAGCTGCGTAGATGGGGAGAACTTTTTTTTTTAGTAAGGAGAGCACAGACAGGCCAACAGAAATACTAAACATAATACCATAAACACACTGAGCTGTGAATGATGTAAAGACCAGTTATTTTTCTTTCTCTGATGCATTTGTATGTTCCTGTGTATTTTGCATGCATAATTTTAGATTCAAAAGGAATTTTAGGAACTAAAAAGCGTATCTTTTCCTTGCTTGTTTTTGGTACTTCTGTAGCGTTTTTCACAAGTAGTGGAAGTAAAAAGGGAGTAGATTAGAGAAGTCCAATCCTGGGTCTTTTCCAAGCACATCAGATTAGCTGTAAATATTTACATGCTAGCTGGCCAGATCATAGTGCACTTTACAGTCAGGTCTAGCAACATTATTCCTGAGCTTCTAAGAATAATAGCAGGTAGGTAAAAAACCCTGTCCAAAACCAGAGTTGGGATGTTTAATGCGTGGTTGTGTAATCTCTGCTCTTCTCTATCAAAATAAATACACTTTAATCCAAGTGCTGCAAAATGCACGTGGGAAACATTTTCAGTAGATCTTTGGCATCAGGAGCATATTTAAACTTAGGTTTGGTATGAGCTCAGTTTACCTCAAGAAAATAAAAATGCTGTGGGTCTGAATGCTCTACAGGTGTGTGGGGGCAGGAAGGACATCCAATGAATCACCATCCTGAGCGTATGTGGATAGGCACAAATATGGTTATTGTGAATGCCAAATGTCATCCCTGAAGCCTTTGATGTGTCCCAGGGCCACCGAATAGGAATGGGTGGAGATGTGACATTGAGTTTTGTGGTGCAGAACAGAAACAGCACAGCTACCAAGCTCCATCACTCCAAAGGACAGCGTCACCCCCAAATGTTAAGAAGGTCTTGATTTCTGATCCTGTAGCTTTCATAAGAAAAAGCTGAATTAAGGAGCCAACTTCTGTCATAAAGGATCATGTATACACCTTGTGGTTTTATCTGAACCCAAGCAAAAATAATGGGTAAATAAAGTTCTTAATTAGGGGACAGAAACAGATTCCTTACTGTAGCATGAGACTGAGTGACCTGGGTTTGCTTCCCAGTTTGACTCTGATTTTTTCGTTTGTGGCTAAAGGAAAGCTCAGGCTTCAGTTTCTGAAGCTGATAAACAGGAGTTAAATGGAAGTCTTGGGCACCTTTTGAGGCAACAAGTGTTCAAAACTTTTAAAATAAAAGTACTATGGCCATGCACACTGTTTCTTTATTCTGTGTATTAATTAGTAAATGCCAGTTAAATAATGCCTATTAATTATGTAAGTTCAATATTTCTGATGTGGGCCGTGCCAGCAGTTGATACAGCAGGCTTCTCTGTGCTGACATTCCTTAGGCAGATGCTGGGCTGACATTCCTTAGGCAGATGCTGGGCTGCAAGGTGCAGTAGAAGTGCTGCCAAAGTCAAAAAGATTGTCTTTTCTCTTGTTCTCATCCAAGCCAGAGCTATGACCTGTGGTTGTTTCACAGCAGAACAAACAAAACCTTTTTGTTTTTGCTTACTTAGAGTAGGAGCCACATGATTGATTCAATTATGACAGAACATTTTGTTCTCTGTGTAGCTTGAAAACAGACTTTTTTTGGAAATCAATCATTGCAAAACTTCTAGTGAAAAGGTGTGGTTTGGTTTATATCATCCATGCAGACCTGTGCTTTCTTCTCAATAATTTTACAAGAAAGAACTCCAGAGCTAACTTTACAAGCCTGCAGACAACAGAATTGTTGTTAAAGCTAGGAAGGGGTTTTGCTTCTTTCTTATTAGTTGTGCCTTCCAATGCAAAAAGTTCAAATGATGTTTTTCCCAGCCTGCTAGAGTTTGAGAGTTCAGCTGGTTACCTGTTCTGTCCTGGGACCAGAATTCGATTAGTCACCATTTTTCATTGAACAAAACCGAAATGTAAAAAGCAAGATATTAATTTGAGCAACTTCTTCCTATTCAACTTAACTTAGTCTGAGGAATTAGCAGGGTTAAAAAAGACTGGCTTCAAATCTGTACTTATTTTTTTTCAGATCAAAACCACAACCACAAAGATTAAGTGCCCATCACAACTGGTTTTGTTTATTTCTTGCTGATACTTCGGTTCCATTTCTTTTCTCAAAACTTTGTATCCCTACAGAAACCCTAGTTTCAAGCTATTGTTGAATTCCAGTATTGCTTGGGAAAGCTCCTCTCAGGCCTAGTTGTCACACACTAAAAGTCCAGTGGAATGTAATAGGCTTTCTGACAGGCAGTGAGGGGTGAGTCAAATCTATAGCCAGCTTAGATGGTTCTTTTTGGCATAACTCAAGAGTAACTATTGAACTATGCAGATAAAGATGAGATTAATGAGGCACCCAGGAGAATATAAATAAATTACTTTCTTCACTGTATAATGAAAGCTGAATTTTTTTCTCTGTGAGGCAAAATTATTTCATTTTTAAGTGCACATTTGACTATCCATTTGTTGAAAGGCTGATAAGCACCAGAAGATGCTGAATTATCCATTTCAGGTTAAGATCAACAATACACGTGGGTATTTTAATGACTTTCACAGGGAAAATTTTGCTGTTTGGTTTTGGAAAGATTGCCAGAAAAGTGCTAGATCCAAATGGTTAACCTCAAGATAAAATTAGAACAGCTTTAAAAATGAAGTGTTTCTGGGGTTTGTAATGGAGAAATTATTCCGGAACTTATTCAGACTTTTGCAAGTTGATGATTGATTTTTCCTGCTGAGTGATACCTCTTAATGGCCTTTGTTTAAAGCAAAAATATGCTGAGAGCTCTGGCTGTTATTCCATATGTGAATACAGCTCATTATCTCTATAGCTGCCTTTGTACTCCAAGTTTAGCAGCTTCACAAAGAAATGTAAATGTAAGATGCAAACAGATTTCCTCATTCTCCTTCCTTTTCCTTTCAGTTCTGGTTAGTGATGCACTATTTATCAGAGATGACTGAAGAGCAAACTCTGGTGATGTACAGTGGACATCCTCTGGGACTCTTTCCCAGCCATCGATACGCTCCTCGATTAATCATTACTAACGGCATGGTAGGTATTAGCATCTTGTTTTCCCTTCTCTTCTGTTTACTTTTCAAGTGTTTGCTGAATTAAAACAAAATTGATGCCACCTGACCTTACAACAACACGCAGGAGAATCTGGGGTCCAAATTCTGCAGCATTTATTCCAGCACAGTTGCTCTCACCTCAGGTGTGCTGATGTGCAGTGATGGAGGGAACAATCCTCTCCTTAGCAGACAAATTCTGACCAAGCCTGAGCTGTACATCTTCTTGATGAACACACCCAGGCTCAGTTTAGAAGATTTAAAAGCCCTCAATGGGCAACCAGATGATTATTAATCAGATGCCTGGATATCTAGACAGCTTTTCTTGGAAGGAAAGCTGGACAAGTGAACAGAGTGGTTCATTGCCAGTCTTTTGAGCCATTCATTATCTGTCTCCCTGCAAGCTGGTTTTGTGGCTAGTGAACTGCTTTCCTTAAAACTTGCATGATAGTCACACTGCCAGAAAGACCAGACATCCTTTCCTAATACTAGAATGCATGGAATAAACCACCTCAATTACTCCTCCTGTTTTTCACTGTTTTTACTATATTTTCTATATGTAGGTTGTTAAAAAGATCTGCTTAAATTTGTAATTTTCTCAAAAAGATCTGCTTAAATCTCTGATGTTTGCTGATGTGTGTTGTTTTTTTTTAATTGTTTTCATAGGTTATTCCCAACTATTCCACCAGAGATGAATATGAGAAGATGTTTGCTTTAGGAGTAACAATGTAAGAAGATACTTCACTGTTAAAAATATATGCAATGCTCAACTAAAATTCAATTTGGACTTCAAGGAGTGGAAGGTCAAAATTTCTAATGCAGACAGATTTCAACTGTGCTGCATGAAGTCCTGCAAAGCATTAATGCACACTGAAGTGGAATCACTTAGGATTCTGAGTTAGGTTCAGCCACATATATAAGGATAAAATTGAGGTCGACTGGGAATTCATATTAGGTTTGTGTGGGATGTGGCTGAATTACAGCCTGAAGCCTTGATCTTAGCCTACTTATAGCATAGGCTAGTTCAACTTTCCAGTGGTTGTTTTGCAACCTGCAGAAAACACAAATTATGAAACATTCCTTCACACTAAGTGAAAACTTGGAAGCAACTAGTTATCTTTTTTTTTACTGTAGTTTACCTACTGCTTTTTTTCCTGCTGAACTAGTTAATCAGCACATAATAATTATTCTGTTTTGTTCCATGGAGAGAATAAATTAAAACCACTGAAGAGCTGGGTGTGTAAAGACAAGAAAGCTGGAAGAAATGAAAGGGCATGAATAGAGAATATCTGTTGCCATTTTCCTGGGAATTTCCTAGGAATGTGGAAAACTGTTTGAGGCTAAAAACTTCAAAAGTGACTGTGACTTAGAAGTGTCAGAGCCACTGAAAACCACGGGCCTAAAGATGTCAACAAGGTGAAAAGGAGTGTCCTGATCACTATGCTAAATGCCAAGGCAAGCTTACACTCAGTTTTTTGATCCATGTATCTTTCAACTCAATTCAACGAGATAAATTCTCCTCCAAAAACATCACTAATGAAGTCACTTAACTAAGCTGTGAATTTGGTAACAGCAGATCTTTAGTAACAGATTGAAGTACCCAGGGTTTTTTTGTTATACTGGAGACATGTAGACAGAATTAATGCCAGGCTGAGTAATGTGGTATCATGGTGTTTGTTGCTGCTGTTAGGTATGGTCAGATGACTGCAGGGAGCTACTGCTACATTGGGCCTCAGGGAATAGTCCATGGGACTGTGGTAAGAAACTGTCTTTGTTGATACATTTTGGGACAGGTCTGTTTGGTAATACCTTTTGGAAGAGGGTATTTCCTGCAGGGGCTGGTGACCAGAGTGGTTTGGATTGCGGGGAGAGGATGTTACGGCTGCCAAAGAAGTTCTTATTGCCCACTCCTTAAAAAAATGTCTCCTTCCATTCAGATTGTTCATGTGTCTTAACCAGAACACAGTCTTGAAGGAATCTGCAACCAAAGTCTCAGCTCATATCTAACTACAATAATTGAAGTGTGAACTGACAAAATGTCTTTGGAAAACAACAAAAAAAAATCTTAGCTATTTTCCTTAGCTGTCTTTTGCAGCTATTCTGAAAAAGTCTCTATACTCCAAATCAGCATGTTGGGGAACCAGTGAATGTTGTATTTCATGGTGAGAGAATAAAATAGAACCCATGGTTTCATAACATTTCTTTGTAACCTGCTTCCTTCTTAAAAGATTAAAACAGTTTCATGGTCCAAATGACCCCTGAGTTTCAAAATCTGTTGTAAAAGAGGCAGAGATCTTTAAATTTCAGGGACTGTAGGAAAAATAGTTCCTGCTAATCACTATACTGTGTTATGTGCAGCTCACAGTGCTCAATGCAGGCCGTCGTTACTTGAAGGCAGAAGACCTGTCTGGAAAGGTGTTTGTTACTTCTGGTCTAGGAGGGATGAGTGGGGCTCAAGCAAAGGCTGCAGTCATTGCTGGATGTGTGGGCATCATTGCAGAGGTGAGAGCAATGCTGCTTTCATTCTGTCTGCTTCATATGCTGAATCAGAACCCTTGTTCACCTGACCTGTTTCTCAAATAACTCTGACAAGCCCAACTCAAAAAAGGACACGTTTTTCTGAGATCTGTCCTTTTCATGGCTGAGCATTTTTCACTGCTGTTCCACTCTGCTGACTCACTGGATCAAACTATAGGTTCTTACAATTGCTTCACAAATACTGCAGAATGGTGCTGCCAGGTGAGCCGCTCTCTGTGCTTGAGCTACCCTTTCTTTGTGTGTGAAGGGTGTAACTTCCACAGGCAGTTCCCATGGGAACTGCCCTCTCTTTACTCCGAAAAAGTCTGTGTTAAAAAGGTGTTAGTCACATCACAATCTTTAATACCTCTGGCACCCTTATCAAATGCAATGGAAAGTACCCATTAAAAATGTTATGATTCACTCATCAGGGTTGTGGCTGATGAAGTTGCTTGATGCTGTGATTCTTGGAAGCCAGTGGGATTTTGTAAAACTGGGAATTTTAAAGTTGGCTTCAGTGTGAAAATGGCCCATCTTATTACAAACACAGATGAGAATCCCTTGTTTGTAGACAAGGAAGGTTAGTTCTGCTGAGGGAAAACACTCATGGGGCAGAAGTTCTGTAGTACCACTTTCACGCTTGCCCAAAGCTCACTCACAGCAGATGTTTTGTAGTGTCTTTCATCCTGATGTAACGTTTGTCTGTTCTAAATATGTTAAAATAGCCCATCTATTTCTTCCCATAAACAGAATCTAATAATGAGCTGTGATTCCAAGACTGCTCATGTCCAAGCCATCAGAACAGTATGTGATAGGATCCACTGGATCTGCAGATATCCTTAAGTATAATATATCATGCAGAACCCCAACATAATATTTTTTACAATTATGTATGTCTAAGTTTTGAGCAAAACATATTTTCATATAAAAAAGTAACACTAGTTTCTCCTAATACTTGCATTTTTCAGCTATAATGCTTGTTGTAGCGTTCTGTTCTTATAAAACAGATGGAAGGATGGACTACAGAAACACTGCAACAGTTTTCAATAGAAAATGTTGCTCTGCATTTCTGTGAAAATGACAGTGAATATCTTTAATGCTATTGACTGTTGAGAAACATTAATAATTTTCATCCATTGCTTTCCTCATGACTACCTTTAAGTTCAATACACTGGGGAAACATTCTTGGTGGAGCAGATATGGAACTGACAAAAATGAACTGAGCTATTTTGACTATCTGCCTGTGATAAGCTCTTGTTGCTGCCCCAGGAGAAGACAGATCTTTGAGAACGAAACTCCAGTCAGAGCTTACAGGAGTCGCAGTTCAGATTTCTTAGCCAAAGAAATTTATAACGACCTGGCAGACCTCTGCCGTGGGCATGTCACTTGCTACAATGAAAAGGGTAAGAATATTGCAATCTGAATGATGGGGATTGTAATTAAACTTCAAAACATAATGGGTCAGAGTGCCCACGTGGCTAGCTTGGGTCTCATTCATGGCAGATTAGGGTTGCATCTGTTTTGCAATGATGGTGCAAAAGTGGTTTTGTTAGCACATGAGTTTTTGATATCTCATCAAGTACCCCCTGCAGACAAAATAAATGTCTTCAGTTTAATATTCAATACATTTTTATTGAATTAATTATCTTTACTCAGACTTCTCCTCTGTCACTCGTTTTTCAAATGGTAGAACAGAAAGGAAAGGCTCCAGTGAATGCTCCTCACAGCAATGCTTTGTCCTTTTCATCTCTACAGGGGCAGATGATTTTGTTCAGTAGACTGAATATTGCCTGGTTTGTATCTCCTGTGAGATGATCCTTGTCTGAAATGAGCCTCAGGAGCATGTGTGGATATCTATCTGTGTGTACATATTATTTACTGAAAGGAACTGTTTATGCAAATGACATGGATGAATTGTGCAAGAGATGTCATTTTGTCAGCCAGGGCTCCCGAAGCTCAGACAAAAAGGATTAATGTGCAAGTCTTTTACCTCTTCTGTTTGACATGAAGCAGATTATAATTTTATGAAATAATTGTGTGCAGGGACAGACTATCTCCTCTGAGCTGCATTGGGCTCCCCAGGGCTACACTGGAGGTGACCTTAGCTCATCATATTTGTGCAATTTTTTAAATTGAAATGCTGATTAAGAAACGAGCAGTTTTTGGAAAAGTGTGCTTCAAAGGAAGGTAGAATTCTTGAAGTCAGTGAAGAGTCTAAGACTTTCAGAGAGGGCTGAAGTAAAATATATGGGATGTAATATCAGATTTAAATAGATCTGATCTGTGTTATGCTGTGCTTTTAATGAACTCAATTCCTGTAATTCATACAGACCATTTAATATCTTTCTTCCTGTGCTGATTTAAATAACTCCCAAAGAAGCTGTCCCCCATGGCACTTGATTTTATTGAATAATTTCATTAGCAGTGACACTGATATTGTCATAATCTGGGGTTTTGGAAGGATAATCTTTATTACTGATGTGGAAAATGGTGGAAGGTTTCTGATGCTAAGAATAATTAGGAAAGAAAGGTTTCCTGGTGTTCAGGCAACTCCAGAATACAGAATTTATGTAAATTACATATAAATACTGTGTTAATGAGAAATAACAGAATGGAAATGATGGGGGTGGATTATAGAGAAGTAAAAAAGCTTTAATGAAATACTGGAAGATATTCAGGTTGTGCTCTGATGCGCACACACACCACCGTGGGTGTTTCAATCCATTGCTAAAACAGAAAATTGGCTTGAATTAATTTTGCTACTTGCTTTATGCCACTGATGGCTCACTGTAAAAGTATTAATGACTGGCAAGTTCGTACACTGGACCATTAAAATAGAATCTGTGCCAAAGCCTCCACAGTTTATCTATCCATTTATATCTTTATCCAGCTGTCTTTTGTGCATATACACTCTGTCATGCACACAGAAGCTGAGCACAGAAGAAAGCACAGTTTTGAGATTGAGCTTGTTTGGAGCTTCAAAGTTCAAACAAGAGAGAATTAAAGATGTAGTTTTGTTTTGATCCAGTCTATGTCTCAGAGGCATTAGCCAGCTGGGACAAGAAAATGCTTTCCTCTTTTCTTTGCCATATTTGGTTGAGATTTGCAACCACCAGTCGAAGAACAGAAGTGAGGGTTAATTTTATTCAGCAAACCATTGCTTTGTCCTGGGCAGCCTGGTACAAATGTCTGCCTCTGAGCTGATCAAAGAAAAAAAATAATAATAAAAAAAAAATATATATAACTAAATAGTAATTTTATTTTCACAGAAAATAGCCAGAATTGAAAAAGAAATTGGAAATATTTGAGGTTTTCTTTTTTCAATATCATAATGTAAAAGAAACAATAAAAATTACAATTATTGGTAAATGTTACCTCTTGAATGGTCTTAATGATAATTTTTGGTTTGTAAAATATTTTGGGAAGTGATGGATTCAAAAGTCTGATTATCTTGCTTTGAGCCTGGAGTAAAAGAGAACAGAAGGTGTAAAAAAAAAAAAATCAGAGGTGAAAAGTAAGTATTTGAGCAATCCCTCTACATTTTTAAGGGCAATTTCCTTTACTAATGTACTACTCTTTCTTGCAGGCTAATTGAAAAACCAAAGGTAAAAATGACTGGATATGGGTAGCAGGAGATTCAGAATCCTTGGTATTTCTTTTAGGTTGATGAAGCAGCACTTTTGAAACGTCACAAGCAGGGCTGGCTGATGGAAATCTCTAACAACCTGGACCATTGCATTGCTCGCCTTAGGTATGACTTGCAGTATAACTCACTGGGTTTATCTCTGCTCCCTAATCCTCACTTCACATCTTCCTGCATTGTGCTGTTTTTTTGTGCATATAGAAGGGGTTGAAGGACACGTCTTCTTATTCCAGGTCTGCTTTGGAATGTGAATCCACTCTTCCAAAGAGCAGCAGCCATTAGTAGTGATTACCAACACTTTGCTGCAAGCCACCACCAATATTTCATATCATTTATATATATTAAATGTGTTTTCAGTTTCATGAATATGCATAAAGCAATTACAAACAATGTCACACTTGAAGCATCATTCAAGCTTTCTGGAATCAGTGACTAACAATTACATAAAGGTTGACAGGTTGCCTAGATGGGTGTTAGAAACCACATGTAGATTTTTTGCTGCATTTGACTCATTTATACATTGTAAGATGGAATTTCATAAGGTGTATTTTCTTCAATCAATCTTTTTATTCTATTCTAGAGAAGCAAGAAAGAATAAAATTGCCCTTAGTTTGGGTTATCATGGGAATGTGGTAGATCTGTGGTAAGTAGTATATGTGTGGATAATGGATATATTAATGCTCTTGTTAGTCAACTTGGAATTAGTTCCCAAACTTGGAAGAGATAAGAGGAATTAAACTTTGTGTTGAATTTATTACTCTAGATGCTCATGAAAAACTGTATTGGCACAAGAGGGGTCTTCATCCTTGTGTTCCTGTTCCCATTGCTTCACATGCACCATCTCCTTTTCTTATGGAATAATGACTTAGGGAAAGAAATCCCTGTGATTCTTCCTTGGTTGAAGAGCATTTATCCTTATCCTTTTAAACTTTCACTAATTGAATAGAAGTACTGATTCAATAAAAATAATTAGATGATGGATAGGAATCCTGGCAGTCTGGAGGCTTTATCCAGTGGTTAATCTTGCTGTCACACCATATACCAAGGGTGGAGACTGACCTATAAAATGGGTATGTCACACTGAGATCTGAATCATCTCTCAGCATTCCTGCACAGATAAATGTGAAGTATGAAAGTGGTACCTAAGTCATTGTCACCATTGTTTCCCACCTCCTGGCTGCTCAAAGACCTAGCCTGCCAAGGACATACCTTTAAAAACAACATCTGGAGATGGACGAAGGTCACCTGAAAGAGGGATTAGAATGGGGAATTACAGCTTCTCTTTGAACACTCCACTCATTGTCTTCTCCAGGGAGAGACTAGTCCATGAGCTGGACACAACAGGAGAGCTGCTGGTTGATTTGGGGTCTGACCAAACTTCGTGTCATAACCCATTCAGTGGGGGATACTACCCAGTACAACTGGGCTTTGAGGAAGCAAAGCAGCTCCTTTCCACCAATCCAGGGAAGTTCCGGACCCTGGTACAAGAGAGGTAAGTATTTTGGGCTACATGCTTTTAATCTTTGAGTTTAGTTGCTCTGCAAGGGATCAGATCTTTGTCTTTCTCACAAGAAGTTTGTTGATATTTCAGTAGAAATCTGGAGTAGAGCTACAGCACTAATAACTCCCAACTTTGTATTTATGCATCTGTCACTCAGAATCTGGCAGACATCACTTACCCAACAGTTTTGGAGTATTTTCTAGTGCATGAGATCAGAGATCTGTACACTATTTGTGTTCTATACATTCCTAAATTGCATTAGGTTTTTAAAACATGAGACAAAAAGTACAATTGCATGTGGTCTACCAGTTGGTTAAGAATCAGTGATTGTAACATAAAAAACCAATGGACAAGTTAGTCCATCTATCCTACTGTGCTTCTAGCTGTGGCCAGTAATTGTTTTTTGGGAAGCATACAAGGAGAGGACAATCTCACCTGATCACTTCTCCCAGCTTGCTGCAGCTGTAACTAAGTTCTGTTTAGCATCCTGATTTTGGGGAGCTACTCCTGATTTACAGGTTTGCAAGTCAAATTTGAAATTTACATTACGAAGGGAGCAATTTGGCATTACTTATATAGAAAAAGGAGTACTGTTGCTCTCAGTTGTTACTTTTGAGACTTTACAGCTCCTACTCTTGCTTTGTTCATCTTGAACATTCCTGTTCGAGACTTTTTTTCCAGCAGAAGGTAGAATTCAGGCATATAATCTAATTGATTTTGAATGAGGGACCTACAAGGACCTTCCCAGTTTCCTAATTCCATATCATCCTATTCTAAGACAAATGTATCAGAAACACAAATTTCTGGGAGGTTTAATTTGGAACAAACAAAATATGTTCAAAAAAAATCCAGTTTAATTTCTTAGGCACTGGTTTACCTCTCTAGAGTTCCAAGAGGTTGCACCTATGCATGTACAAGTCTATGTGCAACTATACATGGAGATTAAAACTAGATAATATTAAGTGGAAATGGTATCACAGAACAACCCTAGGGTCTGGTCCACTTTTAGAAACAAAGGGAAAATTGGGCTGTTTTGGCCAAGGGAGAGGCCAGAAAAATTATGTTTAGCCATTCCCAGTTTTTCTGTTTCTGTTCAATTTGTGAATTCTTGAACTATTCTGGGGTTTCATGTAGGCTGTTTTGTGTTGTTACCTGTCATCCTCAGAGCTGGCTGTGTTTCTTTCTGAAAGATGTGATCTCTCTGCTAATTAATGAAGTTCCTTTAATGACTGTAAATCACTTCACAATTTGGGTATAAAAGGTGCTACAGACACTGAAAGCATCTCAATTGTTATCTTATGGCTTTGTCTGAAATTCTCTAAGTCTTTCAGTTCCATCTGCCTCCCCCTACTCCCATGCCTTTAGTGTGTTCATGATATTATTATTTTTGATATTTTATTGACCTGAAGAGTAACTGTTTCTTTCTTTATTTCAGTCTGAAGAGACAAGTGGCTGCAATTAACAGACTAGCTGATAAGGGCATGTTTTTTTGGGATTATGGGAATGCTTTTCTCTTGGAAGCTCAAAGGGCTGGTGAGTAGATCTTGGTGGTGTTCAGTGGAAATAAGGGCAATCCTGTATGTGTCTTCCCAGCTGTATATTTTGGTAGGATAGGGTTGGCCACTGTTCTATGCTTTAGTTTTAGATGTTTTAGTCATCCCCTCATTCTGAGACCTCTGACCTTCTCTGTGGCTGAAGTAGAGCCCTTATGGGAACCCAGGTACAATCTGGTTTTACACTTTATAGTTTTTCTTCATCAAGTCACTTACTATTACAATTATTTTATAGGTGCTGATGTTGAGAAAAAAGGAGCCAATAAAACAGAGTTTCGATATCCTTCCTATGTTCAGCACATCATGGGGTATGTTGGGGAGAGTTTGGAATAAAGCATTCAGGAGCCTTGTGCTCCCTCTGTTTAAGGGAAGAGTGCTCCAGGGATTCCAGTCAGTGCAAATCTTGCAGCCTACTATTAATGATGAAGTAACAGTAGCAGTAGGAATATTGATCTCACAGGTGTTATGCCAAAGTTAATCTTATATTTCTCCACTCTGGAGTAATGCTCAGTGTGGTTTAGTAAGGTGTTCTGTTAGCTGTGTCATGCTTGTGCTTCCTATTGGTTTTCCTAGAGTTACTCCTTGCATTTTCCTTTGTGCAGGGGAAAGGAAGACCCAAATCTGGAGAGACATGTTGTATGTGATTAACATAAATAAATTTTGACACAGAGATTTTACTAATATTTCATCCTGAAAGGCATGGCGTGTTTTGATAATTTGGTGTAAAGCTTTATCTTTTTTCAAATTAAAAGGTCTTATGAAAGCAGACATCGGGTGTGTGAACAGTAAGCTAAAGCATTGCCAAATCAAAACTCTTCCCTCTTTTACATGAACAGCTGCACCTTCTCTTTTGTTGCATCAGGTTTTCCAAAGCAGCTCTACTCAGTAACCAAGTCACAGCCTCAAACTGTACCTCTTGCCCAAGCTGTGCACACTACTTGGAGGAAAAGCTGAGGTCAGGAGATTTGCTGAGGGAGAGGACTTTATAACACCTTTTGCCTGACTCAAGCTTAACTTTCCTATACCCTATGAATAAGTGCTTGCACATAGAGCAAGGCACCCACCAGACTAGATTTCTTCTGGAATTCAAATGAAGCGTGTCCTACCATTGTGTGTAAACAATGTGGGCAGCAAATGAGTCTGGACCCAGACACTTGTTCAGAACCTACACTTGTTTGATACTTACAGATGCAATCAGAGCTAGCCTGGGTTAAGGATGAAAAGACCAGGCAGCAGGGAGAGTATATTTGATAGAACAAAAGAAAAATTGCAATTCATCTGATGATGCACTTGTTTGATTGAACTGCCCAACATTCCTATCAAAATTCTGGTCTGACTATTTTTATACATCAGTTGATGGCTGCATGAAACAGCACTGTTTAATTTCTTAATTAATGGTTCTTGATGCTTCTGTTTAGATTAGTTCATTGAAAATGTTTCAAATTCTTCTGTCTCCAGCTAATGAAAGAAAAGCACTGCTAGCAGCCAGGATAAATAAGGAAAGAATTTCAACTATCTCTTAATGAAACATGTTCTCTTCCCAGGGACATTTTTTCCCTGGGATTTGGGCCATTCCGCTGGGTTTGTACCTCAGGTGACCCACAGGATCTTGCTACCACTGACTCCATTGCCATGTCTGTGCTGGAAGACACTATACATCAGGGAGGTAAGACACCATCCCATGGCCCCATCACTGGGGATGCTTTTGGGGAGAAAATGAAACTGAGAGTTGTGAAATGTGTCTTAGCTTTTGGCTGACACTATAAAAAACAGTCTCTTGCCTGTTCCAAGCAGGCAGGAAATCTTGCTGTCCTCCAAACTCCTGTTGAGGAGTGTAACCAGTGCATAAAATGGAAAAACACCGTAGAGAGGTTATTGATTCCAAAGCTATTGTGATAATTTTGGCTAAGAGTCTTTCTTTTCATTTGCTACAGATTTTCCTGCACTTTGTCACCTTGCAAGTTTTAGGCAAACAGTATATTTCATTAACAGGTCACCAAGAGTGTTTTAAAGGAGTCAAATTGCTTTGCCCCTGTCTCGCAGGTGGATGAGGCATGGGAATCCAGGGAGGTTTTTAGAGGCTAGTGAGCAGATCAGTGGCAGGAAACCCTGGCTTCATGGGTGTGGTGCTCCATCCAGTGTCATTTATTTGTGACTACAATTTTGAGGTCTCACTTCTTTGTCATCTGTTAAAAAGTTGGCAGCTGTTTCTGCTCACTGGTGGAACCAATTTGGAATATCTGCATGGCTCTGCGTGCTCTAATACCTAGGACTTACACTGTTTTTCACTCTTCCATATCCCTGAACATGGGCTTGTTACTGCTAGCCTCTGCTTATGAGTGGGAACTGGGGAAAAATCAGGAAAAATTGATCTTAATCTCCCAGCTTGCAGTGGAAGGTCCTAGCACTTTCCCCTTATTTGTCTACTTTTGCAGTAACAGAATATCTGACTCAAAGACTTAGATGTCATTGTCCTCTAGCACTCAAGTCCTTTGCTCTTCTGTTTTCAGAGAGTGGAACTTTGTGGTTCTCAGAATCAAGGAAATGGATCAAAAATCCAAAGCATGTTCTATGGGGAGGAGAGTATGATATTTTAATCTGGTAATACTGAAATATTTCTTCCTTCTTTCACAAAATATTAATAGAAGTGTGAAATTTTTGAAAGGTTTCCAATTTGTTCAGGAACAGTTAGCACTGGGAGGTTCTAACTGACATTTCTGAAAAGAAAATACCTCAGTCAGATATGTCTCATTTGAAACAAAACTACTCTTGTCTTCCTGTAATGTAAGGCTGATGTTCAGCCTCCTCCTCCCCCCAAAGATGAATTATTGATAGTGTAGGTCTGACCCTGCAAGATCATTAGTTCTATCTCCTAAAATTTCCTTAGGAGCCACCTTCACTTCCTCAGGAGCATGAGGTGCTTGTAATGCATCCTGTTCTATGAATACCAAAAATGTCATGTTTTTAATTTGGTTGTTTGGTTTAAGTGAAGGGAGAGTAAAATCCAATTCTGAAGTGCTGGGCCTGTCTTCAAAAATGTGCAGTGTTTTTTTCTGCCATGTACCACAATCTTCAGTAATCTTTTATCAAGATTGAACTGATGCATGACCTTTGGAGGGTCTGCATTGCAAGACTAGGGAATTAATCAGTTACTGTGTGTGCAATAGTATGTAGGTGTTTACGTATATATAATATAACATAAAGCTGGGGATAGAAGCCTCTTCCACAGACAAAATACATTGAACTCTTGCACGTATATTCTTAATTTACATGAAAAATTACATTTAAAAATCCCAACAGGTGAAAACAGGATCAAGGGTAAGGCTATTACTGGATTTCCTGTTGAATTTGGCAGGACTATGATAATAGGATTTCAAAGAGAAAATAAAATAGAATTTGGCCAGAAAAATAACCAGTCATTCATGGATTCATGTTCTTGAGTATTCCACTTGCTGTCCACTTCCTGTGGGACCTGGGCTTGGACCAAATTCCAGGATCTGGATATTCTCACACATAGAGCTCTAAAATCTGAACCTACCTTTGAATTTTATTAAATAATCTGCTATGTAGTGAGTGCAAACTCCACAGAGCTGAAGTCTGTTACATTCCATGTCTAAACTTTTGACCTGGCATCAAGTCCAATGTTAACATTCTTCTCAGGAATTAATCTCTGGAGTTGAATTTTTGTGCTTAAACCTCACAAACTCTGAAACAGGCCCTGTGCAGTTTTACACAGTGTTGGTGAGGACTGTTCCTCTGAGCATGCAATGCTTTCCAGTATCTTTAAAACACTAAGTATAAGAGCCTATGAAACATCAGAAGCAGCACAGTAACTTGTCTGACCTCAAAACATTCCTGTTAAGGTGGGGGCAACAGTTTAGCAAATTAAACACATGCAGCTACTCTAAAGTTAATGTCTCCCTAGAAAGAACTGTCAGATTTTTTCAATTGCAGGAAACAAAAATAAATAAAAGGGAAGATTCTTCACTTCCCCAGGGACAAGGGGTGAAATCCAACTTTGGACACATCACAATTTAGAACAGAGAAGACAACTTAATTGGAGCTGGCTGGGAGGGACAGATGTGCTGTGTTGAGATATTTTCTGTAGAATTAACAGTGGGATATTTTCTGTTGAATAAACAGTAAGATCTTTTCTGTAAGTGAGTGCACTGTGAAGTATAAAATATGGTAGGTACTCTCTGAGCTTATAAAGGTGATAGCAAGAAACTCATTCTCTGTTCAGTTTTCGAGAGTAACTCCTATAAACTCACTAAACATCTCTAATAACCTCAGTGAATACTACTCATTATCTTCTAGAAGATGCTTCCTTAAAGCTTTTGCTTAAGGCAGCACAATCCTGCACTGGGACAGCACTAGCAGATGTTTCATCTTCCACTCCCTGAGAAGCTAAGAGTTGACATGTTAATCTTCATTGCAGAGTTTAGAAGCTATCACTTGGAGCCAGCTCCTAATGCACTGACAAGTGCATTCAGGATCTTTAAAGCTCTCTGTGTGGAAGGCTTGTCTCTGCAGGTGTGAGCATATTTTATATTTCCCTTTAACATGGATTAAATAAGAGCATCTTGCCTTTTCCTTTTTTTCTATGCATATCTGCTTACATATTACCTAAGTGGAAAGGCAGTAGTCTAAACACTCAGTTACCAGCTACAAAATCAAGTTAGCAGTGTGCAGTTTCTCCAGTTTGACTGACTTGCAAACCTAAGTTATATGTACGTTATAATTTGACTTGAAAATGGGTTACAGCTGAGAAGTGATGGGGACCATGCTATCTTGGCATCTGCAGAAAAGATTATAACTTGAAGCTCCAATGCATGAGTAAGTCACTGTTGCTTAGCATGTTGCCAAATGCCAGCTGAGCCCTGGTAGCTGACTATGTCTCTCTGGACAAGGGAATGTGACATTGATTAGCCCACAGAGGAAGATCTTACAGGCAGTAACTTCTTCAGCCACTGTAACCTCATCTGAGCTCACACTCTGTCTGCATGGAAAAGGGTAACTGTAAAAGCCCCCCAAATTAGGACAGTAAGACAGTGCTTCTCTCCCATTCCATACCCCCTCTTCCTTCTGTTTCTCACTTGCTACAGATGGTGCCATGCCTTTGGAGGCAGGTGATTGCACTGAGGTCACCATGTATCTGCCTGATACATGCCATATTTCACTGTCTTTCACTTAAAATATCTTTATTGTTACTCCTCTGGTTTGGCTGACTTGGATGGGATGGCACAGGTATAAACGAGGGGAGAAGCTGGAGGATATAAAGCCATTATATATAATTTTCTTAGATAACATAAAGGTGTCAGGTGGATTTACACATGAAGTTGTTATGCCATAATAAGCTTTTCTGTGCAGTTTGTGCTCCAGAGTAATGGGAGGCAACACACCTCAGTTTGTGGGATAAGAGACCTCGGTTTTATCTTGGGATAAAAACATTCATGTGGGCCATTCAGTATAGAGCAGCTGCTGTGCTAGAAATCTATATCCCAGCATTGGTGTAACTTATCCTCAAGTATGTATTGCCAGCTGCTTCTGAGAATTCCTGCTAGCTCACCTTACTAGTTAGTAATTTACTAACTGATGCAAGACTGGGCTGTAGTACCCAAAGTCATGGATTTTCCTACTAATTTAGCAAAGGCTTGGAGAAGGATTGGGCATTTACCAGGCAGCAAGCCAGGTGACCAAAAATGAACAGTGCATGTAACCCATATTTCAAAGTTTTATTTAGTTTGCTAAAAATCTGTATGGGATTTATTGTTCCAGCTGTCTCCTGGGTGACATCTGGTACTTTCCCTCTAAATATACAGTACCAGTGAGTGCATCAGCTGCACAGAGGATCCTATATAACATTTCCTATATGCGTGCGTGTATCTGAGAGCAGAATTTGACTTTCTAGCTCTGTCAGATGAGTTTAATTAAATGTAGAGCATATTGCATTAATTTTCAAAACCTCTTCTCTTTCTTGCTTCCTCTTGCAAGTGAGCACATCTGTGAAGCAGCAGTACCATGACAACATCCGCTGGATTCGGGAAGCTGGCAGGCACAGCCTGGTAAGTGCACAACCTCCTTCGGCATATGCGGCTGCTCCTGGTCCAGAATGCAATTTCTGAGCGCTGGAGTGAAAAGCAGGAATGGCCATGTAGGAAAATACTGGTTTATAACTTAAACCTCACTCTATGGAAGGGTTTTAGGGTGAGCTGAAGCAGTTCTTTCCCTTCAGTTCCTCATCTGGATGTGTTCAAATACTCCAGCTATAACCAGTCTTATATCTGCAGTGAGACATGTCAATGATTCACCCTTCATCTCATTTGTAACTACCTTTCTTTCAGAGTACTATTCAAAATGTCCCTCTTGGCATGTCTTTGGTCCAACCTCCTCATGCCTGCAGTTCCCAGTACCCTTTTCAAACTGGTGATGAGGCCAAAGAACTGCCATCCTTTTGAACTGTGGGGAGCAGGATGCCAGTGAACCATCCTTTCTTTTTCTTTCAGGCCAGGCTCTCACTGCAAAGATAGCTGGTAACACTGTAGGACTCACACATGTTCTCCTCATCTGGAAGCCAGATTAGTCTGTGGGGTAAAAACTAGAGAGGAGGATAGCTGTGCAGGACAGATGTTCTTTTCCATTCTTTGCCTCCATATTTCTCTTCCCTTCCAGCCCACCACTGCCAGTTCCAAACCTCTGCTTCTCAGCTGTTGATAAGGAATTTGTTGATAGGGGGATTAGAGCCTAGCAATCAGGTTTGACTTAAAAAGTGGGATTTATTGGGCAGTAGCAGCTGAATACAGAAATACATTTCACTGATTGTGTGAGTGGAGATAAAACTCAGTTCAAAGAAGGATTTTAATTTCTTCTTTTCTGGAAGCTGGGTGTTGATGAAGAAATAATCTGCACTTTCTCCTTCAGAAGGGAAGGGGGGGGTCACTCCTGTGATTCCATTCATCTGGGGCCTGAAGATAAGCCAGATGCACAGCAAACCTTATCACTCTGACATTTTTGTTTTCCAGGTTGTTGGCTCCCAGGCCAGAATCTTATATTCTGATCAGAGGGGTCGTGTGTCTATAGCTGTGGCCATTAATCGAGCAATTTCTGAAGGAAGGATTAAGGTTTGTCTTGTTTGTCTTGATATGGTCTGGTAATCGTGTTCAATATCTGAGACTGGGGTGGCAGGTGGGAAGGAAGAAACTTCAACCAGTGAGAGCAGAAGAGCCTGCTATTTACATGGGAATGGTGTTCTGTTAGCATGTAGTAGAGATCAGTCCTCTTCTCTGCCTGTCATCAGTATTGCACTATGTGATAGAGGAGAGATGGGTTCAGAAAATTGCTGAAATAAGCTACCTTTAATTTCATGCTGGGAATTTGCCTTTCTATTTGGGCATCTACAATCCTGTGATTTGCTGAAAACACAAGGCAGGGACTGTAGCTCCTTAGCAGTGCCCCAGAGCTTAAAATTAGCAAGAGACTGTGCACTCCTCAGTGCTGCTTTACCCTCTGTGCTTCACTTTCAGCCATATTATGGCTACAGGCAGCTCTGCAGTCAGTATTCATTTGCATTGCAAATATGCATGGAGAAAATCATTAAGCCTGATGCTGCCGTTGTAGTGCATGTGTAGTATCTTGCCTGTATAAAATCCCACTGACCCACATGTATTGGTGGTAAAAGCACATACTATGGGCAAGATTGTATAGGTATTTTCTAAGTTCTTAATGGGTGTTGTAGGTAGATGTACAATGTGACATTGTGGGAGGACCCAAATCCTGAAAGCACCAGTCAGTAACTATACCTGTGCCTTGCTGTGTGTAGAGCAGCATCAGACCAAGGCATTGTTAGTCACTCATCTCCATCTCCTTCACAGCTGGATTACAATTACACTTGTTAAAGGGGCAAACTCAAGTAAAACTTAGAATGGATTTCAGCTAGGAGAAGTCTGGTTTTTAGTACTCAGAAAATGTTTGTCCAAGTATTTCAAATGCTGTTGCCCTTTTTGGGGTTCAAAATGAACATCACACTAATCTAGTCTCAAAAAATAAACTTGACCAGACAGAGTGGTCCCTTGGAACTATGGCTGACAAGGTCAGACTCCCAGGCCCTTTGGATTTTGTTGCATCCTTTGTTTTTTCTACAAATCCCCATTCCTTCTCTTGCAAGCTGGGTGCTCATGTCTATTTTCAATGATTTTCTAATTCACTGTCAGCATAAAACAGAGCCAGCTAATTCCAGAGCACAGCACACCAAGAGTGAATTCACAGAATCATAGAAAGCCAGGTTGGAAGGGACCTCAAGGAAATTATTCTTGTATAACTCCTGTGTGTGGCAAATGATACTGAAGACCTGCAAGCTGATCTAGATTCCTACTGTCAGTTAAATCCCAGATCAAGAATGGACTTGTTTGAGCAGTATGAAATCAGAGATTTCCATTGCTAACTTATTTTTAGTCTTGAAGTCTTCTAAAATAATGAAGTTACTTTTCATTGCCCACAGCAAACAAGAACTGTTTTTAAATTAAGATTTTTGCATACTGAAATGTCTCTGAAATTTCAGGAAAGAAATGCTCAGATGAAATAACCTCACTGCTGCTCCTCCCTGACCTCCTTTGAGGATGCCATTGGCATAAAAACAGGCTCTTGTTCTTAGGTATGAAAGGATGGTGGCTTTGAACAGCATGTGAACAACTGCTTTATAATAAATAATAGCAGGCAGAGACAGTGTTTCAGGGGGCTTAGAGAGGACAAAGCTGAGGTTTGAGATGACAGACATGAATTCAGCAAATTATGAATCTTGGTAGCATTGATGGTCTGTGAAGGATTTCATTTTCTTGTCCTTGGTTTTTCCAGGCCCCAGTTGTCCTCAGCAGAGACCACCATGATGTGAGTGGGACTGACAGTCCTTACAGAGAAACGTCAAATGTTTATGATGGATCAGCCTTTTGTGCAGGTCAGGAGAGCAGCTGAGGTTTTTCTGTCCAGGCAAGCAAGAAAACTGCTTGAAAAGCTAAATTGGGTTTTTATGCAAGGCCTAAAAAATGTTTCTGTTTAGCTCTTTAATGCCAATTAATCAGATTTCCTGAGAAGCTTTGTGGGATTGAATAGTGATACTGACATGAATGTAGAGCTAATTAAATAGGAGGGGTCAAGAACAATGCTGAAAATTCAATGAAGATGCACCTGATTTACTTGAATGTAAACGGAGAAAAATCTACCTCAGGATTTTATCTTCTGTTTGATTTTTAATTTTGCACCTCACTCTTTCAAAGAGGTGATCTGAGCAGAATTCCAGCTGCATTTCCTTGGGATCCACAAAATCAAAATCAGGTCTGTAATGTTTTGCTTAAAGCAAAAAGATTCACAGCTGCTTTCATTTCCTAGCTTGAGGACTCCAGCAAACAGTCTGGGGTTTCTGAAAGGAACTTTTCTGGTCATAAGGGAACATACTTTGATAGTGAAAGTATAAGAATGGAAGTCAGGTGTTCTGGATTAGACTCCAAGCCTTGTTGCTCCCTTACATTGTGACTGTGGGCAGCTCATGTAGGTTTGCTATACAAAAGGAGCCTTTAATTCTGCACATCTGACCTGAGCTAGCCAGACTCTGCTTTTAAATGTGTGAAATGTTGCTGTAGAAAAGTAAAACCAAGAAATATCAGATTGGAGACCTGGAAAAATGTGTGAAATACTAAGCAATTTTTAACCTAAGTCTTCCTCAATTTTCCATCCATAAAGTGGAAATCATGATAATAGCTTTTGCCCAGCAGTGTTTCCTCATGTTAGGAGCTGACAATCACAAAGTGGCTTGAGATTGAAGGATACAAGCTGCTGTAGAAGGAGAAATTATGATACAGGTAGCTAAGCATATTGAATTACTTCCATTATGGGAATTCATAATAGAACCAAATTATGGCTCAATTTTTAAGAATAAAAGTTCCCTGCTATCTTAACTGGATTTCCTGATGCAATTAGGCTTTTAGCTGTATCTATCAGTCCCACTTGAACACTTCTTGAGTATGTTGGCTAGTTCTAACAGGCCAGATGGATAGATGCCTTAAATACTGTCCGGTTCTGACAAACTGTGAGAAAATACTGCAGCTGCACTAAGAAGAGGAATCCAATGTAATGTCTCCACCAAAGGGCTTGGCAACACAAGTAAACCTCAGGCAATGCCCTCAGAATCGGGCAACAGCAAGAAGGCTTGCTAAAACCCTATTGCTTATCATGCTGTGTCTTTTTCTTTGCATTTTGTGGTTGACATGAACCATTTACTTTCTCCAAAGGCTTATCTAAAGCCTGTTGACCATTGATTTCACTGGTCTTTGAAACCAGGCCTAATTCTGTTTTACCAGATGAGCCACTGGAGGTCTTCCTCTCTCCCTTCTTTCCTGTTGTTTTGAGATCCCATTTCAGCTGGTTCAGGTGAAATTGGCTCTTCTCTAGCACACAAGAATTTTCCAGAGTGTTTGCCCACCTTATTTTGTTTTACAATGAGTACCTCAGCCTGATGCTTGGCAAACATGGGTCATCACTGCTCTGCAAAGTGGATTTCAGCACAGATATTTGCAGAGATAGTGACTTTTATTGAAGGCAAGGAGCAGCACGTTATTCTGTCATTAGTCCACTTGCCATGCTTCTTGTCCAACCTCCACTCTGATCATGCTAGGGACTGAGGAGCAAAACTCCACATTTTAGCATATGGGGGATTCTGATCTCTCCCATTTCCTCTTGACAGCCCTGTAATTATGATAATTGGGTTATTACAGTGACATAATGCCAGATAAAAGATGGCATAATGGGGCTTCTGACAGGATTTAACATAAATTAGTGCTCAAGTAAACTCATTTTTCTGTCAGACAAGTAACTACTGTGGGTCTGAAATGTGGCTGGTGGGGATATTGTTGTTTGTCTCATTTTTTGTTGTTAAAAGCATAGCAAATGATCTATTAAATCTGTCTTGAATTCATTGTGGACAAGTGTTTTAAGTAGATTTTACCCTCTTACCTCTGCACGTACCTCTTTCCACCTGAAGCATCCCAGAGGAGAGGTTTGTTTTTCTCTCCACCATGAGGAAGTATCTCCCAGTTGAGGAGTGGTAGGTTCTCCAGCTGCTTGGATTGGATCACAAATGCAGAAAGCACCAGGCTACTCACAGACCATTGTGGCGTTGTCACTTGCTCTCTCCAGAGTAGGGGCAGAGATTGGGAAGAAAATCTCTCTTACCTGTTTCTCCCAAGAGTGAGATGTTTGGTGTGTATCTATGACAGAAACTGTGAGCAAGCTCTGCCTCCAGCACTGTCTTCACACAACCGAAGTCAAGGTGTTAGTGGAAAGGGTGAACAGTACAACAAAACCATGACTGCAGCATGTCAGCCCTAACCCCTTTCCTCTCCTTCTAGACATGGCAGTGCAAAACTTTGTAGGAGATGCCTTCAGAGGAGCCACCTGGGTTGCACTGCACAACGGTGGTGGAGTTGGCTGGTAAGGACTTGTTTGTTTCTAAAGGTGGACTCTGAATCCTGTTATCACCACTGTGTGTGTGTGGGGGAGGAGAGACAGGAGGGGAACTGCAGAAGAGACTTATTACTGGAGTAATACAGTGTTGTGGTCATGGGAAGGATGGGTTTGGAGACAAGGATTTGTCACAATGTAAAAAGTGTGGTGTTGTAGGAGGCTTTTGAAATGAATGCCTATATGTCTAGAAAAAAGTGTTTTGGATATTGGCCATACCACAGGCTGAAGAAGTTAATTTGCTGAACCAGGAGAGTCTGCTGTAGTCTTTTGGAAAAGATCCTGCTTTCAAAGTTGTCTTCACACGTGCACAGCCAGAGTGTTAGTGGATGGATTATGTTTAGGTTTCCTCCTAAGCTGTATTTAAATCTGTGACCTTAGGACCCCAATATAAATGCTCGTGTGCTAAAGTGCAACAAGGGGTTATTGATACAAAACAGCTCAGGTGCCAGCAAACCCCCCAGGCCTTTCTTCCCTTGCATGTGCTTGGTAGGATAAAAGACCACAGCCAAATAAGGACTGGATTAAACACCATCTTTACATAAGATGCAGAACTAAGAGAAATGCCTAAACTGAGAAGCAGAATGAAAGGAATATTACACATGGAGAGGGAAACTGATCTCCATCATGTACCACTAAAGGGTTACTCTGGATTGGCAGAGATATAGAGACTTTCCAGCAAAGCCTCTCCCATTTACAGTCCTATCTTCATCTGGTGGTGTCACCAGCCAAAAGGGACACAACCCTCTATTAAACACTGCAGTGAACCCTCCTGCTGCCCTGTTCCACCCAGCTCTGGTACATGCCAACAACAGCGAGCCAAAGAACTTGTAGCAGATGTTATCCTCAGAGACATTTGATGATACTTGTTACTCAACTGGATGAACTGCATCTAGAAAATATTCCCTCAAGTCAGATGGAGAATTCCCTTTCCCAGACAGTAATTCCTTTGATTTCAGAGAAGTAACTACTGAATAGAAGGCACATGAGAGCAGTGGGGTAAGAAAGCTTTCTGAGGGCTCTCATACATGGAGTGGAAATTTTACCTTTTTTCAGTTACAACAAGCACCATGGCCAGGGTTTTATTCACAGCTTCCATAACTCTGAATGGAAAATACACACCAGAATATCTTCTTACACTGGTCATCTCAGTCTCAGGTTCTAAAGATAGCAGCAGACTAGTTCTGTCTGAATTGCCTTAGCTGAGTTTAGACTTTTAAAATATTTGTTTAGGAAATACAAGCAAAGAAAATAACTTTCCACTACATGTTGTGCAAAGTATTCAGAATATTTTAATGATAATTATAATTTAGAATTGCTAAAATAATTGCTTGTGCTGTGAATGCTCTGTGCATTGATGATGCTTAAATCAAAGGGTACAACCAATCTTATTCCCTATCTGTCTCTTGCCCCTGTAAGGCAAATCCCTCCTGCATGTTTCTAGCCCTCTGAGCAATTCAGGGAAAGGTCAGTGGAATGATGAGACTGACCTTTCTTCTGGAAAACTGGCACTGGCCATGCTGCAATTTCAGTTATGTTGTTTCTTAAGTGGAGTTAGGTCATTAGAAAGAAGCTTTTCCCCAAGGCAAAGCAGAGGTGGTGTCATTAAAGTAATGCATCAGAAAATTAGCATGTGGCTATTCACTGAAATTAAACTATTGATGGGAAACCAGGGCTTAGTTGTCCTTTTTGACATTTTCTATGGCTGCTGAGTGCCTTGGCATTGTGGAAGAGTATTTGCTCACCTTGTTCTTGGGAGCAGTCATAGCCCTCTGTGACTAAATTACTGTGCTTCAGTGAAGAATGTGGAGCCTGAAAATTAGTCCTGTCTCTGCATGAGCTTTAATAAGCCACCATGCTGAGATTCAGATGTGGTAACAACGTCATGTCATTAGATGCAGTGGCCTGGAGAGGCCCCAAACCAGGGCACACAGGTAGCTTTGCTCGGCTTAACTAATTATGGCACCATCCTGGCTAGTTAAAGGGCTGCACCCCTTTGCCTTCTAAAGAGAAAGAGGAATAATTTAAAGGTGTAAAAGAAGCAAAACACCCCCCCCAACCATAGCAAACTACTTTTTTTGCCTGGAAGCGATAGATGCCTTTAGATTTTAGCTCTAGAGAGCTAAAAATTTAGCTGACTTTGCAATAAAGACATGTCCATGTGCTTGATAAAATCTTCTTGTCATCAGCCAATTTGGAAACATGAGAGTGCACATGGAGGCTTCTATTTATAAACAAATACATGTAATAAGAGAGAAATCAAGTTGTCACTTGATTTGCAAGTTTCTGCTTAGGGAGTTCAGAAATGGCAATTACACTGTGTTCAGCTTCCATCCCTCCCTGCATTACTGGGCTTGCCTGGAACTGTCACATCTTCCCTCCAACACTACAGAAATGCCATTTACCTGCTGTGACTTTTCTGTGCCACAGCCTTGTGGGGCAAACAGAAAAAGTAGGATTAATATTTATTTAGCTGGAATCTGCATCACATGTGCTGTTAGAGAGACTTAAGATTAACATAGTCTTGACTATAATTACAGCAAATGAATGTTATTCATTTCTTGCTGCCTATTTACTTGCACGGGAATGTATGTTAGCACGAAGCCTGGGTAACCTGTAATAACAAAAAAGGCAGAAGCAATTTAAGAATAGAACTGGACTGTTGACAGTGTGACATCTTGATTGTGAGAGAGGCCTTGTTTTCTTTGATCACCTTAGGAGACGACATCTGGAAATTATAGGAGGTAGCTTAGGTCAAAATGTCACATGTTTCTTTAATTACCTGAAAATGTGACCCAATGGTAATGAAGGCAGAGAGCTCCCCTTTAAAAGTGAGAGGCTTTTGCTAGAAAATCCGTCCTAACCAACATTGGCATTTAATTTATGAGTGATTTTTAGACAGTAGAACAGATTCTGATGAGTGATTCTGATTTACACTGGAGTAATGCCAAGGGAATAGATGGAGAGGCTCTAAATTTATGGAGTGCAAGTGAGATCAGATGCTTGCTGTTCATGCCTAAGCTTCAAAGGTTGCTCTTTGGGATGCTGTGCACAAGGGGAATCTTTGCCACTGAAAGGACATCATCTTCCTGCGTGGAATATCTTTATTAAGCACTAGTCCAGAGGTCTGATTTTCTTACTGTCTGGTATTGCCCATAGACTGTCTTGAAGTGTGTTTGTATTGTGATCCTAATTGCACTGCAATGACATCATTGATGTTCCTAAGTGTATTCTACCTTGGTACTACTTGGATTTCACACAATAAAAGGATTCTGGGAATTAAATTCCATGCTAAAAAGTCTTTACAGTGGCAATCAAAAAGAAACATTTAATTTGAAGAGTCAGACCTTACAATAGTCAAATATCTCAACTGAAAACATGACTCCTTCAAATTTTCCTGCTAAAGATGATAAACTGATTAATTTGCCAACATTCTGCTGTGAGAACTGTCAGTTTCAAGAAACCTACAGAGAATGTATTTGTAATAATGATTTATCTAATAATGAAGTGGAGGGAATTCACAGAATGGTACCGTGATGGTGAGGTCCAGAGCTCTTAAGTTCCTGGTCAGGTAGGTGACAGGGTCCCACTTAGCACACAGGCAGTGCATATAATTAATGAAAGGGAATTAACATAATGTAACATCATTGAATTGAAAATGAGAAAATGTGAGTTCTGGTTTCAGAAAGTAGATCTCAGGCCTGTGAGGCTCCAGTATATCTTTATTTCCCCATTTCCTGAAAATCTCAAGTTACTGCTGGAAAATACACAGTAAGAAACTCTATTCCTGGACTGGAAATCACCCAGCTCCTGTCTGATTTGTGGGTATGTCTGCTGTTATTCTATGTAAATTTTTTAAACTTATTAACTATAAAACACAGAGGACAAAATCCTGCCTCCAGGGATCTCCATTAGTTGTCTTTCGTAGCATGTGGTGGTGTATGATCTGCCTGTCCCTCAGGTACTGCTGATGCTGAGTTCTATGTCATGTCACAACTCTCATAGATCTATAGCAACAGATAATTATCCAACTGCATTCACCATTATTCACCATATGCAATGAAACAGAAACTTGAGCAGGGCAGACACAGCAAGTCAGACAAGATGTTTTCCCTGCATGTTTTTCCTTTCCTTTTAAAACCAGGCTGGTATTTCTCCTAAGTTAGTTTGAACATATTTCTGCTCTTCTTCTGCCAATAAGTCTGCTTCCTGAAAGGTTGGCACTGATGCCTTTAAACATGGATGTTTCTCATACAAAATGAATGAGTGTTTCTGAAATGATGGAGGCAGATGTGCATTAAGTGGTGGTTAACACTTTTTAAATAAAATACTTATGCTCTCTCATTTGTCCTCAGAGAATATAAATAGATCCATCTGTCTGCTTCAATAAGCACACATTCTCCTCATGATCCTCTCTATACAGCAGGCTTTAATGTAGCAAACATGAATAGCTTAACCTTTCAAAATACCCTGAGATAGGGAAGTTCCCAGCCCATCAGGAGTGCTGGCCTTTCTTAACTTGTTTCTAGAGCTAATATAGTTTGCAGTCCTCAGGACATGTAGCCCAAGCTTAATTTTTGGCACTCCTGCTTGGAACAGATACCGACTGTTAGCTGAGCATTACAGGAAAGATGGAATAGGTTTGTTGCAGGTCAGGAAACAAGACTTTTGCCACGAGAATTTTTTTTGTTGTAAGTATAAAAGGTCAGTGATAGTGTCTCTATTCAGCACTATTTCTATGTTCTCATCCTTTTTTCCAGTGCAACTGAACAAACTCACTCTTGTGAATTTTATGGCATTGGTTTGAATTATTTTAATTCTCTTCCATTTGTATTTTTTAGGGGTGAAGTGATCAATGGGGGATTTGGCCTTGTTTTGGATGGGTCTAAAGAGGCTGAAGAACGGGCGAAGATGATGCTCAGCTGGGATGTTTCCAATGGAGTAAGCAAAACTCATTATATTTGTTCCCTTTAATATCTTCCTCTGGGACTATGCATGTTTAGGTACCCAGGTTCCAGTGCTCAGTGCTCAGACAGGAGTTTTGGGGATCTGACTTTTTGTACCCCAGAAATAGTCCTAATGGGCTGAGTGACTCATTCTGTTCACTTCTTCTAGTATGGGTGATTGTGAGTGTGATTTCTCTAGCGTCAACAAGTTGGTTGTTTTTCCTCCAACAAAATTCAAAGGACTTTAAATCCATACGAAAGGCTGAATAATTCTTTGGGTAATGTGTGGGGATCACCTTGCCTGACCTTACTCAGTGTAAGCCAAATATTTTCCTCATCTCAGTGCAAGTTTCATTTTTTAAGCAGAAAGGGAAGCATGCTTATGATAACTTTTAGATATGTTGGCATTGTTGCTTGCCTACATAACAAAATTGACAACTATATGAACTTTATCTTGTCAATTTCTATTCCTAACTACTAGATCTAGCTATCTTGAAGGACATGTAATTTCTGTGCCAGGTTGTCCAGCCCTTGCTACCATTAGGGTTCTTGCATGCTATTAGTGTCTGTTAGATCCTGTCTGGGTTTAAGACTAGGATCTCACCTCTGAAGTGGCAGAGCTTATGATTCAGTACTTGCAGGGAACTAAATCAACAGGACATAGTGATGCACAGTCCAATTAAAGGACAGAACCTGTTGTGTTTCTGTCACACAACTTCACAAGGACCTGATGTGTTGAGAGAGCTCCTTGCCAATGCTGACATGATCTCTTCTGTTTTACTTCTCAAGAGATTTGCAGAATTCCTCCTTGCCTTATGCCTAAACATTTTTTTTCCTCCCCATGGAATGACTGAGGATAGAAGAGGAACAATTTGCATATCCTAGATTTGCCTGTCCCAGATCTGAAATAATACATTAGTAAAATGTGAAGGAAGAAGGAGGAGCACAGCTATATTCATTTGTAGATTAGAATAATGAAGCCAAACCCTTAAAAAGCACTGCATATCAGAGACAGCCTATTAAAAATACAATTAATATTTGCTGCTGATTTATTGCAAGCAAAATTTCCACTCCTCCACACACATGTTGAAAAAGGACAGTCTGAAAATGCTACCCATATCATATACAAGACTGGAAAGAAACTGAAGTGCACCCTTGAAAGTATACTGCCAGGAACAGTCACAGATGAGTGGCAGGGAAACTGAGTTTTTTATTTGAAAGGTCATTCTTAGCTGTTATTGCTATAGATCAGCTTTTTATTAGCCTTACATTAATCATATGCTTCAATCTTTTGTTAAATTGAAACCTAAGTCATTTCTTTCTCAAGCAATTTTGAGTCTGAATATTTCAGACACTGATTTGCAATTCATAATACAGATTTTTAAGGCATTGAATACAGGGAAGGATTTATTTCCTGTATGCCAAACCTTGACCTTTTTTCATGTGGGAATCTTGGTTGTACACAGATCAAAAAGCAGAGCTTTGCTGTTGAAAGAGGGGTTTACCAGTTCCTTGTCTGTCCCTGGAGTTTCAGCCTTATGTCCTGGCAGAGAATTTGGCTCCTCGATTTCAGTTTAAGAATGCATTGAGTGACATTCCTTTTAAAAATATTTATCCCACTACAAAAACATCAATTGCTTAAATCATGCTGTTATCTAAAGCAAGTGCTAGTTTTATAGAGTGCACCATTATTTTTACTGAGGGCATGTTGCAAAGTTTGTAAGGTACCTGGTTCTGCCAGTGTCACCTGCCCGACACTACATTTCTGCATGGAAATGTACCAAGTCCATCCAAACGTTACTCATAAAAACAAATCAGGTATTATAAAAGTTACCATAAGGAAACAAGGAATTGGCAGAGGGTTGGAAGACTTATTATAATTAAATTGGGTGCCAGTGTTTGCACAAATGTTGTGTAAGATGGATGTGGCAAGAGAAATGTACGGTTTTTACACCCTTTGGTTTTCTGGTCTGACAGGTCGCCAGACGCTGCTGGTCGGGTAATGACTATGCTTATGAAACAATCTGCCAAGCAATGAAAGAGAATGCCACCCTGAAGGTGACTCTGCCTCACAAGGTGGTGGATGAGAACATATTGGAGCAAGCCCTGAAACATTAGTGGTATTCCAAATGCAATATTGTCCTTGCGGAGCTATTTGAAGTTCCTTTCTTTATCCTAATTTTGCTCTCTGGCCAAATGATAAAGCCTTGCAAATGTCTCTTCCATGTGAGTTCTTTTTTTTTCATCGTTAACTTGCTCATGGGGAAAGTCTGTGTCTATGTCACGTCCACTGATGTCAGGAACAGTCTTTTCACTAGCATATTTGGAACAATCTTTGGGGTAAGAAACTATTCATTGCAAGGAAAGGGACTGGAATTTTTTGTTCATGAAAAGTCAAATAAAAAAAAGTAATCCACTTATTTGTGGTAATTTGTAAATTAAGGAGGATCTTAGGTCTGGCAGATCAAATGTGGAATGGGAATTGAAACTCTTTATTCTAGTTCAGAGTCTGCTGCCACCAGCAGACAGCCATGAAATCCAGTAGCCAAATGCGTGAGTGTGCAAAGAAACGTTTCCACTGGTGGAAGATGAACTGATACCACATGTGCTAGTCTCTGGCTTTTCTATATTGCCACAAAAGTGTTTGGTGATCACAGTAGGAAGAAAGATCCACTGTGCCCGGCTGGCACAGCTAGTCTGCATGTGTTTTTCTCTGACAAGTTTCTCCCACTCTCCCACTTCTCCCACTCTCACAAGTGGGAACAGAATGTGGTGCCAGGAAATGGGTGGAAAAGCTTGAGGGCATCAAGTACTAGACCATTTCCAAACATCTTACAGCAAGGCCGGGAAGAAATGGAACAACTTGTGATCAGTTAGTGTGAGCCAAATTCTGCATTAGCTCGAGATGGTGCCATTCTGCTGATCCAGGTATGTGTATTTTGCTGCCTCACGACAAGGACTTTGTTCTTTTGTAGAAGCCCATTGTACTTGAGCAGCTTCTAAATGGATGGAAACCTCCAGAAAACCTAGGTCCTTAGTGCTGGTTAGTGGTTTTTAATGAAAAAAGAAAATAACCAACAACAAACCAACCATGGGCTACTCACCCTTTGGATGTGAGAGGTCCAATTAGTAAAGAACTATAACAATGATCATGTAGACTTTCCTTCTGGAAGAAAACACAGCTGAAGTGAAACAAACTAAAGCACCAAAGACAGGACAGTGTGGGCTTCCTTCACACAGAACTTGATTATAAAGAAAAAGAGAGATAGAAAGGTCTTTTTAGTCTCCCTTCCTATTCCTGGGAAGAGTGAGGAAAGCCCAGAAGGCTGTGTCCAGATGCAACTGAAAGGATGCATATTTTGCAACTGAACTTACCAATATATTTGTATTAACAGTAACTGAAGTATTTTGTTATTTTACATGCACATCTCTATATATGTGTATAAAAATTATTCTGAGCTATCATGTCTTATGTAAAGCCTCTCACTCAGAGATGACCACAGAGCAGCAGCAATCCCTGCCCTGGTGTGCACGGGGTATTACTGGACTTGATCCGTCCTGTTCCTTGGTCTCCTTGGCACTGTATGCATTACCTTTGGGAAGGGAAAGGGTAAACCTGTGTTGGCTGCTGCAGATGAGGTGTGATGAGCTGCAGTCCTCAGGGCTGGGTGGACTCAAAGGATACAGCTGCTAGATTGGTCCTTGCCAGGTAAGCACATTCTGCAATGCTGTGTTTTTCCTGGTGCTGAGTAAAGGAAACCATTCATTCTGAATCACAAATCAGTTCTTTACCCTGTTCACGTACTGTGTATGTCTCCAGATGAATAGTGAGAGTCTGGCATCTGCTCGTAACTGAACCTTCTGTGAAGTGCAATCTGCAGTTGATTGGAATTGCTTTATGTTGTGGAAAAAACTGCCAACATCACCAAGTTACATGACTGAGATGTGAGGAGTTGTCAGCCAGATTTGACAACTCTTACTTTAACATATGTTATGCATTACCTATCATTAATAACCACACTGCTCTGGGTCCAGAATTAGTATCTTGGTGTTATACAAAACCACTCTAGTCTTCATAGCTCAGCAACACTGGGATACTGTTTTGTCAAGAGGAACAACCAGAAAATACACACTGGCTTTTCTTTACTAAAGAACATAGAGCTGCTCAGTAGATTTAATCCTGAGTTGAAAATCAGCCAAAGACAAAAGGTTGAAGAAATATTCATTTATTAATTCTTCGTCTTTGTGTTGTTTAGCACTGTGGCAGCTGTCAGCATGTTCACTTTGTTTTCATCCTTGTAGCTTTACAGACCAGAGGACATAACCTTGAAAGTATGTCTGGATGTAATGCCACTCAGGTCCCTGGGATTTTATAATGCTGGACTGCCTGCAGGGAGACATAGAACTTGCATGTATGAGCACTACACAAGAGCTACTGGTTGAATTTCAAATTATAAAGTCTTTATTAATGAAGTAGCATGAGTAAGGTAAAAGGAGTGACAGGCAGTGAATTGATGAACAGTTGGTCATATTTGTGACTATTCACTGTTGTTTATTTTAATTATGTAGTATATATAGGTATGTATATACATTTAAATCTACTTTAGTCTTTTAGCAGTGTTTCTCAAGTGTTTAATAAACGTGAACTGGCTGAGGTTTACAATATTTTTGGGAGGCTACAGTAACCTGTTACTGCCTGGGATAAATATTTGGTGGTTTCCAGCACATAGAACTAAGAAACAAGCCCAATGAGAAGATTGCCCTTTCTGAGCTCTGCTGAGCCTCTGTTGTATCTGTTCCCTGCTTCTTTGCAGAGAAGCTGGGACTGTGAATGGGCTGTTGTTCTGTGAGGATGCTGATTTCTGTTTTAGGTAGCTGACTGCACTGCTGGACAAACCCAATACAGGGAGAGCAGCCTTCAAGCTATCCACCTGTAGGTATTGCATCAGTCAGGTTGAGGCAGTGGGTATAGAGGGAGTGAATTTCTGTAGAGAAGTCTCAAGTTTGCCACAGGCTGAAGCATGTTTCTTGGGACTCTTGGTACCTTGATGCTTTCCTCAAAATGTAAAAATTTATTCCCAAAAGCTTTTGCCTGGTTGCAGACAGAGGCAAGACCTTGGTGATGAAGGGTAATTAATGCAGAACACTTGTATGTCTGTAACTACAGTGCTTTTCAAAGGTATGAAGCTGGTGACATGAGACAGTAGCTCTCCTGGTCAGGGCTTTGTTGAACCTCTCCAGGATGTGTCAAACCTAAGGCATTTGTGCCTTGATTTTATTTTCTTTTTTCTCCAAGTTTGACATGCTTCAGCTAGGGATGCACCTAAGGTCCTCAGCAGAACTTACTTTTCCCAGGAACATGAAGGAAGGTACTGCAAAGACCTCCCTAGGGAGACCAGGATGGCTGGGGGTTGCCAAGAACAGGAATGATCCACCCTCAGTGACAGCAGCGGGGTAAGGGGGATTTCAGAGGCAGCTGAGCTCAAGCACCCAGAGGCTTCAGACCCAGTGCAGGTGGCTGTGAAGGTGCACAGTGGAGCTCTGGATGTACCTGCAGCTCTGTGGCAATCACGGAGCTCTGGATGTACCTGCAGCTCTATGGCGATCATGGAGCTCTGGAGGTACCTGCAGCTCTATGGCGATCAGTACCAGCTGTCCCTGAGCTGAGGGTGCCCGGCCAGCAGTTTCCCATCCTTGCTGTTACAGATTTGATGCAAAATTTCTCAGAGGAAAGGGGGAATAATTTGCTGAATGGAAGGATGGCAGCACCCTCTGCTGGGGCTGCTCATCGGGTCTCCCAGGAGGAGCAGGAGAAAGTCAACGGGATCATTTTCCCTTTTCCTGAAGTACCGCAGTGCCGGAAGGCAGCTGAACGTTCTCCCAAAGAAACTTTGGACCAAGAATGGGAAAACTCTCATGCACGAGATGATTTTGCAGGGGGTGTTGCCTGGGTTCAACTGCCTGCTCTGGCGCAGCTGCTCCCTCGATATGAACAGGACAAAGCAACCCTGGAAAAATGCCCCGATACTGAACTTCTTCGTCTTCTGGCCCTCTCCCCTCGGAGCGCAGGTAAAGGTGCAAGCTGGGCTGCCGCAGCCTCCCCCAGGAGCGGGGAAGCAGCCGGGGCAGCTCCGCCCCGTCCGCGGCTCCGCGTTCCGGGTTTCCCCGGCCCCTCCCGGGCCGCTCCCGCTCCGCAGCGCCAGGCTCCGGGTTTCCTCGCCGGCCCGAGCCAGCCCCGCCCCGCGGCTCCGGTTTCAGCCGCTGCTACAGGGACCCCCAAGATGGAAACGCAGGGGCTGCCCGCCGCGGAGGCGGCCCGGGCCCGGCCCGGCGCCCAACATGGCGGCCCCGCCGCGCCGGCCGCCGCCCAGGGCCGCCCGCCGCCGCCGCCCGACTGGGAACCGGCCGCCGCCGCCTCCTCCGCCGCCAGCACCGCCGCGTCGGGCCTCTACGTGAGCTTCCCGGTGCTGCTGGTGGAGGAGAAGCCGGAGTCCGGCGGCAGCCCGGCGCCTAGCCCCTGCGCGCCGCCCGCGGGGCCCGCGCCCGACAACGACGGACTCCTGCTCGTTTTCAACGTGGTGCGCGGCGCGGCCGAGGCCGGCCCGGGCGGCGGCGAAGCGGGGCGCGCCCAGCCCGGCCCGCCGCCCGCCGAGCCGCCGGAGGAGGCCTCTAGCTCGGCGCCGCCGCCGCCTCCTCCTCCTCCCCCGCCGCCGCCGCCCTCGCTGCCCCCCGCCGATGGCGAGGGCGGCGGCGGGGCGGAGGACGGCTCCTTCTCGGGGACCATCACCATCAACAACCAGAGCCTGGTGGTGCGCATCGAGAACGGCGTCCTGACGCTGGGGCCGGGCGCCGAGCAGGCCGCGGGAGCCACGCCGCCGCCGCCGCCGCCCGCCCCGCTGCCGCCCCCCGCTGCCGCCAGCCCCGCCGAGCCGCCGGGCGGGCCGCGGCCGCGCTCGCCGCCGGCTTTCCCCTGCCCGGAGCCGCGTTGCGGTGAGGCTTTTCCCCGCAAGCAGCAGCTGCGGCTGCACCGCCTTTCGGCGCACGGCGGTGGCGGGGAGGACGGGCGGGGCTCGGCGGGAGCGGCGGCGGCGGGGGCGGCTCGGCCTTTCGGCTGCCCGGTGCCGGGCTGCGCTTGGTCTTTCGCCACGGCCTACAAGTTGCGGCGGCACCTGCACTCGCACGACAAGCTGCGGCCCTTCGCCTGCGCGGCGCCCGGCTGCACCAAGCGCTTCACCACCGTCTACAACCTGCGGGCCCACAGCCGCGCCCACGAGCAGGAGGCGGCGCACAAGTGCGAGGCGTGTGGGCAACGCTTCCCCAGCGCCGCCCGCCTCGCCGCCCACCGCCGCCGCAGCCACCTGGAGCCCGAGCGGCCCTACCGCTGCGACTTCCCCGGTAAGCCTCCGGGGCTTGCTGCCCGCCCATCCCTTTCCCCAAGTATCGCTCTCCCGGGTCAGGGTGGCGTCGCTGCCGTGGGATGTGCTCAGCTCGCTCTCCATCCTTCCTGGCCCTCCTGAGCCTTTGTGTTGCCCCCCCCGGGGTTTGGGGAAGGCGCCCGCCCCAGGTCACCTCAGGTCTCTAGGGGGAAGGTTTGTGAGCTGGAGGATGCCGTGTCTTCACTGGTCACCTTTCGTGTGGCTTTGTGCTGGTGTGGTGAAGCGAAGTCATAGCTCGAGTCTTCAGTGGTAGGCCTTAAATTGGGCTCTATGTGTTTTGCTGCCCAGCTTGTCTAAATAATTGTTATCCCTGAGAGTAGTGACCTCATCAGTGTTTACAAATTTGTAAAGGGTGAGTGTCAGGAGGACAGAGCCAGGCTTTTTTCAGTGATGTCCAGTGATAGGACAAGGGGCAGTGGATGCAAACTGGAGCATAGGAGGTTCCATGCGAATATCAGGAAGAACTTCTTTCCTGTGAGAGTGACAGAGCCCTGGGACAGGCTGCCCAGAGAGGTTGTGGAGTCTCCTTCTCTGGAGACATTCCAAACCCACCTGTGTGATGTGCTCTAGGGGATCCTGCTCTGGCAGGGGGGTTGGACTAGATGATCTTTCCAGGTCCCTTCCAACCCCTGGGATTCTGTGATTCTGTAATTTAGGATTTCACGGTTGCATTTTTCTGTGTGCCAGGATGCAATATCATGGAAAAGGGATCGTAAAAGTCCCTCACTGAAGGTTGGGAGGGAGAAAGAATGTAGTTTTCCTACTTCAGTTTTGTGTCAAGCTGGTGCACCGCTTCCGTCTCCCCCCCAGGGTGCGAGAGAACGTTCATCACCGTGAGTGCGTTGTTCTCCCATAATCGAGCCCACTTCAGAGAGCAAGAGCAGTTCTCCTGTTCGTTCCCTGGCTGTAACAAGCAGTATGACAAAGCCTGCCGGCTGAAAATCCACATGAGGAGTCACACAGGTATTCACGAGGGTGACTTGTATCGGGGGAAGTACATGGAAGGTAATATCTGGAGAGTGGGCTTCAGTTCACTGGAAAAACTGGAAGTCTAGAAGGGAGAAAGGGTGCCGTGGGTTATCTGAAGTCAGTAAAAATGCTTTATTCCTGGCCTTTTTAGGTTCAGACTGCTGAATGAACTTGACAGATAAAAAGTAGCTACAGATGTGGAAAGCTGTGGCTTTTAGCGTGTGAACTCTGTTCAGAAAAATTATCCCAGCTCTGTTCCCAAATTCATCGACATTCACAATATTGTGTGAATTCTAGTCTTGGTTGAAACAAACAGCTTAAAATCTCTCAAAACTTGTGGGATGTGCATACCAAAGCTTGGAACAGCAAGATGAATTGCAACTTAGACAAGCACTTCTGATGTGCAAGGACCACTACAATCTAGCCTTTTAATGTTTTAAGGGCAATTGTGTGTGCTCTGTACTGCCCTCTGTACTGCCCTTTGTTATCGTGGGTTTATGGCTTTACAGTGTGGAGGTTTTATTTTTGGTTGTTTTTTTAAAAGCAATTTTTTAAAGTGAAAACTCATAAACTTAATGGAAACCAACTTTACGTGCTACATATTGTAATCAACGTGTATCACATGTCATGTAAATGGGAAATAACATTTCAGTTGTGCTTCTGTTTTGAATAATGCTCTTACTGATGATTGAAGCACCTGCAAGATATCTCAGATTAGCAGGAGATGGATTGATAATTACCTGTGCTCCCTAATGCATAGTGGAAGATGCAATGGCTTTGAGTAGAAGAAGGCTCTGTCTGAGAGGGAAGGAGCACAGGACCGTGCAGTGAATTGCAGGAGGGGGTGGCTGAATCTTCTTGTCTTTAATTCAATTTAACCAGCCTTTGAGATTTTGTAGTAGCAGTCTCTATTTTTGTATTAGTTTATTAACAAAACCTTTCTTTGCTTAAGGTGAAAGGCCTTTTATCTGTGACTTTGAAGGTTGTGGCTGGTCTTTCACCAGTATGTCCAAGCTGCTGAGACATAAAAGGTAGCCTTTTCTGGTTATACTGTTCCGAGTCACTTGCTCTTTGTTTGTGTTCCTTCCAGTAATTAAAGCAGCAGTTAATCATGCCAATGGCAATTTCCTTCCCTTGTAGGAAACATGAAGATGACAGGAGATTTATGTGCCCAGTAGAAGGCTGTGGGAAGTCCTTCACAAGAGCAGAACACTTGAAAGGCCACAGTATAACTCATCTGGGTACAAAACCATTTGAGTGTCCAGTAGAAGGTATTACTCCACTTCTTCTATGTGTTAACTGGTAATTTATGTGTATGTTACCAAACGCTTGCTTGTGTCTTTCCTAAACATAAACTTGTTACAGAATTGCAACAGTTTAGAGTAAGTTTACTTGCAGAGTTTGAAGAAGCAAAACTAAACAGAAGACTTTGTAACTGAATGAGTGATCATTCTCAAATTTATGTATTGCAGAGAAGATACTGGTTCATGCTCTAGGAGGATTTTTCTTTTTTAGCTTATTTTTTCTTTCTGATGGACAGGACTGCCTTGTTCTGGAAAATCCTACTTCTGATGGTCAGTTTCTGTAGCTCAGCTTTTTCACTTGATTCATCAAAAGAGGTGAAAAGTGGTCCTATGCAACACCTTCAACGCCACGTTTTGTTGTTGTGACACATCATCTGGAGTGTTCAGTGGTTGTGCTGTGGTAGCCTCTGCTGATGGATGGGGGATGGCTGTGTGAGTGGGGTCTGTTGTGGGCATAAGGGGTCCATGCTGGTGCTCTGTGGGATTCTTACCCCTACCTCCATCACTTTAGTAGGACTCCAGGAACAAAGATTTTTATGTCTGATCCAGAATATTCTGCTTCATAAGGTAAAATAGCTCTACTAGGTGATTGTTTCTCCTTGTAATGGTTTTGCCAGCAGTTGTCATGAAGAGTTTACATATAAGATGCCACAGTGGGGAGAGGCTGTGCATTACATTGAATGACTTCAGAGTTTCTTCGTGTCAGAAAGAAGTTGTTGAACTGCCCTACCCACTGAGAAGTCCTAGATAAATGAAGAAATATATATTTAGCTTTTTTTGGATTCATCTAAATGTTTGTACAGGCACTGCAAAATAGGAAAGAGAATTATCCAGAGCCACTGTGATTTGTTTTGCTAAGACATTAAATGTGAACTTCAAACCAAAATTAGATGTAATTTCAAAGACTTGTGTATCTTCTTGCAGGCTGTTGTGCAAAATTTTCAGCTCGGAGTAGTCTGTATATTCACTCCAAAAAACATCTTCAGGATGTGGACTCGTTAAAGACTCGTTGCCCTGTATCCAGCTGTAATAAGTTATTCACATCCAAGCACAGTATGAAGACTCACATGGTCAAACAGCATAACTTCAGCCCAGGTACAGTATTTGTTTCAAACTACAGGAGGGTGCAATGGAAAAGCTAAATGCTTTAATAAGGAAAATGTGTATTTAATGATGTTGGAAGTCCCAGCCCCTTTGATACGCGTGGCAAAATCTTTACTGAGATGAGTTGTTTCCACCCCTTCTAAAATTTTCAGTGAGATTTGCAATTGACTATCAGAAAATGAGAGACTGCAGCTTTTTAAAATGCAGTAGAGCTTGTCCTTCCCCATGTTGTCTGTAAAATATGAACAAGGACTAAAAGCACTTCTTTTTGCACTCCTTTCTCCACTCCTTTACAACCTAACTTAGTCTGGACTCGCCGTAGTGTGATCTTTTGGCAAGTGCTTTTGTAACTGAAATTTTTCGTTAAAGGAGTGAACTTATTTCAGTAATGTCTTCCTTAAATCTGCTTTCGGGGAAGTTGGGAAGTGTTCTGAAAGGCTGGGAATCTAGAGTTTTAAGCTTTTTTCTCTGACCGTTCATATTTTTCCTCCCCATTGTCTGATGAAAGGTCTGTCTTATAACCAAACCTTTCTCTTCCAGATCTCCTAACTCAGCTTGAAGCGACCAGCTCCCTTACACCCAGCAGTGAACTCACCAGTCCAGGACAGAGCGATCTCAGCAACATAGACCTCGTATCCCTGTTCTCCAATGTGTCTAGTAATAATTCTGGAATTGCAACAGACATGGCACTAGTGAACTCTGGAATTGTCACCATTGATGTTGCTTCGGTGGGTTCAACACTTGGAGGAAACCTGCCTGTCAGTAGCAGTTCCTTAAGCCAGGCAGTTGATCCCTTGATACTGGTGGCTAGCAGCGATATGCCACAGAGCCTGGACAGTTCTCTCTTGCTGGGAACCAGTACAACAGTTCTACAGCAAAGCACTTTAAATTTGGATGATGTACAGACTGTCAATGCAGAAGCCTTGGGTTCGCTGGCATCTCTGTCGGTGAGGAATTCCAGTCAAGATGTGCACAGTTTGACATCCAGCAATAATTTAACCATTGACACAACCACTTTGACTCCTTCTAGTAGCCTCGGTGGTACCAATGTGCCTGAGTTACTAACACCAACTAAAGTTGAAAGGAATTTGCTTCCTAGCTCGGACGTTGTTGGGCAGCAAGAGGGCAGCAAAGTAGTGACGCAGTTTGTCTTCTCCAACCCTCCAGGGAGCTACAGTGCACAGAAGGAAATGGATCTCGGCCCAGTGACTGGCAGCTCATTTTTGGTATACAATAGCTGTATTGATTTTACTCACAGATGACTGAGGCATCCTGACTTTGGGGATATTCATTGATACTTGTACCTTATGGGGAGACTTTACTCTCATATTCTGCAAATCATGTGTTTTGGCTGGTTTTGATGAAGGATGTAGAATGTTATGCTGAATGGTGTGTAGTCAGAAGTAGATTCAGTGTGGGGATAAGTTCTCTTAAGAAAGACTGGAATTATGGTGGGGAGAGTTAAGGGTGAACCTTTCAAAATAAGGAATTAGACAGCTGCTGATTTTCCATCTGAGGATTAAGTGAAATTCACAGGAATACCCAAGAATACGTGGTGTATTTTGTTCCAGTGAAAGATTTGGGCTGAGAGAATAAAGGGAACATTTTCATCTCAGCCTTCATTCCCTTTTTAAGTACTCTTCCCTTTCTGCAGACTTAACTTTTTATTTACGTCACAAAGTGAATGTTGACACTGTTAATATCTGAACACCTATAAATGTGGAGCTAACTTCTTTTTGTGCTGAACTACAAGTATTAAGTACATACAGGGAATTTATTGACACTAATTAGAAGAGCATGGAAAACTAGGATTCAATCTTGGCAATGTAAAAGTTAACTGCACCTGAAAACTCCTTAGTCTGTGTTCATTGTCTTGGTTTGTTGTTGCATTCAAAAAACTTGGCATCTCTTGGCTTTTTTTTTTTAATAGGAGAGCAGTGGGTCTGCAAGAACAGACTACAGAGCCATTCAGCTAGCCAAGAAAAGAAAACAAAAAGGGAATGGGAGCAGCACAGGTGAGAAGCCATTAATTTTGTTACGTTTACTACATACAATTATTTAGGGGTTTTGGCAGTGAAATGGGAGCAGGTATCTGAATGCATCCTTAAATACCCCATCCAGTTATTGCTAGTTAAAATAATAATGCATGTGGTGTACCATCTGTTACTCAGGGTAATCACACTCCGGAATATACTGTGTTCACAGTAAGTTTACAAAGGAATCTGCACCATATGTTTCTTGATTGTTAACAAGATGCTGTCTGTTCATCTGCTTTTTATTTTTTTATTAAAAAAATAATAAGGTCACTTTGCTTTTATGTGATTTATGCTTTGGGTCTTATGTAGTGGGTTCTTTTTTACTCAGTACAGACAATGCAAACATCAGCTGGATTTGTTTAGTTTCTGTGTTTCACGTAGTAACAGCATGTGTGCAGTGGTAAGACTTATTTCTTAGTTATCTAGAAATACTCAAACCACTCTTAGGTTTTAGCCACGTGGAGAGTTCTGCTGCAGGGTGAGGTTTAGGTCATCAATTTCAGATGTGTTCTCTTTCTCTTAAACTGTAGTTTGACTCAGAGGTGTCTCATGTGAATTATATGCCATTAATTTGTCAGATCAAACATGGCTTGTGGCTCACTAGACTTGCATGAGCTCTGATGTTTGGGTTTGCCCTTGGGGCTGGGGTTGAATATCATATATGTGTGTGCATATATATATATGTGTGTGTGTGTGTGTGTATAGTTTAGTTCTTCCTTTCTTTCCTTTAGTTTCTTTCCTCTGAAAATCAAGATGATAATTTTTAAGGTGCAGCTTTAAGACACTAGTTCTGAATTGAACACTTGTGTTTCTTTGTTGGTTAAAGGCATCCCTGCATAAATTCTGCCTGGTTAGTGAATCATCACAGGGAAGGATAACTGCTTTATGAAGCTAGTTCTAAGTGTGCTGTGTTACCAAACATCTGCATGTTCATCAAGCATGCCTTTTGGACATTAGTTTAAAAATGACTGCATGAATCTGTGTGACTTGAAAATGACGTCAGAAAATTCCTCTTTCTGTTCCTACTCGAGACTTCCAGTGGTCCACTTCTCACCAGCTGTTGCCTTAATGCTACTGTGTGTGTCTCAAAGTAATCTAAATTAGTCTTGTGTTTCTAATTGGTTTAACTAGGTTGAATGAGCACTGTAGAGGGAAGTTCAGTGTTTAAAAAGAAGTTCTTGAAGCTTTTTGTTTACTAAACATTTTAAAACCAAACCAAAATCTTGAAACAGCTGACAGGATTGTATCTTTAAGTTTATTTTTATTAGGTTTTTGGTTTTCACCTTGTGATACAAACAGCTTGTTTTAAACTGAAAAAATGCTTAAGGCTGTGGTAGTTATACTTCTGTAGTCTGTTCTACCTAAAAGTCCTTTAAATCTTTCTGGAAAATAGATGAGCATCACTGTACTCCTTTTACAGTTGGAAAAAACTGATATACATGCCTTCTCAGGAAATGAGTTGCAAAATTAAAAATAGAAAATGCAATTCTACTTCCTAATCCCTTTCTGTAACTTCACAAATACACTAGTACTTCTGTGCTACCACAGGGGTGAGCCCTAAGTGTAGCAGTTTGTGATGTGATTTTAATGGCATTCATGTAAGAAGATGCTCTCATCAGCAGTTGGAGTGCATCAGCTGATTGTTGTTTGGCCTTTTAGCAGTTATCAGATGGTGCTTTAATTGTATTCCACTGTTCCAGGCATTTGCTGTGTAGGGTAAATAACTGTATAAAACTTCTGCAAATGGCTTTGAAGCATTTAATTATTAGAATTGCCTTTTTTTTTTAGGGGCATCCGGCTCTGGTCAGAGGAAAAGCAAGGGTGGTAAAGTAAGCCCTACCAACTTCTCATCATCCACTCCTGGCAGTCGACTGGGTGGTAACATAGTTCTGCCAAACGGAGGGCTGACAATAAGGGACCCTGCCACTGGAGCCCAGTATGTGCAAATTCAGCTTCTTCAGGTAAGAGCTGAGAGGGAAAAACACTCTCACCTCCTCTGTCACCCAAACTGGCACATTTGTGGAAGAGACTGACTAACTGTAAGCTTGGGTACTGCTGCCCCTAGATGGGATCCTGAGATCTGCAGGATGTACCATGTTCATGAGGGCATTCGCCTGCAAGAAGCACTTTCCTGGGAGGTTTATGTGAAACTGGCTTTAGAGAGATCTAGAAATACCTGGAAACAGAGCTGGTTTCATCATTCAACTGCTTAGGGGCCCAAAGAGATGCATTGTGGAAATGGGTAAGATGTTTTTGTTTGGTTTAGTGTAGTAGTAGTCAGTCCAGCCTGGAACACGTGAGCACTGAAACTGTAGGGAAGGTCCTGTTCAGCTTCTTAGGCTGGATACACATGATGCAGGGAACTAAGGGTTGTAGCAAACTTAGTTGTACATGTGTGAGTCATAATCCTTCAGGGCTTAGGAATTCCCTAGTTTGGACAGGCAGGTGTGAGGGCAGCAAAACAAATGCTACATTTCTGTCCCTAAGTATGGGAGAGTTTTTCTTGAACAAGGAAGGGATTGCTGTCATGCAAGTGGCTCTGGGGATGCACAGGAGCATGACCTTTTCCTCCAGTCTTCTGGTTTTGCCACCCCCCACAAATTCTTAAATTTTTGCACTTCTCTGTCATTTAAAAGGTAAATGAAACTGACATGCAGAGCTTCCTGCAAAATGAAGTTTCAGCTGAAACTGTTGAAGTAAAGCAGTTTTTTCCTAAAAATACCTAGTAATTGATGTGAGATAATTAGTTGGAGCATGGCAGGCAATATGTTTTTGCATGGTATCCAGAGAGAGAGTTAAGTTCCTTACATTTTCTTCCTAACAACATTCAGCATGGAGGGAGCTATGGGCAGAATTCTCCATCTAGTTTTCTCATGGGTGTGTATGTTTGAAACTTTTTTGTTAAATATGAGCTTCATACAACAAGATGAAACTTGCTGCAGATTTCTGAGTGTTAGGTTTGTTGAAAGATGAACTGTTCCTTCCTTTCGGATCTTGCCCATTTTCCAAGTTGAGTATGACAGGATCATACAGGTCATACACTGAGCTAGGTTCAGATTTAAGTGGCAGTTGGCTTTCTGCATGCCTTTGTGGATCTAGGCCTTACCAGTCCAGTGCACTGGCTTTATCAGGTTCTTTTAAGATGTGAGGTTGAGTGAAATTTCCCATACAGGGCTGAGATGCTTGGAGGATCTTGTAATCTCATCATGCTTCTTCATTCACAGGATGATTCCCCAGGAGAGGGAGACTTGCCCTTTCAACTGAGCTCTCAGTCTTCCTCGTCACATTCTCAGCTTACAGTGGATTTACCTGTTCACATACTTCAGGTACAACATGTCAGAGTCATTGGGTTTTATTGCTTAGCTTGAAAGTGAAGACAGTTTGCTATGATGACTGGTGTTCTGCCCGATGAAAATACCTTGTTTTCCTTTGGGAGTTTAATTTCACTTACCAGAAATCATAAGCAGAAAGCTGCACTGCAAGGTTGATCTTGAACATGTTACCAGCCTTTGACACGTCGTAGGCAGTTATTTTTCTTTCTGTTACTCAGTAATGAATAAGTAAATGTTACTCATTTGCTACTGAAGTGCCCCATCTGTGTTTTCCATATCCCATGCTGCATGTATTGAGTCAAGAAAAAAGATCAGAATGGATATGTACAGGCTACGGGAAGGGTAGCAAGGGGGAATACAGTCTTGGTCTTACATTTCAAAGCAGTGTCTGTATGGGAGTGGCAGATTAAAAAGTCTACAGTCTCTGGTTTCACTGCTTGCCCTTGGTAACTACTCAGTGTCAGTGTTGTTTGAATGCAGAAAGCTTTGTATAGCTTCTTGCAGAATGTTTGGTTATCTGCTGTTCCAGTAAACTGCATGTTAGTGAGGAGGAGCAGCTGAGAACTGAGCAGCAGTAAGTGATTAGCATGTGCATAAATCACATTTTCTACTTGACATTGTGGGGCTTTTGTTCTTTGGTTTTGATAAACTCTGCAGTGCAGTTTTTCTTACCAGGTGAGCTTCTCCTGGATGGAAAATAAAGCTTTTTCATTTGAGAGCATCACCTTACTATGCTAAATCTGGAAGTACTGGGGTCGTTGGCCATGGTAGAGAGTTAATGAAGGAGAAGCAAATAGTGATTCTAAATTTATTACTGTTAGTACTGCTGCTCTGAAGTGTTCCAAAGGAAAACAGTGGCACTGTCTGAGTTGGTCCAAAAAGTAAGAAAGCTTTGAATTTCCTCTAAGCCATTCAAAGCATTTCTCTGTTCTTGGATAAATATCAAGGTAATCTTACTGATAAGATTAAAGGCTTAGAGGTGAAAGCACTGAACTCTTTATGCTGTTTGTTTTAACAGGAACCACACAATTCCACTGAAGATGATGCAGGTTCTGATAACTCTCAATTCACTGGAAGCACAATAAACTTACAGGATCTGGAATGACCATTGTTTAGAACAGTTACTCGAAAACAAATTGGGCAATCGTGTCTCGACAGAGTGAAAGAACTGTGTGGGTCTTTTTCCAAGGAAAATCTGAAAACTAGGAGTACTGGATTGTGGTTGCACTCTTTGCAATTTGCTAAGGACAGCTGCAACTGAAAGATTTTCTAAAAAAATATAAATCCCACTTGATGTGCCTGTGTAAGATACCCTGTCTGCCTTGTGGTTGGCCAGACTGAGGCAGACTGCTGTACAGTGTTGTTTCAGGGAGAAGTATTGTATTAAACTTCAAACTGAGGTAATATTTACTGTTTTCACAGAAAGCAAGTATTCTACAGCTAACAAGTACAAACTTATAATCCTGCCTACAACAGTTTAAACTTTCTTTCTGTTGGTCTCCTGCTGGAGCCAGTGGCATTGAGGAATTAAGAGCTAAAATTTGCAGGTGTTTTTCACCCACAAAAAATTATTGTTTTGGCCCTTCTGTTTTGGCAGAAAACTGGAATAAAGTGTCACATGTAACGAAATTAATGTCCTATGCCATGACAACGAGATACTCTTAAAATCTTTGTTTTAGAAAGTTAGATTCTAAATGTTAACTTAGCTGTGAATCAGTTGGTAGCTCATGTTGAGTTTCTCCCTTTCCTTGCTCCTGCATCCTAAATACTTTGCTGAATTCTTCCAGCAAAACTTGAAAACTGCAATAGAACTGTACTCCCTGTAAGTGATTAGCCAAAAGTCCAACAGCAGCTGAGAGAGGTTCATCTTGTCTTTGTGTTCCTTTTTCTGGGAGGAATGTTGACTGTCCCATCAATCTAAGCACCTTTATTTTATCTCATCTATAAACTGCTGCCAAGTTACCTGTGAACTGGCCACTATCTTTTTATATTAGGTTTTTGTTTTTTTCTTTTTTTCAATTGAGCACTGATAACACTTGTTCTTTCCTGATATCCCAGAGTGTCACGTGCACATGGAGCTTCTGGCTGGTTTACAGAATATGCAGTTTTCTGAGTATTTTATGAGGGGAAAAAGAATTGTTACCTAGGAAGATTTGCCCCACTGAAAAACTACAGTTTCTCTTTGGGGCAGGGGGAGAGGTTGTATGTACTGTATTTACCTGGATTGCAGACACCTAAGTAAGTATAGGCTTGTATAGGAAAAAAAATACAACACTGTTTGGTTACATTTTAAGGTAGTAATTTAAATGTTTCTTAAGGTGGTGTACTGAATGCCTATAAAATTATGTACAGGAGTTTGATAAAAGGGTGTATGTATTGTTTTTTATTCTCAATGAGGTGTGTGTATGCACGTATGTGTATTATTATTATTTTTTTTTTACAAAATAAGAATGTTGTGATCTTTCTAATCTTGCACATATTTATTTTACAGTTATACTGGTGTTGAATTCACACGAGGTCATTCAGAAATGCTTTTACTTCCTGTGCCTTTTGAACTATGTATGTGTCCAGATAAATGCTGTTTTGGTTGAAAACTTGGGGAGGAAAAAAAAAAGTATACAGGTTACATTCAACTTCAGATCCTAATTTGTAGGCAGTTTTATCCTCTGGTTGAACCGTTTTTATTTTTCTATCTTTAGCTTAACTGAGCATAGAGCTCTCTCTGATCCTCTCATCCTGAGTTTACAGCTTATGTCTGGAGAATCCCTTAACCGTCTCAGATTTGGTTTCCAAACCAAACTGATTGATAGATGAGATCTTCTACCTGGTGGCTGTTGACATGGAGTCAACTCCTGAGAGAGGTAGAAGGGCTGAAGAAGAATCATGCTGAAGGGACTACTGGGTCTTGCTCTAGTGGTCACCATCCTCTCCCTGGAACCTGAGACACCTCGTGCTCCCAATGCCTGCATTGTTCTGTTCTCAAGGACCATACCAGTTCTTGATCTACTAAAATGGCCAAGGAACACTCCAACTTTTTATGGGACTTCTAACCACATCTTTCTACTTCTGAAAATGTACCTCACTCAGCTTTGTAAGTGAATGTAAAGTGCTAACCTCTTGGGGCCGAAAATGGGATCACTTGGCTTGAACTCCATTGCTGGCAATGGATACCTGAAGAACTGCTGGTGCAAAAGGGTTAATAAAGCTTTTTTTTATGGTCAGTTTGTCACTGGGTGTTGTTCTTTGGATTGATGCATCTGACATAAAGCTACTTGTTAGCAGCTTGTGTTTTCCCTTTGCTTGTGTCTTCTCCACAGTAGTAGAGTGGAGTCTAAAATGAAACCCATCCTTTGGATGAAAGCATGGCTTTTGTTTTTTATAGTCCTTCTATTGATTTGTGATTGTAATACATGTCTTTCAGGTACCTGGCTTAGTTGTACCATCACAAAGATTGTTATGTAGGACTGTGATGAATCTCACTAGCCAGGTTTGTAGGGATAGTGCTACTTGTGTCAAAACTGAGTGTTGTTGCTAGCAGGAGCCTGAGAAGCAGAAGGAGATAAAATTGTTATTTATTTTCTTAGGCAGAAGATCAATAGGGAGGAAAAAAATGATTGTTTGGCACAGCAACTTCCCCTGGGATCTTGGGGTAGGAATTTTGTGGGATCATGAAGTTCATCAACTGAGCAAGTGGCTTAGGTTATTCACAGGCTGCAGTTCTGTGAAAAACTGAGCTGTATTAGTCCTCCATGCTGTGGTTAAGGCTGTGCTGTCAAGTGAAATAGTAAGAGGAGTCCTTGCTTCTCCTTATCTATTCTTGGTTGTGCTTTTTCTTCTGCTTCCTGGCAGGTTTGGGACGAAACACATTCTTCTGCAGAGGAAGAAGAGGTGTGTGCATCAGTGCTGTGCTGGAGCAGCCTGTCTGAACCACGCAGCTCAAGCTGCCATGTGCTGCCAGGCTCTCCTGCTGCCAGGGGCCTTGGCCTCTTGCTCTCTTTTTTTTCTAGCCAGGCTACAGTGTGTCTCCTAAGGGTGGGCTTTTCTAATAGAAAGTGTCAAGCACCTGAAGGCCGTATGTACTCGTGCTTCAGCTTCTACAAAGTACTATTGCACCTGCAGCTTTTCTGACTAAAGCGTTTTTTGGTAAGATCTCAAGAGCATGGGAAGCTGGAAATCTGAAGAAATACCTGTGGGAACCTGCCAAAACCCTCTTCAGTTATCTTGGGTAAAGGGACAGGGATTCCTGGGGCTTGCTCTCATGCTGTCGTCAGCTTGGTGTGTGACTGAGGACTGGGAGGTCCTCACCATTGTGTTGACCTGTGAAATGTGCAGCAGGAGCCATGGCCTGAAGCTCCACGCTGTGCCTTCTGAGAGGGCAAAGCTCAGGTGTCATGTGGGAGCTGCCAAGAAAGCTATGATTTGATGGTGTGGCTGAGCTGATGTAGGGACTTGTTGCTTGGGAGGGTGTCTTGCTGCTGCTGCCTGCTTCCTCATTTGCTCATTATCATGCTTTTTTAAAATATGGCCAAGTTAACAAGTTGAAAAAAGCTTAATGAGAAAGTTGGCAAGTAATGGAGAGGGCCATGTGGTCAGGACACAAGGATAGGAAGGAGGTCAGTAGAAGGACACTGAGCTGGAATAACTGGCAGCAGTTGCTTAAGTTGCATCAGTCCTGTACATTGGGCTACCCCTGAGGATGAGTGCCATGCCCACCCAGCCATGGAAGCCCCTAGCAACACTCTTCCCTTAAATGCTTGGTGTTCAAATACCCCCAGCTCCTCTGGAGGGGTTTGTGGAGACACTAGAGTCCTATGGATTACTGCACCCACCTGTTTGTTCATAGCTGATGATGGTGTTTCCAGGGCCCGCATTGTTCTTTCCAGGGCCCGTTGTCGCCTTTCCTCCTCCTGCTGCTGCTGTTGTCTGAGCTTTTCCTCTCTTCGCCTTTTAAAGGGAGCAAATACCAGCTGGGTTGAATGTGCTCTGCAGCTACATCAACATGCTTTTGGTGTCCAGCTTGTCTAACAGTGTAAGGCTACCAGAGCACAGGGGTTTGGCTATAGCCCAAAGCTGGAATTTGGTGCCATGAAGGTTGTAAGAGGAAAACACTTGGCACAGTTGATCCTACTCTTTTTGGAGTGAAGGGAGGAAAAAGCACATCGGGCTTTGCAAATGGAGATGTCAGACATGCTCTGTACCACCTTCAGCAGGTGACTTGTGCTCTACGGTTGTCTAGGATGCTTGTGGGTGGACAATGCTTATTGCATCTGAAATTCTCAGCAGTGTAACTAAGTCTGTGACATACAGATGTGAGTAGGAGGGTTTTCCAGCTGCGGAGCTATACTTTGCCTAGAAGGGCACAGGGAATACTGATAACTGGCTCCTGTGGAAATGCAGCAGTGGAACAGAAATGTTCTTAAGCTATTGAACACTGTGGCAGAGAGGAAATTAATTTTTAAGCATGTGATCTTCAGAAAATTTTTGAAGGCTTTTTGAAGGTGTTGGCTGGTTTTGCTTTTTATTAGGCAGGGTGTCAGATTCCTTCCTGAACTCTCCATCCCCAGAGTAGAATAAAGGTATCTCTTATTTCTTTTGTAAATTAAGAGTGCAAAACAGTTCACAGAACATAAGGTGGATGCATCACACTCCTACTACAAAGGTAAAGAAAGAGGCAGAGAGAAAATAAATAGAAGGGAAATGTCACTGTTCTGGCTTTAAATCCTCCCACTATTTTTTTTATTTTCTCTGCTGGATCTGATCCACCTGGGGGTGGCCAGGTACAATCAGCTGTCCAGTTACATCTTTGCTGTTTGTGAGGGGAAATGCTATGTGTGCAACTGAGACAAAAGCAAAAGCAATACATCTTGGAACCTAAATTTATTGTGTTAATTTGCTGCAATTTAATTAAATCATGCAAGTTTCAGGTAGGCATTTTGCAGAAATGTTTGAAAGCTGGTATTACTGACAAGTGCCTTTAGGTACCTGTTGAAGTCTGACAAAATATCAGGGAGTCAGACTGAGTGTGTTAAATACCTACAGAGCAAAAATTTCAATTTATTCAGGTCAACTATTGTTATTGCAAATTGTCTTCTTAAAATTATTATTTTCATCATAGAATCTGCTCAGAGATTTTTTTTTTTTTCTTTCTCCTTCTAGGTTTTGCTCTTTTCTGATGTAGCTTCCAGGTCTTTTCTAATGTAGCTGTGGGCTGCTGCTCACTGGTTGGGAAATGCAAGCTCTGTGAGCGTGAAACCATTGGGGAAGTAAAATGGGATGTATTGGTAGCACAGGCTTTCACTCTTGGGAAATCTGATCTGAGAAATTTGGTTCTTTCAGTGGCTTTGATTTTGACTATCAACATTTAAAAACAGAGGCCCCATTACCAGAAGAGAGTCTTACCTTTTCCTCAGTTCCTTTCTTCTGGCTTTCTCAGCCTGTTTTAACGTTTCTGGTGGGATTATCTCCAGGTTGTCCAGTAAATCATTGAGCTGTTTTTCTATCACCATGAGCATCTCTGTTGTCTGCAGGTTTGTCTTATTTTCCCCAGTGCAGTGCCAGTAGACTTCCAGCACCTTCTTGTTCAGGCTTGCAAGCATTTTGTCCTAGAGATGAGAGGAGATACGGAAAGAGATACAGCTGGGTTCTTCCTAGTAGAACCATCATCCCACCAAAAGCAATCAGTACACTTTTAATTCCTTCAACAAGACCCAGTTGCTTGTTTCCTAGTTTGCATAGCACCAGTGTCTGGGCTAGAGGGCTGTGTTGAGCCATTATTGTGCTGGTCTCCCCAGCTTTGCTGTGACCTGGGACAGGTTGCAGCCGCAAGGTTGGCTCTGTGAGCCTTCCTCCCATCTTGTAGCAACTGGGTGGAGTGACGCCTTTACCCCAGTTTGCTGCCTCAGCAGTGCCCCAAACCTGCCTTTATTATAATTCCATTGCTGAGAAACAGTCCTGATCCCTCCCCAGTGCAACCTGCTGCGTGTTTTTTTCCCGGGATGGATACAGCTTGTGGAGAAGGAACCATTTATGCCCATGCTAACCATTGCACTACGTACTTGGTCATCAGCTTTGTCTCCTTCCAAGGAAAATAAATTAACTTTGAGCTTCAGATCTGCTACTCTCTTTTCTTCCTTGGCGACAGAGGATTTGAGGGTGTCTACTTGCTGTTTCAGCTCTTCTAACTTCTCCCTAGGCCAGAAGAGAAAGGTTATTTTGAAATGGGTATCTCTGAAACACGACTCCTCTGCTGCTTTCCAGCCTGGACCATCCCCCCTGCTGCCGGCAGATGGAGGTAACACTTCGTGTCATTTCTGGGGAACTTGCACCCGCATCTCTGAGAGCAGAGAGAACTCGTGATTTTTCTGGAGTAACAGTTACTGTGCTGGTCTGGGGGAGAAGCAGCACAGCTAAACAGTCAAGATTTTTTAAATTAGTCAATGGGGGTAGTATAATCCATTTAGAAACTGTCTCGAGGGTATACGATGTACTTTAAATGGGAATATGTGTGACTACCTGCTACTGAAATGCTATGTTGCAATTACACCTGAGTTCCTGCTGGCTTCCTTTTGGAAAGGTTTGCATTGGGTCAGAATAGGTGCTGGTCTGGATCACTCCAGGACATGCCTCGTTTCCTCCTTTGGTCTTTCTTTATTACAGGGTACTTCTGCCTTATGGCTACTCCAGGATGCTGAATGCGTCAGTTCCCCAGCCTGTGCCTTGAGGACTAAGGGCCTAGTCCCAAGCTGAAGTTCTTTCTTCTCAATTACATCGAGGAGGTGCTTTCCAAGGAGCTCACAAGATGGTGAGCTGGATGGGCTGAAGCTGGGCTTGCAGGTATGAGAAAGAGACTCTTTGTTGTGTGCTTCATGAACAGCATTGCCTGTGGTCTGCAGCATGCAGCCTGATGGTGAGGAGCTACTGAGAGAAGAGGGGGTCACTTGTGTTTGAAAGCTGGGGCACAGGGGCCCCTTCCCACCACACGCAGGCACACTTACATGCTTTCACGTGTGGTGATGAAATTGTGTTGGACCTTGCCTAAATTTTCCTCAGCCTCCTGGAAACTTTGGAGTAAGGACAAGATCTCTTCCTTTCTCTCCATGAAAGCAGACAGCAGTTGTTGGGGATCCGTAAAATACAACTCAGGCTCCTGGAGTGGAAAACACGTACAGTGAGTTTTTGTCCTCTAAGGTCTTTTCCATGGAACTACGTGGAGGTTGGTCTGCACCAGCCCTCGTTGTTCAAATGTTCTCCATGGTCCATGACTGCCCATGTACAAATGTCTCCCACCTTTCTGCCATGTATGGAGCTTGACATTGCCTGAGTAGCTCACCCACAAAAGGAGTGGCATTTTAGAGAGTGAAAAGTGATGCAAACATCTGTGAGTGGGAGAATTTCAATTTCAGGCATAAAACAATAACTTCACCAATTTAGAAATCTCCCATTATGTGATGTCATTTCTCACTGGGGGATGGCAAACTTTGAGATAAGGTGGGAGATTTTTGGAAAGTGGAGAAGGAAGTTCAACTAAGGTTATTTATAATAAATTTTGCTAAAATATGATAATTTATGAATTTATAAATGTACATTTATTATTAGAGGCTACTGTAACTACTTAATACCATAATGAATGGTTAAAAGGTAATAGAAATTAGTAACATCAATAAATGACACATAACAAACAGAAAATGTACATATTTCAACACAAAACTTCTCACCTCATCTTCGTCCGAGGAGGTTTCACTTTCTGCATCCTCCAGAAAACTTCTGAAAATCATTTTTTTTGTGTCAGGCCCTTAGAGAAATTATAGCTCAGGGGAGACCTTGTTATTGACTTATGAACACTGTTGTTGTTTGCTGCTCTTGTTTGTTCCTGAATAGTCTTTTGCACATTGACATGTTTGGCCCCCTGTGGCTGTGGGCTCCTTGAGGGTCAGTAGGAGCTGGGGGTCACACAAACATGCAGCATGGGAGCTACAGCTGTCCCCAAACAAGCTGCCTTCTGGGCTCTGCTGGCCAGCAGGGTCAGGACATGACACATGAGCCTGAACTGAGGGTTCAGGCTTTCAACAAACAGTCTTTAAAGCAGATGGGAGGCTGGGCTCCTGGGCAATGAGAAGGCAGAGGCAGGAGCCTTGTTTAAAAGGCTCAGGCTGCAGCACAAAAAGCATAGAGAAAGCCTTGTGGTCCCTGTGGAATGTGGTACTGCTCCCACACAGCCTGGTGTAGCCACCATGGGAGTCTGCAGTTTTTACCTGTCCTAGGAAAAGATTTTTCAACTGCTTCCTCTGCACAGCCTACCAGCAGCAGTACAGTCTCAATCCCTGCTCAACCCCAGGGACAAGCCAGCACAGGAGCTGGAAGAGCTAGGCAAGGGGTGCCTGACTGATGTTGGGAGCAGGGTCTGCTCATCACCTTCACTTGCACCTGTCACCATGTGCCAGGGAGGGGTGAAAAACCTCCCTTTGCATCACGTGAATGTCAGCCCCACATTATTCCTGCCTGTGGCAGCACCCCAGGAAAAAAGGTGGCACATGGCAGCCTTGCTTGGGAGGACTTGGCACTTGTAATGCTCTGAGTGAAGGCAGAGGAAGTGGCCCTGCAAACCATGACTTAGTTCAAACTCTATTGATAGCCATGGGATTTTTTTGCCTTAGGAGACTCACCAGCCACCCACACTTTGCTTTTCCAAGCAATTTCTTTCTTTGCCTCAAGAGGCTGGGGCTGGCCATACTTGTCTCATGCCCCCACCTCCCCCCATCTCCTCAGGCTGGCCCTGCCTGCCTTACAGCAGAGTGACTCTGCCTTGTCCCAGCACATACTGCTCTCACTGAAAGCAGACAGTCATTGCACTGTGGGTCTGCTGTGACCTTGGACCTTCATTAATGGCAAAACAACTGGCAGCTGTTTGCACGGCAGCTGTGACCAACAGAGTGAACCAGTAACTCAGCCACAAATAGGCCACAAAGAAGCTTTGCTCCAGGACAAACGTCCAAGGTCTGTAATTCCTCTTGGGGTCAAGGCCCAAGCTCTTTGGGCAGGCTCTCAGCAGGAGATTTGAGGATGGAGCTCTGTTGGAGTAAGTACACAGGTACTGGCTTGCACACCTGATGGCTTTCTACTGGTATTTGGGCTGGCTCCAGTAAGGCTGAGATCTTGGTATGCTCACAGTGAAGGTGGAGAGCAGGTTTCCTCTATACTGACTCCCAGTCATTTGAGTGGTCTCTACATTACTTATGTCTGTTGCTTGCATTGTCTTGTACTTACAGTTTTCCTGTTGATAGAGGCTCCGGGAAGTTTTGGCGCTGTGGCCTGATCTCACGTGCTGAGCTGAATTCCAAACTTTCTGAAGGCAGCAGGGAACTTGGCACATCTATAGGACTGTCAGCATTTGTCCTGGCTGTCGGACCCTGGCCTGGCGACAAGAAGGGGTGTGTGCTTAGAGCATGGGGCTGTCCCAAGGAGGAGTGGGCAGCTCTTCCCTGGCACTCACCCTGCTCTGCCATGGTGGGAGGTGAGGCACTTTCTTCATTATCTGTGGATGACGTTTTCAAATCCTTTTTCTTTCTGTGCTTTTTTCCATGTTCCTTCTGCCACTCCTTTGGAGACAGTTCATAGAGGAAGTCCCTGTACATCTTGTACTCCTGCAGAGTAAACTGAAGTCTGGATATATCACTGGGGTGAGAGAAACAGACAAAGTTGGTTATCAGGGAGGAAGCCATCTGTTTGAACACATTCTTTCTAACTCTGAATGTTCAGCTTCACACAGAAAAAGTACAAGAGGGTACAAGTCTTCATGGACATGCAAAGACAAATAGGAACCTGCCCTGTGTGCTCTCTGTAGTTCCTCATGTGGAAGCTGTCTGGTCACACCTCTGTGACCCGGCCCTTGCCATGGCAGTGGCCTTGCTAATTTGAAAATTTTTACTTGAAAAATCACAGAATGGTTGGAATTGAAAGGGATATTAAAGCCTTAAAGATTATCTTCTTCCAACCCCCCTCCCATGAGCAGGGACACCTTCCACTAGACCAGGTTGTTTCAAGCCCCATCCAGTCTGGGGTGTCCACAGCATCTCTAGACAACCTGTTCCAGAGTCTTACCACCCTCAGAGTAAAGAATTTCTTCCTAATAGCTAATATAAATCTACCCTCTTTCAGTTTGAAACTATTCCCTCTTGTCCTACCCCTTGCAGAAAGTCATTCTCCAGCTTTCCTGTAGCCCCTTCAGGTACTGGAAGATACTCTAAGGTCTCCCTGGAGCCTTCTCTCAGCCTGTCTCCACAGGAGAGTTGCTCCAGCCCTCTGATAATTTTTGTGTTCCTCCTCTGGACTCACTTCAAGAGTTTCAGGTCCTTTCTGTGTTGGGGGCCTCAGAACTGGGCACTGTACTGAATGAGAAATCTTGCCAGCTCAACTCATCATGAGAATTAGAATATTTTTTATTCTTTTCTCCTCATCATCCTTAAAACACACTACTTAGTTTTGTTTGGTTTTTAATGTAAGACTGGGCATTGACTTTTACTTTTGGAATATTTATACTTCAGAAAAATATAATTTAAAAAACTAGTTGAGATGTTTCAGAAACAAAGCCAGCAGCTGGAAAACAAAGGCTAAAATGTTTTGTCTCTTCAAATTGAACATGATTAGAAAGATTTTTCCCCAATTCCCTTTTTCCCCAAGGGCTGTGAAGGTGTAGTGCTCTAGGGGCTGCTAAAAGCCAGGCAGGAGCAATGCCCAACCCTTACCTTTGGAGGTTCTCTATTTCAGAAGTGATTGCCTGGACCTCTGTTGCTTTCTTTGTCTTTGCTGTTCTTTCTATTTTGGCACTAGGGAAGAATGAATGAACAAGCCATAAAACAACTGAGCAGTAAGTAGGTAGTGAACTGAGATGCATATAAAACAGAGAAAAAGATGTGGGGGCAACACTGGAAGTCTGTTCTATAGATGTACCCCACGTGGTGATTGGCTGCTACCTGAAGGCCCTGCTTGCTGTGGCAAAGAGAGTATGAAGTCCCAGTGACACTACCTGGTTAGGGACTTGCTAGTTTGGCTGCTGAGCATCAATTGTTGCTCTGCCCTTACGATTCCTGTAATGAGCCAAAGTGCTCGACTTCACTAAGGAGACTGTTCCTGTTGTGAGAGGTTGGGCAGAAGCATCTCCCTCTTGTAAAGGGAGTTGTGAGAAGAACAGAAGTGGTGGGGTCACCAGCAGGTTCACCAGCCAAATCAAGGGCTTCTGCAGTGAGGGGATTCCCCAGGTATTCATTTCCTTCCTCTCTTTCAGTGAAATGGGGAGAAAGAGCCACCAGGACTGTAATTCTGGGAAAACTGGGACCATTAGAGGATAGATGCTGGCCAAAACCCTGCAGGGACATCAAGCAAAAGACCTGCTGTGTCCAGCACAAGAGAGCACAGAGATGGTTCCCTCAACTTCCATTACATTTTCAGGGCTTCAACAGTTTTTTTTTGGTTCTCCTTCAGGAACTCATCAAATGCAGCAACATCCTTCTTCAGGGAGTATTCAGACTTTTCCAGTTTTCTTTCCTCCTTCTTTGCTATGTTCTCGATCCTTTGAATCTCATCTTGCTTTACTGCCTTGGCATACTGAAATGAACCCAAAAGGCAACACATCACACTGGTTGGTTTGGTTTAAGGGTGTGTTGATTTAGCTTTGTTCTTGGTTACCTGATTGTTGTTGGCAAAAAAGGGTGAGGATTTCAAACCAAGGTATGTGTCTTAGTGCAAACCAGGTCCATAGAGACCAGGAGATGTTTCAGAAGTGACATAGCAAATATGCAGTGAACCTAAAGACAGAGCCTAGAAATCCCAAACACTCCTGGCTGACAAAGATAGATTCAATTGTGCCACAGCACAACAGTAGAGACAAATAATGGGCATATTCCAGCACAGCTCCCTAATTTTGAGTTCAGAATGGCTCCCAGCTGTGATCCATGTATGGGACAGTAAGACCCAGAAGGTTAGTGGATTTGTGCATCTTGGGAATGAAATAGTTTCCTGGCTGCTACTGGTGGTGCAAATGACCTCTGTTCATATCTTTCTTGGTTGAGGATTCCTGAGCTATAGACTATGAGTGTCTAACACAGGACAATCAGTTCCTGAGGGCTGATGTGTGCCTCCTTGGTGTGATCTCTAGGCAATGGATCTCAGGGAAAAAAACAACAACAAAAGAAACCACAAAAAACCCCAAAGCAATATAGGGAATAATAATTAAATGAACATAAAGTAACATTCTTAAAGCCAAGTACCTCAAGTAAAAATAGCTCTCTTCTGAAATTTCTGTAGTCATGGGCAGTCTCCTTTTCTAATGGATAATCTGAAATTTAGATATAAAGTTGATCAGACTAGAAGGGGAAATACAACCAAGGTAAAACACAGTGAATATCTAGGCTGTGAAACACAGTGAATACATAGGCTGCCATGAACATTGAGGTGGTTGGCATTGGAGCCAACAATACTGATTATTATAGTTTTGACCTTGTTTAGGATCAGTTTCTTATAGGTTCTCATGGATTATAACCAGCTTAGAATGAAGTGGAGAGTATGGTGCTTACAAAGGTCAACTTCCTCTTGAATGGCAAAACTTATTCTTCACATCAGAAACAGAAAATTTAGGCCCACGTCCACTAAAATCCAACTTTAGGTCAGCTTAGTAGTGATGTCTCTATGACACAAGGTTCTGTAAACTCTCAACTGACTCCCAGCTGATTCCCAGAGCTCCCAGCTACTGTGAAGGCCACAGGGGATGACAGAACCCAGGCCGTTGTAGTGGGATTGACACATGCTCTGTATGGAAATGCATGAGATGGAGATGGCCCAGCCATAGAGGTTGGCAAGATGCAGCATGTAACTCGTGTCTGCAAGAGCTCACCAAAGCCAGCTAGAGCTGCTGACTGCTACTCCCACCCCCTCTTTGATTTTTGCTTTAGGGTGTTACTCAGCTGAGCAGCACCTCTACAAAGATGGTCACTGTTCCCTACCATTTTTACCAACTATCTTACATGAACAACCCCCCTGCTGAGTTTTCAGTTTCTCTTCATCTGTTGCCTGTTTTCTGGCCTCTTCCTCCTCTTGCAGAGCTTTCCTGAGCCCTTTTTGCTTTGCTTTCATTTTGGTGGACTGAGTCATTTTCTCATGGATTTTCATGGTCTTCATCCTCTCACGTTCCTATGAGGAGAAGTCAGTTATGTGGACAGAGTGATTATATGCTTTTTTTCCCCCCTGTATTTTTTAAAGACATGAGTGGTTATTCACAGCCTAGAAATTTGCAGGCTACTGATATCCTGCTGGTGCATGTTTGCCTGATGATATTCTCTCTCTTGAGGCAACTGAGACAATTTCTTATCACTTGTTCTCATTAGTTTGTTGATTTGTATTCTGCATCCAGCCACCAGCTGTGCCAGTTTGTACCTACTCAGTGTCCTCATTTTTCCTTCCTGGATTATTCCTGGGAGAGAATGGAAGTTTTCAGAGATTCATCCTTTGTCAAGCCCTCTAGTAAAAGGGAAGAACAGGAGAACCCATGCTCAATACCAACTCAGTCCAGCTTTCACAAAGTCATGTAAACCTTCAAGTTTGGATTGAGAAGATCTTTTCAAACCCACTCCAGAACTTTCTGGAGGGTAAAAGGTTGTTCATGCTCAGTGTTTTCACATAGGCTGAGGTGCAATTCATTACTGTCTGCACAGTTTGGACATGGGTTCAGCTGAGGACATCCATCAGCAGACATCCTTACTTCACTTCTTCCTAAGCCCTACCCCATGCTTACATAGTGACCTTCAACCCAAATGAAAACCAGACTATCAGTCATCAGTGTCAGGTGAGGAGGCTTGCTTAAGCTTGTTTGGAGCTCTCCCTTTGTGAGTTGGAAACAAAGACCTCTTGCTTCCACAGTACTGCCTGGCTTCTCCAGCTACTTGCAACAATCAGACCTCTCAGAGATGCGACAACCTCTCCATAACTTCCCACCCCCTTTGGACTGCATGCCCTAAGGATGCCACTGCAGAAATAAGAGGGACTCAGCTTTCTCATCTGGTGGGTTGCAATTCCCTGTCTTATGGAAAGAAACCTAAGGCATGAAACACATGTTGTCCTTCTTCCAAGGCATTCATTTTGCTGGTGTTTCAGATGAAGGTCACATCAAACAATGGAGTACAGCTTCCCAAGCAAAAAGCCAAGCTTGTTGAAGTGCAAAGCAAGAGATCTTGCACCAAAGTTTTATGTAGAAATCAATGCCAACAGTACTGGCAGATCTCTTCTCCACGAACAAGAATGAGAGGTAAATCTACCTTGAAGTAAGCAAACAAAGTGGCAATATCCAGATTTTGCCCTAGCAACCAGTGCTCAGCTCTTGGTAAAATTAGTCTCTCATCATGGACTTCAGAGGACTTGAAGCTGATCTAGGGAACTCTCAGCTGAATTTGGCAGCTATAATTTCTCTCATGCACTAAATCTTGGTAATATATTGGTTGGTTGCCTGCCCTAGTGAATTGCTTGTATCTACACTGGCCTAAAGTATACATACATACATACATACATACCTCCTTGGCCTTTTTTCTTTCCTTGTCCAATATTGAGAAAATATCCATAATTGGAGGAAGTATAAATGGATTTTTCATGGTGTTTTCTTCTGGGTTTTCTGAAAAAAAAATGATGAGGCTGTAGAAGACGTGAGGCAGAATATCAGGACCCCATGTCAAGGGACTCTGATCTGCTGTGTCATGCCTGATGGGTGGGCAGCAGCTGAGACCTCTGCATAGTTTATGTCACTTGACCATATCTGCTGATCAACTTGAGATTTCAGATATGGGTATTTGTAAGTCTGGAGCTGTTTTACCCATCTCACCTGATTGTGGGCAAAAGAACCTGAATACAGGCTTCTCCTTCAATGAAACAATTAAAAGCTGTTGGAGCATTGTGGCCTTACCTGGCAGCCTAAGCTGGGCTTCCATTCCAGAACTGGATGATAGACTTTCAGCTGTTGACTCTGTATGGAGACATGGCATCTGTGACTCTGGCCCAAGGAAAACCATAAACATTCAATCAGTTGGGACCTGCCAGTAACTGATGCAGGTTTTACAGCAGTGAAGGGCCTTGGGGCTTTCTGAATCTTAACCACTGAGCCCTTTGTGCCTGTAGGTATTAACAAAAATTTTCAGGAAACTAGAAAATATTTGTGCTCTGACCCCAAAAAGGAGATGTTCATGCCTGGGTTATGTGAAAGCAGTGTAAAACACAGTCTTCCTCACACACATGTGGATTGGAAAGCAAAGACAAAGCAGTTTGTAGATAACAAGCAAGTCAAGTCCCTTGCCTTTTGTTCCCTCTCCAGTTCTGATCCACATCTATATTTTTTCATCCTCCTATCACTGGCTCACAAGCAACATTTTTACTCCCTGAAGCTCTTACCAGTAATTGCTTCAGCACTGTGTGCTCCTTCTGATAAGGCTGAAGGACTGTTGGACAACACAGACATGCTGCAGGGAACTCTGTCGTGTTGAATTTTAGGCTGGCAAAACCTTGGTTAGGTTTTTGCTTCTCTGAATCCAGTCTCTTCTTGTAGTCTCTGCTATGGGTGCTAGGGGAAAAGGCATAATTGTGATGTTCTCACTTTCAAAGAGCAGGTAGACCATTGTTATGCTTTAATCAATAGAGGCAGCAAGCTGTGTCTAGTGAGGTATTAGTTCAATTAATGCAATTCTGCTGCTGGGACCGTTCCTGATCTGCTCTGTTTTAAGTTACAGCAGAAAAGATCCTCTTCCTCTTGCACAACTTTTAAGGCTATTTTAGAGCATCATTTTCTGCTCTGAACAGCCTCCAGTTTTATGTATTTTGAGCTAAACTCACACGACCTAATTTCCATGTATGTCCTTGGTGCTTTGTGTTTCCTATTGGCTGTGTTTCTGCAGCTGCCCAATTAGCATCTTATTCTTTGGAAGTGTCAGACTTTCACTGTTGATGAGACAGGGAGGCTATGGGAGAATTTAGGCTGGTTCAATACATCCCAAATGTTTTCCCTCTGCTTTTCAGTTCTTGAAGTATCTTTTCCAAAAGCCTTCTTGCTTACACTTCATGTTTCTCTGAACTTTACATAACTGAATAGGATATTTTTCTGTAGAGGCCCCTCATCTACATCCTGGAACAACATAACTCCTACTGATGGTGTGAGTTTTGGAGAAAGGCCAATCAGGGGAAGGAAGGCAGGCAAATCCCTGCAGCATTTAGTTGAATACGCTTTGTGAAATAAGCAGAGCAGTCGCATTAAACACCTGGATGCTCACCTTGATATCTGTCATCTCAAACCCTTCTCATAAAAATCCTCTTGTTCATGAGGTTGATTTAAATTCCTGCTATAGGGAATGGGACTGAAAAGCAGGACTAGACAGAGGATACTGACATATGGAAAATAATTGTAAGTGCAACCTGCTGAGATAAAAAGTGCTTTAAAATATAATTTTAGCGAAGTATAGGAATCTGTTTCTAAGATTAACTTAGAAATATTCATCTTATCGAGGTGTTTTTGTTTCAGGTTGTTGGGTGGTTTTAATAGATTGTTTACACATCACTTTGGAAATAATGCCAAATGCTACAGAAGTGGTGGCTGTGCTAATTATAATTAATAAGCCAAATAATGCAAATATAAAATTGCTTTGTTACTAGAATAATTTGGCATATATTTCACTGCCTCTGACATTTTTATGTTGCAGTAGCTACATACCAATAGCCAGTAGAATGGGAATCAATAGATAAGGCATTCAGGGTTTTAATTTGCTGAAACATTTATTCAGTGCTTTTCCCTACTATAAAGCTGCTGCACAGAAAAGAAATATGCCAGAGTTAACATGCAAACAGTTCTAAAGAATAATACAACAAAATCCATCCCCGTGCTCCCAGAGCAATGGGCTTCATATCCTCAAATGATTTAAATGATACCATCACTTGCAGAGAAGGCTCGTTGGGAATTCACTCCAAGTTTGGAGCTGGAAAGGGATGTTCCAGGGATGTTTCTTTTCCCAATGCATCCCCCCCGAGGAGAAGGAGATGGTGAGTGGGGGTGATTGCCAGGGAAAACCCGCCAGCACCTCCACTTGGCTGGGAGAGACACCGGCTCTGATGCCGAAAACAGAAAAGAAAGGGCTGTGGTTGCCCTCACCCCTTTGTGTTTTTTTTTTGGTTTCTCACCCAAAAAGAGAGCTCCTCCAGGCTCCTCTCCGTGGGGGGCTGTGATCAGAGGTGGCGGTGGCCGTGGCTGTGGTGGGGCCGGGCTCTGCTCCGGGCTTTTCCCCGCCTCTTGTTTGCGGTGCCGTGGAAACCGCGCTCGGGTTGCGGGGCCGTTACCGAGCGCCGCGCCGGGGCTGCCCCGCTCCCTTCGGGCCGGTAACGGGCCTGGCCCCCAGAGCCGGGACAAATCCTCCCCCGGCTGATGGGGCAGCTGAGCCAGTTAGGTCCTCCTGGAGCCACCAGGGGTGGCTTCACCCGCTCAGCTACCTGGCTGCGGTGTGGGCACAGGGACAGGCCCCCTGAGCAGGCAGGTCACTGAAGTCCAAACCAGATGTTGGGATGGAAAAGGAAGAAAAGTTCTGTGGTGTAGAAGGTGTCCCTGGTCTGCTGGGTTCTTTATTCGTTATTTCAGTCTACACGGCCATGGAATAAGGTGTTTAACCCTGTCTCTGCAAGGAAAGTGGGCTGAGGAAGTAGGAGCTGAAGCCCCTGCTTGTGGACATGACTGCAATTTATCATTTCAGAGCCTCTGCCTCAGTCTTGCTGTTTGTGAAGTCTGAACAGACATAGTTTGGAGACTATGTGTGATATGGGTGAGCAAGCTTAATATACTGGAGGTTCCCCAAGTCAATAGTTCTATAGAACTTCAAATATCACCTTCCAAAATATCATACAATTCTAAAGATGGTTTGATAAAATATCAGTGGAAAAATGTAATACATTTTAATGGAGGAAAAGATCCTTAAATCCCCATATTTACTCTTTCCTGTTTCTGAGAAGATCAAATCAGTTCCAAATGTACCATGTTCTTTTCTAGACTCTTTAGACTCTCTACGAATACAATTTCAGCTTTCTGAAATAGCAGTTTCTTTCACTTACCAATAGGTTTCCAAACAGCTTTCTCAGCTGAATAGCTCTTGCAATAAATAGCATGATTTTCTGTAAGTGCAAACTCCCATTTGATTGTTATAGTTCTTTTCTGTAATTACTGATTATCAAAAGACTGGATTCAGGCACCAGAAGGAAAATGCTTATACACAAAGAAATTTCTCTTTATTCTGTGCATGAATGCTTTGATTTTTAGCAGTGATGCAGAAAACTGTGGTGCTATCTTTAGTATGTTTTGGGAAATTTCCCAAATATATTGAGGAGTATGTATTAAGAATGAGACTATAGAATAATTTCCATTACCAAAAAGATAATTAACGAGTAAATTGTACTTTAGATGCATTTTTCTACAAGCATAATATCAAATGGTCTTTGTTCAGAAATACCAGTTTATTACAGAGTTGTGAATTTGCAGCAGTGGTAACATCACAGAAACAGAGAATAGAAAAGGAAGACATTTGAACAGCTGTTGCTCTGTCTGGCATGATCTCCAGATCAGTAAATGATACATTTATATATCCATTGCTCTGCTCTGTGCTATCCTTGCTAAACACTTATTTCCCCAAACTAGAACAGAGACTATTTAAAAGCAAAGATGTATTTTGTGAATTCTTGAAAATGTGCAAGACCTTCATGGCTTTGCTTCATGCCATAAGACACTCAGGCTTTGCTTTTCCTTGAGGGCAAAGAAGTTTTTAGGGCCAGAAGAACATCTGGGGTCTATTCTTAGCCACCATTAACTTGGTTACTGAATGGAATAAGTAGCCTGTACAGCATCATGGGACAATCTGCCTGGTGACAGAGGCTGTGCAGCTGACCAGTGCTGCAGCTCCTGGGGCATCTCTGGGTTGTGTAATGTCACTTCAGGGCACTGTGGTTTGGGGGCTTGTTAGATGTTTAGACAGTGCTTCCTCAGTGTGCAGCTCAGAAAGAGTTTGCAGGGTAAGAGTGGCAGGTTGCTGCTTACATTTCCAACAGGATGTCTGCAGGTTTGGGGGCTTGTAGGAGGGCATTTTGTTAGGGCATGGGCTTGGGATTTCAAAGTACTGTTATTTCTTTGCTCCATTCATCTCCTTCTTGATAGGGTTGCTTGTCTTCTCCACCCCTTGGTCACCCAGTTTGTGATGTGAAAAGGTTACTTGTCATCTCTGCTCAGTCACCCCACTGGTGGCAGCGGGATGCTGGTCCCTACCACAGAGGTGCTGTGAGGGTTAGTTAGTGTTGGCAAAACATTTTGAAATTGTTGACTGAGAAATGTTGCCAAAGATGGAAGCTGAATAAGTATCTAGATAAATGAATAGATAAATATTCTTTTGTAGTCTTATCATTATGGGAAATTCCCTGTGTAGCCAGGATGCTGCCCAGGTCACTGAGCAATCATTTCCTTGTTGCCTGGAGTCTTCTCAAGGGGACTCATTATTTCACTTTGGTTTCTGCCACATGAGCCCCACACACAGAGAAAAGCCTGGAAGTAACATGCAAACATCACAGAAACACTGACTTGGTGGAGTTTTTTTTTGTTTTTCTGGAGCCCTTGTTCCTTTGTTTCACAGTGAATCCTGTGGCTGCACAACCTGGGACATTCCAGAAAGGAGAAAGGGAAGTCAGAGCCTATTCGCAAGGTTTAGACACAAGGAAGGAGGAGAAGGGATCTGCAAGCAAGTGTCCACAAGACAGTGCCTGCAAGAGCTCCTCTGAAAGCAGTGCAGGCAGCTTTCTGCTTCAGTGTGGTCTCTGGTGATCTGTCAGAAGTTTTTCTGCTGGTGAGTCTCCTTGGAACACTGTTCTTCTGCCTTTCTCCTGCCTGGATGGGAAGCAGCTTCAAGTTGGTTATGGAGATCCCATGGGGAGTATATGGCTCCTCATGCACTTCTTGCAAGGTCTGTACATGCTGCTGAGCTCTGTAGAGAGGAGGAGAAACAGTGATCATGTGGTTCTCTTCCATTTATCCTTTATTCACAGCACAAATTTCTGCATCAGCACCACAGCTCAATGAAATGTACCAAAAGAAACAGTATTGGAGGCCGTATCCATCTTATCTGACCAAGCAAAAGGCCTTAACATGTCTCTGTTTCCCTGCAGGTCTTCTGCCCACTACCAGACTGTCCTGAAGGCCAGACTGAATGGTCACATACATTGACTGTTGCATGTACACAGCACATCATGGGCCTCAAGACAGTAACATGGATGGCTACTGTCTCTTTAGGTTATGGAACACATGGAAGTGATGACCTGACAGAAAAGAGGTTACTACAGCTTGGAGTGGAGCCATCCCATACTGGGGTGAGCAGCTAGTGCTGAAGGAAAGCTGGACACCTCCTGTGAAAGGCAAAGCTGTGATATTCAGGTGTCCCATGGTGTCTGATCACTGGCACTGTTGTTTACACACTACTCCCTGCAGCTGAAGCTCACTTCCAGGAGAGATTTTATCTCAATGGAATTTTTTCTGCTGGAAGAGTATCCCCTGTAACCTTTGTCCGGCCAGAGTCAGCCACGAGATGGCAGCACCTTTGTACGGCCAGGGCTGGGGATTTGGCTCAGTGATCTACATTTCCCATTCTTGCTTCTCCATGCCCCTTTCACCTCATAGATGAAGTCTCCAGTCGATGAAGTCTCCAGTCTTGAAGAGCACGGAGAAAAAACCCGGCCCATCCTCTGGGTGTTGAAGAAGTGTCCCCAGATGAGTCTCTGCAAGAAGACCTGTGAACTCAACTATCCTCCTTGCAACCAGGCTGACGGAGCAGGACTCACTCAGGTCTCTGTGTCCTTTCACTTATCCTCAGTGTCACATCAGGCTGCTCAAGGCCTTGCCCAGCTGTTTTGAAAGCCTCTAAGGATGGAGATTTCACAAACTCTCTGGAAGATGGAGGATGAGATCTGGGAGGCTGAGCTGTGGCCCCACTCGCTTGCTTTGCTGACAATATAAATAAATGATATGGTCATGATTTCAAGGCCAGTTTTGAATAACCATGTAGACCTGAACCCAAACTGAAAGCTGTAACTAGTTCCAGACTTTCCTCAGAGCCCAGTACTTTTGGGACCCACGGGTTTGCATTTGGCCCATTGTAGACAGCCACAAAGCTGCAGCCAAGGAGACTTTCCTAATCAGGGCTATAAATCCATGCTATTTGCAGGGACAAATGACCCAGGAACCTGAGGCTGCAACTCCACGATGTTGCATTAAGCTCCTAAGGCACAGTTCCAGCCTTTTTCCTGGCCCTTGCTTTGTGGCAAAACTTCAGCTGCTGTGACTGCATAGGAAATAATCCAGCTGAATAATACCCTGCCTGACAAAAAGATCCTTTTTATTATGATCACCATGATGGCTTAAGGAAGAGGGACACATGGGCTGGGGGAAGGTGGAAGTGGCCCTTTAAGTGACACTGTGCTCTGGTCGGCTTAGGGAGATAATGAAACTGCAGCTTCATGATGGAAAAGCAGGCTGGTCCTGCAATCCTTGCACACAAATGTCCTTCAACATGGATGTATGGAGCATATGAAAAAAGATTCATTAAGTAAAGTTATGGGTTATGCTGATTTCTAAGAACTGCTCATGTAGCATGGATTAAAGATAAAAACAAAGTGTTATTCACTTTCCTTCTGAGCTGTTTCAGTCCTGTTTACCTTTTTTCTCAGGAGAAGCTCATACAGGAACTATTGTCTGTGATCCAAAATTGTGGCTCATATCCCCAGGGTAGCTCATGGGATCAACTTCCCCTTGCCAAAGAAGGAGGCATCGCTGGATACCAGCTGCGATGACTGTTGAATGTTTGGTGCCGGCCTGGCTGTTTTCATGCAGGATTTGCATCTCTATTTTAAGTATGGAGAACTGGGGCACAGAGAATCAAAGCTGGGTCTCTGGTGGGACTAACCTCAAATCCACAACTTCTCATAGCTGTTTAGCTGGGATCACAGACAGCACAAACATGCTCTTCATGCAACAACAGCTTTATTACTTGGAACTACTAGAAAGTTCCTACATCCTGTCCCTATTCCTTTGCCTACACCTGTGTGAATGTCCGCTGTTCTTTCCACCAGGATATCAGCAGATCCTGTAGCTTGTTTTCCATTGAAATATCTCCTCTTAGGTAAATATTACATCTGAGGTTGCTTTGCCAGTGGTTTTCCTACCTGGAGTTTGTACAGCAGGTCAATGCCCTGCTCAGAGATAACAGGAATACTTGCTGTGAGTGCTGTTTGCTTCTGTGATGTGCCACCCTGCTCTTCCCTCACCAGCTTCCCTTTTAAAGGTTTTTTTAATGCTGCTTAAGTCGTGGGGTTTTTATCAAGGTGAGGCAAATTTAAGACAAGCCATTGTCTTTGAATATTTGGCCATAGCAGAAGGAATTGTTTATTGCAACAGCCGTGGCTTGTAAATTATTCATCTATGTGTAATCGAAACACTCAGAGCCTCAAAGGTCTTGTTGCAAAGGGTGAGGTGAAGGATCAGTGAGCTTTGAGCAAAACAGAGGGGTTAACAGGTCCTGGGGAACCCTTCTCCATCCACCTGCCTCTACTTTGTGATAGTGCCTGTTTGCAGAAGAAAACTGAGCTGCTGCTAACTGAAGCAATGCACAGTCATGTATGTGTCTGTAAGGCAGAAAGGGCATCTGTCAGGCATCTTCCTGTGTCGGTTTTCCCACTAGTGGGAAACAGAGATTTGAAGCTATTTGCAGCAAAACGTAACCTAGCCTATGGGCATGTACTGACTATCAATGCACAAAAGGCTCTGGCCTCTGTGAAATGGGGAAGAAGTCTCTAAAGGGCAAGAGAGATCAGAATAGCTGCCTAAGCAGAAAAGAAGTCAGCACACTTCTGCTCAGCAGCTCTGTCTCCAGAAAAAACTGGACTTCAACTAATTAAAAAGAGCAGATGCTAGCTGAAACATTAATAGCAACAACTATCATCTTTTGTCTGTGCTTAAATCTGTATTCTAGCTCTCTTGTAGAAGGCTTGGAGAGAGAAAGAGTTAACCCTTTAGCTGGCTCATTATTTTGTTAGGTACAGCATGTCCTCCAAAGAGAGCATAGTGAAACACCTATGAATAGGTTTGGATCCTTTTTTTTTTTTTCTTTTCAGGAGCAAACAATTATCTGTCTAATAATGCAGAACTATCAATACAACCAGCATTATCAACCCTTTCTTCTCACAGTGTTGTTAGTAAAGTGATCTTCCTCAACTTTCAGAGGCCTTGTAAGTAGTGCTGGGCACAGGGCCATCTACTGTTCTTCCCCGTATGTATTGTATTAAGAGGATATCTCTTCTTTAACCTGTGCTCCTCTGTTCCCCTCAGCCTCTGAGCCTTCTCATTAGACTTGATGTATAATGTATAGAAAGTACACAGAGTTCAGCAGATATCAGATATCCTTATAAATAGCCTGTCTGCCCTGCTACAAATCTGTAGCTATCCCAACGTGAGCAAAACACTTCATGTATTGCATTCTTCCTGGGACTAGGATGCTATCGAAGATTTTCCTCTAAAGCATCCAAATTTGGCCTCTGCTGGAAGCTGGGTACTTGACTGCAGGCATCACTGGTCTGTTCCACATTGGCAGCTCCTCAGTCTTGTCCTAGTCTCCAGTTCCTCCCTTAGAGATGAGGGAAAAGCAATTGTTTGAGTGATGAGGCTCTTCCACAGCTCCCTGCCCGCCCTGCTCCAGTCACTTGTGGCAGGCAGAGGCTCCCTCGGCACAACTACCCACCCTGGTCCTTCCCTACCACTTCACTCACACACCACCCTCAGGCTCCTGCTACTTCTTTCATTCTTGCACCCCCAGTTTCCTTCCTTTCCATCAGGGCCAGATCCTGTTTCCTCGATGGGATCACTTAGTCCATCTCGAGTCTGGCAATCCTTGCTGAGGTTTCTTCTGTGATGCTCTCCTGAGCACCAGCACTCCCATCTAACCACAGTATGCTCTGGCTTCCAGTGGACCAAGAGCAGCAAAGACAGCAATCCCTGGTGCAAACTCCTCCCTGCTTCCTCAGTACATATCTCTTAACTCCTTTTCTGTTTGCTAACTTCCTCAACTGATTTCTCACTCCCTACTTGCACTGAATGAGCCTCAAGTTTGGCTCCCAAAGAGATTGCCAGAGAGAGACCAATTTAGGCAGATCTATGGAGGCTTAGGGGGCTGATAATGATATTTTAGATTATCCCTGACTCACTTTCTTGCAGATCTGATGCAAGAAGTGAGTCAGATCCCTCCAATGCAGTTTGACCTGGTGGTTGTGGTCAGCAGACAGCTGAGCAGCAGCTTGTGGAGCTCATGTTATTTTGCAAACAGAATAAAGTTCACACAACACAGAGGGCAGCTGCCTATACCTGCTGTTAACTCAAAGGCCTCTCACCTGAAAACAACCTGCGCATCACTTACCCCATCAGTGCTCACAGGTGGAATTAGCTCCTGCGGGCTGCCCACGATGGAGCAGGCAGGTAATTCTCAGAGGTAACCTTCTTTCCCAAGACAGGGCAAAGGTCCCTGCCCTGAGATGAGGGTTCATCATACTTGAAACACTCACAGCTCCCATCCCCTTCTGGGTGGCCAGGATCCTGCCCCCAAGAATCTCTCCTTCCTCTGGGCTTTCTGTTTTACCAATTCTGTCAATACCAGTCTTAATGTAATTTTGCTTTTTTTTGGCTTGCTTTTCCTAGGTGTGAAAGCTGTCATTACTAAATGACACCCACTTCCCAGGGATTCTGTCAGCCTGCAGGAAGACGCTTTTTTCCCCCAGCTCAGCTTCAGACAGGTGTCTCCAGAGGCCGGTGGCTTAGGTAAGTCTCTCCAGACTCAGTTCTTGTTGCACTGAGCTCTTAATGCCTGTCTTCCCTCTGGATGTGCCTTGTTGGCAACTGACAGTCACAAGTGAATGGCTCACACACTGATAGATGTCAATTTTTTAAATATTTAGAGGTTAGGAGATGAAGTTCATGTAAATTTGTCTCCTAATATTTACCTCCCGTGTTCTGCCAGCACCTCCCCTTACCTGCACCCACCTCAGATTCACTGCCCTCCAAATCTCTGTAGTGGGCTGCTGCCTGCCTTGGTTTTCCTCTCAGCTGGGTTCTGGTTCAGACTCTGCCCATTTTCTTCCAGCAGGAGATGAACTCTTATTACAGCATCTGCAGCCTGCATCCCTGCAGCCCACCCCCACTTCTGCAGAGCAGCCCCACCTATATCAGGCATGGTGTTCCCCTGGGGCAGTCGGTCCCTTGTGGTCCCCTGAGGGTGGAGTTTGCATCTGAGCTGTCTGGAGAGAGCATCAATGTTGCTACACTTGGGTTTGGGACAGGTTTTATGATTGCTTCTTAGGTTGTTCTTTGTGGTTGCTAAATCTGCCTGTAAGGCCTGGAGATGTGAGGTGTATCCAAACTCCAGACCTTTCCCTGCCAAGAATGGGGGCAGTGATGCTCTGAGCCTCTGATGAGAGTTTCTTTTGGGCACAGCAGCAATCTCACTCTGTTGAATGCAGACTTGTGCCAGGTTAAGCCATTGCCCTTGAATACTTTCTCTGTTCTTGTTCCACTGCAGCTTCTAAATTAGAAACCCTACTACCTGCATGCGATACGAGCAGGGACTTTGCAATACTTGGAGGCTGAGTCAGGCACAGGGACAAGAGCCATTTCTACTGCTGAAAGGCTCCGTTGCACTCAGGTGCCCATTGCAATGATTTCCTTTCTCACACCATCTCCCCAGGGGTTGTGCAATACCAGCAAGCCCACTGGTCAGCCCAGTGTTGGAGGAGCAGCTGTCCCAGCACCAGCAGCTCTGTAGGGCCCCAAGTGCTGCCCAGCTCAGCAGGGACTCTGCTCACTGCCTGCCTGTGGCTTTTTCCTCTGTCAGCAACAGCACGTCCAAGGCAAACTACCTCTTTTTGGAACACCTTTGATTTGAGCTCAGATTGGCAGCCTCTGTTTTACTGTGAACTTTTTTGATACAGCAGCAGGACACCATCTGGGTATGGAAGACAGGCTGAAATCACTTGCCATGCTGCACCTTTTCCCATGGCCCACCACACATCTGTGTTTGCTATGTGGGCTAAAATTTACTACTCCCATTTTTCCTCAGCTGTACCCTGAAGGGAAAGCAGTGTGGTGCCTGTCCTTCAGATGCAGCCCCTTGTGCCAGTTCCTGCTTTTGAAGCTTCCCAGATAAAACAGATCTTGTTAAGGTTGTTCAGATTGCTGGTAGCTATGGGAAAGGGTCTTCTAAAATAAGAGTGTCTAGGTTTCTGTTATCCTTGTATTTAGTTTCCTGTAGACCTGAGTGCTTTCTGAGCCTGGCCTATGGCTAAATCATTCTCAAGGACTAGTTGAAATACTTTTGTTTATTTTCTTGATACTTCCTGTAGCATTTTGTAAATAAACTTCTGTCTTTGGCATTATTAGATAGTGAAGCAAGGAGTTTTACCACTACAATATCTATATTTTGTTACAGCAGAAGTAACCGAGCTCAGTCCCTAACTGAAGGTCTCTTAAGTTGTTCTAAGTTTCCCTGTTTGAATACATAGCATTGCTTTGGGATAAGCCCAGTGAAACCTCCAGCAGTTTGCTTGATTTACCCTGCACTCCCCATACACTGTGTTAGACCCAGGACTTTGTGCTATGCTCATCCTGTGACACAGCTTGATTTCTTTTCAGATGGTAAATCCTGCAGCTCTGTTAGTGTATGGCTGCTCAAGATGGCCCCTTGAGGCAGCCTGTGTGGCTCCTCAGCAGGAATGTGGACTTGAAGACAGCCAAAGAAGGCTGTTTTCCTCTCAAAAAGGAGGAGGAGGCTGCAGTAATTGAGCTGACAAAATTTTTCATCTCCTGTCTGGGACTCAGTGGACTCCAAAAGAGGGTTGAGAGGGGCCAGGTCCTCAGGCTGGCCCTGTCCCATGTGGAGTCTGGCTTCAAGAGTGGCTCAGGAGTCTCTGCTCAAACTGATTTCTTCAGCATTTTTATTCCTTTCTGCACCTCTTGTTCTGGGTTGCTGACCATTTTCTACTGGCTTGCATTTTTATGAGGATCCATCTCACCCATTGGGCTCTGATGGCTGGGCCACCTTCCCACCTCCTGTTTCCAGAAAAGCTATGCTGCAGCTAAGTCTCACCTGGGGTGCCTGGACATGATCTGGCTCTACCCTTGCAAGCTGCAGCTCCACCAGCAGCTCAGCTCAGCCCTTTCTGGGCAAACTTTTGCAGAATCTCATCCCCTTTCTGCAAAGCTTCCATTCCTTGGTCCGTCTTCGAGCACAGGGGCCCCTCCATTGCTCATCTTCCCTTGTCTTGACAGAAATCTCCCAGCACTCTCCTTGGAGATGACATCTGACCCCTGAGTCCAGCATTGAACCAGTTGCCCCAGGCAGCCAGCCAAGCTGCCTGGGAGCCCTTGGAGCATTCCTGCCTTTGTCCCATTCCTTTGGTTGCCTCAGCGCCTTTTTGCATTGTGTGCTCTGATTTCTCTTCCTTCCATCGCCCCCCAAAACTCCACCATCTTTTGCCTTCTCCATGAATCTTTCTTGATTCTCTTAACCCAGAGAAGATCTAAACATCTCTATGTACTTATGCTGACCAATGGGTTCCTGGTTTTTTTGTAGCCTTTATTTCTGTCACCCAAGCCCACTGGTACTAGACAGTGCCCAAACAAAATTTACAAATTCAAGGACTGTTCAAATTCTCTTTTTCACTCCACACAAGCAGTCCCAGCCTGTGAGGACATACAGGTCTTCTGCCCACCATTTTGCTACTGCACAGCGATGCCCTCTCTATTTTAAAATGTTTCTGCCTGAGGACAAGTTATTGCACAGCTTTTTAAACAGACTTGCAGTGCTTTAATCGCCAGACTCTTGCTGTTTCTACACACTGAAGGCCAGATCCTGGGGGTGCTGAGCCGGTTTGCTGAGAGCCACGGCTCTGCCCGATTCCTCAGTGAGGCCCGTTTCGACATTGCACAACGTGTCTGTCCTCCGGGAGCCGTGCGCAATCTCCGATTGGGACAGACGTCTGAGCTTGATCCCACTGGAATGACGTCAAAGGTTGCAATATTGTCCCTCTTGTCGGCGCTGGCAGAGCCCGGCCTGGCCGTGTGCCTCCCGGCCTGGCCACTGCTGCTCCCACCCGCACAGCTCCATTCACAGGTTGCCACATGGCAGTGCAGGTGGCCCGTGTGGTTTTACACCGGTGGAGATCTGCTCACACACGTCTGGCTCTTCTCTGCAAATTCCTGCTGCTCCAGAAGCCTCTGACTGAAAGGAAATGGAGGTTGCTTTTAGAAGGAGCATCTTCCGACGCTGACCTGTGAGCTGATAAAAGCCCAGCGAACTCGCAGCCTTTCCTGTGCTTGGAACTCAGGCTGGCACAAGCAAACGGTGCTTGGCACCAAGAGGGTGCCAGTAAGTCACTGGCTGTGGTCTGGCACTCATCTCCACGGCACGGGTTAAGAGAATAAGAGTACAGCATCTATAAGCAGCTGTTTTGAACACTTGCTGCTGAGGTCAGCTGAAATCAACAGGAACAGTTAAGGCAGCCGCCTCAGCTTGCACCCAACTGGCCGTGGGGAAACAAGGCTGACAGACAGGCAGCTGCACCTGTCTGCTGCAACAGGGAAGCTTCCCCAGTGCTGCAGGGAAGGAAGGGCCGACACATCCTCGGGGCAGTGCAGGCTGACTTCCCTGGCCCCAGGCACCCCTGCCTGCTGCCCGCCCCCGAGGCTACGGCCAGGCAGGGGAGTTGTGAAATGCCAGCAGGATGTGATTCTTTGTGACCTGTTGGCATCATGACAAGACTTGCCTGCTCCTCTCCAGCCCTTTGCTGGCCCTAGCAGCTGGTAAGGCAGCTGCTGACATCTCACATCTGCCAGAGCCTGTTTGAAGGGGGCTGATTCCAGCCCCAGGTGCGTGAAATGATGTTTCTGACTCGGTCAGCTGTGCCCTGGCCCACGCCACGGTCCCTTTTGACAGCCCTGCACACAGGTTGGGGGGGAAGGAAAGAGTGTTTGACAATTTCAATTTTTATATGATTGCCCAGGCAGTTCTTAGATTCTTCTTAAAAAGGTGCTGACAGATGCAGAACAGCTCCCAGGTTTTGATTTTCGAAATACTGGGGTTTCCAGGCAGTAAATCCAGCAGGAGGAGGCGCAGTGTAACTGTGGCTGTGTGTGGTGCCCTCTCATTCTGGCAGCTCAGCCCTGGTCAGGGGGAGCTGCTCCCCGGGTGCTGCCCCAGCTGGTGAATGCCTCGGGGAAAGAGGAAAAAGGGACAATCTATAACCTTAGCAGGAACATTTTTGATGGCTCGTTAAGTGAAGAGAGTGTAAGACGTAGGAACCTGTATTAAAAAAAAATTGCTAGGTTTACAAAAACGGGAGAGATTGGTTTTTAACATGAAGGAGCAGAGGTAAGGTATCTTTTAAAAATTTGTAGTTTTGGGCTGGAAATAGGACTGGGACAAGTCTTGGAAATAAATATTTAATTACCAAATCAATTTTGATAAAGACTCAGTTTACAATTAATTTCTTTAGCCTCTGCTGAGCTGACCAGTGAAACTCCTGGCTAGTACTGGTGTTGCTGTGGGTCCCAGCAGCAAATAACTTACACTAGTGATTATAATTAATTTTGCACACTAAAAGTGAAAAACTTGACAACTCAGAACCAACATCCTTTCTGTCTTCTCCAACAGTGATAAGTATCTTATTTTTGAGTGCAAAAGCAAAATTAGCTTTCTTCACTAATGGTGCTAGTGAGGCTGTGAGCAGAAGGGCTGGCTTGGCAACACTTTGCTCTTTGCAGGGCAGAAGTCAGCCAGTATTTACCTTAAGGGCTGTGATATTTAGACAAGAATTTCAAAGAGAGTTACAATAGTGAACTTCAGTTAACTGGCAAGTTTGCATGGTCAATGCTGAGCTATAATAGAGAGTTGATACTTGTTGATTGACAAGAGCCATAGTGCTAGCTAGAGAAGCCCTCCTTCTTGCATTAGTTCACAGGATGGTCACAATTAAATGCAATCTTATGAAAAGAAAAAGAAATCCAGATCTAAATGTTGCTCAAGTGTTGGGATAAATCAGCTTTAGAGCCAAGGGTGGGTGCTGCGTGGTGCCTCTGAGGCAGACAGATCCCGGGTTTCCTTGGTCAAATACAGGGTGATGTGCAGTGGTTAGAGACACCTTTCTCTAGAAAAAATAAAACAACCAACCAAATTAGCATGTCATTAAGTAGAGGTTATGGTAGAATGAAATAATTAAATATGTTTTCTCTCATTCAGTGATTATAGGCTCTTTTATAGGAGCTGCCATATGCCCTGTGCCTTTGGCACAATCCAGGGGTCTTGCAAAAAAGGCTTTGTTGTCATCTTTTTTCCTAAATATTCTTCATCAGATGATCATAGTGAAATATTATGAACATCACTTTGTTCACTATTGTAAAATGTCAAGATTATAATCCTTAGGAACAGATGGTGAAACTGAAGAACAAGGAGATGAGGGGAGACACTTCTAGCCATAAAGACAATGAAATAGTAGCAGAATCAGGTAAGGACACGGTTTCCTCTCAAGCAGTGTTTATGGGAAAAAATATATGCCTATAATCTGAATTTAGCTCTCCGTTATTTCTTGTGACACCATTGGGGGTGGATATTTTGCTCCCAAACACCTACAGAATAAGAAAATGAGCATCTTTAGATCACAGGATGTATTACTAAATTTTCCCCAAACATTTTGACAAGTTCAAAGTTGATGTGAATGAAAACACTTGCTATGATCCCATCTGTATTTTGAGGAAGAATGATCTAGGTCTGAATCAGTGTCTTCTTCATTGCTTACATTGCTACTAAGGATTCATTAGATGACAAAATAGAAGATTACATCACAATGGGTAATTTTTTAAATGAGAGATCCATTTGTTTGGGTTTTTTTTGTTTGTTTATTTGTTTTAATTATTCTGCTGAGAATATCTGCCCTGTGACAAGCAAAGCAGTGAGCTCTCAACAGCAGTGAAATAAATCTCAGTCCAGGGCAATGCAAATTGGGAAGAAGCTCCAGAGAGTGGTGCTATTTGAAATAAATTGAGGAATTATTTTGAAAGCTTGCATGGAAGAACAGAGTTTTGCCAGCTATTACAGTTGGACTTCAGAGTAACTGCTGAGTGGGTAATTAGTCCCTCAGGAACAAGGGAGTCTGGACAAATGTAAAACAGAACAAGAGGGGGGAAAAAAGTGTACGAAGAATTAACTTTAGAAAACAAGCTAGAACATTAGTCACAGGAGGGATATAACTCAACTTTCATTTAATGTTTGTTTCTGTCATGAACAGAAATGTTGTTCTTAACCCCTGTACTGATGCAGGAAATAAGAAACCTCTCTTTTTAAGGAAGCTGAAAATGTTTTGTTGCAGTTCATCTCTTTGATAAGAGGGTGAAGGGGAGGGTAAAGAAATTTGCTGATCATACTGCAAACCCAACAGAAGGGACTTGTACTCACGTGAGGCATGGAAAGAAACCAGTTCTGGAAATTGTCAAGATACTATGTAGTGTCTCTTGTGGTCTTCAGCAACTCCCCCATCATCATCCCCCAGAAACTCCCCTTGGCAATTAGCCAAGGTTTAAAAGATAATGCCTCCCCAATGTTTTCTCACAGCCTAAGACACAGAGTCTCATGTTCTCCTGTGTTGAGCAGCATTCCAGCTTCAAGGAGGTGATTCACTTACCTAGCATGTTAGAAGATGTTGGCATGCCTCTTTGCTGGGTTCACAAAGACTTGATGAAACACAACTGCAAAGAAAACTCAAAGCATGTGAGACAGCTTTGAGGTGACTTAGTGCAAATGTGGTTGGTCCTGCCCTTCCAGAGCTCCTGATTCAGTCCTATGCTGTTAACTATTGAACTATAGACTTATTTGTAGAGTTTCTACACTTGTTTTTTGTGGTTCATTGCTCCCATTATTATCTCAACAGCAGCAATTTGCTAATCAGTCCTCTTTGTAAAACAGGACTAATATTGCTTTGGATGTTTGGTGTTTGGAAAAAAAGAAGAATGGAATTCATGTGTCTTTGGAGAAAAGGGAAGCTTTGCAAAACCAAGCAGTTTATTCAGGTGTGATTCTATGTAACTGGGCAATATTCAGTGAACTGTGTGTCTGGAGGGTTAAAAGTAAGCCTTCAGGAAGAGGCTGCCTGGGGAGGTTGTGGAGTCTCCGTCTCTGGAGATATTCAAAACCCACCTGGATGCAGTTCTCTGTAAAGTGCTCTAGGTGATCCTACTTCAGTGGGAGAGCTGAACTAGATAGTCTCTAGAGGTCCCTTCCAGCTCCAACAATTCTGTGATTCTGTGATCACAGCTGAAGGTTCAGGATCAGACTCCCAGACCTACATCCTCCCAATTTTGAGGACTTTGGCACTTTCTGTGCTCTGCAAGCTCCAAAGAGGTTAAATAAATCTTGCTGAGCTCTCACCATGTATTTGGCCAAGTGATGGGGTCCCACTTGCCTGTTCTGCACTGGTACCCTCAGGAGTGCTGCCTGTTGGTGCATTTCTGACCTGGATGCTCTGCTGTGACCTGAGCAAAGGTTACTGGTGTTTTCATGCAGGCTCTGTTTACTGTATAAGGTGAGAGAGAGCCTCTGGATTCCATCGTTTAGCTCATCCTCTCTGTTTCCCAATTCACTGCAAATGACCAGACAGGCAGGCAGCTCCTTCTTGAAAACATTCAACTTCTCCAGACATGTGCCAGTTTCTGACAGACATGGTGATGGCAACTCATGATGGACACAACACGGTCACAGCTGTTAGTAAACATTGTCTTCAAAATCACCATCTCCTCTCACCACCTTAAGCCATTTCCCTGGAGTTCTCATCACAAGGATCCTGCACAAACACACCCAGCTCTGGCGTATTCCTTCCAGGAGAGGGCAGGGGAATACAGTTTATTGCAGATCCACTCCTGAACCAGAGGCAACATTCATCGTGTCCCAGATCTTCCTGTACCTCTTCCAGTCTCTTTTACTTTCCTCAACTTGGATGAGCAGAGGTAGGTGCTGTATCTCCCCAAAGTGAGTCAATGGGTTTTGTCACATTTACAGACCTACCTGTCCTTGAGTCATCATCGGAAGGGGCAGTTTGGACTAGGCTGTTCCTGTTGCTCTTGAACCTCTCGCAATGAGCCTCAGGTGTCATGTTGAAGGCATTGGCTTTAGGACCAAGGTTTAAACAGCTGAGTCCCAGCTCTTCTGCTTCACTTCACCATCAAGCTAGGGAAGGCAGTAGTGATGGGACAACTTGTCTGTCACACACTCAACACTCCCATATCCCTGCCAAAGGTGGTTTGATTCCCTTGGTTGTTCATAAAGTTAGCAGGTGCAGCTCTGCTTGTGGGTGCTTTTGCCAATAGATTAAAATGCAGGGATTGTGCATGGAAACCCCAAGTTGGAGCTGGACCTGGTGTAAGATGGTCTAGAGAAATCCTAGCCAGAAAGTCAGCTGATGTTTTCTCTGTGTGTCTTAATGAATAGAAACTTTGGGAGAAAATCAGAAACTCTCCTTGGCTCCTCAGTGTCTTTAACAGTCCAAAGGGTATTAATATTTAAAAAATCCTAAAATTAGTTTCTTCCAACTTATCTCCCCTTAGACCTATGACTCTGACTTGAAAACACAACGTTATTTCCAAACTAGAGAAGGAAAGAAAAAGAAATAAAATCAATAAACTGCTGGTGCTGCAGCATAGATGCCCTTTCAAGGCCAAAGAAATCAAGTCCTGAGGTTGCTGTTGCCACCTTGCTCTGCAGAACTCCGGGCAGGGATAAACATATTCTTTGTGTCAATATTTCTGTAGTACCGAGGGAACTTGCAGTCCTTATCTGCGAGTGTCAAGGGCTGCTAAGTTAAAGTGATGGTAACGCAACTGGAGAGTCTGAGAGGGTTTTTCCTTGGTGCTGGTCTAACCGCTGTGGTGCTAAAAGCCCCAGCACAGCTCGGCCGGACAGGGCCACCAGCTTTGTGGTGCACGGGAGGGATCCAGCTGCTGAACGGTAATTAAAAGAGGAATAAATCCCCAAAAATAGAATTTGAACTTCCTTCTATTTTTTTTTTTTCTTTGCCCGATTATTTTTGCTTCTTTCATTGGAAAAGAGCGGCCTTGATTTGTAAATCACATGGAAATGTGCAAGCAATCAATTCAGCCTGAGTAACCCTTGTTTTGCCAAGTAGCTGCTTGGTTCATCAGATGACTAATACTTTGCTGCTGCCTTCATGAGGAACAGCAGCGGCTGGGGCAGAAATACCAGAGGTGACCTCTAAAGATGACAAAACACCCTGTACAGCACAATCCCTCTTTTTGCCCATCCATGAAATTCAAACACTTTCCCTTGAGTCCCCTCAAAAATGGGAAGTGATTTGTATCACAAAGCTGTTCAAACAACATAGAGAAATGGGAAAACGCGAGGCAGGAAAAATCAGCCTCTTTACAGACACGTACTGAAAGGCAAAGTGTGGGCAGAGCCAAACAATTCTCAGGTGTAAACTGTTGAGCACAGAGTGAAGGAGCCTTTTGCTGCCTTTCCCACCTCTAATGGGTCTGTGCTACGTGGCATAACAACCCAGGAACAACTTCAGTCTACGGTTGCTTTTTAACTTTACAATGCAGTGCTATTATTATCTCCAGGGAAAGTTTTAAAGGCTTGAATGCCAAGGTTTATTTGCCTTTCCTGACTGGATCTCTAACACACAGCCTTCAGACAAAAGCCAATAAAAGGGACCTTAACTTTATGTTGGCCCTGGTGTTTGACTGGGCTCTGGGAATGTGAAAAAGGTTGTCTGAGCAGGGGAACCAGTTGGACTGAAGTTCTCTTCCAAAAGGTGGCAAAAGAGAGAATGGAAAATCCCCAAGCAGGACCAAGGGACAGAGGAAATAGTAGATTTTAAAAGGACTTGGTGAAGAGATGAATAAAGGGAAAGAAATCTCTTCGCGATGCACAAGAAGGATGGGGCAGGGGTAAAGACAAATATATTTTATAGCAGGGAGTGGGGGCTCTTTTTTGCTGATTTTACCAATGAAGTATGTACCCTGATGTCAGTCACAACTGCACAAAATTTCATCCCCAAAAGCCTGTCTCAGCTCAACAGTCATTCCTGGTTCACATAAAAAGTTGGCAGTGAAAAGTGATCAGGACTCATTATATTTGTCTAAATCTGTGCGTTTCTCCTGATGTTAATAAAGGCTTGTAGTGTTTCCAAAACCTTGAGCAAAACTTAGATGTGTGTCAATTTGCTTTCACTGTCAAGGGGCTTCAAAGAATTAATCAGAAAATCAGCTCACAGCTTGAGAAGTGTATTCAGATCTGATGGAGGTTTGGAGTGGCTGAGTCAGCCCAGCAGCTGGCACCTGCCTCTGTAGCTGGTAATTCTGGATTTGGGGTTTTAGCTTCAAAGTGTTCCTGTGGATTCCAAAACCAGGTCTGTGGTTGGAGGCCCTCAGAGCAGAGTCGTGGGGAAAACAATGTGAGCATCCTGAGAAATAACATTTTGCAGATAAAGTCTCTGCTCAGAAAGGGTGCTGTAGAGGATGAACCTGTGGACATGTTTCACCAAGGATGACCCCAGATCTGGGCTTCAAGTGACAGTGACTTCTGTGTGTTTTCTTATTTTCTGTTGTACAATGATGGGTTGGTGCAGAGGTGAAACTATTTTACACTAAAGTGAAATATAAGAACTTGTGCTACTGTATATCCTGTTTGTTTTTAATGTGTCCTTTGTTTCTGTCTAGAAGTTTTGCCTGGGCAGAAGAAGAGGACTTCAATATTTGTCCAGGGTGTCCTGATATGCAATAGCTGGTCAGGGCATTAATTTCTACAAGAGTGCTGGACACCCAGAAATGCCTCAGGCTCACTGAGCAGGAACACAAGGGCTTTGCTGAAATTCCAAGGTGCAGCTGATCCTGTGTGCACAGGAAAGGTGATCTGGACATATGCAAAAATTTTGGTGCATCTAGAGCTTGTCACATAGTGCCTGAGTAAACTCAGGTCAGGGGTTTATCCCAAGTGCTCTGGACTTGCCTCCCAGGCACTGTGTACTAAATTTTTAATTTTTAATTTTTTTTTTTTTTTTCTCCTAGGGAGATCTCAGGGAGAAATACAGAAGCCCTACCTACACTTTTCTGCATATTTCCATGGCATTTCACCTCCCAGTGATTGCTGTTGCCTTGTGTTGAATGGGTGAGATGTTCTGTAGGGTTCTGCAGTGTAGTGCAAGTGACTCATCCATGAGCTGACCAAAATGCCCACGAATTGAAGTGCTTTTTCATGCCACAGGTGTCCTTGGGTTCAGACTAGAAAGCTCTTTACCTGATTTCACAACTTACTACCTGTTTGTGGGAGTGACTGGTCCATTGCAAACAGGAAAAAGCATTGGATCTCTCCTCCACCACAGCATGCAGCAGCACAAGGGCTGGCACTGGCACAGGAGAAGGTGGCTGGACATGTCCTCCTGCAGCATCACATGCTTGGATTTGCTTGAGCCCACTGAAAACATCACAGCTTCGTATCACAGCTTCAGGAACAGCTAGTGGTGCAGCCCTGGAGCTGTGTGGTGGCCAATGCACCCAGCCTTGAGTGGTACTTCTAGGGAAGGGGAGAGGTTGTGGGCCGAGGATGGATGACACTTGAGACACACACCATTTTATTCCCACATAGGGTAAATATGGGGTTTCACTGCCTCTCCAGCAATTTAGAGAGAGTCAGGAACTACTGTAACTAGAATATAAAGAAATAGTCTTTTGCACGTACTTTAGAGAAGCCTTTAATGTGTCCCAGTGCATGTGTAGATCAAACTAATGATAAAATTAAGATTTTAACTTTTGATTATTTTCATTGTAATAAAAATCATTAGGGAATTTCAAATCTGTATAGCCACCAATTCAAATTCCATTAAAGCTCAGTCTTGAAGGCTTAGGATTTTAGCTGTATCTAAAGGCCCTTTGCATTGTACCAAGCTGAACTTCAGCTACTCGGGGAACAGGATTTTAGTGAGAGAAAACAGTAAAGGAAGGTTTGCCAAAAATCTATTTTCAGTAAAATTATTTCATGGCAGAGTTTTTCCCAATGTAATGTTTTTTATATCAGTGAAGTTACTCTAATGCAGAATTTGCCCTGGTGATTTTGTTTAAGTATGACATCTAGGAGTTTGATGAGTGTGTATTTATGCGTTATTCGCTGAGGTGATGTGGAGAGGAAGAGCAAGGTCTGTGCCTGAGAGCAGAGCCCCAAGCACCCCTGGCTCCTTCAGTGATACCCACCGGGGTGAGGCAGCACCTCTGGGCTCACCTCTGTGCTGCTGCTGGGCCGTGTCTGCTGTGACTTGTCAAGGCTGAACGTCCTGTTGGGAGAAGACTGGCTTGTGCTGGCTGAACTGCAACATGTTACTGGCAATCCTGAAGTGATGCAGATGGAGGATATTCTTGTCAGTTTAAGGCCCTGGCTGGAGCCGAAAGAAGAGAATATGGCTGGATTATTCTCAGATGCTTTGTGCCTCTGTTTGCCCATGAAATCATAAAATGAGGATAATCCCTCCTTTTTTCCTGTAGGATAGTGAGGCCCACAGTCCTGCTGTGGGAGAGCGGGGATGGTGCTCTGTCCCATGTAGCCCTGTGCACAGACCAGCTGTCACCAGACTGTTCTGACATCCCAGACTGCATCTTCCCAAGGGTCTGAAAACTGAAAACCTGAATTTGAAAACCCACTGATTGAACGGAAAAACTCAGCTCTGCTGCAGCTTGCACCACTGCAGGCTTCCTCAGCTGGGCTTCACTGCAGGAGTTAAACATGGATCCTGATCCATGCCAAACATTGCTTAACTATAGTTTATATATGTATGTATATATATAAGTACATGTATGCATAAAAATAATATATGTATTTATATTAAAAATAGTTATGATTGTAATAACACCGGGAGGTCCCCCAAAACTCAACACTTCCCTCATACTCTCATGAAATTCCAGCAGACGAGCAGGAAAGGAGCAGGTGTGAGAGCCTGGAACATGGACACCTCCAGGGTCCTCATGATTCCAGGGGGGCTTGCACCTCTCTGGGATCCTATACACGGCCGGGGCTTGTGCACTTCCAGGGACTTGTGCACTTCCAGGGACTTGTGCACTTCCAGGACTGTGCAGCCCTCCAGCGACCTGCACACTTTAGAGGAGCTTGCACTCTTCGAGGGACTTGCACGCTTCCAGGGGCTTGCACCCCTCCGGGGCTTTACACACTCCCAGAAGCGTGCACACCTCCGGCGACTCGCACGCTCCCAAGCCCCGCACCGGCCCCGCAGCTCCCGCCATGTGCCACCCTCCGGCACCGCCCCGGGGGCCGGGCGGGCGCTGCGGCGGCTCCATTGAGGCCGGTGCGGGGCCGGCCCCCGCCGCGGCGGGGCCAATGGGGGCGGCGGACGCGGTCGAGCCTCTCCCCGGCCTCCCCCGCCGCCGCCGGGCCCGTCCTGTTCGGGGATATAGTACTACGGGAGCGGGGCCGCGCTCCGCAGCCGCGCACCCGCCTCCCGGGGGAGCTGCGCCCGCCTTCCTCCGCTCCGCGCTCCCTGCGCGCCGCTCCTTCTGGTTGTTGTGGGGTCTTCTGCGTGTTGTTGTCGTTCTTTAATTTTTATTGGTTTGTTGGTTGCTTTTTTTTTTTTTGTATTTTTATCGTTACTTTTGCATTTTTATTATTTTTTAAATTTTTATTCTTATTTTTGTGGTCTGTTTTTTGGCTTTTTTTTTTTTTAATTATTCTTGTTGGTTTTTTGCATTCTTCTGCTCGCTCTCGGCATTTTCTGCCCCCTCCCCAGCTTGCAGAGGAGTTCAGGTAAGGGTGTGCGAGGGGCGCGGAGGGTTGCGCGGGTGCGCGTCCCGCCAGCGGTGCCCCCGCACCCCGTTATGGCAGCAACAGTAGCCAAGGAGGGGGGGGGGGGGGGTAAGGATGAGGAGGAGGCTGGTGGTGTTTGTGGCACTGCTGCCTGGTCCCGGGGGGGTGTGGGAGGTTAATGCCCCCCCCGGCGGTGCAGCAGGGGGTGCCTGGCTGCCACCAGGGCTGGGGGACAGTTTTCAGGTTAGAGCTGTGCCATGGTGTGACAGACCGGGGGGGGTGGGGGGGTGGGTTACTCCCGGTCATAGCGGCTAGGGGACTAGAGCGCTGGGGGTGTGGGGGGTAGGGTGCAGGGGGGGGGCAAAGCCTCCTGAAAAAGGATGAAGAGAGTAGGAAAACAACAAAAATCCCGAACCAACGACAGCAAAATCCCAAAGCAAACAAAAGCAAACGCTCTGCAGCCGTGGAAACCTGGCTGTGCTTGTGCTGGGGGAGGAATTGTGTCCGTCCGTGCCCCCAACCTCCTGCTTTCCTGCTGCTGCGCGTTATTTCGGGGCAGGGTTGGTTGCCGCGGGGCTGGCCCCGGGGTACGGGGCGCAGCGGGGGCTGCTCCACCAGTGCCTGCTGCGGATAAAGTGGTTCCTCTTGTTTCTTTTGTGGAAGCCAAAGTTTGGGGGTGGAGGGACAGTAGTTTCCAGAAATGAAGGCTTTGGGAATGGTTCTGCAGTTTCTCAGAGGTGGTGGGGTTGGAGAGAAACTGGGAGACCTTAGACCACAGCCCCCCTCTCCATGTCAGGGGAGCAGCACGAGCACCTTGCAGAAAGGATGAGAGCAAATGGGTTTCCTGGCTCTTGGCTCTTTTTTTTTTTTTTAAGTGATGTTTTTTAGGTTTTTCCCCCACGCTTTTCTAGTGTAATTTCTTAGAAATGCTGGGCCTGGTTTGCTGCCTGGTCTATGGCTCTGTCTGTGAAGCAGGGGTCAGCTTGAACAGGTTTAAAACCTTCGAGGGAAAAAGGGAAAACCCTGAAGAGATTTGTCCCAAACTAGAAGGAGCTGTAGCAGTAACCATAGGAAATGACTGTCAGCATATCAGCCCATATATTGCTGTGTGACCAGTCATGCTGGACTGACTGTCCAGACATGACAGGCTGGAAAATAAGTCCCTGTGTTTCAGCGAGTTCCCAGGACTTAACATTTTAATGTTAGTCTGAGTCAGAATATGCCTTCTCTGTTCTTTGGGGGTTTTTTGGTAGTTTGTTTTTGTTTGGTTTTTTTTTTTTTTTTTTAGCTGGCAATTAAATGGACAGGTTTTAAAGAGAACAACATGTTTCTGGCAGAAAGGACATCATAACAACCCAGGGAACTCTTAAAAGTTGGAGCCCGTGGTGCTGCCGTGTGCTCTTGAACAGCTGCTGTATTTCACTCCAGAAGTGGCTGTTTTTCAGTGGCTCAGGCACTGAGGTCCCTCTGTAGGTGCTTACATTTCTAACATGTTTTCAGGGCTCCTAAAGATGAAAGTGCTTTATGTAAACAACATCATTAGTTTTCATAGCTTGCGTAGCCCTGCCTTATTTTTCCTTCTGTTTTGGTTTTTTTTAATCTTCTGGTTTTGGCTGTATCTTCAGGCAAAGTAGGGCTGAAAGCCTTTTCGTTCCTAGTTTGGCCTTTAGGATAAAATATAGCCTGGGCCTGATCCTGCATTCCAGGCATTCCCCAAAATCTTTTTGGCTGCTCTGCAAGTTTTGAGACTGTGCAGAAAGCAGATCTGGGCAGTAATGTGCCTGCATCTATTTGCCCCTGCCAGTCCCCTCTCTTCTTGAAATTACTCTGGTTACAGCAAGTGACATTGCTCCTTGACAGAGGAGATGAGGAAATGAGGGTGCTGGCTCTTTTCTGCTGGGGGATGTTGCTCCCAGCAGTTGCCAGGAGTTTGTTGGGTTTTCACCTCCCTCCCCCTCCTTTCAGCCCTTATTCAAATTAGGGTTTAGCTCTATTCCCAGTGGAATATATGGATGTTTTGGTATGTGCCTTCCTAGTTCTCGCAGTCATTTAAAGAAAACTTGGAACTTTTTTTTTAAGGAAAAAAAAAAAAAAGAACCTTACTAACTGCTTTTGGTGCAGGCTCTTTCCCCCCACACTCAGAGCATGCCAGCTTTTCTTAGAAAAAACCCACGTTGCAGTCCAGATTTCACTCACGGCACCATTCTTCAGAAGTTCAAGCTGGAACAATGCAGACATAGAAGGGAGGATCAGAAACCATCTGAGGGCAAGTCCTCCTTTCTGCCCCACATTTCACAAGGCAGTCACCAGTTTTTGGTGCAAGATAGAAACAAGCTGCTTGGGTGAATTCTTACTGGAAGCCAGTACAAGCTTCTCGGAAACAGATTGTGCTTTCTGTTTCAAAACCTGGAATAGCTCAGGTCTGGGACTTGTGCTGGAGGAACTTTCCATTAATGCAGAAATTTACAAAAAAAAAAAAAAAAAGGTTCAGCATGTTACAAGCAGTTCAGCTCTTTTGAGTCTTCACTTTTACTATAAGAAATGATTAAAGTCTAAGGTCACAAAACAGAGCCACTAACCTCTGTTTGAACTTCCTCGTGTTCAACACACGTGGGTATTTCATTATCAGTTCAGAGGCATTGCTGACTGACAGGCTATGCATACCAGCAAAATATGCAACCTTACTTTTAAGTCTTTCTTTCAACCTTCCCTTTCTCCCTCCATGTGCAGATGGAGGAAGCTGTATCTTTAAGAAATATGTTGTTTTTGTTTTCTTTCCCTCCCGTTTCCTGTGAAATACTAATAGGTGCTGCCAATGGGATGGAGCTCTTTAAGGGTTTTGTGTAAAATGTCTCTTGCAGTGCTTGCTGCAGCACTGAGCACACAGACACCTCTTGATTTTTCTTCAGAGAAAGGAAAGAGGGGGCAAATTTTGGAGACCAGGCGAGCAAGGATGCTCTGCAACAGCAGTAACAACCATCCCTTTCCCTGCACAAAACTGAGAGCTATTGACTATTCATGGCAAAGCGTCCAAAGCGCGCAGCAGCAGAGCCTGTGGAAAATGACAGCGTGTAACAAGATTGACTGGCATTTCCTTCGCGCTGGGTCACATGCCTCCTAATTCACACACACACAAAACCTCATAGGCTGATCAAATGACTTCTATCTCTGCAGTCCACATACCTTCCACAGAAAGAGTTGTTTTATTATGCACATGTAGAGCTCTGTTTTCAATCAGTCACCTTGAGCGAATGACTGAGGGCCAGTGTTTGCTCCGTCCAGAGGTCTCTGCATTTGCTCTCTGACAGGCATAGTCTCCCTCCGTAAGCAATTTATTTTTTTTCCTCTGGGGGGAGGAAAAAAAAAAAAAAGAAAAAAAATATGCAGATGTCCCTCCCGCCTTCCCCTCCCCAGAAACCCTTCTAGGAAGTTGGCTTGGTTTAACTGGGAAAGTGCAGGATGGTGGGTGAGTGTTGCAATGGGCTGTGCTAGGAAGGATGGATTTTGTCCTTGTGCTTCTGTGGGGTTGCAGTGGGATTATGGCTCATGTAAGCAGGGGCTTGTGGGATTCTGCCTGCTCGCTGCCTTGACACGGGGTGTGTGTGTGTGGGGGGGGGGTGGGGGTGGGAAATGGGAGTCTGGTTGCCTGCCAAGAGTCACAGTGGGTTGAGATTGCAGGGATCTGTAGGAGTCCACCCCCTTTAGCAGCTGGCATGAGGTTCAGATCGCCTTGACCCCTGTACCTGGAGAGAGAGAAGTAGGGACTGATGGGGTGAAACCAGCCAGCTTGCCAGGATGTGGTAATTAGCTCAGCGCAGCACCGGCCTTATTAAGGGTAGTGCAGGTGATGATGACGTTGGCACACTGATTCATTACATCTGGAGGGGAAAATCCGCCTAGTAAATGCTGAAGCACAGTAAATATTTTTGGCTCCTGACAGATTGATCCTTGCATTATGCTGATTAGTCTATATTTGTGGAACTGAGGATGTTAAAAATAAGGTTGGTGGAAAGCTACAAGATAAGAAAAGGATTTGTGTTTTATAGCCACCAGCAAGAAACTTTTTTTACTAGGATTTTTTTTTTTTGAGTGGTAAAAATTTCAACACTTTCTTTTTTTTCTCCCCATTCCCTACTTTGGCTCTAGGTTTCACTGTTAGGTGAAAGCCCATAATTTATTTTCTCTTGCCAGTAATATTCTGGAAGGGAACTGTAAATCCAGAGCACACACAGTTGGGAAATGATTTCTGAAAGAATTCTTTTGCAAATACGTGGTGCAATCCTGCAAAACTCTTCGGCCCTGACAGTCCTTAGGGGGTGGTACAGACGTATCAAAGCATGTAGCAGCATGTGTACTCAGTGAGGCTGGATGCTTAGGACTTTCCTGTGAGCTAGAGGGCTTTATAAGCTTTAGTTAATGGAGATAAATGATTAAACCGACTTCTGACTGTTGCTGTTTTGTTTTCCTACACTCAGGCTCTCACCTGAACTTTCACCGCCTGGTATATGCTGTTGGGATATCCATAAAAGATCGCCCAGGAATGGTGGATCACTTGCTGCCTACTGATGAATCCTTTTCATCTACAAGATCTTCTCTTGGATACTTTGGGGACATGACAGCAGGGGTGAGGTCCTACCAAATGCTGCCCTCTCCCCTGTCAGAAGATGACAGCGACTCGTCTAGCTTTTGTTCTTGTTCTAGCCCTGACTCCCAGGTTCTCAGCTCCAGCTATGGAAGCACATCTAGTGCAGAAAGTCAGGACAGTATCTTAGACTACTTATTGTCCCAGGCATCTTTGGGGAACACCGCTGCATCATGGTGGGACAAAAGGAGACTTCAGCCAATGGTGAAAGAGGAGTACTTTAGGTTGCCTGAATTTGCAGTGGATATGGAAGAGTCTGGACCATTTCAGCCCACGCTTGAGGAAATTGAGGAATTTCTGGAGGAGAACATGGAGTTGGAGCTCAAAGAAAGACCTAAAAGTGAGACCAAGGACTTGAGAGCTTGCAGCCAAGTTTCTGTTGCTTCGCTACAGCAAAAAGACCATATGTTACCCAGCGCTAGTTTAAAAGAGAATAAAAATGAACAGTTGAGCAGCTTAACAGAAGGTGGCCAAGCTTCCAATGGTGGAATGTCCCTGGAGAATGGGATACCAGTTATGCTCCAAATTCAGCCTGTACAGATCAAACAGGAGTCCAACACGACCCCCAGCTCCCAAGGACCAGCACAAGAGAACATTAAAATTGCACAGCTCCTAGTCAACATCCAAGGACAGACATTTGCCCTTGTGCCTCAGATAGTTCAGTCGTCCAATTTGAACTTGTCCTCTAAATTTGTCCGCATTGCTCCCGTCCCCATCGCTGCCAAGCCAATTGGGCCAGGAGGCATGATCCAGGGTCAGACAGGAATCATCATGGGTCAGAAATTTCAAAAGAACCCTGCAGCAGAACTCATTAAAATGCACAAATGTTCTTTTCCTGGTTGTACCAAGATGTACACGAAAAGCAGCCATTTGAAAGCCCACCTGAGGAGGCATACGGGAGAAAAGCCTTTTGCTTGCACGTGGCCGGGTTGTGGATGGAGGTTAGTATTGGGGTGCAGCACTGCCCTATCCCCCTTCCCCTTTTTAGCTCACTTGACCTAACCTGCTGAGCAAGTAGGCTTGCACTCTGATTTATAAACTGTTTCTGTTCCCAAAAACTTGGTTGGTTTGAGAATTAAGACCTTTTTCTTCCTGTTGGGTAATCCAGGGGCTTTGATAAATTAAATACCAAAGCATCACCTGCTGGCATCAGCTGTTGAAGTGTCTTAAAAATATATAAGTAGTCCATTGTAATTTGTACTTTGTTCTGAAGACGGTCAGATTAAGCTTGTTACCACAGCAATGCCTTGTGTTCACACTGGTCTGGTTGCAACACACCAGCTGCAGCAGATGCCTGGGTGGTACCAGCTGCAAGAGAACTGGGTGGTTTAGGGCAGAATCTCCGTGGCTGTGCATGGCTTCAACTGCACGGGGCTAAACGTGATCCCTGAAGGTCTGTGACAAGCAAGTGTGGTTAAGTGCAGTGGTATTCTGTGTAGTTTCATAGAAAATGTACTCCATCCCACTCCTTCTGGAAATGCTGGCAATGACACTTCAGCATGCTCTGGGTTTTATTCTCTGCATCCATTCAAAAAAATGCGTGGGTGCCACTCAAAGTTTCAAAAAGCTGTCAGATGCAACAATGTAACCAGAAGGCTGAGTTAAGCATTGCTTGAATGGAAGATTGCAGGTTTGATTGAGCAAAATGTTTTGCAGAAGGTATCTCTGGATTTTTTGTTTGTTTGGTTTTTGTTTTTAATACTAGTTGAAAAATTAAAACTGTTAAAAAATCAACCTTATGTTTTAAGGAAACTTTGGTAGAAGCCTTCCTCCTTCTTTCCAATTAGCTGGATTACCAGCCTGCCTGCTAGCAAGTGTTAACATACAGCACCACAAATCATGACAGGAGAAAACAAAATCTGAAGTCCCTTGTATTAAATTAAACTTGATTTCTTTCAAAGGCTGAGCTGCCGAGCTGCTGCGAGCAATGTCTAATGAGGAAATGGGTTGTGATCATGGGCAACAGGCGGGGTAAAAAGTAACAGGAGAGAGTTGTGTAAAAATGCAAGTATGTGAGACATGCAGCGATTAGAGATGGCTGGATTGGTTTGAGGGAAAAGGTCAGAATGGGGCTGAATCCTCTGCTCCCCAGCTGGACCCATTTGAAATTTGTTTCTTGGCAGAATTTCAGAGATCAATGCAGTTAATGTCTTTAGTGATTTTTGTTTCCCGTTTCAGTTTATGGTGGCTTTACAAACTGGCGGTCATTTTCTTTCCTTTTGTGCTGGTGTCACTTCTCCTGAGTGGGGTTCAGTGGCTTGCAGCTCAGGATGCACTGAAGTTAAAGCCATGTTATTTAGTTGCTTGGTCCCGTGAGCTTTGGTTGCCAGAGCAGGTAAACACTGGCAGCAGATGTGCCTCCTGCCTGTGAACATGCCTGTGGGTGTTGTGTTGATTTTCCTTGTGCTGGGATGTGAGCAAAACTCTTTTTTTAATGTGACAAATGCACGTGGCATGTGAGGGTTTCTCTGATCCGTGCTGAGATTTATACGAATGCTCCCAGAGGTTTTTGTGGCTCAAGATCAGGAGCCTGAAGTGCTGCCTGTGGGTGACCTTCTCCACGTCCGTCTTATTAAAGAGCTGGTGCTTCCCAGGCTAAAAAGCCAAGGGTTACATTTAGGAAAAGTATTAAGTGGTAAGGGATGGAGATTGAATTTATGCTGTGGTGCCTGGTTTCTCCCAGAAAGGATGTGGACAAAAAGCAGGTTGCAGGAGTACAGAGGGCCGGGAGAAGCGCAGGTCCTGCAACCTGGAGTACCCTGAACTTTCACTTTCAGCCTTTTTAAAAATGAGAAGCCCAACAGGGATGAGAAATTAATAACTGTATCTATGAGGAACATGTGTCCTGTCCATAAACAGCTGATGAAGGGTCTTTTCAAACTCTCTGTTGCTGTTTGTCTTGTTGTATTTCACAGCCCAGACTGCTACTCCAATCCCCAGCACGCCAAACTTTGGAAGGGCTCTGCTGGGAGGGGGATGTTTCATAGCTAGCAGTCCTCAGCACCAGCCTGGGATTCCTGCACATCCCTTACGCTCTGCTCCCACATCAAAGGCAAAACCCAATTGAGCACTGAATTACTCAGTCCCCTTTCATCAATAAACCATGTTTACCTTTTCCAGAAGTTCAGCGAAAGCTGTGATCTCACATGAGTTGAGTCAAATGCATCTGGACTCTGTTTGCCCCCAGGTTTATACGATCTCAAATGAATTTAAGCACTAAACCACTGCTGGGCTCTGCTTGCCCCCCTCTCCCTGCGTTCTTGTGCTTGTGTATTTATTTTTTCACAGAAGACACTTAAGATTTGAGCTCACGGAAGATAGCAATTTAAAAAACAAAACAAAGTGTTGCCTAGCACAAAGTGGCTGAGCTGCGGGGGGAGCTAAAGCTTTCTGTGCTCTTGGGCAGCCTTGCTATGGTGATGGTGCATGCTTTAAATGCACCAAGGTGGGGGTGCGCACACAGCAAACCCTTTTGCCAGCTCCTAGAATATCCAGAGAGCCTCAAGGACCTCCTGGGAGGAGGCTGAACTCTGCTAGTTTGTGCCCTTTCTCAGCACGGGGCAAGAGCTGTTTTCAGCAGGCTGCAGAGGTGTTCACAAGTGGCTGGTGACCCGTGGCGTTCCCTAGCCCGTTGTACCGGTGGGTGCGCTGAGCCGTGTCGTGCCAACTTATACCTTTGGCACAGCAGCCTCTGGGTAGTGCTGCTCCTGAAACAGCCCTGACCAAACAGCTGAGCTGCAGCACAGGATGGTCCCCAGCAGCTCATGGCATGGAGCAGGAGAAGCTCCCTCTTCCCCACTGCTGGCACAGCAGCAAACAAAGCTGTGGTTGTTGTAGGGCCCAGGGGATGAGGCAATTATGTTTGAATCCTTGCGGCATCCTCGGGCTAGAGATGCCTCCCGCAGCCAGTGCTGCAAGTGACAAGGTGTAATGCAGCCTCTGGTTTGGTAGGGATGGTTCAAAGACTTGCAATGTGTATGGCTGGGAGCCTGTATGGGACTGGATGAGTGTGGGGAGGACCATGCTTGGGGCAGGTCAGGACAAGTGTCCCACACTGGCTTTCTTTGATGGTGCTATGCAAAGGGGTTTGCAGGTGAGCAGAAGTGCAGCTGTAACATAGCGGTGCTTTGGGGATGGGCAGGATGAATCCAGAGCCTCCTCTCCACTGCAGAGGAGAGGTACAGCCTGGGACAATGTCAAGAGCTGGTGGCCATGGTAGGGACCATGGAGTACTAGGTTGAAGCCATTCACCTTTCTTGTTCTGTGAGCAACATAGCAATGTCCTCATATGGCCAGGAACCACAGGACACATTCTTACACATCAGGGAGCTCTAGGGTTTGTTTCCAAGGGAGATGTAGTTACAGGTCCTTTGGGATCCCACCAGATGGGTGGAGACTTTTCTAGTTGCTGTGAGATTGCCCACATCCCTCATCCTTCTTTTGAAGCAGGAATCCTTTTGGAGATGGCAGTGACTTGGGATAGTGAGGTGTTCCTTGGGAGTACCTTATTTTTGTTTGAATTTGGCATTCCGCTGTAGATGATTTGCATTTTTCTTGGGGTGATCTTAGTGCTAGAACGTGCTGCAAATATCTTGCTGCAGAGCCAGGCCACCAGATCCTCCCAGCTTCCTTGTCCTAACCTTTGTGTTGTTTTTTTGTAAACACACTGACAGCCTGAGGTTTATTTCTGTGGGCTCTGTAAGTTGATCTTTCCGTGACTGTTGGGGAACAGTATTGCAACATTCCTGCCTCTTCAACTAAGGACATCGTTATGAGGCAGAATGTATTTTTATCGGATGAACTCATCCAAGCTCCTGGGGTATGAGCAGAACTGCTCATTCCTGATATGCGCCTCTTTCTCCTCCACCATCCATGCAGTCCCCATCAAAATACACTTGTGCAGCTCTTGTGCAGGATTAGCTGTGTGCATGGCCAAGGACCTGGGACAATGCAATCTGGTCACAGCTGGTTTTACTCCTCTGGGCAATAAACCCATATATGAGAGGACAGCTCTTTGCAAAGGTGCTTTTTCCTCTGCTCCCTCTTTTCCCTGCTTGTGGTTGCTACCACTGTCAACAGGTCCATTCCATGTCCACTGCTGAGTCTCACTGGGGCAGTCTGCACAGGCAACATCCCATCCTCTCCAGAAAGATGCTTAGTCCCACTAATCTGTAGCTCTACAAGAGCATTCCTCCAGGAATGCAGCTCTGGGACTAGCTCACTGCTAAGGACTCAGGAGAAATCCCTGGCCCTGCTGCTCCCAGGTCTAAACTGTGGGTTTTGGGAAGCCATGGCTGGGAGGAGCACAGGTGCTAGAGAAAGCAAATGTACAAGTAGTAGGGGTGAAGGGAAACCTCTGTCATAGCCTTTATGAGGAAGATGTGTCCCAGACAATGAAACAGATTGATGACTTCATTAGGGCATCTGTGTAGGGTTCTTCATAGTGAATTTGACTCTTTCACTTTGGGAATACCAAAGCAAGGACAGGGAGAAAAGCAAGAGAATGGGTGAGGGAACCTCCCCTAGAAATACCCCTGGGAGAGATGTGTCCATACACCTTACCCATGGCGAGCATCTGCGCCTGCTTTGCACTTGCTGCAGAGGCCTCTCTGGGTAGCATCACTGAGCTGAAAAGCTGGAGGAACTGAGGAAACCATTCCCAGCTTTCCCAGTGCCTGCACCCTCTTCCTCAACTGACAGTGGAAGACCAGAGCTAATTAAAACCTTTATATGGAAACTTCTTTTTCTTGCATGAAGGACTTATTCATAGCAGCCCAGTGGTCCTGTTTTCCCTCTTTCATAAAAATAGTGTGTTCACTCTGTTGGTGATGTGATATTTTGCTCCAGAAGGGCACATTTTCCTACATGTTCTTTCCCCCATTTATTCAGCTAGTGCCCATGACTTCATTTATTTATTGTAAATAAACAGCTGATACCATTTCTTGCAAGCTCTCTTTCTGTGCCTCTCTTTGTTAGTGGTCTGGCAACAAAACACTTAATTGCCCTTTGTCAGGCAGCATATTTTTTTGTACCCATCTGGACAGGGCTGTTTCAGTGTGACATTATTAATTAACCCTGTGGCTCCTAGTCATGTCCAAGCTGGAAACAGAGCCAGCCCTGCTGTTAAGACCAAAGGATTAGCTGATTTGAGTTCAGTAAAGCCTATGGGATTCACAGTGGCTATTTGGGGATTTTTCTGTGGAGGTGGAAGGTGGGAAATGCCTAAAATTGAAATGACTCTGGGAGACAATTTTGGTAATTAAAGGCTCAATCTGTATTTCAATTTACCCATGAGCTATGCTAATGGCCATTGGGATGCACCTGGATTTCAGCTATTATGGAGATGAGCATCTCTGGTACTGAGATGTTGATGAGCATCTCTGGTACTGAGATGTTAATGAGCATGAACAAACACCCATTTTTCAGCTGGATCTGGTAAGCCATGTGCCTTCTGGGTAGCTATGTCTGGCTGTTGTCTGGGGTCCATCTCAAACAAGATGCAATTACTGGATGTCTGTTGTGCTCATGTCGGTGGGAGCTTGGAGCAGAGCTCACATTTTGGTTGTCACCTCTACTTATGAAGGGTCTGTGCTTGGATTTGCAGGAGAGATGTAGGATGGGCTTTTGAGGGGAGTGTCTGTGCTGGTTTTGTTGAGCTGTTGGGTATAAGGCAAGGTTGGTATGAACGTTGCCTCCACACATTGCTCAGAGTCCATGTGGGTTGAGGTCAATAACTGTGCTTTCCCATCACTGCTGCCGACTGCCTGTGGGGAGCAGACTGGTCCTGTTGTGTGTCCCTTTCAATTTGTGTGTTTGGATTTTGCCAGAGGTAGAGTATCCCAGTGGCCTGAGGAGAGAATTCACTGTGAGAGAATTAGCAGTGTAAAAAACCAGTTATCTGAAAAGGCTTCTCTTCTCTTGCAGGTTCTCCAGGTCAGATGAGCTGTCCCGGCACAGGCGCTCCCACTCGGGGGTGAAACCCTATCAGTGTCCTGTCTGTGAGAAGAAGTTTGCTCGAAGTGACCACTTGTCCAAACACGTCAAGGTGCATCGGTTCCCACGAAGCAACCGCTCCGTCCGCTCCGTGAACTGATGGGTCCTGCTTTCCCCTTCCCGCCCAACCATCCCACAACAGCCGAAGACAGCACTTTGCTCACTGTATTTCTAGTGATAATTTATTTGCCTCCACAGAACCGTCAAAGCTGTTACTTGATACCATCATGTCTGAGTGTCCCATGTCCTTTAAAGATGATTGGAGAATGACGTTCTCTTTGGGTCAGGGGAGGGGGCTGCTTCTTCCTTGTCATCTTTTTTTTTTTTTTAATGTTATTTTCCTTTCCTTCTATCTTTCCCTCCTTTGCTGCCACTTCTTTTGGAAACTACAGTGTTTTATTTTTAGCTGTTTTCTGCTGCACAGGAAAATGTAAGAGTTGCTTGCTGCTAGTTAATTATAGCCCTGGCATTCCTGAGGGCTTTGCTCATGTACAGGCCATTCATTGTGAGTTTTTATTAAGCTGCTCTATTTGTCCAGTTTGGAAACAGCAAATTCCTTTTGAAATGAAAACAACTCCTTTGTTTTTGGGTCGCCTGAGCCAAGGATTTGTAGGGGCTGGCCATAGGAGGAGGAATAGTGGGAGTCGGGGACAGGGGGAGGCAAAGCATGGAGAGCACTGGAATGTGCCTCCGCACCTCTCTGACTTCTCCAGCTCAAATTTACCTTTTCCTTGGTTAGGGCTATGTATAAATATTTATGTATATATATTCACACATACATATATATATATTTAAGCAAAGACATATCCCAGGCAAGTCCAGAAGCTCAGGCTGGGTGAAATGGCTTGAAGTGGAGCCTTTTGGTGTGGCTGAGCACATACCATGTGCATGCTTCTCCTTTTCCGTGCTGCTGTGGGGGCGAAAGGATGCCCACGTGTCAAAGGAAATGCTGTTTTCCTTTGACTCTGGTTTGCAGCATCCACTGTCTTTAGCAGAAGAGCTGTTGTTTAGTGTGTAAAGCAGCAGGAAGCCATTGGTGAGAATGGCTGAGCTCTGCTCCTGTCCTTTTTTTGTGTGATCTTGGGGGAGAAACCAGAGCGCCAGCCCTGGAGGTGTCCGTGGTGCTGCTGAGCATCCCGAGAATCCAGTGCTGCTCAACACCTCGCTGTCTGGAGCTGAGTCTCCATTTGTCAGCTGGCCAGGAGGGTCTTGTAGGATGTACCTGTACCCAGGGGAGGGTGGGAGGCATCATGACCTGGTGGGACAGCACGCTGAGATCTTCTGTTCAAGGGTGATCGTCAGTGCTAATCCTCTCCTTACCGACAGCCATGTCAGAGCTCCACGCAGCTGGGGTGGGCGAATGGGTGAGAACAGTAGCCAAACGAAACAAATTTGTGTGGTATCTGGCTAAGAAGGGAATTTAAACAAATAATCGGCTGGTAGCAGGCGGGTGATTTTGTTTGCGTTTCTTCTTCTTGCTTTGTTTTTCCTTTGGAACTCTGGCGATTGTAAGAAGCTTTAGAAGAAAATAGAGTTCAGTAATTAGGAATGATTTTATAATGTGTTGCGTTTCCTCTCCATTTGCAGACAGTGTCTGTTTGTCTTTTTGTTGGCAAAATGGGAACTAGGAGACTGCGATTCTAGCGCTAGGCAGAGCAGGGGCCCGCGCTGAAGCCAATGCATTCCTTTTGTCCTCTAGAAATTAATATAAATGAACTATCTTCTATTGACTGGTTTATATCACATCCTATGAATGTATGTAAATAAAACTGTACATAGATGCATATCTATATAAAATATCTTTTAATAACATATCAAAATTTGTGTAAATTGGAAACAAAAATACCTATAAAGCCAGTGTACATAAGTTACAATTCTGTATATTTTCTTTTGTTCTTCATAAAAATATATTTACTTTGACAATAAAATGAAAATGGAAATTTTAATTCCCTTCTTGGAATTATTTTTAATTAATTTCCTTTGTAGCCAGCTCTGTAACCAGGACATTAGTGCTTTAAATTTTTATTTACCTGGATGTAACTTTTCAGGTGCTGAGTAACAGGGAGATGATGCAACAGATCTAAAGTTGCCTTCAGAAGCTTTTCTCATCTGAGAAAGTTCTTGGGAGGTGCAAGATGGTTCAGCCCTCCCTTCAGTGGAGCCCTCTTGCCTCACCTAGCAGCCACACAAGGACCCGAATGCCTTCTGTGGTTTCTGACCAGCATGGAACAGATCTGCAGCTGCAGTAAAACTGTGGTTAATAACTTAGAGCAAGCAGGTTTGAGGAAATTCAAGCTCTAGTGGTTAGTGTGAAGAAGGAAGGGCTTCAGAGGCTGCTTGAGACTGGCAGTGACTCACTGTGTGACCCAGGACAAAGGACTCAATTGCCATGAGCCACAGTTTCCTTTTTTTGTAAAATGGGGTTAATAATGCATTGTGGTGATGCTGTAGAACTTAATTTATGTTTGTGCCTTGCATGGAAGGAGCAAGCAATAAAACCAGTAGTCACAGGATTAGATTGTGAAAGAAAGGCTCAGCATGGCAGAGGTCTTGGTGCTAAGGTGTTTTAGTTGGCTCTCCTCCAAATCCCTTGTCTGAAAGAGTGATGTGAACAACCTGTGGCATGAAGCATGTCTCAGGACAAGACAATAACCATTGCTTCCCATTCGCAACAACGAGGGCATGAAGATGTTCTTGTGACCTGCAAGCCGGGACATCTCTTGCACTGTGCTTTTGATTGCTTGGCCTCCACTGGGAAAATAAACCAGCAATGTTACTGGTGTCTCCACAGGAGAGTCTGAGTCTCCATGGGAGCAATGGTGCAGTTGGTCCAGATCTTCTCCCAGCAAGAATCACTCTGAGACTAATGGGCACTTGGAGATAAAAGTCTCTCCCTGCTGAACAGCCACCAAAACCTGCCAGCTGATGAGCCGGGGACCTCCAGACCTCTGATTATTTTTCCTAGAGAACACCTATGAGTCTGGCAAGAGGACCAAGGGATGTGGCAGAGTAAGTTGTGTTCACTCTAGGTTGTTGCTACCTCCTGAGGTGTAGCCTGAAGACCAGAGTCCTAAGGACAGATGTTTAAAGAGTGCTAGTAGCAGCTTTCAAGCTGTAATTAGCAAGCCTGCACCAAGAGGATCTCCGATTCCCTTCTGTTCTCACCCTATCGACATCATGTATTAAACCAGCTGCTTTATTTTAACCAGCATCTCAGTCTCCTCCCCATCTCATCTGGAGTTCTGATATTGCTGTAAGACTGGGCAATTCACCCTGCAAGACACTCGGGACAGAAGCTGTTATTTTTCTGCAAGAAGCAATACTTAAAGCTGAAGTGGAGTAATGCAAAATACCTGCTGTGGGAGCACAGCAGGATCTAAGCTGTTTTAGCCTGGAATATGTTCCATGACATACTTATTTGCACTTTTTTTTTTTTCCCTGTTTGTTTAAAATATGGTTTCTGAGTGTGGTTTGTGTGGGTTTTTCCAGTTAATATCAGTAAGGAAATTTAAGTTTATGTGAAAGTTGCAAAATTTTGCTCAAGAGAGAAGGGCCTTGTTTGCTGTGAAAGGAGAGTTAGTTCTGCATGAAAATTAATGACATTTTCAGAGTTTTTTCACAAAAAAGGTAGAAATTTCCAAAATAAGATGTTGGTATTTGTTTTATTTAGAATTACTAGCCTGCCATAGGCCCTGCTGATTCATGAGAAAAAATGTGGCCTTGTCTTAAGCCTGATTATTCTTTATCCACCTGAAGACAAACATATATCTCTAAGTGTTCTGAAGCCACAACTGTAGATGTTTATAGTGTCCCTGCTTCAGCAACTCTGCAAGGCAAAGCACAGCATGGCATCATTATCTGTATAAATCTCATTGACTAAAAACACCTACAACTGAGTTTCTGAGGTATGAATGGACATATGTGCAGTGTTAAAACCTTCACATAATGATTGTGATCTGATTCCTAACACTTGCAAGATCTCTTTCAATATTAAGAGTTTTTACTGGCAATTTTTGGTGGTTTATAATCTCTTCCTCACAGATAGGGGTGAAGGAACGATGCTATGAAAGGTGAGAAAGCATCAGCTGGGGAGATTGTACTCAAGGTATGGATTAAGTGTGAATAATGAGAGTAAAGTGGTATTTCTGTAAAGTGATGTTTCTGTAAGGTGACCTGACTTCTGTGACCTGTGGCTAAAGACAGAGCAGGGGAGTGATGTGTCTGAGACCACAGAGCTATGCAGAGGGGAAACAGGCACAGAACCAAGAAGTCCCAGATCTCCTATGCCCCTAGACAGTGGCACAGAGCACACATCAATAACACACAGTGGGTTATAGAAGGTCAAGAGTAATCGGACACGTGAGACATCAGATAAGCAGAGAAAGGTAAAGACGGGGCATGAGATAAAGTCAGGCTGCACTGATAACATCTGCCTTTGGAAAGGATGCCAAGGAGAGAGGACTGAGACCTCACTTGCTGGTGTGTTGCATTTGGGAGTCACCGAGGTGAAACACTAAAAAAGGGCTCTGCTCCCCTGACCTGTGTTCCATGGGGGCTTTTTCCTCTGGCAGTTTGTGAGGGAGCTCAGGGAGCAGCTGCACTCCTGTAGAAAGCAAACCAGCCCATCGAGCAGGGGGGTATGATGGAAGGTGGCAAATCTGGCTCCCGGGAGGAGTGTTGGGGTTTAGACCCTGCAATGTTTGCAACAGTCCCCTTCTTTCTGCCCTCCCCGGCAGGTTGTTTCCACTTAAATCCTTCTGCCAGGAGCCTTCTCCTTGAATGGCCACTGTACATTTAATCCAAACAACCAGGTGACTCCAGCACAAAGCCAGTGGGAATAAGCCAGCGTTAATTATTACCCCAGGCCCCTTGAGTTACGTAAGCCTGGATGTGCTGTACCATGGGCTATGGGCTCAGACGTGCCCTCCCTGTCTGGCAAAAATACCAAAGACCTGCCAACACACATAGAAAGCTGTTCAAAGCCAGCTGGGATTTTCCTTCTCCCCTTTTGACAGCACCTATGAAACCCGTTATTCACTCTGTTCAGCGACTGCCATGCTTTGCTTCCTTGTTATTCAGAGATGTTACTTTTAAAGAATGTGTTGTGCTAAGCTTCCACTGACTTCAGCACAAGCCAAGGACACTGACTGCCATGGTTTACCCAGGGAAAAAAATTCCTACCTAAGGCAAGGACCACAGATTCTGGTGGGTCCTTGACTTCCCTTGCTCATTTCTTCTGGGACATCTGTGTTTTTGTGGCTTTCTGTCTCTTATCCTACATATTTTAGTTTTGTTCTTGCTTTTTTTTTTTGGGGGGGGTGGGGTTGTTTGAAGGTGTGTGGTGTGTGAAAAATAGATATTGTGAAGAATCTTCCAGCTATAACATCTAGTGTGTGTATGCATACAGCTAGAGAGATGGGACTTATGATTCTTCTGGTCAAATGATCCTCTGTCATGAGTTTTGTAGCTCCTCAGTGGTCAGCCTTTTACAGGTCTGAGCTTCTGTCTGCTCTGCCAGCTCAGTGCAGGTCTTCCTCCAGCTGGAGCTGAAGCACATCCTTCATCTCTTATCATGTTCCCTACCTGAGTATCACTTTTCTAATGGTTTTGTGATGAGGCTAACTCAAAACTCAAGTATGTACTTCATCTGAGGCTGGATGAACCTCTTAGCCCTTGGAGAACTCTGCTGTCGAGAGATTTCATCAGCTCACCTATCCCACCCCATGGCCTTGGTCAGCATCTTGCTGAACCCCAGCTCGCTATTTAAGTGTTCTGTGGTTTAGAGCAACGTGTGACAAGGCTCTGGACATCATGAGCAGAGGGCAGTGTCTGCATCTCTGCTGAGTGCAGCAAGCTGAGACGTTAGGTAAAATGGGACTGAAATACATGAATGGCGAGTAAACTACTGGGAAAGCCAGCTCTGCTCCTGCTCGTAGTGGCACATCTGGTGACTCTTCACCTGCTTATGTTGAAGTTATAGCTATTTCAAAAGGGAGAGAAAACTGAGGTGAAATTGGCCTATAGTTTTCTGGAAAGGAGCAGAGGAAGGAACCCTGCTTGCTGGGCAGGAGGAGAGTGGTCAGAACCAGCATGACAGCAGCTGGTGTGTACTGCTCTGTGGCGACAGCAGCTTTATGGCAGGGGGCTTAGTGATTGATAATCATATGTTGTGCCTTGAACAGTTGGCAGACGTGAGAGAAGGGGTTGGAATTGCTCACTCTCAGTCCTTTGGGTCCCCTTCCTTGTATAAGGATACTGCCTTTCTTCTGCTGACTCTGTAGCTGATTCTTGGAGTGACCTCAAATGAGTCTTAGTACTTTCCAAAGCAGAAACGTTATTTATCCATTTGATCCAGATACCAGGAAATTTAATAATTACAAGGCACTCTGAGATCTTCAGTGGAAACATCTATCCAGGAATTGTTTCAGATGTGACTGAGGGTGGAGTCCAGCAACCCACAAAAAAAAAAAAAAGGTACAAAGAATTACTGTTCTGTATCTAAAAAAGCCTCTGGCATCTGCCTCTCCTATTGAGTCTGACGGGCACCAGCTTAAGCCCTGCTAGTTATTCCAACATTATGGTTGCAAATACAGGGATTGAGCTATTGGCCTGAAAAGCCTCCAAGCATTTAGTAAACTCGTCTTCCATAAGTGAAGGAGTGACATGAACGTTTGAGTTTGGCTGTTGACTGCTGACTTTTTCTGAGAAGTCTATAAACAGCAGCCAGGTAGTCTCTCACTTTTTGTTTCTCTGGTGTGTGTTGTTTTTCCATGGACAACATGTCCTGGACCTGAACGAGTTGGCTGGAGCTGGATTCATTCAGACCCAGTGTCCCTAGTGGCAGATAATGCATCAGGGAGGGCAAAGGGCTTGGAAATTTTGTTATGTCAGAAGGGCTGTCCTGCAGCTTGAGCCACTGGAAAAACACCCGCCTGCGCCAACGGGTGCAAGTGGGATCATGGGCCAGTGCCTGTGCTGGACCCTGGCTTTGCTGTGCTGGTTCTCGGGTCTGACCAGGACACAGTGACACCGCTGAGCAGAGACATGGATCTGGGCATCCCAGGGTAGGGCTGAGGCCAGGGGCCCCTTGCTGTAAATGTGATCTCTCTGTTTCAGCCGATGTGGAAATGGCCTCTGGTACGGGCTTGTCCCTTCTAGAAGTGTGAGCTGTTATTAGGGAAGCTCAGCTTTGGCTGGAAGGGGAGCGTGGGTGACGAGCAAGCTGTCCTCTTCTTAGAAAACTGAGTTAGTTACAGCTGACAAGTTTGCTGGTAAACTCTTCCTCTTGCTCCCTAAGAATTAATGGCACAACTGGAGGGTGTTCATTTACCCCCACCCAGGACCTTTAGTCTCCTCACAGTCTATTCCAACAACCAATAAACAAACACCCATTAGTAACACATTTCCCTTCAAAAGAGCATGGATTTTCTTTGTCACTGAATCTCCTTCTCAAGCCTGAGCACTTACCCCTCGCTCAGTACCACTGCCTTGGACATAACCCAGGTTTGTGTATGAGATCAGTGACACCCATGAAAGTTTAATGTGAATCAATCCATGTCATGCCTAAAGGAAAGATTAGCAAATTAGAATTGGTCCTGATGACTTCATGTGAGTTACCTGATACCCTGTTACAGATCCCTGGTGGGTGGAGGACTGTGAAACCAGGGTGAGCTGGAGCCACCTTCTTCACTTTTCTCCTGAATTTTCTTGCTAGCATTAGTGAAATGAATTAGCTCTGCTAAATTAATAATAATATTTGGCACTTCTCTAGCATTTTCCAGCTGAGGAGCAGAACATGCTCCCCAGCGGGGAAATAAGCTTTTCAAGTCCCCTGAAGTGTAGTTGTCACCTTTATTGTGCAAATTCAGTAAAAGGATTTAAATGATTTGACCAATGGTTCTTGGGGGGCTTGTGGCAGAGCTGTAGAGCAAATTCAAATGCACCAGTTTCTTCTCAGACCCTGGCCTCAGTCACAGCCTTTTCACTTGATGTGATTTTGGGATGTGTACACAGTGATGTATAGATGCAATTAATTGAAGTAAATATGGGGAGAGAAGTGTGGATGCTTTCTAGTTGTCTGGAAAGGCTTAACACTGGTCAAGCATGAGGAATGATGTGTTCATTTTGCTGATGCAGCAGGAGTGATGTTAGTGCAGGTGTGCTGTGGCCCTTGCAGCTGCTGCAGGACCTGGGGAGCAGTAGGGGAACAACTTGGCTGTATCTGCTTGTGACTTTGAGTCCTTGCAATGGACCTCAGTGATCTCTGCAGATGGGTTCATGTTCTTCATATTCTGTGGGGACCATGTTGGCTCCCACAGTAAGCAGCAAGAAGTTTGGTTTGATTGTTTTTTTCTCTCTGACTTTATTGCCCCATAAAACACTCCCACACTGCTTAAGACTTCACCCTAATGGTGTGCTCAAAAGGAGGCTGATGAGCAACCTCAGAGCTTTACTTACACTAAAAGCCAACTTGCACTTTGAGGTACCTTCCTGTACATCTACCTACAATCTGTCCTTCATTAACTTAGATACTTTCTGCTTAGACACTTTCTCTTCTCAAAAACATCTGTTTTAAAGAAAATTATCAGCTGCTGATGCACTGTATGTGAGCTCTCTATCTAGCTGTTATCTATTAACACAAACAGATTGCATAAGAATGTCTGTTCTGAAAGTTAGTCCAGAAGATCTAATCCAATGTAATCTCTGCTGTTTATTATCTTTTATTCATCTTCTTCAACTTGATAATTTGCACTTGATTTAATAAATGCTATTCTTTGTCGTGATAAGTTCTAATTATTACTTTCAAGGCAGTTTAGTGGTTCAGCAAATAACTAGTCACTAACTAGAGTGATGTTCTGCTGAGAGAGAGTTTTCTACCTCTCTCATTCATAGTGCCTGGGCAGGTATATAGGATGGACAGAGAAACCTCACAAGTGGAGTCTGTGTGTCACAGATGCAGGATATCTGCAGACCAAGAGCTGGCAGGCTAACAAGATGCACAGGACAAACAAAAGCACATTTGGGGCTACCCAGAAAAAGAAAACCCTTTTCATTAGAATATTGAAATATGGAAAAGTTCACCAGAAGATGTGAGAGAGCAAGAGAGACAGCCGAATGGCTGATGCAGTGGCAGGCAGGCACCAGGGATGCAGCTGTGATGGTTCAGTTCCCAGGGCTGCTGGATTTTGGCTAAGCCATGCCTGGACCTGCCAGTGTTGGGTGTTCTGAAGTGATGCTCCTTCCTCGCTTTCTTTCCACCGAGGCTCTCCCTATGAACTGAGGATGTTGGAATTTAACTAGAAAGACTCTGCCGATGAGCTAAAGACAAATAAAGTTTCTAGTGCAAAACGTCACAGCTGGATGGGGTTTTATTTAAGTGAGGTGCTGATTGGTGACATGTGGTTGGCACTCAGCTATGCAGAAAGTGAGGAGTAGAACCTTCTCTTAGTTTGTCATTGAGGGATCCCTTATGAGGCCACATCTGCATCTACGTTAAACCCCAGGACAATGGGCTGTGAAGGCAATGGAGGGCTCTCTATGACCCACGTGTCTCTGCTGTTGGCTCATCCTCTCTCTTTCTTGTTCAACATCTTCCACCACTCAAAACTTTTCTGTCAAATGCATTTCAGGGTTGTTTTTTTTTCAGTTTTCTAAAAAAAATTTGTACTTTTCTTTTTGTCAAGTAGGAGTTTCAAGGAGAATTGTGTGGTTTTGTTCAAACCTCAGCAATTCTCTGTCAAGTTGACTTTGTGTTGACTTTTCAGTTACCCCAGAAACATCATGGCCACAGGGACCAAGGTGAACCTGTTTAGCAGAGGTAGAAATATGACCTGCCACTTTTGACATCCTACCTCATGTTTAATCTGTGAGGTTGATCAGCAGCACATGGATTTAGAGACTCTCTTGTTCGAGCTGTGGGCATGGAGACCAAAATAAAGAACACTTGCCCAAGGGAAAACTCAATTCTATCCATGAAGGCTAAAACTGTACTGAATTTTTCAGAGCCATGGTGTCACCCTCAGTTTGTACTCAAGCAGCTTTTCCCACTCAGGGTTAATGACTTTGCTGGCTGGGTTGATCTGGAACTTAAATTAGCTGGGCCTGGGTCTAATCAGAGGTTTCAGCTGAGACTTCTCCAGGCTCCCATCAGGGGAGGAGCTTGGGTGGGTGGAGTGTTAAGGGGATGTGTAGGTTTTGGGTGCAGACCCCTCCAGGGAGCAACAGAGAAAGGAGACTGCAGCAAGGAGCAGCTGGCCTGTGCAGTGAGATGCTTGGAGGAAGAAATCTTCAGCAGGTACTGTCTTAAGGAGGCTTTGATTGATGTGGTTGAACTTCTTTTTGTTGGGGGAAGTTTGTCTTTTTTGAGGAAAGGTTGTCCCTGCAGAGGTGAAAGAGACTTGATGTTGGTGGTTAAAGACAGTTTGCTGGTGCTTGAGCTCAGGCAGTGATGAGCTGTGCTTGGCTGGGAGGAAGCTGAGGTGCTCCCTAACCAAGACATCTGAGTTTGGAGTCCTGGTTGTGTTTGGTCTTTCTTAGGGGGATGTAAGATCAAGCCCTGGTTCAGTTCAGGTGGCTGAGCCTAGACTGTGCCATGAAGCGTGACTCAGGTGACTGTGCTCCTTCTGGACCTGTTCTTTTTTTTTCCTTTTTCTGGCACAGAAGAGAGGGCTGCCTGCTGCTCCAGTGTCCTAGTGTAAAAAATAAATTTCTTATCACTTCTTTATTTTTCTCCTCTCTGGATAAAAGAGGCTGTGCTCTGAACCATAAAGGGAAGCATACAGGCTGTTCTTTGCGAGGCAAGGAAGAGCAAAACAGTTTAGCCTCTGAGCTAGAGAGTTTCCTAGTCCAGCTTTTTCCACGTGTGGGCTTGAGCCCAGACATCACCCTGACAACATGTGGGAACATAAATAAAAACAAAAATAACTTCCAGATGAGGGATGTATGCAATGTTTTCTCTTACTGGCATTTATGCTTGCTTATTTGGCTGAAGTTGACCATCAACTCTGCTTATTGCAACAGTGTAGCAGGAGGATGCTAGGAACAGCAAAAGTGCCTGTTCAGCTGTGTCTGCATCCCGAGAGGGGTATGAAACCCATGGCAGCCACCTTGGGGAGGCCCTGTGCAATTTTCAGAGGTGGACAGGGCTCAGGAACCAGCAGGAACAGTCTTGTTGGAGCAAAACTTTTTGGGAGACCCTGACTGACCCATAGCTGTTTAGGAGCTTTTGCTTTGTGGCCCATCTTGTGAGCCTCCTCTTGTCTGGCTGTGCTGCTTTAGGTCCCTTCTGTGTTGTGCCCCCAGCAAATGACAGCTGTCCCCTGAGGACAAGATTTTGCATTTCAACTGGGCTAAGAAAGCAGTTTCTCAAACTAATTTTTTTTTTTAATACTAGAAGATAAAAACATGATTTCTTGTGTGTGTGTATACAAATACACACACCCTTCCTATAGATAGTATTGCTTAGAGCAGCATATTTGTGTGCTACCAGGATGCTTGTATGTCATTCTATACTGCATCCCTTGGAGGAGGTCCTGTGCTACCTGGCCACTGAATTTCTTGCTGATTTATCCCCAGGGCAACATCACAGAAGGCAATAATGGCACTAATTTAAAATTGGTGAGATCAAAAAAGGGCTGTCTGATGCTGGGTGCCCTTGTAGCTGGGTATCTTTTTCAGAGAGCCAAAAAAAAAAAAAATCAGTCTATGAATGTAGCTTGATTATATTACAATAGGCAGTCCCTGATGTTGCTGCTTTGACTCTGTATGTCTAACGTGTCTAAAAATAACTAAATAAATCACTGAAATGAGGTAGTAAGCAAATAGATTTGCCCAACTGTTTATTAATAAACACATGCACATGAACCTATATTTCTATATTAGAACATGGTTCTGCATCTCCTGTGGGTATAAAAAGAAAAGCACCTGGCAAAGAGCAAGGGCAGTAAGGCAAGTACAAAGTTTCCACAGTAAATATGTTTGTGTTTGCTGAGCAAGTGTTGCCTTAGGAAGGCAGGCAAGGCAAGCAGCTACCACTTGCTTGCAGAGCCTCAGATTACCAGAGTGAGCAGACTCTCTGACAGCTGCAGATCTGTGGATTGCAGTTGGATTGAAGAGGGGGAGAAGATTTGAGAGAAGGGACACGCAAGCATCCTTCCCAGCCTCTCTCCGTGCTGACCGTGTGCATGTAAAGTCCAAGTGCACTTCCTTTTTGGAGTTTGGCTTCAGAAAGCAGCCAGGAGATAGTACAGCAACAAAACAGCCTTGGTGTGCTTTGTGTGTTTTGTTTTGTGGTTTGTTTGTTTTGTTTTTTTTTTTTAATTATTATTTTTGTGCAGGGTTTTTTGTGTTGTTGTTTTTGTTTGTTTGTTTGTTTTTTCCTGGAGTTTAATTCTTGGAGGCTCTACTCCTCACCCTTGCAGACATCTCTCTGCTGACTTGCAGAGCAGCCCTCTCACAGCATCAGTGTAGTGGTGATTGAATGTAAAGCTTTCCTGGTTGGCCTCATGGTCATTTACTGGCAGAGCTGTGATGTCAGGATAAAGGACAACGGAGGTGTCCATGGGAAGAGTGTGCCCAGGTCATACCAAGGCCTGGCAGAGGTTCCTTGGAAAGGGAAGATCAGGGTGTCCCGGTGATTAGTGTCATGTGTGTGCTGAGAGGTGGAGGTAGCTAAAAAAACCCAAGTGGATGCATCCATCCTGTTGGCTCCTCTTCTTGCCTTTCCATTCCTGTTTGCAAGCTGTGACGTGCAGCTTCCCAGCCACACTACTACTGCTGCTCCCTCACTGGATCAGCTGACACGTGCTGAACTAAGGGAAAAAGGAATAAAAAATAAAACCCAAGGAAGGTACTGTCTAACTGGGACATGTCAAGATGTGTGGCCAAATCTGGGGCTGTGTGGGTGGTTGTCTCAGATCTTTGTGTGCTGTTTCCTAGCTCTGCAAGAGACCCAACAGTTCAACTAAGGATGATACATCTTGATAATTAAATTAGGTCTTGCACTGAGTTAAGACCAAGCCTCCTATCTAATTGCCTTCAGTTATAGTGGCCCAAAGGAAGCATCAGGTTCATACTAAAAATTATCTGAGCCCATGACAGGCGGTTGAACCTAGGCCTGGCTCCTCTAACATAGTTATAAAGCTGTGGGTCCACCTAGTCTCATCAGGAGAGGCAAGGAAGATTGTTTTTATGAAGCTGCTGGATAACATAATCATGCTTTATTTTACATACCGGTGCTGCTGACTGTCAGTGTGCAAAACCTGAATGTTTGAATTACTGATGTGGTCTTAACTCTGGGTTTGGAGAAAGAGGATCAGAAGTATTGGAAAGTGCTGTGGTTTGGTGATGTGTGTGTTACTTCTTTTGGCTGCATGAACTGCATTTTCTGCCTGGGACCTGCAGATGTCCAATCAGAATCACAAAATGACATTTAATTAGGTCACAAATGGCAGCAAACTGTAGCCTCTTACTTGTATTAAAAGCCTTGAATAACCTGGAAAAAAATTATGAGATAGACTTGTCACCCCCTGTCCCTCCCAGAGATACTCTGCCTTTGTGTTAGAACAGGACAGGCTTGAGAAATTATGATCTTAGTAGTTTCTGGTTGCATCCAAATATTTTGTGTTGGCAGCTACTACCTGCAATGATATCTTCCAGAAAGAAACTGTAGGTAGAGGAATATGTCCAGGGCTAGGATTGGTAGTAGGAAATAGAAAAACATTTTTCCTTCTAATATTTTCATAAAAAGCTATGTTCAGTTGGGATGGGTGTTGTCAGAGACACATCTGGCAATATCAAAGCCACAAGAAATTACTGAAGGCAACAGTCTACTGAGGTCCTTTGGCATCCATGTACTGATGCTGTGTTGGTTTATGTTAGTGAAGTAGGAGCTGATCAAATGAGATCCTTAAAGTATTCTTGTTCTACTGATGGACAAGCATAAAGTAGCCCCAGTTAATAAGTCCCTCCTGGATGTCCATAGATGCTGTTTCATTGATGAAAAGACAGTAGTTAATCTTGAAATCTGTGGAAAGAGTGTCCTGCCAGACATCTGAAACAGCAGTGAGGCAGGCTAGACGTGCTGAAGCAATAGTAGGGGATGGGTCACTTTGTTTTGCTGCAGCAATATATTTCAACTTTTTTCTGCCTGCTGGGTCCAGGGCAAAACATAAGTCACCCCTGGAACTGTTGTCCAAAGGACAGAATTCAATGAGGCAAAAAATGTATCGTTCATTCTCCTTAGCTCCTAAAATAAAACAACATAAATTGCGGTTAGATTGTGGAAATCATTAAAAATAGCAACAACACAGACATATGAAGTGATTGTCAAAAGAGCACAGGAATAAGCTCTCCACCAAAGTATGTTGTTGCATGAATTCTGGTAGGAGGCAGCTGTCAGACCCTGCACCACTGAGGAACTGGGCATCATGTGGGACATGTATGAGAATTTCAGTGGTTGCCTGGTTCCACAGCTATTTCTGAAGCTAGTTCACAAGGCAACTGCTAATACAAAGAGAGCTGCATTTTTTTAAACAAATAAGAGGATTTAGGTTAAATATTAACTTTTGGTCATTTCAACTCTGATAGCTTTGGCCTTCAGGTTGATAATTTAATGAGTTCCTACCTGTTGCTACAGCAACTGCAGCCCTGGAAGACCTTGATGTTCGAGTCGGGGTGGGGGGGAAAGCTTGTCCTGAAATTTGCTTAGGCTTCTATTGATAAGTGTCTGTGCTCTGAGTCAATTGCTCAGACAAACAAGGCTTGGAAATGTACCCTAGAATTGAATGCAATCCTTGCACAACCCCGTCCCAATCCATCAGCTCCTGCACATTGTTAAAAAAATAAAAACCCCAACAAAGTTTATGTTTAGTGCCCTCCTGTGCCATGCACTATGCCACTCAGTGCTGCTGTTTCGAGAAAGCAAACAGCCTCGTTTGCTCTTCTTGCTGAGTTGTTATTGTATGTGATGTGATTCTGGCCCGTGAACACGTGTGCCCTCTGTGCCGTGTGGCAGCAGAGCATTCGAGGTGTGAGAGAAGCTGGTTGTTGGAAGGACAGTGTTCAGCAGTGCCCCCCTTCCCACATCTGCTGGTACACAGCATTGTGCCAGATCTCAGCTGCTTCTTTTCTGGCCCTTCCAAATACAACTTCTGGCCAGAAGGTCCTTTCTTCTTGGACGTCTCCCAGACTTAAAGCATTTGAAATTTCCCCTGAATGCTGGTCCTATTTTACAGACTCTTTCTGGGGTTACTTCTTAGCTGGTGTAAATCAATATCACCTTGTTGAATTCACTGCAGGCATGTTATTTAATGTCAGATGGGGTTTTGGGTTGTTTTTGCAACAGCAGCAACCTTCTCAGTTCTCTCCACTTCTTTGCAAGATAATCTTAATTGTTAGAGTTCTCTCTCTCTCCTTTTCAAGGACAATAATTCTTTCTATGTCTAGGCAATTGCATCTCCATCTCTGATACAATCAGGGGTCCAGAATGAGAGAGACATTTTTCTTTCTAGCTGGAATGCTCCCTCTCTCTCTTATAGAGGTATAAATATATTAATCAAATGTAGGGCTACAGATGTACAGCTGAGTGCTCATCAAAGCTGATAGCAAAGCTGCTGTTGTCTTTAGTGTACAGCCCTGAGGACATTTGTTTGAGTCACGTTTCACAATTGTTTTTAAACATAAAGTCTTATAGCCCAATTTAAAGTGCAGCTGGCAGGAAGTGTTTTTTTTTCCTATCCTGAGGAATGCTTGAAACATTCAAAAATAGGTCCTGCTCTGTGCTGAGATTGACTGACAGCTCCCAAACTGGAGAGCAGAAGCAGCTCATTGAAAGTAACTGAAGCACCACTAGTTGGGATTCTCTGGGAGAAGGTGAGACACGTTTAAATCCACAGTCTGAACCTGACTCTGAGTCTCCTGTATCAGGGTGGATGGCCTTGCCAACAGTACTTTGCTACTTCATGTTTTCTCTTCCTGGTCTCATTCTGAAAAGTACATTGTGGACCTGAGATAACAGCATTTTTACTGAGCTATCACTGTGAAAGCTATTCCCAGAAACTGTTTCAATTTCAGTGAGTCTGCATTTTCCATAAAAATAATATTTTGTTAAAACCTTCCAGACTGTTTCTCATCCAAAGCCTGCTGAAGTCAATGAAAAACATTCCTCTTCATGAGAATGTTAATTACTATTAAGAATACCAGAAGAAAAGCATAATCACATGAAGAATTTGCTGTCCCGATGAAGGTCTGTATTGATTTTTACATTTTCTGCATTAATGAAAAAAGAGGAATGGGGCCATTGGATAAAGGTCTGAATTTCTTTCGTTTAAAAGCTGGGGTAGGGGACTAGTTAGTGTCTGCCAGAAAGCACATGTTTCTTTGATTGCTGGAATAGTCTAGCAAGGGTTAGGCTGTCACAAAGGTCAGCCATGACCACAGAGAGATGTGCCAGTCAGATGTGTGTTAATACAAGTTTGCTCTGATGCTTTTTAAACAAACAAAACAACAACAACACAACAAACAAAAAGCCCCTCAGCAAAACTCTTCAACCAGCAACACAGCCCTTTTCTCCTCCCTTGAAACTCTTGGCTGATAAAGCATCATAGATTTTAAGGATGGCTGGAAGAAATTCAAGAAGCAACAGTTGCAACATGATTTTTTTTCTTATTATTTTAAAAAAGTAAATAGTTAAGAATGAATGACAACAAAGAGAAATGAAATCAGCTCTCCAACTAAATTCATCCATAGGAATGTGTGGGCATGCACACACACAAGTATCATGGTGAGCTATTAGCCTGGAAGTGACCCAGGCTTTAGAGTGATCCAGTTCTCTCGGGAAGAAGAAGAAAGTAAAGCTGCCAACTTCATGCATCAAGTGGAACAATAATCCTGAACTAAGAGAAAAGCTTCCAAGTCTTCAGATGGTGAATTATTTATCTGCTGACATAGAACAATAAGCACTTTGTAGTTGATGTATGAGATTCCCTGTGTGTGTTGAGTTAGAAATCAAGGGGGTGTGGAGTTCTACAGTTACACTTTTTTTTTTAATAGGGGAAACGCCCACTCCCTCCACAGCTTTAAAATCTATAATTAGCCACAAGGGAATCCAAATGTCTCCGGCAGCTTCTTTTGAGGTGTTAGATTTTTCTGTTACTAGGACCAAAGGATGCTGTTGGCAAAAGTTGTTGGAGTCAAAGCCCTGGGATTATCTATCTTTCCCCAGGACAACTCCAGCAGAATATCCCAAAGGGCCTAAATCAGTGCACTCGTTACTTTATATTTTTTCCCCCTCTTCTTTCTTTCTTGAAACTCTTATTTCTCTGGCTTTTTATTTTGACTGCAAGCCCTCATCATGGGGATCTTGTCTTGAAAACTGACTGTAAAACACTTTTTACCACTTTGCTGCTAGGAGGATAGGAGAAACATGGTTTGCTTCTCAGCAGGGAAGAGTCATCTTGGAAAGCGAGTCTTTGCCCCAGGCTTGCCAAGCTGTGGCCTAAAGCTGAGATCCCAGTCTGAAGGTCTGGCTGAAGGCAGCTGCTTTTGGGCTTCCATTGCCTGAATCTCTGTATGAGGAGAACTGGTCTCATTTCACCTTGAAACTACTTGAGCTATCATGACTTTGCAACATCATCATAATATAAACTCTAAATAATTAGCAACAGTTATCTAGAGGCAAAAAGACTTTGTATTTCATTACCAAACTGTTGAGTCAGCTTTTAATTTCTTTACCTTTTATTGAAGGTTTTCTGTGGACTAGTTACATCATTGTCTGTGATCAGAAAGCTGGTATAGCTCTTCCCAGCATCCCTGGAACAGGCAAGATGCTGCTGCAGGAATTGCCAGAGGCAGACACCAATACCACCCTTCTATGAAAAGCAATGACTCTGCAGATTGCTTCTGTAGGATGTAATGCTGGGTTATGAGCCATAAAAATACTTCAGAGATGTTTAATGGTGTTAAGTGCAACCATCTCCTGATGGGAGTAAGTGCACATACCCAGCAGACAAGTGTCCTCTCCCTGGTCATCAGACCAGTGATGTTCACTGCCCTCTGTGCTGGCTTTCTCAATGGAGAAGTCAACTGCTCCAGAGAGAGTGGCTACCCCTGCAGCCAATCATGCAGGTCAAGGCCAGGGCACATTGCATTGCAATTGCCTGTGTGGGAAATCAATGTAATACTTCAGTCCCCACTATTTCAGCACCTTTCTTTGGAGCAATCCTCTCGTGCATTTAACATGTGAAAAATATCCAGGTGCATCCCAGGTTCCCATTCAGGGCATCATGCACTTTTTTGCCCAGGTTGCCTGTGTGTAGTGATTCCTGTCTGGATGCATTATCTCTGCTCCTGGATGTTCTGGCTTCTGTTGTATAACCCTCAAAGTAGAAGAGCAGCATGAAAAACACATGCATGGGGGAATGAAAGGACTATCAAGGATGTGATGACCCCATCTTGCATTCAAATGTGAAATAACTTAATGCACCAGTTTCCAGGGAGCTCAGTAAGAAACACAAGGCATTTTAAAACTGAAATACTGTGGACAGGGGGAAGCCACTTTTTGGCCTTGCGGGTGTCCTTCAGAGAAGGAGAAAACTGTGTGGAAGTTCAAGAGAAATGTGGTTCGGTGGTGATTATTTTATTTTATTTTTTGTACCTTCTTCATGATCAGTCTAGGGGTTTACTGCTGGTGAGTTAGCAAGAATTTCTTGTGTTAAACAAAATAGGAGACCAGTTCCAGTTATACTACTTGGGCCAAAAGTCAGTGAAGCTGATTAAATCCATGCCCTCAGGCTCAGCTCCCTTCCCTGGTTGCTGTTTTGTAAAGAAGCATTGATTACAATTAGTGCTGATCACCATGTTTTTTGATAAAGGTATTATAAACCACAGTTTTATCTTGTGGTATCAGCCCTAGCAAAGAAAGAAACCACAGACATGAAACTTTATGCTGTTTGCTGCATTCAGTTAACCAGCTTGGTGTAATAAAAACCCTCACATTTCCCTTTCCAGAGCCTTTGCTTCCTTGTCTCAGGATTGTAAACACCTGTAAAACTCTCTAACAAATATGTAATCACCACCTGAACTGTGACTGCATGGCAGGACCATTCTCAAGCCTTCATCACTTTTGCTGTCCTGGGCAGGGATTGCCAAAGTTGCTCTTTGCCTTCACTTTCTTTGAGCTTACACAATTTTGCTGTTAAGCACGTTGCAGAACAGCCTGGTGACTGATGAAATACTTTGCAGGGATGACGGGACACGGTGTCGATCTTCACACTGTGCTCTTGCAGGAGAGAGCCACGCATTGCAGAAGGCCAGGGTCTGTTTGAAAGCCTCAGACTTTTTGACTGACACATCCATGCTACAAACTTGGTCATATTCTGAAATTTTTAATGAGAAGAACTCCGACTTTACACCAAATTCAGGTTTGCATCCGGAACAGTTGTTTGTCCAGGCCTTAGAATTTTTTACATTAGGACCTTTCTATCCAATACATTTGGGATCCCACTACTATAAAGGAATTTTGTGGTGTATGTTCAAAGTATTGATTAGTGTGCCAAGTGTAAATTAGAACTGGAGACAATGTGAGGGCTTTTGGCTTGGTGGCACCATGGAAGACCTCTTGCCCTTGTAGAGCTGTGTATGCCCAGGTCTCCTTTGTTCCAAGTGGGGGAGTTTGGCACATGCCCATGCTTGTGTTGCACTCGTATTACTGGCTCTGCAGCAAGAGAACTGTATGCAGGAACTTAGCTGACTGTGGCATTCTGTGATCATGCTACTTGCATCCTGCCCCACCTGAGCCCTTTCATAAATGAGTGAGATCTCCATTTCACCCCCTTGAAGAGATTTTTCTTGGGGACAGCCTCAGGAACAGGGGTTTGTAGGAAGGGAGGAGTTGCTTTTCTGGGTATGCTTCAACCTCATCTGGTTGGTGACATTTCCACACAGGGAAAGTGGGCACAGAAGTAGCTGAACCTGATATTTTTATGTTGTGTTGGTATTACCATTGCTGTGGATCACTGTTTTATAAACACTTCATCTCCAGGAGAAGGGTTTTGTTCTCCTCCCAGCTGCAGTTTACAGCTTGCTGAAAGATGATTGTGCTGGAGCTTTGCCCTCAATAAAAAGAGGGACAAGGGTTGCCTAGGTTGGCCCAGGTGCTTGTTTCAAACACTTCTAAAGAGATACTCTGTTCTGTATTCCCTTAAAATATGGTTACATTGTTGGCACTGGAACAGTTCAGTGCTTGCTTGCTGCAAGGTATCTGTGTGTGTGTGTAAAGCAACACCAGTAACTGCCTGATGCACACACTAAGTTGCCTCATTTATATTCTAGTGGTATGAGCGTGTAGGTGCCCAACTCCTAAAAGGTCATAAGGACCGAAAGAGAGAGGAAAGCTTTTCCCTTTGCCTTGGATTCTTTCTTTCATCACTTTCTTTTCCAATAATCTCAGTCCCTAACCCTAACATGGGGCACCAATGTGGGGGCTGCCTCTGCTGACTCTGTGCTGGGAGCAGCTCTGGGCAGACCTTGCACCTCTCCCAGCAGCCACACGGGCTGTGATGTCAAGTGGATTTGTTGGAGGTGCCCTGGCAATGCCAGACATTGTCAAATCCAGATAACCTCACTTCTCCAAGATTGCAGGACAGTGCTTACCTCCCTAGGCTGAGGTTTGGTAGGAATCTGGTTCCTAAATAAGCACAAAAGCAAACAGATTTTCACCTCTGAGGCCCCAAGCTTTGGAAATCTCAGCATTCAATTCTTGTTGGAGTGTGTGGATAGCAAGCCTGTTCTTTCTGAGCGAGGCTGTGCCCTGGGACAGCTGACAGGGTTCAGTGAGCTGGAAACTTGACCCTCTGTAGCTCTTTGTGGACCCTGTAACTGCTTAGCAAGTCTTCCATTTTAACCAGTGCACTCACGTGGCACAGTTTTAATCCTTCAGTGCTTTTGAAGAACAGTCATTTAGAATGAAATCCTGGCCTTGGAGGAGATACTGGAGATTTCAAATTGACTCTTCAGCCTGGGCCAACTTTCATGTCCCCACAAGGGCACTGAGCAGGTGGTGGGGAGAGCGCTCACGTGTGTCAAGGGCAGAATAAAGCTGGCAGGCCAGGAGGAGGAAGTCAGGGTGCTGAACTGTGCATTAAGCTGCTGCTGCTGCCAAGGGACTCCTGGCAAGGAGGGGAATGTGTACTTTACATGTTCCATACGGTCTCGCCTTGCTTAACTTCAAGGCCACAGCATACCAAGCACTCCTGTGAGAATGCAAAACGCACAGGTAAATAGCAAAGGACCTTTAGCTCCAAACATGTCTCAGTTGGTTGCTCCTGTTTTCTTGTTGGAGGAGTGGTTCAGCTAAAGGAGAGGTGATTGAACCATTACCAGAGGGTGAAAAACACCTATTAAAAGTGAAATACTTCAAAATACTGGAAATGGCTCCCTTGTGTGGGAACAATAGTTTGCCTTGGCTGCTGATCTGTCCTTAATAGTCCTTTCTCTTCTCCTGCTGGCAACCCCATGTTCAAGAGCTCTAGGTTGACTCTTGACCTGGAGGGAAGCAGAGCTGAAGAAGTGTCCTGGTCCATAACAATACGTGGGCTAGCTGGGAGAAATGGTGAGCAATGCTGGGATTTTTGAACCAGCTGCAAATATCTGGAGTCTGTGAACAGGGAAGGAAGGGAAGGGACTGGGATGCTAACTCAAGTTTGAGCATTAGGAATAAAAAGCTTAAACTGAGCGATGGAAACTGTAGGTTTAAATGTCAGGATATATTTCCTAAGAGTGATTTTTGTCAAGTTGTTAGATAATCCCAAAGAGAAATGGTGGAAATCTCATACATGGAGATATTTCTTCAATCATGTTTGGATGAAGGCAGCAGAGAATACGTATTTGCAAAAAAGAGTTGAGCTAGAAAATCTGGGGCTATTTTCCCACCTCTAAAGTGTGATTTATGCTCTAAACACTGCCAGATCCTGCAAACTAATCTGTTGTACTAAAAGTGACTCAAACATGATTGCTTATATTTTTATACCCCTCATGATGTTAAACATTTGGTTTGCCAGGAAGAGTTAGAATATCCAGGACACACTTTACAGTGAATGGATTTCATGACCAATAATTGCTAGGCAATAAATCCATACAAGTGGGAAATGTTTCAGGTCTTGTGCTGGATAGTAGGAAAGGACAGGAACTGGCTGGTTTTGGGGGTTACATTTTTGTGTGAACTTGGAAGGAATTAAAACACCAATGCTACTTTTGACAGGCCACTTAGGGCAGAGGCCACAAAATCATTCTTTACATTAACAGTAAAAAATGTATTTGCACAGCTATTTCTTGGATGGAAGCTAGCACAGAAACAGCTGGTTTTAATTATGCAAACAGATGCAATAGCTGAGCAATTACAACTTGATCATGAGCCCATGCAAGGCAAGGGGATCTTTAGCTGTCTGCTTAAAGTGTTTGTATTGGGCAGGATCAGCCCAATGAGAAATCTTGCTCTCAGCACAGCAGTCCTAGGAAGCTGCAGGGATCAGGACTTTTTCCTGTGGTGTGCTCTATTTGTGCACTAGCACACGTTGGTCTGATTTGGTGGCGGGTACAGGTCTTGGGGAACCACCAACTTGACTGTAGTACATCGGTTTAGTTGGTGTTTCTTCCTGCTCCCAATGAGATAAATGACAGAAGAAGGACTAGATGGATCTCTGGGCAATTCCCTGCCAACATTCTGGGGGAGACCACAGCTGCTACTTGTGTGTTGCCAGAGGAGTTTGCTGCTGATCATTACACTAATTGCTATCAGTGGTAATGTATTTATTATAATGCTCAGAAGGAGTTTCATATTACTACAGACATTCTGAAAAGAGACTTTCCTGCCCAAAAGAGTTTAAAATCCAAACTTGCATGTGACTATTGATCTGTGACTGTTTTAGGCACAGATTACCACAGTACCAGAGAACGAGCAGGTTTACCACCCCACTGAAGTCAAACAGAACTTTGGTTGTTGGTGGCAACATGAGCAGGGTTAAGTCCCTGTAGTCTGACCCTCTCTTTTCAGTGTCTTTAAGCATTGCTCTCCTCTCCCTGGTAGTTATATAGGATGCACAGGGTATCAAGAAGTAAGCCACAGCTTCATCCACATATATACACATGTACATGTATACACACACATATACAGTACAGACTTAAAAAAGCTAATTATAAGCTTCCAGCTGTCCAGACTTAGAATTACATTGTTATCAGCAGTCATGGGGCTGCAGTGGAACAAAGACCTAGCACTGTTGAGCTGGACAAATACAAACTCATCAGAGGGAAGACATGAACTTCTGCATTCAAGGAATTGTGCAAAACCCCAGCCTTTAATTGCTTGTCATAAAAAGCCATGGGTTCTGCAGGGAGTTCCTGACACCTCCTCCTCTCCTCTGCCCTGGGACAGAACCTGTTCACTGTGCCCAACTGAATCAAGGGGAAAATCTTCTAAGCCAGAGTCCAGCTGTCAGGCTCTTGATTTGACCCTGAAAATAGCAACTCCTACCCATATGAGGTTGGATCTTCTTGTTTCTCACTCTGTTTAATGTCACTGACAACTCTATGTAGGAGAGTTGTTTCTGGCATGTACATGAGTACTCATGAAGCAGTGCTCTGCTGATTCAAATATGTGCCAAACCATGTCAGGTCCTGCCCCCTTCCTCTCTCAAGGAAGTCTGTCCAGCAAGGGTAGCCAGCTGAGACCCTCTGTGAGCCTTTACTAGAGAAGTGAGAGTGGGAGATTCCAGAAAGCAGCCACTGTCCTTTGTCTTTTAAGGCCACTCTGTAACAGACTGACTCAAACCACTTCCCCATCAACAGGAGTGTGACTGTGCAGCCACCCCAAAGCTCCCTGCTCTGGCAGTGTCTGGCTTGGTTTCCCTGTGCCTCCATGGCAGCAAATTATGCTGAAGCAGAGCTTGGCATTGCAGGGTGAGAAACAAAAAGGTGACCTAGCTGTTGGAGGAAAACATACAGGCTCCTGCCCTGGGGCTGGGCATCCAGCCTGCCATCTGGTTGTTAAAATTACAGCTGGGTCCCACGTTGGCTAGGTTCCCTCCTTGCCCCAGCTGGATCTGACTCTGGGGGGCATGCCTGCATCTGGCTTGCAAGTGTCTCTGTTTTCTTCTCCTTTGCCTGTCCTCTCTTTTTCAGATCCCGAAATCCCTCCCTGTGTGGCAAAGAAGGGGTGTGGGGATCTCCCAGGACTCTCCTTCAGAGATGTTTGATATTGTTTTCACAGCCCTGCTCATTCCAGTCTTGTCTCATTCTTCATCTACAGCTCTGTGCTTCTCTTAGGCTGCTCCCTCTACTTCTCCCATGAGCAAAACACAGCAGATACTCAGTTATATACTTTTCCTTGATGTATTTCTGTTTAAAATCTTCCTCTTATCACAAGTTTTTCCTCTGCTTGTGTCCTCACAAATTACATTAGGACTACTGTCCTAAGTGTCCTTATATTCTTGACTTCTGGCCATCGCAGACCAGCTCCAAGAACTTTCTCAAAGAACCTGAGGATACTCAAAAGCGTGTAAACAGGAAGCACTGAACACCATATAGGATCAAATCTGGTAGGAAATGTTATGATATGGAGGAATGACTAAGCTCCAGATTTGTCCTCTGCCATATGGTGTTGAGCACACCCTTAACCTTCATTTCTACCTTTGTGATGGGAACAGTATGCAGCCCACTTCACATCAGAGTGGGCACCTCTTGATTCCTTCCAGAATTACACCCTTACTATGCAAAGTTTGAGTCTTATTGCAGATCCTAGACCAACCTTTATCATAACTTTTGATCACTGATTTTTTAATTTGACTAGAGGCTTTTTCATTGCAACTCCTGCTGTGACTTACCCAACAATGCCCTTTTTTGTCAGTCTATATATTTTTCTGGTTGGAACCATAGATCTCTGGATAAGCAGTATCAAGTATTGCTTTGAATATTGAGCAATATGATGATAGAAAGTTCTTCCACAAAAGCCAGTGAAATTGTCTCTGGTGCACTTACAGTTATCAGCAGCGCTTTGGTGCTCTGCTCCCTTTTGCTTTATTAACCCTGGCCCTGTGGGCATTGAGCAATGATCCAAACGATATCTCTGCTGCACGTACAGTGCATTCTGCTGGCAGCTTCTACACAGCAAGACAACAGATTTCTGAAGCTGAGTACTTGACTTGCAAACACATTTGCAGCATTAGCATAAGCTGCCTTACGCTTGGAAGCATCCATAGTGTATGCATGACTATTTGGCCAAGAAATGGACATGCACTTATGCTAACCTAAATAGGGAAAACTTGCCCCTCTACAGAGGCTGTAGCTACAGCAGGAATACTCTGCACCCTCCCTAATAACTTTTATCTGCAATTAGGTTTTTAATCATTCATAAAGTGACTCTGAGTGAGACGTGATGCTTCCTTCAAGTGAACTCTAGGGGATTTGCTCTTTCCTTTTGCGCAAGTGAGCGGGATGTTTTCCAAAGAGGGGCTGAGAGAACGACACAGAGAAGAGCTGTCTGACAGGGCAGGGCACACACTCTCATGCAGAAAAGCTTATTTCAGTATCTTGCAATGGGCTTTATTTTTACTTCTGCTGGTGTCCTTGGGGCTTTGTTGGCTACATGACAGCAACATATGAACAATTTGTTACTTGTCAAAGTTACCTGGCACAACCACCTCAAAAAAAGAATAGAACTGCAAATAAATGCAGCACAGATGGAAGTGACGACAGCAGCCACATTTCAAATAGGTTAATCTTTGTTTAAATGGTGTTTTGATGAGGAAAGATTAAATGATGTGCTGGAAGTGGTGCAGTATGACTAATGCAAGGATTCATAGAATCATAGAATTCACAGTTATAAGTGATCAGAGAGGAAATATCAGAAGGGATATAAAACATCAGGCATTCACACACTCGTGGATTGTCAGGAAAAAAAATTGCTGATTGGCAAAAGATTATCACTGTTGCCTGTTTTATAAAATCTTCCTCTGAACTGTTTCAGCCCACAAAAACTATGCCCAGAAGATACAGAGATTAAAACTTGGGTCCAGAATTGTCTTGCTGCAGCTCCAGGCTATGGCTAGTTTGCCTGACATAAACTGGGGCTGATTTCTTGCTTGTCTGTTTCTCCCCAGTTACAGCCCAGCTGCCCACTGTGACACTGCAGAGGGTAGAAAGAAACATGCTGTGTCTTCATGAAGCACACTGAGATGAATTCAGGTGTACATCCAGTTGCAGAGAGGCTGCTCTTTGCAGGATGGCAAATTTGCAGTGAGGTTTTTTGTGTAACTCTACTCAAGGAGGAGAGAAGAGCAGGAATGTCCTAGCCCCATTGATTTGCTGGGGTAACCAGTTTTCAATTAAATTATGAGTGTTAACAATGTATTGCAACTCTGTGTATTTCCTAATGATTTTTTCAGTATTTATTAGGCATCTTAGGCTGGGTACAATAATTAGTTCTACTTTACAGAAAGTAACACCACAGCAGAAAAATGATCTGGCAGGTGCTTGGTTCAGGATTAGAACAAAATGAGTTCCCAGCACCTCTCTAACCAAGAATGTCTAGTCCCTGAGATGTGTGAAGTTTCAGTATTGAAGTCACTCTTTTGGTCTTGACGCTTTCTGGGCTAAACCAGTGTATAGCAATGGAGAAGACTGAGGACAAATTCTGTGTATGGCTCTGGGCAGTGGCTCCACATTAGAAATCAGTTTTGTTCTGAGAAGTTTTTCAGCTAAATACGGAGGTTGCTGTCTGTATTGAGCAGTAAAGCTCAGCCTATTTCAGTGGGATATGGCAAAATTTACAGTAAGGCTCCTTCCTTACTGTGTGAGCTTGTGCTACAACCATGTCACCGTGCAGTGCTGTTAGTCACAGCTGTGTTGATATTGCAAGACCTTGGAAATACCACAACACTAAGAAGACAAGGAGACAGCACCCAGCAGCTCCAACCAAGGCTTCAGAGACCAGCACAAAAAACAAACCACCTTTTCTTTCTGGTAATGATTGTAATCATTGATCCCTGTGGCATTGGACACACAAAGGAAAAAGCCAATAACAAGAAAAACTCAGCAAGACAGGGAAGAGGGTTTTGTGAGCTTTTCAGTTCAATCTCTGTGTTTCAAGCCTTATCCAAAATCTAATGGATCAATGGGAATCCTTCCAGTAACTTCAACTGGGCTTTTCTAAGGCTTTAATTAATGGCCTGGTTGCTATGATTGTGCATGTTCCTCTCACAGTACCACTGAGGGTTGTGCCTCCAAAAAAGAATTAGGCAAACAGAGCTCCTTGATCAAGATTTTACAAATGACAACAAATTAATTCCCTTGGGAAAGATTTGATAGCTAAGGTTTGTCTCCAAGTGTCTAAAAGTTTTCTACTATAAATGGAGGGAGAGAGCCATTTTTGACCCTATGTATGGCTGAGTTCCAGCTGTATTTGGTTTAAGGCTAATTTTCTGATAAGAGGTAAATATTTAACTTTACGACTAAAAATGTCTGGGATTAAGAAGCTCTTTGGAGTCAATGTGAGTGTTTGGCATAGGACTGCAAATTGCGTCTGACTTGGAGGAGAAAGAATATGCTGTAGTGTAAAGGTTCAGTCTTCTCCTGTGGTTCTTTTTCCCTTTGGGCAAGTGTCTCAATGGTGTGGTGTATCAATCCACTGCTACCCCTGATTCTCCATGGTCCTTTTTTCTCCTTGTGCCTTTTGAGAAATCTGTCCCATCTTTTTTTAACCATGCTGCTCATTTGCTCACAAAATCCTCCCTTTGCACTCCAGCACCCACCCCATGTTTCATCCCCAGCAGCCACAAAATCGGTTACATTCCTTAAAAGCCAGAGAGGATTTTAATAACTAGCCAGTCAAGAGAGGATGGTATTGAGTGGCAACTTGTGGGTGCTCATGTACCTGCTTGCACCCACAAACAAGGCCTTGTAATCTCTGCCTTGTGCCAGAAAATAACTGGGTTTGAAACCACAGAGCTGCAGGCACAAAGACAGGGCTGTGGTCCAGACTGGGCTGCAAGAGCAGTGCCTGTCCTGAAGAACCTCACTTTGCTTATGACTGGCTCTCTCTGGGCTGCCTTAGCAATATGGGATAAAAAATGATAGTATGTACTCTGTAGGGAGAATATGTGTACACCCAGAGAGAGGCACATTTATAAACAAACCACGGAACACATTGAAATGCTTGAACACACTCCAGTGTGCGCATGGACATCTTGTTCTCTCTCCTTCTGTCCTTGAGGTGTCAGGTTTCCTTGTTTACAGTCTGCCTCATTCAGGATCTGGAATTCCTAAAGAGCAGCAAAACACTATCATGTGACTGAAGATTTATTTCCAGGAAAAGCGGAAGAGGTTCTAGGAAAGGTCAGTCCTCTCATTCTCACTTGCTTCTGTTAAGAAAACAGAATGAAGGAGATTAAGCTAATCTGAAGTTCTCAATCCTTTGTCTCTGAGCCTGTGATGAGATCTAAATGAAAAATCTAATCCTTGATGCAGAATTCCTTACACTCCTCATATGTTTTTCCCTCTGTACAGCTTTATTCACATGGCACATGTCACACAGATGCAGGATTCTTGCCTCTTAGTATGTCAGTCTTTCCACCTTCTGAAGGTTTATCTCTGCATGTGCTGTCATAAGTGGTCATAACTCTGCCTGTGACATCACTAACAAGACCATGAGACAGATCCAGGCAACAGTGCAAGTAGGAAGGGCTACCTTAACATAGTAACAGGAAAGACAGGGTAAAACACAAAACCAACAGCTCCCAGGTCCCATATGCTACAAGCATCAATAAGAGCATTTTTAAAGCTTTGCTCACTGGGCAAGAGCAGAACTAGTGAATCTCAATTATATGGGGTTATCTGGACAAGTGGCATCTGAGTCCCTGACCCTGTGCTAAAACTTTCAAGGATCCTGAACTATAACAAGCCTGCAGTGCCACTTCTGGCTGTGTCCCACATGTCCCAGAAGCCTTGTGATCTTTCTCCTTGTGATGGGGTCATTCTGGCTGATTCAAGGAGGAGTTGTCCTCAAGGGCTTTGCCTTTTCAGATGCTGCAGTCATGGTTCCTGGCACTCTCAAGGTTATTCCTGGTCCTGGATGAGATGAAGTATAAAGGATGAGCAAGGCTGAAGCCTGCTGCTGACATGACTTGTTCAGCAAAGAAGATGTATATGGTGGAAAAAAATGATAGAAAATATAATGGAAATCCCTAGTTACCTGCCCAAGGGAAGACTGGGAAACAGTGTTCAGAGAGCTGACTTTTGGTAGGAGCAAGGTAGACAGTTTCCTACAATGGCTGTCTCATCATTGCCCTGTCCTGTAAGGCCATGTTGGCTATTGCTGCTATGAGAGGGACATGGTATGAGGGACACTGCTCCTCAGGACCTGCTGCTGAATCTCTCCTAGAGGCTGCAAGCTACTGCTTCCATCCCTCTGATCCTACTGGCAGCAGCTTGATATAACCCTTAGATGATGACAGATATTGAATCTTGTTCTGATAACACCGTGGTCAACAGATAAAATTCCCATTGTCTACATTTTGGCCCTGCAGCTGTGTCTTTGTGCTTTGAGGTGCTGAGTTTTCTGGTCGAGCTCCAACAAGGACATGTATGAGCGTACTTAAGCTTTAGCAAGAATCCTGTGGAAAGACTCAGGCTTCAGCTTTTTCTTAGATCCAGGCTCAAACTCTAGCCCCAGACAGGACCAAACTCATAATGATTCTCTATTTCTGCACAAATGTACTGGAAAATACATTTGTCTGGAGACCTGCAGCAGGCAAAGGATATTGAGCATTCTCCAGGCATCCTCCACTCATGCAACCCACTCCCACATCTACACAGGCAACCTGCACAAAGTCCTGTTGTGCTGTGTCACTGTTGCAAGGCTTGTTGGTGAAGCTGAAGGGGAAAAAAAAGTATCAGCAAATATGCAGCAAAAACATGGCAGCTCTCTTGCTGTGAAGTGAGAGCAGTAGGTGCTCTAGGCTCCACTGACTGTTCCAACAAAAATCACTGTTGGATTAAGGAGCAAAATACAAAATTTGGGAAGCAATAAGGAGAATTAGTTAAGTCTGCAGAGTCTTTGTTCCTGAGACAAGCTGACACAGGTGCCTATAAAATTTGGCATGTTGTGAAAATACAATTCATGGCTGCAGCATGGTAAATACCTACAGAACCTGGTGTGAAAGCCCAGTCATGTCAGGAAATTGTGATTCACTGGCTAAAGCCCAGACTGTGGCTTAAAAATTGCCATACTGCTTGAGATCAGAGCCTTAGCTCCTCTCACTGATAGTGGCCAGTCATGGTTATAGCTGAAGTCTGTCCTTCCAGCTAAAGCCAACAGTAACTTGAGCATCTTTTAAGCCAGAAGTTCTTTGTGGGTCTTCCGGTTAATACCAGATATCAGCCATAGGCTGATCCTCTTTTTGAACACAGTTATGCCCTTGAACTCCATGACATCCTGCAGCAACCAGATTCAGGGTTCCATGAGGCTTAGTGTAAGATATTTTTGTGTGCTTCTTTTGCATCCATGTACTAGTGTGCTGTAGTATGTAGCTTTTCTGCATGTTGTCCCTTGCCTGTGCAACCACCTCAGGCAATTTTTCTCCAGGTTCAAGTCCTCTACACCAGGCAGTGCAGAAATTTGCTCTGGTTCTTCTCAACATGCCATCATCTGGCCACTGGACTCTCAATTGCTCCGAGTGGAGGTGTGACTTCGAAGAGAAAATCCTGGACCAGAAAAGCCTTACCCCAGAGGTGCCTGCCTTACTGTACTGTGACAGAATTTGTTCTGAGTGAAGTCTTGAGCTGTGCAATCTGTTCACTAACAGGAAGGCTTATGTGCTGCCAGGCTGCAATTCCATGTCTGTTTGAATCAACAAGTCTGGCTTATTTTCCTGAGATCTCATCTGAGCTGCTATCAGCTTGGATCCAACCTGGTGGATCAATGAAAGTTATGACGCTGTACAGATTTGTTTTTCAGTGGCATTGATAAACCAGTGTTGCAAGATCCTCAGCTCAGTCTCAGGGTCTGACTAACTGAAGGTTGTGAAATTCCACAAAGGCGACAAGGAGGAAAAAAAAAAGCAAACAAGCGAAAAAACCACTCTCCTCTGTGTTGCAACTCAGAGTGCAAACAGTTGCAAACAATATTTCTCTCACTGGACACTCAGATTCATTTCAGTTGGGTCCACAGAAAGTAATTTCTATATATATCAGATGTCTGACCTGAGGGTTAAACCAAAGAAATCTGCTTGCAGCAAAGTTGCAAATGCAAAATTCTGGCACGGGAGTCCAGGATCTGCCCTCAACTACTGCAGTTTGTCTCAAAATTACGACCATGTTGAGCGATTGTACAGGGGAAGGGAAGGACTTAACCATCCTGAAGAACATCTGTAAGCTAAAAACCAAGCAATGAGAACCACCAGAAATGGAAACACTTGGTTAATGAAGATATTTGCTGTGAAACAGCTCCCAGGGCTGCACTGGTGCTTCAAAATGTTCTTCCTCACTTTCTTGGGCAGCTATGGTTTTAGCTGTGCCATAGATAAATGAGAGGACCCAATTTCTCTTGCTCAGCATTTCAGTTATGTTCTTTGACTCAAAGTATGAGCTAGTGGCTGGAACATGAAGGTAGTGTGTTTAATTTGATCTGGTTTCCCTGGCAACCTACTGAAGCATCTCTGGTGTTAGTGGGCATGTCAACACCTGAACATGACACAAGGTCAGAAAGAGTCTAAGGAGTTGGTTGGTCGGTCATGGCAGTCTGGTGAGGTTCCTGCTGATTGGAAAAAAGGGAATGTAGCCCCTATTTTTAAAAAGGGGAAAGGAAGACCCAGGGAGCTACAGGCCTGTCAGTCCCGCCTCTGTGCCTGGCAAGGTCATGGAGCAGATCCTCCTGAAAAGTCTGCTAAGGCACATTGAAAATAAAGAGGTGATTGGTGACAGCCAACAAGACTTCACTAAGGGCAAGTCATGCCTGACAAATCTGGTGGCCTTCTACAACAAGGCTATAGAGGTGGTGGATGGTGGCAGAGCAACTGACATCCTCTGTCTGGATTTGTGCAAGGCCTTTGACACTGTCCCATATGACATCCTGGTCTCCAAACTGACAAGGCATGGATTTGACAGACGGACCACTTGGTGGATAAGAGATTGGCTGCACCCAAAGAGTTGTGATCAATGGGTCAATGTCCAAATGGAGGCAGGTGACGAGTGGTGTCCCTCAGGGGTCAGTATTGGGACCAGAGTTATTTAACATCTTTTTTGGAGATGTGGACAGTGAGACTGAGTTTATCCTCAGCAAATTGTTGATGATACCAAACTGTGTGGTGTGATTGACACTCAAGAGGGACGGGATGCCATCCAGAGGGACACTGACAGGCTGGAGAAGTGGGCTAGTGCCAACCTCATGAAGTTCAACAAGTTCATCAACACAGTTTGCACCTGTGAGTTTAGGAAAGTGGCAGAAAAGCTCCAGGAAATTCTGCTCCAGTTCTTTCCATTTGGAAGAATGGATTCACAATGTGATTTCAAGCTCCCACAAATCCCCAAGAATATAGGACAGAACAAAAATAATCTAATACAATCCAATCCAATCTAATTTTATTTCTCACTACTGGGAAAGGGCTATAAAATAATCTAAGGCTTTTTAACTTTTTTTAAATATTGACCACCTGCAGGATCATGTCATCACAGAATCACAGAATCTTAGGGGTTGTAAGGGACTTCCAAAGATCATCCAGTCCAACAGCCTGCACAAGCAGGATCCCCTGGAGTAGGTTACACAGGAATGTGTCCAGACAATTTTTTAATGTCTCCAGAGAAGGAGACTCCACCACCTCTCTGGGTAGCCTGTCCCAGGGCTCTGTCACTCTCACAGCAAAGAAGTTTTTCTGATGTTTATGTGGAACCTCCTATGCTCCAGTTTGCATCCATTGCTCCTTGTCCTATCACTGAAGAAAGCCTGGCTCCATCCTCCAGACACTCGCCCTTAACATATTTGTAAACATTGAGGTCACCCCTCAGCCTCCTCTTCTCCAAGCTAAAGAGACCCAGCCCCCTCAGCCTTTTCTCATAAGGGAGATGTTCCACTCCCTTCATCATCTTTGTGGCTCTGTGCTGGACTCTTTCAAGCAGTTCCCTGTCCTTCTTGAACTGAGGAGCCCAGAACTGGACACAATATTCCAGATGCAGCCTCACAAAGGCAGAATAGAGGGGGAGAAGAACCTCCCTTGATCTACTAACCACACCCTTTCTAATACACCCCAGAATGCTATTAGCCTTCTTGGCCATAAGGGCACATTGCTGGCTCACATTGCTGGTCATCCACCTGTCCACCAGGACCCCTAGGTCCCTTTCTCCTACACTGCTCTCCAGCAGGTCAGCCCGCAACCTATACTGGTCCATGGGGTTGTTCTTCCCCAGATGCAAGACTCTGCACTTGCCCTTGTTGAATTTCATCAAGTTTCTCCCCACCCAACTCTCCAGCCTGGCTTGGTCTTGCTGAATGGCAGCACAGCCTTCTGGTGTGTCAGCCACTTTTCCCAGTTTAGTGTCATCAGCAAACCTGCTGAGGGCACACTCTGTTCCCTCATCCAGGTCATTGATAAAAATATCAAACAGCACCGGTCCCAGTACCGACCCCTGAGGGACTCCACTAGTCACAGACCTCCAACTAGATTTTGTCCTGTTGACCACAACTCTCTGACTTCTTCCTTTCAACCAGTTTGTGATCTGCTTCACTACCTGATCATCAAGACCACACTTCCTCAGTTTATGTATGAGGATGCTGTGGGAGACAGTGCCAAATGCTATATTGAAATCAACATAAACCACATCTACCACCCTACCATCATCTGTCCATCTAGTTACTTCTTCATAGAAGGCTATAAGGTTGGTCAAACATGACTTCCCCTTGGTAAAACCATACTGACTGCTCTTAATGACTCCCTCATCCTTAATATGCTTAAAGATAGTGCCAAGAACAAGTTGTTCCATCACCTTTTCAGGGATGGAGGTGATGCTGACTGGTCTATAGTTACCCGGGTCCTCCTTCTTGCCCTTCTTGTAGACTGGAGTGATTTTTGCTATCCTCCAGTCCTTAGGCACCTCTCCTGTTGCCCATGTGTCATGCATATCATTTCTCTATGGGCACTGTTCCTTAGGGGAATTATCCTGTAGCTGAAGCACAATCTGTTGCAAGAGGAAATTCCTGTTAATGACCTCTGCAGCCAGGAGAAACCTTGTGAACATTTTTACTAGGATCACTGTAACAATAGAATTATGTTACACTCTGGTGATCATTACATTCTACCCTCTGTGGAATTGCCATTGTGGGTGACCTTTCAGCAAGGGCAAAATGTAGCAGAGAACAGGCTCCTGATTCAGCTTATCAGTGCCTCAGTGGACTGGTCTGCAGGGACCTTTCACATGCATGCAAGGAGAGGCTAGGATGATCCCCTGTCTGAACCTGAAAGAGTAGGAGTAAGAGCAGGCCAAAGCTCTTCCTATATTTTGATGTAGCTGCACTGGATGTTGCATATGCAGTGTAGCAACTACTGAGAGCAGTTATTAAGTTTTTCACTTTTTCTTGATTAGTATCTTGATCATCAGACTTTTGTATTTGTAGCTTGTTACATTGGGCTCTGCACATAGAGACTGATAGCAAGTGAAAGTGGCAGTAACTTCTGACTCAATCCTTTCATCAATAAAAAATGAATATGAAAATGACTGGCAGTGCATCATCTAGAGCAAGAGTCTGATCTCTTTGGACTTAAGACACTGCTTTGAACCATAAAGTCAAATGGGGTCAAGCTTACTGCAAGGGGCATGAGTAAAGGCATCCCAATCTGACATGCGTCTTTGGTGAAGTGCATTGAAGTCCTCAAAAGGGAGGTGCAATTGAAGGGTGACTTGTTAATAGTTCCTTTGGCTTTTTATGACTCCTGCATTGCAAGTAGTACTGATGTGCTGTTGTTTTGAACTTCACTCATGTTTGTTCTGTTTCCTCGATCTGCCTTTGTGATGGCCACTCCCAGAGAAACTCTGAAGAAATTCATGTCTGGGCTAATGAAACTCAGTTTTGTTCTCAGCTTTTCCCTGAGAATATGGAAGTTTTTCTTCTACTTTTTTTTTTTTTTTTTTTTTTTTTTTCCCCTAAAGCCTTCCTAATTTAAAGAGCAGTGAATGAGTTCTGGTTGCTTTGCTGTCAACTCTTCCATGTCATCTGCACATACTCATTATTTCTAGGATCCTAAAACCACATTTGAAATGTCAGGTAGACTTCCTGTTGCCTGGCATTCTGTGTATGAGGGTGCACAGGATCTGTGTTAAAATTCTGAGCCAGGTGTACAGAGCCTAGATTTTCAATGGATGAAGGAGCTGTGATGATACCATAGATATGGACTATAACAAAAATATTAAAGCCAGCATGAGCTGAAGCTTCTGAAGCACTTGATGGTGTTGAGACAAAGGCACAAATCCCTGACACCGTATTGGCTTTTTTACTGGGTTAGTTTTTTTTTAAGTGGGTGTGTACCAGGTCTGTGTTAGGTTATTGCAGATGGCTTGTGTGCACTCAGTGTCATTACCTCAGTACTATTCCTCCTCACATCTCCCATTTTGTGTGCAAAAATATCTTTTCTGCTTGTTGAGGGATACCCAAGTAATTTTGCTGAGTTTGGTCTGGTTTCACTTCTCTGTTCCTTAATGAATGGTTAGTGAATGATATTCTAGTTTAGAAAGAGAATCCTTTAAACTCCATGTGGCAGCCATAGACTGTACCCTTCACAGAGCAAACAGTATCAGGCAGACAGGGAACACCAGTGTTCTGAAAATGGCCACTCAGCACCATGGACCTCATGAGGGTTCTGCTTTCCTACCGAGACAGAGCTAACTTGCTCCAAACCAAAGCACTGAAGACTGGCAGGGGCAAAAGAAGCCCGCGTGTGGGTGCATAAAGATCCTGCATTATGAAAACCTCCCAAAAACAATAAAGAGAGAGAAATAGTGTTTCAAAATTTGAGCCCAAAGGAAAAGCAAGCTGATGTCTAACAAATGACTGATTTTCTTCTACCGTACAGGGGTGTCTGCCACTTACTGGAGCTGGCAAGGCAGGGTCTCAAAGGGCAATTTAACCAAGTTGCACAAGGCCTTGGCTGGGTTGCTCTAGAAATATAGGGCCTCTTATCTGAATGCTAGCCATAGCTGTCAGAGATCTTGAAGGAATTATTTTTGTGCCTGTCAAACATCTGCTTTGTAAGCAAACAAAGAGGTTGAAACGCTAGTGGTGTGTATGACACACTGCAGCTTATGGGACAGAGCCAGGAGGCAGCAAAGGGGAGCTTTTTTCCCCTGGCATCAGAAACTGATATCCCATGAGTAACTTCTATGGATGGGTAGTCCCTAATCTCCCTCGTGTTACATGCCTTGTCACAGAAAAACAGCTAGTGTGGTCTAAAGGACTGATCTCAGTGTCTTTGCTAAGCTATAAATCATCTACAGCTCTCATGAATATTCTGGCATGTAACCTACAGAAGCACATTCATTTTCTCTCTCACCACCTAGGAATTGTTCCATGTAAATGTGGGTAGACCCAAAAGGGCTGATGCTGAAAATCAGGATGTGCATTGGAGTTCTTTGACATTAAATATCCTCCTCATCTTCTATCTTCCCTCCTTTAGTCATCACTATATTTTTCCTCCACAATACAAACCCAGTGATTCCTTTGTGAACCAAGCTAGCTGCCTTTCTATACCTTTGATGGTTTCTCTATTACCACCATCCCTACAACACATAATAAATACTCCTTGAGAACTTGGTAACAGGGAGTGTGGGATGCCTATATATTGGGTAACTAGACTACTTTGTGTTCTTTTGTGTGTGTTTATATTCTAGCTACCACCAGTTCCAAAAAAACCCTTGATAAATGCCCATTGCTGTGACTCTGCATTTGTGCATGTGTGTTCAGATCTGGTTCTTGTGCAATGTGAACCTTTGCTCTTCTGACATGTAGAAGCTGTGGGAGAATCTAGTCTGAGGATTGGTCACCGTATGGGGATCTGGGTTTTGCTTTTTGTCCTTTCAAGACCTTCCTTCTTTTTGCTCTATCAAAAACCATTGGTACGGAAAAAGAGGATGGTGACAATATGAATGGATGAACAATCGGGTGAATGAATGTAAAGGGTTGTCCTTGAGTCCCTCTCATATGTTTATTCCCCTGGCAGCAACCTCTAAGTGTTCCTACAGTGTGTTCCTGAGCTGTTTATCCATGTCTTTTTGAAAATATCTTGGTACAAAGTGACGCAGCTTCGCATTTTCTTTATATGTATAATCAAATGTAAACAATTGAGATTGCTTAACTGAACTCTGTGCCAACAGGTAACTACAGTTCAAAGGACCTTTTGCTCAGTTAACAGGTTAGACAGCATTTCCTCCACACCCTTCAAACAAAGTTATGGTGTAACATCTAACAGAACTTTCCTATCAAAATCTCCAGCTCTGGGGTGAGCTCTCAGGCAAACTGCCTGAGGTCCCAGGTTGCTAAGGACACCTCTGGGCTGAGTAGAAAATTAATGTATGATATTCAATGTTCCACTGAAAAAGTGGGAATGCAGTTTCTGTGCAAGACCACAAGGCTATTGCTAGTTCTGTGTGTGTCAGCTGGAAGCTAATAAAGCAATATCACCTTGCAATTAAGACAGTCTTACCAACGACTGCAAACTAATTTCCATTCCAGTTATGTTGCTGCAATTTTTATCTCATTATTCTTAATGACACGGGGGAGAGGAGATGTTAATATAAAGGAAGATTGTGTTTCTAGTTACAGCTTAACATTATAAAGCAGAGAGAGTAGTTATTGTTCCAAACTTTGCCATAGATCTGGGTTGCTTGATGTATCTTTGCCTCAGGGCTTTTAATCTGCAGATTGGTGTGAGCAGTTACACTTAGCTATGCATCTAAAATCATTACTATATTTAGAGTGTGGGGTTTTTTTTGTTTTTTTTTTTTTTCTTTAGACAGCACAGGTACATAAATATCATTGCAGTGCAGTGGCTATATTTGTCATAGGAGAGATCACCTCGAAGTGCCTGTTTAGAGTCTTCATTTTAGAGATTTACATAATAAAGTTTGTGCTCATCATCCATATGGATTGCTGGATTTAGTTTAGCTGGGGCTGGAGGTGTTATTTGGCTGGGCAGGTATCTCATTGTCTGAATGAAATCTGAATCTTCAAAGAAAGGAGAGCAGCAGGGAATGGACTCAGCCAAAGGCTGGCTTTGAGATATGTGGCTCTTCAACTCTCAAGTTCAAGTCCAATAAAGTTAATAGAAATTACATGGCTTTCTTGTAATTTGGCAGCCAGTTGAGAGCTCCTGTATGTTGTTTAAATGAATTTTACTGTCAAGTTACAAGACAAGTGACTTCATCAGCTCTAAGCACAAGCTGGGAACAGTGAAGAAAACAGAAGAAATTATATCAACCTAAGGCAGTGGTTTGGTACTTTAAAGGAGTGATGTGTGTGAGAGCAATGAATTAAGTCTTAGTCTTAAGGATCCCTTTTTTGATACCAGAGGATAGACTTGACAGTAGATGAGCACCAAAGCTTCCTGGGAAACTGAGTAGGTCAAATTCTTCTATCAGCTTTGAGGTCCTTTCCAAGAAACTGGATGACATCCAGTTCTGATGCACCAGAAAAACCATATTTTATTTGGTTTGTTTGAGAAGACAGGTCAACCTTTATTTAAAAAAAAAGTTTCTTTTGTCTTCATACTCACAGAAAAGATGGATGCGAATACAAGGGAGAGGTGAAGGGATAGTTTGCCAGCATAGCCAGGGCACCTGCAGGATGTAAAAATGTCCAGTGACTCATGGGCACACAGAGTTATTAAAAAACCTGCACTAAGTGTGCAGCCTTTAGAAGGGCTTTTTCCCCTGAAGAACTGAGCTGGAATCCTGACACCATTTGCCTTCAGCCTTGTATTACCTCATGGTTTTCAAACTGTTGTTACACGTTAGCTGGTGGCCGTTTTACAGCTGCCTAGGGCTTCTTGTGTACTGTAAAAGAGAAAGCCCTCTGATTTCTGAAATACTCTGCTAATTTGAAAACAGATCCCAGATTTGAAACCGAAAACAGTTTCCAAATTTCTGTCCATCCCAGCCTCGTCCCTGGGGAGAGCTCTCGTTTCTCCATGGGATACAGAGCCTGCTTGTAAAAAGTGATGAGGGACCCGTGTGCTTCTCAGTGGGGAGTTAATTACCAGCCCTGGGTGAAACACTGGGAGGAAGCTGGCTATTTTAAAAGAGATTTAATCTTCCTCTTCCCTGAAGGATGCGCCAGGCAGGGAGGCCGCAGTGGTCAGGGCCTGTGAGAGGCTGAAACTGCCTCAGGCGCCCGGGGAAGCTCTTTCAGCTGGTGAGCCTTGAGGTGAGCTGGAGGTTTGCATGTCCTGTGGTCAGCAGTGATGCATGGGCTTGGTGTGCAGCTGGGCATGTTAAGAGCAGCTAAATTGTATTCACTGTAGGAACAAGCTGCTCTGGCTGCTCTGGAGGTAGGAGGGGGCTGGAGGAGAGTTCTGTCCTGATGGAGCCAACAGGGCCTGGTGGGGAAACGCCCATGGCAGTAGGAAAGGCTCTGACTGCCTTTTTGGGTTTGTTAAAGTGTTGACTCGTTTATGCAAAAACTGGTCATGGATGTGGGAGCATATACTTACTTCACTCTTGAGGTGATGATTTGGCCATCTGCATTTGGAGCTCTTGACATTTACTTCTGTGATATTTACTTGCTTGTTTCTGACTATTCTGGCTTCTTAATTTCCTGTATCTTCACTTACTGAAAACTTTTAGTACCTCTTTTTTTGTAGTTGCAACAACTCATTTTAGGCAGAAGGGTTTGGTTGTGATGTTGTCTGACTGGAATGGAATTATCAAGTAGTTGACTAATATAAACAATGTCAAGAGGAAGGACTAACTACCTTGTGTTTCCTAATGTGTAGGCAGCCCTGCCTAGGCTCATTGGGGTTTTGTGTCTCTACATTTCCCTTTGAGTTTGTGGTTAGAGAAGCAGAACTTGGCAGATGCAGCTGGCACAATTCTTCCATATGAAATTTCAGGGTGGGAAAACAATTTCTGAGTATTTTCAGGTAGAACTGGATGTCCTAAGCCAAGGTCTAAACTCCTGAATTGTGAAAAACTGTCAGAGCTTTTGCACGAAACTAAGGAGTAAATATGGGCAGTATGTCAGGTTAAAACAAGAAAATACTGTTATCCACATTCCTTCAGTGTTAACAAATAAAAATTCAACTCGTGATCGTGTAACTGGGGAAACTGAGGCAGGGAGTGACCAAGACCATACATGAAATCATTGATCTTGGCATGTCATCTAAGGATTCTGGGTGTGTGTCTTCTGGTTAGAACTGATGATTTTGGGTGTCTCAAAATTTCAATAGAACCCAGTGTGTTTTTGTGGTTAGTTTGTTGGTGTGTTGTCTGTGTCATTCCTGCCAGGATTTACACTCCTAGCTATAAGATATAAGGTACCTTTTCATTGCTGTAGAAGTGAATTGTCTAGAATAATATGTGGTTTTGAAAAATCCTTGTCTTGTCTCCACCTTCTTCCTTGAGTAAGAAAGACCATCTGTGGGAAATTGTTCCACCTACATGTACCCCAAAGCTGGAGTCTAATGTAGAGAAACCTCCTTTGCTTATGTCTGCTGTAGTGCACAGGTGAGAATGGGACTGTCAAGAAATGACTTACCATTTCTAAAATATGGAAGTCTTATGCAAGGAAAAGCAGATATAGCTGCAAAACTGCCAGAATGTGTCTTTCTCTGTGTAGCTGGTGCATGTTGTTGATTGAAACTGGGGTCTCACTTTAAGGAAATAACAGATGGAACTGTGAGGGGGACAAAGAAGTTAAACCTTAGTATGTTTGGCGTGCTATTGAAGGCTCTGAGAGCTCCCAGAGGCGTGTGTTGGTTAGCAGTTTTGGCTCAGCACAGGTAGTAGGAGGATGCACTCATGAAGAACTAAATGTACAAGTTTATTAAAACACCAGTAGCTTGTTGTCTTTCTCCAGGATAGATTTGTTGTCGTCTTTCATCACAGTTTATAGAGCATGTTGAGACACAGCTGAGAACACTCTGCTCTTCTTTTTTTGAAGCAGGGAGTGTTCCTGTGAATGGGAAAGCTCAATTTGGATTAACCATGGGTGATTAAGCATCTAATGGCCTCTGCAGTTCTTTAGATCTGAGGTCCACAGCAGCACCCAATGCAAAAACAGTCTGTGTGTGACAGTAAGAACTAACATACAAGGGCATGTGTACAGCCCTGCCTCTAGACATGTACATGAGTTCTGTTTTTGCAGCCTTGCCATTTCATACTATGGCTAGATTGTGTCTCACTGCTGCCTGCATGATCACTTATTCTTGTCCTCAAAAACAGGGTTACTCAGCATTTTCTGAGCTTTTTTTGGGATTTGCAAGAAGCTACAGAATTGTCAGGAGTGTGTGTGTAGGAGTAATACCAGCAAAACTCACCCAAAAGGGAAGACTGAAACTCAGATAATTTTTTTTGTTTTTGCTTGGCTTTGTGAGCAAAAAATGGATGCATTTTAAAAAATTTGACTATGAGAAGTTAAATCTTTTTTTGCCTTGTGTGTGTATGTATTTTTGTGGGTGATTTTAAGTGATGGGAGGAGAGAACACCCTGAAACATCCCATTTTAGAAATGTCCCAATGACAGTTTCAGATCTAGACCTGCTACTGATCTGTTCAGTCCTTCTTCTGGAGAGTTTCATGGAAGGTCTTAGTTTCTGCAGGCCATCTACCTTTATGCTACTCCATGTGCTTGTTGTGAGGTAGAAGGATCTTGTTTTCAGATGTCTAAAAATCTGTTTCAAAGTGGAGTAAAAATCATAGGGTGTCTTGTTGTTCTGCATTTGTACAGGTCCTGCTCAGCAGGACTGCTCATGACTGAGGTGCTTGATCTCTACATCAGTACAGAAAAAGAGTAAAATAAGCTGCTACCTGTGGCAGGCCAAATTCCTAAATCTGACCAGTGTGAAAAAGCAAAGCTCTTTAAATAAAAATAAAGCATCTGTCAACACTTTATGCCAGGTTTCTGGAAGACCAGCAATACAACTCAAATTGAGAAACTGTATAAAACATTGCATAGATAATAGTTTGTGATGTGAAACTTTTAAGTCATGATGAAGCTGCAAAAAATCTTGCCAAGTAAGTCCCACTGTCTGGGAAGGCAGCAATCAGACAACAGCAGTTCTGTGGGGAGTCAGCTGCAGACTCCCCAAACCAGCCTCCTAATGCTGCTTGACTTACCACAGGGCCAGGTACTTGGTTTCAAAAGACTACAAAGGCTGGTTTCTTGCAGTCAACTGCTTTACTCATATTCTTGGAAGGTGCCTCTCACCACAGTATCTCTACTGCAGCTGACTTTAACATGATGAGGCCCTGTTGTGATGATTCATATAAAGCAAGGTGTAGGTCCTCGATCTCCTTTGAATGCTTATTTGCATCCTGATGACTTTCAAGAATGAATAGACTATGGGGTGATCAAAGCTTAGCCCAGGTTGAGTGGCTTGGAGGAAAGAGATATTGCTAAATCAATGCTGTGCTGTTAATTGCTGAGTAGATGAGATCCCAGATTGTACAACCAGCCTCTTTGCAAGGCTGCCTCTGGGAGGCAAGATGCAGCTGAACAGATTCCAGCCCAACAACAGTGAGAAGGTAACTACAGCTCTCACTTGGAGTTTCTGCTCTGTATCTGAGTTGAGATTAGGTATTCTCTAGGTTTATGTTCTCTTAACCTGTTGTTGTTGTTGTTGTTGTTTTCTGCAATATGTACTATTTTATAGCAACACTTTTTCAAGTGGCCCATGTAGACACTGGTAGAAATGTACAGCTCTTCAGAGAGTAGTTTTTTTTTTCCCCTCAAGTAGAGAATCAAACTAAACTGACATTGCAGATCCATCCACTGTGACGCTGACCTTCACCAGCAGTTTTTTCCCCTGCAGTTTGTTACTCCAATTATGTGACCTTATTCTCCTGATTTTCATCTTGTGGGGTTAGATACATCCCAGCCTATGCTCCAGTGAGAGGCCCCAGCCTTGGGCCCTGATTCTGCAGATGGGAGTGTCCTTACCTAGTTTCCATGAGTGTGCTACAGAAACCTGCTGGTTTCTCTACTAAAATAAAATGCTGGTGTGTGTTTGTGGAATTGGGGCCTGAGGGAACAGAAGCAGAATGTCTGAGAGAGTGTGTAGTTTTTACTTGTAATCCTCTGATATGTATGTGCTTTGAATTTGTTTTTGAAATGCATTTGCCTTGTATCTGCTTGGGAGTCCTTATGCAAGGAGGCAAAAAAGTGTTTTTCTCTTAGGCTGTGATAGTTGCTTTTGACAGGGACTGGGATCAGTTCCTCATTTGATAAGGTAATAATCTCTACTTTTTACAGGGTCTTGCCCAAGCATATTTTGGTGTATAGGAATTTATGGGCACAGATCTTCGAAGTCAGCAAAATACTGGGTCTCTTGGGGGAACCTTGAATGGTTCATGAAGGGGCCTCCCAAGTCCTGCTTGAAGGAAATTTCTGAAGGAATGGAGCCCATGTCATTCTGCAGTGAGAGGCTTTGAAAAATATATGTGTGGCTGTCTTGAGTAGGTGACAAATGGTTTTCATGGATGCAGAGACACTGTTTGCTTAGAGTCAACACTTCAAGTTGTTACTGGAGCTGAGAAAATGACTAAAGAAAAGCTTAGGGATCTGGGATGAAGCTCTGAAATAGAAGACTGGCTTTCAGTAGAGCTTTGTAGATTAGGCAGTGTACAGGATTGTGCTGATGGTGCCCTAGTTTTTTTAATACCATGTGTTTTTATTTAAAGCTATTTCTTATAGAGTCATAAATCACTGAGAACCATACCTCAAGACAAAAAAAAAAAAGTTTTATTGGTTTTATGCATTCTCATTCTTTTCTCTCATCTCATGATTTCCAAGTGACTGAAGTCTGTATTACTACAGTTGCAGGGTGCTAATCATCACCACTAGCTACAGAAATCAGGTATCTGTTGCTCATCAGGTCTTACTTGAGTCATTGGTGAGAGCTGTGTACCTGCAGGGTGATTCAGCCTGTGCTAAGACCTTTGGTGAAATAACATCTGGATGTGTCTGGCTATGTCCGTAGGCAATGGGGAACAGCTATCACAGTTCCTGAGCTAGGAGCATGTGGTAGAGATCGGACCATACCTCATGAAAATCCATCCTCTTGTCAGTGCTTGTTGCCAGTGAGCATCTTTTCAGCAGGAACATCCTGGTTTAGCAACATCCTGGTGTAGCAGCATCCAAACATTCTTCAGAAATGCTGCTTTCCAGCAGTTTCTTTCCCTGCTCTGATCTTTGACTTGGTCTTGTGTTGAGCAAGGTTTCTTGAGACTGACAACTGTACCCTGTGCTGGATAATATGCAGACAGGTGATTATAGACTTAAACTGACAGTGTGCCCAAGCTGTGGAAAATCCTCTTTAATGCACTGGCATGCTGAAACGTGATGCTTCTTTGATAGAATATGACATTACTCTTTTTGATGCATCCCTGGATTATTCTTCTGCTTGCTTCCAGTAATACTGGGCAAATTATGTTGTCTTGTATTTTAGAGGAAATAAGCGCCTATGGAAGGTTTTGGTGCTATGGACACTTAAAGACCAGCTTGTTTTGTGAAGTTCAGCTCTCTCTGGCTGTCAAAAAGGTGACAAAGTTAGCCCAGACTGCTCTGGTGAAGGGGAGTGGCTGTGGTGCTTACATCTGCTTGCAAATATTTCTTTCCCTAAATTTGGGGGTTTAGATCCAGTTCAGATTGAGCTGTAGCAGCTCACAGAAGAGAGGCAGCAGGGTTACCTGCACCAGAAGAATCTGTCACCCCTCCTTAGAGCCTGGCAGAAAGGGTCACTATGCTGCATCAATCCCAGGCATCAACGCTGAGGACAAGGAGACAAATACCAAGAGCTTCCAGTTACTTTCTTGTTAACTTGTTTCCAGTGGAGTTTTTGAGGTATGGTGTTTATTGCAGAAACCTGTGACTGAGAGACAGGAGACACCTAACTTGGAGCCCCCATTGTATCACTGCTGTTCAGGATGCAGCAGGGTCAACTGTCTGGGCAGGAACATGTGCTGAGCTCGTCTCCTTGTCTCCTGCAGTTACATGCAAGTGTGCCTGTGTGTTCTCATGCTGCAGAACCAGCCAGAGGTCCTGCTCACTGCAGAGCTTTGCTCGTCGTGTGTTTAAAATAATCTGAAGCTAAACCAGGAGCATTCACATTCCCTTCCTCTCCAGCCAGAGCCCAGGACAGGCAGCAGAGTCTGCCTTCAAGACTTGCAAGTGAATTGTGCAAGATGTTGGCAATGAAAGCATGTGGTGCCTGTCTGCACAGCTGGGGAGCTGTTGCCAGGAAGGGGTCAGGGGGACCCTATGCAGGACTGTGAAAGATGCCAATGTAAAAGCCCAGCCTGCATTGCAAAATTACAGCTGCTGGGGTGATGGAAGGAAATACTTGTAGGAGCACTGACCTTTGAATCTGCTTTCCTTACAATGTGTTATGTCCAACCGCAAGTCTTCAGATTATGTAGACAAGTAATTTTCCCTAACAATACACTTCTGTTTCCCAGTGCTGCACAAAGGTGAGGGGAATGGTGAGAAATAAAATGTTTCAATTAATGGGGACAGCAGCAAGACAGATGGCTGACGGTGGATCACTTCTGAGAATGCCAGCTCCTGGATGGAGCTGAGCACTGAGAAAGTGCTCAATTAATCCCACTGGAGCTGCTGTGGGATCTCAACTGCATTTGTGAATGCGTGTTGTCTCTGAGGATGCTTGTACAACAGTGATTGTTCTTTGTATAAACACCTTCCCTCTCATGAAAACAAAGCAATTTGTGCTTAGACAAGTATTCGAAATTCTCACATTTCAGAATTAATTTTCAAAAAAACATTGTCGTTCAGCTGTGGAGAAGAAATCACACCGTCCACCCACAAATAAAGGGGAGCAAACAGTCCATGATGTCTTTGGACTAAAAACTGTTTGTTCAAAAGTACTGGCAGCTACTTTCAAATAGCAAAGACCTTCACAAAAGCATGGACTAGGTGATGACTAGTGTTTGGTTTTTTTCTTCAGCCTGTTTTCCTTGGATGCCTTAACTTGCATGCTCACTGTACCCTGCCTTTATATGCATGTCTATAAAACACAGGGCTATTGCACATTAATAGCATGTACTTAAGTGACTGAGACAAGTAAAGGTAATAATTTCTTTTAGGGTAAGGAGAGAGCTGGTAGGAGTCACCTTTTAGCTGTTGCCCATTCTTCCCAATCACCTCATCCATACAATCAAACAGCTTGTCTCTTACTGCTTTTTTCTCTAAATTAGTAAATTTCCTGTTAATCGTAACAAAGTCCAGCAAGACCTTCACAAATCTGTCTTTCTTCTTGGTTTTTATCTCTAGCATTTTTAAATCATCTACAGAAAATTGTTAACTGTGTTGGATCCTAATTCATTAGGTGCAGCTCTTTGTATTGCTACTGAATTCCTTGCACTTCTTGAAAATCTAGGCCAATTTTAAACGATGGAACATTTTGATCTGGGCTTACCATAGGAGCAAATTTCACATGCAGATGGGAGTGAGATATGTTTTATGGTTCTTGTGTACTTCAGAAGCAAAATGACCACATGCAATACTTAACCTGGTTTGCAATAACTGTATTTGTTTAGGTGGGAGCCAGGATTTCTACAAGGAGCAGAAAAGACTGTAGCTGTTCAGCTCACCTAAGAGGTGTTGCAGGAATTTGTTTTTGGTTGGTGAAGCTCTAGTCCAAATGGTGCTTGTTCCTCTCCTGTAGCACTCCTGTCTGATTGTGCCAATGTGACAGTTTGTAGGTCCTTAGGGTAAATCTGATTATTGAAATGAACCAGGCAAAGAAAGCCCAGCTAGGGAGTTAAAAAGGCATTAGGTATGAAGGGCAAGACTGTCCTTGGCAGCAAATACAATTTGCAGAACTTAGTGGTACCTGAAGTGGTGGCGCTTGACCTAATTTTGAATATTTAGGGTGTTTATTCCATACAGTGAGGTAATAAAGCTAATTCTTGTAGAGTCTAGGAAAACAATGAAAGCACCTCAGGGTCTGGCAGCACCAATGACTCCAGATTTTTGTTTGAAGACCCTGCATTTTTAATATATTTTTAAAAAGTAGCAGTTTATTCTCTGTTGTAGTCTGCTGTAAGGGACAGATTGATAGCTATAAGTTGTGAGATTTGAATTTGGAAGTGGATTCAGCCCAGACCAATCTCTTAAAGGTGACAGACATGAACTGATAGATAAAAGTCTGTCCTGGATGGGCTTGTATCCTTGCTCTGTCCCAAGGCAGATGTGATGTGCTACCCACTTCCTACTTAGCACAATTGATGTGACCTTATGCAGGGGTTTCTGCTAATTTCACTTAGCTAAAGACCTTCCTACTCTTCTGCAAATGAAGAGTGGATTGGTGACAAGAGCACAGGTCTCATTGCTGAATCTGAGTCAGCTAAGGAATAACAGCTCCATGGCCAGATGAGAGGCAGGATTCCTCCTAGTGTTCTGGTTATCTGCTCAGAGCAAAGGATTTCCCTTAGAGCTAGGGCAAGCAGACAAGTTTATGCAGGACTTCAGCATGCATCACCAGGTATAATTCACTTTCAGGTGATCTGTTTTCTTAGTGAGTTCTTCTGGACTTTTCCTTAAGCTGTTGCACTCACTGACTGTGTAAAGGATGATGTTACAGCCTCTAGTACCTGCAAAATGCCACAACAGTAAAGCTTTGGCTTGTCTGAAGCACAGGAAGGATGATTTATTTCTTCTACCCCAGTACAAGGAATCAGCCAAGGGGGAATGAGATATGAGACTCTTTCAAAAACCAAAAGAAGACAGCTGAAATAGGAAGAATTATGACCCATGTATCTTTTCCTTGTTTTCTCCCCCACTTCTTGAGGTTGAAGATCTGACCTCCTTGAAGGCAAGAAATCTTTAACACCAGAAATGAATTCTTAATCTGATGGTTGTACTCTGAGAAATATTTTGTGTGCACAATTACAAGACCAAATATTTGCTGGTATAAATTAGCACAACTCCACTAAGTGACTGAGACCCAGTTTATACTTGCATGCATCTCTCCTGTTCTCCTATTGCACATAGCTGTATCTCAGTCTTATCAGATCTGTCACTGTCCAGTGACAGAGGGAAAAGCCAAATGATAGAGGGATGGTTATGTACTGGCCATTTGAGTGCTCAACATCAGAAGCTTCTCTGAGTGTTTCAGAAACAAAGTAACTTATAGCATCTGTCATTGATTATGCAGTGCATTCTTTGTAGCCCTAAATGAAAAATGTACAGGACACAGTAAGTTATTTTCTCTGTCAATAATTACATACCAAACTGCTGGAATTAAGGGTGTAATTCTATGTATTGTGTAGTACTACAAAGTACTATGTACTATACAACAGATTACTTAACATTTCTGTTTAGCAATACCTGGTTGAGCAATAAGATACAAAGCAGCACATAATGAAATCAGACTGCGTATGGCTTAAAAACCTCTACAGTTACAAGGCAGTGTAGGTATCTTGTACTTAGTGACCTGAGTCATCATAAATAATGCTGACTACCCACATATCAGAACTGTAGTCATGTTATAGGGGTTACTGAATCAGGATTTGCCTGTGGATACCCTTGTCTGCGTGTGTAATTGTGCTGAAGTTAATAACACTTGTTAATAAAGTACAGCTTCTGGGAACTGGGTCAGATCAGACCTTAGTGTCTTATTGTAGGGTGTATTGTACCATAACATACTGTTCCATTAAACAGAAGCTTGTAGTCTTAGTTTTCAGTGCTGTAATAGCTGTGATTAGCAGCAACTCTCTTCCTGTATAAACATCTATCTTTCCCATGTAGAATTTTTTTATAATTCTCCTGTTGGCTGTTCCCAGAGCATCTCCTGTGGGATTTTTTCTGCCACTTCTAAGCTGGGAAGATGTGGAAAAACATGTTGAAAAGCACCTTTATGTTAACATAGTAGGAAAGTTTCTGCATATGGCACAAAAGTGAAAACTTTCAATTTTTAGACTTAATGAACTGAGATGTTAATAAGCAACTAAAAGGTAATACAGTTTGATAGAGAGTACGGCACAGATGAGATCAGAAGCAAATAAAATGTTGGTTTATACTCACAAAGCTCTGCTCTTAAGCTTTTAATTCTGCAGTCCTTAGCAGCAGAATGAAGTTGCATAACTAGCACAGTCCTGCTCAGGTATGCATGCCTTGAACGAGGTGCCAACCACCCTTATGTCACCCTGACTTCAGGGTGTCCTGGCTCAGAACCCTCCATTCCTCATTATGTTTGGTGAAGGCTCAGCCCTGCAAAAAGAGACACCAAAGTGCCTCTTCAGTGCAGAGAAGTTTGGGGTCCTCAAAGTTAAGAAATGTTTGTGCCAGGGGGTGAAATAAGAAGGTTCTTGTTATACTGTTTTGCCATGTATTAGTTAACTTGTGACAACATTTACACAATTGTAACCCTGCTGGATTTCTGCAGAAGTGTGTGGTTGCATCTCAGTTTGCCTCATGTTTCTCTGCATGTTCCAGCTCTCCCTGATGCAAGTAGGCTCCAACAGTGCTCATTGCCTGAGTCTTGCATTTAGTCACCTGCAGGTGTGTTTTAAAAGCCCGAGATTCTGCTTCCATGTGAAGTTCCGTAGCTCAGAATAGCTCAGTTGATTACCCAAGTGGCTGAGACCAAAGCTGTTGTGCATAGCGCAGTGAACAACACGGTAGAGAAGCAATCACTTAGAGGGCCAGATGTCAGTGTGACCTTGCTTGATCATTGTTGTATACAAGTGGCTTTTGTCAGGCAAATTAATTCAAACACTGACATATAATCAACAGCTGAGAAATGGCACTCAGTGTTTGCTTAACCTGTTACTTTGAGGGTCTGCCCCAGAGTTGACTCAGTTTTCTGACGTGAACACTGCTAAGATCAAATTGTGTAGCACTGGTTTCTGCTAGGTACTTTTGATCTGTTGGCAGTTGTCATGAGGCTTACTTCCGTGCTCCCTTGAATTTCTTGGTAACCAAAGCGAGGTGTCTGCATCACAGGCAGAAGAGGCAGAGAAACTATAAAGATTCTAGAAACTGATGCTTTAAAAGAGGAAAAGGATGATTTTCTGTTGCATATGCAATTTCCTGAGGTTACTGTGCCTAGCACAGTGCAAGGGAGAGGGGAACAACTGCTGAACTGGGTCATGAAGTCAGCTTCGTTCATGAGCCTGCTTTCTGGCTGACTGGCGTTCAGATTCTTGCAGTGTGTAGAGCCTTTGTAGGACTGAGAAGTAGGGCTTGCCCTACTGAACTACTGTGTGCAAAGCACTTCAGAGACACTAAATTTTCTATAATTGTTTGTAGCAGTAGCTTGTTTGCTGCTTCTCCTTCTGATTTTTTCCTTTGATTCTTGGTCTGTAGTTTAGTAAACTCAGCAAACTTGCCTTTTTATCATTTTCTAATTCGACTATGGCGAGGCAAAATTACTCCCAAGAAGTAAAACTGCCTTACACAAATCTGGTCTTCATACTGCATACTCCATTCCCATGTCTTGACCCCTTCGACTAAACCTATTCCTCTGTTTCTCTGTAGAGCCTTGATGCCTTCTACCCTGCTTTTCTCCTTAGCAGGTACTGAACAGACAAAGCTAGAATCTTGCCTTAATCTGATCAGGGAGAGGGTGAAATGTTTAATAAACATCTACGGATTTTCTGAAAGGCATTAGCATCCAGACAGAGAACAAGGATTACAAAAGGAACAGCCAACATCAAGGCTATAACTTGTCCAAGTTAGTTAAAAATAAATTGAGCAATGGAAAATGAAGAATGTATATCCAGAAAAAAGTTTCCTGGCAGTTATCTCCTTGAGGTTTTTGCATTGCCCAAGGGGTGAAATGGACTTGAATAAACTAGATGCGTACCCAGGGCCAGGCTTTAAAGCTGGAATCCCAGAATCAAGTTTCCAGAGTCTAAGTCCTTGAGTCGAGGAGATTGCTTAGCTCTTTGTCTTTAAGACTGGACATTATTTTTTTCCTAAGCAGCATGTTCCCAGCACTATGCTACTGCTGTAGTGGGCTGAATGACAGAGGGAGGAGGCTGTATTGTTGAATTTCTACCTTCTCTCTCATTTCCCACACCTGATGCAGCCATAAAATGAGAGATCTCAAAGGGCAGGGCTCCTCTGTAAGCTTGAGACTATTGTTGATATTATTTCTTTCTTGAGTAGCAAAGACACATAATCTTTTCCAAGCTGGAAATATGATCAAAACTTTCCAGCAAAACTAACTCAATGATAAACCACTACCTGCTCCTTGCTGTATTTTTATATTTGCAATTGGTAATGTAACAGCATGCCAGTTGCCCAAAAGGAGTAAAAATGATTCCCCCAGAAGATTCTGGTAAGTGGAGGGGACAAGTGTGGTAGAGGGAAGCTCTGGTAGAAGTGTCTGTGGAACCACAGCTTGAGTCTAACCTCTCATTTTGAAGTTCCTGATAATACGAACCCAAAGCTGAATAAAACCAAAACCTCATTACATGTTTTTCATACAATTTTACTAAAACCTGATGTTCTTTGGGAAGGACTGCTGGTTCCTGAGGAGGGGCTCATATTCTACTTTCCAGGAAACTGTCTGGGAGTCACAGAATCCCTAAGCAGATGCCTTTTTAAACTGCATCTTAGCACTAAAACAATTGTTATACCAAAACAAAACAGGATAATTGGAACTGAAACTGAATCAGAACTCTGCAGAAAGGGCAACCATTCATCTTCTTGTTGTGGATTTATTCTGTGACTAAACCTAAAAGCACCTTCATAGGCCAAGGCTATTGCAGAGAAGTGTTGGGTCTTGCTATAGTTGCTAAGTTCAACTGTTCAGGCTTTCAAGGTGGGAATTATTTGACTGTCACCATCCCTTCAGAAGATTCAACTTGCCCATCCCCCTTACAGAAACAAGTTCAGTGCTTCTGGCAGACAAGGACTTTGGAGATGACTGCATGAAACGAGAATCAATTCTGTTAATTCCACTGCAGATGGTTGAAAGTTCTACTTCAAGGAAGGTGGAGGTGCAGCAACATTGAACTTGGGGGAAGGCCTGCAGATGGAAGATTTTGATGGTGGGTGATTTGGGGACATTCAGTGTAGCCTGTAGGGCTAGAGTGCTCTCTGCTGTTGCATTGTAGTTCAGAAGAGCTATAAAGAAGGATCTGGTTGAGTTTCTGTCCTGCCAGCTTTATGGTACCCTGGACAGTACATGTAATTCAAAGGAGGTGGTGGAGCTTAAAAGAAGAGTTATCTGGTGCAAAACCAAACAACACCATTAGGATGTCAGACAACTGTATTCCTTACACACTAAACTATGAATAAGAAAAAAATTTACAATGACCATATCGTTCTGAATAGTAGAGATGCTCACCCCTCACCTTTCACCACAGCTGCATTTCTTTAGAGATGGTTTTGGGTTACTTTTAAAGTGACAGTGACACTGTTCTGAACCCCCCTTTCCCTTTCTCCTCTTCCTTCATGTTCAAGGGGCCTTGTCCCCACCTCTTGAATTACTGCTGAAGCCAGGTTGGTTACCTTTGGAGCTTCCCTGTCTCTGAAACAAAGTGCTTGTTCTCAAGGATTTGGAATTGATTATTTTGGCTACTTCACAATACCTTCTTACTTGGCTGTTCAATCATTATAGGATGTGGAAAGAAACATAGATCTGTCCTGAGGAGAAATTTGGGGAAAAAATTTTGAATGCCTTGGAAGTTGCTGGATGTGATACTGGAGAGTCCAATACTGGCATTTTCTTCCTTGTAAGAATGGAATTTCCAGTGGTCTTTATAGGAACTGTTAACATAAAGGTTGTATTTAGAGTTTGGAATAAATAAGCATTTTGGTTATTATCTCATTTATTTATTGGCTTATTTTAGGGCTGGATCTTAAGGGAGGAGAGAGGAATTGCAATGATGAGATCAGTAGTACAGAGTTGGAGATTTGGAGCTCTTTCCTCATGTCTAATTCCAGACCCCTGGTCAAACTGTAATTTTCATAATCCCATTTTTACTTCCTTTCTGTGTTTTCGGGTGGTTGGAGTACTCCTTGCTTTCTCATAATGAGCTCCTCTTTATTGCTTTAAAGGTAGAAGAGGAAATTCTGCATGGGGGAGGCTTGGAAAAGCACCTGAAAAAGAGTGTCAGGGCATAAAAGCGTGCAAATACTATTGTAAACATAAAGCTTTTCAACTGATCTGTGCAGTAGAAATCTCACAGTTTCATACAATGTTTAAGTGAGTCTTCCCCTGAACTAGTTTGGACACAAGACCACTCATTGCTATCATCTAATATCTAATTTACTTAATGTAAGTAGTTTTATCAGGCCTGGAATTCTAGGTTTATCTGGACCTATATAGAATTTGATTATTTTTTTTTTTCCAGTCTAGTTTAGTACAGTACTGTTAAAAATAAGTTCATTGTTCTCTTTATACACTGTTAATGTTTTCATGTATCACTTAAACTGAATCTGAATTACTGAGCTTTACAAGATGGATGTTCAACTGCAAACAGCTGGAGGGAATTCTCTTCATTCTGTCAGTTTGGAATTTTTTAAAGGGAAAGAAGAATTAATTTTATCCTTTCTGCCACTTAAGCTTCAAACAGTGACAATTTTGAACATGTGGTAAGTGTAAGGCTCTAGTCTCTTGCTGAAGTGTTGCAGACAGAATTGTATGAAATACAAGGGTGAATCATGCAAAGAATCAGAAGTCAGATTTTTGTGTTTGTCTGTTTGTTTGCTCGAAGGGTATTGGATCTCCAAAACCATGGGCATAAATGAAAATGTAATTTCCAAGTCTATAATCTCAAGGCAGAGGAAGCCTAATTATGATGCAGTTCAAGGCTGTGCCTGTCATTCCTGGTCAGTGAAATCCATAGTGATAAATTTGCTCTATTAGGAGTAAGTCCATTACAATAACTGTAAGTACAGTTTACAATAATTTTATGAGTTTGAATCCTCAGAAAAGGAAAGGAAATAGATGCAAATGGACACATCAGTCCCTCTTTTTAACCTACTGGCTCTTCTTTTTCATAAAGGAACTCACTTTCTAAGAACTACAGTTTCTAGGTACTGTGAGATATTAAGATTTCCTTGTAAACTAGTGACACAAAACTGAGCTGTTGCAAAATTTAAAATGCATTGATCATTTATTCTCCTCTAGATGAGACAGCAGTAGTTAAAATTTTTAAATATAATTTTAAGTCTTTCTTAAATGCTGCTGGGTGTGACTATGGGGACACTTAAGTAATGAGTAACCATGGAGGAACTGTAAGTAAAAACCGAAGTTAGCTTTTGGAATCCAGAAGTGCTTTTGATACTTCAAAGTAAGTTTTCTAACATCAATTTTTTGTTATATTTTCCACAAAGCAAGAAAAGCAATAATAAAGGATTTTAACTCCAAAGTACGGTGAAAAGAAATCTTTTTACCCACGAAGAGTTAAATGTTGCATCTTGTGGTTTAGTCTTTGAACCATTGGGGATTTAAAGGTGCCATAGGATTATGTTGTTCTCCATGGACAGTGAAACTAGACACTGACATTTTAAAGTGGAAGCTGGAACTTTTTGGTAATCACAAGACTTGAGAGCTGATCACAAGCTCCAAGATGAAATAATGAGATTTGCAATGCTGTGAAGGCAGGCTTTTTTTTTTAATTTGACAGTAAGATTCAAGTGTTTGATCTGCATTCATAGGAGAACAGGGACTTTCCAGAATGTAGCACAGCTTTATGTGATTCATCATCTGTGGTTAAGATCCATTTTATTGTAATCTCTGAAAGGGACAAAATTATAAATAGCTGAATGAGTCTTCCTCATGGGCACAGCCTTCTAAAATCGAAAGGCAGTATGTGAAACACTCAGCTTGTGCCAACCTTTGCTGCATATGTCAGTCTCTCATGATGTGTACAATGCTTGATCTTGATGTAATGCCAAGGACAATGCAGAAAATCTGAAGTTAATGTTGTGTATAATAAATGCAAGACTTAGAAATCATAAAGTTCACAGACTGGCTAAAGAATAGCATAGCAACCCAAGAAGAGATTTAAATATTACTGATGGTGGTTAAGATGTGAGTGTGAATGCAAGATAGTGTTCTTTTGGTGGGAGCAGTTTAGGAGGGGAAGGAGATACTGCTCCTGGTACACAGAGGGGTGTCTCCATTCAGTCTCTTAATGCCATTCTACTTCCTTGGTAATTATTCTGCCTGACAAGTCAGCAGTTACGGGAAGGAACTGCACATAAAGAAGCTCTGAACAGGGATAATTGTGTCACTGATCAAGCTAGTCATATTTGAGCCTCTCTTGTCTTTCCTGTATTGAAAATGTTAAATGTGTCTCACTTGTTGGGAAGCTAATTTGATTTCCTTCAGCAGTATTTCTCTCCTTCCTTAAGCAATATATGGAAAATACCACTATATAAAAGAAACCTGCCACCTTTTTTTTTTTTTTTTTAATAGATGTAAGGGGGACGCTCTGTGTTGTACAATTCAATTGTTTCCTTTCTAACTAGAATTTCTCATTTTGTTCTAAACATCTCATCCTCTGAGAAAAGTATTTCCAGGGAAATAAGATCTGTCTCCATCCAGAGTTAAGATATTATTGCTGCAATGAGTTTTGAAATTTTTTCCATTGGGGGGAGGAAACTCTGTCTTCTGTCAAAAAATGAAAAATTATGACTTTTTTTCCTTGGATCCAGAAGCTTCCTTTTTTAAATGAGCAACTCTTTCACACAAAAGTTGATTTAAAGACCCTGTTTCTTATTGAAAACAGTTGGGAGAAGAAAGAGGCAACTTGCCTTAATCATAGGATGAACAAGGTTGTTGTGAAATATCAGACTGCTTTCTTAAAAATAAAGCAGAAATTAACTGGAAAAATAGAAATTAAACCAATTGGTTGAATTAGTTCAGGAATGAAAATTTTTGCATCTAGAAGATTTTTCCCAATTCTTAGATATGCAAAATGTTTACACTCTTCCTAGTACACAGTTTTGGAAAGATGCTCTGCGGTATTTAGAGCAAACAGATACAGAAATCCGTTCCTAGAGGACATGAGAGTCTGTTTAGCAGATGCCAGTGCTACTATATTTACTTGTTAAATATTCTGTAAACCATAACGCTGGTAATTGTTTTGTTTAGTAGCTTCCTCCTTGCCAGGGTATCAAGTTGTTAGCAACTTTTCTAAAACTGATTTTTATATTTAAACCCACTGATAGGATGCATTGTGGCAGCTTCTACCAAGCATTGTGAATATTTCACATATGGAAATGGTATGTTTCTTCTCTTGGAAGGGTGGATGAAGCCTGACTTTCTGTGTCTTTTCTTGGACTAATTTTGGTGGCCTTAAATGAAAATGTTAAGGTTTATTGAGGGAGGAACATAGAAAACATTGGGAATGGAGGGGAATGTAAAGTCCAGTGTGAATACTTACAAATACCAGTTAAAGTCAAAGAGTTTTGTTTGATGAGAAAACACTTATGTCTGCCTACAAAGAGTCTAACATCTTGGCTTGTACCTTGGCTGCTCTGTAGTCAGAAAGGAGATGCAAAGAACTAGCTACAAAGCAAGAACAATTAGATAATTATTTGCATAATAAATAGGAGGAATTAACCCAGCTGACAACAAAATAAAAAGCTTTCTGACAACTTGAAAACTGAAAGCCTGTAGCAATTGTTGAGTAAACTGCCGTAGCCACTGTTGACCAAAGAAACAAGGAGCCTTAATGATAAGTAAATACATTGTACTTGATGCAAGCAGACACAGTTTCTTTGACTCCATTATTTTTTTTTTGCCTATTCAGTCTAGTCACTAATCTGATGCAGCGACTCAGTTATGGTTTGGTTTTATGATTTACAGTTCTCTGCATTTGAGAGTTCTCTGGATCCTGCTCATGTGGGTGCACATGGATATAAACATTGACCTAAAAAGGAAAAATCGCTTGATAATGGTTCTACATCTGAGTTCAGTCTAGAAGACACCCCCACACAAGAAATCTCTGGTTCAGTTTTCACTAAAGCTGGTTAGAAGCAAGAGTCAAAATTATGACCATGTGCTGTGGTACTTTTGAGATTATTATAGCAGCAAGCTTAATGCTGTGCTTCACTATCTAGTGAAGTCACCTGCTCCTTGAGGACTGAAAGAGTCGCTGCCCTGTGTAGATAACCAAAGTGATCACTTTTTCACATTACAGTAAAAAAGCAAGTTGGATAGTTCCTAGTTTGTAGGTTTGTTTGGTGTTTTTTGTTAGGTTGTGTTGTTTTTTTGGTTTGTTTGTTTGGGTTTTTTTTGCTTTTGTGCGTTTTTTTGTTCTTGTGTTTGTGGGTTTTGGTTTTTTTTGTGGTGGAAAAAAAGTGCTTATGAATCAAATCTGTTTGTGTTCAGTCTCTTATTTTCAATGGGCAGCAGTTTGAACCAGTTCTTTGTTTATTGGAAAATGTTTGTGTGCTTTCAGAGGCCACTGAGTCAGAGAGCCATACGGAGCAATTGAAATTAGAAGTAAATATTTTCTTCTTTCATGCAGTTAAGTGCCTAACAAATCCTCATAAACATGAGCTTTGCTAAATGAGACAGCATAAATAGGCTTTATTAAGCCCAGACTTATTTTAGTCCACAGCCACTTTGAGAACATCTGGCAGTGAGGACCAGCCTTAAAATGAATGTAAAAGTCTTTAGTGCTGACTTTGAGGCTACAGCTGTGCAAATGCTCCTCAGTCTGAACAAGAGCTTGGCTAAACAGTTTCAAGCATAACAGGGCTGACTGTTGGCTTCAGTGATACAAATGGTTCAGGAGGTGCATTGAACAGCAGATGACTTCTTTGCCTAACCTAAGGAAAAAATACAGTACACTTCTGCAAATAGTCCAACTCTTTCTGCAGCTCCTGTGGCTGAAGAATGGTTGATGGGTTGGTGGCTCTGTCACTCATTTCCTCCACACTTGGAAGGTGTCAGTCTGTACCCGTGCTCCATGGTACTCAGGCACAGATAGAGTTCCTGTCTTGGGCAGACTTGAATGCCTCCTCTTTCCCAATTCAATAGCTTAGCAGGTCCAGACAGGGAGCTAATGATGGGAAAGGGGATATTTGGAGATGCATGGTAGAAGGTGGAGAGGAGTAGGAGAGTAGTCCACAGCTATTGGATGGCAGAGTATGGATAGAGGGAGGGCATATGAGTGTCCTGGGAGTGTAGGTCCTGAGAGTGTATGCATAAGGAGGGCTATTCAATTGAGCTAATAGAAAAAACTGAAGGAACAGAGCAGAAAAGGCAAACTGAAAGAATCTTATTCTTCTGAAGGTTCCTCAGAAAGCTGCTTCAGCTGACATTCCTGTAGGTCCCAATCACCCCCTTGAGAATTTGCTGCACCACGAAGAGAAAATGAAATGTGTTCTCATTCATTCTTGGAGAGGCAAGTTGAACAATTTTCTTCCTACTGAGAAAACTGTGTGCTGGCTCTGGGAGCTGAATTCTGATTTTAGTTGCTGTTGTCTGAATCTAAAATACCTGTCTGGTGTAGCTCTTAGTGCTTCAAAGTGTAGTCAAAGCTTGACAGTGACATGTTGTACACGGATAGGTGATGGTAAAGGTTGAAGAAATCCTTCCCCTTCCACCATGGCTTTTTGTGCTCCATTTGGTGCAGTCATAGCTGTACTGAGTATGGCCCCTTCCCCTTGCTTCCTTTGGATTCAGAGCTGTGCCCAGATTTTTTACAGTCCATGTTCATGAGTATGGACCAAGACTGGTTAGCAAAGAACTTGTTTATGTGGAGGCAGAACTTGGCAAGTTTTTAACTTCATCTCTTGAAAGAAGCCCAAAGAGGCACACAGATAACTACTTTATTTCATTCAGTGCTTTGACACTCAGTGGGCTGGGAAAGTATTTAATTTATAACAGTGAAAGATGGCAGGGAGAAAGGTTTTCACACCGGACTGAGAGTGTGCCCAGAATCTTTTGATCTCTTTTCTGTCTTTCATTTCATTTGTTTACCTTGATTCAGTTGCTTTCATTTAGGCACTAAAGGAAATGTCCAAGTTGATAAAAATAATTGGTTTTGCTGAGATCTTTACAGAAGCTTTTTATGTGGGAGAAAAGTTTCCTTCTTCTTGCTTCTCAGAAAGGTGTTTCCTACAGCTCTGAGCCAAGGCACACTGGATGAGAAAATGCATGCATTTCTACACCCATTTCCAAGCAAAATATTATTAAATCTGTGGAGCTTCTTTACGTCAGTTGGCATTTTTGTTACAATTACAGAATGTACTTTCAGACTGGCTGAAATGTGCACTTAAGGAAAAAAAACAAAACACCAAAACAACAAACCCAAAAACGTGCTCTTTAATATGCAGACATGTAGGGAAAGAGTGTGGTAATGAATTTGGCTTAGTTTGTTGAGTCTGGGCCAAATACTGATCTCAGTTATGCTGGCCTCAGCTGAGTTGCTCCAGATTTTCACCAGTCTGACTGAAGCCAAACTGTTCTTTTATCCATCAGCATTTGACTGTTGGTATTAATAGTTTGGGGGCAGAAAAGAGGGACAATTTTTAAGTGGAAGGATTTGCTAGAGTCCTGTCCTAAACACACAGTTTGAGAATATTTTAAAATATACAATACATATTTTCAGTCACTGGTTACCTGGTGTCACAGGTGAGATATTCCAAGGCTTTCTATGTATCCTACTTTTGTATAGTGCAAAAAGCTGACTTCAACATCTGTGTATCCATATCAGCTCAGTCCCATGTAAGCTCTGAAAGTTCTTTCTGAACTCTGTCAGTAGCTGCTTCATTACAGAGCGTGGACTAACACATCACTGAGCAATGTATGCTTCTCTATATTTAATAGCTTTAATTTTCCTAGCCAGGTACAGCTCTTAGGACTCTGCTTTTCAAAAGTTTTGTCTTTAAAGTAAAAAAATTTACATAAACTACTCAAATATAATGATTGAGCCTATAGAACTGAAGACTTTGTAAGGTAGACAATCTATAAAGTTTTGTGTGTATGTTTGCATACGTGCACACCCATGCTGTGCATGAAAGCAGGGGCTAAGCTGTTAGTCCAGAAGGGGTATTATCTCTCTGTAATTTTGCATGGGTACTGACACAGTGGAAGCTGGAGAAAATCACTTAAGTCCTTAAGCCTATGTCTATGCTTAAAGCTTGTTAGAAACATTCTCAGAGATGGGAACTCAGTCATTTGTACCTTTTTATTATTGACATTGTCCCTGGCATGCTGTTGGTCATTGAGCACTCTCCCAGACAATTCCTCAGAACGGTTTGGGAGCTGGTGCTGTTTGGCATCAATCTGCATAGGTGTGGCCAGCCTGCTCCAAAGAGTAAATGAGTTAATGATATGTCTGTCACTAGGCAGAGACTGTGCATCCTATGAATAGGTTATATATGCCAAAATGATGCCATCTGAAATAAGACCACCATAGTCCTGGTGGCCTGATCAGATTAAGATATCTGTTATGCAGCTTAACTCACATAACTGAGGTGCAGACTTGGCTTCCTATTTGGACAGAGCTAGGAGATGCTATTGAATGTGAAGGATTCTGATTTCTAATAATAAGCTGTATGAACATTGAATCCAATTTGGCAGTCTTTTCACCCAGCTCTCTTCCTTATGTCTTGATGGTCAGCTGCATCTTCTGGGTCTTCCTTGTACTGGGGATAAAGCATAGGGTCTATGGACACTCAGGTGTAGCAGACCTCGTATGGTAGGACCACGCATACATCTTTCTCCCTGATATTTGGCTAGAACTGGCATGTTTAAGTCCATCTTGCAACATACTGGGTTAGAGAAACCTGACACAATCTTCTAGAGGCAGGTGAGATTTGGCTGCAGTGACGGTGCCCACTACAGATACTGCCTGGGATGACAGCAAAATTGCAAGTATTTGTAGACATCAGTGTAAAAACCTTGCATTGTATTTGGAATAATTTGGAGCTGAGGCCATTCCACATTGACCTTAAGGTATCAAAGGCATAGTTTGTGTTTCTTTAATGCTAGTCATGACTCCCTGTCCCTCTTCTGGACATCCTCATTCAGATGTGCTCAAGCTTCATCTGTTGTGTCAGAGGACAGCTACATTGCTTGCTTGTTTGCAGCAGACCTCTAATTTACTCTGTTTATATAACCTGCAGGACTGGTAATAAACTGTGACTTGCAGTTACCCTGGAATAAAAGTGGAGTGGTTCTGGTGGAGCAGTTGTTACTTTTCTTCAGCCATTCAAGTCAGAAAGGACCCCTTCCTCTGTATTAAACTGAAAGCACAAGGCAGGGAACTGATTTCTAGCTGAATTCCTGAGGATACTGCAAAACCTCTTAGAGTAAAACCAGCCAATAAAGAAGGAAATTCATGTGCAAAGACACAATTCTTATAAGAAAGCTAGGGGACCGTGTTTCAAATATAAAGCTCACTAGATGAATTCTCAGGCTAGAGTAGCATCTCCTTGTCTAGACTGATCTAACTTGTACAGTTTCACAAAGGAATAATCTTGTAGCCCACATTTTGACCTCACACTTGAGTGGTGTAGATACAAAATGATAGCTGTGCTATTCCACTGTTGTTCGTGAAACCTGAATCAGGTCAGGTGCTTGAGAACAACTCCTGAAAAGGAAGCTGCTTTTCCAGTGTCTCTGTCTGCCTGTCCTTTCCTTTCACCCACATGAGCAGCTGTGATAGTTTAAGAGCCTGGAATGTAAACACTAAGAAACTCTTTACTTTGGCATAATGCATATACATACAAGTGCAGGAAAATCATAGTGAACTTGCCTATCCAAAGAAAACAGTGGTTTATTTTTTTCTTGATGCTGACCCTGCCTTCTTCCTGACTGTTTGTGTGGCAGATCCTAAGAAATAAGCCCCCACCAAAAAAAAGGGAATGTAGATAAATTTTGTAGTACAATATTTGGACTGCTGGCTGTGTGTCTGCTTGGGAAAACTCCCTGGGTAAAGTTACTGCTGACTGGGCATGGAACAGCTTAAAGATGTTAATTACAAAACAGTGGAGGCCTCCAATAAAACTAATGCCTCACAAAGACATGATGCTGAACTTAATTATAGCCAAACTAACAAACAAGATGTAACTTTGTTCACTAATTGGTTTATATTTATTGTATGTGTTTGTGTGTGATTACTTTTATGTGTATTTTAGCACCAGTAGCTGAATCTGAACAAGTGTTTCATTGACTTTGGTTTAAAATATTTCTGCAGTGTCCAGGTTCTCTCCTCACCAGCTCCTGATGAAGCAGGCACACAAGCAGAGCAGTCTTTCCTATCACAAAACTGTTATGACCCTCCCAATGCTTTTGCTTATGAGTTTAACAGAGGAACCCAGGTAAATGACCTGATTTATTTAATAGGAAATGAGGTAGTACTGCAGGCAGCTCAGACCATTATGGAGCACTAATTCCCACAAATTTGAGAGGCAGGGTGGGTTGAATGGGTGAGAACTAAAGCCATCTCCCACAGCTGACCTAATTCCCAGACTGGGGTGGAGAATGTTCTGAACTTTCATTGCAGGTGTTTTTCATTGCATGGCTGCTGCTGAGAACACAATTTAGTTGTGTAATTAAATGAGGAAGTTACTTCTCTCAATCTGAATGACATGCAAGGTATGCTTAGGACCTTTCCCACTCTTCTAACTGAGTATCTGACACAATTGGATCATTCTTTTTCCGAGGAGCTGCTGCTGTGATAACAGCCAGGCACTTAAACGGGAATCTGCACTGAGACTCTGCAGGATCAGAAGCCAGCCAGGCAGCTGCATGTTGCAGAATAGCACCAGATTGTCAAAACAAACCATAAAAAAATTCTAAAGTGCTGCACACGCTTGTTGGGAGGGTTACTTGAGAAGTTCTGGTATGCAGGGTTATGGCAAATGTCACTGAATTACTGGTGAAAGAGCTATAGATGTACCTGTATGAAAAAGGTGTCATGTTTGGGTTTTTTTTTTTTGCACAGGTATTTAGCTGTGGAGCCACTGATCTCTGTACTTCTGTGCAGTAATCATGGGGTGACAGGTGTCTGAACATTCCTTGGGGCCTCTCGTCATGGGCTGTGCATCCAAATGCTGCCTACTCATAGTGGCTTACTGCTGCTGGGGAGGAGAAGCAATCTAGGGGCAGGTTGTGTTAGATTTTGTGTTAAGGACTATGCTCTGGTCCTTCTTCTCTGGCTAACTTCCATTATTGAAGTTGCTTGCACTTTGCACTCAGGACCCTAAGTTTATGGATTTGTTTCTTTTTTTGCCAAACTAGCTGAATATTATCCACTCATTTCTATGTCAATATCCCAGACGTGGTGTCACGTAGTTTAGCAGAATTTGCTGTTGTACCATGGTGGTCTGAAGCCCAGGAAGCAAAGTCTGGAGTTCTGGTTGTCTTCCCTCTTGCAGCTGATCTGCTCTGATTTTGACCTTAATCTCTGTCTGTTCCTCTTTTTCTACTCCCTCCTTTACTGTTTGTACTTATTTAGATAAAAATATAGGGCAGGGATAGCCTGTTGCTCTTGGAGAAACCCTGCCTCTGCTGATATGAGTAACAAAATTGTACTTAATTTGATTCTGGAGTCTAGATTTCACCCTACATCCCTATATGGTGTTCAGCAACATGAGACCTTTGTTGGAGAGTTAAGGTATTATTGAATTGATAATGATAAAGGAGACAATTGTATGGGAAAGCAATTTCCTTTTGTTTTTATACTGTGCTGGATGCCTGTCTATTTCTCCTGTTATGGATCTGCCTTACCCTTCTGCTCAGTACTTCCTCTTGAGCCCTTTCCAAAGGCACTGATTTCAGCTTTGGTTGTGCCAACATAAACGTGGAGATGAGTGAAGTCATTTGCAGGTTACACCTTTCTAGCTGAGTCTGCATTTGAGAGCAGAGTCTTATCTGCAGGGTACCAGTTCAGGCTGATGGCAGTAAAACACTGACTCTGTGACAACCGGTGCCTGGAGGAGTCAGAGCTGCTTCTACTGCACAACACAACTCTTCCCATCAGGTATTGGGTTCCATATGAAGGACATGATATCAAGGACCCCACTTAATTGGGAAAACGAACAGGGTAGCTCTGTTTCTGCAGCTCAGCTTTCAATGCATTCTCAAGAAACTTACCATTCTCATTATCAGAAAGTTTTCTTATGTTACAGGTCTAATTCTTAAGGGTACTTCAGTGAATTCTCAATCTTAGCTGAGCCTTGGGTTTGATGAGCATAGCTCCTGTAAGAACCAGAGTTACACTGATCAAATTCGGCCTAATTGGTGTTATAAAGATCATTTGCAATCTTGGGCAGTGCTTCTTACATAGCAGATCAGAATGACATTAATGGTGATGCATTTTTACAGTCATTACTGTTAATCACAGTTGTTTTCCTTTCTCAGACTCTTTCTGGAAGTAGTGCCTTAGGTGAATTTGCAACAATACACATACTGGAAAAGGCAAGTTCTCTGGATGCTGGCCTCAAGTTATCTCCAGCTGGGTGGTGTTATAAATAAACAGTGCTGTCTCAGGGGTGCCTTGGAATAGAAAATGTGGTGCCCAGGGTATTTCTGCTCTGGCTGAGCTATGTTCCTCTAAATGTCCTCTTGCTGCAGTAGCTGATGGGTGATGTTTCTGCCAAATGTGTCTGTTTTCCAGAGCATCTCAGATTCATTTTTATTGGCTCTAGTTTGAAGTTGTTCTCAAGCTATCATCATGCTGACTCCTACAGGCAAACAGTTATGGCACTTGTTTCTAAAAAACAAAGTACAATAAAGTACTCTAGGTGAGCACAAAAGGGCAGAACTAGCCTAGCTGGTGAATCCTGGTTATTCCATTCCTGGTATTTGTTCATCCATTCCCAGATTAGTAACAGGAGCTTTGAGGTTATGGATTCAATCTCTGTGGCTCTTTTCAATTAATTTATTTTTTTAAAAAAATTAATTCTTCTGACTGCTTCATCATGTATTTCTGGTCATTCCATTTCATTCATTAGGGCCTTAGATAGAAATACCTGTTTACAACATTTAGATGTTTTTCAAATACTATTTTTAGCATATGTATTTTTTGCAAGTAAACCTCTCAAGTTGACATGCACTATGTTTCATTCATAAGCCTATCCAAATTTTTCATATTTGTTTGTTAGTCAACTGATGACATTTGGAAAATTGACTTGAGTTGCTGGTTGGCTGGGATGCTGATTTGACATCAGACAGGTTTTCATGGAGCCATTCCAAACTTTCCCAATGTTAAAATGATCATGTTTGATAGAATACTGACAACAGGTGTCTAGGTTTTTGCCAGCAGTGGTCTCAGACTGGCTGCCAACATGTAGTGTTTGCCAGCATGCCACAGGTCTTATGCTGGGTTATTTTAAGGCTGTATTCTGTAAAAGAGTTGAGAGGCTTTTAAAATACCTATTGCTGTTTAATGGAAACTGCACATGACTAGAATACGCAAAGCTGTAAAGTGTGGTTGGTATAGACTTTATGAGTTGCATGTTGCTACTTTGTAGGGAACAATGAGTATTTCCATCTCTCAACATTGGTCTAGCTGGGTGCTATATCCAGAACAATACTTTAACAGATGCTTCAGAGCAAGGTGTAAAATCCTATTAAATAATTATATGGTATCATTACTTAGAGACATTTCCCTCTGAATTCCTGGTGGTTATTGTTTGGTTGGCATTCTGGAGCCTGAAGGTAGATAACTCATATCCTACTTAGTGTCACTGTGAATGTTTTCTCATTATTTGTGTAATCATTGAATACTACTCCATTGTGCTTCACTGTATCTCACACTGCTTGTTTTACTTTTATCTTGTACTGAGTGTTGGGGGGAGGGAGATTATCTCACCAGTTGGAAGGAGAGGATATATTTGGTGTGCACACAAAAAAATCTCCTCCATTTCAGATCTCCTGACTTGTGAACTCGCTTTGTGTCTCCTTCTGTAGCAACAGAAGGAAGTCAAAAGTAACCGGATGGCAATTGGCTAATTTACGTATTTGGCTAAAAAGCCACCACCATGAACATTCATAATACAGAGCTGATTGTAAAAGCCTTCTTTATATCTTTAATGGGTTTCAGAGAATCCCATTGTTGAAGGGGAAACTATCCATTTGTATGGGTGGCTGCAGGAAAAGCATTGAAAAAACTGGGAAGCAGATACATCTTCTGGCTACATATTCTGATCTCTAGTAAAGATATGGAGAGTTCTGTAACCTTTTCAGCAATAACTCATTTCCACAGGGAAAAAAAAAACAAAAACAAAAACAAACCACAAAAAAACCCCAACCAAACAAAAAAACCCACAAACCCAAAAAACAAAAAAACTTGAAAATGTTGCAGAACTTTTTTCCCTGCTAAAATGTTTCAGCATAGAGTTTAGGTCACAATCAGGATATAAAAGGGATTATCAACAAGAACCAATGTACTTCCCATTCAATGTGTAATTATTTAATATATGTTTTAGAACAGGTCTTAATAGCTGTCTTGAACTGAGATTTTTCCATTGATAAATGATGAAGTTTTTATCAAACTGTCACCTTTCTTGTCCTCCTTAACTACCTTCTATAATTCACACCATAGTGAGTACAAATTAAAAGATGTGTCCTTGCTGATGGAGGAAGGAAAAGAACTATGAACACTGGAATCTAGTACAAATGCAATGAAACAGAATGTAACTTACTAATGAACCTTCCTTGTTAGAATAACAGATTTTTATGGTGAGTTTGCAAGGTCTGAAGTTTTGTACTTCTAGTTCTGAACTTGCATCAGTGGAGAAAACTGGAAAATCTGTGCATTTTAGCCCAGAGAACCTGAGAAATGCAGCGTTTCTGTCTTTTTAAGGAGTTTTTATAGGTCAGGCTTTCATTAATACTGTTAAGTTTTCTAATCTCATTTTAGCTGAGCATTTGTTGTAAAGTGTAGTAATGCCAGAGGATTAGCCAAGTTGGGGTTAGTGCTACAGGCTTTAACTTCTTCAGTGCCAATTTCAGCAGAAGTAGGACAAATGCCACCGAGTGCCTGGTGTGAGCTCATGTAATGCAACAGTGTGCAGTGCTCTGTGGTGGTTCACAAATGCTAATGTGTTGCTCCACAGAGAACATTAAAGCTATATCTGGAAAGAAACATCTTTCTGCTTATTTCTCATTGCTAGCTAGTTGATTTTTTTTAGTATTTTTTTGGTTTTGTTACAGATAATTTTTTACTGTTCCCAGAATGGCATCTCAGCATTTTGAATACATCTTGTAATACAACTTAGCTTCAGAAATGTTTAGTCCTCTTTATCCAGCCCGATCAGTTGCCTATAGAGGACAGTTTCTTTAAAAGAAACTGGGCACATGCTTTAGGTTTTCAAGTAGCTCAAATAGTAATTTTGCCTTGGGTTATTGTTAGAATTACAGTGACAGAGACTAATTAAAAAGAATGCTATTGCCTTTTAGGAAGAAAAACAAGTTTAATTGGTAACATCCCAGACATGTTCTGCCAGAGTCTTCCTCTCATCTTTTCCTAACTGGTTTTGATTAATGTAATTTTAACCATAATTTCTCTGTGTAACTTGGCTTCTAAGATTCTTTCTGTCAAATTGCATTATTATTTTCTACTTGATAGAACTGTTTACAAGTGTCATTTTCAGAATACTGTTGTGGGAAGGCCCTGTACTGTTGCTGCTACTTAGTGTTCTTTCTTATTAGCAAGCAGATAAACTGATTTAAAAAAAAAAAAAAACGGTAAGGAGAAAAATGCCCCTTTTCTGTGCATCCGGCAGTGTTTACATTGTACAGGAAGCAAGTAGTTACAGAGTAACTGTTTGCGCTCTACATTTGTTTTGGTAGAACCCATCGATCTTCAGTTTAGCAAAACTTTGTAACTGAGTAGCTGTAACTATAGTGTAACTGAGTAACAAGGTTTGTTTGGGCATTTACCCCATAAAAGGAGTTCACCTCCGTTTTTCAGCCGCTTTCAACTAGCTGCCTTTGTTCTGATCCTGCAGCCCACACTGAGCTGTTTCAGGACCCAAGGTCCTCAGGTCCATCCTCTGTCCCTTTTTCCTGGTCCTTATCTTGAGATGTGGTTATCTAGCACCTGGAAAAACAGTTAGTTTTAAAGGAGAACAGATATTTGTAGTGCTGAGTATAGGCATAGAAATCTGGGGGTACCTGATGCTGCTTATAGGGACATAAGGATTTAAAGAGCAGTGGTATTTGGGGATACTGTGTTTTGATTTCTAGAGTTAGAAGGGTCTTACCTGTGCTCTAGGAAATACAGTTCTCTCACTGTAACCTGTAGACTTTGTTTTGCACCAACTCAGCTTCAGGAACATATCATTAGGGTACTGTGGCTAAAACACAAGTTTTACTTAGTCTTAATCCATGATAACATCTTCATCAGTTTAACCAACATTCTAGGGGAAATGAATGGCCTTGATTCAGTGACTTTGTGTGTTGTAGATGCAGTCTTTAGATGTAAGGTGAGGAAAACCTGAATGTGGAATCATCCCAAAGCTTGTGACAGAGGTCTGTGTTCATGGAATGCTACTTGCTGGGGTTTTGAAGGAAACCTGAGATTTATTTTTTTCTTTTGGCTTGCAAAACTCCCACCAGAGTTTGTATGGAACATAATCACAGAGCTGGGCTCTGCTAAGCTGGACGTAAGGTCTTGTGTTGCTATAGCTTAGTCCACTGAATACATTGGTTAGCAACTGGCTCACTTTCCAAGTGTCCAGTGCATAGAGGGTATGACCTCTTGGCACCTTAGCTGGACAGCACTCAAGTGAATGAGGCCTCTCCATATGTCTTGGCCCTGGTGGTGACCTTCACCCATGCAATTTCTGCCTTGTGACACCCTGAAAACTTCAGTGGGTTTTAACGAATAACAAGTCTTTGGTAGGCCTGAACTCTATGATAGTTGTTACAAGAGAAGCTGAAAGAGGTGTCAAAGGTGTTGTGCTTATTAAAAGCACTTAAAGCTTTGCCAGTGAGAAACAGTGCTTTGCAGGAGATGTCTGTCAGACAAAACAGGGCCCAGATAAGCTTGGTTGCTGTGTGCCAAGGGAGCTCAAAGAAGTATTTAAGTAGCATGGTGCTTCCTGGAGCTACCACAAAGGCCAGAGAATAGCAGCTGCTGCATCAGCCTTCAGTGAGACTGTGGTGTGCTTTTTCTCCACAGCTTGTTACACTTTGAAGAGGGTCCAGATAGGGCCAAAGGTTGCTATTGTGCCTGCCTTTTTAGCCCTGCATTACATTAGAAAAGGTACCTGGGGCTTTCTCTCTTCAATATCCATCAGGAGCTGGGCTTTAAGCCTCTGAACATCAGTTCTGAAACCTCTTGGATGAAGTGCATATACCTCTGTGTGCCCTGAGGCAACCAACTTTTTGTTTTGAAGCCTGCCTCAGCAAAGGCAAGGTCTGTGCTTCCAGTCATGAGAGCGCAGTAGCTCCAAGTGAGTCCCTTGCGTAACTGACAGGTGGGTGCAGAGCAGAGCTTGATTCAGCCTCTGAAAAGAAATAATAAACCTAAAAAAAAAAAAATTAAAAAAAAATCCTCAAAGTTCCAACCATTTCAAACTCCAAATAAAGTACTTGTTAACCACCAGGAAAAAAAAATAAATATATATATATATATGGCATTTATATATATATATATATATATAAAAAACTGTGTGCCAGCTGCAGCAGAACTTCTCCTAGTGGAGTCATTCTTTTGCCTCAGCCTAATTCCCTTACCAATGGAGATTAACCTACTGTGGTCAGTGTATGTGCTTCAGAATTACCTCTGTTGGCAGCCTATGAGATAACGTTAGTCCTTTCCTAATCTGAGTTCACAACTGAACCATGTTCATAGATCCAAACCCTTATGAACTTGAGGGGTGGGGGGAAAGGAGTTGCATACAAATGCAGAATTTTTTGGCTTGTGGGTGCCACTAAAGATTATTGGGGAAAAAAAAAACACAAAAACAACAACAAAAAAAACCCACAACAAACCAAAACAATCCTGTCTTCGTTTATGGAAACAACATTTATATTCAGTTTTTGGGCCTGTTCCACTGTTGCATAACCCCCCAGGTAACCTCCCAGGGCTTTACCAGCTGGGAATTTGGCATTTTTTCTTTATAGTGTGGGGTTTAAAATTTTCTTCTACACAGCTCAGAGTAGTTTGAGGGCATTAAACAATTTGGGGCGTGTTGGCTCCATTCTCAGCAGCATGGTGGAGATGTGTGCATATCTGGGCACTACTCAGCACTCACGTTTGTCTGTAAAATTTCCCTGTATTACTTAAATTGGGATCTGGAAGGAAGCAAAGTGGAATAGCAGGAATAGTTATTACTATGATATGCTGAGATAATTGCCCCTCTCTCTCTCCATCATTGTATAGGCACACAAGTGGAAAGCTATGTATGCATGAATGGCACCAAACATGCATGAGAGTGGTGTAGCTCATTGCTTGATAAAGGTTTCTGTAGGGAAAATAGCACTGCCACATGGTTTTGTGCCCAAGTCTCCATCTTTTTATCATTCTTGTTCCCCTATCATCCAGTATCCTCTAGGATGTTCTCTAAGAGACCTTCTTGTATTTCAGCACTACTCAGAACAACAGAGATCAGGCTCTGAGAAAGACTTACAATGAACATTTTCTCAGCTCACTGGGGATGTTTTTAGCTTCTCCTCCCCATGTCTCTAAAAACAGAGAGCCAAAAACAACAATGAGTCACTCCAGGCTTGCTCTTCCCCAAAGTACAAGCTTGTTCCTACCCCACCCACATCCAGAGATGTGTTGCTGCAAAGAGCTGTGAGAAGGGGTGTGAGCTGGATGCTGAGCCCATTCCTAAGGACACTTGCATGTAGCTGCATTGTTGATGGCTTTTTTTAGCTGTGGCACAACATCTGTGCAGGTGCTCCATCATGCATTGCAGAAGGGATGGATGGAAAGGGAAGGGGTTGTAGAGAACTTGTGTTAAAATTGATTTGACTCAGTTTTGCCTGGACTGAGGAGTGCTCATATGAGCTGGCTGGATGTTATGAGCAGCTGTGGTACATTCAGAGCCACATTACAGCTTCAGAAGGTTGTTTCTGAAGTGCCTTGCTTAGCAGAACTGGGCAGTTTGCTGACTGTTTGCTTTCTGTGTGGACATAGAGAAAAATGGAAGGAAACCATAATGTCACTGAAAGCAGGAGATGTAAACCACAGAAGTCTGAATGTTTTATGGAATCCTTTTGCCTCACTCAGAATTCTTACAAACTGGATTAAAGGGACATGGTGGAAAGGGGACATGGCTAATTCAGTTACATGGCATGGGAGTAGATATGGGCTTGAAATGGACCAAGGAGAAGGAGCAGTCTGGGTCACAGCCCAGCTGCCCTGCAGACAGCTTGGCTGAGGCACCCTACCAGGGGATATTTACTACTGAAGACAACTGTGGTTTTGCCTATCCCTGTGTATTCAGGGGATACCCTGGTTGCCCCATGCCCCTTAAAGTCCTGTAGCTCTTACCAAGTGGAGCCTTTGCCTGGTTGCTTTAGTTTGATTCAGTATTCAGTGACACATGATTTATGAGCTGTGCTTGCTGATTTAAGATCTGTATGGCTGGCAAGGAAATCAGGATCAGGCACTTGGCTATTGTGCAAACAGGGATGACACATACTATCCAAAGAAGAACACAGGAAGATAAAATTACACAGATTGTTGAAATACTCTCCTCAGCTGTGTTGCTCATGCGGATGAGTAAATTAAGAATAAGGGTTGTTGGGGTTTGTGTTCAAGTCGTTTAACTCCATTTTTTCCCCTTCATTTGTGCTTCATTAAGCCAAGCCAGCCATGCTGGACTCTGTAGTGTAGTTTGCAATTCTGAATTTGGGTATTAACATAAAACTGTTCTTTTGGGTTTCTACCAACCAATGGAATTGTTTTATATTTTCCTTTCCCAAGCTCCAAATATAATTTGCTTTTCTGACACACCACAAAACTTGTGCTTCTGACTTATTGGATATTTTATGACTTTCTTAACATTTTCTTGAACATTTGAAGAATTGTCTTTTTCATTCGGTACTTGTTAAGCCTCTCAGCAGTGGAGTTTCAGCCATCAAGTACGTGAGAGGAACTACACTGGGGATGGGGAAGAATTACAGATTTGAGGTGTGTGTTGTCCTGTGACAGCACTGCAAAGTCAAAAATATTTCACTGAAACCTGTGGTGTAATTGAGAGTAGAATCCTTTCTAATTGCATCAAAGCAAATGCCAAGTGGTTATAATCAATACACTACTGGTCAGAGTTCAATCACATTTGATCAGTATCTTTGCTGCTGAGCAGTGTGGCAATCACTGGTTTTGTTTAATCTTTTGTTTGAATAATGAGTTTCTCTTTCTTTATTCTTAAGTAGGGATTTCTGCTGAAGCAAAACACTTTTAGTCAATGGAATTACTCTGCTGTTAAAGTGAAGTGTTTTCCTCTGAATACCAGACTGTGCATCTGAGAATTAACTTGGAGGTGTGTTTTCTGAGATGATGGGGGATGTATAGTGTATTTAGTGATCCAGCCCTGGTGTAGCGAGACCTGTCCAAACTGTGATCACCAGGTGTTTGAAACCAGCAGTCCTCCTTCTGTGGAAGGTGCACTTTCATATTGTAGCTTGGTAGGAGGAAAGTTAGCATTTGAGAACGTCTCATGGGTTTGAAGACAGAGAGACACAAGCACATAATTCTCATCTAGAAAAATGTTTAGGCTGGTAAACTGAGGAACTCATGAACTTGAGGGAGTGTCAGAAGAGTTGGGACATCCAAAGGTCTGAGGCATAAAGAGGGATCTGAGAAATCTAGGTCTAGATTTTTCGAAGGATGCAACTCACCTTAAAATTAAAGAAGTCTAAATGCCTAACTATCCTTGGGGTTGTGGGCAGATCTGGCACTATTCTCCCTGGGTCAAGGGTGGAGTAGGAAACTAGCATCCAAACAGGGTCAGACTGTTCTGGCTATGAGAAAGATATGAGGAATACATGGCATTTAGACAGGAGTAGGAGACCTGAGACTGAGGGCACAAAGTGCTTTTCTGCAAGAAGCTGCCCTCTCATTGTCTGCTATCAGTGCTGCTTGCTCTAGGTGCCTTATGTCCTCTCCAGTAACCACCACTGTGGATTTCTAGGGCTATGACACAGGGAAAACAAATGCTTGGACCAGGAAGGTTTTACCATGCCTGTTGTCCTTGCAATTACGCCTACGTCGGGCTTCCTATCCCAAGATGACACAAACAACCATTGTGGGACAAACCCTTAAGTTCCCTCAGTGCCAGAGATCCTTGCTGACTGAGAGACCCACCCTTCATTTTCTTCCCCACCACACATGCAAGACAAAAACAGTGCAAATGAAGACAGTAGAATAGAGTCTGCCCTTAGCCATAAAGGTAAAAAATAAAAATAAAATACTGCTTATTCTATGTTGTAACACTTGGTATCACCAAGAGGTATGATGTGGCCTGAAACAAACTGCAGAAATACACACAAATTGGAAGAAAAGTCTTTTTAATTTGAAAAATTCTGCAATGTGAAGGATGCTTTGCAATAGCCTGCAAAGAAGTGATAGGGAGTGTAATTCAATGACTACTTACAATGGAGACTGTGTTGGAGATGGCAGTGGGTAGATGTTGAGTGGCAACAGAAAGGGTGGAGCAGGCTTGGAAAATGAGAGGTCCCAGACTTTGGTGAGATCCAAAAGTAACAGGATCTTGCAGCTGCCACCTTATCTGGTAGTAATGTGTTGCCTCCATGAAAGGCTCATACTTTCAGCTCTCAAATGCTCTCTGCCAGCATGCCTGGCGCTTGTCTATCAGCATCCCCACCCTCTAATTTTGGAAAGAATATTGAATTTTTTCATGATGTCCATGAAAAGTCACTGACCTGAGGTTTTAGTCTCTGCTGTGTCATTGGCTGGCATTTAGTTGGTAACATTTGTTCTATTAGTATATTAAAAGCATAGTTAAGAAAAGTGTAGTAAAAGTGGATTAAATACTTTAAGACAGCAGCTTAAATGTTTCCGTTTGCCCTTCAGACGAAGATTAGGTATCGAACTAAGAAAAGAACGAAAGGTGTGAAAATCTCCACTTTGCTTAGAAATCCTTTATATATATATATTTTTTTTTTCCCTTGGTGATAGAACACCCACCCCCTTTACCCATTCTCACTGTTTCTCAACTGGTAGATGAAAACTGAACTTTTTCTTCCAGGCTTGTGGAGCCTTAAACCCTAAACTTGGAGGGATTTTTCTAAACCATGTGATTTCTAAGATAATTTACTCTTCAGGAACTAGTACTTTTCTCCCCTGGGCTTCCAGCTCCCTGGTTATATTGAGAACAGTATATAGTGTAGCTAAGGTCTGTGGTGACAGTATTTTAGACTTGTGCAATTATCTTGCCAGAGGCAAAGGATATTCTGGGAAATCAGCCAGGAGAAACTTACAGTGAGAAGGGCAAGTGGTGTAAATGTAAGAATAGGGTGGGATGCTTGGATGAGGGACCTGTTGGGATTGTATTCAAACTGCATGGTAGCCTCAGAAAATGAAGCTTGATTGACGGCATTTATAAATGCTGGAGCTTTGTGTAGGCCCATTCTATTAATATTAAGAAGCTTGAGGGGACAAAAAAAGATAAACATGTTACTCTTGTGCCATAAAGACAGTTGGATCAACACTTGGGTACATACATAATGATTTCCAAGTAAAAATGATCTGGCTTTCTTTGGTACCGCTCACATGACAGAGAACAGCAAGGCAAAGCACTGTAAAGCATATGAGGAGAGAACACACATGCCAAATCAGCCAGGATTGATTCATTTACCTACTAGTGTTCCTGTATTTCTGTTTTCTGTACTAGAACAGAATGGAAGGGGCAGAACCCCTGGCTCCAGCCAAGTGTCCTATTGTTGTGGAACTTAAGCTTTATTACTTTTTTCATGCATGCAAAGGAGATCCAGTTCTCTAGCAAGGATAAGTTGCTCTCTGATTCAAGCATATAAGTGCACAGAACAAGTGATTGCAACAAAGAAAGGTTAGAAGAGTAATAGGTTTAGTTGTTCTAATGCAAGTATGGGTGTTGGAGGGAGCATGCATTTCTTCTAAACAGGATGCCAGTAGGTACATTTACTCACACAGAAAACAAGGCACATGCAAATAAAGTTGTTCTGCAAAATCTTCTGGTGAAGAAAGCAGCTGAGGGAGAAAGTCCAAGGGAATAGGAAAGAGAAGAAAACAAATTAATGGAATACGTACATTCCAGTCATAACACCCCCAAAAGGAAAAAAAAAAAAAAAATTGCTAAGGTATTTGATGAAATAAGGCTGTATGTGTTCCTCTAAAACCACCAAACGCCTTCAAATCCAGTTCTCATGCCAAGTATGTTGAGGTAACCACACTGTGCTGTTGGAAAGCAAGCTTTCTCATTTAAGAACTGCACACTGTTGAGGATTCATGACTGCTCAAGACCAGCATTTGCTGGTTGAGTAGAGGCCTTACTGCATGAAGCTCAGGATGGGATGGGAAACATCCTGCAGCCCAGAGAACAGTCATCAGATCAGGCAAGACCTTTGTCTACAGGTTGAGTTTGTATTCTTAGCACTCCACCCAGTGTGGCCTCTTTGCTCTGCATCCAAGTAGTTAAGTTCCTCTAAAGTGTAAATGTCAAGCCCATCATCCCACACAATGCCAAAGGACTCCTGCTCTCACCTTTATCACTTTCCCTTCCAGCTTCTCCCTTCCATCACAGTATGCATGGGAGAAGTATCCATCTGATGGTCACAGCTTCACCCTCACCAAAGCCAAAAGCCACAAAGAAACGTCAGTGGTAACCCCTGCTTAGAGCAGCTTCTAGGGGATTGTTTGCTGGATCTAGCCATGACTTGCATCTGTCTAACTGTAGAGTTGTCACTGTCTCTGCTGTTCCTTGGTTGCTTTTGACTTGCTGCTACTAGTGTCAGACCCTAGATGGACAGCTAGTGCCCAGGGCTGCATTGTCAGGAGCTGCTGCCCCTTCTGTGGTTGCTGCTGCTCAGATGCAGTACTGGTGGGAGGTGTTCCTTTTTTTTTTTTTTTTTTTCCCCGATGTGTACTAGGCTACTGAAGTGAACACAGATTTGGCAGGGATTTGGGAGCTTAAGAAACCTAAGTGTTGCTTTCTTTCTGTGCCCCAGTTCCTCTGTGAAAGTCGTGGGATGTACAAAAAGCATAAAAGTTCCATCAGGAGTGGTGATGTATTCAAACAAGCAAGGTGCAAATGAGAAATGAATAATGAGGGGGGGAAAAATAACATGTGTGTTACTACTTGTTTTATCCTTCTTGGGAGCTGTGCTTTTCCTGCTCTTCAGTCTGGGTTGATTGTGAAGTTAAATCACACTATGCCATGGAACAGTCCTCATTACATATTCTACTTAGAAGGAAGAACTAGTTGCAGGGACATTTTAATGAAGAACTTGGTTTCATTCTCCTGTGTTACTTTAGGACAATTTCCTTTGCAGCCTTTTCAAAAGTGAACATATGAGACCTGTGAACTTCAAGGGTTGTGCTATGGTGGGGATATTGGCCATCTTGTAAAATTGTTCCTCTTTATTGCTTTACTCTAAATGTTTCTCAAAGTGAAGAGAGGGTTGTCTCTGCTCAGCCATGCTGTGCAAATTATCCAAGTATTTGGAAACTGGAAATACTGTAGCCTGGAACATTGGTTTCAGCTGCTGAGTAGATTCTTTCCCAATCTGTGTCCTGCCAGCCTTGCAGCTGATGTCTAATGTAGGTTAACAGTCTCTCTTTTTGATGGTGCAGACAGATGCAAGATAAACGTCTAACATTTCTGCTATTTCCTTTTCTTCTGACTCTAGTTCTACTTGTTCATTCTTCAGAGGACAGATCACTTCCTTCAACAGTTGTCTATTATATACCATGCATGCCAACGTAAGAAGAATGTTTAAGCATTCAAGATGTTCTGTAGCTGCTTTGTTTGCCTCTGACAAGCTGGATTAATTTTTCCCCACTAGTTTTTAATTTTTTTATATAGTGGCTGATGAAGTGTGTGGAAATTCTTGGGGATGAGTGAAGGGAGCTATCATCTCCTGTTTGTTGCACATGAAAGAGAAACAGCCATGAGAAGCTAGATGAAAAAAAGTGAAAACACTAGAACTACATTCTCTACTCATGACACAGCAAGTTCCTCTTTGTTTTGACCCACATTACAACTTTACTTGGTGATAGGAAGTAGGTAATCAAAATAATAGCAGATGCAATTAGGACACTTCTGAAATCCTCAGTTTTCTAAATCCTTCTCAGCTGGGCAAAACAGGTATGTCACTGATGATACTAGGACATATGATTTCTCTTGGGAATAAATTAAGATACTGCTTCTGCTCCTTTGATTTCATCTGTTAACTTTGATATGTTTCCAAAAAGTGTTGTCCAGGACACCACAGTAGAAATGAATGAAGTTGTGTTTGGGAGTTTGCTTTTCTTAGTGAGTTCTTAAAGGTGACTTGTCTGCAGCTGATGACTCCTTAAAGGCATTACTGAGAGATGGTTTGAGTCTCTTAACATTGATACTAAAGCCAGCAGAAAAGTGCATTACAGCCTTGAACCCTGTTATGCAAACACAACAGGTGCAGTGGAAGGATAACCCTGGTATTTTTCCAGCACATAGTTAATGGTAAACTGGCTCATGCTTCATCTAGACAGAGCTGACACAATCTGGTGGACTGGAGAGAAGGAGAACATCAAGGAAGATGATTGCTCCAGACAAAGGGAGTGCACTGGATTTCAATTGCTTTCAGGAGGTTTCAACAGCTGGATATCAGCATCTGGCCCAGATTTTTCTCTCTGCAGGGGATCTCCTCTTCTTAGCCATGTCTCTCTTTTCATTAATGCTTTGAATAGAAAGTGATGCAAAGCACGTAAGAGCAACAAAACCTCAAAAGCTGTTCTAGCTTCAGAGCTTTCCAGGAGTATTTCCAGTCTTATCTTAAAAATACTTTGGGATCTTTCTCTCCTTATTGCACATTTAGTATAAGTGTAGTCATCCATGCTGTGAAACCTTGCAGTTGTAACCTCTCATATAGTGTTTTTAACCTAGGTTTCTGAATCAAAATGACCTAGGCTCTTGTCTTTGTGTCAGGCTTCATCCTCTTGCTAGGACCCTTTGGTTGATTTCAGCTATGCTAGACAGTGAGGTAGTAATTAGTTGTCTTTCTACTTGCTTCAGAGAGAAGCAAGCAGCTCCCAGAAAGAGAAAAAGGAAAGTCTGTGGCAACTCAGAAAAGAGGTGTCAGAAAAGTCTCACGAGAACATCTTATGAAAGACACCAGAGAAGCTGTGTCATGCATGATTTTAAGTGACACCAATACATCAACCATCAGGATTCTGTATTATAGAAAGCTGTGCATTACTTGTTCCAGAGATCATGGAAGTGCTTGTCATACTCTTGAAGAGGTTTGTTTTCTTGTATAGCCTGGGCTTAGATTTGGTTGCCTTCTGCAAAGGTTACCTTTCTTCACAGATGATTTATAAAGTTGAATTTTGGGTAATGCAATGAAAGGCAGAGACTGAAAGGCACTTTCATCTGATTAGTTAAGAGTTTTTGTGTTCCATAAGTGTTGTTTTATTGCGACTTGGATGGATTTCTCTATAATATGAATACTACTTAGGGTAATTTTGTTTTGCCTTTTTTTAACCTCTAGCTGTTAGTTCGTGGGTCCTTGGAGAGGTACTTAACAAGCTGGAAAAACCATCAGAATGAAATAAAAATAAGTGGAAAGGTTGCATGCATCCTTGATGTATAATGGAGTCATAATTCAGTTGCAGTACAAATGATTTATTTACTGTGGAGTCATTCTGTACTGATAATAAAAGCACATTTCCTCTTGGAACAACCCATTGCTGTTTGCAGATCAAAACTGTTCATTCATGGAGTTCTTCTTCTTGTCCATGTCTCATGTGTGAGCATCACCAGGTGCCAAATGCAATCAGCACAAATTCTGCTCTTCATCATGCTGGTATCAGCCTTGCTCAGAGGAAAAATTGGCTTTTAGACCTTGTCACGTTTGAAGAAAAATAATATTGACTAACATTATTTCAAAATCATTGTTTATAGCCAGCAAATTTTAAATCAAATCAGTCAGGCATGTTTTCCTTTTATGCTCACTGCTAAATAAGCTGTGGAAAAGGTTTCTGTCTATAGGATTGTGGTTTTTTTTCTTCTTCTTTTGCTTTTCTTTTTCTGCTCCCCCCCCCCCCCCCCCCCCAAGATTATTACGTTTCACATGTTCTGGTTCATCCCAAAATCATGCTGTTGTTCTCTTCAAAGTTGCCCAGACCATTAATCTCTCTCTATTGTTTCCATTTGGCCTCAGGATAGGTCAGCTGGAAATTGCATTGCTGGAGAGTATTCTGTCTTGAGAACACAAAGAAGAGTGAGGACAGCCTCCAAATACTGTCAGCTCTTCATTCAGGGAATTACAACTAAGCAAACCTATAAAGGCTGTGTTACTAAATCCTTTATCTCCTCATGGCCAGCAGAATATACCAGGCATCAAGCACCATGTTCAACAACAGCTCCTATTCTCTCCTTCAGAAAGCACATCTTTTCACATCGTATTTCCATGCTGCTCTATTTTTCTCCTTTGTTTTTAACTATCCACCAGGGTCCTCTATATTGGATATGACAGTTGAAAATGTGTATTTAAGGCTCGGTGACACACAGCTAAGGCTGTGGCCACAAAGGAACACTTAATGGCAATTGAACCGTGTGAGTGGCTGCAGGGTTGCAGATCCATCAGTCTTTCCATTGTGACTCCTCCTCATTCCCCGAGGATTTATAGGCGCGTTTTTGAGAAGACTCCAGTAACTAAAATAAAGATGTATTTGTCTCCACAGAAATGTTGTGGCCACGTATGTGGCTATTTGAAGAAAAGAATAGCAACGAAAAACTAACAAAAAAACCCCAAACAACAAAACCAAAACAAAAACCCCCATCAAACTCATACTGTAGTGACTCTACTGATGGATTTTCAAAGTCTTATCTTAAATCATGTGACTTTTAACCTATTTTTAGATCTTTGTTTACTGTTTCTGCCTGACATATGGGACAAATTAGTGTTTCAATCAAGGGCATGTACTCCTTAGGACAGGAAAGGTTAATTTGGCTACTTTCTGAATAAGAATATGATACAGCTTCCCATAACTCAGTTTTATTTATTTACATCTCCTAAGATCTCTGCTTCATTCAAGGCACAAGGTGGTTATGTTCTGGGGCAGAATTTGTGTTGGGCAGAGAGGCAAAAGCATGCTGGGAGCTGGAGCAAGGACAAGGAGTACAGATGATACAGGAGGGTGGCCTTATGAAGGCAGCTGAATAGCATCTTGCTGTGCTGGAGTCTATGTCATCCTTTGCCCCATAATGTCTTGTTAGTCATTGGGGAAGTTATCTGAGCCAAATTTCTTGTGGATGGCCACTAAAAGGTGTGTTCCTCACTTCATGTGTTGGTCAGTATGAGGTGCTGATGCTAGACTGGTAGTTACAACCCCAAACAAAGACCAGAGGACCTTCAATTTTTACATGGCAATTCAGACACTCCATCCAGAAGATCTTTAGCTGGAAGCTGAGTGAGCTGTGCCCACATCCTGAGCTGGCTTGATGATGCATTGCTGTGTTACAACAGAACTGAGCCTATGCTCGTAAACCCTGTCTCACAGCAGGGACTGTGGCTTGTTAGCAGATAGATTTCATTTGTCAGGGAATAAAAGGGCCTTATGAAAAGGACATCAGTTGAGGATAAATGCTTAAACTTTCTTGTTAACTGACGCAGTCTATGGAGAAAGATCATGGGTTTGTTTCTGGGGTGCTTGAGTGGCTTTGTGTGGAAACACGCTGTTGGTGGTGGAGGTTGCCAAAATATTGGGTGCTCAAAGGGTGCTGCATTTCAGCCACTTCCTACACACAGGCCTCCCAAGAAAAGGGCTCATGGGACCACATGGTAGCAAACCCATTTATTTTCTACATGCACAAGGTGACCACGCTTGATTCACACAAGCAACTTTACCACTTCAGCATAACGTCATCTTGTTTTTGAAGGAAAAAACTGAAACAAAACCGATCCACCTATTTATTGGTGAACATAGCAGGAAGCTCATCTTTTCCATGTCTAGTGCAGAAAGTGCATGTCTGCAGGCAGTACCACAAGGAATGGTCAGGTACCTGGTCCCACCACTGTTCACTGGGAGCTGTTTAGGTTTTCTGAAGTAGATGGGTCAAACATGCCCTTAGCAGTTCTAAGCTTTCCTCATTAGAGCTAAGGGATGTTGCATTTTCCATCAGAGACTTGTGATTTGGGAGACTGGAGCCTAAGGCTCAAACTGTGAGGTTGGGTTTGTGTAGTTAAATCTTTTTAAGAAAACCCCACATTACTATGTTTTTGGCCTTCATCTTTATTTAGGTATTGATTTCCAAGAAACATTGTAGTTATCTGCTGACTAGGAGCTCTCGATTCTGCAACTGAAACCTCCTCTTACTCAGGGGAAAGAGGTTGCCTCATTAGCTCTTTTAATTTTGGTTGTTACACCTAGACTGCCAAGAAATGTACTTGTGAGGGAGGCCTACTGCATGCTCCCTGGTTGTAGCCTCCTTTTACATCCCCAAACATGAGGCGTGTGCCTCTCCTATGCAAGACCTCATGTGTGGGTTAGCATCTGTTCCAGGTCAGAAGTGTATCCCTTTCATACACTGTGCATTCAGGGTTGATACCAGCATTAGAGGGAGGAAATTCAGGGAAATGTCCAGTGATGGAACTCATCTGGAATGCCCAGAACAAAGTAGAGAATGAGGCTGCAGACTAAGAAGTCAATAGAATTTTCCAATAGAAAAAGGAAAATCTGAAGCACTATCTCGCATCTTTCTGTTCATGACCCTTCATAAAACTGGCACAATCTTACTGATTTCTTCAAATTTTAGTCCAGCCCTTAAACCAGAAACCCCTTATGTTCAATGGGGCATAACAAAACACTTAGGCATACATTCCACCTCTGCTCTGCTCTTCTACAAACCCTTTCCCCTGCAAAGTTTGATTTATGGTCTATGCAGAAATCCACATTTGAATCCTAATCTAGCATTTAACTATGCAGTACTCATTTGTTCAGAGCTCTTTCAAGGAAGAAGCAGTCTCATTTGGCCTCCAACAATCTTTCTTTGTTAGCAAAGTGCCCAAGTCATCTGGATTTCAGCTGTTACTCTTTTTTGTTGTTGTTTTTTTCCAAATATTGGAGACACAGCTATCTTCAGAAAAACAGAATACATTGGCTGTACAGAGAGCCCATTGTCCTGTGCAATCAAAGAGAAACCACCACCATGTGAAATGAAACATGGCCTAGGGCAAGCATGGATCTGGTGCACGTTAGTGTTTGCAAACTTGCTCTTGAAGCAGATGCAGTCCCTAAGTCAGCTAATGATGAATTAGGGTAAGCACACTAACACATTTTGAAGCAAGAGGATTAGTATTTTGGAACGATAGTGTTATATGATTTGTGACAAACAGTACAGGCATTCCATTATTGATTGTTTTTTGTTGTTTATTTGTTGGGGGTTTTTTTGTGGGGGTTAATATGCATCTATGAGTCTGTAACTGCTTACTGTGTACTTACAGAGTTCAAAAGAAATCAAGAAGGAAATGTAAAACAATAGATGAGAGAAGAAGCAGCATCTCTTGCACATTGTGGGTGAAATAGCTGGGAAGAAGAAAGTTCTTAGCTTGTAAAATTGACTTGCCAAAATTGAAAAATGAGAAATGAAGAACTAAAATACTTTATAATCTAGCCTAAAAAAAAGGAAGAGGGTAGTGCAGAGAATCCAGTTGTTGCTGAGGCTGAGACTCCAGTACCTCCTTTCACAAAAAACACCAGGAAAACATGTAATCACACACCCTCAGACTGCAAGCTAACAAGGCAGGCTAGGAATGGTGTTCATGGGTGCAAAGGGGAGACTGTGAGAAATGGAAGAGTAAAACCTGAGGGCAACTTTCTAGTGCTTCAACTTACAGATCTAAGTACTCTGTACCATTGGGAGAAAGGAGAAATGCTTCTGTCAAGGGAAAATCCTGCTTTTGAGAAAACTTACTCTATCTGTCGAAGGGCCAGAAGCCTTGTGGCTACTACACCTAGTGCTTGTGTTCAAGATTGGTGAACATAGCAGCCCCAGGGCCCTTTCTAGTAGTGAGGTGTAGAAAATTTGGCATGTTGTTTAGGAGGGTCACTTGAAGGATCTAAAATAGATTGGAGGCACTGTTCAGGTCTCTTGAAGGCACCCCCTCAGAAGCAAGTGTTATGTGTAGAAGAAACCTCTGATTATAAATAAGTTTACCAAAGGTTACAATGAGGTGACTGCCTCAGTGTGGCTGAGGAAGAAAAAATAGAGCAAGAAGCAAGCTCTGGCTTCATTCAGGAAAGAGATCCTGTCCTGTATAGCAGTGAAACTTGGTGGATATAGAAGGTGAAAAATGGAACTGGACAAGAACAAGTTGAGCGTTAGGAGTTTCATCATACAGCTCTGAGCTGCATGACTTCTGCTGTGCTGCTGCTCTTGTGTGTAATGGGCTCTCTTTTGTGGCCCCTTCAGTTAGCTAATGGCATTCAGAACCAAGTCTGCAAAAAAGCTACAGCAAACAGAATATATCTATTCAGACTGTTTTCCTGGAATGTCCCTAAACAAAAGCTAATTCCCTGGAGGGAAATGCTTTAGTGCCCTTTTGCTCGGAAATCATCAGATTTCAGTCAGTTTTGAAAACCCATAATTGTAATAAAATTATTCTTTCCAAAAGATACTCGGGTTGTTTTTCCACCCTGCTCAATGAGATCCATATTGCATGGCACTGACTGTAAGTGAATGGTTTGAAGATAAATGAATGTCATGTCATGAATGTGTTTTTACTTTGTCATGGGGAGACACAAGCCAATTAAATTCTGAAACAAGGGATTTTTTATTTTCTTAAAAAACCCAAAACAAACAAAAAATATCTGTTAATGCTATGGAAAAAATGTCATTTTCAACCCTGCTTTGGTTAATACTATGGTAATCTGAGGAAGGAAAGGAAGTTAGGGACAGAACTTCAGGTTTATTTCCAATAACTTTCAAGAGTCAAAGTTTTTCAGTTTGTTCGTAACTTAGCAACAATTTGGATACATGTAATAAAATCCTTAAGTTTTTTGCAAAGAAGTGTGAATATATTTTATTTTTTTAATGAGCTGAGGTGGTGTATGCAGATGGGTATGTGTTAATGTCTAGTTTCTAGTTTTTGCATCCCACCCCAATCTCTGGAACCTGGCTGGAGATTCAGGTTTATTAGTTACAATGCTCACTGCTGGTGTACTGAAGGGCCACTTTGGAAGATGCTGTTCCTCTCATCTGAGAGAAAATGGAGAGCAGGGGTAGAACCCAATCGGAGCCAAATAAATGTCACAGTAAAATATGCTGTGAGTGTTTCCTGTGGGCACTGCAGAGGCAGCCTGGATGGCGAGTGTTGAAAGAGATGGCTTTGTGTAAGAGTGCTGAGATGTGGGAAACATTAGATTAAAGGGGAACAACAGAATAAAACCACTTGAGAAATGTGTCTGCTGAGCAAGGCAGAAAGAGTCCCCAAGGCTGGCTGAGGGCTTGTTCTCAGTGCTTGTCTCAAGCTGTGCTGGGTGTCCATGTAACATGCTGAAACAAGTTGCCTGACTGGTGGTAGCAGCAGCTGCACTGGGAGCTGGAGGGAGACAAAAAAATGCATAGCTGCTGCCACATCACCTGGCAAACGCTGATGTGCTAATCAGTGACTAGGGGCTTGGGAATGAGCTGTGTTCCCCTCCCTCATACCTGGCCTGACCCACTTTCATTTTTGCTCTGAGCTGTGGCACAGAGGGAAAAAGTGGAGAGAAAGAGGAGACCTGGTCCCTTCTCCAGGAAATGCAGGATGTGTTCAAGGGCTTTGTAGAATAAAGGTTCAGAAACAATATTTAAGTTCAGCTCTAAGAGACCTACCTACTGCACCTTTTTCTTTATCCACAGTAGATTGCTGTGGAATGTGAGCAAGGTAAACCCTTGAGAAGGCATGATGGCCAGTGACTCTGAGATCTGAATCCAGAGGTGCAAGAATATAAACTGGAGGGAATTCAAAACAGTAAGATTAAATCTTGTGTTCTTCTCTGAAAAATGACTTTTTCATTCCCCTTTGCCCTCCCAGATCCAGCCTTGCTAAGGCACGCTCAGGATGAGGACAATTCCCTCCTGTATGTTCAGTTGAGCTCAAAGTAGAAATCCCAAGGGAGGTAGCTTTTTGTTCTGTTTCTTCTAACCTGAATCAGTCATGAATACTTGGAGTGACTGGTTAATCAGAGGTTCCTTTGCGGTTTCAAAGGATTGTCTTCCAGATTTAGCATGTTTCCAAATAATTTCCTACTCTTTTGTTCTTGGTGCCAGATCATCTGCCAGCTTTGTCAGCCAGAGTGAAATGTGGATAGTGGACTCTAGGCATTTTCATCCAAAACTTTCAGATAATTACAAAGTAATAAGTAGATAATTTTTACCATCCTTGGAGAGTGAAGTTTTTACAATTGCTGGCTAGGCTTTTTGATGCAATAAATTCAGAAAAGAAAAACAAGTTTCCTCATGTGAAAGAAGGCACATCTCTCTCTAGCTTTTGATGGTTAACCAGTCCTGTATGAGAACTATGTCTGACAGGGATTCAGATGTAGGAGTCATGTACGAGCTACATATTGTTCAGTTTGTAACTCTACAAATCAAGACCGTGAAAAAAAAATGCTAACAACTGTCCAGATTTCATTCAGCAGCAAAATTGGAAGATGAGGAGGTGATTTAATGGCAGACCTTTTTCTTAGCAGCTTGAGGGGCTCCCTTTTGAATTGGATCCTGGAAATAGTTATTCTGGTCCTGATAATTACTTAAGGATAGACCAAAATCTAAGGAAATATAGAAAGGATTGAATTTAAGTCAAATGTGAGATCCAAGCTCCCTGAATTTGGAATTTGTTTGGATCTGGACCTATGCTGTGTGTCTTGAATACGTTGCTGAAGGAAAAAAAAAAATATAAAAATGATCCCATCAGCAGCGGTTTCTTGTAGCAGAGAACACTGTTAATTAAATGTGTAAGTTCTCCAACACTGTACATTAATTTACCCAGTTATTCAAACATAGTTTTGAGTACTCTGCATTGACCTTTCAAGTAACATGACCCAAATTTACCTGTTACTAAGGTGATTCCCTATCAGTTTTAATAATAAACATTTTTAATACTTAATGTTTATTCCTGAGTTATGATCTGAAATCTTAAGTGTATGAAGGGAGCGGAGAAAGCTCCATAGTGTTCCACCAGTATGCCATCACTTCATGAGTACTAATTGAAAATGGGCTAAGGACTTGGTTCAAAGTCCCTTTATGAGGCTTTTAATCAACTTCAGGGGACCTTGGCTTAGTCCCTTTTTTACCAGTTAGCTAACTAAAACTACAAGACAGTAACAGCATAAGGTGCTGCTGGACTTAAGTGACAGAAATGGACCTTGAGGAAAATGAGTCTGTACACAGGTGGACAGGGTGCTCTGACAGCCTCTTTGAAGCTTTCCTTCTTTCCCTGTTGGATGAACTGGCTTTGTGATAGTCCCTCATTGGAGGAAAAGCAGAAGAAATGACATCTGATGAAAGCTCATCAACCTGCTAGTGCTGAGGTGCCCCTGTTCTGTCATTCTGGTTTCTGAAGTGGGTTTGTGGGATTAGCAAAAGAGCTTGAACATGTTAGAGGAGAGAGAGGCAGGTCTTTGCTGCTTTGGCTAGAAAAGCTACAAGATCTGCTTATTTCAACGGTAAAATTGACTGAAAAAATGTGTATTCACTTTCTTTCCTTAGTTTTCTTGCCTTGCCCTGAAGATCTGTTCCAAAAATGTGGAGCATCTTAGGGCTTATAAACATAAACTGCGTAGAAATGGGATGAGAAGGAAGGGAGGTAAGAACATTGCTTTGTGGCTCTGTGGAGAGTTTGACTTCAGGAAGGAGGAAGCAGGAGGAGGCTCAGACCCCGAAATGCAGCTCAAAGTTAGTATTGTTGTGTGGATGATGTCCTGATAGCTGCCTGGAAACATACTGTTTTGAATGTTGGGGCCCCAAGGATGTAAAAGCTTAAAAATTGTATACCACTGGTCCTGACATCTGCCTCACTTCTGGAAGCAAATAATCAAGGATGGGGTTCACTTTCCAGATGTGAGGCTTAGGCTATATAGACCAGTCTTGTGCCAAAAAGGAGAATGATACACACCTGAAATGTGGCCACTGCATCTAGTCTCTAGTATATCTTAATTTTAAAAACATAAACATGGCTGTGCTGAGGACACGCCAAGGGTCCCTCCAACCCATATCCCATCTCTAATGGTGTCCAAGCGAGTACTCAGGGAAGATCAGGAGCAGAACAAACAGAGGATGTTGTCCCCAAGGCACAGTCTTTCAACCTTCATCTGTTTTCACTGAGGCTTCTGTGGACAGTCTAATTAGCAACCTTCAGTGAGTCTTTTCCCTGAGTAAATTACTTCCATTGAGCCCACATAAGTTTTTGTATCCAAAATATGCTTTGGCAGGGAATCACACACAGGTAAGTTACCTGTTGTGTGAGGAGCCACATGTTCCTCATGCTGAATTGGAGTCTGTCTTCCTCAGAGATAAGATACCTCTGTTATGTCAGGTCAGAGTTGTATTTTGGGAGATACTGTTGGGAAAACAGTCTGATCACTTCCTCACTGATTCCACTTTTACAGATGAAAGAAAGATGTGATACAGCTCCACACCAAAATGAACTTTCAGTTCAGGGGGATTACACCAGTGGGACACATGCAGCTGATACAAAGTGAGTCTGTTAGACATAATGGATGATCTGGGGAGTGAAATGAATGGAAGGGGATGGGTTCTGGCAAGGCAAAAACTTTGCATCAGGTTTTTAATGTCCTTCCTTGTGTTTTCCAACTCTTTCTCAGTTTCCATCCACAAGACTCCTAAAAAATGAGTTCCTAAATTTTCCACTTGCTGCAGCCAACATCAGATATGTGCAATGGCATGGTAGACTGGACCCAGATCTACTGGCAAATAATTAGATGCTAATAAGAAAGTGACTTTTCCCAATCTGAGCAACTCCATTTTTATAATTGCTGGTTGGAGCTGCTGACACGGCAGAACTGGCAAAACAATAGACCATGTGTCCTCTTAGCAGGAAGGAGAAGACCTATTTTTATAGTGCATCTTGAATGGCCAATTTTAGTTTTCTATAAGGCTTAGGAATGAGACCAGGATATGAATAACTGAGAGTGGAAAAAAATCTAAAGCCAGGAAGAGACAACATCTGAGAGACACAGGTGATGCATGCAAAGACTTACATTGTGAAATTAGCACAGGTAGATTTAAATGACAAATTTTGAAAAGCATTTAATCTCTGTGATCAAATAGACAACAGGATTGTTTGCCAAGGAGATCAGTGAGGACATGTGAGAGAAGTTTTCAGGTAGAAAAGATCAAACACTTAAAATCTGCTTGAGGTAGCAAGATAATGAAGAGCATTGTGGAAAATTATTTGTCTGCTTACCTGCATCTTCCTGGTCTGTCTTGGTAGGGCTGAGGAGGTACTTGCTGCAAGTAAAAGATGGCACAGGGAATACATTAAAGGGAACATTATATAAAGCATCTATAAGGTACCCGGGCAGTTTGCTGCCACCTCATCCCACTTAGGGTTAATTCAAGGAAGACTAGAATCTCTTTGTTGTCATTAGCAGTGCTTGTAGAAGAGGAGGCACTACTACTCAGCAGGATTGTGTATTCTCAGTGTTGGGTACTGGTGTCCACACAGAAGCTTCTGGTTTATGCAGAGAAAGAATGATTCTAAAGACTGAAAACATGTACTAAAACGTGTTTGCACATTGAAATTTTTCACCTGTGTGCCTCAAGAGTACACAGCTGTTCACATCCATCAGAACAAGTGAAAATCAGAAGGGCTGCAATTGACAGTTACCATGTGCAGATGTAAACAAGAAGGCACAGTGGAAAGCAGAGGAGAATCAGGCCTTTTTGGTTAAAATATTTCCCTGGCTCAGATCATAGGAGTTGCCAGCAAAGGACTTAGTGCCAAACTCAGTAAGCCTCTGTAAGAATGTGGTGACTGTACTCTTCAGCCATTTACACTCCTGTAAATCAGCAACATCTGATTAAAGGACTATAAAATTACTGCAGTATCAGCTCAACTGTAATAAAAGGATAAGAATATTTTCCTGTATAATTTCTACAAAAAAAATCTGAAATAGATGATGCAAAGAAGGACACTCTTGCAGACAAGAGAACATCTGATTGAAGTTTGTGGATTATTTTTTTATTAGTTGCATCTTTTCTAGTCTGAATGTGTTTTTAATTCATTAACCTTAGTCAATGTTCAAGTACGTTTTCATTATTAGAATGCATTTCAAAACTGTCTTGTACGTGGTTTTGTGTGTCTCTGGTTTGAGTCAGCATTTTATAGTTTGTACAGAAGTAACATTTGCAATACCAAGTCCTGGAGGAATTTTTCAAGACAACAAGATTATTTCATATGAGCAGTTTAAAAAAAAATATCAAAAAAATTACAAACATCTGTATTTTCTCGAGGGAGACATAGATTTTTGCTTACAATGGTGTGGGCTGGAATGTGCCTCTTTCAGCTGGATGAATCCATGTGCTGCTGCCAAGAAAGTTTTACATTTCCCTTTTTCCTCAGCTGCTGTATCCAGCCTTGGCACTGTATTGACTTATTATATTTATGTCTTGGATTTGCTGTTTCCAGCTTTGGCATTTACCACATTTCTGTATTTGTCTCCCTACCCCCCTGTCTGACATCATTCGTGTGAGATCAGAGTGGGGAAAAACCCACAACTTGGAGAATCTATTTAGGTATAATAGTAAAAATAAAAATGAGAGGGAATTGGCCAGTTCTGAGCAGGATTGTTCTCTAGGAGTTTTACCATTGTTTTCAGTGAGATCAGGACTGGGCACTTGTCTGCAGTGGGAAGTGGACCTGGGCCATGTAGGTTTTCGTCCAGACCACCACAAAACTCAGGAGTGTTCAAATCTGGCTTCCCCTTTGTGAGAACATGCAATGCTTGGATGTACGTGCTCATGAGTTGATTTTGAACATGCCATGTAGGCAGATCCCTGGCTTCAATGTTCCCAAGCAGAAGTTTGCAGAGGGATTGTGATCATCTTTGGACTTCAAACAAGATGCATATTGATGCCATGTCCTGTGTCTTCCTTTATCCCTGCCATGCTTGTCCCATATAAGGTCCAGAGACAGTGTGGCTCACTGTAGTCTTTCCAAGGCTGTAAATACCCAGCTGTTATATAAAAAAGTTGGTGCTTAATACATTTTCAGGAAGACAATTCTCTATTTGTGCTCATTTCTGCTCCTGTGTAGCTTATATTCAAAGAAGAGAGTCAAGGCACAAGGCTATTCTGTTAATTGCTCCAGATTCTGAATGGTCTTCTTTAATGCAATAGTTATTCTTGGTGTTGGCCCTTTATGATTTTTATTTTATTTATTTAAACCACTATGAAAAATCTGGGAGGCTGGCAAATTGTATTTCTAAATTCCCTAATTCATTTATTTATTTTTTAATATAGAAAATGAAAACAAGCCTGAGAATTGATATATGGTGCATACACCATATATCTCTGGACAGGTATCATGAATCTGTCACACACGTCTCTGATATAAATCACTTTACACCACAGGGATGTTAAGACTCTTGGTACAACCTACATGTTGAGAAATTGTTCTGCAAATACTACATGCACGTGTGCAGTAGCTAATGTGCAAATCTGAAAAACTTGTCTTGTTTACATTGTCTCTGAAATAACTCAGGGTGCCTGGACTGTGATGGAAAATGGGCTGCTTTGCCAAATGAAGCTTTTAATTAAAAAAAAACAACAAAAAAAACCCAACAAAAAGTCAGTTGGGTGGCACCACAACACAAAATGTCCCCAACCTGGTAAACTTTTTCTTTAATTTTGAGTTTATTTTTAGCACTCATGAATGAATGAGAAATCTTTGCTGAGGGTGGAGCAGGGAATTCTCTATGTGGGCAGAGGGAGCACTGCTTCAGTCCCCAGTACAGGGCACTGGGGAAGTGTCATCTGCTGAGCACACAACACTGGGAGCTCTGCTCAGTCTCTAGACACTGATTGCCACAGACCCAGCTCAAAGAAACCAGCCTTCGAGCTTGTGTTACAGGGATGAATCACTTAAGCTTTAAATATCTTACTTTGATCTCTGATCTGTTGGTTAAACTGAATGTTTTACCAGTTTTTTCACCTAACATTTATGTAGAAGTATCTGTTTAAATGCAGTTTGAATCTGCCTCCAGCCTGAAGCCCTGAATGTTAAGCTTCATTTTGGTGTGTTGTTTGGTTTTTTTTCCACAAAATTAGGATTAAATCAGATAGTTGCATTTGAGAAAAAAAAAATAAGAGATTTTCCTTGCTCTGAGGTGCCAGTAACTGGTAACCTGTAAATTACGATGCCTGTGGACCAGCTGAAAGCTTTGTTTCTTACTTCTGAGGGGACTGCTCGAGCCAAAGGCTGGCTGGCTGGGTAGGCTCTCTGGGATATGAGTTTATCCTTATTCTATGTGAATACAACTGAAGATGTTACCTTAAAAAAATAATAACATATATAATAACATATAATGGGGAAATCTCTAGGAAAGGAGTCCAAATTCAAGGATGCAATGAATGAATCAGTGTTTAATTAAAGTGCTTCTGAAGTAGTTGGATATTATAATGGGAGGGTATTTTATAAAGGCTTTTGTCTAGTCATTGCTGTCTGCTTGTTTACCTGGAAAATAAATATATACCAACCAGTAATAACATGTTTGCTTATACAATAACATTGTGCTCAGGTAAGACACCTGGAGATTGAATTGCTCAGTGCACCCTAAATCATAGGGAAGTCAGAGGATGTAAATTATCATCCTGAGTTTAATTTCTTGTGTGATTGCAGGCAAGGGCAAGGAAGCCAAATTGCCATGTGAGTACCAAGGGTGTTATGTGGCTTTTAAATGCAGCCCAAGGCCACATTTTCTGTTTTATGACTAAGTGAGGACCAAGTTGGTGGCCAAAGATTTTCGATGTTGATAAGTTCAGCCAGCAAACAATGCTTTATATGTGAAACACTCTCTTGTGTGGTCACGGATGTTCATAAGTAGATCAGAATTTAACTTGGCATGGCTTAAAATTCAGGTCTAGTATGTCTGTAGGCTACAACAGTGTGTAATGTGATATTAGGAGGGAAAAAAAGGGGGATTGTGAGAGGCTAGATTCCAGTGAAATTTAAAATACTTCATTCAGTGATTTTAAGTTATTTAGGCACTAGAGACTCTTGAATACTCTTCATCATGCTTTAACCTTGAGTGAGGTATGTAGACTAGTGTTTGCATAAGAAAATTTGTGTGGTGTTGAAATAGTTCCCCTTTTAGATGTGTAGTCATAACGACTTTGTTTGGTAACAGAAGTTTAATAATATTACATGTGATTGCAGTTCTGCTGGATTATTTGCATTGAGGGACTATCATAAAATTGCAAGTCAATACCTGTCATTACAAAAAGTGAGCACACACTGATGATGTAGTAATGAGAAGACAATAAAACTGTGATTGCAGAAATGCAGAAATGTGGCAAACTCTGATGAGCAGTATGGTTTCTAGATGACAGACTTGTCATGAGAGGCTGGTTGGCAAGTGCTGCCTGTCTCTATCAATCTACACAAATGCCTACATGTTAAAAAAAGAAAAGTAATTTGATTCCTTGCCTGTACTTATAAGGAAATCACATACAGATGGCACTGAAATGATGATTATTCAAAATATCCATCATGCCCCAGTGGGGACCTGTGGAAGGAGCTACACTTTAAACCAACACAAAATGTTGGAGATAAGGGAGAACCATGCTGCTTTTGACTAGAGTAGGAAGAGGAAAGGAACCTGCACAAGGGTTGTTGGTTCAAGATTTCCTTACATCCTTTGGCGCTCTCAGTGTAGTCACTGTTTTTGCATGACCCAGCCCTTGCTCATACAGAGCCATAGTGACTCTAAACTGTTAATCATGTTTTTCACACCCAGTAAAACACAGCTAAGCTCTCCCCGATTCCTCTTGCACTGTGGATCCAGTCTCTCATCCTTCGTGCTCCCCACACCACCTCACCCTGGTTACACAAGTCAGCCAGTGAGCCAAGAGAAACCTCTGAGCTTTCTGGCAGTAACAACAGTTGGTAGGAGCCAGGTTTTTGCTGTATCATCTCCCTGAGGGATTGGTCAGGCAGGAGAAAGGGCCAGGGTTGGGGTTCACAGGGGCTGCTCAGTTCCTGGAGCTGAGGACACCCTCTCCCCAACCCCTCCTGCTGGAGGAGGCTGCATTGGCGCCCTTAGCAGCATGAGGCCACAGGAACATGCTCCAAGTAGGATCTGTCATTTGGGACCTCAGTGGTGGGGATCATAGACTGTGAAAGGGGAGTACTGAGGTTTTAAAACGTGCGTGTAATAACTGTTCACCAGCTTGGGACTGGTCGGTCTCTTTTCAGCTGGTTTGTATCCCCAGGTTTTCCATCATGCTCCAAGTGTCAATTAACAAGTGTTTGTTTATGTAGTACTTGCTCTAGGCCACCATCTGCCCGCAAAGCAGAACACACAACATCTAAACAAAGAGAGCAATGTGGGCTAATTAATTCCTGCTTCAGAGAAACAAAATATAAATTTCTAAGTAAACAAAGTTTTCCTAAAGTTCCCACCTACTTTCCCTCCTCTTGCACTCCTCCCTGCATACAATAAAATGGCCACTCATTAAACACAGTTGAAAACATAATGGGCTCAATCACTGTTTGGAGGAGAACCAAGAGATGATCTTTAGGCCATGTTGAGGAGAATCTGGCTGGACCCTGCAGTAACACCATCTCTAAAAGGGAATGCTCTAGTGATGCAGGCCACCTTGGCCACTGGGAGATGGTGCTTTGCTTGTCCTGTTTGCTGAGCTGGGCCATTTGGGCTGGCATGGTTCCAGAGGTGAGCTCAAGCTGTAGGACTCTGGTCTCCATGGTCTCTCCAGCCTTCTGCTCTCAGTTAATGGAGATGTTCCTTCAGTGGATAATTCAGACTGTCCTCTGTCCTCTGTTGACTTTCCTATCAGAGGGACATACAGAAAGCTGTTTTCTCAGCTGCCTCAGTGAATATCTTCCTTCCCTCAGGATCAGTCTTTGCTGCTTTACAGGCCCAAGACAGGGGGTGCAATTAATTTGGGCATGTGCTGTGTGTCATGTGTCTGTGGCTACGTGTGTCTAAGCTGCGTAAAGAAATGCCAATAACTCTAATACCTTCTTTCAGCAGCAGCTGACACCACAGTTTTTCTGGGGAAGGATTTTGTCTGCCTGACATCAGCCACAAATTAGAGAGGTGGCTGGTCACACCATGCCCAGTGACTTCACTGTGTCATTGAGTACACACCCCTCCTCTCTGCTTGACCCTTGAGTATGGATTTGTATTCCCAAAGTATTTCTCCAGCTCTCTGAAAGGTACCCGCTGGGTAATCTTTACTGGTGGCTATAAAAATACTGAGTAGAGCTGGGCCTTCTGGGTTCTTTCCATTTGATTCCCTACAGGACAAATCCTGAAGGCCTTTCTTCCAGTTTCAGTTGGGCCCTTAACTGGGTTTTCTCTTTCCCGGATTTGCTAGTATCACTGTTGCTGGAGGGTATTCATTAGCCCAACATAAGATATTGGGGCTAGTCCAGGGATGGCTGGGTGAAATCATAAGGGCTGTTTTATAGTGGAGCTCAGAGAAGATAATTTGGTTTTGAAAACTTGAATTCAGTGGGAATATCACCTGTCAGCATCTGGCACTGTAAATTGCCATGTCAGTTTGTTGGCAGAAACTACGAATGGGACCAGAAGAGCCTCTGGTTTACACCACTCAAAGCTGACACTGTTTTTTTAGCATCACAGGATACACAGGCACAGCTAAAAAGCCATTCTGGGAAAAAAAAAAAAGTTAAGACGTTTTCTTCCTACTCATGGGAGCTGAAAACTCAAGCTTACTGTAAACAGCCTTGGAAAACATTTTATGTTTCCAGCGTTCTGAATCCAAACATTTCCATGAAGCAGTGAAACAGTTTGAGAGTAACACTTTTTTCTTTTCATTAGCATATTTTTTTCTAATAGATGGACAAGGTTTTTAGCATACTCTTCTTGATTTTAGGGACAAACATCTGCTTTCTCAGAGCAGATTTTGGTCAGAGTTGGGGAAAGGGAAATGTGTACTTCCTTAAATAAATACCTGTATGTGTTTTCAGTATTTCTGGGTATCTTATTTGTTAAGCAGAAGGTCAACTTTTTTTTATAACCATCATTTAGTACTATGGAAAGTGTGCAGACTTGTTCTGGCTGGCTGGAGCAAAGCAGCGGGTTAAATTTTAGCACATTTAGTAGCACAGAGATCTCTCTTCTGTGAAAGACAGGATTGTATTATGTAACAGTTGGGCTGCCAAATACTTCTGCTGGCAGCAGTGAGCCTTCTATGCACCATTGACATCAAAACCTAATGAGGTTTGATCCAGAGAAGGGATCTGAAAGGACGTCTTGTTTTTCTTCAGTCTTCACAAACTGAACTTGTTTCAAAAGGAGGAGAGGAAAAAAAATAAAAAGGAGAAAAAAAAAAAAAAAGATACAGAGTCTTGCTTGATAAGTGAGGAAAAATAGTGTTTTTTCTCCAAAGTTTTGGCTGTTTATTGGTTTAACAGTTATTGCTCAGAACAAGCTGTTTCTATTTACAGTGTTTATCATATCAGCTAACCTTGTGTGATGGATGGAGGGGCTGGAGGTCGGGTCTGCACGTGTTCCCTCCACGGGGCTTTCTGACAGCTTTACCTTAGTACCTCCTGTGCCCAGTATTTATACATAGTCATATTGACCGTTACAATAAACATAAGATCAAACAAGTGCTCCACTCCCTATAATCACAGAACCACAGAACGTTAGGGGTTGGAAGGGACCTCTGGAGATTGAGTCCAACCTCCCTGGCAGAGCAGGACCACCTAGGGCAGGTCACACAGAATAACGTGCAAGCTAAATAAAATATATCGGCAAGTCAGTGGGGACAAGGCACACAGGAACATAACAAACAGTGTGCAGGGGTGATCAGCTCCATGAAGGCTGCCACACCAGGAGAAATGTAGCACAATGTTGTGCCAGAGGTATTCAGCTCTTGCTGAAAAGCAGGTCTTACTAATTTACCTAAAAACTTCTGGGATATGCTACTGGTTAAGAGCAGAGGTTTATCTAGCCTGACATACTCCCTGACAACACCTGGTTACAAAAGGCTGAGAGGAAGATCAAGGAGCAGGCCTTGTGTCAAGTGGTCTGTCCCCTGATACAACACTGACCAGCAAGTTAGACATACCCTGAGTTGGAGATTTAATAGATTGTGACTCTGTGAAAATGTTTAATCCCATTTTGAATTTGTATCATGTGGTCACAAGCTGTGTGGAAAACTTTTTTTCTCTGCTCTCAGCTTGCTCAGATCCAGACTACTATCTCCATGCTGTTGTGTAGAGGAGTATGGGATCATACATGCTCATGCAATTGCAGAGCATGACATCTCCCTTTCATGTTGCAATTGCAATGCAGACATAGCTGGTTTGGACATAATACAAGAAGGTTTCAGGTTATGAGCTTGCATATATTTCAGGGTGATTTGGGGGCAGAGTTTAAGTAAGGATTTAAATCAAGAATGAGGGTGATTTAGATATGTTTCTTAGAAGCAGCTTCCCATCAGGTGTAATATAGTTTGTGGACAAAGGAATACAAAGCTTCTTATTTGAAATAAATAGCAGAGTTGCCAGCACTAGCAAAACAGAGGCAAGAATGAACATATGGGTAGCATGTTGAATATGTTATGCAGGTACAGTTCTTGCCTTAGAAACATACGGCAGACCACATCCACTTACCTTAGCCTCACCCAAGAAGTTCAATATTCCTTTGTTCATTTGCCAGTGAGGAAAGCTGTACATGTGGAGGTTAAATACCCAAATGAAAACACTGAAGGAGCCAGTGGCAGAGCTGGGATTGCAGCCCAGGAGCAATGTCTTTCAGCTACATATGTAGTCTCCTGCATGCATTTCTCTGGAAAAGTATTTCTGGCCACAATATTAGAGGTGTTAACCCAAATGAAGTTTGACAGTTAAGCTTCTATTTCTGCTTTAATCTTAAAAGTTTCAGGGCTCTTTTGCCTGTTTAACAAGTTCTGTCAAAACTATTTAAGAGAAAACTACAGAATGCAGGATTATTGTTAGTTTTTTCTTGTTGAGTCTTTCAGCTGCTGCCAAAGCTCACTGATGATGGTCACATGTGTAGAAATAGAAGCGTGCTGATAAAGTCCAACTTTAGTATCTGTGGATGTTACCAACGCTACAGGAATGGAATGTGAATGATGAACAGCATTGCCACGTGACGGCCACATTTTGCATGCAGGTCTCAGCATCCGCTTCTCTCCCCTAGAATAGCTTCCAGTTTGGCAGGATCCTGGGCAGCTACAGAAAGCTGCTTGCTTCTAAGGTAACCCGTTAGAGGAATGAAGTTGTTTCCCCCTCTGTTTTTCTCTCCCCCTAGATTTTTCTTTCAAAGGCCCGGCAAGTTTCAGATCGATACTGCGCCAGTGAAAACATTCCTGCATTTAAAAGTGACATGTGGTAAAAGTAACCTGATGTCACAACACTGGAGATTTCTCTTGTTAGGAAGGAGTAACTATGCTGAAAGTTTTCTGGTCTAGCACAGTAATGTATAGAGACGTTGGGACATACACTCTGAAAGAACTAAATAAGATGCTCAAACCCTGACTTGATTTGGAATTTTTTAGGAGCACCAGTTCACGTGGCTTTCAGGGAACTGTAAGTCTCAGCATCCATGAAGACAATGTAAATCAATGAAACAATCTTTAGAGAGCATCTCAGAGGGACTCTGATGATGGGCCATAGAGCAGTGACTGATGGGGGCAAGAAACTTCTGAGTCTCCTGGAAAAGGCAGGATTTGCAGCATCATCCATTTGGCTATCACATTCCTATCTACTTTGCTATCCTTATTAAGATCGGGATAAAAAGAGGGATTAGCAAGGTACGTTTTTATATCCTGAAAATTTTGGACAGCAAGTGTATTCTTATTTTTACAGCTCCTGCATTTATAGGAATGGGTTGTTTTAACTATGGATAAGACTGAAAACCGAGCTGAATTTATTTATCCAAAGATAAAGTATTAAAATTTTCTTATCATCTGAGAGAACTGGTTTGGGACACAGTTCTTAAACCCATCCTCATTTTCAGCTTGCATTTCAAGCAGGAGATCTTGGGGTAAGGAGTTATGATAACATTCGTGCCCTATTTGTGGTTTCCTTGGGTTTGTGTGTGGATTTAGCACAATCTCAAGGAATTCACACTTGCATTGTGATATTTTCACAAATAAAAATTGCAGAATGGAGTAATTTTGTAGTTGAATCTAGGCATCTTAGTGAAAGTAGAAGCTGCTTAGAGGATGGACTTAGTAACAACAGTGTTGCCTAAAAGGTTGTTTTAGCATCACAGTTTGGTGTGACTTTATTGGTTATGGAAGAGCTGTATTCATGTCAAAACATAGTGACAAGAGGGTGAATTATGTTCTGGGTTTTTTTAATGTGGAAAATAAAACCGCATCATTTAAGTTGGAGTGATTTATAGTGGGAACCTATTCCATCAGAGGCACATTTGGAGAAGTAAGGGTATCCTCTTGTTTACAATACATGGGCCAAAACCAGGGCATGGTGTCCAAATTATTTTGCACAAACGTGGCATGACACACTATTTGTGATGCCGCTTGACAACTGGACAGTGTTCATTGATTATATCAATATATAGTAAGACAAGAAAATTGTTGGTCTTTGCTTTGTAATTAATAAAAAATGTTGATGTCTTATAAAGCTTTTACAAGAGGTTATTTCAATACACATATTGCAGCAGAACATAAGACAGGATATTTGTATAACACCTTGGATGCGCTCAAACTTTGCTCATATACAGAGATTGATGTGGTTACCTGGGCTTGGAAAAGTGAAGGAAAAGCACCAGTCTTGGCAAAGCCCATAATACAGGTCTGGCTTCCAGTATCTGCAAACTAGCTTTAGACATTGCCCAATTTTCAAGGCAGGCCCCAGTATTTTCTTCTGTCCTCATTCTGGAAACATAGTGCATCCCAGAAGCCAAGGCAAACGTGGTGTTCGCTTTTGCTGGATTATGTTTGGCTGACATTTCCTGAAGGAAAGAGCTCAGAAAAATAAAAACTTATTTTTTATTGGGCATCACAGTAAGAACAATAACAATAGCAACTCATTAAACAGAGTAGTTGCATTACCTCCCTTTTTTTTTTTTTTTTTTTCTGAGATGCTAGTGGGAGAAACAGGCAATGTACATTGTAGTGGGGAGTAGAGATTAATTCTCCATCTATGTAGCAGGCAGTGACAGTTTCTGCAATTTTTTTTCTGGGAACAAGCTGTATATTTACTTCTGTATCTGAAAGCCTGACAAGGTAGCCCAGATTTTGTATAGCTTCTAGAGGAAAAAAAACAACTTTTTCTGTTACTGACTTCAGTCTTTCAACCATTTAAAATGGCAGCTTTGTAGCATCTGGCTTCCACAGGGAGCCAAATGTAAGCAGGATTGTTTCCAGTACCCAGTAAAGTCAATAGAAGGGCATAATTTGTTTTTTATATGGACCTCTGACAAAGAAACTGAAGGGGGTTTTGTGTGGCCATGTGGCACCTAGATTTCATGGTGATTTATTTGTTGTATATACTACTGAATGAAGAGGGTATAACTGCAGGCAAATTGTGTGACATCTGTAAATTCATGTCTGTCAACAATATGGATACAGTAGAACATCTGGAAAGGACCGTATGTTCTACTAGCAAGACCTGTCTGCCTAAATTCAGGGTGCAGTCAGCCTACATCTCGTCAGTTGATATCTCAAGGTCAGTTCAGCAGCTGGAATTATCTGTCCATTCTTCCAGATGTGCTCTGTCTTGGCTTTTGCAGAACTATCTTTGTCATTTAGATGCCACCACTTTTTACACAGAAGACTTACCTCTTTGAGATCTTTGTCCTTAGGAAGTGAGGAATTCTGGACACAAGCAAAAGAACAATAAAAAAAAAAAGGGGGGGGTGGAGTATTTGACAATTAATGACTATTTTGGAATATTTGTTGCTATGGTGTCTCTAGAAGCGTTTGCATAGAAAAAGGATTGGAAGCTAAATCTTGTAAAAGATGCAAACACCTTTGCATTGTGTCATTGTCCTTGTAGCTATTTAAATGCAGTATCATCAAGTCCTGTGGAGCAAAAATTAAATAGTTATGATTCCCTATAAGCTAACGTAGGCAATTCTGCACTGAGCATGGTGGCTTTCATGAATCTCACTCTTGTACATGCACCCATCTAATACCTACATATAAGTGCTGGCTTTGGTGTTGGGAAGCAAAAGATAAAATCTTTGTGTTTAGCAAACGCAAAACCAGGCAGGATAGTAGAACTGCATTCTGGCACTGTGCTCGCTGAAAGGAATCACAAATTGATTGGGGAAGCTGTTTTTTTATTATTATTCTGGGGATCTGCCCCTAACAGTACTATGCATTTATTCTTGGGAAGGTTGCCCCGGTAGGATGTTACAGGTTAGATGCACCAAAATTAAATCACACTTTCCTCAGCTGTATCTTCTGATTTTCAAATGAAATCTCAATGTGTTTATAGTTGGGGGGAAAAGCCCAAACCCAGCAGCAACAAATAGTTCCCTTCATGATACAACGAAGGATAAACTTTTATTGCTTTATGGGTTTGCTTCCCCCATGTCACTTGGCTACATCTCAGAGTCCTGATCAGTACCTTTTAACACCAGAATGAAGCAGATTTGCTCCATATGTTTCACACTGTATATTGCTACACTATCTACTCTAGCTGTGCCCATAGCCCAGTGACTCCTATGTCAGCACTGCAAGAGCCAGTATATTGCAAGCTCTTGGCAATAGCAGCAACTATTCCCCCTGAAAATATTGCATTATATTCCCTGGCAAAAGAGAACGTGTAATAGAATACAGATGATGTGAATTAATCTTCGAATAAGCATTTAATTTGTTGGCCAAGACCTGATTGCCTTTTTTTGTAGCATTCTCATAATGAACATAAAAAGATTACAGGATCTGTGAATGTAGTCAGTCCTCTGGAAGCTCTGGCAGCTGGCTCAGCTTTATTTTTTTTCCCTTAGTAATTAAAACCAATTCTACAAACTCAGGCCATAACCATCATTAAGGGCACTTCCAGAGCAAGATGTAAGATTCAGAAATCCATCACCTCACTTAGCCCCTTCTAGCAAGAGATGCTGAAGAAAAGTATCCTGCTGAGAATTTGTTTGAAAAATTAATTTCAATTAGAATTGAACGGGTTGGCTTTTCTACAAGCATATGGATTAAAAGTATTGGTATCCTGAGATACAGGACACTTAAATTAATCTCTCCTCTTGGGTAACTCATGATTTCATTAGGCTCAACAAAGAGCACACTGCAATGGCCTGTAATAAATCTTGCCACCTAACCATTTCCAGAATGATGTATAGGATGGCAGAGAATAAATTAGAGTAATTACATAAAGCTTTGGTTAAAAATACAGGGAATGTATTTGAATATTCACAAACTGATTAGCAGAAGATGAGAGGAAGGCTCTGTGGCTTTCTGGACAATGGAAGGGTCTGGCACCAGCAGTGCATTTGTGTCATGACAGAAACAAACTGGGAGTAGAGGCAGTGATGAGTGAGAGAGGAGCACAAAATCCAAAAGGATTACTTTGAACTGGATCTCAGAAACAATGGGATGTAGATAAGATATTTCAGGCGAGGCTTGCCTTGCATGAAAGTTTGACTGGTGAAATGAGAGTGCTGCCTGTATCCCTCTAGCACTGCGTTAGATGCCATCCCATAACATGTGGGATCTCATGTTCCTAATGCAGTTGAATCTACAAGACTACATGTCTGCCTTGTAAGAATGGGCCCAGCCCTTGTCTCGCCTCTCTGCATGGGGTAAGAAGCTGGGAAGTTACAAGCTGCACCTGGTGGCGTTAGTGTTTGTCATGGGCAACTGGGGAGGGTCCATCAGAGAAGAGGAATTTACTCTTCTCCTTGGCCAGCAGTGACTGTGGCCTGAAGGAATAGGGATGCAGTCCAGAGCTTGGCATTTAAAAAGGGAGGTGGTGACAGGAAGATTTGCAGGCAACAGATGTGGAAGGAGAAGGAGAGTTCAGGGACAAGGAAGGTGGTGCAGTTGGTTCAGGTGCAAGAAGAATGTGGCTGGAGACAGTGTAGTAGGCACTGGATCATAGGTCATATTTTGAAAGTTTTTTTCTCAAATGGCTGTGACTTTTTATTTCCAACCCCCCCCCCCCATTGTTAGCACAAGTGACAGGTTGGCACAGTTCAGAGCTATATTTCCAGCCAGAGGCTCTTGTTTGCAGAGGAAGATTCTCCTCTTGAACATGTTTCTGCAGGGCTTGTGTTAGGAGGTGGAAAAATATGGTCTTGGGCTAAAGCCAAGGAGTGGAGCAAAGATAGCTGGGTTTTATTTCTGATCCCAACACAGGTGTAAGGTTTGCAGGAGTCATTTAACCTTCCATTTCCCTTAATGTAATACAAAATAATAGCTTTTTCTGTTCTAAAATGATATTTTAATGTTTAATTCCTTGATAAAGAACTTTTTAAATAAGGTAGGAAACATTGAAAGCAATGTTCTCACATCTGGGAATTGTCTTTGACTTTTAACCGTACCCCAAAGGACATCCACATTTTGACATCTGTACTTCTGTTTTACAATATTTATGCAAGTGTTGTGTTTTTCTGTTTTCCTGTTTAAATTCACGTGACAAGGTGAGATGACTTCTTGTCTGATCCAGAAGTGTCAGACTGACTTTGACAGCAAACTGCAGTGAGGCCCAGCCATGGGCATCACGTGCCTTGTTACAGATTTCCCCATTTTGCAGCAAAGTGCTCGTGGGTGACACAGCTAGGGCTGAATCTGGGGCAGTTCAGCTCACAGGTAACTGAAAACCTCAAAGGAAAGGAAAACAGTGCAATTACTTTACAGCAATTATGGTAACATTTAACCTATTTCCCCCATTAATGCCTTCTCATTAAAACTCATGTTTCCTTTTGTTTCCAATGGAATATTGAGCCATTAACTTGTTTACTGATGGACTGACTTCTAGAAAGAAACTATAAGAAGAAATGCAATGGGACTGTGACTTTTGCAGATTGACATAATCCTGGAAAATCTGAAAGCTTCTGGACACCCCTCCCAAACAAGATAGCAACTTCATGTACCAACTAAGCACTGTTCTGTGTTCAGGAGTGGTAAGTACCCTCCTGGGCTGGTAACTTCAGTAGATGAGGGAAGGAAACTGAGCCAGAAAGAAGCACTTCTGTTCCCATCATATAAATGGGAGAGAGTGGCCCAAAAAAATTATATGCCTTGCTAGATGTTGTGCTCAATGTGTGCAACAGAGCTGCCCTGTAACCTAGACCACTGGGACCCAGCATTTAACTCAGCCCTGTTACTGTACTTGTTCTCTGAGGCACCAGCAATGGTTGATAGTTTTAAATTATTACTCAAACAGGTTGATTAAATTCCAGCTGTAAGGCTCTATTTTGCTACTTGTAGAGCTGATGAGTGTTTCTCTGGGATTCCTCTCCTCTCTTCACCCCCTGGGGTTTGCTGTTTGCAGTTCTGTATCCCTGAAGTTTTCCTTGAAAACTCAGATTCATTCAGCTCCATGAATGCACGATTCACAGTGGAGCTGACACATTTCATTAAACTCAGCACATTGCGTAGAGGCTTGGCAGAGGGTCCCTGGGCTTTATTCAACCCAGACACACTGTGTGACCAGCTGTCACAGATTGTGTTGTAAAATTAGAATAAAACCATAAAACGCAGTTGAGGGAAGGAGAAAAAAAAATATAAAATGTCCCTCTCTGGAGACAGCACTTTGAGCTGTCACAAAAGATTCACAGAGGACATCAGGCACAGGCACACAAAAAAGCTTTGTGCAAAACTCAGCTGGTTTCATTTTTTGTGCTTGAACATTATACCATGGGTAGGTGCCACTGTATAAAGCATTCACCTTGTTCTAGCTTCAGCGTGAAGTTCTGCTTTTAAATTTGCTGCTGAGAGAGCATACAGGTTTTGGTGATCAGTGTATCCTTTAAACCAGGCTACAGGTTTAAAAACAGCCTGTAAAAACATTGTCTTGCTGTGCTGCATTAGAGAACAGCATAAGAATGGAGAACTGAGCAGCCCTTTCTGATAAAGGAACTAAAATATCTTTGCATTCATCAGGTCTGCCATTGTCTGTGTGACATAGACACACAGATGTACTGGTTGTCCCTGTTTTGCAGAGCTCTTTTTTCCCCTCCCTGTTGCATGAGGCAGCGTGTTGTGGGATTCTTTCCCAAAGAGATGTATTTGAGTATGGGTGTTTTGGGGACTCCTTTTGAGGCTTCTCTGGCCTCAAGGACTGTTAAGTGACCTAACCCCAAGCATTGCAAAGTTATGACCTCTCCTCACCACATAAGAAACGTAGCTGGGTGGCTATCATAGCACATTTAGTGCATAGAATGCTGGATCTGGAGAGAGGGATCTGCACTGCAAGTGTCTCAGGCATCTTCTGTGGAACCATCAGGCAGGAATCAGCTGGTTCGTGAAGTCTGTTTTATCTGTTTAAACAGCTCAAGAATTATTACAGAGTTGAATTCTAGGAGTCTGCTGCGTTTGGGGACTCACTTAGTGGCACCACAGAATTGATTTGTTGAGTATCTGTATTTTCTTTTCATGTCAAAAGGAGATCTTGGTTGGCTGAAAAAGAACCTTCCAAATTAGTGGATATGAGGAAATTGTGGTCTGAGTGAATTGGCCACAAAGAGAAAGTGAGTAACAGAGCTGGGACAAAACTCCCATTTCCTAAATTTCATCATTATCGCTTAACTATAAGGTGTCATTTTTCTTGTCACTGTTAGGAAACTGGGTGATGTATAAATAGGCTGTAACTTTGGTAGAGAAATAATTGGACACCTCAAGGCACTGATAGATGACTACTGTAGATGGTAACAAAATTAGTTAATCAACAGTGATGAAATTATATCATCATCCAGTAAGTGAAGCATGCAAACAATGACTGGAATCTGTTCAATGCCTGCTGTTAACCTTGATTCATGCCAATTTATAAAATAGGTTAAGCTATTTCCATTCCAGCATCATGTTCTCCATGTGGGAAAAAGCTTGTCTAATGAAATGCTTCCAAGTGAAAATTTCTGTTCTGTGGCTCATTAATCTCTTTCCTCTGTGATAAGGAGTTGCAGGTCTGTGTCTATGCTGAATCTTGACCCCTCTTGAGCAGAGGTGGTAGAACAAATGCGTGCAATGTGGAAATCAAATACATGTTAAGTTCTCATTTGTTTGTATTTAAGAACCACATATAACCTTGGATAAAAGAACAGCTCCTTGAGGGCATTAAGAAACATCAGCAATGATTTTTCCATGCAGTGTTATCAGTTATATTAATCTCTTAATATTGAGTCAGTATATTGAAAAAGCAGAAGGATGAGGCTGCTGAGGTTCTTCAGCACAGTAAATGAAGGTTTGTGTTCTCTGTTGGGCTCCGAGTCACGTCAGGTTCCTGTTCTGAACACTGACACAGCCCTAATGCTGGAGATGGAAAGCTCCCACATGCGTCACGATAGCACTGTCAATACTCTGGGATAGATAGATGGGTTTGGGCCTGGAGAAGGCCAGGCAGCTCAGTTTCTGTAGGGAGCCTGCATTTTGCTGTTCCTAAGAGTAGTAGAGATGCTCTGAGTCTGATTTGCTGCAGTTGTATTAGAACTACACAATTCACTTCATGGGAACAGAGTGGCTTTTTGCAATATATAGACAGAGATCTCACTTGAAGCATTATTTTGTTCATAAATGTGTAAATGAACACACATTGTTATTACGAAGCAGTAGCTCGTACCTGGAGCCAAATAGAACACCTTGAATGCAAGAGTAGGGCTGATAATATGAGAAAAACTAAGCTATGAGCTTGAGGTTTTAACTGCCTTATTCATAAGGAGGTGGCAATGTTCAGCATCTCATGGGATTTAACGCAGGAAGGGATATTTGGCATTTCCCCTTATATCTTCTGTGCTTCTAGAAATCCACAGCATAATGTGTTTGTTTTTTCTATAAAGGCTTTTTAAATGGCTTTTATAAAAAGGTTCAACCCTTCTGCAAGTCATGAGGCACACTGACACAGACAGAGGCACTTTTCCCTGAGGAGCAATGGGATTTCACAGCCCTTTTTTTTTTTCTTCTTCTTTTTTTTCCCCTTCTTATTCCAGCCAGGGATCTGAGGAACAAGGCTGCTTGTCAGGCAGTGTTTTTGTCTAAAGTGGTATGTGACCAGCCTTCCCAATGAAACGCTTTCAAATGGGCTGCCTGGGGGATCTTACAGCAAACTTGCCCTCACTGCAGTGGTAAAAGAGCTGCTCTGATATCTGCTGGCCTGGCAAGGCAGATACACAGGAGTGAAGGCCTCTCAAGGGAGTGAAGCCAGCTGGAGTGTCCTCTTGACTGAGCAAATCCTGAAGGGAGTCCTTATTCTGCTGGGAAGAAGTTGTGGGATTGGCTTTACTCCCAGCCTCTGGCAAGAGGATGTGTCTGTGGCAGGGAGAAGGTTTTGTCCCTAAACACTGTGATATGGCTCCACTCCTTCCTCAGGATAGGGCGTTCTTGGCCTTGGAAAGGGACTAGGGGAGACAGGCTTGAAGGGAGAGCAGTCCTAAAATTGCTTCAGTGGCAACTTAAGTTCAATCAGGCCCCAAATCTGAGGAGAAAGGATGTACCTTTATGCTATTTTTCCTTCTCTCTTTGGCTTATTCTTTGCTCTCTCAGTATTTGCAGAAAACCCCTTAGACTTTGAGTCTTACTGTCCGTTTGCTGCTCTTTATTTTTCCAGCCATGTGTTTGTGTTGATTCTGACGTAATCAAGTGGTTGTTGTCCTCCTCAAACATGTTATTAGGCATTTTTAAGTGCATAAAAGTTCCTGCCTGATGCGTGCAGTATAGCATCACATGTACATTCAGGTGTTTTGTTTGCAGTTTCTGAAGCATCTCCCCCAAAAAGGTAATGGAGACGTTTTTCCCTTTCAAAAAATAATACCTAAAAGAAAAGAGGAAAATGCTAGTGCTGCTGTTCCCTTGGGTTTTTATATCCTGAAAGGGCCTTCATCAAATAAACTACTACCAGGCTGGGCAGGAGGGTTGGATCTTCAGAAGGGTAATGGCTTAAGCCTTTTTAATGCAAATCTGTGCTTCTGGGAGCTTATTTAACAGAAAGAAGTCTATGAAAGCAAGGTCTTTAAGTGCATGCAGGTTTCTAAAATCTGTTAATTTGAAGGGTAGTTTAGATCTGGCAATTTACATTGATAAGACAATTATCACACTTTCCACATAATGGCTATTTTCTTCAGACTGAAAAGAAGCCCCATACTTAAGCAGGGAGATCACAGACTCAGTCTGTGAATGTACTGATTTTAATGGACTTGAAAAATGGACTGCTTTTTGAAGTGAGAATTGTCACTAGCATTAAAATACGCATAAGATTAAATTCTGCTCTCAGTAAATCTAAAGTTTGAATATAGAGAATGATAGATAGTATTTGATTTATCAATTGTTGTTCAGGTAATCAGACCACTGGGCAAAACTCATGAGCATTAAAGTATTTGCACAGGGTTGCTGTGGGAATAAGGTATCTCTAGATGTGCAAATACACCTGTAGTCCCCTAAGGATGGAGCACAAATCAAGGTGTAGGGCAAATGCATGGGAAGTCATGAGTTACATCCACCATTTAGCTTACTGTTTCTGTACCTCAGTCTTTCCATCTGCAATCTGGGAACAAGTAGCTGTGTACTTCTCAAAACTGTTACAAAACTTCATGGGTGAGAATTTATAGAACGATTTCAAGTCCTCTGGCAGTGGAGCAACATATTATTAGAGGCAGAACTGGGCCAGATATTGAGTTCATGAATGGACCCTGGGGACCATAGTTTGACTCAGATGCTGTAGGTAAATTTAAATCCATGCCACAGTCTCTGTGTCTGCACAAAATGGCTGTTTTCCTTTTAATCTGCTGTTCTTCAATGGGTTTCCAGCCTTTGCTAGCCCGTCTTTGTGAAATGAATTTTCCCCATTCAAAAGCAGCAGTGTTTTATTTTTGTTTTAGCTGTGCTTGGGAATGCAGAGCAATTCAATCAAGAGGAAAATACACCATGAAAAGCTCTGAAAGCCCTGAGGTCAAGGATCTGAAGTTACCCACAATATTAATGACAAACCAGTGGCTGCACCATGGCAACGGACAGAAGAATATGTGGCGTGGAAACCATAAGTAGTGTGGGGCTTTGAAAGAGCACAACCAGGAGAAAAATGAAAATTACATGATGTTCTCTCTGTTCTGTGCTAGGACAGCCATGTACAGTCTAATCCCTAATGTTGGTGAGTCCAAGACTTTCAAGAGGGTCCTGTAAGAGGCAGAGAAAGGAGTTGGAGCTGGAATTATACTGCTGAAAAGTTTTATTTTAAAAGGGGAAAAGTTTTGGTGGTAGCAAGTTAGATGAAATTATTTTAACAAAAAGGATGCTGATGCTATATGATCTCCATGCCTGGATTCTCCTCTGGGTCACTGCTGGGTCCAAGTGAGTCACTCAAAAACCAAACATTGGTGGTGGACTTGATTAAAAAGATGAACCTCAGTTTGGTTGCCAGAGCTGGGAATTAGTGACAATAGGTTGTGCTGTTGGCTTCAGAGGGTTTTGAGTTTCCTAATTAGAAAGTGAAAGGATTGTTTCCAAAAACACCTCTAGATAGAATAGGTTGTTATTATTTACTTTTAGTAAGAGGTTATGTTGCTGTGACCATCTCTGCTGGCTTGTGATATGTGAGACAACACACAGCTGAAGCTGTTCAGCTCTTGCATCACATGGCAGTGCTGGGGAGTAGGGCATGAGGCAGGGAGATGCAGCTTCTCCTGTGGGGCCAGGTGAAAACTGCAGTTCCTGTGCTTGTGACTGTGTGAATTACATCAGAAAAAAAAACCCAAAAACCTCTCTAAAGGTGGTGCTGCAATAGTCCTACTGTCACCTTCATTCTTACTAGCAAATGAGGCACTGATGGAAGAGTGCTCTCTCAAGCTTGGGTTTCTGTTTTACCTCACAGAAACCTGCTGCCAACTGAGCAATGTGGCACCCATGGTTAGTCCACACCAGTCTGTCCTGGCGAAGTTCTGGCTTTGACAAACATTTTTCATTCAGCAGAAATGACTGCAGCAAGTAGCTGGCACTGGTGCTGCCGAGCTCTGCAAGCCAGGGATGATCTACACTCCTACAGCTTGAGTGAGTGTGTTTTTGTCACCGTATTGCACTGTGTGCTGAACCCCTGCCTAATCCTCAGGCACACGTCAGCATCATGGCTTGATATCAGTGCTGGTGGCTGCAACCCTGCATATTATTTTGCACAAATGCCTTTTTTGTTGCCTTTTTGTTTTGTTTTGTTTTGTTTTTTTTCTTGGCTGGATGGGCACTTCAGCCGTACAAATCTACACAGAGGTTTGTATACATGTGGATTTTTTTTCTTTTCTTTGGTTTTCTTTTTTCTTTTTAAATCAATTAATTCAGAACACCGGTGGTATAGATAGTGACTCAAAACCAGGTCATGGTAAACTGGATCACTGAACAGCCCGCAGTTCTGTGTTGCTGTGACATCTGTTGCTGTAACATTTGTTGTGTACACTTGCAAGCAGATGACCTAATTCTCTTTGTGTGAGTAGGAAGCACACTTGAGCAGGGAGAGACCTGAGGTTTGAGGAGACATCTGTGAAGGAATCTGTCAATTGAATCGAGTTGGCCAGAGGAACTCGACTGCAGCAACTGAATGAGAAAAGATAAAAGCAGCATAGAAGGCTTGGGAGGAGGGGAAAGGAGTGTAACTTGGGAAAGGAAGTGAGCATCATGAGGGGGGCAGCATGACTTTGTGCAAGAACATTAAACATCAATGAGGGAGTGACCAAGGGAAGGAAAACCTTCTGACATCAGAGAAGAAGGTTCTTAAAATAAAAAATTAATTTCCTTGGATAAAGGCGAGAATTGGAGAAGTAGTGAACTTGTTGCAGTGAATGCTGCAAAGGATTGCTAAGTGCCTAAAACATGCCCAAAAGATTCTTTCAATGGCGTGAAAGGCATTAGCTCAGGTGTTGAATTTGGAACAGAAGGGCTGTGCAGCTTCTGGGCACTCTGGTGAGCAGTCTCCTTTGAAGCACTCTGATCACTTGGGAAAAGCTGGGATTAAATGACAGAAGCAAACAGAAAGTTCAGCTGGGATATGTGGCTGAGAAATGTGACTGTGTTTTCTTCTGTCAGCTGGCATTCCTTCGATACCTTTTGATTTCTTGTTCCACATATTGTTCAGTGGCTACTCAGCTGACCTTGTGTGTTTTACTTCTGAACGTGTGAGAACTGTGTCTTTCCACACTGTCTAATGCCTGTGTCACATATGGCTGGAGCTGGTGGTCTCAATGCCATTGAACATGGATAGTGCGATGGAGGTCCCTGTCCTTTGGACACCCTTAAGATAGTCTTAAGGACATTACTGCAAAGCTGGGTGTTGGCAAGATTGAGGGTTAAGTGCAATGCTGTTGTGAAGGAGGGAGGAAGGCAGCACTAGTTGGTGCCCCATCTTGTGTGACTCTCCAGACAGTTGTAGCAGGCAAAATGGAGAGGAGGTATGTGTATTATTCTTGCCTTCTTGTGCTAGTGCTTTCTTCAAGGACTATTTTGCTGGTCAAAACAGATACTGAAAACTCTGAGCTACTCTCCCCTCAAAAATACCTGAGATGTTGCACTTGGATTAAGGAACTATGAATGTGTCTCTCTCTGGCTGCTATCTTGACTCCTCTCATTAATACCTTGATATTTCTCAAAGTGGTTGTGTGGTTCTGGAGCCACAGCTGCCTCATAAGAACAAGTCCTCACACACTATGTCACTTAACCTTCAGTGGGGGCCGGTGGGGATCTGGAGGCTTCTCTGTGACTTCAGAGCTATCAGAAAGTAAACGAGGAGGGGGCTAAGCCTGCTGTCACTGCATGCACAGCCTAGAGTAGAAAAACCCCAGTGGAGCTGTTAACTTTGCCTCTGTGATGCATTTCCAGGCTTGCAGAGTGATATGGTGTGTCTTGTGGATGTTGGCTGCACAAAACTTTCAGTATGCAAAGGAAGGTTGGCCACTGCTCCTCCAGCTGTTAATAAAGTGGTACGTGTCAGTACGTGTCAGTAACCCTGGGTGTAATATCAGACACAGCAGCTACAAATGGAAAATCACCAAAGTGCAAGTCGTACTAACATGCTCAATGCCTGACATCAGATTCCTCAGAAAAGATCCTGAGGAATCTGGGAACTGTGGCACATGATGGATTATTTCTAGTTTGGCCTGTCTCCTCCATGCAGCTTAGTTCTGTCAGTCTCTGCTGCTCTTGACAGCTGGAGGGTTGTGGAAATGCAGCTCATCTCTCGCTGCCTTTACTAGTCCTGCTCTGCCAACAGGCTGGCATAAGTATGAGTGTGACACACACGAATGTTGGTCATATGTCGTAAGGTGGCAAAGTCCTGGAGTACAGTCTGCTCTGTTCTTTCCAGCAAGGATGCAAAAAATAATCATGCATGTTTGCTGGAAGCAAAAGACATGCTGAAACTCCAGCTGTCATGTTCCTTCAGCGTTTGTAAGCAATTGTGCACCAAGAAAAACAGCTTACCATGGGTTATAGAGAAGAGGGAGCTTTAGTTTCCATTGCTGTCTCCTGATTCCTGCCAATAAAACCTGCAAAGACTGCTTCCAGCTCTTGCTAGCTCACCAAGAGGCATAGTCCAAGCTCTTCCATCACAGTTTTTCCACAGACCCTGTTGTTGCAGAATCGGATGTTAACAGCTGGGCAGTATTGAGCAGACTTGCAAATTGTGGAGGACGATGTCCCCTGGATGCCAAGGCCTCTGCAAGGTCCTGAGCACTGTGCAAGTGTGGGGTGAGACACAGGGAGAGATGTTGCTCCGTGTAATCATGAACTTAGAACCCAGCCTGTCAAATGCTAAGTGCTCCTGATCTCTCCCCATCCTTGCTTCAACCCATGAGCCTTTTGTAACATTTTTTCTCCCTTGTCTAGCTGAGGAGACGAGTGATAGACAAGCTTGAGTGGGCAACTGATGTCCAGCCAGCATCAACCCACCAGAATTCCACATCTGTAATGGGTCAAAAATCAAGGCTGAAGCCAAATTTTTAGTGACATTTCCACTCTGGATCCAAGTTTTCTTTCAGTGCCATATGTTTATCTAACCTGAGTATGTTGGTGGATAGACTCACACAGGCTGTGCAGTAATATGGTTCTGAGTAGCTATTTTGTATAGTTAATGCTGGTGTCAATAACACTGAACTCTTCTTTTACTCTGCCTAATAATTTATATCAGGGTCTAGGTTCAACTAGCTATGGGGTCAACTCCTCTTTGAGCTCATTCTCCACAGGAGAATGGCACTTGTGGGAAGGGTGATTTCACCTTCAACACAGTTCGAGTCCCACTCACACAGGTAGAAGGAGCAGGGTGAAGCTCTGGTGGTTTTCTGCCTAGGGGAAGGAGGGGAGCTCACTGCAAAGACTGTTGTTTTCTGGGCAGCAGGGCCGAATTTGTTCTGTCAGCAAATCTGCTCTCCTAACTCATGAGACCTTCCAGCTATGCAAAGGAGGCAAGATGAGCCATTAGCTCTTGCAACAGTTCCAAAAAAAGAGCGAAAGTCCTGTGCTGCTTGTTCACGGCCTTCCTGGTGTTTGCACAGGGGAAGTCTGATGCCATTCCTCTGCCATATTGTTTCCCATGAGTATCTGCCAAAGAATGCCTGATGCAAAAAATAAACCATGGCAAATGCCGTCTGTTTCCATTCCTGTATGGGGAATGACTGGCTTATGTAAGGCACAGCGTGAAACCACTGCAGAGATCACATATAAATATTGCTCTATTGTGGAATGTACTGGGAGCATAGTTGACATTTTTGTGGCTGATGAAAAATCAAAGCTCATTATCACTCCTGTGGTTTACTCTGTGTGTGTGTGTTTGTGTGTGGGTCTGTCTATTTCTGTATATTAAAGGCTCTGGGTCAAATCCTGATGTTCTGAGTCTATTTTTACTTGGTTGCTACTCAGGCAAAACTTTCATTGACAGTAATTGGAAAGCTGCCTAAGTAAAGGGCACTGAGGGAATAGAGAAGCTGGCTGTAACTCAGCTTAATTTTTATTTCTGAAGTTCCCTTTCTTGAGATTTTTCATTGTATTTTATATATTTGCAAGTTTAAAACTGGTGCAAATTTGCACTGCGCCACTGGAGCTGAACATTTTTTGTGCGTTTAGGATCTTTTTCTGCTCTGCATTTGGGATAGGTGTCCTGTGGGGGGGGGCTCTGCACTTTGTAGGACTTTCCCCATGGAAGGGGTGGGGGTCTGTGGGTGAAGCCAGCCAGATGGCAGTGGAGCTGTGCTGACTTGCACTGGCTGTAGTTCTGGCATGCAAGATATTTCTCCTTTTTATTTTTATTTTTTTTTTCTCCTTCATTGCTGGAAGCATTTTGAGTTTGATCACAGGAATTCAAACGAGTTTCCTCCAATCTCAAAGCTCTCCCTGCTTTTTTCCTTATGACCTGCTGCTTCCAAGCTTGTTCTCTCTGAACCACTGCCACTGCGTCGCACCAAGGCAGCAGTTGTCATTTGCCATGGAAGGCCCCACATGAAAGACACCTGAGGAACAACTGGCTTTGGAGTGAAGTGCATATCCAGCAGATGAAACAGTCCTTGGTGTGTTGAAAATGTCTGCCAGGTAGGAACTCTGGACCGGGCAAGGTCAGAAGGAAGATATATTTCCTTTTATGATTAGTTTTTGTGTTTTGTTTTAATTTTAGACTCACTAAAATCATGCACTTTCTTCTCGGGAATAATTGGAGTTGAGGAAAAAGACACAAGTTCATCCTGTACAGGTGATGCTGCAAAAAAGGGTGACAGAGAGATGTCATGAAAGGAAATGGAGGAGTGGATGTGAAACAAGAGTGGAGAGAGAGATTGTATCTGATACAGGCTTGGGTAAGTCTGACAGGAAAGATGTAAACCAGCCCCTGAAGTGAGCAGCAGAGCCTGTGGGACGTGAAAATCATGTCAACAAGAAGAAACTTGTGTGAGTGCACAGGGGCTTTCTGTTTCTTTCAGTGGCACTAATGAAAGTTGTCAAGTTGCAGCTACTTACTGGACACAGTCAAAAGCTTTTTTCTCTTCTTTTTCTTCACAGCCTGGGCTCTACTTTCCTGGTGTTACCACTAAAACTAGTTTGAAGTTTGGGAACCTAGGACCAATCTATTCAATTCCTTTCTTACTTCCCTATGATCCAGCCTGTGTTTTAACTAATGGGGTCATTTTCTAGCTAGTCTTGTGGAGTGTGGGTGAGTCCGTGCTTTGGGCCTTAATGCTGATCATGCAAAAGGAGCCATGTTCTGATTAATGCTGTGTTCCTATGAGGAAAGCAGTGGTGGGAGAGTTGCCAAGGGCCTACTGTTGTCTTTGCAGAGAATTGATTCCCAAATTGAACTGTGACACTTTGTGGAACACACAGTCCTATCTGCTGGTGCCAGGTCTCTGAATTTCTCCAGAAAAGGGGTATATCCATATTATCCTCCTCCATAAGAGGAGGTGGTGAACAGGTTAGGAAGTAAACAGGTTGGTTGCTGCCAGTGAAGCTCTTTGGGGGTAACAGAAGGATGACCACTATACTGAGAGATGCTCCTGGTGAACATTAATCAGCACTAACTTAATGTTCCACTAACTTAATTTTCAGTAGATTTAATACACTCTAAATGAGTTGTATATAGTGCTCATTATCTGGCCAGACAGTTTACCCCAAGAAATATGTTAGGTTGACTGCTGTGAATTTTTATGTTAATCAAGTTTAATATGAGCTTAAACTGCACACCCTGTTTAAACCTCATCTTACATTGATGGTGTGAGTAGAACAAAGAATTTTCTTTTTGTCAGTCAGCTGTAAGGTCAGACTTCATGTCTCTTAACCTCTGATATGACAGCCTATCCCAACTATTGGCCCAGACAGCGGATTCAATTGTAAAAAGATAAATTAGGCTTCAAATGCACCCCATAACTTCTGAGGAAAGCATGCAGCCTTTCTTGGGATATCTGCAGAAGCAGTAACATGCAGAAATCTTGTGTACTACAAACCTTTTTTGTGAGGTTGCTGACTGACTATTTAGGACTGAGTAATTTGGATGGTTTTGTATAAGAAGCCTCGTGTTTCTCAGTTTCATTCATTATAGCACTTAATATGTGAACATTTGAAAATGTCTGAGACCTCCAGATGGCTCCCAGGGTTTAACTAACTCCCCAGACAGCTGGTTTTTCTGGTGTGGGGATGGTCAGCACTGGTTTATATGTAGCTGAGAAGCTCTAAGGGCTTTCTCTGGTACAGGTTTCTACTCCCTAGCTCAGGGAGGGAAAGATGGGCACTTAGTGCAGCAAAGCTAAAGCGTTTCACATGGGATGATGCACACAAGGTCTCTGTAATCCTTGCCCCCCTCCTTTATCCCTCTGGGACATATCTGTGCAGGTGGGAACAGACAGAGCCAATCTCTGTTTCCTGATCTCCAAGCTGGCCAGACAGAAGCTGGTCCAGGTGCTGTGTAGATGCATTAGCAGTGGCACACCTAACCCCTTTGCAAGGCAGAGAACCACTGGAGGAGAAAGGTTGTCCAGGAGTCTGGGCATCCCAGGAATATGCCCATAGCTACCTCTGCTGTGTTTTTACTTCAGAGTCCTGAAGAATTTGGTGTGTGAAAGCACCAGCAAGTAAGAAGGCATCCAAAGTTAGTTTCTTTGCTTCCTTTAAAGTTCTGGCTCATTATGACCTGTCTTACAGTAGTGTTGTGAAGCTTCATTTCTCGTTATTTGCTGACTGGGACAAGATTCTAAAAGGAAGGTGTTAGGAACTCCTGTATGTGACTCCATCTTCAAATCCACATTTTTATGTCCTTGAGGAAATGTCAGGGAAGATGTGCTTTGCACTGGGGAGCAATGATCACATTCATCACCCCCAAGGAATTACTTTGCCTTCTTAAATTACCCTGGTGAAAAGGTTTCCTGAGAGAACTCCAGGGAGAATCTCACTGCCTGGTGGTAGAGTGAAAAACTGTATGTATGCTGATGTCCATGATATATTTACACATTCAGGTGTGAGGAGCCCTGTAGAGCACCAATATGCAGTATTCAGTGAGGCTGAGTGCCTGTGAGCTCCCTTTCCTTGTGATTTGTCAACAGAACTCAAAACTGCATCCACAGGGAGTTAATTGTGATATATTTGATATGCCTTATTATAAATCACAGCTGCAGGCCTCAATATGTACAGCAGGCTTCCTCCAAGTCTATCATTTAGACTGATCAACCCAAAATTGCTGCAAGGTCAAAGCTATTCAGGAAGCTACATTAACTACAAACTGATACTTGAGCTGAATAAATTCACTTCATCTAGTACTGGAAAAAAAAAAAAAAAATCACCAGTTGTCTTTGGATAATGAGGCATACTTGATAACAGGCTTGTGACTGCCTCTCCACTATTTCATGGTCTTCTTGCCTTGAGTTTCTGCTCCTTCCATTCTGCAAGAGAAGGTTGGCCCCTTGATTTGTTTTGGGAGGACTTAGTGACATAATGGATACCAGATCACAGGACTGAATGAACTGATTCATAGTTTATTAGATGTTAAGGCCAGAAGGGACCATTATGATGAAATTCTCTGACCTGAAGCAAGTCCTCTATTTGTATGGGAGCTATGAGGTTATCTTTCAGAGGAAGGGTCTTAATTTCACAGGATCATGACCTTTAACATCATCATGTCAAACTGATTAAAATTATCACAAGTGATGGGAAGCCATGAAGCCATGACATCCCTCTGCTCCCAGCAAAAGTGCTTGGGGCTCAACTCTAACATGATCATTTTACACTGTACAACCCTTCAGGAGGAGCAGTTCAAAGCAGAAAACAACAGCAGTGTTTCAAAGAGGTCACTATGAATTTTCTATAGCTCAAGAAATTAATGGAAACTGCCCATCGGAAGGAAAGGAGATTAATTCAGCTAGATTTTACCAAGATTCAGGAGGCTATTTCAAGTCATCTGAACCAGGCTCTGATATAAGTAGAATAGCCTCCTTCTGGTCTTGAACTACAGACAGTGCAAGGGGCACTTTGGCATTGCTCCAGTCTAGTCCAGAGTCTACTAGGTGATCCACAGGGGTGCACTGAAGAGTAAATGCAAAACATGGCTGTCTGCACTGGGCAGAACAAGGTCTGAGGGTGTTTTGCCCTGGACTGAGCTTGATCCTTTTGCAAATACACTTGTGACATGTTTAAAAGCAAAGGGAGGACTGGACATCAAATGCTTTAGAGCCTGACCCTGCCAGAGGATCCGTTCCTGCAAAATACTGGATGTCCTCAAGTCACTGAGGAGTGTGAAAGTGAAAGCTCTCCAGCACATAGCAGGATCAGCTCCTTAATAAATAATGGTGTGCATTGAGCAAACTTCTCCTGTCTGAGACAAAAAGGAAAGAAGCATCTTCTCTAGGTATCTTGTATACTCAAAGACAATCATTCTGTATTTTTCTGTGCACCTAGTTTGATCCTCTGGACTCGAAGCTTCAGACAAGAACCAGAGCAATATCTCCCACCGCGCCTCTGTTCACAGCCTGGTTGCTTTGCAAATAACTTCTTCCTCTCACAGGCTGCTCGGAAGCATGACTTTGCTGATGGCTCATTTACTGGGAGTGTGCCTGACCTTTAGAGAGTTCATGTTCAATTACCCCTCTGTGCCACTTTCTGGTCACCAAGCAAGTATCTCAAAACAGCCAAGAAGGCAGTGCAGCTGCTGAGGGTGTTTCCAGTGAAATCGCTTAGCAGGAGAGAAAAAGGAGACATGGGAGTTGCTCAAAAAGTCACATGCAAAGTAAGAAAGCATCTCTTCAGGAGTAGCCATTCACACCTTCCCTCCAGCTTGCCTCTAGGTCATAACAACACCCTTTTTAAAAAAGTTTTTATTACCACCACTATTGTGTTTTGGGGATCTAGCAATAATGGAGTCTTTAGGGCAAAAGAAATATAAATATACCTATCAACCCCATTGACCAACTTCATATGTAGCTTGCAAAGATATTGTATGAATAATTGATAGCATGGTTCATATTGTGCTAGCTGCTGACTGAACCACCCACCCAACCCTTTGAAGATGAAGTGCTGAATATTTATTGCCATCATCAAAATTCTGGCTTTCAGTTCCATGGAGAAGGGCCAGCATTGAAACTCCAGCTCCAGCCACCCCAAACATGGGTGTTGTTTGGAAGCTGATCCACAATCGGGTTCCAAGTTTAGCAAATCTTTATCATGGAATGAATAAAACCCCAGGTGTGACCATCTTGGGGTCAATCTCTGGCCTCACTGGAATTAGTGGGACTTTTGCCAGTGGCTGGAGTTGGAGCCAGGAGTGCAGCCTTGTGAGGTTCAAGATAGGATTGTATTTACAACTTGATCTTACCTCCTTACTTGAACGTGGGCAGGAGAAAGTGTTCCTGAATTTGTGCCCTGTCCTAAGTAGAAGCAGCTAATTAAAAATATTGTATTCAGTGTCTTGTCCAGAGGCAATGGGAAAAACTTTAATGATCCCCTGCTCCATCTTACACCCCTCTGCTGTACGTATCCCCTTTATTGGATGTTCTCACTTCAAGTGGTTTAGCATGTTAGCCCAGCATTTTTGGAAACTTGTAATGAATTTATCCCTGTAGCCAGAAAGGTCCCTCAGACAGCAGACTCACTCTTTCAGGACACGTATGAGATGAAGATGGGAGTCTTTTATGGGTCTGTCTTACTTCTAGGACCTCAGCCACAACCAGTCTCTTCTCTTGCTGGCTGTACTCAGCTTTATCTGGCAGCACTGCCCTGCCTAGGGACAAGTCAGGTTTCTCTGTCTGAAGAAGAGTCGTGTATTGAGGTGACGCTTTTCTTCCTCAGGTGGATTCACAGAGCCAGGAGGTGGAAGGATAAAAGGGCTGCTGCTTGCAGTCAACCCTGTTCCTTTTGCACCTGGCCAAACGCAGTGTGTCTCAGCCACACACAATGACAAAACACCCCGCCCGAACACACCCTCAGCTCCTGCGGGCTTGGGAACACGAGGTGCTGAGAGGCAGCCCTGCCCAGGGCCGCGCTGTGCCCTGCTGCTGGGAACCACCTCCCCCTGCAGCCTGGTGACACTGTCCCTGCAGCTCTGGCTTCTGACAGCCAGCTTGCTCTCTGCAGCACTGAACCACATTCATCCACCTCTTTCCAACTTTGTAATACAATTTCAAGTATTTTGAACTTCTGATTATTTCTGAGCTTGAGAATGAGTTTCTGTGGGCTTAGATGAAGGAGAAGTAATCAACAGAAAAGTGTTTTAAGAAAGTGTGCTACTTCTGGAGAGGATGGATTGCCAGTAGGTGGAGATGGGCAGTGAATTTTTTCCTGCCTGGAACAGGGCAGGATGTTGGACAGATACTGGCAAGGAAAGAACTAGGAAAAAAGGAAGAGTAAGTGATCTATATTTTACTCTGGCAAACTCTACCAAGCTATATCAGCATATCTCATTGTGTGCTTTAGTTTTTCCTTGCTCTGAAAGGGTCTTTGTTTTTAACATTGTTAGCATGGGGAAGTGAATGCTTAACACTCAGATTTCAGTGTCTTCTTGCACAGCATTCATTGGCACATGCACTAGAGCCAGTGAGCAGAGGCACTTACAGTGTGAACTTTCAGGATTAAGGTTTTAATGCAGGCAAATGCTGGACAGATTCCTTTGAGCAGCTCTCCCAGTGTTGCTCTGAAATGCAAACCTCCCTGCATAGCTGCAGTGCTAAGCAGTTATGCCAAAATAGTTATTAACCAGATGAGAAGAAACCCAACTGATTGCACAGGCTCTGCTGAACCCAGAAGACACTTGGCTACTGTGGTCACTCTAGTCCACAGCAAAAGCCTTCCTCACGTATGAACAGAGAGGTGGGCAGTAATGGCAGGCTTCATTTAGTGCTGAAGATTTTTTTCTGAGTTTCATTTTGTCACATCACTGCCCTTTAGAATTCCATGTTTAAGGCAGATGCCTTCCATAATAAGCAGAGAAAGAGAAGCAGTTTAACTGGGTCCCATCTGAAGAGAAGATGGATTGGATGAACTGCCCTCTGACTCTATTACTTGCCCAGCGTATAACGTGTTTGATCCAGCCTGTTTTGATTTTGACATCTGCAGTGAGGGGCTTTAGACATTAATCTAGTTACACTGGGTTAGTAGTGATCACAGCTTACATTTTTCCTCTTGTCTGTGCAAGGCAGAGATTTATGTAGCTCAGCTGATGTGCTGAGTAAACCAGAGCAACTCAACTGAGTGTCCAAGAAGGAGAAATGTAGTTATCTGCAATTTATAATATAACCAAGGATATATCTCCAACTGCTGATAGTTTGTTACTTTCAGGAGGTAATTAGCTAACATTTATCACAGCTAGTTAGCAAATTGTGAAGCAGGAGAGGAAGAACTCTGAAAACAGTCTCATCCATCCTCTGCTGTAGCCACCTGTGTGTAGATGTTCATGCCTTTAAATACCTCCATTATTGGAGGCATGATGGCTTAATGCTTCATCATCTCTGTAGTCTGAAGTGCAATTTCCCATGTCTTTATGGATGCTTGTTAGCATTTCAACATAGATAATTAAACTAGTGCATTAATGGACAACAAAATAGACCAAAAAATCCCAAGGGATCTTTAAGCAGGGAAGAGAGGAGAAGTACATTTACAGATATGCCTAGATTTCAGCAGTGACAAGGTAGTAACTCTCTGCAGTATTGAAGAGAAGTTTTATGAGATGTTGTGTAGAAGAAAGGTTGAAACATTTAGTTGTTGTTTGTTGGTTGGTTTGTTTGTTTGTTTTAAGTTAGTTTGCTTAAGAAAACTTTAAAGGGCCCTCCCAGCTCAAGATAATGAAAACTATTTGATGATACAGTGATTAAAAAATTAGAAGAACTTCAGCAATATGCTTTTTGCACCTGTTTTTTGCATAAGGCTCTTTCTGGTCTTTTTTTTTTTTTTTTTTTTGGCTTGTAACCTCGTATTTGTTTAGTTAGAGTGATAGTCCCCTGCTGTTATAAATGGAAAGGAGGTTGTTTTAATGCTCATTCACAGCCAGAGTTTTCTGGGAGGGCGCAAATTCTCCAAAAGCTCATTAAATTATTACCTTCATCCCCGACTGCACACTGCAAAACATTTACCCCTGGTCTTAATGTCACCATCCGTTCAGGATTAGTATTACAGAGCAGATCACAAGATGTGATGTGCTACTAACACTGCTGCCACGGGCTGCAAACAAACCGTCACAAATATGGAAAGCTCCAGGCCCACATTCCTATTATGGTTCTCATTACTCCGAACTTCTTTGCTGCCAGTTCAGAGTTTCCAGGCAGGGCAGGGTCCATTCACCAGACTGTCTCTCTTGTGGCACAGGGCAGTATTAGACACATGGTGCTCAGCAGATTGGTTTTTGTTATTAGCCAAGTTCTCAAGAGGAACCTCTTTGTCCATCATTTCAAGCACTCTGTTTTTTTGCTTAGCACACAGATACATAAATAGATCTTGCCTTAAGATATCAAAGCTGGTTTGGGTTCTATTTGTGGCAGAAGCTAGCTACTAATGGAATAAAAATCCATAAATGCAATCTCTCAAGTGGCTGCAGCTTTTTTCACTCAAATCTTTAAGAAAGCTTTACCACAGAGCATGCCCAGTTGTTAATTGCAATTATTCTTGTAGCATAGAAGAGAATACTGAGATGAGGGAGACTTAAATGCTGCTAAAACTAGCAGCACATGTAAACATGCTTTACTTTGCCACCTCTAAGCTTTCTTTTTCAACAGCTGGACTGTGCTGCCTCTGAAGTGTGCAGTAGTCCTTCAGGGTCACATCAAAGCTTTTTGGTGAACAGTTTAAAGAGCTATTTAGCATATATCATGTGCTATGACTGCTCATTGTTTCTGAATCAGAAGGGCTTTGAATCTAATATGAACCACTCACTGCTGATAGAGGGAAGCAACAGTTCTGTTTATGGCCATAGTTACAGAGAGGTTTGGCTAATACTCCATACAGATTCCTGAAAAGCCAAGGCATGTGATGGCTGCTGTCAGCATGTCAGCATGAGACTGAGGGGCAGCACGTGGGCTGTGTACCCATGGGCAGGCTCTTGACCCACACTTGCAAAACTGCCACATGCACTGCTTGCATTCGGGAACCAAGCACTTCCATGCATGAAGTAGGTGGTGGCACACAAGCAGGAACTTCTGTCTTTTCCCCCATGTCCAGGCTGCACATGAAAAAAAACAGAATTTCCTAGAATTATATTTGTCTCTGGTGTTGTAACGTTCTATATACTTGCACGTAATCGGATTTCTGAGCTAGCTTGATGGATTATCTGGGCTCACCATGTCAGGATGAGATCTCCTTGCATAGCGTTGTATTCGAACACTCCAAGTTAGGAGTCTGAGCCTGGAAAGATGTTCCTCATTATTAGGGAGAAGGGACTGGACAAGAAAAGATCAGGGAATAGTGAAAGTGGTACAATCTAGTGGTAACGAGGGGTTACAGAGTTTAAACAAGGCAAATATTTACTTCTGCTTGGAGTCTCCTGCTGACATGTCTGTAGCTTTACGTAAGTTAGATAGAACTCCTTGTGTCTCAGTTGCCTTAAATGTACCACAAGGGGAATGCAACCCAAGTTGTAAAGGGAGATCTGTGTATATTTTTTAGCCAAGTATCCCCAAAGTCTTTCACAAATAGAAAGTCAAGTTCAAAACAAGCTCAGCTGGTCTGAGTAGAAGGAAATACACAGAAATAGTGTCCCCTGCTCCTGGAATGTACCAGTGTCTGGGACTGAATGTTACAGCAGCACTTTTTCACACCCTGGCACAGCAGTTTGCAACAAGGTAGAGAGATCGGGCACTGCATATGTACTAAGAAGCAGTAGAAATACAGGTTTGAAGAATATAATTTACCTAGGCTGGAGCTGGGATATTATCTGCATAACAAACTTGAGCCTTTCAGTCTGCACTCATGTTTGACAACCCTCCTCTTACAGTGTTTTTTTGTATTTGTGCTTGGTGGTAGAATGATTCCAGAGATGCTGCATTGCATTGGCAGGGCAGCTCCAGAAGCAGCTGTGAATTGTCCACATATGGGCATTGCAGCTACTGCATGGCCTGGCTGGATGCACCTAGTGACTTTCCAGCCATGGGAAATAGACAAAACTACTCTGAAACATGCATTCCCCAAAAGCTCTGATGCAGTTTCTAACCTTGCTGGTTAGATAGGAAGATGCTCTTGAATTTGGCCTTAAGAGGCAGAAATGGTTTTGTTATAGCACCGTAGAACAGGGGTTCATGTGGTACCCGTAGCTGTAGAACACAGCATCAAAATTGCATTCAAGTAATAATTTTCTTTTCAAAATTGAAGAAAGACTCAGAAAAACCTTGGAAGTTCTTGTCTTCCTTTATTCCAGACTGTACAATTCTAAATCTGGGTCTTCTGAGAAGTTGAGAATAAATTAGCTCTTCTCTAAACAGTGAACAATTGTGCTATCAGACCATAAACCTATGGAGGATTAGACCTAGAAATATGATGTTGTAGCTCATCCTCAGAAAAGAACCTAAAAAGTCCCCAGGCCCAGTACTGCCTGGGTTGACATGCTGGGAGCCCTTTTATTAAATATAGAAACCAGTTTTCCATCTCACAAGCCAGTTATAAAGAAGTACTTTTTCTTTTTTTATTTTTTTTTCAGGAGGCACCAGCATGGCCCCAAATGAACCTGCTCAGCCTCTATTGCAGAGCTGTAACAAACAGCTGCAAACCTACTTAACCTATGAAAAGGCTGAAAGCTGCAGGACAGAGACACACATTTTTCCCCTCATTCCTATCTTCCTGTAGGTGAGATGCTCTGAGTAGGGCTCCAGAGGCTCTGCCCAGGACTCTAGTGTTTGTCCCCTTCTGTCTGTGAAGAAAATTACACTGGTGAGAAAAAGAAAATAGAGGGAACTTCACACATTGCTCGTGTGTGAGAGAAAGGCCATGGCTGAAATAGAACAGAAAATGCTGAAAAAAAGTTGTTACTGGTGGCTTTCCGTGCAGAGAGTTTGTCAGATTTGGATTTGCACAAATAAATGATACTGTGAGCAAGAGTTTTCAGGTGTGCAGATCTACAGCAGGCTGTGCAACCTGAGGAAGGAACATGTGGGTGCATGGTATCTGATAGGGAGAAATAAAATCTTGTTATTTGCACTGTCCTGCAGTTTGAAGGTGCCTGAGTCTGGGCCTTTCTGGGCCAAATAACAGCAGAATCAGAACATTTATGTAACATTTATCTTCTTTTCAGAGCTCCACTTAACAAATAATCTGCTTGAGGAAGCCTGTAAATTGCTTGAGGACCCTAGGATAGAAGGCATTACAGAAGGAGAAAATATGTCTCTGTTATTCTCGTGCTACTGATATGTCTGCCCTGCTGTACCACCCACAAACAGGTTCTGCTCTTCAAAGGTAATCTGCAACAGTTCTGTGTGTCTGTCCTACAGCAAAGGTAATGTATTGCTTCCCTGGGTGACCACAGATTGGCTGAGTAAAGAGCAGAATATTTGAGGATGTTGTCAGAGATGTATTGATGTGTGCCCTGGTCTTGTTCAGACATGGAGCAGAGAGGAGAAAGGCCACATGCATGAGGGTGGAAACTGGACAGTGGCTTGTGGCAACAGCAATAGGGGCATAGGCAAACAACAAAATCCTCCTTGCTCTGTTTCCCTCATTGCAGTGCTTTTGCAGGACACTAACAAGGACAGTGTACCTCCTAGCACAGGTGTGTACTGGGGACAAGTGACTCTCACACCAGCTACAGCAGGAGACCTCCTCTGGTTAGGGAAGCTATGGCTACATTCCTCTCCAAGAAGGCTTCTGCTTGAGATTTTTCTTGGATCATCTCTGTCTCAAACATACAAAGCGTGCTACTAAGTCAGTCTCAAAAATCCATGTGGTTGGGTAGAGCTTGATGCCTCTCATGGTTTCCAAAAGGTCTAAATGCTGTCTTATGGGACTTTTGCACTGGGATGTTTGGAGATTAAAATGCAGTTTGCACATGCACTTGGTAAGTAGTGAGACAAGGTACACAAACTGCACCACCCTTCTTAGAAAATGGCTTTGAAAAGATGCTCCTAAAAGTCTATGACTTGTAACTACCCGTGTTAAAAGCCTCTTTTTAGTAATAAATGTGTCTGTGCTCAGTCTTCATAGTCCTCTAAAAGCCCTGTATTTTCTGATAAGACTTACAGAGTTGGGCTGAGCTTGAGGCCATTTTTTATGGTGATCTCTGGGACACCTGTCAAGCAGGAGCTGGACTGAGACCAACAACTCATTCCAGATGCCACCAGGCAATCCTTAGCTTCTGTTTACTGCTCTTGATACAACTATAATTGGTAACTTGGGAGTGAAGTCATTTCTTCTTCCCTTGACTAATTTTCTCTGCTGGTGAGACCTGGCCAAATCCCTTTAACTGTATACCTTGCTTTGCTAAACAACATTGCTTGGACTTCCCAGATCCCTTCTCCAGAAAGATTCAGCTTTTCTGGAAAGAGTTCAGACAAGAATGTTTGCTGCTATTTGCAGCAGCAAACAGCTTAGAAATCAAATGCAAAGATTGGTGATACAGATCAGCAAAAGGCAAAAAAGAAACAGTTGCCTGAGGAAATATCTTAACAAATCAGAAAGGCATTTCAAAATGATCATTTGTAAGTCACTTACTAAAATCACTGTAGCACAGCTGTGCCCTAAGGAATTTCGATCTAGATTTAATTCCTCTTAAGTAAGAGGCATTTATCTGTGGGAAAGGATGCTGAATGAGAGCTTTGTTCCTCTTTCTTGGGGGCAATGATATGGCTCAAATATATTCCACGGTGCCCAACATTCTGCAAAACAGAGAGGTTTTGAAAGGTGGTTTATTTTAACAGCTACAAAAAACATGCAGTAAAAGGATCACTGCCTTACTTTAAGAAACCATTCCCAGGCAGAACTGCTGCTCCCATTACCTACTTTTGCAGCTGCTCCATCCCAGCAGAAAGATTTCCTACTGCCATCTCCATCACACTCACAGTACCTAAAAAAACAGAGGTGAGAGTTACCAGTGGTAAAGCTGCCTCCTGTACCAAGACACTTCAGATGTAACATATTCTTGGATGATTCTATAAGTTATCTTGAAGTAGCCACTACAAACTGGAAACCAGAGACAGGCTGAGTAGTGGCAGTTTTTAACCTCTCGTTCTGATGTGCATTACTGGGAACAGATTTTAGTGCTTAGTAGAAATACAGCCATTTTCTTTCTTAGCAAAGGTGCAGTTATGCTAAATTTAGCACAGTGAGATGACTAAGAATAAACATTCATTGTGATATCTTAGTGAATTTTCAGGGGTTATGAGGGTGACTCTCTTTTTAATAATAAAAATGATATTAGCTGAACAGAGCATGTTTGGTGTTGCTACTAGTAAATTGCTTCTTGGCAGCTAGGAAAACTGATTTTTTTTTTGTTTTGTTTCTTCTGCTTATTCGGTAGCTTTAGCTGTTGGTAATGGTGATAAATGGACTCTGCAGGGGCAGCAGAGAACAGGGATGTTCCAGGAGAATGGGAAAAAGGCTGTGCTGTGTGTCACCACTGAAGACAGCTGATAGTGTTATTAGTCAAACTAACGGGAGAGCTTAGAGGTGACTCATGGATGAAAATAACTGGGTAATTAGGAGCAGTGAACATTTATTTAAGAAAAACAGGTTCTTTCAAATTAACCAAGTATCCACTTAGGTTGACAGGTTACAGGCAGTAATCTGTTGACTGGTTGACAGTGACACTTCAATAACACACTGTCTCCTGTTGTACATGCATCCACCCAGCATTTTAGTTATAAAACCCCAGGAGCCAATGTGCAAATCTGTAGAGGTCTAGAATGTCCTAAAACAATCACTGGATTGACAAACAGTCTTCTGTTGTGCAAATAGGTTCAGTTCTCTCCGAATTCAGCACTAGTGCCCAACATTGGGTCCCATTCAGTAGCACACTGTTTGGAAAGATACTAGTTAATTGAACTAAGTTTTGAGGAGAGCCACATGAGTGAGTGGAAACTGATCTGCTTCCTTAAAGGTGAGAGACTTGAGAACCATAGAAAGGGAAAAGGAATTTGGAAATGAGCTTATGTACTCATAAAAATGTAATTGTGTTCAGGGACTGGAAGCTGAAACTGGCCAAGTTCAGCCTCCTAAAGAAGTGCATATTGGGTGGAGAGGTCTTAACACTTGTGGCTGGTTCTCCACCTCTAGCTGTTTTTTTGTAGGTCAGGTACTTTTCTAACAGAAATGCTGCAGTTCAACCAGGAGTTAAACTAAAAATGTGCTATGTCCTTTGAGTCACATGGGACAGTGGTCCTTTCTGGCCTTGCAAGGTACCAACCACAGATGGGCTGAAACCAGAAGGTTCCAGTCTGGGATCTGAGCCTTGTGCTCAGGCTGGTGAGGTTTGGGGCTTGGGTTAAATATAAAACAAAATGAATGCATTATAATGTGTTTGTTCTTCTTATTTTGCCTCAGGACACTAACTACAGGAAAACCACGAAGTGTTTGGCTTCTTCCCGTGCTCAGACAGTGGCCCACGTCTCAGAGAAGAGATGGCAAATGAAAAATTTCCTGTTTTGAAGCATTCCCTGTTGGGATACCAGGTGCATCTTTTCCACATTCATCAAGAGCTACGCCACTAAACCAGGGACTAGCAGTGCAGGGCTTGGTGAGGAAGGACAGATTCCCTAATGTTTGTCCGTGTCTCCTTTACTGTATTTCTCATGAAACCTGAGGAAGCCCAGCAGTGTAAACATGCCCAGAGGTGCTAAACATGCTCTTGGTCTCATTTGCCATCCTGCTCTCGGAGTGCTGTGGATCATTCCCATTCTGTGTTATCAGTTTGTGCGGGAAGGGGGGCTGTTTGTAAGAGTAATAGCCACGTATACACAGGGCTTGGATGTGCGTCCTTGGAATGAGGCAGCTGGATCCTATCCCTGGCTCAGACTGGCATTTTCTGTTGTGTGGAGGAATTGGCACCATGAAATGTCAGGTCTCAAAATGGAAATGGCCCAGCATTGTTTAGGACTGATTCCAGGAAATGGCCCTTGGATAGAAGCACTCTCTCTTGCTGCCCCTTCTCCACAACCGCCTGAGGAGGAGTATCTAAAATAGGTCATTGTTATGCACGGAGAGAACCCTGTTCCCTAAGCTCCCTTGGTTTCCAAGTAAACGAGCTTTGGAGGTAAGTTAGCTAAAGAGGCTGATTCATTAGCAGCAAGGGAAATCTGAGCTTTGGAGAGGTGCCCAGCTGCCCAAAGGGATTTACGTAGTGACATGCTCCTCAAATCCTAACAGAACAAGCTGAGTGATACACACACAGGCTTGAACTGTATCGCAATCACATGTTTGCTGGGCTCATTTCTTATCTCATGGGTTTCTCTGGAGAGTATCAGTTACTTCAGTCCCTCATAGGGTTTTAAATTTGTAAGGGAAGGAGGCACAGTGAGGTATCTTTTAATGTGAGAAAATTCTGTATCTGTCTTCTTTTCCAAATTAGGTCACCTTGTAGGGCAGTTCTGGATGGAGTTTGTCCCTGCTGTTAGAGTGGCTGTAAATAATATAGGTGTTACAACATGCTTGACAGATTTCGTTGCACCATCACTAGTCTATCTGAATATCATATCTCAAATTAATAACGAATTAATTTTATCTGCTGAAAGACCCCAACTGTCACCCTTCTGTCCAGAATGAGATCACTTTGGGCAGTTATTCAGGAAAGGGGCCAACACATTCTTCTGGCTTCATTACCAAGGACAGGCTTGTGCACAAAGATGAGTGGTCCCCTTTGTCAAATCATCTAGAGTGCAGGGCGGAGAATTCCAGCCTTTTGGAGCATCTTCTGCCTCTTTGTTGTTGTGTCAAACGGGAATACTAATTAGTGCCAGTGATGAGATGGGCACTTGTCTACAAGATCAGAAACAGAAACCTGCAAACTGCTCTTGCACAGGACGCTGAGCAGCTGTCAGATTACAAAGATCTCTGGCCCCTCCTGACCTGGGCCAGATTTGAACCATTGACCTAGAAGTTAAAAGCTTGAAATCCCTGCACAAGCTACGGGATAAATAGGACTTGCAGAGCTGCCTGCCCTCATTCCCTATTCAGTTGCTGCCATCTAATGGCAAATGAGGAGTGGAAAGGCCTCATGCAGTATAATTATCTTGTCCTTGGGGGTCTAGTATGTGGGACACGTGTGCAAATAATTTTCATCAAGCCCCTAAGAGTTCTGGGGAAACATGGAGATTTAGGCTGCCCTGCTTCCTCTACAGAGTAGTTTGACAAAGGCATGTTGTGCTGCAAGTCAAGTAAGATGTGTCCTACTACAAAAAAAAACCCAGATCTTGGTTGTTTTGCTTTCACTTTCCTGTGCTGGGTTATTTCTATATAGAAAACCTGAGTGAAAGTCTGTGATTCTAATCTGACTTAACAACTGTCCCAAGGAAAATGGTAACTGAGTGGTGAGTGCCTGTGGCAAGGAGAGGTGACAAGAGAAAGCAGATAGGGAGTGGCACTTTTAATTTCTCTGAGTACCATGGATACACACAAAACATCTGCACTTCAAGGAACCTTGATACAGAAAGAGAAGGACGTGGAAACTAGAAAAAATTAACTATCTGGAAATTGGTCTGAAGGCTAGTAGACAATAAAGCTCATTTTCCTTCAAATAATACATATAGGAAAATGCAAAGGAGAGATGTCTCCTTCTCCCCCTTGCCCAACTCCAGGAAGTTCCTTCTGTGTTTTCTGTTCCCAGAAACCCAGATTTATAAGGCATACAACATGTAAGGTACACATCATCTATCCATTTTGCACTGCCTGTTTCTGTCTACACACAGAAACAAGATTCCCAAATAATACTTTAAAGTCACACTAGTTAGCACTGTCTCATGGAGGAGAAAGGGTAGTGATTACATGTTTCTTTATGCATCCATGCACTGCAGCCATTGGGTGTCCAGGGACACATCCCATGATGGGACTGCAGCCTAATGAGCCATGGAGCAGTTCCCAGCAGCCTTAATACAGTCCCAGTGGTGGCATGGGAGCTTGCATAGCCCAGCAGTCAAACCAAGTCTGTTACCAGAGCTAACTGAAGTCATAAATCAATTCAGAAATATTTCCAGTAGTCCCTAGTTGCCAAAGAAATGGCATTTTGCAACAGGAAATTAGGAAGAAAAAAAAAGTGCATCTCCAGATGGAATACTGGAAAATGTTGTAAAATCCCCCTCTGTTTGGCTGAAAAAAATAGCTGCTGGAAAGAAAGTCCAGGAGTGAAGCAGCATGGATGAGAGGAAGGGAATACTGAACACGTATTTCTACTGGAGGAAGCAGTCTCTGAAAGCACAATGGAGAGAAACAGAAATGACTGTAATGAGTGCTCAAATGCCCTTGTAACTGCTGGCACCACCTGCACATCTGTGAGAGAGCAGAGCAAAGCAGCACACGTGAATTCTAGCTCGGTGGGGAGAGACAACATTTTAGCATGAAGCTGTTTGGTGCTGTGTCAACAAGCAGCTCCCAGACTGCAGTGAGCAGCTGAGCTATCCTATCTAAAGAGTCACAGGAGCTCTGTTTGCAGTCAAGGTCCAGCCACCATTCTCTTACGTCAAAGACAGGATCTATCTAAACACTGCTGCTGCACTTCTGAGAAAGTGTAGTCGTGTGCCCCTGCTGAAAGTCAGCTTTCTCAAATACCTACCCACTGGTGGTACATCAGGGGTTTCAGACTGGTACATGAGGACATGGTGCATGAGCCAGACAATTATGCCTCCTTATGCACACAGAATGAGGTCTGGCAGGGTGCTGGAGGTGCCTGTTGTGGCTGATGGTTGGGCCCAGGTAGGAGAACCCTTGCAGAACGATGACATTCCAGAGCTGGAACCATTGCCAAAATGCCCTTGTCAATCAAGTTCTCTAGGAGACTTTCCACTTGCTCTGGAGATACTTTTCTTTGAGGCTTAGGGGTAAAGTGACAGCAGAATACATTTTACAGGTCTAAAATTGTCTTGGCAAGGTTGCTGTTTGTTAGTCTGTGTCCCTTCCCATCTTATTTCTCACAGGAAGACACCATCTTCTGACCATTCTCAGGGAAGCATCAGTTGCAAAGTGAAGACATAAAATTACACCAAGTGAGCTGAAATTCAAGCCTTGTCCTTACAGCAGTGACGTTCAACAGTTAACATGAACCCTCAACAGCAGCTGCAGGGTTTCGTTACTGTCACTTAGAAAAGCCTTCAGCTCCCTTTGGTGTGCCCTGCTCTGAGCCAGAGCTCACAGGCCCAGAGACACCATCTTATCTGTAGGAGCCCTTTAGCATAGCATGACACCTGAGAGACTTCAGCAGGATATAAGATTGCTTTGGTGCTGAGGTATGATTTAATATCTTCAATTGTTCTGGAAATGTGAGCTGCATAATTCAGGAGACTCGCATGGGTAGAGTTACTTCAGTTGCTTTATGTGCTTCAATATGATGGATGCTGTAATCACGTTTCTAAGGTGCTGGTTCAATATGGGAGGGGGTAAAAAACTAAGTCGATGGGTGTTTGTTTTGCTATGATTGCTCAGCAAGTGTACAACAAGAGTTCTGGCAAATGGCAAAATAAGAAAAAAAATCCCGAAGAGGAAACATCTGTTCTCAGCTCTTTAATTGCAGCCTCCTGTTTGCTCCTCCTGTGCTGAAAGTTGTCACCCGTTCCGATAACATCCGCCCCGGAGTTTTGGGGGCGGAGTGGTGTGGTAGGAGGCTTGCGGATGTCCAGGTGAGCGGCAGGAGGTGTTCCAGCACCCTGCGGATCCCGGGCGCGTCCTTCCAGGGGGGCTGTTTCCCAAGCAGGAGCTGTTCTTGCTGGGCACCCTCCAGCCCTCCCTCTCCCCCGCCCCGGGCCGTCTCCTCTGGCTGCTGGGGAACAGGAAGGGTTTATAACAATCATCAATAAGAACGCTAAAGACAGCGCAGCGGGGGATGCAGCAGCTGCCGGCCTGTGCAGGGCGCCCTGGGCGTGCGCCCCGGTCCCTGCTCTCAGCGCCGCCTCCGCCGCCGTGGGGCCGGGGGCTGGGCTCGAACCCGCGGCCTTGGCGCTGGGCGGGCTCCCAGCTGCGCCGCCGCGCCCCAGATGTGGCGGCCGCCGCTCGCGTTTGCATCGGCCCGGCTGCCCGCGCGGCCCGGCGGGCAGAGCCCCGGGCAGGGCACGGAGCCGGTAAGCGCTGCGGGGGAAGGGGAGGGAAGCGGGGACGGGTTTCCTCCTCCTGCACACGGGGACTTTGTTTGGTCCGTCCTTTCTCCGTATCCACCCCCCTCCCGCGCCGTGACTGGGGCCTCCTAGCTGCTTCCGTTGCTTTCCAGATGTTGAGCAAGGAGAGGATCGATCCTGCCTGGGGCAGTGTAGGGGTTTGGGGTGTTAGCAGCCCATCCTGAACATGAGAGCATCAAAAAACATCTGCCAGCAGTTAACTCGTGTGAGTGCTGCCGGGAGGTGATGGGGAGGGGTGCGGGGCAGGCAGGAGGAAGGACACATCTCGAGCAATGAGATGTGACGGCAGGAAAAAGGGTGACCAGGAACAATTTTGCAGAGTTGTTTTTTCTGATGTGATGCTGTGGGGTCCTGGCAGCCTCCGTGCAGGCGGGTGAGTCACACGGTGCCTGTGTGTCAGCTGAGGCACAAAGGGAAGAAAAAGCATCCAGATTAGAAAGATGACCAAATAATTATCCTCTTATTGAGGACTGGTGGGCGCTGCACTGTGCTAGCTCTGAGTTACACCCTTTGCTGGACTGCAGGATGCTAGGATGTGAACTGCTCCCATTTCATGGCTGGGTCAGATCCTAAAAAGGGCTGGATTATGATGGGCTTTTCAGTTTTCGTGACTCCCAGTGTGAGAGCTGGTGGGTCCAGAATTCACGCTGTGTGCTGCCTCTGTAACCTTCTAGGCCTTCTCAGGGTGGGAGCCAGAGTGCACAGTAAGTGCTCCAACATGAACGTAGGCTTGGGAAGAGAGATGCAGCTTCAGAAAAGGAAATTGATTTGATGCTACATAAAGTTGAAGGTAAACTAAGTACTATTATTTGGGTCAGAAGAGCATCTTGGGTTTTGGGAATAGATGGTGCTTTGCCACCAAGCTAGTGGACTGGACAAAATACCAACAGGTTTTCTGTCTGACTCTTCTGATGCCTGTTATTTTATTTGTTTCTATATTTGTTTTTCAGAAAAACTTTGTGATTCAAGAAAGCCACCATGAAAGGTGAGGAAGTCCGGCAGAGGAAAAAAGAGGGCAGGACAAAGAATGGAGATCGATCCAGGCACAAAGGAAAGAGCAAGGGTAAACACAGAGAGAGACGACTTGGCAGCCAGGAGGCAGAGGATGTCTCTCTGCCTGGACCACAAAAGCTGTTGGCTGAGGAGAAAGTGGACATGGCAAAGTCACCAGAAGAGTCAGCCACTGCAATTTGCCTACAGGTGCTCCTGCCATACCTTCTAGCTGGGCTCGGCATGGTCTTGGCAGGCATGGTTTTGGATTATGTTCAGGTAAGGGAAAGGAACTGATCTGATATACCTGGAATGGGATAGGTGGAGGACTTTTTTTTAGAGGTAGGGGATTTACTCTGGGGATAGCAAAGTAAAGGAGGATTTGAAGCAGTTTCACATGCTAAAATATCCTTCAAAGTCAGCTGTTGTCTACATTTGTGCAGCTCTCAGGAGACAGTGCTGATGTTTTTCTGGCCTTCATTCTCCTCTGGAGAGAAAAGATTACATGGTTCTAAAGAGCACTTGAAGGATACAAGGCATCTATGTAGAAAGGTGCAGCCCTGTGCAGAGAGATTTGAACTTGGTCCTGGGAGGAGAGTGGCTGGGTTGCAGCCCCAAGGGCTGGGGTGGCATGGGGCTTTTCTGCAGTAGATAGAACTGTATCACTCTGGGGTGCTCGCTGTGGAAAGTCCTGCATGCCCTGCTTCATTGCACAAGGAGCCAGCCAGCCCAGCAATGTTAATGCTTCACACCACCAGCCCAGCCTATGCACCACTTCCTTTTGCAAGGCCTTGTAGCTGATGATTAAAATCCTTGAGTCTTCTTCCAATCCTACCTCTGATTCTGTGACAGTCAGGACCCAGCCTTTCCTGTGGTGCAGCAATACAGAGCTGTAAGGAAGTGGTGAGCACCTAATTTTAGACAGTTTAAAGCTGCAATTAATTTCCAGTTTATAAATTGTTGTGCCTTTCTGCTCTAGGTGACTCACTGCTGTGTGCCTTCTTGTTAACCCTTGTTATATGGCTGGCTGGCTATTGGGTCAAACTGCCCTGACCTACCTGATACAGTGACACTGAAACCATGGTGCTTGCATTGACAGCTTTCATAGATCTGGAGCTGTGTTCTGCTAATAGCCCTGGGCTGATCTCCTTAAACTAGGCGAGCCATAAAGGCTTAAGGGTAACACAGTGTCCTTAACTGACCTTAGCAAGTACTCAATACCCAGGAGAATGTCTAATCAGATCAAAAAACACTGAGGCACATCCAGAACCCAGTGGCAAACTCCTTTTTGTCTTCATAGATGTTCTTTTGAGAGTCTTGAGCCTTGAGCAGCCACTTTCACTTATTTTTCAGACTGCTCAGACCTGCCCGTTCCTATGGATCTTTGCTGTAAAGTGCACGTTACCTTCTATTGTGAGATATTAAAATGTGAAGTAGTTTGCAGATGGGTTTGTGATGTTGGAGGAGTGTTTTTCTTTCAATATTCTTCCCTTAGAGTATTTTTTTTTCCTAGAAAGGACTGGGCCACTAATATAAACAGACTGTGAAGCAAACCTCGTAGTACTGGGAAACCACAGAAGTCTGGTTTCTGTTTTATGCAAATGAAGAGCTCAACAAAGAGCTTTCATGTTAATGCTTAGAGCCTGGGAAATGAACCCATGCAACATCTCATAGGAAAAACAGATCTTTGGTAATTCACAGAGTGACTTTTCATGCATGATCCTGGACTGCTTGAGCATGTCTCATTGTAGATTCATTGCTACTAGGAACTGCCCTTCCTTTCTAAGCCAGTCCAGGCCTCTGCCCCTGCTGCTGCTGTTTCTGTGGGGTGACAGGAATGGCTTTGGACCACAGGCACTCTCCATAAGGTTGCTCTCAGTCCTCCCACATAAACTCCTCTCTTTGCTAAAGTGAGGAGGAGAGAAGCAAGGTAGGAAACAGGAGAAATACACAGCCTGATCTGACAGAAAACTAGCAGAGTTAGAAGTTATAGCATTCCAACAACTGGGATGTGTGGTCCTTGAAAAGCATTGTCCTCCCATGGATCTAAGGTACCAGAATAGTGCTGTCTGTTCCTAACACATATTATAAGAGCACTCATTGGCATCCCTGTCCCTTCTTTGCAGGGATGATAAGGTATGTCTGAAACTGTACTCCTTGGCACTTCTTCCTGTTCTTTATTTTTGTGCTGTGCCATTGGGTGGAGGCCCAATATCAGAGCCCACCCAAGAGGCTTGTTCTGCTTTGGCTCCTCCAAAGCATTACTACCTGCTGGCTAGTTTGCAAGCATGGGAATATGGTGCATTTGTGTGCAGAGGAGGGCAGCAGTGTACCTCCCCATGTTTTGCCATGATGAGTAGCATAGCCACGAGATATTTGGTGGGTTTTTTTTCCCCAACTAGTTATAATCTTCATCCTTCTGTTTAGCAGTGCCCTCTTTCCTCTCAAACTTGTCGCTTCCCTTTGTGAACAAATATGTTGTATCTCTTTGCCAGGAAAATATGATGTATCTCTTTGCTGATAAATATGGTGTGGATCTTTATCAGAAGCTCCTTAATTGCATAATAAAATGACCCAGTGTGTACACACAGGTCACCTGAAACAATTATTTTCTCTACCTACTGATTCATCAGTTGAAGACTTTTTATGGTGCTTGCTTAGAAACACAGAGAAGAGTGATAACCTCATAAACACTGCCAGGCTGATGCTTTAGTACAGGATATGCTGCTGGTGTTTTGTTTTTTTTTAATGGCATTTGAGTCACTGAGGCTTATTAATGTTTCCTTTACATTAATGTTTCTCCCTGTCAGCAATACAGTTGGCAGATACAATGACATATGGGACTTGGTATGCACATTATCAGACCTTTGAAAACCTGTGGTAGTTGTCCAGAGATTGTCCTTTATTTCCTTGAAGCCTTTGTGAGTTTCTAACCAGAATTGGGCTTCATGCTGTCACTTCTCAGTTCCTGCCTGGGTTAAAGAGGTTGGGTCATGAGTGATTATTACAGGATTTTTATTAACCTCCTTCTTCCAGCTATTGTGGGGTTTTTTTTCCAGTTAGATTAGCTAAAATGTATTCCCTTGTTAGCTTTCAGCTAACCAGACCGTTGTTCGGTGGAAAAGACACATGTACACACCGAGGCAGCTGGCAGAAGAGGTTTCAGGAGCTGTACCAGAATATCAACCTAGAAAGCAGCCAAGGACAGGGTGTCCCATCTGTAGCCAGGGCTTAATTTCTACCCTACCATGCTTGCACAGAGATCCGTGGTGCCATCTCAGCCCATCAGGCTTTGTCCTTTGCTTTGTGTGAATTCAGACCAAAAGAAACACACCATCCAGATGGCTGAAAACTTCCTCATTTCCCTGTTTATCTTTAAGCTGGGGACCTTGTCACAAGGCTGGAGCAAGGAAAGGAGCCCCAACAGAACACCCCTACTCCCTTTTCCTGTGTGCATGACTTTGATCTGAAGAACAGACTTCAGTCTTCGCTCAGCAGAATACAAATTCTTTGGCTGTATGTGGCCATGATGCAGCTCTGATTCTTGAGCATCTGTCAGCTATTTGACTATGGAGACTCTAGGGTGAGACCCCCTCTGTCAAAGACAGTATCTTTCTGGGAATGTGCAGAAGCGGAGTGTTTCTCCTTGGGACAGGAAGGGAGGCCAGCTCACGGAAATGTTCACCCTTTCTTTCCCTTGCCTGCAGTGTAGTGAGATTACGGAGCTACCTTAAATAAGCTCTGGCTATGACTCTTATCTTGGCCTTTGCAAACTAGCAGAAAGTTGAAGTGATGACAGCAGATAAGGCTGTTCGCTTTTGAAGCTTATTGGCTGGTTCTCTTGATGTTTTTTTTTGCCCCTGAAAGCCAGCCATTCAGAGGTACAGCTGGCATAGACCGATCCTACACCCTGCAGAGACCATGGAGGGGACAGGAGGGGCTGGGGTCTAGGAGAGAGAAGATCACCAGCCAGCTCAGCTGTGTCACTTGCTGCAGATGAGACCTACTCAACATTGTCAGCCGTGAGAAATGCAGGCTCGTGTTTTCCTTGACCTTTCTTCACCTTGAGGGGGAGCAAAACAGATCCTGGTTGTTAACCACCCACCTCCTCAGCCTTGGGACAGTGAGAAAAATTCAATGTTGCTTATGGTGGGAGTAAGGGAACTGGGGCTGGTTCACAGCAGGATTACATATTAAACCATCGTATCAAAGGCGAGCCGCCCTCTGACAAGAAGTGTAACCTGAGGAGAAAGGACACTAGTGCGTTTGGGCATGCTGAGGGATTCTTGCATGACCTGTCACTCTTTCAGTGCTGTAGCCTGAGCAGGTCTTACTGGTTTTTACCGAGGTGGTGGGAGCTGAATGGGGTGTGAGCTCATTTCTGTTCGTCCACATACACCTCTGCAGTCTTTTTTTCTCTTTTTTCATTCCCCCCTGGATATAACTTGGAGAAACAGTGTCCGTCAAGTTTGCTGCCATCTGGGCTCAACACAGCTGAATCGATTTTGGAGGAAACCCTTGCTGCAACCCTCTGGTCGTGGTCCTAGGAGGAGAAGAAGCTGAAGCAATTTGGCATTGTTGCTACAGTTTGAGGAAAAACATTTCTTCTGACTTTGGAGACGGTTACCAGGAGGGTCTGTCTGATGTCCTAATCTCCCCCCATTTGCCCTGATGAGCATGGGGTAATGGTGTTTGACCATGGTGGTCACCCAGTTACAATTAGAACTGTGCTTCCATGGCAAGAAGCTGAGAGGTTTCACCTGCAAGTTGACCAGGTCAGCCAGTGGATTTCTTCCAGAGACTTCATTCTCCATTGCCTCCCAGATTTTTGTGCCATTCCTTCTGGCTGGCTTGGGCATGGTAGCTGCTGGCCTCTTGATGGATGTTGTTCAAGTAGGTACATGTGTTTAGGTGACTTTGTAGTGAGAGGGTGGGATATGTCACTGGCCTTGAATTTGTGTGGTTTTGTTTTTAATGTGTGTGGTCCCAGCAGCCAGCCAGCAGGATGGCTGTAGGCTTTTCCTGTGCTAGAGACACACTATCCATCTTCTTTAATTTGGCACATGGGCTCCTTGTAATGTGGGATAGTGTCTTTCAGACAGGCTGCCTGATGCTGCCCTTGATGCATTAGTCTCAGTGCTCACTTTCCTGTATCTAGCTACACACTTTGGTGATGGCTGCTGTGAAGCAACTGGGATCAGACTGTGGCATATCACCTTATTGCTTGATATTATTTCTTTCCTTCAAAAATTGCTGATAAGGGGATCTAGGTCAAGATTGTTATTAACTACCTGTCTCCCTTAGAGGTAAGTTTGTGCTTTCAGTTCTTTGCAAACAACCTCATGTAATCTTTGGTCTAGAAGGCATTTAGATACTGTGATGAGAGGCGTGCCAGTATCAAAAGATTAGCGTTGTCTACAAACTGAGTGCTTCTTGGCCAGATTCTGAAGTGGGTGTAAATTTGGAATAACTTCCATTGACTTTCAAAGAATGCTGCTGGATTTACACCATTGTGCCCACAACCAGAATCTATCCCATCTGTCTTTCCTTTGTACCAGTGACGCAAATAGAAATGCAAAATTTGATTTAGTTTGGGCATCTCATGCCAGTGGATTTACAAAGCAAAAGGCTGGCAGAGTTTCCCAAGGATATATCCTGCACTCTGAGCTCACTGGAGTACATTGGATTCTCTGGCATTAGTACCACAGCCGGAGCTAAATATGGATACTTGAGTGTTTGGAAAGACAATACCTTGCTGTTTTTTCTTGCATTGGAAGAAGAAAAGACAGCAGAGAAGTTTAATTAAAGGGAATATGGGGAATATCAAAGAAGGGTTAACTGGAGTGGCACACACTGGTGCTGCACTGTTTGTCGTCTCCACCTTGCTTAGGCACAGACCTGTCTTGCAGCATTACAGAAGTTCTCAAACTACCCAAGATGTTGTGTTAATAGTTAGCAGTTATCTTTGGTCAGGTGTCTCGTACAAGGGCATAGACATTGTACATACCCACTCCATAGCCTTGGCAGGCGAATAGGTCTTTGTCTAAAAGATATTGAACACACTTGCTAAGAACTGGGCTCTGTTAAAAAATGTAACTATATCCCAACTGATGGAAAACACAAGCCATGTATGTTGCATGTGTCCTTTCAATATCAGAATGCAGTCTACTTTGTGTATTTGTTTGTTAGACTCTTAGAAATGAGATCATGCATGGAGTACAATAATAGGAGATGGATTTTTTGGTGAAGGTGTTTCCAAGTAAGTTGAAAACAAGCCATCAGTCAGTGGGTTCAGCTCCCAGAGGAGGGAGCTAGAGCATTGAGAGTCACAACTGACATAGTAGAGATGTTTGTGAAGTAAGGTTCCGTGGTATCAACAACTCTGGATTTAAAACCAAACCAGTAGCTGTGACAATCTGGAGGTCTTAGCCTTTAAAGGTCTGGCTTATCCTTCCATGCCTTTTTGTCTTTGAGCTGCTCATTTTCAGTTTTTCTTCCTGAAAGTATGAGAGGTAGAAGCTCACTGTCCTGTCCAACTAAAGCCTGACACTCAAGTTTGTTTACTTGAGGCCAGGTACCATAAGACTCATATTAGTAATCATGAGGGCTCACACTGCTGAAAATAAAGTTTTTCTAGTCCAGGAGTCTGTGATTTGCCCATTCTTCAGGAGTGGTCTGACTGAGGAACACTTTGACTTATTTGTAGTCCGTGCAAAACATTCTTAGGAAACTCCGTGTCTGCCTTTGGCAGGGAGATGTATAGGCAACCTCAAGGATGGTATCTAGAGCATTTGTGTGAGTTTAGTGGTGCTGCCCTTGTTTTGTTACAAAATATAGAAAGTATCTTTAAATAATGTAAATATTTTTTAAAAATAAAATCAACAGAGATTTGTCTAGCCTGGTTGAGTCCAAGGCTCAGCTTGGGTCTCTCATACTGTGATAACCATGCCCAAAGAAGTAGCCATTTGCCATTTTCTTTTCTTGGCTGTGCAGATGATGCAGTCTGTGCAGAGCTGGTAACATGGCATGGGTCTTTTCTTGCTGGGCATTTGCACCTCTACTCCAGTGATCCTTGGCCTGCTGGTCTATCCGGATTCAGGGCTGGCTGGCATTGTGGGGGACCTTGCAGGGCCCTGCCAGGGTTTGGCCAACCCTTCTACAGTAGGGTCAAGAATCAGATGGAAGGTAGATGATAGGATTTCAAACCAAACAATTCAGGAGGAAAGCTTCTCTTTCATTCTCCCCTCCCACAGCACTGCAGTGGGAGACAGTCCAAATAAAAGTCACAGAGATAAGATATCTCTATCCTTTGTTGATAAAAGCCCATGAGATGATTAGCATAGAAAAGGATTTTGAATTGGCTTGTGTTTTATAGTCTGGGATCTTTTGATCTTTCTGTTGTCTCATTCAGGGCAATGGAAAACCTCTAAGACTTCTTTAGCTGCTGCCATGGGAGGATGGATGCCCTGGAGAGCTAACAGGACATGGCTGGGACTGTGAAGACAGTGTAAGGAAGGACAGTAGGGCTAGACTGCAGCTGGAGAGTCTGTCTCAGTACATCATAGCCTCTCTTCCTCTATAGGACCCTGTGAGCAGATCCTGGCATGGGGAGCAGCTGCAGGGGATCATGGAATAACCAAGTTTCTTCAGAGCTGAGCTTTGAGGCTATAACACCTTTATGGGAATGTGAAGTGAGAAAGAGTCTCTTTCTGGTTCAGTGTCCCTTTGTGGGTTTGCAAGGAATGTTTCTGTTCCTTCTAGGCCAGTTTTCATCTCGAAGGACAGAGATGCTTCATTCAGGCAGCTCCTTGCCTGCACAGCTCTAACCTGCCACATTCACCTGCTCCTCCAACTGACAGTCCTGCAAGGTGACAGTGTGGGGACCATCTGTTTATTCTGTATTTCTGCAGTTTCTGACACAATAGAGTCCTGGCTACTTTGGTATAAATCATTTTGAATCTGTCCTCAGGTTCTTGGTGAGTCATTAGCGAGACTCAAATGGAGACAATCAAGTCAGGGTTCTTTATTAGTACAGTTGTGCCACTCTGTTAATTGTTCAAAGCCTTTCAGTGTAATTCAGTGTAAGGCAGAGTCCCAAAAAATAGTTTTTTACGTCCTGAAACTTCTGTTCCGATGGCTTGAGACTTGTAAAATTCATCATGAATAAAAATATTGGAGCTTATGTTCATGTAACAAAGTCATGTTTCCCAAAGGTGACCTGCACAGAAAATAGGGACAGTTGAGTTTTTCTGTTGCTTTTTAATCAATCAATCAATCAATCTATCTATCTATCTATCTATCTATCTATCTATCTATCTATCTATCTATCTATCTGTCTGTCTGTCTGTCTGTCTGTCTGTCTGTCTATCTATCTATCATAATGTAAAAAAACAGAGTCATTTAAAATCATAGTGTGTCAAATAAGGTGACTGATAATAATGTTTTGTCCATTATGTGCACCTCTGAGGGATGTCTTGCACCACGTGCTCAGGGCTGAATCACCCCTGCTTTTGTTCACCCTGGCTCAGAAGGAAGCTGTGAGGTCCTCCCAGCAGGTGGCCACACCATTGGCTTCCCACAGCTTCCCAAGGCACAGGCAGAGCAAAACACCAAGTCAGCACGCCCTGTGTGTATTTCACAACAGGCTGACAGCTGAATGTGTTGACATTTTCCGAGTCTGTCCAACCTCCTGGATTTTCAAGTGTACAGGATCCTAATGGATGTGAAGAAGGTGGGAAGGGATTTGTTGTTCCTTTTGTCCTCTAGTGCCAGAATTCGTGACTGTCACATGATACTCCCCAGTGACAAGTTAGAAGAACTAATGAACAAGTTGATCCTTCACATGATGTACAGCTAAATGATGGAAATTTTTGCCACAGGATAGCACGTGGGTTGAAGGGGGGAGATTGAATGAGTACCTAAAAGAGAAATCCTTTGAACACTGGTAAGTGTGCAGAAACATACACACACACACACACACACACACACCCCCCAGCGCAGTCCCCTGGGGCAGGTAAGTCACAGGCTGGAAAATACACAGGAGGATTATCCCATCTACGTGTTGTGTTTGCAGATTCTTGTTTTATACTTCTGAATTTGACTACTGGTGGAGGGAAGGTTAGGTTAGGTGGATCTTGGGTCTGACTCTTTGCAGCTGCTCTTTTCCTCTTGTAGTCTACTCTTAGATGTTGAGCTAGTTGGTTTTACTTCACAGAGAGCTGCTCTGTTCTGTGATTTCTTCCCAATGTGAGCCTCTCCTGACTACAGCAGGATTTTTCTAACATCCTTGAAGAGCACAGAATGAATTCTGTTCCAAGGAACTGTATGGTAGATTAGAGAAGATGTGTTAATCAACACATTTTCTTAAGGTTTCAGATCTTTTCCAGTGTTGCAGCTGATGCAACAGCTTTGTACAGTTCAGTTTCAGAGGCACAATGATAATCAAGATATTGTCCCAGCGGTTTGGGCTTACGGGATATCTTAATTCAAAATCCTTTTTCCAGCTGTGCTGGGAGCATGCTTGGTAACAGGAAGATTTAGGAACTGCCTGTGGAGAAGAGATACAAAAATCTCCTTCCCTCCCACCACCAGCCATGGATGCTTAGTTAGAATTTTGGTTAAAAAAAAAAAAAAAAAAAGACAGACACAACTTTTTGTTATTAGATCATTTCCAGATCTTTGTGTTTGTTCTTATGTGTCTGGATAGCAATAGATGTTCCTGTATCTGGTGTCAGTACAAAGGATGGAGAGCATGTTGTATTTCATTTGGCTTGTGGACCCTCAGTATTTTTCATGTTGTTCTTGGCTAATGCTAAAGACACATTTTAATTTGTGGCTTTCCAAAATCTTCTGCTGCCCTCAGGAAGAAGGTTCCTTCCCTGTTAGGATAGTGTTTTGTTGTGCATGAGATCAGAAAGAATATTGCAAGCTAAAAATTCCTTTCTTCTCTCCCAAGGCAGCATCTGTCCCCATGCGCACAGCAGGCACCTGTAAGGCTGGTGGCAAGATGGGAGTCTGCTTCCTTTTAAAGAAAAAGCTTTGGGTTGGTCAGCATCACAAACTGAATTGGTTGCCTTTTTTTCTTTCTTCCAGCACTGGGATGTGTTTCGGACAATTACAGAAGTTTTCATCCTGGTTCCTGCCTTGGTTGGCCTCAAGGGTAATCTTGAGATGACGCTGGCATCCAGGCTCTCTACAGCTGTGAGTGTTAGCAAGGTGGTGATGGGGTGTGTGTGGGAAGGTGGGAGATTAGCAGGACACGTCAGGAGATTCTGCCTTTATATAACCATACTGTGTGTATGAGACATGCCCTTTTCTGCTAAGTAGAAACTAGTGGTGTGTGAATGTTGAAATAATGTGTTTGCCCTCATTTTGTAACTGGAACAGAGAATTTCCATCTGTGCTTTGAAGGTGAATTAATCCCTGGGTGGCCAGTTGCTGATATTTGGGGCCCTGTGACACATGAAGGAGACAAAGCCAGGGCTCCAAGGCTGTCATCTTCAGTATTGGATTGCATTTCTTTGGGTACTGATCCTTGAGATGCTCAGGGCTGCCCGGCAATTCTACCTTGGGGAAAGCAGACTGAGGCTTCTTGATACCTGCAGTAGCTTTTGCTACTCTGGATTTTATCTCTCCTATCTCCCTGAGCAGTTGTGTTTGCTTTGGGCTGTTTGTATTGCATGTCTCAGGAGAAACTGGAGCTTAACAGAGCAATTTAGGGGGAACGAAAGAGGAAAACTAATTTATTTTGTTCAACTTTTGACCTATGAGGGATGAGGTGGATGTGCCCACTCCATCTTTAGCTGGGTGCTCTGCAATCACCCTGCACCTGTCTCTCTTGGCTCCTAGGCTAACACTGGACAGATGGATGATGCCCAAAAGCAATGGAAAATGGCCACCTGCAATTTAGCCCTTATCCAGGTGAGTAACTTCAGCTGGGAGAGCAAAAAGGCCCTTTTCTCTTGCTGTGCTGCATCCCAACAGCATCTGTTCCCAGCAGGGCTGAACCCAGAGCTATTGATTAGGGGCAGGCATTCTCAACAGAGCCAAGCAAAGCCCAGGACTTGACCTCCAATATAGCTCTGTGTGGCCCCAGAGTTTGTAGTTTAGCTGCAAAACATCTACACATTCATTGCCTTTATTGACAAACTGAAATAATGGAAAAAACCCTCCTTTTGCATGGGGAACTGTGGTACAATGTATGTTTCACAACAGCCCCTAGATAAAGTCTGTCATTTACTGGCAGTGTTTGAGATTCAGCCTTGAGCAGGAGGGGAGAGATGGAAGAAATGTGCCTCTTATAGCTTTTTCTGCTTGTTTAAATCCAGCCACCAGCCTAGAGGTTGCACATGGCAAGGCCACTGGGCTTGCAACATATTTCTGTGTGTTTTTCCTTATCTCCTTCCACAGCTTTCAGCTTGCTAGGAGTGCTGTGTTGGTGGGGAGCCCATTTTTTGTGTTGACCAGGGCTATTCCTTTGCTGATGGACTCGGTGTCCTTCGCTGAAATGTTATCTGCCCTTTGCAAGCATCCAGAGTTTTTCTCCAACAAGGATGCTGCTTAAATACAGAAGCAATCAGCATCTCTGCAAGGCTTTGCCCCCTAGCTGTGTGCCAATGCTGCGGTTGCACGGAGCCAGGACTGCCTGGGACCAGATGTGGATGATTGCTCACCAGCTGTCTTTTGGCCCCCAGGTCCAGGCCACCGTGGTGGGACTTCTGGCTGCAGTTGCTGCTGTGATCCTGGGAGCCATCTCCAAGGGCTCTGTGGAGCTGAGCCAGGCTGCTGTGCTGTGTGCCAGCAGTGTGACCACAGCCTTCATAGCGGCGCTTTCTCTCGGTGGGTTGTTTTGGTTCCTCTGATCAAACACGCAACACTCAGGTGTGGAAAAAATCTGTCCCTTCTGCCAGGAAGGCCCAGCTGACATTCTTTTGGTCTGTTACAGGGAGAAGGGATGCAGGGAGCATTAGTTGTGCATCTGCTGCTTTCTCCTCCCCTGCATCCTACCTTTGCTTCTCTTCTCCCAGGATCTGTTGTTTGCTGGGCTCTCGGCATCCACAGCAGCATTTGTAAGGTCCCACTTCACATGACATGGGAAAAATGGCAGATGCTATGTGAGGGCATACACACATGCACACACACTTTCCACGTGTGTCTTGGGTGACACGTTTGCCACCTACAGTGGCGCTTCCTAGGGGAGAATGAACTAATGCCATGCCCCAAGCAGGGTATTGACAGTCTGCTAGTGGGCAGCTACAGAGCGAGGACTTGGGGCACCTAATGCTACATGGAGGATTGTGGCCAGCCCTGGGGCTTGCCTGCTGTGAGCTCTGAGCCAGACAGGCCCTCCCCTGGCTGTTCCTCTTGCGAGGGAAATGGGATGGGGTGGAGGAGTAGAAGCTGCTCTGTGCCGCCTGAAGATGCTCAGTTTGCAGGTCTGCCATACGAGGGCAGCATGGCACCCTGAATAGAGGGAGCTGGCAGCGTTAGATATAGCAAGTTTTCTAAATGAAAGGGACAAGTTGGAGCAAGTGCATATCCTGAAGCTGGAGTCAAAGGGTGACTGTAGATGCCTTTGATGAAAAACATGGGATGAGGCAGTTGTTAAAAGAGAAAAAGAGCAGCCCAGCTTTCATTAAACTCTTCCCTTCAATCTCCCAGCTTGGTGTGATAAAAAGAGGCTTGGCTGCCCTACTATCACAGGTTTCAGCTAGCATTGGTTTCTTCCCTGGACACGGTCACAGGTGGCCTGTGTGTAGGTGTGCACGACAGGAAGCTGCTGGTTTTTATGACCAGGGAGGGAAGCAGCATGAACTGTGCTGTGGGGAGGGGAGCATGCATGTCTGGGAGGGATTTGTGGAGAATGCCATGTCGTGTGAGGATGTGTTTCTGTATAAGGGATGCTGAAACAGGGAAGGTGCATGCATGGCACTTTTAGGGCAGAGACAGTGCCCCTGTGTGTGCTCAGCTTTGGTGGGCCTGTGCAAACAGGCACAGAGAGGTGAGCTGGAGGGAACCACCATTTCTTAGGCTTCTTTCAGTGCATTCTGTAAGCAGTGGAAGGACTTTGAGGAGATGTCAGGCATCTTGTTTCAAGGCTGCCCTTGCTAGTCACACGTGAGTGGAGGCTGGCCAGGCAGGGTTTATTCCAGGTTCCTCTTCCACAGGCCCACGAGAGATCTGATAGCTCAGATATTCCCACATGTTCATCAAGGTTTGGGATTTGCACTCTTAACTTACCTGGACAAGCAAAACTTCCCTCCTCTCCAACAATGCTGAAAAGCAGATTCATTTTACAGATGCAGCTCAGAGGATAGGAGGAAAAAGATGATGGCACTTCCATAACCCCTTGGTCCAGGGCTGCTCACAGCATCAACATCCACCTAGTACAAATTAAAGCAGCCCCAAAGACTCTGGAACACGAGGGGTCAGTCTGATGGTTAGCCTTTTAGCCAGGCTAGAAGGCTAATTCAGGCTACTGTAAGGAAGCTTCTTGTTGGTTCAAACTCAGAGAAATTTTGGTCTAATATGGAAAATATCTTTGTGTTGTGGAATCCAGAGCAGGGGATGGCACCAGGAGGCTTCTGCATGCCTGCTGTGTGCTTATCTAGGAGCGTGCTTCATGCCTGGTCCTGCTTCAAGGCAGCAAAGATTAGGCTGCTCAGGAGGGGAGCTTCTACATTTGGGCTGCCTGCTGGATCTCTTTGATCCCTGGAATTTGTTTGTGTGCCTCTGGGCCTTTGGGGCATAAGGGCAGAGTCATGCCCTTCAGGATGGTGAAAGCAAGAGTAGAAATTCCTGGGGATGTCCAATCCCCAGCTGTGTGGTACTGCTATGGGCAATATGCTTCTTGCTGTCTCAGACCCCATGTCCCTCTGGGAAGCAGAACAGCAGCTCTGGGGTGAAATACAGCAGAATGCATTCTCTGGTGCCTGCTCTCTGTCTTTTCTAGGTCTGGTGATGATTGGTGTGATCATCGGAGCAAGGAAAGTTGGGATCAATCCAGACAATGTTGCCACACCCATAGCAGCAAGCCTTGGAGACTTGATAACCCTTTCCCTGCTGGCAGGAATCAGCAGCACACTCTTCAAATACATAGGTACAGTGTTTAGCAGGGATCTGCAGCTCAGCAAGGGAGGGGAGAATCCTTGTGAAATTATTGCAGGGTGCTTACCCAGTTTTGTGATGTCTCAGGATGCAGGCTGTCGTGCCACTGGGGTAGAGAAATTACCAAAGAGGCTTTTTCCAGGCTTTCTTTTAGTAGCAAACTGGAAGGCAGAGCCTAAGAAACACAACTGGGATTTGTGAAAGAAATTACTAACGTGTATTGCATAGCTTTGGAACAGAAGGTTAACATATGTGACACTGACTCTGTTCCTGCATCTGTTGCTAGCCAAGCATAACTACTTACTGTGCATGGGTAATAGCAGGTCCTTCCTCACAAAGCTATTTCAGGGTTTTGGCATTTGTAAAATACTCTTATATCTTCTCATGTGGAGAGTAGTGGGTGAGCAAGTTATTATCAAATTGGAGGGAGGGAGGCAATGCTGCATTGGTTTATGCTCATGGGACTCTGAGTAGGAGTTGTGGCTATGGGATTAACTGTGCTGCTGGTTGGCAAAGACTTGGACACCTCTTGACTCTGAAAAGCTCAAAATATGTTGCAACTTGGTGATGTCTGCCTGACTGCTGCTTGTAAAGTGCCAGGCTATTTACCGTGAGCCTAACCTAGAACAGAAAGAGGAAAATAAAAAGATCTGACAAACTCAGCACCATTTGAAACCCAAACTGGTGCTTTATACTGTGAGCAGAAACAGTGAGACAGCTGTTCTCAGTTTGCATAACTTGTTCCATATGCCAGCAAGTGAGGGAGAGAAGTACATATTGCAGGGAGAGGCCCACAAATTCCTTCTGTCCAGTCCTCCTTGAGCTTTAGAGGTGCATTTATTCAATAAACTTTTTCCATGATGCCCTCACAGCTGCCTCTGCAAAGCTAGTTTGTTTCTCAGTCTCTATGCCTCTGATAACATCTCCCAGGGAGCACGTGGCTGAACAACATGATAACCTCTGTGGTTGTGACCAGAGACCATTTGTGATGTTTTCAGAGTAGTTTAAATAGCCTCTTGAGGTGGAAAATACTAAGCACACAGACATTTAGTCTGCGTGAAGTGAAGCAGGTAGGAGGAAGGCACTGTTGATGGTGGTTGAATAAATCCATTTCCCTCCCCAGTGTGCAGTAAGGGACAGGTCATGCTGTGACAACTTCTGGGTCTTACCAAAATGTACCCTTAAAAAATACTAGTGAGTCTGTAAAATTTGGGAGTACTCTGTGCCATCTGATGCAGCACCATCTCCTTCTGCAGAATATAATTTTGCCAATGAACGTTTTCAATTTTTTTTAAAAATCAACCCTGGTCCTTCCCAGTCCTGCATAATGGAGATACAAACTGTGCCAAAGGGTTGCAGCTTGCTTGTGGGCTGGATGGGAGAGAATGTGGCAGAACTGGAATGTGGAGACCGAAGTCCATTCTTCCTACCTGGTGTCATTTTGTGGGCTTTGATAAGGTTTGATAGACTCCTGTGCTCCTTGTCTGCATTATTTAAGAAGGAAACAAGAAGGATTGGAGGTAGGAGGTCCGATGGAGCAGCTAAGTCTGTCCTAAATTACTCCAGGTGATAAAGTGTTTTGGCAAAACAGCAGCTATTTACACCCCAGAAGAGGATGCATTTCAGCCACATGTAAAGTGTTTGCCTCTTTGTGTAAGAGCTCTTGACTCATGGAAAATATCATCACATCAGTAGCCCAAGGCCCTGGCAATGTCATTTTTGAAAAATGCACACTTTTGAGCCTGCTTTGCCTCCAAGATTACCTGCAAAATCTGTGTTACAACCCGCTAGCTTTGGCCCCAACACAGAGACCAGATGGAGAGCTTTGTTGAAGAAGCATTTTTATATCACACGGGTTGGCATCATCCCCATTGCTTGAAGGTGCTTCTCGTGCTTCTGAGTCATGTTTATTTTCTTCTCGTGCTGCACATCTACTTATTTTTTAATTCCTTTGCTTCTAAAGGTCAGTTCAAGGTTATGCTCCTACTGAATTGAAAAAGCACCTAATGGAAGCACATGTAACCTTGCATGAAAGAAACTCCAGATCTTAACTGGCTTATACGTGCAAGAGAACATTTGCTCCTACAGAGCAGACCAGCTGCTCAGGAATTTTGCTAGGTTGTCATCAAAAGTACCAATTACCTCTTGTTTTAGGTGAAGGCATAAGGTATCTGTCAGATATATGATGCAAGTTGCATGCAGGAGCTTCCCCCTTGCACTGCTGTTTGCTTGGCACCCTGAAGCCAGAAATTTTGTAACTTTTTGTCTTGCTTAGTTGGAGATGGAATTGGAGATGTGCTCATCTTCAAATATAGCTTACTTTGAATCCTGCTGATTTTCAAATAACATCCTCTAGCAGTGAATTTCAGGGGTTAACTGTGGATTTCTGTGGTGGAGGGAGGTAGTTGTGTGGGAAATAATCTTGGTTCATGTGATTTTTCGGCTCATGTAACTCAGCTGGAGCGAGAGCCCTGCTGCCTTTCTTCCAGGCTTAGTGCAATATTATTTTGGCAACCTGCGAAGCCAGGGGCATTTAATTCAAGATTTCTTTTCTTTGTCAGATATGAAATACCTTTCTCCTCTGATCTGTGCTGTCTTCATTCTCATGATCCCACTCTGGGTTGCTATTGCCAAGCAAAGTCCTTCCCTTGCTGAAGTCCTGAAATCTGGATGGCAGCCGGTCATTGTCGCAATGAGCATCAGCAGGTAAACTGAGGAACTGCTCCCAAGCCCTTGCATGCTGCAGGGAGACCCTATGCTCCTTTAGGAAGCCATCAAAAGTGAAATTAGAAGGACATCAGAAGGGTATTTTTCCAGTGCTCCTCAGCCATTGGTGTCCCTCCAGCAGTCTGTAAGCACATAAGGAGACCAGAAATTACTGGAAAACGCAAGTCATTGTTTCAAGTCTCACTCACATAGCCATGCACCACGTGAGTGTGTAGAGTGCAAGCTAGAAAACCAAAAAGGGAGGTGACAGCCATCACAAATAGTCAGACTTCACCCTCCTTTTTATCCAGCTGTAAAGGCAGAAGACTGGTGAGTGTAGAGCCAGGTAGTTCATTCCACCCGTGCTACATCTTTCAGACCCAGGTAAGATCTGGGACAGAATTTTGAAAGCTGCTAAGACAAACATAGAAATGTATACTGGGGGAGAGTGTATGTTTTTGGGGGGTGTATATTTTGGGGAATACTCATATATATACACTTGCGTATTTTGGGCTACTATCAGTTTATCTCAAGGGTAGGCAAAGAGCTCTTCCTGATCTCATTATGTCATTAACAAAAACTGTAAGGCAATGATCAGTGGAAACCGAGCTGTAAAAGGAGTAAATGAGGAATAGTCCAGACTTGGCAAGGAGGAAGAAGCAGTAACTCATCTCAGTGAGCTATTTTCACAGCATAGGAATTGCCCTGGGAAGAGAGATTGATCCACCCTCATTCCGTGTGCTTTTTTAACAGCATTGGTGGGCTTATCTTGGACAAAACTGTAACTGACCCAAACTTTGAAGGCATGGCAGTTTTCACACCGGTGATTAATGGTAGGTTGGGCAGAGTAGGTAAATATGCATGCTTTTATTTATACCTCCCCTTCCTCCCCAAGAGTACTGGTATCTAATGTTGACCCTACACAGAGACCTGTGTTCAAGTCCCTGCTCTCAGCATGAGTGAAAATGAAGCTACTGGTCCCCATTACATCCCTACTTACTCATATCTTGCAGTGTCTCTGGAGAAAAATAGTAGGCAGGGCTGAAAAATACTGGCAAAGCTGTGGGAAGGGTTAACAACATCTGATAGTTGTCTCTGAGAGCTATGTTGAAACCTTCACTTTGATAACATCAAACCTACCAAGAATGTCACAATAAATCCATATTCCCTCTCACTCTCCACTCAGCAATTTGAGATTAATATATCAAGGTATTATGTGTGTGTATATACATATAAAAAGACTATATTTATACATAGACTATATATAGGGATGAGATACACACACACACACACACACACCCATCTTTTGTGTGTATATTTGTATTTCTTTGGAGCCTCACAGTAGTTTTATACACACACATACTGGTACAAACTGCTAGGGATCACTGAGGATCTGCTGGGTTGTTTTTCTGCTGTTGTGTTGTTCTTGCAAGCCAAGCCCATTCCAGGGGAAACCAATGTTCCTAGGGCAGACCTGGCCTTATGCTACCCTCAAAGTATGGTGTCTTCTTGCAGTGCCTGAGGGTAACACCCAGCTGTCACCTTACTGGATCTGCATAAAGACAGCCATAAAGACAAGCTCCTTCCAGCATGGTTAGCCCAAGAGCCTGATTGGGAAAGTACATCAACAGCAAATTAGTTGAACAATGATTGACCCAGACATGGCTTTGTGGGGGCGGGCGACCTGTTTGGCAGAGCTGGTGGCAGTTACACAGCACCCCATGTCTCTGCACAGGTATCTCTTCACTTTGCACCTGGAGGGGAGTCCTGCAAGGCATGGTAGCGCACAGTTCAGAAACCTTCCTCCTTGAGCTATGTCAAGATAGCATTAGCATTTTCACTTTCATTCTGCTCTGGCAAATCTCACATTTAATGATGGAGTGTTTTCTTCTTCAAGGGTTGGAAAACATGAGAAGCCTGTAGGATCTGGCTCACTGTAATCTTTTCAGTGGCATTACTACCCTGCAAATACTCAGGATGGTGGAGGTTTGCTCCATAGCTCATCATCCCTCTATTTACTGCTGGAAAACTTAGCTGCTTTTTCCTATTCGCTAGAATTAATCAGTCTGGAAGAAATGAATTGCCTTTTAATTACCTAACATATTTGGGCTCTGATTCTTTCTCAGATGATTCCTTCTCATTTAACCAGTGTGTTAACCAGTCTTCAGACAGACATATAATCACTCTCTGTGATGTTTGTTTTGTTTTAAACAATAATGGCTCTCAGGGTGAGTAAATCCAAGCAGTGGCCACGAGCAGCATCTGCCATTGCCTGTGCTGCCTTTCCCAGGTGTTGCTCACAGACTGCGTCAAACCAGGTGCAATTACATCATCTTCAGAGGCCACATGGCATTTACAACTGGTGCTGGGAAGCAAGGGGAAATGTTTACAATACAGCAGTCAGAAGAAGATGATCACTGAAGCTTTCCTGATTTCTAAGAGCCGGTCCTGCCGAGTGAACAGTGCATCATCACCATGACATGTAGGATGAGGTTTTCTCTTTCCCTCACTAGTGCTTTCAGTGAGCTTGTAAGTGAATGCAGATCAGCTCAACTTGGGCTAGGTTTTAGACTGATGTTTCCTGCTGTGATAAAGGTGGCTTATAGGTTTCTGTGTTTTGTCCTCCTAGGTGTTGGAGGGAACCTGGTCGCCATCCAGGCCAGCCGTATTTCCACATTCCTGCACTTCTGGAGCATGCCTGGAGTTTTACCATACAAGATGAGGCAGAATTGGCCCAACCCGTGCACCACATTCTTCTCATCAGGTAGACCTTGAACCCTAAGTGTCCATGTCTCAAGGCCTGTCATCACAGATAGCTCCTTTATCAAGCCTGGTTGGCAATGGACTAGGTGGGTTTCAAAGGCAGAACTCCCTTTCCCCCTTACAGGGAAGAAAGTCAGATTAGAGAGCATCTTTGCCCATCTTTGCAGTGGGCAGCTTGAAAAAACTTGTGGCATACTTGCTCATTGGCATGGGAAGAAACTGGCCTTCAGGGAGCACTAGATAAAGTAATTGAAAAAGAATCTCAGATTTGATCTAATAGAAAGTAATTTTAACCATGGCCAGCCTAGAGCAATCACCTGTGGGCAGAGGGGTGAATAGAGCATAACCTTGCTGAAAATCAGCAATGCCTCCATCTTCAGTGATGGATAAACCTAAGCATCACCAAAACTGGATTTTGGTCTGTTGTCTTTTTAGATTGCAGGTTCCTTTTGATTTTCCCTGCTAGGTTGGGAGCTGCTGTTAAACTGAAAACTGGGAACGTGGGTTGCAGCAAGGCAGAGAAGAAGCAGTGGGAGGCACAGAGCAGATGAGAGGAGTGTTTGGAAAGAGTGGATCAGCATGGAGCATGTCTTTGGCACATAGTTTCAGTGCTAGACAAAGCTGCTGGGCTAATACTGCAGACGCTCCTGATGGCTGCGTGATCTAGACAAGGTGTTAACAATGTGGCTGGTGGGGGGGGACAGCCCCAAGTCTATGCGTTCCTCCCCCAGCCATCTGCAGCTGCTCTCATCACAGCTTCTGTCTCTGTCCCCTGCAGAAGTGAATTCCAAGTCAGCCCGAGTCCTGTTCCTCCTGGTTGTCCCAGGACACCTTGTGTTCCTCTACACCATCCATCTGCTGCAAGGAGGCCACACGTCTCTGTCCTTCACCTTTGTGATGTTCTATCTGACTGCCGCTCTACTGCAGGTAAACCCTAAACTCTTATGTGAAAGGAACGTCTCAGATACCATGAAAACAAAGCAGTCTTCACGCTAAACAGGAGTCATGGTCCAGGTTCCAACAGCAGCCCCCATTTCCAAGCATTTCATATGTGCTTCCTACCAACCCTCATGTGTCTTTTGTGGGCCCAATAATAATTGACCCAGATTGCCAGGGTCTGGTTTCCTGCATTGGCATGACTGCCCTGAAGGGCGAGTGAGAGACCAGACATGGTATGATGAGCAACTTATCATCATCCACTCTGAGCGTGCAGGGACATAGTTAGCAAGGAGGTATCTCTTGCTGTAGGTGGTACCTTGTTTTACCATGTTCACATCTTGAGTCTCTAAGCCCCGAGTATTTCTAGACTGCCACTGGTCATCCCAGTGAGGGTCAAGTGAGAGGCTATGAACCCCAGCCAGAAGATTTCCTCACTCATTTTGGAAACGAGTTTCATATATCATGGTGAAGACCTAGGGATCCCTCTGGGCAGGGCAATATGGGTCAAAAGTGAAAGGAAAACCCAGTCCTGAGCAGTTCATCTTCAAGAGAAAAGGTTCTGGGTAGGCAATGGGCAGTTTATCCAGGTTTTTCTGCCTGTTCCCTTTCACTGTTTGCCTGCCCTGTAAACTTTGTCTTCTTACTCAGAAATGTATGTGGCTGTTGCTTGAACTCACAGAGGCTTTGGCTTCACTCGCCCTTTCAATCAGTGATTCACTAATTGGCAGGGTGAGGTAGCTGGCTCCTTGCTTTGCCTTAGAAGCAGCCTCATGTCTGTGGGTGAATTCCTTACGTGTGTAAACAATCCATTTTTCTCAACCTTTGCACAACCCGAGGCCCAGCAGCACAGCCATAGTTGTAAAGGAAAATATTTATTCTTCTCCTATGCATCGAGGTAACTCCTCAACCAGAGCCAAGCATGAAAACACACAGAATAAATGGCAGTGAGAAGAGCAGAATCCCAGCAACGCCACTGACCTTGAAAGATTCCCATGGAGGAGAGTGAGGGGAGAATATTCTCAGCCTGGTTCTTTCTTCACATCCATTACACTTTATAACGAAAGACAGAAAGAAAGACAGAAAGACAGACAGAAAGACAGAAAGACAGAAAGACAGAAAGACAGAAAGAAAGACAGAAAGACAGAAAGACAGAAAGAAAGACAGAAAGACAGAAAGACAGAAAGAAAGACAGAAAGACAGAAAGAAAGAAGAAAGAAAGAAAGAAAGAAAGAAAGAAAGAAAGAAAGAAAGAAAGAAAGAAAGAAAGAAAGAAAGAAAGAAAGAAAGAAAGAAAGAAAGAAAGAAAGAAAGAAAGAAAGAAAGAAAGAAAGAAAGAAAGAAAGAAAGAAAGGAAGGAAGGAAGGAAGGAAGGAAGGAGGAAGGAAGGAAGGAAGGAAGGAAGAAAGAAAGAAAGAAAGAAAGAAAGAAAGAAAGAAAGAAAGAAAGAAAGAAAGAAAGAAAGAAAGAAAGAAAGAAAGAAAGAAAGAAAGAAAGAAAGAAAGAAAGAAAGAAAGAAAGAAAGAAAGAAAGAAAGAAAGGAAAGGAAGAAAGGAAGAAAGGAAGGGAGGGAGGAAGGAAGGAAGGAAGGAAGGAAGGAGGAAGGAAGGAAGGAAGGAGGAAGGAAGAAAGAAAGAAGGAAGGAAGAAGGAAGGAAGGAAGAAGGAAGGAAGGAAGAAGGAAGGAAGGAAGGAAGGAAGAAAGGAAGGAAGAAAGAAAGAAAGGAAGAAAGAAAGAAAGAAAGAAAGAAAGAAAGAAAGAAAGAAAGAAAGAAAGAAAGAAAGAAAGAAAGAAAGAAAGAAAGAAAGAAAGAAAGAAAGAAAGAAAGAAAGAAAGAAAGAAAGAAAGAAAGAAAGGAAGAAAGGAAGAAAGGAAGAAAGGAAGAAAGGAAGGAAGGAAGAAAGGAAGAAAGAAAGAAAGAAAGGAAGGAAGGAAGAAAGGAAGAAAGAAAGAAAGAAAGAAAGAAAGAAAGAAAGAGAAAGAAAAAGAAAGAAAGAAAGAAAGAATGAAAGAAAGAAAAAGAAAGAAAGAAAGAAAGAAAGAAAGAAAGAAAGAAAGAAAGAAAGAAAGAAAGAAAGAAAGAAAGAAAGAAAGAAAGGAAGGAAGGAAGAAAGAAAGAAAGAAAGAAAGAAAGAAAGAAAGAAAGGAAGGAAGAAAGGAAGAAAGAAAGAAAGAAAGGAAGGAAGGAAGAAAGGAAGAAAGAAAGAAAGAAAGAAAGAAAGAAAGAAAGAAAGAAAGAGAAAGAAAAAGAAAGAAAGAAAGAAAGAATGAAAGAAAGAAAGAAAAAGAAAGAAAGAAAGAAAGAAAGAAAGAAAGAAAGAAAGAAAGAAAGAAAGAAAGAAAGAAAGAAAGGAAGAAAGGAAGAAAGGAAGAAAGGAAGAAAGAAAGAAAGGAAGGAAGGAAGAAAGGAAGAAAGAAAGAAAGAAAGGAAGGAAGGAAGAAAGGAAGAAAGAAAGAAAGAAAGAAAGAAAGAAAGAAAGAGAAAGAAAAAGAAAGAAAGAAAGAAAGAATGAAAGAAAGAAAAAGAAAGAAAGAAAGAAAGAAAGAAAGAAAGAAAGAAAGAAAGAAAGAAAGAAAGAAAGAAAGAAAGAAAGAAAGAAAGGAAGGAAGGAAGAAAGAAAGAAAGAAAGAAAGAAAGAAAGAAAGAAAGAAAGAAAGAAAGAAAGAAAGAAAGAAAGGAAGGAAGAAAGGAAGAAAGAAAGAAAGGAAGGAAGGAAGAAAGGAAGAAAGAAAGAAAGAAAGAAAGAAAGAAAGAAAGAAAGAAAGAAAGAGAAAGAAAAAGAAAGAAAGAAAGAAAGAAAGAAAGAAAGAAAGAGAGAAAGAAAGAAAGAAAGAAAGAAAGAAAGAGAAGAAAGAAAGAAAGAAAGAAAGAAAGAAAGAAAGAAAGAAAGAAGAAAGAAAGAAAGAAAGAAAGAAAGAAAGAAAGAAAGAAAGAAAGAAAGAAAGAAAGAAAGAAAGAAAGAAAGAAAGAAAGAAAGAAAGAAAGAAAGAAAGGAAGGCAGGCAGGCAGGCAGGCAGGCAAGTTTGGGTCAGCTCGAGGAAGCCATAAGAGAAAGATGAGAGGGCTAGAGAACATGACCTGAGAGGAACAATTGAATGGACTGGGGTTAGCTGTTCCAAAGAAGAGAGGCTTGAGAAAAATCTGGTTAACGATGTTTAAAATACCAAGATTTTGTAGAGAGGGACAGAATAACACTTTCTCTGCAGTCACTAGGGATGAAACATGAAATCATGGGTTTCAAATAGAAGAGGGCAGATTTATGTCAGACCTTGGGAAAAACAAGAACAGAAAAAAAGCCATGGGACTGCTTGCTCAGCATGTGGCATCTCTGTTTTTGAGGGCTGTTTAGCATAGGTTGAACAAACGACCGTCAGGAAAGCTGTGGGCATATTTGATCCTGTCTTGAGCCAGAGGAATAGTCTATATAAAACTCCTGAGTTTCCATCCAGCTTTAGTTTCTGTGATTCTGTTATTCAATTTACTTCCCCCATCTCTCCTCCTTCCTCTTCCCCCCACCCAGCTTGCAGTTTTCACCTTTAGAAATGCCACCTCTGGCTTTGGTTCCTGTTGTGTGTCTGTCTCCCATGGAGGGACTACAGATGTGGGGTGCAAACTCTCTCTCCCTCCTTAATTCAATTAACTAGGCAGTCTTTAATCTTTAACCAAAGTATTTTGTTTTTTCTCCATCTGTTTATTAGAATCAGGAATGAAATAGAAATTAAAATAAATCACATCAAAAATTTAAAAACTGTTGAGATGAAAAAATATTAATTATTTTCTTTTTTTATAATATGTCACTGCTGCTTGGGATAACTTTGATGCAAAAACTGCCTCAAACTCCAGTTGTCCACTGAGACTTTTAGGAAAAACAAAGTAGACACAATCTGAATTTCTAATGGAAAAAAGGATTAAGATAAAAAATCTGGCCATAAACTTACCCTTTGGGGCTGCCTGCATATTCCCAGCAGCCCTGTTTCTGATGGGGTGAATGGGAGCACTCCTATTCATGGCACAGAAAGTAGGAACTATTCCTTTGGAACTATGCCTTTGGTGTAGCCAGTCTCCAGTTTTGGGCCACGTGATGCTGGTGAGCAGTTCCAGTGTGGTCCCCACACTTGTGGCTGGAAACATGGAGCTGTGGCACCAAGGGCAAAGCCAGGCAGTGCAGGGTCCAAGAGCGTGAGCCAACTACCCATCCCAGTGCAGCTCTATCCTGCAGAGAAAAAGCAGTTCTCTGGGGAAGGTGTTACCTCTCGGTGATCCCTCTTAGCTCCGGTTCCTTGGCAGTGGTTACATCATTTTGCAGTGAGCTGGGGGAGGGTGTGCATTAGCTTTTTGCTGCCTCACAGCAGGGCCTGTCTTGCCTCTCCTCAGGTGGGAATCCTGCTCTACTTGGCTGACTTACTTGTGCGCCTGATGTGGAGGAAAGCACTGGACCCAGATAATTTCTCCATCCCCTACCTCACTGCCCTGGGGGATCTCCTGGGCACCGGTTTCCTGGCCATCTGTTTCCACCTGGTTTGGCTTGTCCACGGTGCAGACATGAACCTGGGGAACTGAAGAGACCATGCACTGCTCTGCATCACTTGTGTGTCATGGTGCTTTCCTCTGGGAAAACAAAGTACTTGGTGATGAGCACTGGGTCACCCAGCTGGATTGGGCCTCCCCTGCTGTCCCCAATGCCCCACCTCTCCTCCCCATCGTGCCTTACAGCTGGGCTCGCCCGCCCCGAGGAATCAGCACCCACAGACTTGCACCCTCACAAGTGAGTAAGCTAGTTTTAAGCTGCTCGTGCCTGCTCCTGGCAAACAAGGCATTAAGGAGCATTTGGACCATTTGTAATAAATGAACATTTTGATCAGTTTCAGTCCCTAGCACTGACACAGCCTGTGGCACTGCTCCAAAGCCTGCTGAGGTCACTGCATCTGATCTTGCAAGTGGATCTTGCAACCTCTCCATCCAGCTCTGACCTTCCATCAAGGGAAATTCTTTATTCACCTCCCCTTTCTCTCCTGTTGCATCTCTGGAGGAGAACAGCAACCAGGTCTTTTAACTTGTCTTCTCTCCATTGCTCAGATGCTCAGGATCTCACTGGTTTGTGCCCAGAGGGAGGTTATCTAGGGATACCACCTACCTGTTCTGGCAGTGTCACTGTTGTCTGCCTGACAAGCTGGATTGATTGCATTTTGGGGGTAGGAAGGTTTGTTTTTATGGTTTATGAAACGTCCAGTAGTTAAAATGTTTATAGAAATACACACAGAAATAAAGTGGTTAAAAAAAAGGTAATGCTGTGGTTTTGGGGGTTTTTTCTTGCCAAGACTCTACTTGCTCTTGCTTACTTCTTTCTCCTCCATTCAGGGTTTGACAATACAATTTGAATAGCACTGCAAGAAAATCAGTGTCTCCAACTAAGAGCAACCTTTTGCAGCCCACATGTCAGGTTAGAATGAAAGCCCATTCCCAGTCCCAGAGTCACCATTCACTCCTAAACCATTGCTCTGCAATGAGTCTAGAATCTGCATGTGTGCATGAGGACTGTGTTGGGCTACGTGAGGATTTGGCACGAGGATTTGGCAAATGGCTTCATAGGTCCTTGCTCCAGGGTGGCTGTCTCGTGCTATCAGAAACAGTGCAGGAAGGCTTGTGGGGCTGAAAGTAGCCAATTCTCACTGAAATGGAAGAAACAGATGGTAAGACGTCTAATAGTTAGAAGCTGAGGACATGGATATCAGACTTTTGAAAAATGCCACTTGGCCTCAACTTTAGTAATTATCTGCCTTTGTGAGTGTTGGAGGAGGCACAGGTGGAGGTCAAGTCCCTCAGCCGGCTGACAGATGCCTTGTTCAAGGACCTGCTAGCTCTTACAAACTTACATTTGAGCTCTGTTGGGTGCCTTACTGGCCTTGGTTGTTTTCTTGCTCCTGGTGCTGCTGCCATCTCCCAGAGCTGCTGCAAAGTTGAGGTCCCTGCACAGGAGCAACACGTGGGTGAAGGTTCCTAACAACAAAAGCTGCTCAGCTCTAGGATGCCAGGCACAGGGAGCGGCACTCCCTGAAAAAAAAGTAAGCTGTCACTTCCCTCCTCTCCAAGCCTCCTCTTCCTTATTTTGTTATGAAGGTAAAATTACCACATGCTGGCTGAGCTGGAGACTGTGCACAGCAGCTTCATGGGGGGGAGCTTTCAGCATTTGAGGCATACACTCCCCCTCTCTTGGGCCTCGCTGCCTTATCTCTCACTGCAGCCTGTGTGTGCTGCCAGCTCTGCTCCCCTGAGCCATCAGCCCCAGCACCCACGGGTGATAATTGCAGCAGCTAAGGGGGCTCATGGGGAAAGCAAAGCCAGTGTCTGATTGCTGGTCCCAGTTTGAGGGATCTGCATTGGGAGATATGTACTTAAATCTTTTACTAACTTTAGACTAGCATTTTGTTTTGTAAACGTTTAGTAGCTCCAATTTGGCACTGGCTTGAGCAGTCCTCGAAAAAACTCCTGCCTCAACATCGTCTTTCCTCCTCTGTGCTGCATGTCCCCACTGCCTTGGAGAGGTCCTCTCTGGACCATGATGCTTATGCTGCTGGCGTCAAACAGGTAAGGCTGGTCCTAATGCCAAGCTGCTGAGGACACCCCAGGGTGCTAGACATGTGAAACTCTTTCTTTTAATAGCACAGATCTGCCCCTGCTCCTTCCAATTTCCTAAAAGTCCCAGGCTGACTGGAGCCCGTGGCTGGTGCAGGCTACAAGGGACTGCAGTCACCCTCCTCCAGCATCAATTCCCAGTACCCAATGGGTGGCTGCTGCTCTGCCATGTGATTGCAACAAAGCCCTGGCACTGGTGCATCCCTTCATTGAGGGTTTTCTGGGCAGGGCCTGGCTTGTTCTGGATGTCACTGTTGACAGAGGACACGGATGGGAACACGTAATTGATGCCATATGTGTCCTACTTGTGGGATCCAGCTGGGCTGGGTGACCTACACTGCATTTTGCCAGTGCTGGGCTTGGGGGTTTCCCCTTGCATGAGGCATTGGGGCTGTGACCTGATGTGGGGAGGTTACAAAATGCACAGCAAGACGTGCTGTTCTCCAGGGTACTCCTTGGTAAGCAGCCAAGCATCAGCCTCGTGCCTGTACACTTAGTGCAGGGAAAGCACATAAGACTGAAAATTGCTTCCAGCCTCAAGAGAAATGATATAACCAAAGGAAATGGTTTCAATAAAAGGGGATTGTATTTATTTATTTTTTTTTTAAAGGCAGCAAAAGGCTAATTATTTTTGTGTTCAGCCTGTTTACTCTCTCTTTCCTCCTTTTCTTTCTTTCCCTGTGCAAATGAGAAAGGGCTTTAGCTAAAGAGTTGTATGTAATCCTGGAGCACAGCTTGGATCAGCATTCCTGTAACTCCACCTAAACCTGCCCCTCCAAGAAAGCACCCCCATCCCCTCAGTGAGTGGACAGCACTGCTCCTTCCCCATGGCACCCGCTGCCTTGGTGGCACTGAGCCAAGATGAGTTGTCTGGGAATCATCCCCCTCCCCTTAAAGGCAGAGATCTGGTAGTGAGATGCCTGCAGGATCCTCAGCTAGTAAGAGCTTTCAGTATCTCACAGCAGACTCTACCTGGTTTTATGCTCCTTGCCACGTTGCATTGGAGTGATTTTGTTGCGGGGGGAGGTTTGGGGAAGGGTATTGCTTTCCTCCCTTTTCCTTCACAAAATTTGCATGGCTTCAGAGCAAACCTGTGTAGGTAGCAGAGCCCAGAGGGGGTGTGGACATTTCATAGTTATTTCTGTCTTTAATCTATCCCAGCAGGAAAGTCCCTGCCAGCAGTGGGCCTGGCTTCTCTGCTGCCATTACTGTGCCCAGCTTTTCACTGGGTTGTAGCTGCCCTGCCACAGCCACCAGCACCTCTGTTTGAGCTGACAGGGACTTTTATTTGTATTTATTCTTCACAGCTCCCATATAATCAACTTCCTTAAAAAGGAGAAGGTGAGAGAAGAGAGTTCCTTTCCTGCTGCTGTTTAGTCCTTGGCTGCTGATGTGATGTTTTGGGCTCAGCACCTGACCTTCACTGAGAAACCCATCAAATGCTACAAGATGCTAGTTAAAGATTTACCTTGTTTGATCTCTAAGGGGAAGCAAAGCAAATGTGGCGTGTCACCAGAAGAATAAGGTTGGGATTGAATAAAGCAGAAGAAACAAAGAAGGAAAAGAAGTGCTTTGGACTGGATCCTCCAAGCACTGTGCAGCCATCAGCCAGCTGACCCAGGAAGCAGTGAAAAAATGTAAAAAATAGTTTTAATCTCTTTTCTTCAACAGTGTTAGCAGGAAGGTTTAGACTCCTGAGATCAGCCACTAGTTTTCTGCAAATAACCTAAATCTTAGGCTCGTGTCAGTGCTGTGGGATGGGCGGTGAGGAAGGGCACAGGGGGTTGTTTTCAGGTATAGTCAAGCATATCTTTTCCTTCCTCCCTCCACCCCTCACCCCAGCTTCCACTCACTGCCTCCATCCTAAAACAGTATTTTTCCAGAAACTCTGCTTTGTGTGAGATGTAGCATCCTTACCAAGCACAAGTGAAGTGCCAGCCAGCAAACACAAGCAAGTCTGAAAAGCCTCCTTCAAGCGTGATACCGCTTCCAGGACATACTTGAAAACACATTATTATTTTTTTTTGCCCTTCAATGCAAGTCTATTTAATCCTCCAGCTGGTAAACAACCCAATCTGCGCTGCACAGCAAGCTCTGGAAGGAAAACTCCCTATCATTGAAGCTCTGTTTTGTTCCACTGGAAGGAGAAACTCAACAGCTTTGTGTGGGCCACCGGGGATGGGGGCAGCGGCTCCATAGCATGAAATACCCACAGCGCAGACAAAGTGCCCACCAGGCTCCGAAGGCTGGGGCAGGCAGAGCTGTTAGCAGCACCCTGAGGAAGGGGCAGGCTTGCTTTTGGCTGCTAAGTCACGTCGGACTGTGCCAACCCTCACCATTGCAGGAACGGGTATGTGTGTGTTTATATAATCGATGTGATGTTGTACACACAGGCCTCTGTAGACACAGAAACAAATGGGCTGATCTAGTGCGAGGCGTCCCTGCCTGTGCAGGGCAGTTGGAACTCAGTGATCTTTAAGATCCCTCCCAACTCTAACCATTCTATGATTACTTTTTACAATCATACACAAATATAATTGCTCAAGATATAGTAAGTATAATAATAAATGCTGTTTAATTATTAATGTAATACATCCTTTATACACATACGCATATTACATATAATGCGTGTGTTATCACCTGTAAATATTTCAGTTATTTGCAGTAACCCAATTACACATTATAATATAATAATTACTTACATTTTGTATGTGTGCACACATGGACATATCAGACTTGCTTTTTTTTTTTGCATCTCTGGTGCTCTGACAGTTCCCTAGCAGCTCCCAAGGCTTGCACCAAACCCTAGGGCCAACCTGGCAGGGTGGGCACTTGTCCCCCTCACTGAGCACACCTGTGGTGCACTGGTCCTGTGTTGGGTGGGTGAAACAGGTGCTCTGTGACTCAGGAGTCTAAATGCTACTTCATATGGCTACAGCCACCTTTTGTTTCTTTAGTTATTTATATTTAATAGGCACTTGATGAGGGGGGTTGGAGAAGGGAGGGTTTATAGAGAGTTTTCAAGGTTATTCCTCACCTGAGGCTGAGCCGTGTGCAATCGTCACATCTAACTTGGATTTTTCCATTTGTTTTTGGGCTCCTGTGGCTGAGCCAGGGTGACCTCCTGATTCTCCTGCCCCAGCCCATCGCTGCCGAAGTGCCACTGAGGACTCCTGCCTGGGCAGAACCGGTGCTGCTGGGCCAGCAGGTCCCAGGCACCCCACACACCCCAGCAGATGAGCTGCTTGGTTACGGGGAAGGCGTCTTATTGCCACCACTCTTGCTTGGGTGCCTCCATTCCTTTAGCAGGGGTAGTGCACTTAGTGCAACTGGGACACCTCAATGCTCTCACCTTCAGCTTTGCCATGGGAGGTACCCTCCTTGTCCCTGAGCCCAGCTGCTCCCAGCACTCCCTGGATGCAGGAGCTCAGTGTGGGGCCATGGGGATAATGTCCACACTTACCTCTGGACACCAGCCCTGCAGGGAAGGTTCATTGCCCTGCAGAAATACCAAGATGTTGGTTTTTTTGGCAGTGTAAGGTGTGGATTTAAGGGCACCAAAAGAAGTCCATGGACAGGTAGAAATGCCCCTGCTGCCCTTGGAGTTAACCCTTTGCTCTTTCTCTAGGTGACAGCAGCTGAGCTCATTCCTGGTGGGATGGTTGGTCCTGACTTCACCTCATTGGCTACAAGGATGCCCAAGAAGAGTCTTCACCTCCGTTCATCATCAAACCTCGGCCAAAATGCAGCGCAGTACATGGTATGTAGTCCCACAGGCCACTTGCACCAAAGACAGATACATTCTGCAGAGCTGCTTTTCGGTCCTGTGTGGGATCCTGGCAGTACGTTTGTACCCTTCATCACCTGACCACCATCTTCTCCTTGGAGACACAGCGGGGTGCTCAGGCAGGGTCTAGGGGGTGACATACTGCTCCATCCTCCTTGGGGGCAGACTCTGGGCACCTACTTGTGCTTTAAGCCCTTCTTGCACATCAGGTCCCATTACATTCCCAATCCCAAGTACAGGAGAAAACCAAATACTTTGAGGGGGCACTTTAGAAGGGGCCTAGGCAAGAAAAAGGGGTGCAGTGAAACAGATAAAAACCCCTCAAACAACTAGGAGCCCCTCAGATAAATGGTTCCCAGCACTCAAAGTCTCACAGGAAATTAAAATGCTTGTAGTTGGGATCACCAGTCACACGATGTCCTCGTAACTCCGCTTTCTTCCAGTCCTCCAGCTTTATTCGGTGCGAGTCGGGGAGGGGTCGGGGTTGCTCAGCGCCGGGGGCGGCCCAGCAGCCCCCCAACCTCCCGGGGCTCTGCTGCTTGGCTTTGGCACGGGCAAAGAGCTTCCAGCCTGGGAAGCTCCCACCCGGGCTGAAGGCTTTTGCTTCAGCAATACAGAGTGGCCATTTTCTGTTTTGCACGGGCAGGTTTTGCTTTGGAAAGTGGTACTTTAGGTAGGGAGAAAGCCAAAGGTATGAACTAAATGAATTGGATTGTGGCTGTTTGTTGGCTTGGGGTGGTTTTGTTATTGTTGTTGGTGGTTGGTTGTTGTTGTTGTTTTAATAAGAAGTCCAAAGGTGGGTGTTTCCAAAGGTCCTGCATGACCCAAAAGACACCCTGTCACAGACCGAATCTCAGCAGGGTATTGCCCTGAGCAGCCCGTGGCTGAGGCTGGAGGGAGAAACACTCTATGTTCCTGTGGCTTTGCTGTTGTTTGGGGCAGTGGGTCAGGTCTGATGGGGATGCTGAGGGACAGGCTGCTGATCCAATAGCTCCCAAGCAGACAGATACTGCCTAAATGCCCCCAGACAGCACAACAGGGAGAGTGATTTGTGTATCTGCTCTTGCTGCTCAGTGTGCCATCAGCTTTTAAAAGCTACCTGCAGGGAACAATAGGGGGAAAAAAAGAATAATAATCCATCCAAAAATTCCTCCTCCTTTTCTGACTCTGAATCTGAGCCCAAATTATGATTCATGGCCAAAAGCAATGAAAAAGAGCTTGTGGTGACTTGAACAATGATTTTTTCAAGTAGAGGCAGTGCTAAGCCGGGAATGCAAGGCTCCTGCGAAAGCAGTAGGAATGTTCTCCAAGCCCGAGTGCTGCAGATGAAATTTGTTGCATCATATCTTTTTTTGTGCATTGAGTTTCAGATAGATAGGGAGGCACTAATATAGCACAAGAAAGGCCATTTCTCTGAGATCTCCAGTCCAGAGTGGGAGAGTCAGTCAGACTGCCAGGATCACCAGCAATTTTCCTTTTCTTTTTCATTGCTTGGCTAAACCCCATCTCCAAATGGAGCACTCAAGGAGGAAGTGTCAGCATGTAGGTGCTGATCAGAGGCAGAGAGGAAAAAGGTTAAGATATAACAGCTGAAAGTTCTTAGATGGAAACATTATGTTTTAAAAGAGCCTGAGAGCACTGGGGTTTTCTAAAACCTCCCATTGTATTGCACTAATAAGTCAAGTGTTCAGAGCTGAGCCAGCAGACACACTCAACAGCAAATTCTATTACTGGTGTGTTTATTTACAAAGGCAGCCACTGACCAAAGCTGAACAGAAGAGGAAAGACTGAAATATGGATTTAAAGAAACACAGCTCCTTCAAATGGCTTTAATTTAAAATCCTAGGATGGGGGTTGTAATTTTATTGTGTGTTTTGTCCCCTCCTCCCCATTTCTTCTTCAAGGAATGAATTATCCAGTCAGCCAGCCAAAGGGAAATTTTCCTCTAGGTGTCTCTGTCCCCATTATTATTCTCACATTCTCCCCATTATTTTCTCTCTCTCTCTCTCTCTCTCTCTCTCTCTCTCTCTCTCTCTCTCTCTCTCACACACACACACACACACACACACACTCTTCTCTGGCCTTTCCAGTCCAGCATCATCTTTTTCTTACCATAGTTATCTCCCATGTCCCAGCACAGTGCTCCCCTTTACAACCAAAGCACTTTACAACCCAAACCTGCCCCAGCACCTTTCTTCATCCCCTAGTGCTGTGTCCCCATGTGGGAGGCAGTGGCCACGCATGGGAGCAGCATGTGGTGGCAGAGGGCAAGAAGCCAGCATTGCCACTTGGGTCTTGCCAGCCCAGCAGAGCTGTGGACAGGACATGGTGGAGGACATGATTTCGTCTCAATCCCTGCACCTGTGCTGTATGTATGGCTTTGCAAACCAGGTATCACCTGCTCTTGAAAAACTGGAGGTGTGGGGCCTGGATTTGGTAGGTTTGACCAGAAATCCAGAGCACACACCCATGCACTGGCCACTCTGCTGTTGTAGTTCAGGAGATAGCACTGTATGACTGTCAGCTCACACCTGCTACAAACCTACTTCTCTCTCTCTTTTTGGAGTATTTTGCATCCCAACCAAAAGCATGTGGAAGGAGAGGAACAAAAAAGCGCTGAGGGCTTTGTCAGGGAGAAATGCATGGTCACAGTAATAGACCCCTGCCTTCCCTGGCAATGGGGGGTGGCACAGGAAGCTGGAGGAGGAGGGAGGAGAACAAGGTGTAAAGAAAAAGTGGCAGCAATTTTCAATGAAAGGAAAAACTAAAGTTACATTATTCCTTTATTTCAGGTTCTATGCAAGTCTCTGACCTGCTCTACCCTGCCCCCTGAGATGCCACGGCTACCCCCAAACAGGTCAGTAAGGAGACAGACCTGAACGGATCCTGCCCCAAAAAAGGAGCCTTCCCAAGACTTGGATCTACAGAGGAGTCTCTTAATTAAAAGAAAGTCCCCAGCCAAGTCAAGCCCTCCTACCCAACAGAGTCTGGTCCCACCACCTGCCCGCTGTTGTGATGCACCTGAACCTGAAATGCTGCATCAGGATTGGACCAGGAGCTGGTGCTTACATCCTCAGCAGTGTGCACTCAGCCACCTCGACCTGGTGAGACTTGTTCTTATTAATGTTGATCCATGTGCGAAGGGCTGGACTGACTGGGCAGCAACCAAGATTTCAGGCTGAAAAACCAACATAGTGGATGGATATCATCTTGGCACATCATTTTGGCCCTGAGGAACTGCAAGCAAATCTAGATTTGATCCAAACATATAGTCTTCATATTGCATAGGATATTAAGCAAGCTAACCTTCAGCTGTTCCTCACCTCACACAGCAGTTGTGGAGACCTGGAAACTGAGAGACCAGTACTTGGCATCAATGAAAACGCTGCAGAAATTCTCAACCAAGCTAGAGGTTGGTGACAACTTACCTGCCATGGAAGCAGTGGCTGAATGCAATTCATATCTTGACCCAACCAAAACTTACGTTTCTGAAGACGGCTGACTGTGGGGGCCTGCCCCAGGTGGCTCAGCCTGGCAAGCCGACTGAAATCTTCAAGTACTTTTTTGCTGGGAATGGGCTAAATGCCCACAGCCAGCATGACCAGGCTGATGTGCTCCCGTACCCACTCCTCCTCCAGCACGGGCTCTGGGGATGGCGTCCACAGCCACTCTCACACTGGCAAACATGGTGAAGGAAGTGCTGGAACCCCAGAAGGAATTGACTTCCAGGATGCACCTCAAACCACAGAAGTATCCTTTTAGGCAGGAGCCCCTCTTCAGGGTTCAGACAGCTGCGCTCACCCTCACTGAACCCACTCACAATCTAGCATTTAATCCAACATGGCATTAACTTTTCTCCCTAATTTGTGCGTGCCTATCTAAGCTGCCACCTCCTTGGTAGTCTGTGCTTGGCATTACTTTGGTCCCCTCTGTATGCCCTCGGCATCAGAACCTCTTTAAAATGCATTAACGTTCGGCAGTCTTAGTAAGTCACGTTACTGTACATGCTGATACCATCTACTGTCTGTGCTGTATGTCAATCCAGATGACAGCTGTTTTCTCCCCTGCTCATCTAAATATAATTTTTGTGGCTTTGTGACGTTTAGAATTGCTTTCTAGTTGTGCTTCTGCTAAAGGCCCCTTATGGTGCAGCTGGTACAGCATCTGTGCGATGTGGGAAAACAAGACCATGATGACGGGGAACTCAAGGTGCTGGGGCAGGTGATGGTCCTTGGCAGAGCTGTGTCTGGAGCGCAGCCCCACCAGAAGGTCTTTGTGTTCCCAGGTCTCCTGGCATGCCATGCAGCCATGGGGAAAACAAATGGTCAGAAATACTGTCTTGGTCTCATCTCTGTATGTGTGTTAGGAAGGAATAGACTGAAATCTTACCTGAGCCTCCTGAAAGAGCAAAGCAATTAACAAGTAAACTTATGCTAACCAAAGTGCACTATTAACAGAGTACAAAGGATTAAACCACAGCAGCCCTGGCTCCAGCCTGCCCTCCTGCCCCTCTGCCTCCCCAGCAGAATGGCCAGGTGCAGGTAGCCCCCGGTCACTGTTCTTCCTTAGCACCAGTGAATCCTTAACACCAAAGAGGTTGTGAAATGGGCACCAGTGCCCCTGCCCAGTGGAGATCCAGACATCTCTTGCACTGCCAGCACTGCTTCCCACTTCTGCCAGCCGCAGGTGGGGTGTCTGCACAGGGCAGCAGCTGAGGCCCAGGAAGTACCAAGGAATGTGAACCACTGCCAGCCAGCAGGCACACAGGTCAGAGGGATGAGCAGGGAATGCCTCCGTGCAGGTAATTTTTTTTAATGTTTATTATAATTTATTAAATAAAAAAGAAGAAAAAAAAAACAACATGTAATGATAGGACAAGGGGTAATGGTTTTAAGATAGGAAAGGGTAGATTTAGGTTGGACATTAGGAAAAAGTTCTTTAATATGAGGGTGGTGGATCACTGGAATGGGTTGTCTAGAGAGGTGGTGGAGGCCCCATCCCTGGAGACATTCAAGGTCAGGCTTGATGGGGCTCTGAGCAATCTGTTCTAGTGTGAGATGTCCCTGCTTATTGTAGCAGGGTTGGACTAGATACTTTTAGAGGTCCCTTCCAGCCCAAGGCATTCTATGATTCTATGTTGAAGTGTGGGAGGGAAAGGGAAGAAAACTCTCCAACCCTGGTGTTTTGAGAGGTGTCCTCCCTCTAGAGCATGCACGAATGAGGCATCAGGATGTGAAGCAGACCATAACACGGCACAGGGAAGAAGTCAACCAAGAGATGGGCAGAGGGTGGGAGGAGAGGAATTTTGGGAAGATGAGAGTTACCCAGCTCTCCTTTGCCCCTCCTCCCAGTCCTTTCCTCATCGGAAGCGGAGGTAGGAGGGGATGGAGTAATTGAAGAGCAAGTAGTCCATTTTGTATAAATTAAAGAGTCTCCTTTGGTAGAAGGGGCTAATGTCCTGGAAGAACTGGGCTGTCATGTCATCTGTCGTCCTGGTGGTCTTGGATGAAGATGGGAACTTGACACTTGTGTCGGCCCCAACCAGCTGAAGGATGTAGCTGGCATCTTCGGCCAAGGTCTCATACTTGCCCACTACATCGTAGTGGACAATGCAGGGGTGGCAGAGTGAGTGCACCCGCTCCCAGTGCTCGTTGAAGGGCTCCTCCCGCTGCGTCCGTGGATCCAGCAGGTAGTAAACGAACTCCTCGAAGCGAACGTCGTCCCCGCGCTCCAGGGCCTCGTCGCTGGGCTCCTGCCGGTGCCGCCGGATGATCTTGGTCCCGTAGCGCTTGTGGAAGGCCGTGTTGTAGCTGCGGGTGAACTTGTTGCGGTAGGCGGAGACCAGGCGCTCCAAGGGCTCCCGCACGAAGATGAACTTGAGGTAGCTGCGCAGGCGGTGGTTGATCTCGGGGATGCTGTACTCGGAGAGGGTGCGCAGGTTGGATGAGACGTGGGCCTCGTTGGCGGGGATTTCCAGTGGGTCCTGGTACTTGCCTTGCCCTGTCAGGACCATCATCACCCTCTTCCAGTTAGTGCAGGCCACTTTGGGCACGTAGCAGTAGAGCAGCCCATGCGTGTCATCCACCACCAAGTGTCGCAAGTCATCGGGCCGCAGGAGGCGCCGCTTGCGGGTGTAACGGTTGCAGATGTTGCTCAACAGCTCCCGTCTCTGCTGGTGAACAGCCTGCAGTGATGACTGCTCAAACTGGACAAAGAAGAAAAAACAAAAAAGAGATGGTCACCAGCTTGTCCAAGCTGATCACGGCCAAAACACAACACTCGACCCACAACTGTCCCTATCTCCTCCCCTTTCCTGAGTTTGGCAGTCACCCATGTCAGATTTTGGAGTACAGTGTCCAATTCTAGAGCCCCCAACATAAGAAGGACATGGAGCTCCTGGAGAAAGTCCAGAGAATGGCCATGAAGACAATCCAAGGGCTGGAGCACCTCTCCTACAAAGCCAGACTGAGACAATTTGCGCTGTTCAGCCTGGAGAAGAGAAGGCTCCCGGAAGACCTTATAGTGGTACATCACACAGGAAAGTGTCCAGGTGGGTTTGGAATGTCTCCAGTGAAGGAGACTCCACAGCCTCTCTGGCAGCCTGTTCTAGTGCTCTGTCACTCTCACAGTAAAGGAGTTTTTTTCTGATGTTTATGTGGAACCTCCTATGTTTCAGTTTTTACCCATTGCCCCTTGTCCTATCACTAGACATCACTGAACAAAGCCTGGCTCTGTCCTCCAGACACTCATCCTTAACGTATTTGTAAATATTGATGAGGTCGCCCCTCAGTCTCCTCTTCTCATAATGGTTTTCATCAGAAATCACCCTTAAAACATCTGGGAAAGGGAACCACATCGAGGAACTCAGAAGAGGAAGCTCTGCTCCTCCTGCCAACTCCCTAACCACTTTGGTCACAAAGGTTGGGATGTTTTGTGACTAGCCCTCATGTCATTGCTGGGAATCTCCAACATCCTTGTCCAGGCCAAGACCACTAACGGCTTCACCGCCTGTTTGCTAACCTGGGGCAGCTCTGACCCACAGAGGTGTTGCTTTAATGCGATGCAATGACCCTCATGTCGCAAGACGATGGTGGCTTCCACTTTGGGGATGTGAAGACAGTCCTGCTGGTGTCACAGGGTGCCATGGCAAATGTCTCTGCAGCCTGCAGAGCCGTGGCAACATCAAGATGAAGGGTGAGGGCAGGCCACCCTTTCTTATCCCTGCATCCTTGCTGCTGACAGCTGTCATGACTTGTGCATGCCAAAAGACACCCTTTGCCAAGCTACAGGTGAACTCTCACCTCTTCCTGGAAGACCACAACAGGCACTAAAGCCTGGGAGAAGCACTGTTCTGAAGATGAGGCTTTGTAAAGCTCCTGACAGGAGCTGAGATCCTGAGACAAACTGCCCCTCCCATGGATGATCCAGCAGACTGGTCACCTTCAGAGAGGCACTAACATGTGGACAAAATCTCCTCCTGCAAGGGGTGGACCTAACTCGGATCATCTCAGCTCTCATTTCCACTGATGAAATAACTTTGTCCAGGTCACCTTAGAGACCAGTTTCTCCAGGAACCTGCATGGACAGTAACCTGCAACAGGGGCAGAAGAAATCATCCCACCCCCCCCCTCTCCTTCCAAGAGGGAGGTGATAAAGAAAAATGCTCAGATGGAGAAAATGCAGGTCGACAGACTCTAACTGCCACCAAAAGATGACTACTTAGATAAGAAGAAGGTGTAGCAGCTATGGAGGAGATAACCACAGCTGAAGAGGCATTCTCATGGTACACTGCCTTGGGACACAGTCAAATGTTTCAGCAGAAATCTCTTTTGTTTGGAGGCTTCCCACCACATTTTAAAACTGGAAACCCTTTTTGCAAGTGCTTAAAAAAAAAAAAGAGACACATTAATAATGTGATTTTTTTTTCAGGTGCTTTTTCCCTGCACTTGCATAATTCAGAACTATTGGACCAGACAGACAGACACCCTGTCTGCAGGCATGGCAACAAATAAATGGGACTACTTTTCAACAGCCGCCCACTGGAGTAAGTGGATGTCTTGCAGTTCTTTCAGAGCACAATTGCTCCCTTCATTTCTTTTCCTTTAAAAGCCAGAGGAATTAAGTATCACTTTTAAGGAAATAACACCACGACATTCCAGCAGCGCTAGGGTTTGCTGGTATTGTGGCCAAGGAAGTTCACAGCTGCCATTTTTCCCAGAGCAAATGTAATTTGGCTGCTTAGAGACATTAAAGCATCAACCTAGACAGCAACACAAGGTGGGGTGTATGGAAAGGAGCTCTGGCTCCTGCTGCAGCAGGCACTGCTGCTGGGCAGTGGGGAGGCAGTAGGGTGGCAGCCAGCTATAGGGATCACCAGTGTTGTCCTCTTCTTCCTGGGGGCTGCAGAACGTGACAGCCCCATGGATGTGAGGAGTTGCAGGGCACATTTGGTGGCTGGGGCATGTGGCCATGGCCAAGCCCGTTGCACTGGTTGGAGGGTGGTTTCCTGCAAGACTTCCTGCAGGGAAGTTGTGGGCAAGGATTCCGCTGCAAAGACAAGCCTGGCTGCATGGGTGTAAAACTGTCCACCAGGGGCAAAGCACAGTAGAAGGAAACAAACATATTTTGCAGCTTCAACCACAAACCCTCAAGCTCCCACTAAGCTGCTAAGGGCAAGTGGAACACCTTCCCTGGTGCCAGGTCACCAATGCTGGTTGGGCTGCACGCACTGAGCACCGGCAAGGGCTCCCTGCCTCAAGCAGCAACGATAGCTTGTCCTGCAGCATTTCCTAGCACAGGCAGGGACCCACTGAGCCCACCTGGAGGGGAGCCTTTCCCTGCCCAGACTGTGTCTTGCTACCCCTTTCTCAGCAGGTGTAGCTGGCACAGCTCTGGATAATGGAGATGACCCAGGATTATAAACCCTTCATAGCTGGGTCCAGCTTTTATATATGGGGTGTGTGTGTGGGTGTGTGTGTGTGTAAATAGCACTCCACATAGAAGCATCTATCAATTATTAGATCTGAAAGCACAGCAACAATGCTCTTGCCCTGCTGTGATGGCTCAGAGTTGGCTTTGAAAATCTCAGAGAGCGAAATCTCCTGGGATTGCCCAGCTATGACTCAGCCCACCAGTAATGAAACAAATTTCCTACATACCAGCAAGGGCCATAAGCAGTTTTTAATCACAGAATCAACTAGGTTGGAAAAGACCTTCAAAATCAGCGAGTCCAACCATTAACCCTACTCTCCCAAGTCCAGCACCAAGCCATATTCCCAAGCACCACATCTAGACAACTTTCACACACATCCAGGGATGGTGACTCAACCACCTCCCTGGGCAGCATGTTCCAATGTCTGACAATGCTTTCACTGATAAAGTTCTTCCTAATGTCTAGTCTAAACCTCCCCTGCTGCAGCTTGAGGCCACTTCCTCTTGATCTATCACCAGTTATTTGTGAGAAGAGACCAGCACCTACCTCTTTACAATGTTCTTTCAAATAGCTGTTGAGAGTGATGAGGTCTCCCCTCAGCCTCCTTTTCTTCAGACTAAATAGCACCAGTTCCTCAGCTGCTCCTCATGAGTCTTGTTCCCAAGGCCCTTTACCAGCTTTGTTGCCCTTCTTTAGACAGCACTTCAATGTCCTTCCTGAACTGAGGTGACTAAAACTGGACACAGTATTCAAAGTGTGGCCTCACCAATGCCAAGTACAGAGGGACAATTGCCACCCTGGTCCTGCTTGCCACACTGTTTCTAATAGAGGCCAGGATGCCATTGGCCTTCTTGGACACCCGGTCACACTGCTGACTCATATTCAGCCACCTATCAATCAGAACCCCCAGGTCCTTTTCTGCTGGACAGCTCTCCAGCTACTCTTCCCTGAGCCTGCAGCATTGCATGGGGTTGTTGTGGCCCAAGTGCAGGACTCAGCACTTGGTCTTGTTGAACTTCATACCACTGACCTTGGTCCATCAATCTAGTCTGTCCAACTCTCTCTGTAGAGCCTCCATACCTTCAGGCAGATCAACAATCCCTCCCAAGCACGCCGCTCACCATTCATCCTCCCATTTCCCTGTCCTCATCCCCTTACCTGGTCGTTCTCATACAGGGCTTGGAGTGGGCTGCGACCAGACTTCCCTTGCCAGAGGGATCTCATAACTCCGTCTTCTGTGGCTGGAAAAAGAGTGAGAAAAATCAGAGGGGCTGGAGGGGCTTCTCTCACCCCCTCTGGAGATGCCCACATTGGGATGAGGAAATGTCCCCCGAGAAGAGACAAAGTCATTTGGCTCTGGAGAAGACGTTCCAGCAATTCTTATCCCTCCCCCTTATTTTTTAACAAAACCTGCAGTTAAGGTTCAAAAAGGTCCCCATCTAACCTTTAAACAAATGTAAGACCACAAATAAAGACAACAGCTTGTTACAATTTCCAAAGCACCTGGGAACAGTTTGATCCATGTGCATTGGGATGTGTCACTGTGTTCAGTCTGCATGGGCAAGGGAGGTGACAGGACCCTGACCAACATCACCACAGCCCCACAAGAGACAAGACAGCAGCTGTGCTTGGCAGAGACTAGGGGCAGATCCAACACCAGCAGCTCTGTGCTGAGCCCCCACAAGCTCAGAGTTTACATTTCCAGGCTCAGAAACACAGTCATTAGTAGACAAATTGGTTAGATGCTTTGTCTGACTGGTAAATCCTTTTAAGTTAGTTACATTTTTTTAATTTTTTTTTTCCCTCCTAAACCAGCAACATTTCCATGAGTGTTTGAAGCTGAAAACTGAAGCAGTCCTTGCCCCTTCCCTGCCATGCATCTGCAGGGCTTGATTTCAGAGGTCTATGAGCAGCAACACCAAATCTGAGGCTGGATCTGCCCAGTCACAAATGTAATGCTGGACACCCAGTCAGTGACAGATGCTCAAGTTCTCATGCTCATAAATTATGTAGGGATGCAGCCATCTTCCAGGCTATGAAGCATCCATTTCAGCTGCCATCCCTCAGCCCCTGGGACCTGGTTCCAGCAACCACATGGCCCAGAGATCTGAAACCTAATGCATGGAGCCAGCCATGACAAGGGAACACAGACTCTCTCTTACAGTAACACCTCCAAGCAGCTGTCCCACCTCTCACCCACCCTCTGATTCTTGTGTCCGACCCTCTCTATTTGTAGAAGATGCCATGGCAGTTTTCACATGAGAAGATGGTTTCTAACCATGGGGGTTGTGCAGCCCTGGAATTGGCTTCCACAGAAGAAATCACACTGTGAGTTTCAAAATGGAAGATTATACTTTTTCTGAAGGGGGTGATAGGAGACATTGCTCAGGAGGTTCTTCCAGTCCTCCAAGTTCCTGTTCCTACAGGGACCTTCTAAAATGTCAGCAGGATGTATGTGGTGGAGGGAAAAGCATTTCTCACAAACCAATTCTGGCAACATAAAGGTTACTAACACAGAGGCTTTTTTGCACAACAATTTGGAGCTCTGGATCTTTTAGTTCACTGACCATCACCAAACAAAACTGAAGCTGTTATACAAGCCCCAGATGGCATCTTTTTAATCAAAATAACCAGAAGGAAAAATCCAAATCCCATCTTCATTTTCATGTGCTTATACGCAGCTTAAAAGAAAACTGCTCCACAGCACAAAGTCACCAGGGTCTAAGCTAAACATTATTCATTCCTGGAGCTGTAATTAGGAGGAAATGACTGCCTGACCTCACAAGATTTCATCAGCAGTGCATGTGTGCTTGTGTGTTCATGGGAAATGACACTTCCTGCAGCACTGGATTGATCAAGATGTGGCTCAATGAGAACATACAGTTTCTTCCTCAATCCCCTGTATCAGTTAACCCACAGGAGGGTGAAACGGCATCTGTGCTAATGAGAGATAAGCAGAAGATCCAACGTACACAGCACTGGGCTGAGATGCTTGTCCCAGAGGAGCCCCATTTCACATTTCCAGACTCAGCTCTCTGCAAGTGACAGGGCATGAGATCGACCTTGAAAACTCGACTCACTGCAGCTGGAATGTGCAAGCAGAGAGCATTACACTCAAGTACCTTTCCTGGCCGGGGCTGATAAATTCCTGTTCGATTCAAGAGCATGATCCTGCTGTAGGCTGTCTGCAAGTGCCCTGCACCACAGCAGACACTTGTCCTATATTTAGTAAAAGCAACGTGGAGGCGTTTGTTTTCAAGATTAACACGTGCATCAACCAGAGCCTTTCTTAGAAGGGACATAAACAAACCCCGGGTGGCTCAAGCTGGCCTGAAACTACTAGAAATGCAAATTGCTCGTGCTGGTGCTGTGCAGGGGTGAGTGGAAACGCCATTTTAGAGAACGGCTTCAGCGTGTGGTGCAGGGTCAGGCTGTGGCCCAGAAGGAGCGAGCTGGCTCGGCAGGAGGCTCTTTAGGGTGAACAAAAAGCAAATCTCCAGTAAAGTGGGGAGCGAGCACATGTTGGGCAGGTTAGATCTCTACTCTGACCACTCTGGGCTGCACCTTTTGGTGCTGCTGAGACAGGAGAACAAGCCTGACCAGGGGCTGCTGCACCTTGCGCGACTCTTGCCAACAGCCCCAGCAGAGACGTTGCAAAATAGATTCCCTCCAGCCTTTCCCCAACACAAGATCTGGCAGAGAAAAAGGCGCCTTCTCCAGATAGCAGCAAACCCCCTGGGATCCCTGCTATGCTCACGCTGTACAGGGTTCCAGAAGAAAAAAAAATGGGAAAGGGAAAGAACTAAAAGGAGAAGAAGCTGCCAGGCTGCTCCCGTGCGGCTGGAGGAGCCCAGGAGCACTGAGCTGGCGGGGAAGATGCCAACACTCCACACTCGTCTCGACAGCTTTTGCTCTCCAAAGCAATGACACCATCCCCTGCCCGGGGCGCTCGCCAAACCCTTCAGAGCAAATGTCTGGCCCAACGGCAGGTTTTTACAAGGCTCCAACTGCAGGAACTCTTCCCCCCACCCTCAGGAACTGTCTGCTCACACTACACCCAGCATCCCAAGGAGAAAAGCAAACAGGCTCCTGACTGGGCCACGAGGATGACTTTTGGAAAGGGTGCTGAAGCCGTGGCAGAGCGGGAGATGCAGCAGCCATCGGCACAGCAGCCATCGGCACAGCACCCGGCTGGGCTGGTGCATGCGGAACCCATCGGTGCACCCCGTGGGAGCAAAGTGTCCTTCCTCTTCAGGGCTGGGGGCAGAGCAGCCACAAACACCTGCAGCTGGAGGCAAGTCTGGGCCACCTGTACCCAAAGCATCTCCAAAACACCTGGAGCTTCCTGGCAGAGTAACGTTGGCCAATGCCCAGGGCTGCTGTGACCTGCCCAAGCCAGTGGGAGGCTGCAGACAGTGATTTAGCAGTGTCCACCCCCCCAAGACCAGGCTTTGCCACCTAACACAGTTCTGCTCCACGACCCCAAGCTGTGGCCATCCCCTGCTCGCCATCCCTCAGCCCCAGCACCTGCAACACTTCTGCTGATGCACTCCTGTCCCAGTCCACCCACTGTCACCAGACCCCAGGTTCCTAATCATGCAGCTCTATGAACACAGCTCAGCCCTACTTTGAACACAAAACTCCTCTTCCCAGCTGCTCCATCCCAAACACCTCATTATGCAATCTCACAGCATGCTCCCACACTGGGGTCTCTCCCTCATCCTGTCCTCACCTTCACCACTTACTCCAAGCAGGCACTGGCCCACTGAGTCTGAGCTCAAGGGGCTCCACAGCTAGCTGGAGAGGAGACTAACATGGAGAGGGAACCAGGAAAAGGCTCAATTCTTAATCTGTGCCTGTTTCTTCCATCAAATCTGGGATACAGCCTGGACTGCAAGGAGGAGGAGGAAGGAAGGGGCAGATGGGCAGTGGCATTTACATACCCCTCTCCTTCAACTGATTCATGCTGAGAACAAGTCAATCACCCTTTGTAGCGCAGCTTACTCATCCCTGGGATGTTCCTGGGACTCCAAGAAGTTTGGGAAGACCAAGAAATACTGAAATATATGACAGTGCTGAGGAGGGAGTATCAGCAGAGTAAATTGATGGTTCATGCTGCATTTTGGCACCATGGCCCCGAGTACAGCAGGATCTTCCATCATGGGGGAGCTGCCAAGATCTTCATATCCTGGCTTTCCTCCTGACTTTATAGCTTGTTACTGAGGTTCCCAGGTGCCACCACATGCAGCAGTAACCCTCAGGAATTTAGCATCGCCACGATTGCATCTGGAAACAAGGATGCCACTTAGCCAAGATACATTGACTTTCTAAAGGGGAGAAAACATCAACCCTTGGCAACTGCTGGTTGACTATTTGGATAACAAGTATCAAGACAGTGTATGCCCATGATCCAAATCCACAGTGTTTTTCACTGAGACAGAGAGAAGGAAATATCACATTTGTCCTTTGCAACTTCAAAGGATGAGGCAAGGGAGCAGGAGTGATGAAGACCAAGAGCCTGAAAACCCCACACTAAGGCAGTAACATTGACCAGAAATCACTGAATGAGATGAGCCCGAGAGGGAGCTCAGGCACATTTTGGAGTCTCCTGTGCTACAAGTGCAGCCCAGGTTTTACTGTGGTCCCATGAAAACCAAAGCTCTTCTCTTGCAGCAGTGTGACATCAATACCACAGCAGGAGCTGGGGTCTCACTGCCTTGCCAGCTCTCTTTGGAAAAGGGAATAGATTTTAAAGCTGTGAATATTTAGGTGTCCTAGCAGACTGCAAAGACAGCCAGACATGTGTGAGGTGAGGGAAAGACTGGATCATGCCCATCCCAGACTTTTGGAAGCACCAGTGAAAGAATTTGCTGTTCTGGCTGCAGAGGCTCTTAATTATGGAGGGAGGTTCTCACAACCACAGCAGCAAATCCAGACCCTGCATCGAAGAGTTTGGCCAGGAGACAGGATTCAGGCAGCAACAAGCCTGCTAGGCTGACATCAGCACTACCAAGGCTTTAGAAAACAGTCTGAAGGAAAGAAAACAATAAAAAGATGTGGGTGTGACTGGATAGGGGGAATAAAATCAACATGGCATTTACTAAGCACAGCTTACACCCATGCAACCTGATCTGTCAACAAAATAAGCCATTTCTGTAGATCAAGCATATGTGGTAGATCTTCCCATGTGAGATATGAAGTACCACAGGAAGTAAGTACTTCAGACAGAGCAGATGAAGTTTAGAGGGTGAACTGTAAGGGACACAAGCAACTGGAAAGCAAGCAGTGTTTAAATAGGAAATACTGGGCAGAAGGCAGATTTCTAGTAAAAGATCTCTAAGATTTGCTTTGGGGTCAACACTTCAGGAATGAATAGACAAAAAAATAGAATGTTACTGACAGTGGACAAAGTGTTGAGAAAAGCAGGGAGAGACTAAAACACCAAACAGGGAACTGAAGCTTCATCCTGGAGATGTCCCCTTTGAACAGGGGAGTGGAAATGCAACAGAATTTAATTTTGCAATGTTGGAATTCAGCAGTTTCAGCTACTTTGCTGCTGGAAGTGGCAGGAGGTCCCAGATGCATTAGTTCTGGGCTGTCAGCTGCCAGTGTGACAGTCATAAAAAAAGCAAATGAAGTCCTGAAATATACCAGGTGAGTTATTTGCCATAGCAGCAAAAAAAAAAAACACGCATGAATACTATTACCCATAAGGTTGGTAACCCTCACCTGCAGCACTGACAATTCTGCTCTCCTAGGACCAAGGCAGGTCCAGAACTGCTAAGAAGGGCTACGAGGCAACCAGGCAATCCCAGCACTTGATGTCCCATGGGAGTCTGCAGGACCTGAGCTGGGATGTGATTGTTCCCTGAGAACAGACCAGCAGAGAGGGACAGGGAGCGTTTCACATACAGGACATCTTAATGCCCACTTGCTCAGGTGCCTAATAGGAAGAGGTTTGGGAACCCCAGATCGGTGGGAGTCTCGCCAAGATGTAGCAGGAGGAAACCCAACTCCTTTTGGGCTGGAGGATGGACCTTTCAGGCATTTTCCAGGCCAGACCTTGGGGCCAGAAGGAGCCAAAAGCTCCACTCATGGTCTCCAATACAAAACACTGGAAGGAGTTAAAACCTGGAAATTCAGTGGCCTCCAGCCAAGGGTAGTGAAGAAAAAGCACCCCAGAGGCCCCCAGGAGCTCATCCTGACACCACCACTGTCTCCTCACCACTGTCTCACAGCCCCAGCTTCACTTCCTGTTGCGTCTACACAAAACCTCAAAAAAGATAAAAATAATTGTGCCTGGCCACCTGAAACAATCATTCTGGGTGTTAATTACAGCTTGCAACTCCCCACGGGTGAGTGGGCCAGGGGCTTGTGTGTACTGCAGGAAGCCCCAGCTCTCAGGGCAGCCCCTCTTGGGGGCATCTCAGAGATGCTCTCCCAGACCAAAAAAAGGCTCCGAACTTGAGGGTGGAAGGGTGTGAATCCATCACATCTGTGATGGATTTGTGAGGGATTCTGGGATTTGAACATAGGAAATGGTATTGGTGACATGAACTGACGACCTGACACACATGGTGCGTGCACAGCTGTGCAGCAGAACTGTATTTACACGATAAAGAAGAGTTTCTGGTGGGAAACAAATAGGAACAATATCACCTCTTTATATTGAAAGGGGAAGTAGCCAGAGCTCTACAGTGTAAAGGGAACAGCACTTGCCTAAAGTCAGTCACTGGAAGAGCCAGGAATTAGGACCTGGATCTCTTTGCAGGCACAGCAACGAGCTTTTCCAGACTTAGCTGGTTTTCACTCCTCTCCAGCACCTGTCATGGACAATGAGCAAGTGCTTCAGTAGTGCCAGTGACAGCTCACTTGTCCCTGACTGCAGAAATGTAGCCCTGCTTTGTCAAGATGGGCTCCTTGCTATTACAGTAACTGCACCCAAGAGACATGGAGAAGGATCCTGCCATCTAATTTAAGAAAGGATACTGAGACTCTGTTATTCCAAGCCAAACCCTAGCTGCAGCCACTGGCTGCTGAACCTGTCCAATTTTCAATTTTAAAATCCAAGAGGGAAGAAGAAAAAAAAAAAAAAAAGAGAGAAAAAAAAGGGAGAGAGGGAAAAAAAGAAAACAGAATTTGACAGCAACAGTGATAGATCCAGAGGGTTCCTGCAACCTGAGCTCAGTTTTCCCTCCCAGTTTGGTAGCAAAGCCTGTGACACACTGCCTGGTTGGTGGCTGGACACTTTGACAGTGTGAACATGGCCCAGGGCACAGAGGCCAAGAAATCATACATGGAGTCAAAGCCCTGGGCAGTGGCTTGTGGTCTGAGCAAGGAGCTGCCCTGCCTGGAAGGATCAGAGCTACTGGGTCGAACAGTGCTGGTCGCAGGGAATCAAAGCTTAAGCCTAGGAATCTCTGGCTTTTACTCTTGGGCTTGGACTGGTGGAAACCACATTTATTTTATTTCCACCTAAGCACAAGAGCTGATTGTCATTTAGTTGGTTTTTCAGGTATTTTTTAAAGATACTTTTCAAAATGAGAGTGATGTGGGATTCCAAACACCAAAACACCCCACCAAACTCCAGACCCAACTACTTAACACTGCTGAAGGTCAATGGAGAAGAGGATCACATTAGCAACCATTTACTTTCTCACACACTGGATTCAGCTGTGAAAACGAGTGGCATTTCTGGCATTCACATCCTTACACATCTTCAGAACTAAGGGAGCACCTCTGGGAATTAAAAACAAAACCCATTCCTATTTTTATTCTTATAGGAAGGTTTTGATTTGGGAATGCAAATTTTTTGCTTCAGTGAAGAGGCAAAGCCAATCTAGCGAGATTCCTGGGACTGCTCATTTTTACTGCATCTAAAATGCTGGGGATATAGACAACAGAGGCTGAATTAAAATGCTAGAGAAGAAAGGAAAAGAAATCTAACAGAGTCACATGCTTGATTTGCTTAAATGCATCCTTCAACTTTGTGAATTCAGACCCAACCACCTCCGCTGTGGAGCTGCAAGTGAAGTGAAAAGGAGGAGGTGTTACTGGCTGGGCTTCACTCAGGTGTTTGCTCCAGATCCAGCTCAATGGGTTAATGAATTGCTCCAAGAAGCTTAAGTCTCCTTGAGCACCTTTTTTTGCCATAGATGATCCCCCACATACAATGATGATGTGGGGAAGGGGGGGATATGGCTGCCATGTGAGGCTGCAGGATGAGGGGATGACCATAAAGCAAGAGCACAGAAAGATGTGTCCTCTGGCAGGGCCTTGCAAGCTGATGGCTTGTGTTGCTGTTCTTAAAGACATTAATCAGAGAGCAGCCCTTGTCCCCCATCACTCTGCTGTGTCACATGGCAGCCATCTTCAGTGGTTTAGGTGGGACCCTGCCCCTCACCACCTTGCAGCACCGCTGGGAAAATGTGTATTCCCACAGCTCACAAGGGAAAAGGGAACACTCCTGGAGGGATGGGCAGTGGGAGTATTAGGAACAGGACCTCCAAGAGGAGGCACAAGGTTTGTAGCTGGTGCACCCCTGCAAGAGTCTTTGAGCAAGTCCTTCCCAGATAACACAGCCAGGCTAATGTAGCATATCAGAAGGATTAAGAGTCACCGTTGTGATCCTGCTTCCTTGAGCAGGTCAGCAGGCAAGAACATCTCCGTCTCCTGCAAAGCCACCATGTGACTTAATGGCATCTCTCCATGTCACCAGCTGAGCCACAACCTTCAGACATGGGACCTGGAAGCTCAACTGTCCCTCTGAAACCACTAGATAAATGTCTTCTCTCACTGGCATTGCATCCTCACTCTCAGGTTCAGTAGGTGCCTCCAAGAAGCTTGGTTTTGGGCCACACAACTCTGTTTTAAAGCACAGCCACCAGATGGATGTTTGGCAAAGCCCCATCTCCAGCCAGGCACCATCTCTCACAAGGAGCATCGCAGCAGCTCTCACTGGTGTCACACTCCCCAGGACAACCAAAAGACATCTGTTCTCACAGGGATGGGGAGTAAGAGTAAGTAAGTAAACACGTAAGAGTATGAGGATCATCTGCTTGTCCCTCAGAGGGCTTAATGAAGGGTATTTAGTTTCTTTACCATTACACAACTGCTGCTATGAGTTTAAGGCACTTCCCTCACAGTACCTACATGACATAGTGGGCTGGAAAACACATACCTGCTCACTTTGGGGCTAAGCAAAAGATCATGGGAAGTTCCGGCTTAGGTGGTGCCACACACCCTTGCATAGAAGTCCTGCTGAATCTGGCAAGCACATGATCATGCCCAAAGACATCCCACTACTGACAGCCCAGCCCACTAGGACTGCTCCCCATGACAACTGTCCAGTCAGCAGTTCACATGGTCCTGACTTAATACTGTTTTGTTCAACAGGAATTAAACCGAGTGACCTGAACATGGCTGGATCAGACAGAACCAAGCCCCAGCAGCACTGGGATACTAGAAAGCTTAGCTCAGGCTTTTCCCCCACTGCTAAATATTTTCTACCATCCCTGCCCCCAGCCCTTTTGGAACAGCCAAACCAAATAATTAAACCCCCTCTTCCCCTCACTTCCTAGCACTTAGAAACTGCAGAGGGCTAAAGAGAGGTGCATTACGAGGAGGTTACCCACAAATTTAAGGGAAAAAAACCACAAATAAAAGAAGCTTGGAGGCAAATCTGAGCAGGGCAAGACAAGACGTGCACATGTGGAGGTCTTCACAGAGAATAACCCATGTACAACAGGCACCATGACCTGCAGCAGTAAAAGACAAATCTCCTGACCCACCAGCTCAGACGAACCCGCTGGGAGAAGGTGGTTTTGCAGCACCAAAAGAACCAGGGTCACCTACAAGTGATGTTAGAGCTGCCAAGATAAAGTACCATTTCCGGGCAAGATGAAGGAGGGAAACAGGATGAAGGCTGGACCCTCTTCCTCTTCTCCAGTACCTAGCTGAAACATGTCTCATCCCCATGGAGTCAACAGAAGAGTCCTACCAGCTTCTGTCACACAGAGCCTCTTTCTCTAGAAATCTCCCTCTTCTTCCCAAATTACTTTTTTGTCTTTCTGGGAAGCTACTTAAGGCTTACTCCATGCAGCCACAGATAGTTCTCAATGGGTGATGGGGCACCTCATCCCCAGCACCCATTTTCAGCCCACATCTCTGAAGATGAAGCACCCTCAGTACCTCCTTCCCAGCCACGTTCCTCAGAAGAGGTACTACAGGCAGTGACCCAAGGTGACACTTCCCATTCTGAGGAGGCCCAGCTGTACAAACCTCCTAGACAAGAGGGAAAAGAATGTTTTCCAACCTCCTTCCGCCAAATGCACAGGGTCCATGGCTACTATCCCCTGGGACAAACCCTTCTGCAGCATTTCCATCCTCAAACCACACAGTTCCTACACACAGAGAGAGCTGAAGTTACTGGGCATCCCCTGACTTCACTGTTACAAGGTGTACATGGGCTCTCCCAGATGCCCAAGATTACTTCCTCTGGGAAGGTGATGGAAGGAGGTGTCACAGGTTCTCCAGAGTTCCAGGGCAGAGTAGTACAACTGGATGGTAATGACAGCCAGGCTCCCTGGCACTAACAACAGTCTCCCTAGAGCCAAGAAACACACTCGAGGAGGGGACAACGAGTCACTGTTTTACACAGGATAATGCAACCAATGGCATCACCTCTGGCAGGAAAAATCATTCACTCTTCTTGGGATGTGCCAGTTGGAAGGCCGCGATTCATGGGCGAGAGAGGGACAAGGGGGAGTGATGCCTCCAGAAAATGTTAATTCAGGGTGTGGCTGAAGGTCCTAAGCTATTTTCTGTGGAAAGTGATGATGGGAAGAGCTGTACAAATGGTGAGTACACATCCTGCTGTCGTTCCAGCCAGACAGGAAATGGCAGAGCCTGCCAGAAGCAGCAGTGGTTGTGGTGTGGAAATGCTGGCCTCAGGGAACTGAAGTGGGACCAAAACTCTAAGTGCATCTGCCCCCACCTGAACATGACATCTCTGATATCTGTATGATGGCATCTGCCATCTGGGACCTGGGGCTCATGGGACAGGAGTGCCTCTGGCACGTGGCATTAGGGGACAGAGTGGCAGCAGAGCTGCATCACCTGTCTCTCTAATATTGGGACACTTACACCATCCACAAAGTGCAAATTATTCCCAGCATGGGGCCATCACACACAGAAATAAGAGGGCAAACAGACATAAAGACAGCCCAGGAGCCCAAAGTGTATTAAATGCACTCACTCAGTTTCTATCCTGCTGGCAAAAGGCAGATGGATGCTCCCTGCTTCCTCAGTGCAGAGTTACAGTGCCCTTTGCTCATGACTGTCACCTACCCACAAACATTTCCATGCTTGATGACTGATGCTGGATGCAATAAACTCCAGACAGCAAACACAGAGCATTCATTCAGCCTCCAGCGCAAAGCACCACCAACACCAAGTGCCACTAGACTTCGGGTTTCTCTGCCTGGTTCCAGCTCAACACAGACACATTGACTTTCATAGGAAAATGCCTCAGCCCAGCCTCCCAAATGCTGTGGCAACCTTTGTAGTGGAGGCAATGCCAGTGTGCCAAGGAACAGTGGCAGATGCCTCCTGAACGCCTGGCAAGACAGAGGCAGCAGCTTTGGGGCTGACCCCCTTCCCAACTGCAGTCTCTTGCTGACTGTCCCCATTGTCACTGACTTTTCAGTATCTCCTCTTCTAGCTCAAACATGTCATGACCAAGATCTTGATCAAGAATCACATGTGAAGAGCACTTTCTGACAGGTGACACACGGAGCTAGCACAGAAATGTGACAACAGGACACATTTCACATGACAGCCCCCATCCTCCATCGAAAGGATCCACCAAATACCTCTCCAAGGGGAAGCTTCTTCATTCTCACTCCTCAAGGTCTGCTGTCCCTTTGTTACAGACCATGGCTGGAGACAGGATGCTGGGCAAGATCAACCACTGCCACTGCCCCATTCAATGCCACATGTGGCATGGGATGGGAGGGGGACAGAGGTCCAATATTCAGAGCTATTTGGACTTTTCTCCAAAACACTAAAAAAAAAAAAAAAAAAAAGAGTGATTTCTGCCAAAATGCTCCAAAGAAACATGGCAAGCACTGCTGACAATGTAATCTCCACTGTCCACTTCTATTAACCCTCTCACAGATTTAGCAGGAACTGGTAGGCCCGGTGCTGACTTTCCACCACCCCAGATGCTGCAAAGCCAGTGTGACCCGGGGTACAGCCCCCACCAGCACCCCTGGGAGAGACACTGCCCAGCAGGCTGCTGGAGCACTGGCATGTCACAAGGGACAATGGGACCTCGTGGATGCAGTTTGCTTCTCGTGCCTGGATGACAAACCCAGCCCACAGAGCTTTGTATTTGCAGCGCCAACTCAGCACTCTGCAGTTAACACTGGAGCTGAGAGACAATTTAGCATGAATGTGTTTGCAGCCAGCTCTGTCTTCCATATGCTCTACACAACTGCTCAGACAGCAGCCACAAAAGGCGCTGGGAGATCTGAGAGGGTGTCATCAGACGTATTTTTTTACAGCTGCTACAAAAAGAACATTAAGCTCCTGACGTGAGATTGGGTCTCAACATCCTGCACTACTGCAGATTACTACTGCATGGCACATCACTGGGCAGGCAAATAATTACTTTTCTAATGTTATTTCTTGTGGTTTGTTTTGATTTTCTTTTCTCTCTAACAGGAGATTGCTCAGCCTTTAACAACTGCCTAGAACAGACACCTGAAATCCCTGTGTGTCCAGACTTCAGCCAGATGACTCCTGGTTAGGGACTGCTGGCATTACCCAACCTAGCACAGGGACCAGCAATTGCTGGTTCCAGAAGCAACGCTGATGCAGAAATCTGGCTGTTGGACATGCTTTAAAACCACTCTTGATACTCAAGACCAGATCTTGAGCTTTACATAGGAGGAAGTTATTGCCACTGCCATTAGGAAGAAGATATTAAAATTACATACAGAAGCTCCTTGTTTCCTATAAAGCCTCACAAAAGGTCTTTCCACTTCTGCTTTCTCACACAACTTACTTTATATTTCTGAAGGTAATTTTTTTTTCATTTCTCACTGATGGCACCTCTTGGACTATCACAGCGTCACCAGACATACCCAGGCACTGGGGCTGGCAGAGCTGACCCTTGGCTGTGTGTCTCTCCCCTTGCCAGAGACAGCTCAGGCTCTGTTTGTCAGTGAAGGATTTCCTATTCCAAACTAGTCAACTTGAGTCAAGGATCAGCCAGGGAAACTCTGGTCAAGTGATGGGAAAGAGTGACAGCTATAGGATTAACTCACAATAAATCATGCAGAGGGGGAAAGACAGAATCCAGCTGCTTCAAGAAACTTGCCAAATGCCACAGCATCATCTCTGGGGATCAGAGCAGGGTCAGAGCCAACAGCAGCTGGTCTGAACATTCTGTTCCATTCAGTGGTTCTTCCTAAACCCTCATGTCTCTTGGGTGGCAGGAGTCTCTGGTCACCTGGTACCAGCCTGAGGCAGATATCAGAAAGGATCGCAGGCATTTGAGGTGGGAGGATGTATTTCACTGGGTCAACACACCTAGCTCACTGCTGTCAGGAGGCATGTGGCTGAGATCTTCAGAGAAAACAGAAAATTAACATTATCCAGCAGGAATATGGCCTCTGTGAGCAATTAAAATATCTGTGCATGAGCACCACACAACCTTCTGTTTTCAAATGGTTAATTCCTCCTACAAGCCAAGCTAGAAGCTTTCCAAGAGCAATTTCTCTTCCCCATTATGCCTGTCACTCTCCTGGCCCTGGCTGGCTGCTTGCATATATAATGCAAGCCTGAACTGCCAGCATTTCCATTCCTTGTCAATAAACCCTTCCTTTCCAGTCTGCTGCTCAACAGGAATTGCAGCAGAAGGGCTTGTGCTGGCAGTGCCAAGGCAGAGATCCCTGCCGGGATGCACAGGGGCATGAATTTCAACTGACCTCTCTCCTCCACCCACACACTGGAGCAGTGTCCCTTCCCCTGCAGACTCCCATCCCTGGGCAGGATCAGGCAAGCTGCAGAAAGCTTGTGGGCTCAGGCAGCCACATGGATCTAACAATCCAAGAACCCATCTGCACCAGCCTGCTGCCTTCTGCCGCAGCAGGCCAGGGTGCTGGGGGACCAGGCTGGGCTTGCTCAAAACCTGCCTGCAGGCAGGTCTGATTCAGGCAGATGCTGTTTGTGCCCTCTACCCATAGGCTGCCTACACACATACAAGAAAAAATGAGGTCTCTCTAGAGTTGTAGGTCTCAATGACTTGCCTGCTGTACACATTTCAAGCCACCCTGTCAGTTCTGTGCATCTGGAATTGATGAAAGCCTCAACAAACAGATCTTGGAAAAACACACTCAGCAAAGCCTTCCCAGCACATCACCTTGCACACTGCCACTCCCCAGCTTTGTTTCACAGCTCTTGCCCCTCTGCTCTCAGTAGTGGCAGCTGAGGGTCTGTGTCCTGCCTTTCCACACACCAGTAGGTCATTAACCTGTGAGACTCACTGCCACAAGATACAGAACAAGAGGCTTTACAATACACTGAAGAGATGTAAGAGCTTGCAGAAGAGGACAGGAGCTAATTCGAGCCTGCTAGAAGATAGAGAGAACCATCTCCAGCACATAACCTCTCATTGCATAGCTCCTAGTGCCCACTTCTGATGCATTTGGTAGTGAGCATTGCCTAAGGCCACCAAAGAGCCCTGTCTTCCCAGCTGGCATGTTTAACAGAGGATAGAGACATCTCCAGTGTCATTGCAGCACTGAGATGCAACAGCAGCAGCCCTGTGAGCAACTTGTCTGGGTGGTTGTTGCATTTGTCTCCCTGTTTCTGGCCAAGCCCTAAGAGTAGCTGTTAGCAGCAGGTGCTCTGAAGACATCTCTTTCCTTTTTACTGGGCATAAGCAAGGTCTAATGGAGACCTCAGGAAGCAGGGAACAGGGAGTCTTCCATCTACACCCACCCAGCAGCAGCCTTTCATGGGCAACTGAAGCAAAAACTCCACCAGCCTCGAATCAGTCTTGTTTCAGTCTCAGAGCACCTGTGGCTGCTGATCCTATTAAGGTGAAGGGAATTCAATCTCTCTAACACTGCCAGGAGTAAACCTGGAAAAGACCCAGCTGTGAATATGCTACCCCTGCACCCTTGCCAAGAGGCATGGCCCAGCTCTGCAGGTGTCTGCAGGTCTGAACTCGCCGCCTTCCTGTGCCATGGAGAAACATGACGTGCAGAGACACTCCCCGTGGCCAAGGGGGTTAGCCACCTGCTTGCAGGGCATCAGGATAACAATGGGGATGAGGAATTGCTGAGGAGCTTCTGATCTTCAATTAGTTTGTGCTTATTTCCCAGGTCCCTGCCTCCAGGAAAGCCCTCTGAAACAGGGAAGCCAGCCTCAGAGACACCCACACCCAGCCACTCCAAACAAACATCACCTTTGAACCTCATGTCAACATTGCCCGTCGTCCTGCGAGGTCAGTGAAGCAACATCTGGCCAGAGAGCAGGCTTGGATCAGGTTTCACATTAGGGGTGAGACTACAAAACCACAGGGAAAGCAGGGCTCCAGGAGAGACCACTCCAAGAGATGGCAAACACCCACTCCAAGGGATGGCTTGCTGATCTGCCATTTGGGCCACTGCAGAGACAGTGCCACCTTCACAAGAGACTTTTTGGGGAAAAGCAGCTTGAAGTCCAGCTGGATAATACTCGGAGGGAGTCCATGAAAATTAAGTCTCATTATGAAAAAGTGGGTCTCACCATCATGAGGGTTTTTCTTCAGGACAGCAGGTCCCAGCACCTGTGTTCAGCCATGGTTTGTCTACATAGCCATGTAAACTCATCTGAGCATGACACGGGACTCAGATCCGGTGCAGTGCAGTTTGCAGCATCTCCCCGCTGCAGAAACAGCTTCATGATGTGATACCACCACGAGGGCTTGGTGACAGCCATCAGGCAGAGCAGCGCCCCTGGGAAAAACAATGTATTTGTCTTTCCCTGCCCCAGTGCAACAGAGATGGTCATTGCTAAGGTGTGTGTGGGGGAAGCAGGAGATGCTAACAGAGAGGGAGACAAACAGGGCTTGAGGGAGCCAGGTTGGGCTGGGAACGGGGCTGGGAATGGCTGGTGCTTGCAGAGCCCAGCTGTAGGTGCAGGAAGCTCTGGTCACTGTGCAGGGAGAGATCAGAGACTGCATGGGATGGTGGGTGCAACAGGGACAGCAGAAGTCGGCAGACACTGAATCCACAAGCACTCACACCCTCAAAACCAGACCCTCAACCATTTCTAATACCAAATGGTAATTTTTCATCTCAGCACAGAGCTGCTAAAAGATGTGGGTTATGTGGCCAGGCCTTCCTCCACGGGCCAAGTCTTGCTACTTGGCATGAACTGGTCGGCACGTGACCTTGTTACGTGTCTGATGGTGACAAAACACCTTGGTTGCGGATGTAGCTGCCGAACCCAAGGGTGTCAGAGCTGCTGCAGTACGAACCAGTGCAGAGAAAAACTGCTTTCTCCTCCCAGGAGAGACCAACTCCCAGCTCTTCCCTGCCAAATTCCCATCAGTCTGCCTGCCTGTAAATTTACAACTGTTTTATCTAATCAAAGCTCATCCAAATACGAAGAGCTCAGGGGCACTATGGGGAAAACAGAAGCAGCCAGGCCAGCCAGCCTGCTCCTCTGCCAGGCTGCAAGAATTCCCCACTGGCTGGCTCAAGGCTGGACACCTCCATGCCCTAAAGCTAAACCTGCTCAGCGCCATCCCAGCAAGCTAAAGGCAACAGATTTGCACAAGATGAACAGATTTTTAATTCCTTCTCTGAGGCAAGGAAGATCTCGTCTATCTGGAAACAAACCCAGGCTTTTGCAGATCTTTGCTTCTGAGCCTTTAAAAGGGAAAGGAAAGAGTTGCGAGGCATGGATCTTCAGAAAGCATGTTCATCCCAGCCACCCCAGCAAGGGCTGCTGCAAAGGGCCAGGGAAGAATGAAACTTGCTCAATAGCATTCAAAAGAGATGTTGGGGAGAGCTTAGCTTCCCTCACACTACCCTGTCCAGCAGCAAGCCAGCACAAAGATATCCCCACAACCACAGGTCCTGCCAGGCTGGGTGGGTCAGCAGGACAGCACCCGATCCAAGGTGGAACTCCGATGGCAAGGCTGGTGTCCAGATCCCATGCAGGGCTCTCGAGCTGCCGTTCACCAGCTTTTCATACTGACAGACCATTTTTGAGGCACCTCCCAGGGTGAGTCCAGGCTGCAGAGGAGATATTTGAGGGTTGAACCCTGTTTATCAGAGCTCTGCATCTGGTTTTACTGGATAATTTACTGGAATTACATAGGGTGCAAACCTGCAACAGAGCAAAAATAAGAATAAACCATGACAGCTGGCCATGAAGCAAGGATCCTGGCATCTGAGATGAGAATCAGGAAGGACAACACACAGGGCAGCAGCACCTGTAGGATGCATTTATCACCCTCCCACCATCCAGCTCTGCTGGAAGGACTTTACTGGCAAGGGGGCAGTTGCATCTGAAGAAGGGAAAACTTAAAAAGATGCATGTGAAACAGGGAGGAAATTGCAGAGGGCTTGCAGCTGAATGTAGACCTGTCCCAAAGGTCCAGATCCAGACAGCTGACAGAGACAGGGTGTCCTGGTTTACAGCACCACAAGCTCCATAGGTGCAGGTACATATATAGAAGAATGCAGACACGTCTGAACTAGACAGCAGAAGCTGGGAATATGGGGTTAAACCCTCCACTGACACCAGTCACCCCTCTCCACCCAAGAATGATTTTACTGAAGGGAAAAAAAAGAAATACCCTCAGCTGTCAGGGTAGCTCCATTTTGTTCCTGTTCTCAGCATCAGGGCAAGCCATGGAGCGAAGGCAGGACCTTGCATGGCCATGTTCATCCCAGGCCTTTCAGGCCACTGGAGCTACTCCATGAGATGTTCTCTCCCTCTCAGACCATCAATAGCCTTTAACTGCCTTTTTTAACTAGGAAAGTTTTGGGTATTTGTCCAGCTGTGCCTCAAAGTCTCAATATGAACCATCCCCTCCTGGCCCCACAGAGGTATTTGGGGAGTTAAGCTCTTCTCTGGGTACTCAGCTCCGAGGGGGAGTAATGGGAGTAAAGCACCTAAAGCCTTTGTAGTTTCTTGGCTTCTGATAGTGGGTCCTGGGAAAGACAGCTGTGTTTGCACTGGGATTAAGATGGAGGAGGGCTTGTCATGCTCTACATTCAGATGCTTATGGGAAGAAAGGACCAAGAAAGAAAATCCATCACATAATAAAACCCACCAACACTAAGACTGCCCTGGCCACTGTGAGAACACTCATCTTCCAGCCTCAGGCCTGATGGATGATCACCAAAAGGTCCTTCCTGCACCATTTGAGGGAAAAGTCTTACAGATCCCAGATGCTGTTTTTGTGGAGTCCTTTTTGCAGGATAAAAAGGAGTGCTGGGGTCTGGGGAGTGGGGAAAAAGAAGAAAGCACAGGTGCAACATGCTGCAAGAGAGAAACAGCCAGGCTAAAAGGATGCAGTGATGCATGGCCAGGAAAGGCTGGATCCACCTGGCAGAGACATGAATCTCTCTTGCAGGCACAGAATTAATTCCCAAAATGCTAAGCCCCATCCTTCTGTCTCCCAAACCTCTCTTGTATCAGAGATTCTCAGGAAACCATAGAAAGCCAAGAAGGACTAGAGAATGGGCTTCATTACTGCCCTGCTCTCCACACTGGACTGGGCAGATTTTTCAACCATGACAGGCCTCAGCTGCAGCATTTCACATCTTCTTCAAACATGGCAAATCTGAGGGGTTTCCAGCCCATGTTGCACAATGCCTTGTCTAACAGACATCACTGTACTTTAAGGACTGGCTCCTGGAAGGGCAGCAGCTGCAGCCTGAGCATCACGGTGCTGTGACTGGGAACCTGAGCTGGGTAAAACTGACCCACGGCAAAAGCAAACAAAACAAAACAGAAAAACCAACACCATCTCAGAGGGCATCTTAGATTTCACATCCCTGCCCGTGCTTGCAGCTTTAGCCAGGGTGAAGGCAATGTAGCCCTCATTATCTGGAAGGCTGAGGACATGTCTCAGCCAGCTGCAAACATGACCCAGTCTCAGAAGGTCTTGGCCAGCCAAACAGCCGTCATGTCTCAAGGCAGCATCTGAATTTCAGCCTGAAAATGCCTTTAAACAACAGGAAGGAACTGAAGTCTAAAATAGGCTCTTTCCTGCTCTGAAAAAAACAAGAAATTCCTGGTTTGTAAGGGTCTGCTAATACCTAAGAGCGCAAGTATCTCTGTCCAGGACTAGGGTTCAGTCAAATAACTTATAAACTCTATAATCTCTCTCACTCTATAAAGTCTAAATTATTTGCCTCCCACTGAAGGGACAAACCTTTAGGCATAAGGATGGAGCTGACCAAGAGTTCACAACAGCAACCACAGACTTTGGATGCATAGCTCAGACAACTTGAAAGGCCAGATTTGCAATGATCAGAAGCTAGAGCTTCTCCAGGACCTGCTAGTGCCAAGAGATGCTGGGCTGGGCAACAGAAACCATCCCAAAGTTGGCAGAAAGTGGTAGCAATGGGCATCTTTCAGATCCACCTTGGTACATCAGAGGGCTGCTAACCACACCAAAACGATGAGGCAGTTTCCTACCTGTGATATATGCTACATGTGGTGGTGTGGCTTCTGGCACTGCTGCTCACCCTCCTCTAACATCCCAGTCCTCCTCATTCAGGCTCAGTCAAATGGTACCTCCACTCCAGAAGTAGCTGGAGGAGTCTTTGTTCTACCAGTGCCCAGAGGAGATCCAACTGGTTGATGCAGGAGCAGATAAGGATGGAGAGATCTTATTGCTTCCCTGCTTAGAAACCTTTCTGAGGCAGTATCACAACCTTGGTGCTACTACAGTCCTGGTACTACTACATTCCTGGTGGTATCTCTTGTTGTAAGAGAGTCAGAGCAAAGGCTGGGTACAGCTAACCTGCAAAGCCCTGTGGAAGTCCAACAACTCCTGCTGATAGCAGGTTGTGAGAGAACACAGGGAGTGCAGAAGCCAATGGTAAGCAAGTGCTGCTATAAAGACCTAAGAAGCAACAGCTGGATGCTACAGTCAGACAGAACCAGAGCAGACATAAGCAGCATTTTGAGATTGAGGGATTTTGCTTCTTTCTTATCAGAGAAGGCGGTTCAATACTGGAACAAACCAGAAACAACAGGAAGCAGAGCACTCCCTGTCTCACAGGCTGCCTCTGTGCAAAGTCTGCTTTTGTCCCCCCCAGTCACCTCCAGCACACACAAGACACTGGACTGGACACAGGAAGGATGGGGCAAGAACAGAAAAGCCTGGCTCTTACATAAGGGTCTCAGGATCAGACTGAAAGACCTCACCCTCCCTTCTTGCCTCAGGCTTCCATAGGTGTCTCTTCCTCCAAAAGCTTCTGAGATTGCCAGGGGATTTTTTCTGAAATAACACCGATCAGAGAGAGAAATTTTGAGAGGGGGAAGGTTATGTAAAATACTTCATATAGCACCCAGTTTCTCATCGAGAATTATGTTATTTTGGGATGGAGGAGCTGCTTATCAGCTGCTTAGGAGACTTGCAAGTTCATGCACACATCCTCCTGACCCCTCACTAGCAGCCTGAAAACTGCCAGCTCTCTGGATGCCAGTACAATTTGCCTACTCATATTTTCCAAAAAAATCTACCACTGGGGACACCCAGAGAAATTTTAACTAAGGTCTGCAGAAACCACAGACACAGATGAATGCAGTGCCTTACCACCTGCCACTCACCTCCCTCTACCTCCTCCAGATGTTCTCTCTTCCCTCTTCCCCACATCTGTACCAGCATAGCCATTCCCAGCTCCTCCACTGTTGCTAAAATCAGTGTGGTTCCCCTGAGAACAGTGGTGATCAAAGCTTTGAATCAGCAGCCTCCAGCATTTAGCCCTGTGCCAGCCCAGACATGCTGAGACTGGAGTTACATGAAACAATGGTCTGAGAGCCCCAATGCTTATTCCCACCTTCTCTATGCATAAAATGTATCATGTGCAGAAGTCAGCATAGCCACCAGTAATTATATGCTACTCCTGGAGAGGAGTAGATCAGCAGAAGAAGATCAGCTCAGAAGACAGATGACAATCATGCTGAGGCCACACAGCATCTCCTGGATGGCTGTGGGTTGAGAGCTACACAGCCAAGGCCTCCTGATGGACTGTGTTACTCCCAGCACCAAGCTGGCATCACATGAGGTTTGCCCGGGAGCTGAGCACATTTTCATCAGGGAAGATAGTGACAGGACAAGGGATAATGGTTTTAAATTGAGAGAGGAGAGATTTAGGTTATATATCTTAGGAAGAAATTCTGCACTATAAGGGTGGTGAGGAACTGGAATGGGTTGCCCAGGGAGGTTGTTGATGCCCCATCCCTGGAGATCTTTAAAGCCAGGTTGTACAAGGTTTTGTGCAACCTCATCTAGCGGTAGGTGTCCCTGCTCATGGCAGGGGAGTTGGAAACTTAGGATCTTTAAGGTCCCTTCCAACCTTAATGATTCTATGATTCCATACCTGCCCACATCACCAGTCCAGATGCAGGAGGGTCCAGTCAATCCAAACATCAGCTGCTCCAGCCAAACCCCATACCTGCCCACTGTGGTGGTCTTGGTAAACTGCACCCACCTTTGTGCTCAGCACCACTCTAATAATACCTTCCTGCTATATAGATGTTCTGCCCTTGGCCACATGTCCATAAGCCTGGAGTGAGACAGCTGAAGGCCAACAGGACAGGCAGGTCATCACCACCTTGAAGTGGGCAGGCGACAAGCCGTGGGTGCAGCTGCACCCCACGGCCAGGGGAAGACAGGGACTGCAGCCCCTGTGTCTGCTCACTAGCACATCCAGCAGCAAGGAAAGCCAACACAAAACAATCAGGATACAAAGTCAGCACACGTTCCAACACATAAACCCACATGCGGATGGATAATCTCCATGAGGAGCACTGAGACTCGTCTCACCTCTCCTGAGCACCAGCCAGGGTGGCATGCACAGCAGAGCCCATTCCTGCCTCCAAGAGCTACAAACAGGGGATTCTGCCCTTGACTTCAGTACAAATTCAGCCCAGCCCCAAAATAACCAACTCAGTGGCATTTAAGAGCAGAGTTATTTCAGCACACGCTGGCACGTGGGTGTTCCTCAGCCAGAACAAGAAAGCCTTCTTTCAGCAGAGCCATGGAGCTCAGCGCAAACTGCTCCACGCACACAGCTGCCCAGATGGAGTTAAAAGGGGGAAATGCTGGTGGAGGAGTTAATTCCTGCTCCCCCACCCGAGGGAGCCCTTAGCTCTCTCAAACTGGAAGTTTTCTGGTTATACCATCTTCCCCCGTTGTATTCCTTGTCCTGGTGACAATTCGATCCCTACGTGCATTTAGCAAGGGTTAATGCAGCATGTCAGAGGTAATGGACAGTGGGTGGCCCAGGAAAGGCAAACTGCAGAACCCTGCTAGCTATGGAGAAAAGGATCCGAGTGCTCTCAGGGGAAACCGACAGCACTACTGCTTCTCCTAGCATTTTTCTTCCTTATTATGTTGCAACCAAATGACACTAGACAACTAGAACCCCAAAACAACCTCAAGACAACCATCACATTAAAGACGACATCTTTGTCTGCGAAGTATTCACTTATTAGTGTAAGATGTAATTGGCCTCAGTTTGCTTCCCACTGGGATAAAAAAAGGGGGGGGAATTTTTTGCTTCCCTCTCTGTACATGGTAATGACCCTTCCTTTGCTAGTGTTTTTCACAGAGGAGGAAAGGAAAAACTGTAAACTGAAAAATAATAATGGAAAGAAATGGCACAAAAAACGCAGGCTGAACCCAGGGAGACAACTATGTGGCTAGAAAATAACCAGATTTTAGACAACATGAATATCCCTTTAATTCACCTCTTTTGTGAACTTTAAGGGCAAATCTGTAAAGGGTGTTCACCACCCTTGCAAAAGGGCTTCCACTGAGTGACAAACACCACTGGTTTCCACTAGTTGAGGACCCCTGCCCCAGACCTATCACCATCTACAGGACCTTTCAAAAACCACACTTGCCCCCAGTGAAGGAAATAGATTTGCAGCCTGTCAAGGGTGCTGGCATTTCCCAAAGCCCCAGCTGGCCAGTTCCTCTCAAGGGAGTGGTTCAAACCCAAAATGCCCCAAACCACTTGTGAGATGCCATCATCATTACCATCACCTGGTTTGCTCTGACCTGACGGGAACTCTGTGTGAAACTATGTTGAGACCATACAAGGGATTAAAAGTCAAGCAAGCACAAAACGTTCCGCTGACTCAGGCACGCAGAAGTCTCCTTTTGAAAACCAGAGTCCTGAAAAGAGCCACATTTTCCAGTCAAATACTAGAAAGAGAATTCAATGTAAAACGCAACCGTGTCTCTGTTAGGAGCCCTGGAGATTCAAGCCAACTCAGTGCTGCACTTCTTACTGAGCAGTCCCAATACTAAAATAAGATGCATATTTTGTTTCTTTTTTTAAAAAAATGAAAAAAAAAAGTTACTAAGGAATACAATACTGGTTGTGGCCTCCTGGAATTGCTGAATTCATTTGACAAACTTCACATGCTCTTCTAGAAATAACAAATGCTTGCCAAAACCTAACTCCCTTTCAATCCTATTCAGCCAACAAGTTAAGCCTTTTTTTTTTATTTTTAGGAAAAAACACATTAAAGTGATTGAGCCCCCCCTATAAAAGGAAAATCCCATTTCATTTATTCCACACTGATAAAATTCCACTAATGTTTCAGTCAAAATCAGTCTCCTGAATTTTAAGATTTAACTTTCAAGGCCTCATTGATGGATTGCTGCAGTAATCAGAAAACATTAGTACATTGTTAAAACTACAGGAATTACTCAATAACATCTCCAAGGAAAAAGGAGCTAATTTCCCCCAAAAAGCAGAAAGCCAGCAGGGAAATAAATAACCCCTCCAGTACAAAACTGTTTATATTTCAGTTATTTCTGCATTGTTTCTCAATGTGGAAGATATTTCCAAAAGCACACACTGAAGCAGCCCCTTGAGCCATTCAACCAGATTCCCCAGGACTTTTAGTGACCGCGGGTGTGAAATAGACACTTGTGGAACTGAGCAGCTCCTCTAGCTGCCCGAACCCCCAGCACAGCCTCGGAGGGGCTTGCACGAAGCTGGACCCCATTTCACGCCCTGTTTCCACCGAACGAGGGGACACTGGACGGGACAGTCAACCCAGAAGCAACTTCGCTTTCAAAAAGAAACATGAATTTCACGGCAAAGCAGCAGTCGCTCCCACAGCCCAAGCAAACGCGACCGCGAAGTTCAGTGGTCTCAGCCGAGAAAGCAGCAACCTCCGGGCAAGTTCAGCGACCCCGAACTTCAACTCCCCCGCGGACCGGCCCCTCTGGACCAGCCCGGCGCTCACCGACACCCAAGTGATTTCAGGAGCCGGGCAGGGGCTGATGGCGCTACCAGCCCGCTCCGTGCCCGCCCGCCCCCGCCATCTGTCCCACCGACCTCCCGGGCCCACCGGGGGTCCCCGCCGAGCCCGCAGGCAGCCCCGCCGCGGCGAACCCACCTGGGTTGAGGCTGCTCTGGAAGTAGAAGACGACCAGCAGGAACGAGCCGAGGCAAGCGGCCAGGGCCAGCCGCGGCGTCCGGCTCCGCCGCATCCTCCGCCGCGGCTGGGGCGGCCCGGCCCCGCGGCCACGGCCCCGCCGAGCGCCCGCCGGCCCCGCGCCCCGCCCCGCCGCGCTCCGCCGCCTCGCCCCGCCGGCAGGAAGTGGGAGCGGGGCGGGAAGGGGCTGCGGGGCGGCTGCGGGGCTGCTGCGGGGCTCGGGGCTCCTGCGGGGCTGCGGGGCTCGGGGCCCCAGGTGCCCCGTCCAGGCGCGCCGAGCGGCGGGGGCAGCCGGGGCTGGGGGGGGGGATTTTCCTCGCCCGGCGCTGGGTCCGCTCCCCGCCGGTTCCCGGAGCTCGCACTTCCCTACCCGGCTCCCGTCATGACTTTAAAACTCCTGGCGGGGGGAAGAGTTACTGATGTGCTGGCAGGGCTCGGGAGTTTCCTGGGGACTGTTCTCAACGCGTTCAGTACTTCGCAAGCACCACGGAGTTTCGTGGCCTTAAAATATACTTCTGTCTGGGTTTTGTTTTATTTCGTTTGTTGTTGTTTGGTTGTTTTTTTTTGCTAACCCCCTGACCCCGCAGACTGTAACTGAAAGCAAACATGCTTCTGAATAATTGTAACTAAAGTGATGAAGCCGGGTAGCAGGAGGACATAATTTTCTGCACAAAGATCTCTTACCACATCCTCTAACCTCCAGGCTCTGCAGGCAAAGCAAGCTCTGGTTTTGAAACAGCAGCAAGGCTGTTGACCCAGCTCTGTAAAACACTCAAGATCTACTCAAAAGCCACTTGCCAGATCAGAAACCTGGGCTAAGAGATGGATCCCCAGTGACAACAGTCAATCACTGCTCCTCTCCATCTCCAAAATTCTTAGCTTTAAGGAAAAGAGGACAGGTCAAGAAAGAGACACTGAGAATGACAAAGAGCCTGGATGTGTGCACATGCTGGGCTTCGTTCTGCCCACATTTAGGGCAGAGTGAGCCAGGAGGAGGAACTCATTGCAGTGAACAAGCTGGAATGAAATAAGAACTTGAGCAGTGTCCTTCAGGCCACACTGAGCTAAGGCCGTGGAATTACATAGCTCTGTGAAGTCCCTGTTGGGTAGCCTAGAGAGGGACAATAGAAATGAGACCACAACTAATATACTTCCACCTCCTTGCAAGGACACACCAGTGCCTGCAGTAACCCGTCGGGAAGATAACCTCAGGTTCTGAGCCCTGTGCCTGTCAGTTGTGCGCAGGGAGAGTCTCTAACCCTGCCCCTGAGGCACGAGGCAGACAGTGCCAGGGGAAGGTTGCTGGCTGCTGGCTGGGGAGGGCTCTGCAGGTGCAGGTTGTGCTTTGTTGCAAGTGGTGCAGAAATTTTGCCCCCCTTGGTGAGTGTAGAAAGAGCTGGGATCTGTTTTACATGCAAAGATGGGCTGTGACACCCCAGGGACAAGAGTCCAGGTGGGAAGAAGGAGTGTGTGAGTACATTTTCATATCAAGCATTACCCTCCTAATGGGGATGCAACACAAAGTGAGACCTCCCTGTATTTTTGTTTCTGAAGAGGGGACAACCTCAACCTCCAACAGCCTCAGAAGGTAATAAAGTCCTGTGGGTTTTGTCAGCATCAGAGGAGACCAGAGTGGTTATTTGAGTGTTCACTACAGCAAAGGGGACATCTGGCACTGCTATCCTTGAACCTCCCAAGGGAACAAAGTGAGGTTCAAAGGCTGAAGACACATCCAGCCTGTGAAGTGGGAACCCCTTTTCAGTTGCTTTTCAGGAGCAGTGAGGTGCACTCACACGCTTTGGGGAGTTTTTCACTGTTTGAATCTCCTAGTACTGATACACTGGAAAATCTGGCCCAAGGCTCTCAGAGGAACCAAGAGAAATACTAATCATCCCTTTAGCCCAACTTCCCTGGATTCAGCAGGAGAAATAAGAACAGTACAGGTGACCAAACTTTACCCGTAGTCAGAGGTTCCCTTAAAAGACCATACAATAAAACATCCCTGTTGAAAGTCAGACACTGACCTGTTGAGTCCTGCTGACTGATGTCTGTATTTCATACCCGGAGGGCAGGGCCAGGGCCATCTGCAAGCACATCAGATATGCAAGGCTGCTCTTCCAACAGTCTGAGGTGAATGTGCTGTTCAGATCTGCAGAGCTAAGAAGGGGAAGCACACCGTGAAGATTTTATAGGATTCCTACTTGGCCTCAACTGCAAATAGGATCAGATCTAGTGCTAAAACACCATTGTTAGAAGGACAAACACATTTTTAAGGAGGAAGAGGTACATTATGGTAAGACCCGTTAGGTGGCAATGGCACCAGCTGCTGGAAGGTCAGGGCCTTACTGTTTCCTGTGTCTGTATGCCTGAGAAATCTCCCTGGTCCCACATGCTGATGTCTTGTACCATCCCCCTTTCCCTGCATACAGAAAAGAGTGAGCAACCCCAGCCCATAAGGTGGACAACGTGTCTGGTGCTTCCCTGAGAAGAGAGGTCACCCCAGAAGCACAGAAGGGCACAGATCACATGTGTTCCACCATGTTCCTCCATTAATGCAGGGGGCACAGCCTGCCATCTTGCTGTGTGCTGCAGGGGAACTCCTGCTGGGGCACCACCTTCCCCTTCTTCCTCACCAGCCTTGGGATCAGAACTCTGCCACTGTTGCTCATCACTCCTGCTCAGCTCTCTCTCTTGCCCTCTGCTCAAATCTTAGATCATTTTTTTCAGATGTTAATCACAGAGGCACATCCATTGTCTCTTTAATGGTTTGGCCCTGGCTACCTGAGCCAAGAAGCATTTAGTAGCTTCTTACAGGAGCCACCTGGGGCTTCTGCCCAGCTACCAAAAAACCCACCAAACCAAACCAGCAGACCATGGAAGGGCCACCCTGCCTGCACACCCATGGGGCTCAGACCATGGCTAGAGCTATTTATGATTCTAAAGGCAATAATGATAACCAAGACTAATGGTCAAAAGGTACTAATAACACAGCATGGAGGAAAAATGTTTGTTTCTGCCAAGGCCTGGAACTATATCTGACTTGTAGGTGAGGAGGGAGTGCTTTTTGCCTGCAGAAGGATGCTGTGTCTTTGGTGCAGTAAGTGCTTGATTCCCTCCCTGCTCATTAGTAGTGCTTGTTACTGTCTTCTCAGCAGGTTTCTGAAAAATGCTTTGCTGTTTCCCAGGACTTTGGCGCTACTGAGTGAGATTAACCCCAAGCTCTGGTCTGGTGACCATGCTGAATAGAAATTAAACAGCAGCTAGTTTCAGCTGGAAACTGGGGAACCTGTTGAACTCTTCCCCACTTCCTGGTTCCCAGCTACTCTAAAGATGAGCCTTTCTAGGGGGTGTTTTGATTTTGCAGTCAGTTTTTAAATTCTGGAGCCTGAATGCTGCAGAAATATTTTACCCTGGCCTGATGCTGGTGAGACCTCCACCTGCTGATGGCCAGGCACCCATGCACACAGTGTTTTGCTGACAGAGTCCCCAGATTTTGCCAAGCTAGCCAGGGCTTGGGCAGGTGCATAGGGAATTACACTGATGCAGTACAGGCTTTCTTCTGAGACCAGCAGCTGGGGAACTACTCCCACAGATGACCACGGGTAATCTCCTGTTTTCCAAGAACTGCATTGGACATCACCTTGTCTCCAGGATTTCTATGGGCCCCAGTTATCCTGATACTCATTGCTTTAAATGTTATGGCATCACTGTAATGAGGCAGCTGAGAGGGACCTTGCAAAGCCCCAGGTCATCCCCTACTTGAGTAAATGTGTGTGCAGCTTGTTCTGAAAGTTTCCCTGAGATGGACACCTTATGATATTGCCAAACAATCCCTTCTGGCTCTGCAAACCCTCAAAAACTTTTCTTAAGACCTTACCCGAATGACCCTTGTCATAAGTGGGTACCACAACATTTTACTCTGAAGGACAAGCGGGGTGCCTGGTTCTGTCACCTTTTTGTATTAACCGGGAAAGGTCAGTTCTGCTACTAGCACCAAGCACCACTTGCTTTCTTAAACAGTGCATGGATTTTCCACCCTCTCCCACATTCCCTTTCACCTGAAGAATATGGGTTTTCAAATATTATTTCATCAAAACACTAGTGTTTATGCTCACTTTGCACTGATATGCAACAGCCATCAGTTCAAGCAGCAGAGAATCATGCTGGAGTGGACTTTAGACCAGTAAGGGCTGACATAAATATTTGCAGGCTCAGCATGTAAGAGAAAGAGGTTGGAGAAAGGTAAAATTTACATTAAATACATCTGGAGAGGTTAACTGGAGAATTGCAAGTACATATAATAAAAATAAGACTCGGTGGATCTTTTAAATGTATGGCCAGATTTTACCACTTGTTCATACAAAGTAGCACTGATGCCTTGAGGAATCTCTTTGATCTTGGAGGGACAGGGCAGGGAATAAGCAGCCTATCCCAAAGACCCTCCACATAATAGGGAATCCCACTGATTTGGTGGGTGTTGCCTTATGTTAAGCAGGTTCATATGCCTTGTCAGAAAAAAAAGGTACTAAGGGTTAGGACAGTGCAAATAGCATCTGGTCCTTGCTGACCTTGCTGTTCCCAAGCAAAATACTTCTCAGAGATCTTTTTACCGTTATCTCCTGGAAAATATCCCTAGAGACCAAGAAACTGAAAACTGGGCTCTCACTTCTCATAATGAAAAGCTGGCCTCTGTCAAAATAGATTTCCAGAGATCATTCCTTCGACTTTCTTGCTGCCACAATTTAAAAAAAAATAAAAATAAAAATAAAGGAAATTAAATCAAAGAAAAAGTAGCAGCTGATTTCTTTTAGAAGCACCAGTAGTGATGGGAGCAAACCAAATTACAGGCTGAGGACTACTCTCTGCCTGCAATGCCTGCATGCATTGGAGATGCCTTTGGTATGATGGAAACTCCCATCAACCATATTATTCAGCAGTGGCAACTAGGGACAGTGTTTGTCTTTTGTACCTGGCATTTATATTTCATTCGTTTATATACTGTTACCAGCTGGGAGCTTGTTACTGTTACCAGCTGGGAGCTTGTTTTCTGCTGATGCCTGATTTGGAGGCTCACAAGAGGATGGGATGTGATTTACAGTGACACACTGGACAGCCAGTTGCCCTTGATCTTAGCACAGCACTGGGAGCTGCAGCTCCTGCCAACAGCAAGAGCAGCAAACCTCTCTAGCCTCCCCTTAGGAGCATGGGACTCCTCCTTTCTTGCACATCCAGAGCAGAAAGTTGCAGCCTTTCTCTTTGCTGCCCAAAGCACCAGCTGCCACCCATCAGCTCTGTCTGCTGTCCCTGTAAGAGCTACAAGCAGGGTTATGCAAAGAGCAGGAGGTGCTGTGATGTTGCTTCACAGCAGAGGTGGGAGGCAGCTGATGGCCCTTCTGCTCCAAGGAACCCTGTAAAGTCCTGGAGGAAGCTACCTCTATGGTCCTGCTCATTGTATGTCAGGGCACAACAGACAACTCAATACGTGGCTCCTCTTGCATTGCAGGGAAACACAATTCAGTGGGGGGAGATGAAGTATTTTTTTGTTGGGTGACACAGATCTCCTGCAAGCAAGACTTTGCACTGAGCAGGGACTTGCACACTTGTTTCTCTTTTTTACAGTCTGGTTATGGTGGCTGGAAAAGAAGAGTCTGAGCATTTCAAGCACAAATAGGTCCTGCAAGAAAAAAATGTGTTTCAAGTTTCCCTCTGGTGGGAATTGCTCCCTCTCTTTCCTTAAGATGTTGCCTGCTCCAAGGAAGAACTGTATCTGCAATATCATGAAGGATCTGAGGGGAATGGTAAAATCTCCTGAAACAGGGCCCATGGGGTTTTATCTGGCTCACGAACACCTAACTCAGAGGAGGTACATTGCCAGACTTTTCATAGCACCAAAATTACCTTATCTTGCAGATTTCTTAGGATTAGTGGCCACTGCACGTTCACTATTTATTAAAAATATCCCGTGCCTCGTTCTTACCGTGTGCTGCAAATCCCAACAAATAACACCAAATGCTGCTGTGGGGAAAAACCCAAAGACTCCTATAGTTACATACCTAAATCCCTCAGGGCAGGAGGGGCTCTCAAGGACCCAAGCCTGTAAATTTTTGAACAGATGGAAAAGCCTGGCTGCAGCCTAAGCCTTGCTGCATCACGTCACAGTGCGGCGCAGCAGTATTAAAATCCCTGGGGGATTACGAGCACTGCCCAACTGCCTGGGTTTGGGATTAAAAACATGTCATGACCAGTCTTCCCCAAAGAGAACAAGCCTGTCTTATGATGGCCAGATCCACTGTGCCTGAACTGCTCTAACTTAGGGCAGGACTGAGACATGCCCCTCTGGGGATGTGATGCTTTTCCTGGTAGAAATGACTGGGCTCAGCCTGGTGAACATTGGTGCCACCTGCATGCCAGCATGTTTTGACTGGTAGTCTGGTAGCACTAGCACTGGAGAGCATCCATGTAAACAGCAGCCAGGCAGCCCACCTCCAGGAGCTGTGGTAGCTTCTAGGAAAGCTGAGCATGCACACAGATCTCCCTGGTCAGGGTACTGTAGCATCACAAACAAGATACTCACGGTACTGGAGTCAAGTAACAGGTAGTGGAGGAGCTGCCAGCTTTTGTTGCTGTTTTCATGCATGTGCACACAGAGACGCCTATTTCACAGGCATGCTATCAGTTTGCATTTGGAGTGGAGGATGGGAAAGGCTTGTGACAGCCCTCCTGTCCTTAGAGAGTTCCTACCTTGATCCCAGGAAAGCCTTTTCCCAATCAGAAATCCCTTGGGTGAGGCAGACAAAGGCTAAGGGAAGCAGAAGGTTTATTTGGCATAGTGACTAATTCTCAAATATTTTGAAAGTATCGAAGACCCTGAGTTTATTACCTGCTCCCCTGAAGCTCTTCCAGGAGAAATGAGCCTGCATCTTAGTTTCCTACCATCTAAAACTGGGGGGGACGCAATGGCCAGTCTGCATTACTGGGTAGCACCAAACCTCACAGTAATTTGTCATGACCTCACTAAGGTATTTGTGAAGTCTTGATCTGCCAAGCTTCTCTCTGCATTCAGGTCCCGTTGGACCGCCCCAGCAGGAGAGATGGGCACAGGACCTACACTATGTTCTGACCTTGCTCCCATGGTTCCAGCATGTCAGAACGATAAATTATTTCCTTGGAGCCTAGGGATAGTTTCCATTCAAAAGATCCCCAAAATGGGGAAACAGCTTGGAGATGCTATTAGGAGATCTGTCTATATTTCAGGGCAATTTGAGCACTGTGCTCTTTAAACCATTTGGCTGAAGCTGGTGATAACTGAGAGGGAGGGAGGTTTTGCCCACACGGCGCCTTTGCTGATGTATTTGCAAGCCCAGATTTGTTAGTTTGCAGCCTGTAATGCAAAGGCCAGGTCTTTGGCTGCTGTGAGCATTTGCTCAGAAACTGTATCCACTTTCATCCCAGCCAAGGGTCCATTTGATAGAAATTTGTTAACAGCGTGCTTTATACTTTCACAAAAGTTATAAACTGGATTATTATAAGCTGGGTTTTATTTGCTTGGAAGTGTGGGATGCAATAGCACAGACAAGTCAAGTATCTTAGGAGCAAAGCACGTAGCAAAGGTGGCTCAGAAATTTTTGTGAAAAGTCCTGTTACCTGGACTTCTGTCTATTTATATTGACTTGTCTATGACCAGAACTTCAGGACCAAATGATCTGATCTTGTGATCTTTCCAACCAGCCAGTAGCTAAACAAGACTGATTTGGAGAGTTTCATCTCCAGCTCCCAAGGTTTGAGCAAAGGCAAATTTCTCCCTGAATGTGGAGCGAGGGGGTGTACTCTGGTGAGAAGTGCTCATGGCCAAATGAAGCAGCTTTCAGGCTGGTGGGACATTGTGTGCTGCAGAGAGCTGTCTCCCCTGCAGCATTCACTTTGCTGCTATTATGCACACATCCATCTGAAGTGGCTCCAAATACAAAGGGAAGGGGAAAAAAAACCTCCATCTGCAAATAACAACATAAATTGCCATCAGTTGTCAGAGCAGTGCTATAAAAGGCTGTTGACCACAGAGCAAACATGTTGAGAAAGTTCCCTTTCTCATGAAAACCTTGTGCTCTAGGCAGGGACAGAGGTCCCGTATGCTCTCACCCCTCTTGCATCAGGGAAGCTTGGTCAGGTCTGTCCCTTCTCAGCACCCCATATCCTGACAGCATGACCAGAACATCCAGGAATACTGACATTGCTGAGACTCACTACAACAAAGCAGCCTGGCCCTGGAGGAAGGGGAGAATGAAAGATGACAATAGTATAGAGCAGTGTTTTAAAAAAAAAAAAACCCATGTGACTTGGATACTGCTGCCACTGACCACATTTAGATGAGTCTTTAGGTTTCTATGACCCTTCAGTACTGCTGAAACATTCCCTCATGGCTAAAAACAGAGTTTCCTGTTTACTGAAGGGGATACAATTAAAATAATAATCACCATAATCTAAATACCATTTGTGAGGCAGTACCCTGCACATACTGCTGTGAAGTCAAACCTGAGGCTGTTACTCTAATTTTAAACATAGAGAACTAACTGCATAGGCCTAGACATGACAGGGCTGGTCAAATCCAATCTAAACAGCTCCTATTTCATGGAAACCCTGGCTGAAAAGGCATATAAATATTCTTTGTCCTGCAATCGTCCATGACACTGTGTTTTCACTATTCTAGGAAGCCCAAGACACTATTTTTATTCAGACTAAAAATAATAAAGGCTTCTCTCCAAGCCTCTGGACTCCCTAACTGAATTAGGTCTGCATTAGTAAACTCTAGCACTGCTAAAATCTGACAGCCACCTACCAGAATGTCTAGGAGGCATATCTAGGAGGCATGGTGTCTGCCTTCTCCAGAAACACTATCCAGAGGTGTCTTTTGCAAGAAGTTTAGTCCTGGAAAGTTACCAAATCAGCTTAGTATGAGGTGGAGAAAGCGCATTCCAAGTCTCTGAGCCACCACAGAGAAAGCCCAGCCAGCTGGCTCCCCTCTTTTATAAAGAAATCTTTCAAACAAGGATTTTGGGCCAGTGTTTGCACAGTTAATTGTAGACAGGAGGGGACAGGGTATTGGATTTGCAGCTGGAGTTCTTATTACTACCATGGCAATTTAGGAGTAACAGCCCAAGTAGCCCTGCAGACTGCAGGCCGGACAACTCAGATCAAAGGTTTGCAGGTGATGCCTCAGCCTCTTCTCACAGATGTTAGCCATGGAGTGGTGATTCATGAATTTTTGTGCCATGTGCTGCCAGAAACATAAGCCTGTGAGTCCCAGTCTTAGCTTCCAAATGCTTTTAGTTGCAGCCCTGTGAGAATACACCTGGCTTCCCTGCCATGAGCCATCCTGGAGGACCTACCAGTATGACCTAGGTGACCTCCCATTTAAGTGCAGATATTCTGGCAGAGTAACTGGTACTCTGCACTGCTCAGGGCACAGCCAGATTTCTCTCAGAGCTCTTGGGTTGTAATGTTAGCACTGCTGAAAATGTTAAAGAAGAGTCTGACTGCTACCAAATCTATATATTGATGGCAGCTAGCTCCTATAATTCTTAAGCACTTGCTACATTTCCAGCTGGTTGCAGTGAGATGGGCTCTATCCTTTCCAGCACAGCTAAAATAATCCACAGGACCCATGAGCCTGACCTTCTCTAAAGTTTGCTGTCAGTGAGAGGGGAAAGAAAAAGCTAATTCTTTTCTACAGATGTTCTCAGCAATACTGTGATTTCAGCAAAGCCAGAGAGAATTCAAATGCCTCTCTCAGCTGAGGAAGAAAGCAGTCATATGCCTTCTCCACACCTTCTCTCAAATCAACAGTGTAGCCAGTGTCATTGAAAAAAAAAAAAAAAAAGCAAATAGTAGGGTGCTAATTTTTTTTTTGGCTGTTATTTCTGCAACAGTAGCAGGTTACAGCAGAAACTGAATATGCTACTGTGCAGAGGTTCAATTCAGTAAACTGGGCAGTCTTAAAAAGAAATTGGTTTTCAGACCAGAAATTCATTTAAACAAAACATGATTATCTCTTTCAGTGGGGGCATGTTCAGAAAACACTAGCCAGACACAGTACAAGATGATTGCTTCAGTGTACATTGAATGTTTAAAACCTGAAGCAAAGAGAACTGCACTGAAGCTTCCTCTGTTTTCCTTCCATTTGGCATCCTGGAGCTAGTGGAGTGGAGCAGCTCAAACAAAGTGCTTCAGTCTCTCTGTGGCTTATGCCCTGAAATGCCCCTGGCCAACAATTCAGTACTGCAGTCCTCCAGTCAGTCCTTCAGAGGGTTCTCCCAGACACTAGGTGAGGGAGTAAAGCCACCTCCAGCCTCATGGTTATATCAAAGCAAGACTAGAAATACCCAATAACTAATGAGGAAATTAAAAAGTGCTGCTCGAATTGCAGGGGTAGCAGAGGAGGACATGCTGTGAATGAAATATAAATCAGCACAGTACTGCACCATGGCCCTCACCCAACTGACATGGTGTGTGGAGGCTGAGGACCCCCATTCTGAGCTCCCCTTTGCACCAGAAAGCTGGTGAGATCTAGTGGCTGCTGCTGTGCATCAGCCCTGTACTGAACGGGGAACAAATCCCTCTGGGCTGATAGCACCAGGCTCATGTCACTTTTTAATGATGTCCACAGGCAATGTGAAACAGACTCCTGCTGCACTGCAAAGCAGCTGTAAATGAGCAGTCAGATAATGAGAGGGAACCATGATTATATATAACTTAGATATGGCTGGCCCAGAATATAAACTCTGGCTCCGCACAAGGAAAAAATTAGGAATTGGGGAAAATTTGTAATAAAGTCATTGCTCTGACAGTAACTCAAGACTCTCAATCACACTGCAGTGCAGTATATATGGGTTTACTGTCCTCTGCTATGCTGCTCTCTTAGCTGTATTTCCTCTGGTAGTTGGTTTGTAGCCAACCAAACTATTCCTGCAGATTCACCGTGCTAAACCAGCCAACCATGCGGTCAGGGCTAATGCTGGCTTTCCAGGACCTCCTCTCAAGATTTCTAAAGCTTGACAAAGTGGTCATGGATCTCATGAGCCACCATTTGACTACACAGGAATTTATAGTTCTGTGTCACTAAAGCTTTAGCTGAAGAAGGGACATACTTTAGTAGTTAACATTTTCCAATGAAATCTAAATTGGATTGCGCAGAAGCCAAGAAAATAAAACCATTGTCTCAGCCTCTAAAATACATTCTGCAACCAGTCAGGACAGCAGAGAAAAAACTAATCTGAAATCCTACCCTTTGTGACCAAGACTGAAATGGCAATGAACGACACAAAATAAAATCTCCTCGTTTGGACAGCAGTGTGTCCAACACTTGTCCTGGGTTCAAATAAGCCTGAGCTACAACTGCACGTTGACATTTGTGAACGTGACAGTGAAACTTTCAAAATTACTATGAGAAGACTATAAAGGAAAAAGTATCAATCAATAGCAACACGAAACCACTTCATGTGCTTCCTTAATGTGCTAAATAATGGCTGAATAAAGTAAGAATATGTAACAGCTGAGTGAAATATTAGACTGAGTGAAATATAGACACATGGCAGAGTTAAAAGTATCTGCTTTCCCTGCACAGAGAAGTGGTGCTATTATGGACTTTGCCAACAAAACTTTCCATCCACTCCAGCTTCTGAAACAATTAATCTCATGGAAACCAGAGTGGGAAATCCTGCTGGGACACCAAATGCTTTAAAAACAGTGCTTTGATGAGAGATCCAATGGCAGTGAAAGCAAATGCACCTGACTTTCTGGGCTGCACTTGGAGAAAGCCCTCTTTAGTTGCAGTGACAGATGTGAATACCTCTGTTCTGTGTCAAGGCTTTCTTGCCAACTTCAAATCAAATTGAGTGCAAGAAAAGGGGGGAATCTTTCTTTACCTCACTTTAGAGATCTGTTTTTTCCTTGTTCAAAAAACCTTTCCACGTGCTTGCCCTCAAGAATATTGGTTGCAAAATCAATCAACAATCTGAAAAAACTTGAAGAAACACACTTAGTATGAGCATTTCCAAAGAGATCAGTGTCCAAACCTCCGGACACAGAAGATACCATTTCTGACAGTGCAGGAGTTGGTACAAAATAATAATCTGAATTGCCCCAGTTCCCAGAACCCCTACATACACCTGGGTAGGGGCAAGTGCCAGAAGGGTACTCTGAGACAAGAATGAACTTGGCAGCCAGGGAAAGTATTGAGAAAGTGGGAAAGGCAATGTCATCTGCCAGTTTTGGTGGCTGACTCCAGAGAGGTTGTAACAACTGGAATTTGTTCAAAATGTGATTGTCCAGACTCATACAATCAATTAAAATCACCCCATTTGCTGACTTCAGGGAGGGTGGAAAGGTTCATCTGAGCGCATGAGATGCTTTCAATATCCCTGTGCCCAGTTCAGGAGCCAAGGACAGATTTGCAAGGATTCAACCCTGCCACACAGAGGGGAAGGGGAAATGAGACCCCACATGGATTTGGTGAAGAAAGGGAGAGAGGGGACTGCAGCAAGCTACTCAGCTTGGGTGGCGGGAGAGACGACAGGAGCAGGGAAAGCAAGTTATCCAGGAGGCAACAAAACGGGCTGTGATTTTACCATTTGTTCCATACAGGCTCTGAGAACAGCCCTGTCTGACACCAGAAAGCATATCCAAGACATGACAAGCTTCAAGTCCAACATGTGTGGGTGGTAGAATTTCTTTTACAAAAGGGAGAAAAACTTCTACTATAGCCCCGTAAGTAGTAAGAACAACATTCAACAACACAACTCCTTAATCTTGGAACAGCTGAAACATTTTAGCTGAAATTTAAAGCAAATTAATCAGTGTAAAACAGACACTTTCTGGTGGGAAACTTTCAACCCAAATAGTTGCAACTTGGCAAAATAATAAGTAGGTGAAGTGATTGTTACTGCTGGAAGTGCTGGTCTATCTTAACAATAGGTGGTGTACCTGCATCACTTACTGCATGCACAAAATCCAGTATTATCATGACAAAGACAGAAATGAAGGCTGATACTGTTTATCACTAACACTTTGTAAGGAAGTCAGGGAAAGCAGCTTTTTCCTTGGAATTGAGGGTTGATAAATTCACTCTCTCTTGCAGAGGAAACACTGGTCGCTGAATTTAAGTTTTCACAAATCAAAAAAAAAGCCCTCCAAGTGGTTTCTAATCCATGCAGTTAACTGAGCCTATGCATTCCGAGACCCTCTCAGATATAAAGCATCTTATTTTCCAAACCTTTTTGAAAAGCCTAACAAAGATGAAAAATAAGCAGCATTTTTCCAACACAGAGGCCAGGAATGGAAACATCAGGGAACACTGCTGGGTCAGTAGGCAGGGGCTGTGGCTTCTCAGCATTAGAAACTTGAGGGTGAAGGGGGGGTATAGTTTGTACTAAGGTGTAGGCAGAGCTGCATAGGGGCCTGAGGTTAGAGGAGGAGATGATGGAAAGCAGGGGTGTGCAGAGGGAACACACAGTGTGTGCACCAGCCTGCAGAGGCTGGATTGACAGTTGCATAAAAAGAGATTAGTATGAAGACTGCATCCTGGGTTTTGAATTTAAATTCTTCAACCAGATTTTAGGGGAATACTCTAGCTATTACCTAAGCAAGACAGGTGAATTGTCAAAGCACCTTCAAACACAGCAAACCCTGTAGCCTCACTGGGATCAGAATTGTATTCAAGCACATCAAGATGTGCAGAAGGGAGTCCCCACAAGCATCTCATCAAAGCAACAGCCATCCCCCAAAGCCACACTCACTGACAAGCTCTGTCTCCAGTTCACTGTGTTGCATGAGTCCCGTGTCAAACCAAAAGGGAAGCAGATGTGAATTAGGAGCTTTGCTCGCACATTCAGCAGAACTTCCCAAAGCCAGCACAGGCAGGAGGAAAGCCCAGTGGCCCAGGTGTGTCAGCAGCTTTCCTCGCCACACTTCTGCTTTGGAAAAGGGTAGCTGATGCTTCATGGCAACCTTCAGAAGGGCTTTAGTGATGCCACCATAAAAATACTGGATTCAAAAGAGGCCAGGTTGCCAGAGAAGTTAATGCCATCAAGAATACAAGATGTTTATGGCAAAAAATACACAGCCACATGTACAATGAACCTTGAAAGCTTTGTAGGAGCTCCATAAATGCTGTTGTGTGCTGATGAGGTGAAAATATGGAGCTCTATGCCCTACCAGTAGCTACAGGTTCCTTTCCATTTAACTCACTCTTTAACCAATCCCACGTTTACTACCATTTTAAACCCTGTGCTGCACATTTGGCTCTTGTAACATGGACTTCCAATCCACTACTGCCTGCCCTGCACCCTGTTAGGGCAGCAGTGGACACATGTTGCAGGAAGAAAAATGTTTTCAAACACAGTCTCCAAAAAGCACCCCATGTTGTGACAGAGGATCGCTCCAAAACAAAACCCCCAGGGAAAGCCCCATGCTGCAAGCTTGCAGGCTGCCATCCAAAGCAGCCTGCTCTTGGCTTGTACCAAACAGCCATTCCATGTGAGTATCCTGGACCTGGATGGGTTTTTTTGGCTTTTTACTGACCTGAAAAATTGCCCGAAGATGGTGAGGAGTCCTCCTGTAACATTTATGGGAAGGGATGTGGGGCTGCCTGGAGCAGCCATGCAAGCTGTAGTCCCTGTCTTCAGGATGTTTTCAGAAGACAGCAGGTTTTGCTCTGAAGGAAAAGGAGAGAAAGAGTTACAGACATGTCAGGCATCATGAGGGCAACACTGATCACCAGGTCTCTGAGGCAAATGGAAAACATTCAGCCTTCTATTAAATTCTCTTTATTTGCAGATTTATTTTCTTTATGGAGGGTCTCTCACAGTTCAGGAGTATACAGAGGAGTTAATTGAATTTACTATGAAGTGCCACACTCTGGTATGAAGTGTTTCATACACAGGCAGGATTAAAAGGTTTCACTGAATTGAAAAGCTGAATTACATTTTATTACATTCAAAGGGGCCAGAAAACAGCAGAATGGGAGGAAAATAATTTTCCATACGTAAAAAGAAATGGAAGCTAATGATGTCTCATGATTAACTTAGAGCTTCTTATGCTTTCTGGGTGTTAATGTTGAATGAGCTAGACTCCTGACAATTATCTCCTGCAAGAAACATCAGAAAAAACTTCTTTCCTGTGAGAGTGCCAGAGAACTGGGACAGGCAGCCCAGAGAGGTTGTGGAGTCTCCTTCTCTGGAGACATTCAAAACGCACCTGGACATGTTCCTATGTGATGTGCTCTGGGTGATCCTGCTCTGACAGGGGGGTCGGACTAGATGATCTTTTGAGGTCACTTCCAACCCTTCAGATTCTATGATTCTGTGAAGATGCCTTTAACTGCTAATCCTTTTTTTTATTATTATTATTCTCTTTGAGTTATTTTACTTACACATCTCTGAATATAAGTTCACTCTAAATTCAGTTCCAGATTAAGGGATAAACCTTTGCTTATGTTTGCCCCAGGAAATACTGTTATCAGTGCACTGAAACACAAACATAGGTACCTAGACTGTGTTTTTATAATTTTAACAGGATGTCCCTTGTGCTCATGTACAATTCAATCCAAACAAGCTCCCACAGTGGCTTTGATCTCCACTGTAGCACACAGGCCAGCCTGCTTGGATATGCAATTGGACATTAGAAATTAAATGCTGCAGAGAAACTGGCTGAATTTCAGGAAAATGAGGCTTTTCTTTTCTTTTCTTTTTTTCTTTTTTTTCCCCTGGGGAGCATTTTGCAGAGATGCAACAAGATTTCTCCCCGCACCAGAAATGCTCCAACCCCCAAAAGCTGCACTTTCCCAAAATGCCTACTGCAGCAGGAGGCCAGGTCTGATGCAGATCAATACCCTGTTCTATCAGGGTATTTATGTCTAAACCTGCTCAAGACATTGCTGACTGACACAGGGAATAAAGCCATTTCTAGTACAAAGACAACCTCTGTCTGCAGAGATGTTATGCTCTTTAAAGAGCAGCCAAGAGCAGAGCATGCTCTCCAACCCCTGCAGCTGCCCATGAGCAGCAGGAGCCTCTCCTGCCAAGTGCCTGGGACTGAGGGACCAAGTCCTGGCAGCTGAACTGACCCCAAGCTGAGCTGTCAGGTCTGCTCAGCTCCACAAAGGCACCATGGACTCCCACAAACACCCCCAGCGTATGCTTGTAATTTTGTCTACATTCACTGTTGAACCTTGTGGGTGTTGCAGACTCCACCTCTGACCCCTACAAAATGCAGTGCAGACAAACTCACTCTTCATTTCATTAAAGGGGATGGATATATAGATATATAGATATATATTATACATATATATATATATAAGCCCTAATAACAGAAGGGCACACTTCCCTCGTTGTGCACAGGGAGCATCAACTGGAAAGAAGTCAAGTGGTTACTGAGTTCCAGAAGAAAAAAAAAAAAAACAAAACAAACAGCAAACTAGTTGTCCTGAAGAATTACAAATCACGGCTGAAAGATATTTAAATAAATAAAGACAAAAATTCTAGAGAGAAGCACCACAGCTACAGAGAGCACCCAACCCTTGGGAGAAGGAGTATTTACCCACCAGCAGTTCTGCTGTGCTGGGAGTGTCTCCCAGCCACCCACTCCTCAGCTACAACCAATTCCTCTAAAAGTCCTGCATAACACATGCCAGCCCATCGATGGCAGCTGAGATCAGCCAGAAGTAAATTGTCAGCAGGAGGACGTTTCTCTGCAGCTCATTAATCTGCTGGTTACAAAGCTGCTGACTGCCAGCCACGTCGGGCTGACTGGCCTGGCTCTTGCAGAGTGCTTTCCTTTGGCTTTTGACCCAACTGAACATTTACACACACTAATATTTGTAGTATTTATTTCACGATGCTCTTTTGGATCTGAGGAAGTGTGTGCTGTCCTTGTTTTGGTCGTCTCCTCCCCCTGCTGTTGCAGGGAAAGGGATGGCTCCCAGGCAGAGCCCAGCTCAGTGCACAGACCCTCCATTTCAGCTTGGGCATTCCTCACGAGCAGGCCATGGTTTTCTCAAGTACATCCAATACTCAAGCTGACCTTATGTTTTATCCTGGCATTTTGCTTTTTTGGCTGTTTTTCCCCCTCTCTGCACTCGTTACAAGCAGTTCACAGAGCAGGCTATTGCACAGCCCTTGGGCTATGATTGACCATGTTAGATCACAAGACCTTTTTGTTATAACCTCTCTAAGTATGGGGAAAGGCAGAGCTTTGAAGTAAAGAAGGTTATGTTGTTCTTTTCTTGAGAACATCAAATCTTTTGGATCAAACAGGCCTTGCCCAGGGCATTGTTCCTAGAAAAAGGATTGTTTTAGCTTTAACCTCCAACTGCACCCTGAGCAGTGATGGGCTGTGGGTGCAGATGGATGTAAATTCCTCCAGCTGAGTTTCCAGCTGGCCAGTTATGAGCCGGCTCCAGGCCAGGAGCTGCTGGGCTGTGTGAGCAAGGAGCTGAGCCCAGAGCTGGAGGTCAGAGCCCTCCACACACAACACAACTCCCAAGGGTGGGAGTCAATCCCCCCTCTCCATCTGAAGCTCTCTGGGCAGGGAAGGGTGCTAGCATCTGAACAGGACAAGTCTGCTCACCATAACCTGCCTGCTAACGCAGCTCAAACCCATCTGGCCCCATCTGACACTGGCAAGAGGGTCCTACCTGCCTGCAGATTCAGCATTATGCATTTTTAAACTTTTTCTTTTAATTTAAATGCAGATGTCTTGAAATTTTACTTAAAATCACTTGGCTACCAAGTGAGTTGTGATTTCCAGTGAATTGCTTGCAACACCCTCCACTCGGGGGAAACACACAAAAAATAAATCAGCAAAAATTGCAGGGTCCCTTGCAGCATCTGCCACGTGATCCCAGCTGGGGAGGAGGTGGCTCACTCCTTCATCACCATGCTTTGATGTTGAGGATCTAACAAGACAGCTGAGGAACTCCAAATACTGTGTGAAGCAGAGTTGCATTAAAACAAAATATACCAGGCATGCTGCACACATTGATTTGTAATTCTCACCAGTGGTTGTGTTCATAAAATAATTGCAGATGCTTGCTCTTGTTGCTTGCAAAGAGAGCAGTCAAATCTTAGTCTCTCTTGCTTATCAGCCTCTGCATCAAAGACCTCATGAGAGGTTTGGACACTTTAAAAGGATCAGCAGTTATCTGTGGTGCTGGCTCTGCATTTACTTTCCTTGCATATTCATGCCAGCAATATTTTAGCATGCATATAACAGAAGGAAGCAAAGAATGACAGTGGGGGATACAGCTGAAGTGAAGCAGATGTCTTTTAAATTCAGCACACATACAGCACAGGAACACTGAGTGATCGAACACCAACCAGAAGTGAAATCAGAAAAAAATAGAGTTTATACTTAAAACTGAGCACTGCAGAAAGAACAAAGAGCCAAAGTCGTGCAAACCAAACTTATTTCATAAAAATTCTTTACTCTGCACACCCTAGTGCATTGCCAAGTAGCACAGGTAAGGAATTCCAATATAGTTTTATGTTGACCATGTCCCTTTAATTATTACTTTTTGGCACAGCACGTAGGACAACATCAGGCCAAGAACAAGGCATGTGCAAAGTACAACTGTTCCTTCTCTTTGGGAATGAAAGTTTTCTGCTTGTTATATAAACATATTTCAACCTATTTTTTAGGGATTCAGCCCGTTAGCAATTATACTATTAACAATGAGTCACAGAACATTTTGCTGACATCTTAAAACATGTAACTTAAGGTCAGAACCTACTAAACTTCACTGAGCAAGCAGACTTGACATGAAACAGCCTTCTTCTCTCCAGTGGGATTGCTCTAATGAGCAAGGGTTTGCAGCATGTGATCTTAGATTGTGAACTAGACAGAGCTGCTTCGTCTTAATTGCAAGGCACTGGGCAAGAGCAAAATATTATGATAAAAGAGCAACTCTAGAGAAACAGCAGATAATTATAAAATGAAAAAGAACCAAGGGTGGACGGTTTCTCTTTTCCCTGGTTAATCTGGGAAACTTACTCAACTGAGGCAGCAACCAGTGATCATTAGAAAGAGCTGTGACACGCAGGCAGTAAAAAAAAAAAGGCTCAAATCCAGCCTTTTACAATAATCACAGACCTGAAGACAGACATTCAGCTTCTTTTGGAACAGTTCTCTTCCAAAAGCAGACCTGAAACATAACCCACACACCAGAGGCTATCTTTGGTTCAGAAGTCCTTCTGGATAAACCAATGCAATGACTTTCTTGGCAGTGGAGCAGAGTTACTTATAACTCTGATTTGGCTTTTGCACAATGCAGATGAGGCCATGGAGAGAGGCAGACAGGCTGGTGAGACTCAGCTGCTTCATTTTGCTGCAGCTCACTTAGAATTTTATGAAATTTTGAACCATACGGATTAGACAAATGCCTCCTCTGCCACATTTCCATTTCCCTTGGGTTGCAGAGGAAACTATAAAAAGGGAAGTAAAACTTGGATTAAAACACAGCTTCTGTTTTGTGTATGTGCCTATTGGGTCAAATTACACAAAATGGTTGGGTATACCTGGCTTTGACAGCATGCCAATATATCAGCTTGCACTTTTCTCCAAAAGCTTGTGGTTTTTTGGGCCCCCTGCATGGCCATGCCCTGGCCACTGGCTGTGTGGCACAATCACACAGGTTTTACACAGCTTTGCTTTTTTGTCTGGGTACATTTCTACTAAAGCCGTTTCCCTGCCAAAACCACAAAGGATGAGGCAAAGAGGGGGAAAAAAAAAAACAACCCTGCAAGGCTGTCAGTGAAACTGTTCTTAAATAAGGTGACATAAGCCTCACATACAGGAGATTAAGCTTAATCTCTGAAAAGGGACAGCAGAAAGGCTGGTAGACTTCAAAATGAGCTTCCACAGCTGTGTTTTTGTTGGCCAACAACTGCTCTCTGCTTTGGCTGGGGTTGGCTCAGCTCCTGTGGACAAGGCAGATTATTAAAATACAGCATTCAGCAATCCCATCCTTGGAGCACTCAGCAGAGCAGCCTCCTGCTTTGTGTTCCACTGCTTTGACTGGATGGAGGAACAAAGCAAAGTTGAGCGATAACTCGATGAGTCGGTGACAACGGAGTCAATGATAATTATACGGTGCTGTCCTTCCTTCAAAGCAAAATATATCATTTACTGCTTAAAGCATGTCTTTTTTGTTTCAGAAGTACCTTTTGGGTAGGAAAATACATGCCCTTCTCTCTGTCTGGTTTAACTACTTGGTTTAATTTGCCTTATTGTAGAGGATAATAGATAAATTAGCAAGACATGACAGAAATCGGAATAAATCAAGCCGAAAAGCTTTTCACAACTTACTAGTCACCACAGAAGGGGAGAAACTGCCCATTTTCCACAGCAATAAGCTATGCTACCAACCTGAAGAGCAGCTTAAAATAATTAACAGTACCAAAAAAGAAAGGGTGTGTATGTGAGTGGATCTGCAGAGCCACCCCACCCAGTACAACGGGAAAAAATCAACTGGGCGGACCTGCATTCCCGTGGCAGCTCAGAGTGACTGAGCTTTATATTTCTGTGCCTGGAGATATACATTTCTTGGATAAGATCACAAGTGATGAGGCAAAACAAGAGCTTGAAAGATGGAGAAAGACAAAACAGAGCAGGCAAGAAAAAGAAATAAATTGTATTACAAGATAAAAAGCATCTCACTGTGTGTTTTCAGGAGTGCTGGTTTTCATCTTTGCAGTAATTATATCATTTATTGGTCAATTTCCTGTATGATGTTTAGAGTTACTGTGGGAGGATGTCGTAACATCCATATTTATTAGATAGCTTTTGGGACCTTGCTGTGGGAGACTATAAGAGAAAAGAATGAGAGAGATAAATTGTCTAAGAAAGATCAAATGCTCTGTTTGAACAGGAAGGGCACAACACTTAATGGAGACAGGGGAAATAACCACATAGCACCCTTTTTCCTGCAGTCTTGTATTTAGACCTAACTTGGTATCTAAAACATCTCTCATACTAACAAGGATCAAGAAAAAAAAGGGATGCAAGCACAGCCAGTTTCTGCTGGGAAGGAAGGAGCTCAAAGGAGAGAAGCAAGTGCAGAAAGGCTGGAAGATCTGGGACAGGAGAAGACTGGAAGAAACTCTGGGGGCACAGAAAGGCTTGTGTCACACACCAGAGACCACCACAGTGCTGTTAAGCTGTACTTCTTACAGAGGAATTACTCAAAATTTGTTTCCTTCCCATTGAACGGTTTCAGGATGTCTCTGCTCTGGGGTCTGGACATTTGAGGCTGATCCACAACCCGGCTGCTGCTGGCAGCCTGGGAACCACAGAGCTCTGTGGCACCACTTTGGTACAGGAGCTTGTAGCTAAGGTCACACAAACAAGTTGGCTGGGCTCTGACATACTTTCAGACAACATGTGGTACCTTACTAGAGCTTTGGTCATCCAGGTCTGGTCACCATCATCTCTTTGCTGATAGCTTTGTTTCCTCAGGAAAGTCTGAGAATGCAAGTCAGCACCATTCACTCCACCTTCAAGAACAAGATTGAATTAATATTTCAATAAGTAAATTGAAGCATATTTTTTGTTTGGAAAAATAAAAAACATTGTATCAGTTGTACAAAGAAAAATTCAAAGTATTCAATTTTTATTTCTGGAGTTAAATCAACTTGAATTCCTCTCCCTCATTAGGATGTCCCTTCGGTATTTGATATCTTTTCTGTATTTTGAAATGCCAATTTTTTGGTTGTTGTTTTTAGTGAAAAAGATGTTAAGAATCTTCCCAGAGTGCACTCATGAATAAATGCTGAATTCACTCATTTCCTAAAATCCGTTATCTTGTCTGTGCAATGTTACTTGAGGCAACACTACTGCAAGTTTGTGGTGGGGCCCACCCAAGGTCTCCTCTCAGCCTCCACCTCTGCACAGAGCTGAAGGCATTGCTGCTGACAGTTTTGCCAGTGGATCTCAAACAAGCAACACCACTGAAGCAAAATCTCCTTGGTGGACTTGGAGGAGGGGGAATTAAATCTGAACACTCAGCAGTGCGTAAAGAACGGAGGGACCAATTTGACAGTGGGCTCATCTGATCCCAAGGGCTTGGGTGTTTCCATCTCTTGTTCCACCATGCACTGCATTTCTTGTCAGTGTTGGACCCACAAGTCTGTCACCGTCTGATTCAAGCAGAGCAAACTTGGTGAGAAGAAGACAGACTCCATGTCTATAGGTCAGGTGATGGAAGTAGGGGGGCACCATCCATCAGAACACTCGGGATGCTGGGGAGGTTAAAAGCTGCACACAACTGTGTATTTACTGTGCAATCACTCTTCACAGCCAGGCCCAGTTTATGGAGCCGGGAAGCTTTTTCCTTATTTAAAAAGTAAGCTTTATGGATCAGCAACAGAAGGGTAAGGTGTGTCTTCACTGTAGAGTTTTTATTTACAGAAATGATGGAGCAGAGAAAGAAAAACTTGGGATTTAGCGCTTCAGAATTTGGAGTGTCTGCAGTTAGAAATATCACCTTTTGACTTGTAGAAAGAGCACATTTGATCTGGGAATTGCTCAGACAAGAAAAATCAATACGGATGGTATAATTTGTTATTTACACAAAGTCATTCCACTCTTGACTGCTAAAGCCTTCACACCTTTTAGTAATAGACATTTTTCAAGTAGATTACACTGAAGAATCTAAACCCACATAAGCTCGTCTCCCTCTTGGCTGCTGGTTAAAGTTTTAGGTTCAAGTAGGAGGTACAGCAGTCAAGGGAATGAGACAGAAGTCTGCAACTGGGTACTGGTGGCATTAACTCCCAGTTGGAAAAACCTTTAAGCTCCACATGTGAGGTCTGTGAGTAGCTGGCAAACTCTCCTGTCAAGGTGAACTTCCCATGGCCTGTCCCAGAGAGCCACACTGGGCAGAGCAAAAGAGAATAGTGTCAAGCTCTGCTCTGTAATAGCATTTTAAAAGCTGAAGGCATAACCATCCATCTTTGTTCATCTGAAGAGAAGACATCATTGCTCTTTGCTTTTTGAACGCTGGATTTGTTCTGCACTGCTGCTAAGCTGAGGGGAGAGGGTGGTCATGTTTGGTTTTTGTTGCCTTTTTTTTAAAAAAAAAACAAACCTCTGTCTTCTGAGGAAAACCATATCTAGAGGAAAACTAGGAAATACACTTTACAAGGGGAGTGCAAACGAATGCAGTCATCTAAGCTGTCTGTCTCTTAATGCAGAATTTTATTATTGATTATTTCCTTTTCTTCCATCTCCATCTGCTGCCTGGTTACAGATAGTCAGGTTTACTGTCCCTGACTAATGCTTTCTGCTGGAGTAATAGCATGGTCTCCAAGATCTGATGTGCAGAGCAAGGGTAGCATCCCAGAAGTGCAACCATGTGGTCTCTAGCTCTTTTGCTGCAGTACAGAATCTTGGGCCTCTGAAACTGCAAGCTTCATTTGCCCTGAGGTGTTTTCAGTTTTGTGATGGAGAAGAGCACATGCAGATCTGCAGTATCTTGGAGCAACACTTCCATAATAATAAAAATGAGACTGGTGGTGACAGTTTCCATTATGGTAAAGCAAATGAGTTCTTAGAGCTCCTTTTGTCAAACTTAAATTTGTCTGCTTGTCCTCAAAAGATAATTCCTCTGTTTGAAATGTAGATCTGATCTTTTGCTATTCAATTAAATTTCTCTGCCTTCTTAGATAGACTGAAATTGTTACTCAGTTCCCTAAATGTGGCTCTAAGAGGGAGAGACGGATTTGTTCACTGCTGTTCTCCCCGAGGTTGTGTTTAGGATCTGCAAAAATTAACCTATAAAAGTGTTCTATGGTGCAGCTCCCTTATATCTGCAGTGCTACCTCCTCTGTAAATACAGTCCCTTCATTACAATAAGCCTGTTACCCTCCATCAGTTCACTGTCACTTCCATGCCCTTCGGAGGTCAGAGGCTCCTTGATAACAACATTCCTGTTTGTTTTCAGCTGGTTTCTCACTTGCTTCTACTAGTGACCCCAATCAGCAGAACATGGGAACACATACATGCGCATCTCTCAAAACAGCACACAAGGTTTCATTTCAGGTCAATCAGCCTTGACAACATCCTTTTAAGATGAGATCTTACCTTGGTGGATGGATAGGAATCTTGACTGTGACCATGAGGATCTTTCTGATTCCTTTCCTTCACTTCACTACCTGCTCCAGGGTGCATTTCCCTAGGGAGATTTCCCACAGTCAGGACATGACTCTGTGTGCAGCAGCCTGCGTAGCATCTGACCTTACCATGCAGAACATTTAAGCAGTGTTGACCAACTGTGTCGGGGATACCAAAGCGTGAAGCTGTCCAGAAATAGAGGGAAGACATCTCAAACTGGACACACAGCAGAGACAAGGGATTAGTTACAAAATCAGGATGGAAAGTCATGATTTGGAAACTTCACCCCTTCCCATAGTTACCAATTCAGTGAAGCGTTTTTTTCTGCACTGCAGTCATAGCCAGCAGCATATACAGAATAAGGTTTGAAATATTTTGAAGTGCTGTCACAGCATGAATGATTTTCTTTAGAGCATAAAATCAGACTGCAAAGTTATTTTCTGTCTGCAGCTACACAAGAAGAATATGAATGTGATCATATCTGGCCCTGGGCAGACAGGAGAGCAGAACTGGCCTTAACCAGATTCTCATTTTTATTCAGAATCCTTCTAAGAAATATCAAACCTAAAAGAAATTCTGGATCTGGCTAGATGTCTCATAAGAGGAACAGGATTTCTGCATAGCTGAAAACAGCATGACTTTGATTATTTGAAAACACATGATTTAATCATTTCATTATGCATACCTTTTCTCAGCAGGCGCCACAGCCTAAAACAGACAGAGATAAGCATTAGATAAAACAACATGCTTTCCCGCTAAAGAGATTGGAATCAAAGAGTTTAATCTTGCAAGAAACTGATACCCTTGGTGCCTTTAGACTTGGCTGCAAACAGCAGGTGTGCGGCATAAAACCAGTTTGAGCCTTATCAGAGTCCTCCATGCAGAAGTGACATCCTGCAGGATGGCTTTGCTTTCTCCCTTCCATAATGCACATCTCCCCACGTTCCACCTTCCTCCCCCTCTTGTTCCTCACACTTGTCTGTGCAGAGTGCTGGCAGTGTCCTGACATCCACTGCCAATTCGGGTGGCTCTAACCCCCATCCCACCTCCCTGCCACCCATCCCTCCAACACCTGTCCAGGCTGCAAAATTGTCACAGAGGAGACCTGGATCTCAGATCTATCTATGAAGGACCTAAGCAGCTTTTTTGCACCATATAATCAATAAATACCCACAGCACAGTGTCCTTGTCCTGAGTCACAGAGCTACTCAGTATCAGTGCACAGCACAGTGCTTTGGTTAGCAGCAGACAGTTCATAGCATGTGGTTAGCACACAGATACTCTGGTTTTCCTGCGCAAAATAACTGGTGTGTCCATCTCTGCAATGCCAGATCCTTTTCCTCTAGTAGAGTGGAAACAACCAGGATGCTCTGCCCTGTCCTGTGAGCAAAGTCTGCCCTGTACTTCTCCCTCAGTACAGCAAAGAGCAGCTTGGGGTTGATGTCTTAGCAGCACAATGTGAGCGGCTCAGCCACTCAACCCAGACCGGCTGGTAATGCCCCATTATATAGTGGAGGGGGAACAGTGTCTGGAAGAGTCTGCTTTGATGGTAGAACAGAGCCTGCCTTCACATCCCAGCTCTCTTTTGTCAGACAGCTGAACTACATGGCCTCTGTTTCTAATGAAAGTAAAAGAACAGGCACTGAAACCCCCTGGGGAGGAGCCCCCAAAGGCGAGCTGGTGGAATAGGCTGGTTTTGCAGTGCTGGAAATGAGGGGCACTGCAGTTAGCTGTTGGGGGGGGGGGGACAGCCAGGCACCAGCTGTGCCCATCGTCCAAGCTGGGTGGGAGGTGAGTCCTCTGGATCAGGAAGGCACTGAATGCCAATCTTAGGGCTCAGCACTATGCTCAGGAGCATCTTAGGCTCTGGATTGGAGCCAGTCCTGGCCCATGTGGCACCAGTGTCAGCAGAGGCTGTGCCAGTGAGCAGTCGATGCCTCTTTAGCAGTGCAGATGGGGCTTCTATGTCAGGACCAGCACAAGGTTGGTCGGCAAAAGGCTGCTGGATAATTTCCCCTCCCACAGTGGGAGGAGGTGGGTGAGGAGCAGCTGCCAAGGCCGGCTTTTTCCATGCACCCTGAACCCCAGCTTCACACTGAGGTCAGCACCCATCATCCCAAAGCTACTGTCCACTCCCCAGGGAATCAGGTTGTGAGGAGTTCAGCACAGGCTTTGTAAGGTCAGAAAGGTCAGCCAGACATGCATGAAATCTTCTCTGTAGAAGATACCTGGGGTGTCGATGCAAATGTGCTTCAATCAATCTGCAGAAACTGCCCATAAGAAAGAGCAGAGACCCCAAACTCAGCGTCTTCACCACAACTCTCTGAGTAAGAAAACCAGAGCAAGGGAAGCAACCATGCAGTCCTCTCTGCACTCAAAAGGAGAATGAGAACACTGACCTCACCCAGCAACCAGAGGTGGAAAAGCTCAGTCTCAGGTCCTGAAATGTGGTCTCATGGCCAATTAAATGCTGTTCAAAGGGCAACAGAGCATCCGAGAGCACTTTGATCTTGGAGATGCCAACTAGATGTGTAATATCTACTCAGGTGTTTGCGCAGGTATCAGTAACAGTCCCTGCACATCAGACAGACAGGTTTCTTCCTGGGTTTGCCAACAGAAGCAGCAGTTGCTCACAAATCACAGAGAACAGAAATAATTCCTACCTTTTTTAACATCAAAAACTGTAAAGCTTCACAGCTGCACGGTTCTGAAATTGAATTGAATTACTTGACTTGCCAAAACCAGAGATCAGAGTTCTAGGTCTTTCATGCCACAGCTGAAAGCATGAAAAACACTCAAAGAATAGCACAGAGCTGCCTTTCAAAAACCAGTTGTGACTTTAGAGGCATTATTGGGTCTTACCCACAGTAGCCTCAATCTGAAATGGATGCAGGAGCGAAGAAAACTTATTTTCAACACAGACATTTTATTATTCAAAGGACTGATTTTTCTTTCTGAAGTTATATCTAAAACTAGCCAAGGAATCTGGATTTCAATTTTAAAATAAAAAGCATCTGAGTTCATCTTTCAGTAAGAAGGCAGAAGTGTGAATATTTTCTCTGCAAGAAAAGCAACAACAATTCAAAAGCAATATCTGTGCAAGCACAGACTCGATCACTCAGGGATCCAGGGAAAAAGGCTCCGAGGATGAAGTATTGAATTCCAATAAATTGCTTTCCCCACAGATACAAAAGAATCTCAGGTCTGTTGACTTCTCCTGATGCTGTTGGACCTCATTGCTCAATCAGAATATCTCTCTGCTTAGAAACAGATCTTATAGGTTCATATACTGTCCCAGCACCTGAAATACCTGAGCAGTATGTAAATGATGTATTTATCCTTCTAGTGCCCCTTTGAGTTCCAATGTTGTTACCACCTACCTTTTACAGCAGGGAAAGCCAAGGCGTAGTGAAGCTAAATAAATTGTCAACAACAACTTATTTTATTAATTGGTCATTCATTAGTCACTCAGGTTATTACAATAGACAAAATGTTACTAACGATTTAATTACTGATTCTGGCATTAAGATCAGATGTATTTTTCTGGCAAACACAAGGAAGAGAATCAGTCATCTTTTGCTCCCTACAATATCTCCTTTGTCAGGCTGAGCTGAGAGCTCAACAACACTCAGAGGCATGTCTGGTCTCTCATCTGGGGAAACAACCTGTGGGGACTCTGACAGCAAAGATTAGATTTATACATAAGTGTGTATACATACATATAAAGCATACCTATATTTTAATTTTTATATGTATATAAATCCCCCATACATACATCAACATGTATATAGGTATATATATATATATAGGCAGAAAGATGTAAAAAGATAATCTTACAGCAGTTATGGATTTAAACTATCTTCAAAGTGTAACATTCTGATCCTGAAAACCCCAGAAAGCTGTTCCCAGTGAAAAATACCTTCTCTTCCTGCCTGTTTATCACATACCTCAGCTGAAAAACTCAGAACCACTCCTTGTAATGGCAGAGAAAAGAAGAAAACAAACCAAAACCAAGAAAATCAAAATTTTTAAATCTGCCTCTGCTAATGCTCCCAGAACTTTCTCCATGAATTCCGGTGTGTCTGTACCCCAGCTAATGCTCTCCTAAAAAACAATGCTGATAATGCAAAAACTCAGGACCCACTTAAAATGCTGAGTGGGAAGGGCATGATCTAATTATGCTGGCACCAAACCAGGAACATCCCAACCCCCTGAGCTGTGAGCTTTTTGAACCAAAGCCTTGTATCACTTTTGCTGATGTCTGGTCCTTGTGTTCATAATGCCCCAGGTAAGAAGCTGCATCTGAGCTTCCCTGCATCTTTACAATCTTTGAAAAGCATGATCCAAGTTTTGCATCTTGAAACCACAGTCAGATTAAAAAAATAAACTAACCCCCCATGCTCCCCAAACCTACTGCCTGTTTTACTTTCCCAAGCTTCTTTGAATCAGTACAAATGCTAGGAACCAGCCAGACAACAGATGCATCAGGAAATTAGCTCATCTCTTCCAAGAACACACATTAAAATGAAGAAAGAGGTGAAGATCAGAGGACCTGATGCCCGTCAGGGACTGCTGCTGGAAGCTTTGCTTCTAGGTGATAAAGGGGGAGGTGGTTAATCTGGGGCAGACGGAGGTAGATAACATTGCTGTACTTGTACAATTCTGTACAACATTAGTCCAGACAGGAGTCTATTAACAGTGTCTGATGGAAGCAATTGTATTATTTATTAAACTGACAAGATCAATTGGCTGCTTTGTACCCATATAAAGAGAACTATTGTACTTTCATGTCCTTTTAAACACAGAGAATAAAGCACTCCCTGGGGTGCTTTTATGGGCTGCCTTCGATTAAGAGTTCTGAGAACATCTGATATTGTCAGAGATCAGCTCGCCAGATCCCCAACTGGATTTGCAGCCCTCACAAAGAAAAGAAGATGGTAGCAATTATAATTAAAAGTGAGCTGAGAAGGAAAGACCTTACCTGACTTAGAGGAGTGCTTTTACTTACTCTTCCCAAGGACTAGGCTCTCCAACCTGAGGGAGACTGACCTGCTTTTATAGCACCAGCAGCAATGTCAGGACTAGCATCATGGCACTTATAACTGAAAATAGGATATTCCCTTCTTCACCTGAAAAATGGGAGGGGTGGGGGAGGCAGATGACAGTTTCTAGGACTTGAGTAATTCTTAATGGAGCCTAATTCTGACAGGCTAAGTGTTGTGTAAATTATCAACAGGTTTCAAGATGAGTTGTGCAATGTATCTATATATCCTCAGGTGATGAGGGCAGAGGGGAAGGCTTTTCCTGATGCCTCTGATTGATAAATCCCCTGCCTACTGTAGCAGTCTCATTATGAACTTCCATCTCAGTAGCTGAAAACAGCTCAGATGTAGCATGTAGCTAATATTTAAGAGCTGGTACCATCACAGAGTTAGTGAAAGACTCCACAGTTACTTCCCCTGGGGAAGAGCCCAAGCCCATTCTTATTTATGCTACTAACCACGTTTCAGCACAGACCCTTACCTGCAGGGTATTTTGAGCCATACATTCATAGGATGCAGTTTTATAAACTACAAAATAAGCAGTTTCAGTTCATTTGGAGGGGATAAATATGCTAACCTAGTGGTATACTTGACAAATTAACAGCAATGCTGTCTCAGAGCAGCTATTTCTGGGCAGTTATGGAATTTTTCAAACATCTGAATGCCCCCTTTACTATGTGCTCCTAAACAGAAATGTGCACTGACTGCATCAAAGCCAGGCACCAATTTAGGGAAGGAAAAAATTCTTTGTGAGTACTAAAGCAGTGTTGTTCTAAATTTTATTGTGTCACGATTATGTGTTTATCAACCTAGAAATAAAATCTCCCTCAAGCTCCCATGTACCACTGTGACTCTTGTATGTGATGGAGCTCAGACTGGGTCTGTCCCAGCTTCTCCAGAGACTGGAGATCAGTCTGCAAAGAATTACAGCAGAATAAACTCATAGTAACTCTCTTAGAGGGATTCCATGGTTTTAATCTTAATTTACCTAAATGTAAATGAGTTTTGCCTTATATTCAAACCCAGTTTTTCCATTGGATTTTGCCTGGTCTTTACAGTGAGCATAGAAAATACATATATTTTAAGCTGAAATCTGTACAGCCTCATGATCTCAGTTACATGATGTGTGTCAGTTCAATTCCCTGCTTTTTTATTTTCCTCCACTTCTTACCTTTGCCTCCTGGGTGTGGCAGCTTTTGTCAGCAGGACCAAGAAACCTCCTGGCCTACCAGCTTCAGTTCGGTGATTTTGTAGGATTTTACTTTCCCCACTCGAATCTGCAGTCTGCCGCGTTTTTGTCTTCCCTGAACCTAATAAACCCGAAGATGAGTGTTCAGCATCAGGCCTGAGCAAGCACCAACACACCACCAGAAACCAGCAAAGCCCGCGCCCCACCTCCCGGCTGCTGCTCAGCACTGCAGGGAAACCACGGGAAACCAGGGAAGCCAAGGGCTGGATCCTCCAGGAAAATTAGTGTCCCTGTCCTGTCAGCATCTGTGGTTTAACAATTGTCTTTCTTGGTTAGTGAACTAAGAAGTGGCTGAAGACACCTTAACAGCAGCATCCTCTGCACCCTCTGTGGAGATCTGAATTGCAGGACAATGTTTTTTGTTACTAAATGTGAAAACCTGTGGCCATATATATTTTACATTTATTTTTTTTAAGCTGGTTTCCAAGGTACCACCACAGGATGGTGTGGTCAGTCAGTCTCACAAGTGTCTGTGGAAAGGAAGCTCAGATTTTCCTGCTGAGGGGTACCTGATCCTCTCAGGATCGAGCTGCACCGGGAAGAGCTCTAGCACTGCATTGCTGCTGTTGGGTTATTGATTATGGACAAGAGGACAACAGGGAAACTACCAGGGGAATGAGGTGGCAAGGAGTTAGCCATAGAAATGAAAGAAAGGAAAAGCAAGGTAAATATTTGCAGCCGGGGAAAAGGACAAGGAACACAAGTGAGGCAATACACAGGCAAACATTCAGGTTTGGCCTCCACACAACACCCATCAGTGCACACGTTCTCAGGTCTACCATCCTCCTAGATTTGAGGACAGTCAGTGTAGACAAGCATTCCAGTGCAGTTAGTTACAAAAGTTTTCTTGTTCACTTTTAAAGTATCTATCAAGAGATGATTCATTTTCTTACAAACAGTATTGAGAAAACAAATCCTTGTCTACTAACTTATGTGTAAATTTGACAGAAAGACCTGAGCTTGCTTGCAGGAATAGCCAAATGTTCTCACAAGGCAGTCTTGATGTCTCTAACCAGGCTGTGATGCTAGCCTGCATGCACAGGAAAACAAACATATTTCAAGGAAACTGTGTGAGAGCACAGCATATTTCATCCTGCTTCAAGTCATTAGAGTCTCAGCACAGTAACAAATGTGTCGTTCCCTGTAAGTTATACTGAGCAGCTAACAATTGTGGAAAATACCTATCCAGGGATGGAACAGTCCATCTGGATCACAGGAACCTTCTGCTTATCACGAGACTTTCTCAGGAGTCCCCTCTTTTCTGTACTCTGTCAGTAAGGACAATTTCAGGAAATCTGTAGGAGTTGCTTTTGAGATAACAAAACCATTCATAGACAAACACTATTCTTTTAAACAAGTATAACATCCAAACTTTCAAAGTCCTTTCCAATGTGGCTTCATTCCAAGAAACTCATCCTAGTAAAGCAGCAGTTTAAGGTGAGTTTCTCTATGTTATCATCATTCATGAACTTTCTTTAGCAATATCATTCTTTAATTGCCCAACTGTAGTGGTAAGGTGCATCAGGGGCTTTTTCACCTCTTACACAAGAGCAATGGTGACAAACAGAACGTTTCCATGGAAAAACACCTACATTTGCAACAGGGAGTACCTGCGTCACTGAGGAGAGTCTTTCTTGTTTTGGCATTCATGTCTTTCTGGGACCAGTATTTCCTGGTTTTGTAAACTTCCTGGATGTAATCTCCTAATCTATAATTATAAATCTATTTTAATCATATATTGTATAATGAACTGACATTGTGAGTGTAGCAATATTCTGCATAATAGCTAGAAATATAGCTCTAACTAATAGTTCTATAGAATCCCACCTGAATTACTTTTTATTATAAATGTGACCGCACAGAATCTAAGAGGTCTTTACATTTCACTTGTCCTCAAAAATCCAAATCTGTGTTGAGATTTTATGTCTGCTTGTTGCAAAGCAAATAAGAATTATAGGAAAATATACCAAACCCAGCCTTTTTCTTACAGTCTTACTTTGTCTTGCAGGACTCTGATTCTTGTACGATCCTATTTTTTCTCCACAGAATAATTTCTTGCTCATGACACTAAATGTGCCTTACAATATTTAGAGGTCTCTCTTAGCTCTGTTTCTCAGCAGGCCATCAATGTGCTTCACTATTTAAAATTTGCTTCTGAACACAGAAAACTTAACTCTGTTCTCTGCCCTTCTGCTGTGCCTAGCAGTGCTCTATCTCAGGTACCATCTTTAGAACTCTTGTAGGAACTTCTTAAAAACACCAACCACCGGGCATGTCCTGTCAACTCAAGTCATTACAAGGAGGAAGAATAGCTTCTGGGTTTTTTTCCCTCCCACTGAAGAGCTGTATATCTTAGAAGCCTGTTCTGTTCTTTTTCCAGAGCTTCAGAAGAGGATCGATAAGAACTTATCACACAACCAGTCTCTTGTGCTTAATTATGTGCATATTGATGTGTGTGTTCAGAAGATCTGAGCACACCTGACTTCAGCTCTTGAGCAGAGCAGGTATCAAATTTAGAAAGCAATTTGAATACAGCTCTGATCTTCCTTCTCTGTCAGTGACTATCCCCTGTGAGTTCAGGACAGGAGCAAGGCATAGAGAATTTGGGCAATGTTCATCCCGGGTCTTCAATCAAGTACTTTAATATCAGTAGGAAAATGGTTTCCCTTCCTCAAAAATCTCACAAACACTAACTGGGACACACAGTACCTTGTGCAAGTTCACATGAGAACTATGAAAGAGACAAGGAGAGGACTTGAGAAAGGATTTAGGTAAAGCCAAAATAGCTGCAGGCACATGAAGAGAATTCAAACCCCCAAAATTAAACCATTATTGCTACAGTGCATTTTTGCCTCTGAATTAATAGACCAAAGCAAACATCACTAATAATAAAGACAGTGATAGCATCCATAAATACCTATCTGTATTTTTTGATGAAGTCTGTGCCTTATCCAAATAGAACTCTGGCTGCCAGAAGGGCTAGAAAAATTGCTTTTTGTTTTTTTTCTTTACTTACAACTTCTTGTGTTTTGTTTTTTTTCTTGGAATATTCTGAAGGTCTCTCTATCATGGGATTAATTTTCAGTGTCAGGAACCTAAAAAAAAAAAAAGTGCACATAAGACAGGTCACTAGCAGAAAGAAAAGTATTCTTCACCCTTGTTTCCTAAACCAACAGCCCATGACATGCCAAAGCTAGAAAACATTGGTTATAAAAAAACCCTACCAACTCAGATTCCCATAGTGAGTCTGGTTTTCAGTAACCTCTGATAATGTTCTTACCAAAATACCCTTTGTGCGAAGAAAGCAGAAGCAGCAAACTAAGCAAACCCACCAAAAAAAGCCTTTGAGGCAACGACAGCATAATCCCACTTATTCATAGCTCAGTTGAAGTGCTGCCTATAAAACCCACTGCAGTGATT